>NC_141557.1:85615000-86865000 GCF_036417535.1 Chlamydotis macqueenii | reverse complement strand
CAAACAAACAACAAAAAAAATCTCAAACAAAAAGCGAGACACAAACAAAAAAATCCTGTGACTTTGACAAGAATAACAGGGGAGAGGCTCACATAAATATGACCCCCAAAAACTCACCTCATTAAAGAAAGAATTGTGACTCAAATGATTGAAAATTGCAAAAAAACTCTCAGGCACACATGTAAATAATCTTAAAGCACTCTCAAAAGCAGGTAACGCATTGCACAGCTAGAAAAGAACACATCTAATTAAATGTCAAACGAGATTGTGGTCTTGCGCAGTAGATGAGCAAGAGTCTTGTTACTGACCCCCAAGGATCAGCTCTCAGTGAAGCCCAACATCACAGCACCCCACATCACTCAGCAGGCAGAAGCATGACAGTGTGCTCGAGGAGCCTGTACTGAAAAAGGACAGCGCTTTACTGAAGGACAAAACTCACAGCGTACTGTGCTGTGAGTCTAGTTTTATGGCCCCAAGTACTTTTATCAAAGCCCAATACAGCACCTTGTGGCCAGATGGAATTCTGGTTCTTTAAAGAAAGTACTTTCAAGTATGGAAATTTCTCAGACATCCCACATTCATTCTTACATACTTCACCACCTACCTTCCATAAGTCTGAAATATAAAATCTGGTGTTCTGATGTACGCCATCTCTCCAAGCACGGTATCTGGAGTACCAGACTAGCCAGGGATTTAACTCATAACCAACAGCGTTGAATCCCCTTTTTGCAGCTGCTATCACCTACAAGGAAAAAAATAAATCTTCACTTAGAAACAGAGAAAGTGTATTCATCTAAACAGGAGCACACAGTTTTATTTACAATATAAATTAAAGGAAAGCACTTTTGAAAATTACTCAGGCTTTAATTTCAAATAGATTAGTGGTATAGTTAAAAAAAACCCTGAAACTATATTTTACTATGATGACTAGTCCCATTGAAATTAATAAATTCAGATGAACAAAATTAACCACTTAAACATTCACAGGGCAAAGCTGTAAGCTTGTAGTATGCCTATGATTTACACAAAAGTTTAACATATTCACCACACTACCTTGGAATTAAAGAGTATCAAAATGGATCATGGAGAGAACAGCAAAATATAGAAGCAGAAATGCTCTAAATCAGAGCACTTAACTTTTTCGAAAAGCAGTGATGGGTAAGCACTTGAGAGACCCCTGAATCAGAACCAAAAATGACCTACCAATAGAAAGAGTAAGTAATACATTGACCTACATTTGAAAAAAATGCATGTCAAAAATTTAAATGTAGGTTAAAAAAAAAAAAAAAGAAAAAAGTTCCACACATAAATCTCAGTCATCCAGTGCTAAGCTTCATATTTTAAAAGGCAAAAGGTAATTCAGATAACAAATAGATTTTCAAAGACCCTCCCTTAAATTAGATCCTAAGATTTAGAGTTGTTATACTGTCTATCAAGTCTCTTCAAGCAAGATCAAAGCCTAACTGATTTTTTAGAAAAAAAGAATATTAAGGCACCATACAAAAAAGGCACAAGTTTCTAGAATTAAGATTTAAGTCACAATTTAAAAGGTTACTGATGTGTTTTAATCAGGAAAAGTCTGATGAACTATGAATTACAGAACAGGCAAGGTGAAATCAGGAAGAAGTACACATTTCTTAATAGAGCTTCCCAAACAGCCTTACCCAGACCAGCGTTTCACTCTATTAAAATAACGCACATTCCATCATGCTCACAGCATTTGAAAATATACTAAAAGAATCTGACATTTTTACCTTGTTTAGAAATAAAAATATAGTCATATTTATTCACTGATTACACCTTAGTAATATTTAAAATACTTAAAAGCATCTGAACAGAAGCTCAACTTCTTTCAGGACAGATGCATTAAGGCAATAACAAGCATCCAATTTTAGGCACCTGGCTCTCCAAGTAGTCTTCAGTCTCCTTTTAAGCACACACACACACACATATATATATAAATAAAATCAGAATTAAAACACACAGTACCTAATCAAATTAGGTGCCTTAGATAACAGTCAACAGCCAGAACGCTGAGCAGAGAGGGCACCAGAAACTGCAGCTCTCGTACCTACATGCTTTTCTGTTTCCTACTCAGGCACACTTCCTTCTAAGCCACCTTCACAGACTTGGACTTCCAAAAGCATTTTTTTAATGTGGACAAATGCCTGACTCATTCACATGAAATATGGACAAGGGCAGCATAGAAGAACTTATTTGTTTCCATCAAAAACCCACTTAGTGCCATCCTGTTCCTAAAACTGACTTGAAGCAGATGTTTAGCAAATGGTATGCAAAACATCGCAGCTACAAAAAAAAAAAAAAAACCCCACACAAAAAAACCCCACACCATTCTCCACTGTTCCCTCTCACCACCTCATTTCAAAACAGGGGTTCAGACAATGTCCTGGAAACACAGTATGACTTTGGTTTTGGTGATTCTCACCATTTCTCTTGGTAATTATTCTAGTTTCATCACATTCATTTTGAAGCAGGCCAGCTAGCACTGCACAAATGTGTGAAGACTACAATTCTAACAATACCAGCATTTTTATTTTTCTAAGCCATCACTCATTTCTCATTCTGTTTTTTTATCACCTTTAGACAATAAGCATACAGCTGCAGCTCCAAAAGCACAGTCCTATTTAATCGCACAGCCTCACATGTTGCACCTATAAACCCATGTGAAATCATAGCTCTTTGGGAATCACACTACCAATACTTCAATCGCATCTTTTCACATGAATGCAGCGCAATTCCCTCCAGCCAACAGGATGAGGCTATCATTTTGTACACTACCTTGTCAAGCTGCAGGTAAGACTGAAGCAAAAATATTGACTACTCACCTAAACTGAATGTAAACCTTTATCAGCTTTGAGCCTTTTCACAAGACTCGAAGAAAAACACTGGATGCCAAAGACAAGTCATTTACAAATATGAGAAAACAAGACCAGCTTCAGCTTAGAGCATTTGGAGGTTTTTTTGGAGAGGTAATATAAAAGGAAGGCAACATCCATAACTTACAATACGGCCATCCCCGCTACCGATGTCAACTAGGGAGCCGCTTCTCTTTTCTAACATTTTCAGCACATTCTGGATCTGAGCAGAAGTTGCAGGAACGAAGGGCAGGCACACTTTCCTCAGAGCCGGGGTCACAAAGGGGGTGACCACTGCGTACAGTGCCACCAAGGTCCCACCGACACCAGCGGTGACCCACAGCCCCCAGACCCTCCTTCTGGAGCCACCCTCGCAATCCTCTTGCGGGCCTGCTGCCTGGCTCTCGCTGGGTAGCGCCTTTGACATCACACCTAGAGACAGACGTTGAAAAGTGCATTTTCTGTAGTTGCTTTATTACACCCGCACTTAGGACAAAGCAGTATAGCGTATCAAAGAGATAAGACGTCAGGAAATTCACATATTCCTTTAGCTGATTCCTAGACCCTAGGGTAATATTACCATTACTTCTTTTGAGAAGTTGAAGCACCCTGTTAATTTTTGAGGGCAGGAAAGCAGTTTCCATTTATGCCCAGAGCCCTTCCCACCCGGCCGGGCAGCAGCACGCCCCGAAATAGCCCAAGGGCAGCACAGGCACGGACCTTCCCGCTACCGGCCGCCCGGAACCGGCGCTCAGAGAAACGTCCCCGAGCAGTTACTCCCCTTCCCTTCGGGAAGAACGTTCCTGCAGAGGGTCACGCTCCCCGCCGCAAGCCCGCCTGTTAGCCGCCCGCCAAACCAACCACCCAAGCCCACCTCCCTCGCCGCCCAGCTCCCTCCAGCAGACAGCCGCCCTCCGCCGGCTCCGTTTATAGTGGAGGGCAATACCACTCCGCTACGTAGAAGGGGGGGGGGGGACCGAAAGGTTTCTCAAGGCGCTTCCGAGAGTAGCGAGGCACACCCTTCCGCCGTATATTTGTCCTACTCTCTCAGCTTTTCATCACTCAGTGCAGCCCGCTGCTTTCGCGCTTGGCCCCCGTATTCTACCTAATAGACTAGCCTCCCCCTCCCACTCCCTCCCTTCCCCACCTCGCCCCGACAGAGTCGCGAACGCCGCGCAACTCCCACCGTGCCGGATGCTTCCAGAAAGGTCGGCTGCGGGCGCCATATAGGTCCCGCCCGCGAAATATGTCTCGCTGTTGCCGGTCGCGCAGGCGCGGCGCCGTGCGCCGGCAAGCGTGTTGCGTCACGGTGCGGCGGGCGCGGCGGTATCCGGCTCGTGCTCGTCCGAGCGGTGTGAGCGGCGGCAGCCATGTCGGCCATGGGGACTCTGGCGTTTGATGAGTATGGGCGCCCCTTCCTCATCCTCAAGGACCAGGAGCGCAAGACGCGCCTTATGGGGCTGGAGGCGCTCAAGGTGAGGGGGACTGCCGCTGCGGCCGCTGGTCCGCCCGCAGGCCGGGCCGGGCCCTGCCATGCCGCCGTTAGGGGCGGGGAGTGGGCACCGTTAGGCCTCGGCGGGAGGATGGAGCCTGTGGGGACGAGGTGGTCCTGCGCTTGTCTTCTGCCCCGTGGTAGACGTATGGCGGCTGAAGTCTGGTCCTAAGCCCGCAGGTGTGGGAGGGATGGATGGATAGAGAAGGTATCACCCCTGGGGCTGCGAATCCGCCACCCGCGGCGGGAGGTCTGGGAGGCCGTTCCCCACTCGCATGGCTCCGGGGTCGCCTCCCCTGTCGCTGCAGCGCGCCTCTCCCGCTGGTTCCTGGTCGCCGCGGGCAGGGAGGCGCCCCGCAGCTCTTTTCCTTAGAACACCGTCCCCTCCCCAGACTGAAAGTTGGGTATTGTTCCCCGAAACGGCCGTGGCTGAACCAGGGCTACAGACAGCGAGTAGCGGTAGCCTTGTGTGAACGAGTGTGGTATAAATATTGATGGATGAGTGGAGGAAAATTATATTGGCTCTTCCTTTTAGCGTTGCTTGCTTCTGTTGTTCCCTCACTTTAAACCTCGGAACTGTCATTTTAGCTGCTCTGCTTTTGCATGCTTTAGCATGCTTTAGCTCTTAAGTGCAGGCTGTGCAAGAAAAGGCACAGGAAATGTTTCTGACCTAAAACCAGTAGACCTATATTGATTTTTTTTTTTTAATTCCCCAGTAATAATGGGTTAATCATAGTTAAATTGCAGTATTTGCGTTAGCTTTTTTCCCCTGTATTTTTCTTAATTGATATTATGATTTTGAGATGCTTGATAATGATTTAACTTCCTTCTGCTTTGTTTTATAGTCTCACATAATGGCAGCAAAGGCTGTAGCAAGTACTCTGAGAACATCCCTTGGGCCCAATGGTAAAAATAAAATAATTTTAATGGTTCTTTCTCAGAAATTTTTTTTGAGGTTTTCTAAATTTTCCCTCATGCTTTGAATATATTTTTTTTTAGGCTTGGATAAAATGATGGTGGACAAAGATGGTGAGGTGACTGTGACAAATGATGGTGCTACCATCCTTAATATGATGGATGTGGATCACCAGATAGCCAAACTGATGGTGGAACTGTCTAAATCTCAAGATGATGAGATTGGGGATGGAACTACTGGAGTGGTTGGTAAGAAAAGATCTTAAATTTTACTTGGCTTTTCCATCTTTAAAATCAAGTCTCTTCAGATATTTTAATAAATTTCATGTGAAGTAAAAGTAGCTTTTCTGTAGTGCATTTTTTAGAGTATTTACTGCTTCAGTATTCTTGTCAGTTCTTGTATTAGCAGTCATTTAATCAGAAAGATGGTTTTGTGTCTTTTCTAGGTATGGCTACATTTCATGCTTTTTTTTTTTCACAGTTGAGAGTCCTCGCTGTACTTTTAAAATTTTTCTGCATAATTTTCTTATATAATCTTCTACCTGTTCCACCTTGCTGCCTGTGCTTCTTTTTGGTCTGAACTAATGCAATTTTCTTTCTAATCATAGCGGGTAGGACGAGTTGTTTAGTTCGGGGTTTTTTGTCATTTAAGAAACTTTAAGCAGTTAATATATATTACAGAAAAAAAATGATAAGATGTACTTCTTAATCATTTGCTAATATATTAAAAATTATGCTTCAATATGTGGGATAATAAACATTACTTTAACATTTTGTTTTATAGTTCTCGCTGGAGCATTATTGGAACAGGCTGAGCAGTTGTTAGATCGTGGTATTCACCCTATCAGAATAGCAGATGGTTATGAGCAGGCAGCCCGCATTGCTATTGAGCATCTAGACAAAATCAGTGACAGCTTTCCAGTTGATCCACAGAACATTGAACCTCTGATCCAGACAGCAAAGACAACACTAGGCTCTAAAGTGTAAGTAACTAAAAGTTTGGAAGAATATTTGCATTTCCCTTAAAAATACTTTGAATTAAAAAATCCTGGTGTTTGTTTGGTGTTTTGATAGATTATTAAGTTGTTTGTGTTAGTGGAGTCTCTGCTGAGGGTTCTTAGTTTGTTTTTGGCAAATTTCTTGATGGGCTCATATTTCAGGATGAGAAATTGTGAATGCTTTTTCTCCAAAGGGGCAATTCCATGACGTAAACAGCTGCAAAATAAATTTTGTTACACATATTCTGTTAGTTCCATATTTCTGCATCACAGCAAATTACTTTTAAAAAACAGCTGTGTGTTATATTTCAGAGTATTTTTTTCTTAAAAAAAACTTGTCGGATAGTTACTGGTTCCATAAGTCCACTTTTCATAGTAGATTCTGTGTGTATTCTATGAATTCAGGCATTGTAAGGGCTTCCATTGCAAAGCTGTCTTAACAGGGGTTTCTGTGACTTGAGTGTTTCTTAGGAGTTAATTCTCCTCTCTTGTTTCAAATCTGCTGCATCTTGAAACTATGTCCACAAGACTGTGTAGACAAACCACATTGTGTGATCTGTTTTCTGCCATATTTAGCATCTTCTGTTTCATGAACAAACAAGCAGGACCTTCTCTTTCCATGTAGTGTACGAAAGTCGTTAGTGATACTTTTTTCTGTTCAAGATTGCTGGAATCACTTATTTTTTTTCTAAACTGTGGTATATAATGCAACTTTTTTGTATTTTCTTTTAAACCTAGAGTTAACCGTTGTCACAGACAAATGGCAGAAATTGCTGTAAATGCTGTACTGACAGTAGCAGATATGGAACGTAAAGATGTTGATTTTGAGCTGATCAAAGTACAAGGGAAAGTGGGAGGTAGACTGGAAGATACACAATTGGTTAAAGGAGTGATTGTGGATAAAGATTTCAGTCATCCACAGATGCCTAAAGTAAGTGATGTCGCTGTGTCTGTTGTCATCTGTAATGGCTTAAATAAGATTGGCTAGCCTGCTTAAATACTGTCGTAGCATTTCTGAAGTATTTAAACAGTGTTATGGTTTGGCTTGGTTTTTCACCCATATATCAACAGAGAAAGGGGAGGGGAGCATTAAATCTTTTGTGTTGGAAGAGACAAAGTTAGAATTTACAGTGATCTTGAGAAATTGAGAGGGTGCATGGAAATTACTGTACAACTAAGCGGGGACAAGTGCAGAGTTCTATGCTGAAGCAGAAGTAATCATCTGTAGTGTGTAATACACTTAAGATGCGGTATCAAGAGGTGCTTTTACTGTTATTAAGCTTTGAGTTGCTGTGTCGTCCTGTTTGGAAAGCCTTTTAGAAGCTGTCCTTTTATTATATTTGGTGTAGGTAAGGTCTCTGTCCAGTGTACTTCAAATACACTGGCAATTTTGAATTTTTGCTGTTCTAAACTATTTTTCTGGACACTTTATGAAAAGGAAGACTGGTGGAAAATATCAGTCCTCTAATACGTAAAAGGTGGTTATGAAGATGAATGTGTGATATTCTATGGATAGGAGGGAAAATAATGGTTTCACTGAAGTTTTTTTTTTTTTTCCCTGGGTTTTTTTTCATTGTTTTGTTTTTGTTTTGTTTTGTTTTTTTTTACATCTGAACTGTAAAAAAGACATCATTGGTAAAGCTTGTTAAGTGCTTAAACAGTGTCTTGAAGCTGTGAAATTTCTTCTTTATGTGAATTAGAGAAACTTTTGATGCAATTGTTTAGGTATAGTTAGTTTCACTTTAGAATCAGTCAAGTGATCTTCATGTTTCGTCCTGTCACTATGTTTTTAAAGATAAGTCTGTATATTGTGCAAATATAAGAAAAAGGTGTTACTGAGGCCAAAACTCAATAATTTTTTTTTTTTTAAACTGTACAGGAGCTTAAAGATGCTAAAATTGCAATCCTTACTTGTCCATTCGAACCACCTAAGCCTAAAACCAAGCATAAGCTTGATGTCACATCTGTGGAGGATTACAAGGCACTGCAGAAATATGAAAAGGAGAAGTTTGAAGAGATGGTGAAACAGGTAATCTTTAAGATTATTTTTCTGCTTGCGATGTTTGTCATAGCCTTTACACAAAATAGCATAGTACATTAATTTATTTCTGGAAATGAGTTAATTATCCTGATGGGAGCAACATACAAGCAATTATAAGGCTATGAATAAAAGTTAAGTTTGTGTAAGAGAGAGATACATCCTGGTTTGAAATTTACTTTCGTGTGTGTGTGCCAGATGGTTCTTTTTCAGACTTGTGTTTTGAGAAAATTAGGAGAATTAAAACAGTGAAGAAACTGTTACTCATTCCTGTGTTAGTGCTGATCGGGAGATTGATGTTGTGTGTTGCTTTCAGATAAAAGACACCGGTGCAAACCTTGCTATTTGCCAGTGGGGTTTTGATGATGAGGCAAATCACTTGCTGCTCCAGAATGAGCTGCCTGCTGTTCGTTGGGTTGGTGGGCCTGAAATAGAAGTAAGTAAAGTCTTCTAAAACTGGGCTTTGTACCAGTTTTCAAACATTTGTTAAGTAATATGCTGTGCCAGTTAAAAGTTCAGGCTTTCTGGGTAGAACTGCATAATCACCTGTCTGGATAGGTAATGGAGAAAAATTATTGGACATCTGTGGGAAGAACCTATCTGGAATGGGATTATGGTTCATAATTGGAGCATATGCATATTACTTGTGGCTAGTAATGTTTCTGCTTCAGTCTTACTGTTTGCAGAAACAAGGCATTGCCTGAAATACTTTGAAGTGATGGGAAGATAACCTTTTGAAGTAGGCATTTGACAGATTCTCTTCCGCTAGTTTTAATGTTATGAAAAACTTAACAGAAAAATCTTCTCAAAACGATTTGTTGTTGTTAAACAACTTCAGTTAATCGCCATTGCAACTGGAGGACGCATCGTTCCTCGCTTCTGTGAACTCACTGCAGAGAAGCTGGGTTTTGCGGGCGTTGTCCGAGAGATCTCCTTTGGAACAACGAAGGACAGAATGCTTGTCATTGAACAGTGTCAGAATTCCAGAGCTGTGACCATTTTCATTAGAGGAGGAAATAAAATGGTGAGATACTTAGTTTGTTATGAATATTTGATACATAAGTTGCAGAATGTGTAGTTTCTTTCAGAAGCACATTAATTCTTCCTGGTTTTGTCTGAATTTTCTAGGGAGGAGGGTTGCAGACAGTGGTGATTGTGTTAAAAGTCACTTGTTAGATTCACATTGTATGTTTTTTTGAATGAAAACTTTGTTTTCTCACTGTTAGACCATATAGTTCATAAATATAGAAATTCTTTTTTATCTGTGGATGCTTTTTTTTCTTATGGGAGGGTCACATTTATGAGTAAAGACATTAACATTTCTGAAAGATTTGAGTTTATTATAGACCTAGGTATGTCACTTCTGATTTAGTCAAGTTAGGGAAAAAAATAAACCCAGAACAAAAAAAAAAAAAAATAAAAACAGAGTAAGACCATTTTGAATGCTTACATACTTAATCTGGTTCTTGGTTGTACTGTTGACATTAGATGATACTTAGTGTAGATTAAGTCCTGCTTTGAGTTAAAAACCTCAGGAAGAAAGGAACATAACCTCTAGCCCAAAGAGTTCTTTAAGAAAGCAAAAATACTTCTTTAGAGGTTAGCATAATTTGTTAAATCCTTCGACATCTGTTGAAGTTGTGACTTGACACAAATTGCAGTCTGACAGTAATGTTGCCATTTAAATTTAAGTGGTTTGTGACTTGGAAATATACAAGATTTAAAACCTTGTCATGTAAGCTTTTGTCATTTCCATTTATAGATCTAGCAAATAACATTGAAAGGTGTGTATTTTTTTATTCCTTCTCTGCCACTAGATGTCTGACATTTTGTATGTTGAAATAGTATAACATAGCAGCAGTAGAGCTGCATCAGAGCCATGAAAAGATCCTACAGTTTATTAGCAATTTCCGTTTCTGTATTAGGAAATATATCTTCATAGATATATATATATATAAAATATATATCTTCACAGTTGTGTATATTGTCAAATATGTGCTATTTTATGATTCCAGATTATTGAAGAAGCAAAACGATCTCTTCATGATGCGTTGTGTGTAATCCGGAATCTTGTTCGTGATAATCGTATCGTATATGGTGGTGGTGCAGCTGAAATCTCTTGTGCCTTGGCAGTCAGTGAAGCAGCAGATAAGGTAAGAAAGGAACAGTTACAACTTAAATTTATGAAGGGAAAATAAGGATTAAGTCTGTCGTAAGAGATCCCAAAAAAACTTCATTCCAGAAAGTGCCTATTATGGAACTTCCTGAACAACATTAAAAGTTTTCTTTCCTCTCTCTGTAAAAAAAAAAGTCATTACCAGTACTTTTTTCCTTTTATGATAAGAGCCGTTTAAAATTGTTTTAATTTGCCAGTAGTTACAATCCAAAGGTATTTGTTCAGTTACTGAGATGCGTATTCCCAAGAAAATCTGAATGTCATGTATATATTTTATAGCTAGTATGAAAATCTGCTTTTGCTAACATTGGAGTTCATAGCTGTACAAATTTAAATTTATTTTCCCGTAGTGCCCATCTTTGGAACAATACGCGATGAGAGCTTTTGCAGATGCACTGGAGGTAATTCCCATGGCACTTTCGGAGAACAGTGGTATGAATCCGATACAGACTATGACCGAAGTGCGGGCTAGACAAGTGAAAGAAAATAATCCTGCCCTTGGCATTGATTGTTTGCAGAAAGGAACGAATGGTAAGAACTGTAGTGTGGAGAAGTGTAACAGGGTTTTCTTTCTCAAAGGATCAAAAAGTTTACTGTTTTGCCTCTCAGTGGTTTGGGGGGTTTTTTGGTTTTTATAACCTGTGCATCACTTCAGTTACGAAGTGCTGCTCCTTGTCATAATAAATGGGAGCGTGGGTGGAGAGATACATACGTATCTACCAGGCAGAAAGTGTATAATTGCTGGAAAACCCTTTTTTTTTTTTTGGTGACAAGATTAGTTGAAGGTGTTGGCTGACCTTGTGGTATGGGAATAAAAGCTACTTGGTATGAGGCAAGAGCAGGCTGTGTTACAAATACTGCAGTTTCAGTGAGCCAGTTTACGCTGCAGCCCTACAAACAGTTGTTTTGAGAAACAGCTTGTGAAGAAGTAAACAAAAGGTTGGAAATGTTTTTAGGTAATGTTCACACCAGTATGTATGCATATGTAGACCTGTAACAAGCATGTGAAGACTGCTTGTTATGAAAACTTACTTTCATCTGGCCATACAATTTTCAAACCCTTATCCTGTTGCCTTTTTCATAAAAGAAGATGGTAAATTTTAGAACACAGTGTAAGGCATTGTGCTTGTGTAACTTTGGGAGCCTTCTTTGATCAGGTGTTTCTACTTCATGGCATTTGAACTTTCACTTCTTTAGTGATTACTCTGCCCTTAGGATGCTTCTAGTATTTGTACATGGAAACTGTACTCTTCCAAAAATAACGCGTAACGGTGAAAAGCTACAGTTGGGGAAGACTTAGTTGGGAAAAGAGTTTGGATCTTAATGTTCTGAGATCTTTGCTAAGAACCTAGATGTAAAACTCTCTAGTTTGTCAGCTGTGCTGGTCAAGAGTAATAATTTTAAATATTCTTTAAAATTATGTGTAAATTACTATCTTAGGTTAAACGTTATATCTAGATTTGAGGACAGTATCTAATTCTTCTGCTTCTTTTTGGCAGATATGAAACAGCAGCATGTTATAGAAACCTTGATTGGTAAGAAACAGCAGATTTCTCTGGCGACTCAGGTTGTTAGAATGATCCTGAAGATTGATGATATCCGTAGGCCTGGAGAATCTGAAGAGTGAAGATTGAAAAGCAAGAAACATTAAGGGGGGCCACAGCAGTAGCGAAGACGATAGTATTCTCATGCTTCATCTTCAGCTATTTATTTTGGACACTTTTTGTTTCAGATACTGTAACGGCTAATTGTTGAAAATAAAACACAATTTAGCACTGATGGTTTCAAGACTTGATTCAGATGTATCATTGCATCTTTTCCTAGACAGATGTGAATATTCAGAAAAAACATTGATAATGGAGTAATAAAATTTCATGGGTCCTTTTCCATTGCTCCTGCAGCTAACTCCCTAAGCTGCTTGTGAGCGAAGCCTGCAGATTCTCATTTTAGGAAGGTCTGTCACTGTTCAGTGAAGCAAGCAGAAAATTATTGTAGCTTCCAGTAATTTTCATATTTTAAATGTATGAAGTATGGAGTTTCCACCTGAAGATTTAAAGGATCTGTATTTTATGCTTCCCCTTGCTTCCGCTTTTTCTCTTGTGGTAGCCTTTAAGTGCATTCCTGATGTATGTGCAAGGAGGAGTTTTTTGGTGGGGGGTATACACATTCAGCCAAGTGGGTGTTTTTTCCAGAACTGTTGTCTATACTTCCACAATTGAGTGCACTTACTTTGTAAGTTCTAAGTATGATCTGAAAATGGTAGAGTAAAATTTACTAGTAAGGTGCATTGCTTGTGAAGTTATTAGCAAGAAACAAGTGGTGGCAGAACTAATGTGCAATATTTTGCGGATTTCAAAAGATAGGGAAGTATTTATAATAACGTTATTTGTGTTACATTTCACATGCGTAGTTTTAAAGTTTCAGAGTACAGAGGAAACTTCCTTTTTTACTGACCACTGTTAATTAGCAGGTCTTGCTCTAATAATTATTTGCTATGATTATACATCACTGGAGTCAATCAAAACCCTTCATTGAGTGTTGATAGAGTTGGTTTTACTGCTGCTAAAGTCTGGCATTCTGAATCTATCCATGATTGTAAGTGTGAATCTGAAATCTTACAAATGCATTGGCTCATGTAGAACCATCCCTTACTTTCTTCAATAACACAAAAAGAAAACAAGCATAGCTGGAACTTAAAAAGGGATAATTTAACTGTACTAACGTACCCTTCCCACCTGATGGTGAAGTTGTACGTGTAATAGGAAGCGAGGAAGTGGTGATTCCCTTTTTATTAGTTTTTTCCTTCAAAGCCTGACTCCTGTTGTAGGCTGACCCCAGTAGGCAGCTAAGCAACACAGGCATTCACCTACCCACCCCTCTGTGGGAGAACCAGAAGGGTAAAAGTAGGAAAACTTGTGAATTGAGATAAGAAGTTTAATGATTGAAATAAAATACAATAATAAAACAGTAATGAAAAGGAAAACAACAAGAGAAACAAAACCCAAGAAAAACAAGTTATGCAACTGCTCACCACCTGCTGACTGATGCACGGCCAGTCCCAGAGCAGTGATTGCTGCCTGCTGGCCAGCTCCCCCAGTTCATACACTGAGCACAATGTGTGGTAGGGAATATCCCTTTGTCCCATTGGGGTCAGCTCTCCTGGCTGTGCCCTCTCCCAGCTTCTTGTGCACCTCCAGCCTCCTTGCTGGCAGGGCATGAGAATTTGAAAAGTCTTTGATTCAGTGTAAGCACTGCTCAGCAACCACTAAAACATCCATGTGTAATCAACACTATTGTCATCCTAAATCCAAAACACAGCACTGTACCAGCTACTAGGAAGAAAATTAACTCTGTCCCAGCCAGAGACAGTACACTGGTCCTGTTCACATCAGTGAATCCTGTTACCAAATTTTTTCAAAGCTTCACCTATCAACTCTTCTTCAGTTAGATTTTCTTTTGATGTGGCTCAGAAATCATGATCCTTTAAAACGTGAGATGCCAAGAAGAAGCAAGCAGAACTGCACGCCACTTCTACTGCTCTGCTTTTGGATGTCCTGACCAGGAGATGTGGAGGAGGCAGAGGAGGAAGGGCTCTGCGCAGGCAACACTGCAACTGGAGAGGAAAGAAGCTGTGATTGTGCTACGCAGGTGGTATTTGGGGGTTGGTTCACAGCAACTTGGAGCTTACAGTCAGTAATGTCGCAGAGCTCTTCAGCGTGACATGCTAGTAGTTTCTAAGGCTGTGTGAGCTGAAACCTAGGCAGAATTTGGTGGTGGTGTGTTGGTTTGGAGTGTTGTTTTTTTTTCCTTCCAAGGGCAGGTTTTGAATATAAACTGCTGCCTAATTCAGAAGCCTCTAGAAACACGGACAATTTATTTTAAAAATTGTGAAATCATGTGGTTTTGCTGATCTGACTTACGGAAATGAAGGTTTTATGCTTTGTATATAAATATTGTTTAATGTTCAACCAGATCTTAGTATGGCAATGGAACTTTGATAAAATTGTAAGAAAAGGAAATCAATTTTTTTAGAGGCTTGTACTTCTGCTCTTCAACATAACAAATGTGTACCGTTAGCGTTGTCCATAATTGTCGCATAGAGGCAACTGGAGGACAAATGACTTTCATCACAGCATGCAACACACAACTGAAATTATTAAACCAAATTAGTGAGACCAGTGCAGCTCCAACTGTTAGGCTTTCACAGCGGGAGTAATGGAATTCGTGCTTTGACAGAAGGAGTGGAATACCGGCACCCTGGTTTTGTGCTGCGCTCTGCCTCTGCTCGAATAAAACAGAGCAAACGCCTCTGAATAGTGATAAGGCTGTGGGAAACAAACACTGATACCCAAATCAATCACGGGGTGTGTTTGTAACCATCAGGAAATTAAAGCCTTGCCTGGCGGTGTATTTGGGGCTGGGGGCCACAGGCCCCAGGCTCCCCTCACGCATGGCTCCCCTACTGCGTGGATAACTCGAGGGTCACCGCTGGAGGGCAACACGTTCCTGTGCCAGCCCCGACAGACTGCACCCAGGCTTTTTTTAAAGCGAGCTGAAGCAGCCCAGCGGCTCTGTTCCAGCATCACTGGCCTGACACACGCAGGGCATCAGCAAGACCTGAATCCTTCCGAATTCCCCTCAGTTACTTGTGCTAGTTTCATACTGGCCCCGTGTGCCCCCTTAAATCCAAGTTTTTGCGTCTTCCTAGAACCCTTACCCTGGCCTTGCCTCTTTGTCCCGCTGGTTCCAGTTCCCTCTGCTACCAGCCAGCCTTTCCCAGCCTCCTTTCTTCGCCGCTCCTGCTGCCTTCCCAGGCCTGGGCCCTTTCCTTCTCGGATCTCTCACACCTCCACGCTGACACAACGCTTGTCTTTGCAAGCGCAGGAGGCGAGGCTGCCAGGAGCACAGCACGCAGATTCCTCTCCCATCCCTCCCAGTGACACCCAGCCCATGGCAATTGCGGAGGGGTCAAGCACCCAAGGCTGGGCTTCTGGCTTTGGGTGCACTCCAGTGATTCAGAGAAATCAGGTCTGAGGTGATTTTTTTATAGGAATAGGGTTAAGCAGAGCTGTGAAGCAACATTCTTGTTTCTCTACAAATTGGCACTTTTTAATACAAGTATATTTTCCCTTTGCTTAGGAAAATGCTATTTGATAATTTCTGACTGTGTTCTGCATGGGGAAAGACGCCTCATTACGTGAGCGCCAGTTCCTGTCCGAACAATCCGATCTGACAAGATACAGGCAACCACAGCTAAGGACTGAAGTAGAGCGAGTCAAGCAGTCTTGCCAACATGTGGGTCTGATAGCTCTCTCTGCAGTATCAAGACACCTGGATATTAGGGTACCTTAGACCCAGACCTGCCTACGCTAAGCTGATGATTGACTCCAGAACCTGGCCAGGCTGTAGGTCTTTATGCTAAGGCTGTACAGACAAGAAGGCACCATGGGAGGTGCTCTCTTCCGTGGCAAAGTGGCCTGACTGTTAAAAATGAGTTATATTGGCTGTGAGGATGGTTATTACACCCCCTGGACTCTTACTATCGGATGATTCAGTTGTGAGGTTTGGGTCTGGGAGACTAGCCTTGTTTGTCCTCCCTGCATAGAAGTGCCTCTCCATTTCATGTCTTGGAGGGTTTCCCAGAAACGCTCCACCGGGGGACATTTCTCACCATGTTAAAGAGCCAATTAAACGGACTGACAGTGTTTGCTTTGTAAACAACTCATCTCTGTGATACAAGAGAGACAGTTTGCTAAACTGAAATGACTGGGGGAGTACCTTCTCTGCAAGACGTGAACCCTGCAATACTGCCTGCTGTACATGCACCCGAATCCTCATCCTGGTGAGATTCCTCCCTGACCTATTTGGGACCAGAAATTGCGTTATGGTGAGGCTCCCACCCCACCGTGCCGAAAGACAGCAACATTGGCACTGAGAGAAACAGGTCTCTGCCAGCTCTCTGGTGTCTGGGTGCTTACTGAACACGGGACACTGCTGTTAGGGTCCCGAGTGCGCTCCCCTTGTCCACCTCCCCAGGGGTTTGGCTACTTGTGCTCAAGGCCAGCTCTGGCACGGCACTCCTGGGCCACCTTGAGTCAGACTGCTGGGGAAAATACTGACGGTGAGAAAGAGCTGGGAGAAGCCCTCCCACTTCTGCTCCAGAGCTGCGTTTAAGCTCCAGCCTGTGCCCTTGCTCCCTGCCTGAGCTATATTTCAGCTGTGCCTGTGTCTTGCTGGTACTGATGCTGGTTTGACTTCCTGGCTTATCCTTAGCCTTGCCTTGTCAAGTTGAACTGGCCTGGTGATCCTGACTCTTCACTGACTCTGGTCACTGTGGGTGGACCTGTTCTGCTTTTCTTACTTGGGTGCAGTGATGTCAAGGAACTCTGGAGGAGAACAGTGGCCAAAAGTTGTCTGGAAGGAGCACCTCAGAAGGCCATTGAAGGAGTCCTTACTCTTTGGGATGGGCAGTGGGAAGATAGGGCTGTGCAAGCAAAGGCAGAGTGAGCAAAAGAAAGCTGAGGAACCTCAAGGAAATCAGCACAGTCTGATCACTTGCTTATAGTAAATGATGGGCACTTGGGACTTTAGTCAGGGAAAGAATAATAAGATATTAGAATTAGGAAAACAGACATCAGTGTGAGCAATGTTATCAAGGACTGCTGAAGGCATCAGCTCTGTGGAATGGGTACTAGAATAAGCCCTCTCTCCTTCTCAGAAAAGTTAAGCAGCTGAATAACATAGGATTGTAGATGCTAGGTGTGGATTCTAACTCTTTTTTTGTTTGCAGTAGGGCCCATAATGGGATACAGTGTTTTCTGCCAACAGGAAAAGATCATGACTGCATCAGCTTCAAAGTATCCCAATACAGTGGCTAAAGAGAGAGCAGCAATGGGGAACTTCAAAATGCTATGAGTGACTTAAGATGCTGGACTTGGTTATCTGTACTGTGGTCATATCTCAGGGATTCCCATTCTACTTGGCTGGAGCTTCACTTCTTCTCTGCCTCCATCAAAATGAGATGTCTCTCTTCCTTCTCAGCACCGAGGACTATATATTCCCTTCCCTGAACTCCAAAATGTAACTTGGTTTTCAAATCCATAGGGGGAAAAAACCTATCAAGGACCACTAAATTTAAAGTTTCCATCTATCTGCAGGCTCCTTTTAAGTCAAAATCTGCTGAAAGCTGGAAAGTGTCTTTGAGTAATTATCACCATATACTTGCCCTGTTCTTATCTTTATTATTTTAAGAGACAAGATATTGGATTACATTAGACCTTTGGTCTGATACGGTACAGGCATTCTTATTATCTAAGTACAAAAAAATGTTGAGGCAAGCTTTTCAAACTTTGTGTTATAGATCAAACTAGCTGATCTAAAGAAGAAGGAATAACTGGCTAACAGTGGTGAACTGACAGATTGACTCTGATTCTCATAAGGCAATTGCCAAAATCATGTACCTGCTGAAGACTTTTAAAGAGGCCTTTAAATGTACCTCTTTTCCTGGAACATGGGCCAAAGTTGCAGGAGGAGTACATTCTTTGCATACTCTAATTTCTAGCAGAAAACAAATAAAGTTGTTTTGGGTCAATATTGTACCACTTCAATAAGCAAACGAGCTTTAACTCATTAAAATTTACAGAGATGCCACTGAAGCAGCATTGCTTTCTCTCTTTAATTCTTTTATTAGTTGGGTATTAAATTAACAGTCTTGAAAAAATATTCTTGAATTCACATTTAATTTGAAATGGTTTGTTTTTAAAAGAATAACTATAACCCAAGTATTTTAAAGTCTGATTTGAATTTAAAGGTTTTGTGATTTTTGATACAGTATAGCGCCTTCTCACATGATGCAAAGAAAACCGTCTGT
This sequence comes from Chlamydotis macqueenii, assembly GCF_036417535.1. Lineage (NCBI taxonomy): Eukaryota > Metazoa > Chordata > Aves > Otidiformes > Otididae > Chlamydotis > Chlamydotis macqueenii. Next base: position 86,846,635 of record NC_141557.1, on the reverse strand, counting down.
TGCTCTAAAACTCCTAAGTAAGCTGATTCCTCAAAAATATCATGTATTTTTTTCACTTCAGATCTGGAGGGAGCAGTTTCCCTGCTGGCACAAACAGAGCCCACGTACACAGGGGACTATCTAGTGTCACCTCAGCTGCTCTGATCTCAGGGTATCAGGGCCTCAGGCTGTCTCGGTTTCAAGAAGCTGCTGTGATTTATGTCCCTTATGGCACCTAGTTCTCAGAGTATCGTAAAAACCTGTCCAATATTAAAATTGCTGAATTCCTGCTCTCTAACTGGGCTGCCTCGTGGTGAACTTCTCTGTCAGCTGCTTATATTCATCACTCACTGACCGTTCCCATCACCCAGCTCGCAAGTGAAAAGCCCTCTGCAATCTCCTGACCTTTCTCCCACGCATACATCACTGACTCCTCTGCTGCCTGCTGCCAGGTATGTGTCCTGGTAACCCAATGGCAGGAGCCGATGGTCTTCACGCTCAGCTGGGTTTTCCAGTGAGCATAAGGCTTCTCCAAGGACCTTTGAACCATCTCCTGACACACTCGCCCCAGGTGGTCGTCAATTCTCCCTGTTCTCTGCTGCTGTTTGAATTTGAGTCTTGGGCTGAGCTGGGTGATGTTTCCTGTTTTTGACGTCCAGCTACTGTGCTGGCTGGCATTTTGCAAGTGTCTTGACTAGACGGTTAGATATGAGGTCTTCTCATTAACACGTCTCTTGTAATTGGAAGAAGGCCAAAGGCTGGGAAAGGCAAGTTTCCAGCACTGCCTTTGATTTAAGGGCAGCACTAATAGTTAAGGTTAAGTGAGTGCGAGTGGCGGTGAGTGGGAAAGAGCTCAGAGGGACAGAAGGTGATGCGTTGCAAGTGCTGGGGAAGCAGGAGTGACTGAAATGACTGAAAACCCACTTAGGAAAGATTCTTTGCTGAGTAACTTTGGCACAAGGTTGCGATGGCACATCCTCTTAATACTTGCACTGCCTTGCTTTTCGGCTATGTTGACTCACTCCCTAAGAAAAGCTACTGCTACAAATCCCCAGAGAGCTCCATTTCTGACTCCTCGGGATCTGGGTCAGGCCCTCTCTCTTGCTCCTTCATTCTGGGACCATGTGAGCGCCCAGGAGATTAAAAGCTCGCCACAGCCTTGTCTTCTCTTCCTTGACACAGAAAGTTTGCAGCAATTTCTTTTATTTTGCTAATACAAAAAGTATGTACCCCCCAGCTCCTGCTTGTTTCGAAACAGCAGAGAACATAAGCAGAGACGTGCCTTTTTCAAAACTGAACACTGAGTATTATTGCTTTTGAGTAGAAGTGCAGAAGCTAACAGGGCCAACCGAGTTCAGTGGATGTTTAGCGGTGATTTCATTTCTTGGCATGGGAGAAGATGAAACTCAGTTCTGGAGGCAGCAGTTTAAAGCTGGTGGAAAACAGGTCATGTTACTAAGACCCAGGCAAATTTGGATTCCTGAGGCAGGGGTTAGTGGGCACGGGTGTTTGAATCCTTGGCGCGCTCCCAGCGCTGGAAGCTTCAGCTACTGCAACGCAGCAGTGCGAGCATTCAAGGGACTGCGACATGGTAATGAGAATCCCTGTAGTGAAACAGTCCCTTTAAGGTATCGCAAAAATAAAAAACAGATCCCACTTTGCTTCAAGAAATTGCTCAGCAGATGAGGCAGAATGGGTACAGGACCTTCTCACACCAGTGGTAGTGCAGTGTGCGATTATAATCCTTACCTCCAAGCCTGAGCTGTAGGCTCTGCTCCAGGTCATTAAAGGAAGACAAGTTAGGTCTGACAAGGGTTGAGTAGTGCCACAAATGAGACCACAGGGGTCTTGTTGAGCACATAGAGAACTGGTGTCCTGCTTGTCCCAATCAGAGGCCTGGTCCTGTTGTCTTCTGGTCTGTGTGCCAGGACTTCTGTGGAAGACAGGCCATGAGTGAACAGTAGCAGTGCATGCCCAGCCTGTGCTCCATAGTGAAGCAGGGATACAAAAAGGGTGTGAAGGGAATTGTTTACACCTATCCCAGCTTACATGCTGCCAAAGTCTACCAGCCACTAATCCAGGCATGTTGAATTTATGTCGTGTGCAGTTTACTCACTGACAGAAAACATGTGCATTTATCCTCTCTGCATATTAACATAACGGAATCTCATGGCAAAGTTGCAGGCCTGAAAAAGTGCGTTGGAGAAGGCTATAAAGCTCTTTCTCAGGAACTATTCATAGCTATTCCCTAACCACTAGCCTACTCGGCAGCACTATAAGGAAAGAACATGTGGGGATGTGAAGACAATCCAATGGATTCCTCAGTTTTGAGGCTAAGAAATCTGTCTGAATACATGTACTGGCTGATTTTCTGTTCTTAAACGCTTCTTTTCAGCCCCAGGACACAGGCAAGAAATGATCGTCTTTAGCGATTGCCCAGACACAATTGGTGTGTTAGTGCTTGCCTGACAAGCTATACCAAAAGGTGAGTTTTAGTCTTTTAATCTGAGCAATATGTGTCTATATAAGCTCTTCACTTGTCTGGAGGCTGTCAGGTAGTAGCCCTTGGTTCCTAATTGCAACAAAATGCTCTGGCAATTAAAATCACTGAAGTAAATACCTGTTCGAATCACAAAGACAATGAAGCTAAGACTAATGAGGGAGATTTGCAAAGCAACAGCTTTGTGAATGAATGTGGAAATTTCTGTCAGCATCCCATAAGACCCTGGAATAAAGGGAAGAGCTGGAAAAGGGAGCTGAACACTCTCCATCCTAAAGTGAGCCTGCCTTGCAAATGGTCTGGTTTTGCTCTTGATGAGGAAAGGTTAATCTCTAACAAAGAGTTTCCCATTTCTCTTTCTTTTTCTTTACCATCATATTATTAGGATTAGCCATAGGAAAATAGTGATTTCCTCATGCCACTGTCCTCAGACCTTAAGAACAAGATGAAAGTTTAGAAGCAGGGATGTGAAATCCAAGCTAATTCAACCTGAGCATTGGCCCTGACCTGCTACTCACCCCTGCTTCATTCTAACACATGGACGCTACCCAGCCATCCTCTGCTAGCAAGCTGAAAACAGTCCCAAGAGCCACTGAAGAACAACAAAATCTGTATCAGAGCTTGGCAAAATGAGTAGCTGTGCCAAAAACTGGGAACACAGGAAACAGCACGTGGGTCCATACAGGCATTATTGCCCCTGCTTTCCCCAGCGTTAGGAATTCAAAGCCTATATGGATTGTGGTGAGGCGTGCACTTAACATTGCTGGTACAAGATCCAAACTGGATGACTATTGACTGGTTTATTTTAATCAAGACAAGATAAATGAATCATTAAGTGACCTGGAAAGGAACTACTGGAGATGTTCAGAGGAAATTGTTTTGACTAAACAGAGAGGTATTGATTTTGGTGTCTTTCTTTCATTAGGAACGCAACTCCAGCAGCAGAAATGCCCCAAATAAATTTCTGATTTCAAAATACTATGTGGTGTTGTGCAGATAGATATCTTTGTTAGACTTCACAAATTATCAGCCAACCAGCCCAGCAAAAATCATTACGGCTACAGCAAAATGCTAATGCCTTTGAATGAGACCAACTTAAACTTTTGTGTCATTCTTTCTGTAGTGATTTAGTCTGTGGCAAGAGACATGGTATTTAAGTTGCAAGTATGAAAGTCAGGTTTGGCCTAGAGTTATAACTGTTGTGTAGCTGGGTGGCAGGGCTCTGTCTGTATCCACACCCAATATACTTAAGTCATTAATTCCTCTGCTGGCCCAGGAACAACCCAGCTATTCAGCTGCATGCATGAGGCAATGGACTAGTCTGAGAGTGGACTGACTTGAGACCAAACAATTGACTGAACTCCTAGCCGCCATCACAATCACGTGTTTGACTAATTGCTGCAGGAGTCTCCAGATGGGAATTTTGGACTGCCCTGGAGATGCCACCAAGCAGATCCTGCTGTGCCCAGACCAACGGATAATGTTTCAGTGTCTAGATTAAAATCCTAGGAGGAGAACATGGTCATCCCAGAGACTTCTGGAGGTTCTGATATAGCGTTGATTAAATTGTATGTAAGTCCTACTTAGGAACTAAAGGAAATGTCTTCCAGAGCTGTGAGACTCATTACAGTCCTCTATAGGAAGAAACTGATGCCAGGTCTCTTATGGATGAGCTCTGAGGAGGACTACAGTCTGCTGCTGGACTGAGGTGGTGAAACACAAAGCTCTATTGAAATTCTTCATATGGTAGCTAAAATCACATAGTAGTGAGAGTGAACAAGAAATATTGGTTCTGACCTCTGGAGGCAGTGGGGTGTTGGCACACACAACAGGAAAGCGGTGGCGACCACAATGCAGGCAGAGCAAGCAGTCCAGTGAACGGAAACTGAAGACAAGGCAGAAGACTTTTGTTTCAAAGGATATAGGCCCAAGCTGAAGTTCAAGGGGTGGGAGCTAATGGTAAGAAGGGAAGGGACGGAAAGGAAAATGAGAACTCAGGGGCAGGACTTCCAGACTTCATATGTCTGCTGGTTAAGGAGACCTGAAGTCAGGGTTACTGAATACTCTTCCCAGCTCCTACCTGTTGGGTGACCTGAGTTACAGCTCAGGACTTTGCTCTGTGTCCAAATTTCTCATTAGTGAGGTTTCCACCCATTGAACCAAATATTGATTCTTGGCAGTGGGTAGCCAGTTACCTTCCCTTCTTGAGGTCCCATCATTCCTTTGGCCAGTGCCACCTGTTACAGCCATGTCTCTGCCAGCCCTATCCAATTCCTGACATGCCCTTGTGCAGCCAGGAACCAGTGGGAGGGTGGCAGGCTGACCAGGGGCAGGGCAGAATCGCTGCCTATCATGGCTCCCACTTAATCCCCAGATATCCATTATGGAGCTGTATAGAAGAGACCAACCAGTTCAGCAGTTCCTGGGGTAGCCCAGCAACAGTAAACTCAAACAAAGATTGGCAGTGGCTACCTTCAAAGGCATGCAGAGAGTCACCAGGAGGTCCAGCTTCCCTCTGCCCTAACCTTCGCCAGTGCTGGGAATAGAAGCCTTCCAACCTGCCTGCTGAAGTCCACTCCTACCCTGCTACCAGCAGTACCCAACCAGCAGCTCCTCACCGTGCAAGTGTTTTCATATGTTTCTAGCTGAACAGTAAACACTCCTGGTGGCATAAAGGTGCTGCAGTCTTGTCTGAAGTACTGTGAGCAGAATGAGTATGAGGGAGAGAAACTTGAGGACACAAGTGCACGTCTCTTCTTGCTACAGCTCCCCAGATCGGTGGTGCAAGGAAATGAACTGATTCAGGTAAGTCGTGAATGAAAGAGAGCAGCACTTCTCCCACCAGGTGAAAGGAGCCATTGAGTTGTACACTAAGCACCCTGTGTTGCTTCTTGACAGCATGAAGTCATTCAGGGTTTTGTATCAAGGGAGACCTCTTTTGCAGCAGCATGACTCCCATGAAGATGAAGCAGTGGATGGGCAACAGATACAGAAACAGAGCTGAAGGAGTGAGAAAGATGGAGCAAAGAGCACAAAAGGGAGGGAAAAGACACAGTATCACACAAGGAAGAACCCTGAAAGCTCCTCAGGAGCTGAAGGAGGAAAGAAGTCCCTGGTAAGGGCCTTTCTTCAGTGTGAGGCATGTTAGTCCATAGCAGCACGAGCACTGTAATGTTGCCAAAGCCTCATACATGGAGCAGCTCTCACGATCCAGCTAGCATAATCAATATCCTTGAGCATACCACAACTATGGCTGCCATGCCTCCATGATACACATGTGGCTGTATGCAGTAACACTATAAGTCCTGGGCTAGGACAGTCTTGTGGTCAGATCTTGTGGTCTGTGGTCACATCCATCACATACATCTGGTGTATAGTGGAATTCCTGTACTCAATCTGTATTGATTAGTCCAAAGGTTTACCATCTACTCATCTTGCTCAATTTCAGAGGTTCAGGCATGTAAGTACATCCATGCCCAAGAGCTTCGGGGAATTGACCCATAGGTGACAAAGGGCTTAGCATATCATAAAGGTACAAGCAATTAAATGTGGTTTGGTTCCTACTAAGAGGGCTGCGCAGTGTCGTAGTTCAGCCCTGATCGGGAGCAGACTACGCAGTCTCTCTCTCACTCCCCCCACCTTCTGAGAGAACAGGGAGAGAAAATATAAGGAAAAATGGACAGGGAGAAATCCTTAAAGTTACCGTCACAGGCAAAACAGACTCGACTTGGGGAAAACTATTCATTTATTACTACAAACAGCAGGATAATGAGACAGAGAACAAGATAACCTCCCTCCACCCCTCCCTCTTCCCAAGCTTAACATTATCTCTACTACCTTCCCCTCCCTGAGCGGCACAGGGGGGAAGAGGGAATGGGGGTTGCAGTCAGTTCATCACATGTTGTTTCACGCCACTGCTTCATGGTTGGGGGAAGAACTCCTCACATTCCTTCCCTGCTCCGTTGTGGGGTCCGACCCCTACGCCACAGTCCTTCGTGGAACTGTTCCGGCGTGGGTCATCTCTTCCACGGAGTTCAGTCCCTTCAGAACAGCTGTCCCAGCGGGCCCTCCACGGGCCACAGCCGCCTTCAGGCATCCACCTCCCCCAGTGTGGGGTCCTTCACGGGCTCCAAGTGGATCTCTGCTCCTCTGTGGACCTCCATGGGCTGCAGGGGGACAACCTGCTCCACCATGGTCGTCACCACAGGCTGCAGGGGAATCTTGGCCAGGAGCCGCATTACTCCTCCCCCTCCTTGTGAACTGACCTTGGCGTCTGCAGCCGTTCCTCACAACGGGCTGGTAGATGTCTCTCAGGATCTTTTTTTACCTCTTATTCACTTCTCATCTCCTTTTCACTTCTTGCAGCCGGGCTGGACCGAGTCGGGCCCAGTCAGCTGCGTGGCGAGAGGCCAGAGGGTGAGGCCTGCAAGGCCCATGAGGCCTGCGCCTCCCCCTCTGCGCCTCTGCCCCCGCTCAGCTTCTTCACATCTTCTCTTCTCTTTTTTTTTTTTTCTGTTTTCCCCTTCTTAAATACCTTATCGCAGAGGCGTTATCACGGGACATTCTGCTACCAATCAGCCCGGCCTTGGCCAGCAGCGGGTCCGCCCTAGGCCTGGCCAAGTCTACTGAACAAAGGGGAGCGACTTCTAGCAGTTTCCTACAGAAGCTACCACCTTAGGCCCCCCCTCGCTAATCAAAACCACGACAGCAGCCAGAAGTTATCCAGTAGCTTCCAAGAGGAGTGCAAGGTAAAGCAGAGAAAGGTTCTGCAGAAGGAATTGTCAGGAGTTAAGCCTGCACAGGAGGCCCCTGGGCAAGACCATTATGATTTAGCTCCGTGTTTGGCAATCTCTGCAAGATTTACTGTCCTGAAGAGGAAGATGGAATAATTTCTCAAGGCAGAGTGTCGGCTGCAACAGCTGTTAACAGCAGAACAAGGGGATGTGAAAGCTGTTGCTTTTTCCCTCCCTGGCTTTGGAGAGAGCAGATTCAGTAGATGTCAGCCAACATCCACATGCTGTTTTCTTCACTCTGCTTCCATCGTCTACTCAGCCTATGGAAAGGAAGATAACTGGCTGAGGCAGGCACGGAGTCGTGCTGGGGACACGGACAGAGGACTCAGAGCTGCCTGCTCAAGTGGCTTTTTGCAGACTTCTCATCAACCTCTAATCCTGGTAACAGGACTGCTTTGCCTGAAGCTAGCTCTATTTAGCTAGATGTCAGATAGAAACCAAAATAGAAACTAAACTAAAAACCAGGCTGTTTTATCACTTAAGATAAAATTTCTGCCAAGCACCTCACTTATTTAAATGAATCTGGTCACGGATCATCTTTCTCACTATCCCCTAAGAAATCTGTCAGCAAAGCTCAAGTGGAAGCTGCACTCAGTCAGAGGTAGCAAGGAGAAGGTGGCTACCAGGGCCCAGAGTGGGAGCAGGAGCCTCATGTGATTCCACCCTGAGATACCGGAGCCAGCCAGAGACACGAGTTCTTGGTGGGGGGCAGGGAAGTCTAGGACACTGGAGAACCATTATGGGATTTAATAGTGGTCAGTCCTCTTCTTGTGGTCAGCACTGGCACAGATAACCCAACATAGCACAAGGAGAATTAAAATTATAGTATGAGTAGCAAAGTAATGTGGAACCCAAGCTACAGGATGTGGAAAACATCAAGGCAGTTCCTTTGATCTCTCTAAGGCATTTCCCTCTGGTCCATGGATCTGCACTCAAGGTTGCAGGATATACAGAAACAAAGGCTGATGGCTGAAATTCCATGAGCCATTGCATGTTTCCCAGTCAGGGACCAGGTGTCTTCTGATCCAGCCACTTTCAGTCCTGCAGCTCTTGGTCCCTTGGCATGGCAATGGGGCTTTATGACATTGGATGACTTCTCAGCTACAGGCAGCTCTAGAAGACATCAGCTGGGTTGCAGTTGTTGCCAACTTGCCCCTACATAAGTAAGAATGAAAGGTGACAAATTCCCACCTTCTATATCCCCTGGCTATTGTCTCTTTCCATCCTTGTGCTCAGAAGGACAGCTGTTCAGAGCACGGTCACATTTTGTCATTTTTACCAAAGCCTGCTTTGTCTTTGAAGTGAAAGTCAAGACTCAAGGACAAGCATTGTGGGAGGAAGCAGGCACTGACACTATGCAGTCTTGCATCTGCTCTATCATATTCCCTGGCCTGAGATGCTTTCCCCACTCATCTTTGGGATCTGGTGCTCAGTACCTCCACAGTTTCAAGACTTGACATCTCTGTGGAGAATGGGAGGGGTCATACAGGAGAGCCAGCATGCAGTCTTGTTCTGGAGACAAGGCTACGAGAGAACTCTGGGGAATATGGAGGATTAGTCCTTTACCACCCTTCCAAAGAAACTTCAGTCATGGTCTTCGCAATGATACTTAGCAGGGTTTAAGTGGAGGAGATACAGGTAACATAGTGTCAGAGTCAACAATGCAGAAGGAATATTATATGATGCAAGCTTCTACAAATGATGCCAGAAGCCTAACTGGAAACATCCTGAAGGCTGGATCTTTGGTCACTGGGTCAGCCAGTCTAATAGAGTGATTTTCCTTAGTCTTGCTGTAGAAGGAGGAGATGACATTAACCCCGCTATTCAACCTGGTCCTACACTCTCTTTTATGTCCGGAGTACAGTCAGCATCACAGCATGCTCTGTACACTGGAGGCATTGCTGACCTGGGGCTACCCCAAATAATTTGCCCAAGTGCTCTCTTCAACAATCAACGTTTTAATTCTGAGATTACTCACTGTGGCACTGTATGTATCCCTACCTGGGGCAATCACTTTCATATCTGCCTGTACTTTCCCATCTCTGCTCTGGTCTAGTAAACAACTTCCACTACCACTTTTTCCTACACTTCCTAACTGGAAGGATTGCTATGACCAAGGGATCTGACCAGTTAATGGATCCAGGCTCAACCCATCACCCTGCCCCTGCAATACCAAGGTACTGGCCCACGTGTTCCCCAGACCCTGCAGGCTCTGGTCTGCATTGCAGTCCCCAGGCTGCTGCTGAGCGTGACTACTCAGGAGCCATCTGGAGTGTGTGGTGCAGAAGAGGGAGCAGAATCCATGGTGAGGTGCACAAGAGGATCCAGAAACACAGACCACACTTCCTACCAAAAGCCATGGGATCCATGCTCCCAGTCTGTGCATGCAGCATGCTGTAGGCACCAGGGCACTAGGGCCTGGATTCACACTTCTTGGACTGCAGCCAGAACTCACAGAGTGTGGCGAGTTCTGTAATTAACCAATTTATCTCTTTGTTCCATCCCAGAGAGGAGTGAAGAACTGTGTCTTTCGTTCCCCTTTGGAGCCACCTGATGCCTCTTTGGGGACGACACCAGATCCGCCCCATACCTTGTGCCTACATTAGCTGAAATGTTGCCCTTTACAGAGCCGGGCACCTGGCCAGCCCTCCTGCAGCCAGCGGCTGCGCGTGCAAAGGGCCAGCATGTTTGCACGCAGTCCCGTTCCATTCAGCCTCTCCCAGCAGCTGCCACGGGGGTGATGGGGACAAGCAGATCTTTTTTCAGACTCCCTGGGGATAGGCTTCAACAGGTCCGTTTATCCATTGATTTAAGAAATCCAGCTGCAATTATGATTAAGCCATGGATTAAGCCCAGGTTGGGCATTTGTCTCAGGGCAGGGCTTTTGCCACTGTGCTCACTGTTGTGCTTGCTTCATCATAACCCTGTCCGCACCATCATTACACGCATCATACCATCACAGTGCTGATTTTGTCACTTAGCTACATATTGCACAACTTTCTGGCAGCAGAAACCCCTTCTGGCAAAGTCTCAAGGCTCTGTGATAAAGGAGACAGAGAAACAATCCTGGTCATCGCCACTGCTCTTTGCCAATAACCTCTGTCACATCATCTTTGTCAGGCAGCACTGATCCTCATCAGGATGATCGGCTTCTGCAAAAAAATACAGCCTCGGTCCTGATGGAACTGGGCAGTTTGATCTATTTCCCCAAAGATGTCAGTATTCCGCTAGTTCAGGTTTGCCCTAATTTGGAATAAACCCCAAAATCTTTCTAATCCTTTCTCGCCGAGCCAGTTTTGCATCTTGTGCCCAGCTCTGTTGAGACCACTGCCTGCCATGCCAAACAGTTGCAAAGCAGAGATGCTGGGAGCCCCACACATCTCCAGCTGCCACACAGAGTGTCCTCAAAATGAAAAATGTCCCAGAATCACAGCATGGTTGATGCTGGACAAGACCTCTGGAGATTGCCTAGTCCAACCTCCTGCTCAAAACAGAGACAGCTGGAGCAGGTTGGCCAGGGCCTTATCCCATCAGCTTTTGAATATCTCCAAAGACAGAGACACCACAACCAATGTTCCAATGTCTGGCCACCATCACCAGAAAGCCATTTTTCTTAGGAATTTCCTGTATTTCCATTTGTGCACATTGCCCCTTGTCCTCTCACCCAGCAGCACTGTGAAGACTCTGGCAGGGACCTACAACAATCTAGTCCAACTGCCTGACCACTTCAGGGCAGTTCAGTTTTCAGGAGTCCTTCTGTAAGGACGGCTTTTATTCCTGTGTTCCTACCTGAATACTTTTTTCCTGCCTATAAGAAAATTTATTTTGTTTGAATGCACCTAACTCACCAAGTTATCCAAATCTCTTTGAGTGGCCTGGTCCTTTTGCTGTTTATCACCCTATTCGGGTTTGTGTCATCTGCAGGGTTGATCTGCATTGGTTTTGTACTTACCTTCAAATCATGAATGCAAGTGATGACAAGTTTTCATTCAACTACTGATCCCTGCAGAAAACAAGCAAAATAAACAAAGAGCATTCCCAACTGACAGTTGTTTCTTCTGCCCATTGAAAGCTCCCAATTCACTTAATGTATGGTTCATTGACTTTGCATAGAACACCCTCTTAACCAATACAGCACACTGTAATTTTCTTTATATCAATAGGTCATGCCTCACAAAAATTGTGTATGACAACGCTACTTTACCAAACACAACTTTATTATCAAATAGAACACTGTCACATTCCACACAGCCGTGTTCCTGTTCTTCCATTCCCTATTAGTAAGCACCTGTATCAGATCTTCCATTATTTTTCACTGGACAGTTGTCAGCTACCTGGTCTATAGATCCCTTGGTCTTAGGGCTTCTCTGTTTTAAATGTAGGAACTGTGCTGGTATCTCTACATTCTTCTGTTATTCCTACAGTAATCAAAGAGTAATTAAAAACAAATCTGAGCAGCGTTTATTACATTTTTGGGTAATGAAAGATTCTAAGAGATGGAAGCGGACAGGGTGAGCACAATAGGGGTTGACAAGGTAGGGTGGGGAGCTGGAGGGAAGACACAAAGGATAAGAGATGTAGGGAGGAGGAAAAGTACAAAAGAGTAGTGTGAAGGTGACGTCCCTGACAGAGGAATGAATGAAATAATTTTATCAGGTGATGGGTAGTAGAAAGGGAATGTTAGTGGGGAAGCTAAGTAATGGTAAAATGCCAGTAGGTGAAGAGAAACTGGAAAAAGAGAGCTGGAGGCAGAGGAACTACGAAAGAGTGTGTAGAGGAACGGATCTGAGGTGAAAGAAAAGCTTGTATGTTAGAAAGTATGGTGCTGGAGCAGTGCATTTTTACAAGTTACAAAGTCACTGGGAATGGAAATTGAGCTGGGGATGTTTCCAACAACAGGATCATGCTAAGAGCTCAAAGGGAGGAATCCTGGGGACTAGAAAGAGCTAGCAAAGGAAGAAGAGATTCTAACTCGTAGGTCTCTCCTTGCTATCTCTTTCCACGATTAAAATGTGCTCCTAGAAGGACATTGGGGGATTAAAAGAGATGAGTTGCTGGGGAAGTGTTAAAGCCGTGACAGGAAACAGGAGAAGGAAGGTCTTCTAGTGGGATAAGCAGGCACCTAAAAGAGCATGAAAGATATTCTCTTAGGACCTGAAGGCAGTACAAGGGAAGAGGTGTGCTTGGGCTGGCATTGGATAGTCTTTGAAATGGTTCCTTGGGATTCAGGAGAACAGAAGCAGGGACGAAGTAGTAGTGGAGGCTTGTTCAGAGAGGGGCGGGCTCTATGAGGAAGGAGTGGTTGGTCTGGAGGTGGATTAGGAATGGGAGCAAGGCAAAGATGTAGGACTCTGGGAGGTATCACTAGGGGAATTTTGCGGGGGTTATTTGTACAGATAAATTTATGTGACTTGTGGTTCCTCTGTTAGCCTTTGCCAGTGACACCCAAGCCAATCACCATGCTGCCATCTTCTCAACTGAATCATACATGTGGAAATTTGCAGCAGCGAGCTCACCTTTCCACTTGCACCTAAGCCACTCAAGGCAGGAGAGGGGAGAATTGTGCTTTAGCAGGGCTGACAGTGTTTGCAGGCCATCTTCCCGAGTGAGGAGAACTAGAGAGGGAGACTTGTGCAAACTGACACCGAAGCTCCTGCTGCTAACAACCCTCCCTGCAGAAGAGCCCACCTGCTACCTGATGCTGAACACAAGGAAATGGGAAGAAAGGCCTGCCAGTTGGCAGGTTACAATGTGCGGTTCCCTATGGCTTTCTCCATCACCCCACCTCCACTCCCCACCTTTTCGGCACCATCACTGGTTCCCAATTAACATCCACAGACACATGCTGGGAGCTCCCCAGCCCCTCCACCCCACCCACCTGAAGCCACCCTTCAAGGGTCCTGGTGGAGGCCCAGGCAGCATCCAGGGGTGGTCCCTGCCTCGTACAGGTTGTTCCGAGATAGCCACAGGCTTTGTCACACCCCTGCTCTCCCACGGCAAGCAGGCCCCCACAGCTATTTTATTATAAGGGTAAAAGAGCCACATACAGAAACACAAAAGTATATATGTTGCTCTATTTTGAGGACAAGGCAGGTGCTGCAGCCCATAGAAACCACCCTGGAGTCTCTGTGGCCAGGAAGCAAGTGGGTGCTTCACATGCAGACAGTCATTTCCGAAAGAAAGGAGATGTTTTCAAACACCAAGGAAGCACAAAGAGGTGGCACTGGGCAGTACTGAGCCACAGGGTGAGGACCATCAGCTGGGGAAGAAGTCTGGCTCTGTGGTGGCAGGGATAATGCTGCAGAGAAGTTGCTCTCTGGGTCACCACGACCTCTTGCACCTGGGCCACTGTGATGCCCCAGACCCCAAAGCCCCTTGCAGAGTGAGACCTGCCTTCTCTCCCCTCATGGGGAGTGGGCACTAGGGCTTCACTGCAGCCTCCTCTCTGCTCCCGTCCTCCAGCCGCCAAGGGCAATCGACATAGCGCAGCACCCCGCTGACGGGGCTGCGCTTGGCAGGATCTATGGCCAGCAGGTTCCGTAGCATTAGGGCAGCCTCAGCCGTCAGGCGTTTCCAGTGGCGGGGAAGGTCCTTCTCTAGGCCTGTCTCCTGCCACAGCATGAAGTCCTCAAAGAAAGGGTCATCTGGCAGGCTTTGCTCCCAGGGGAAGTAGCCAGTCAGCAGGCAGAAAAGCAGCACGCCAAAGGCCCAAGCGTCCAAGCCGGTGTCGATGGGCACTCCCTGGGCATCAGTGGTGTTGCTCAGCTCGGGGGCAGTGTAGGGGATTACCCCGGCCACCAGCTTAAGCTTGGTACCCTTGGGCCGCGTAAGCCCGAAGTCAGTCAGCTTGATGCGCCGGCACTCGGGATCAAAAAGCAGGACGTTCTCAGGCTTGACATCGCGGTACACGAGCCCTCGGCTGTGGATGAACTCCAGCGCACTCACAAGCTGCTTGGCACAATGCTTAGCGGCTGGCTCGGGGATCCCGTCCTGCACAAGGAGAGAAACAAGAGGTATGGCACACACAGGGCACCTCGGCAGCCCTGCCAGCTGGGCTCTCACCTGTGTGCTCTGCACTGGCAAAGACCTTTGCATTTCGGGTCTTGTGAGCCTGAAGCTGCTTCAACACTGCAGACTCCAGAGATGAGAGTCCCACAGCCCATTGCCTTTATCCCTCCAACCCAGCCAGCCTGTGCAGGGGCCAAACGCTACAGTCCCAGTCCCCATGGCCTTGTAGCAGCACTCACCCGAGGTTTGATGATGGAGATGAGGTCTTTATGCAGTGCTGGTTCGTAGAGGAAACCGTAATATTGGCTGGACTCGATGGCAATTCCAAACATGCCAATGATGGCAGGGTGGGTGGCAAGGGAGAGTGCCACACAATATTCATACAGGAAGGTGTGCAGCTTGGTACTGGCTTTGGGTAGTAGCTTGAGAGCCATAGGAGTCCCTGGGGATGGGGAGAGCGGGTTAGACTCCCCTGAAAGTCACTCACATCAAGGCCAGACAGAGAGGCCACTGAGCAGCCATGGGTCTAGACACTCACAGCCACAGGGAGGTCTCTGGCCTGATGGTTATATACTGTGGACACCAGATCTGGGAGCAGGCACTGCCGCTGGTGTGAGCTTTAAGCCAGTCAGTGCATCCACAAGAGTGCTGGGCAGAGCAAGGGAAACTCAGGCTATGTGGGCCCATCAGTCTGAGCTGGGTCTACTAGGGAAGAGAAGTATCAGGGATCTGTGGGCACTCATAGGCCTTAATGGCCTTGACTAACCCCACTTAGGACCTCCACTCACATCTTCTGTCCATAGGACTTAGGGCACCATTTAAGCTCATGCTTGGGGCTTGACTCTCTGCATGAGCTGTGTGGTGGAAGTGCTGGTTTCCAGCTGTATCACATCTGTGCTGGTGGCTAGCCATGAGCTCTACTGCTCCTGACTTGTGGACTGTCTTCCCAGCTTGACCTTGGACCTGCTTCATCACTATAACCTTGCCTGATGTTTTGGCCTGCCCCTTGGCATCACCTGCTCCCTGTCTGGGTGTGATGAGATGGTCTCTGGCTGAGGAGGTCTCTGTCCTGCCACCCTCCCTGTGGGACCCCCCCCACCATGCCTGGTCTTTCGCCCCAAGAACGGATATGAGGTGAAAGAAAGCCCACCAGCCCACCCAGCTCCCTGGCAAGTGGAGATGAGGCAAGGCACAGTAGCTCATAGGGTGCAGTGGGTTCCTTACCTCTCTGCCTGTGAGTCACTAGCATCACATGGCCATACTTGCCCCTGCCCAGCTCCCGAATAACCTCATAATGCTCGGCCACCTCAGCACGCACCAGGCTCTGAGCTGTGATCTCCAGGAGCTCATCTAGCACAGTTGGTGCTGCTGTCGCTGCTGTTGCCGCAGCTGCAGATGAGCTCTCGGCCATTGCTGAGCACTGCAGAAAGACCACAGTCTATGTCAGGAACATCACAACACACACAGAGAAAACCAGATTGGACATGCCATGCAAACCATGCCATTTCAGAAGATGTTTCTGCCACTTGGAGCCTAAGCACTCTCACAACTGTGCTAGAGTTGAGCTTGTGCCTTTATACAGTACACCTCTGGGCAAAGCCCTGTGTCATATAAAAGGTCCCTGTACTGAAGGCAACCTCCTTCAGCCCTCTAATCCTTGCTGGCCTCCAGATAGATGCATGACTCTCTCTAATTGTAGTCCATGAGGCCTCTTATTTCAAAGAACTGGGTCACCATTCTATGTCAGCTGTACTAAAGCTTAACCTTGCAGGCCTCTTTTTATTCTAGTCTCCAAGGTGTTAGGCAACAAGCAAAACATTGTCAGAGTCCCAGATTATCAAGTGTCACCCAGTCCTCTTGCTCTCCTTCACCTACCGCAGCAAGACCATGCCTCTCTACTCAGAAACCCACCCCTACTGCTTATTGATGAACGTCCTTGAGGTAGCAGCAGAGACAGACTTGCCCCTTAGGCAGGGGCTCAGTTAGGCCAGGACAAAAAAAGGGATTGCTAGTCAGAGGTAGTGTGCTCCAAGCAAGCCAAAGGGAGCTCAGTACCTCATAAGTCTGCTGACATTTCTGACCCAAAGGCACTCATCTGTGCAGCCAAGAAACTTAGGCAGGAAGGAAGCTCAGACATCAATGGCATTTTGAATTACAGACAGCTGCTTCAGACCCATTTCAGAGAAATGCTTTTTCACTCCCCCACAGGTACAAGGCAGCATTTTAATGCACCTGTGGCAGCACTCTCCCCCTGACTACTTCCCTGTGCTCTGGACACAGGCACCCTGGGCCTGGGAGTCCCTGCTGGCTTTGGAGCAAGGTCACAGATCCAGAGTCACAGGATGGCCAAGGTCAGAAGGTACCTCTGTAGATCACCTAGTGCAACCTCCTGCTTAGAGGAAGGTTAACTAGAGCAGGTTGCTCAGAACTGCATCTAGTCCGGTTTTTAATATCTCCAAGGATAGAGACTCTACAACTGCTCTGGGCAACTTGTTTCAGTGTTCAATCACCTTTATGGTAAAAAAAGTTTTTTCTTATGCTTAAATAGAAATTCTGTGTTTCAAGCCGACGGCCTCTTGTTACTCAATATTACTAAGAGCCCAGAACTGGACCCGCTGCTCCAGCTGTGACCTCACTAATTCTGAATAGAGGGGAAGGTCACCTCCCCCTGCCTGCTGGTAACACTTTGCCTAATGCAGCCCAGGATGCAACTCAAGAGCCTGAGGGTTGCAGCATTCTTGAATGTGTCTTGAACAGTGCACAGTGAGACAGAGCTCCGGTGTGAAACCAGAGGCTCACCTCTGCACCTACAAACTCAGGATCTCTTCCCATGAAACATTCTGACTCACACGACACCTTTTAGAGGAGGAAATAGGACCTCACATTGGTAAAAAGGAAGGTGGTATCCTGGGAATATGAGTAGGAGCAGAAAGAGTGAAGCCTTTTCCCTCAGTTTTTACATTGCTTTATCTGTGACCAAAGCTTATTACTCTTCCTTCAACTTCCAGCCCCCACTGCTGCTAAATCTGGTCATTCTTAAGAATCCAATAATTTAGCAACAGACTAGGATAACTACAAAAAGGCTGGATTTGTACAGGAGACTGGGACTACACGTGGGAGAGTGCCCCTTCTTTTCCCTTCCCTTCTCTCCTAGACTGCATTACTCAGTCTCATCCAATTTAGAAGTACTAAGTAATTGGCCCTACATTTCTGCAAAGGCTTTGGCTTGGTGCGAGAGCCAACAACAGCCAAAGTTAGTACAGTCCCTAGGGAATTCAACAATGAACAAGTGCGTGCATGGGAGGGGATGAAAGGCAGGCAGGGCAGAAAATGACAGGGAAAGATGGTCTGGAAAGTATTCTAGAGATTTCGCCTTGGTGTCCTCCTGCTTGCTGCCCAGTCAGCCCAGCTTGTAAAATTCCACACAGCAAGGGCATCGCAGAACTCACAAATGGACCCACTCTGCCACTGGCATTTCCAAACTGGTGTTGTCACATTTAGGTGTTAAAATTAAGACATAAAAAAAAAAAAGCCTTTTAAAGAGTCCTAGCTAGGAATATAGAGAAAAAACTTAAAATGTCATAGACCTTTGAAAGACATAAACCTTCTCTTGACATTACACAGGCTAAAGCCACACTAAATAGGGAACGGAACAACAAGAGAGATGACTACTTGTGTTGTGTGGAACATATTAGATTTATATTTGTGAAAAAAAAAAAAATCAAAAGATCTCTTCCGTAAGCCAGTGTTTGTCTTATATCAAATTCATGGTCATATACAAGTTCTTGTCAGCAAATGGTTCATGATCTTCTCAGATAGTTTAATTTCTCAGACTTGAGTTAGATAAAATTTCTTCCATTGTCAGCTGGCCACCTGTTAGTGCTATCTAACTCAGAGTTTCGAATCTTCTTGCTGCATCCACTTATGTATTATTCAAGAATTATATAATTTTCAAATAGTTATTCATTAATCTATTTTTATTTGTATTGAATTATGTATTATATGATTAATCTAGTCTATTTTCTATATGATTCACTACTTCTCTGCTATTTATTGTGTGAAAACTTGCTTTTGTGAACAGGAGGATATGCTTCTCTATATATTCTTGGTTCTCACTCCAGCTTTGAGAGTCGAAACATTCCAGTCCACAAGCTTTTGCAATTAAAAATAAAAAAAAAACAAAACAAAACAAACAAAAAAAAACCAAAAAAAACCCCTCTTATGTCCTTCCACTCCACATTTCAAGTGAACTGCAATATAGGTGGCAAGGATCTTTACTTGCATGCATGGCCCCACTGGCACGGAAGTGGAGACTGTCTGAGTATAGAGTAGAGCATCAAAGTGAAATAGCCAGCTTGGGGAAACAGATCAGCCAGACGATATGGGTAGAAAGTCTCAAGGGACAGTGACAATACTGTGGGTCTGATCAGGGCTCCATATGAAGGCAGCCCCAGGTGCAGTCACTCCAGAACAGTTTGCAGGCTTTGGCTCTTGCTGCCCTTGAGGAAACTGATTGCAAGACACAGTCCATACTTCAGGAAATAGCCAAAGCTGAGATAGCACCACCATTAGCTAGGAAGCTAAGTTAGGGCCAACTTTGGGTTGCCACTGGGTACAGTGTGCCTGGGTGCTCTGCACCTACCTCTGTCACCTTCTGAAGTGCCATTTGCCCTTTGCAAAGTGACAAGCACTGGGGAGGAGGCCACCAGGGTCCTGGCCAGGATGCACTTACCATTTGACTGTGCTATATTGAAGGCAGCAGGCAGGGTCCTTTTCTAAACTGTTCTTCCCTCCACTACCCTTCCTGTGCTTTGCTCTGCTAGAGGTCCTGGTTCCAGGCTGTTGATGTATGAGAAACCCTAATTCCCCCAAAAAGTCTCTAATTACAGCAGCAAGGAATTCACGTCCTTTCCACCATCAGGAGATGCCTCTAAACTTCCTGAGGAGCTGAGGAGGAGCTAGCCCATGGAGATACGGTATCTTAGTCTAGGTAACTTTATTCTGGTTCTTGAACTAAAATTATTAATATATTGGGTCCAGAAAAGCACATGTTAAAAGCTAAAGACAGTGTAATCTCTGTATAACAGAGACAGTGCTATGACGACAGAATCACAGAGGTGTTTAGGCTGGAAGGGACCTCTTGAGGTCATCTAATCCAATTCCCCTGCTCAAACAGCGGCAGTTGAAGCAGTTTATCTAGGAAGGTGTCCAGTCAAGTCTTTAATATCTCTGCAGATGAGGACTCTACAACCTCTCTGGGCAACCTATCATGTTGTTTGACTACGCTCACAGTAAAAGAAAGAAAAAAAAAAGATGTTTTCTTGTATTTAGGTGGAATTCCTTGTGTTTTAATTTGTGCACATTGCCTCTTGTCCTGTCAATAAGCACTACTGAGAAGAGTCTGGATCCCTTTTCTTCATTCCTTCTCATCAGGTATTTATATACACCAATAAGATCCCCTCCAAGCCTTCTCTTCTCCAAACTGAAAAGTTTCAGCTGTCTCAGCCTCTCCTCATATCAAAAATACTCCATTAGAAATGGCCTTGAGCATATGACATGTAGGGTCCATTTTTTTGTTAGACCTTCTACAGAGCTTTAACCCAAACCAAGTAACCAACAGCATTTGGGGCACCTCTTACCAAAAGTCATGCAGATTACATCCAGAGACCAACTTTGGTCAACTATAAAAGCCAGTGTTAACATTCTTGCTGTTACATATTTATATGACATCCTAATCCAAATTTACCTAACCTGCTGCTGATGTTTCTCAGCTAGAGGAAAGATTTTTTTAGTGCCTGTTGTATTTCTCATTACTCGTGCAGGGTTTATATGCACTGTGGTCAGAGGTACGACCACAGCCTATGACAACATGTTTTAAATTACTTAGATTGAGTGAAACTAGCAGGGTACAGCCTAAAACTCAGGCTATGCATTTAACCAGCGCTTTACTTGGGCTTCACAAACCATCTGGCGCACTGTGCTTCTGTAGTCCCTGAATCAGTTAGTTTAAAAATAGATAGGATGCTTACAGAAATTGTAGTCATATTTTGAATTTTGAATAAACATCTCCATGCTCTCTGATCAAGACATCTCTCAGTCTTCTTATTGGTTAAATGCCTTCAAACAACCTTCCATCCCATTCTCAAATGAAGGCCTTTTGTCCAGTTTTCAGATCCATTTTATGGCCTTTTCTGAAGCCTCACTATTTTTTCTGCCTCCCATGTTAAAACACCAACTGCTCCTGGTGGAATGCTTCCTCTTGAGGCATTCAGCTAGAATTACCCTCTGCCTCATGCTGTGGCACTAAGATCTCTTTTTGAAGGAATACCACACCGAGAAGCTGCACTAATTTATACATTCATTATAACTCCAGAGTTTTTCCAAATTACTGGAGGGTTTGGGGAAAATCCTCCACTTCTTCTTCATGTCCCTTTCTGGGTGTTGCCTGACTGGTTTCTACCCGAGTACTTTTGCACCACCTTTAATAAAGCATATTTTGCTCAAATGGGCTTAGTGTATCAAGTAACTCAGATCTCTTGGTGACTCTTCTGTTATCAAATCACTGCATTCATTTCTGTCTAGGAGCTGTGTAAGGACCCTACCTACAGGGCTTGCCCATCAACCTCTAAATCATTGATGGGAGTTTGGAGCAGTTCTCAGCCTGGTTCATACAGCACCCACCAGAAATGTCCCATTCACTGATCGTTCCCTGAAAGCTATCTGTACAAATTCATCCTGGCATTGGTCAAAATCAATAAGCCACACATTTTTAATGGATTTAAAAATAAGCCCAATGTAGTGGAAATTATCGTATTTTATTGGTGTCCTCATCCTACACAATTAATTTTGTTAAATTATGACTCTGTAATACTTTTACTTTTATCAGTTGTTTGGAAGAAAGCACTGAAATAATCCAAAAAACGTTTGCAAATGACACAAAATAAGTTTGTGTAGATAATGCATTGCTTGATAAAATTAGTGCATGCACATATATCAGAGTATTTCAAATGATCAAAGAAGTCAGGAGTTTAGTCTGGCATTAAGTGACAGAGAAAAAATGAAATATCATATTAATTAGAGAAATCTAAGTTCTTCATGCTGCTTTGTGGCTAAAATGGGCACTGTGTAAACACAGAGATGTAGATCTGGTATAGCCTCACTTCCTTTGTAGGTCTTAATATGTAGAGTGATACAGAATCGCACTAGAAATAATCTACAGTGATATAGATACACATCTTAAAGATACACATACAAGTCTAAGAGAATAATGTTTCAGGGTTACTGGTGTTGCAGATTCCACTTTTGCATTCGCTCTGCTGAAGAGAATGCCCCAAAAGCACCAGATGCAGGAAACATCAGCAGTGAGAGGCAAACTAGCACTTTCCAGACATTAAATCAAGAAAATAAGCTTCACTGTAAACAAACAACAAAAAAAGTAGATACAGCCATTCAGCTTTACATAGACTAAGACAGATTACCACAAAAGAAGAGACTTGTTCTGAGACGATGTACCTCTCAGAGTGAACTCTAGTTTCTGCAGAGGTTCCTACATACAAATGCCCTGAGACAGCCTGAAATTTAATCTCTGAAAATCAGCTGAGTTAGGAAAGCTGTATTTCTGAAGAGCTGGCCACCTGCTAATGACTTCTGCACTAGAATTGAGAATATCATGCATCAGTGGATTTTGTATTTTTATTAGAAATGCATTCCTTCCATTTGCTCTGCATTGCATTCTTCTTTATCTACTTTTTTATTATGTTTTTTTGGAATGTTAAAAATCTACTGATGTAAAAGCCTCGTTTCACTAGGGTAAATTTCCTGAACTCTTTTGGAGGCCAGCTGATGGGTCAAAACAATTGGCTCTTGGATGTTTTCTATCTTTTTAATGGTGTCAGTGAGACACAGTTCAAGCCAGCACTGGTGTTCACAGTTTGATGGAAAAAGGATCAGAGAAGAACCATGAGAATGACAACAGGGCTGGCAATTACAGGGGAAACTTCCAGGGGAGCAGTCTTTTTAGCTTATCAAACAGATAGCGAAGTGACTTTATCATTTGTATGTACCTTTGTGGGTATTAGAAATTCACTAAAGAGGCCTCTCCCAATTTAGTAAAAGCATTGTAATAAAACCAATAGCTGAAGCTGAAATGAAGCAATTTCAGACCTCAACTGCTGTGCAGATTTTGTGAAGAAGGATATTTGCCCCTAAAAATCTCATCCAACAGTATGGAAGAATATCCTTCCACCTCTGAAACTTTTAACTCAGGAATGGTCCTTTTTTTCCCCTAAAAGGTACATTCTAGTGCAAACCACATTTAATGCAGGCAAGAGATCAGAACAGATTATCACCGTGGTTGTTTCTGGCCTTATTGCTGATAGATTTATGAGCTTCTTTTTAAAACTGGTCAGCAGGCTAGTGCTTGATCTCACTGCGGAGAACCGCATGACTGTCCCCTTAGCAGAAGAGCGCATTTCTCTTCTCGGGCAGAAACACCCAGCAGCCTCCCCAAAGAGACCCCCGTAAGCTTCTCCCCAGCAAGCAAAGTGTACCGCAACCTCCACACAGCAGCCTCCTCGGACAGAAATCGGCAGCAATCTCACTGGGACCAAGCCACATCACACCCTCCTCCCAACCAACCAGCCGCTACTACGGCACCATCCCACCGAACACAACCGGACACAAGCAACCTTTTGGGGCAGAGCCACGTAACGAGCTCACCATCAACCAGGTGTGGGAAATGGGTGTGCTCCACGTTGCACCTACATGCTGCACCTGGAGTCTCCAAAACCAGCTTGTGAGGGGTGGGTGCCCAGTTGTGCCCTTTTATGTGCCTGCCCAGTCTCCTTCATCCTGCCACGACTGTCACTTCTCTTCCTACGCTCCCTCCCTGTCCGTAGCAAGCCTCTCACCTTCTCCAGCAGCGCAGCACTGACAGCCGGCCGTGGACTGCCTCGCTTCACCCACTGCAGCCTCTGGGCTGGCTTCAGCCTGCGCTGAGCAGCCGGAGGGGGCTGCCAGACATTACGGGGCTAAGCGTGACGCTCCGCCCCTTCCCCATGTCTCTGGTCCTGGGGCACGCTGCCTCCCTGATGAAGGTGACCTCTGGGAGGGAAGAAAAGAGGGGGAACCGAGGGAGGAACAGGGCTATCCATCTGCCCTGTTTATGGAGTGGGAGGTGTTTCTGCTCTAGCCATACCATCATAAGCCCCAGGGACCCTTCAGCAGACCCACCCTTTTCAGCCCTTCCCTCCAGCTTGGGCTCTCATTACAGCTGAGGGAGCAAAGCAGCTCCCTGGGCGGAAACATGGTCCTTGCACTGGGGCTGTGCCAAGTAAGAGTTACATCCCTGATGGCAGGGCTCAGAATGACCATGAGCTGACAGCGTTTCCTTTTGGCCACCAAATGGGCCAAAGACATTTCAGTCACAATTGTCTGTGTCGGTGAGCATCAGAGACCAGGCACAAACTGTAAGTGGTTCAAGGTCCTTTCATGAGGCCTGGTGCGTCAGGCTCCTCACACACATCAGTACTACAGAGCATTATGGCAAAGCTGAAATTATTAATGGTACCTACAATGACTTGCAGGCATGTCATCTGTTCTTAGTGCCTCCATGCAAACTATATTCCCGTGCCAAAGTCCTCTTTCTTCCACTTGAGCATGGAGAGGACAACAGCTCCAGGGAGTACGGACACCATGCAGGTCCTAGATCTTGGCTCTGAAGCACTGGGGTTTTTTTGGGTCAAGGAGGTGGATCAATTTGTGCACCTGAAGCACTGATGCATGCAGCTGTGACATAGGAGTGTCACAGCACTGGCCTCCCTGTTCCCTAAAGCTGGGGCCATGCAGGGGACCTGTAAGGCTTAAGCTGCCCAGATGAGCCTCTGTGCTCCCTCTGGGGGTGGAGTATGGTGAGGAAGGCTGAGAGAGGACAAAGGTGAAAGACAGTCTAACAGAGGAGACCAGAGCAGCCCCCATAACCATAAGTATTCTGGGTCTCCAGCACAGGACTGAACCTTCTTGCTTGCTCTCTGAAGGGAGGGTAATTACACCAAAGGCTTGTCACTCAGTGCTGTGCCCCACAGAGGGGCAACAAGGTGAGATGCGCTGGACTGCTGTCACAGACCTGTGAAGAGCCAGTCTGCTGCCGTTCAGAGATGGTGCAAATCAGAGGGCAAGAGGAGTAGCACAGTTGGGCTTCCAGCTGTCCCTGTGCTTCTGGATAAGACGTGGGGAGTGAGGTTGTGGTGCTGGTGGCCTAAAGGTTTTGTGCCATTCAAGGCTGCCCCTTCACACTCATTCTTGAAGGATGCTCCAGTGATTGGGAAAGGCCTTCAATGTACCAAGTCCCTACAGGCAGGAACATTACAGCTGGGAGCGGTGCAAAGGTACAGGAGAAACCTATCCAACATCCAAGAATTCAGCACTGGGATAAATGGTGTAGTGTAAGTACTGCTCCCCAGGAACGTGCCCCCTGTATTATCTAGTCTTCTCAGGGTCTGAATGGGTGTGACTGTTGTCTCTACTTGAGACACAAGTCAGAAGTCGACCTGAGAAGTGTCCCTGGGGACTTGCTTGAAGTCAGTTACAAGATAATGCTGGGAAAGGAGCCCAGGTTCCCCTCCAGCCTCAGTAGGCAGGCAAGCAGGCCGATCTGCAGGGTGCTACAGGGTAGGGGCTGCCTCCTGGACAGAGAGCTGGGGCCCTGAGCTTTCCTCAGCGCAGGCATGGTGCTCAGAGGAGTCCACCAGCTGCGCAGACCATTTGTGCGCTGAGGTCATTCAGAGCTACCCCATCACTGAGGAATCTGCTGGCCGCCTTCCTGACAGTGCCGTACAATGTCCCATCTCGCCTGCCAGCTAACACAATGCACTCATGCTAAGCCCAGGCCCTGCTCCCCAGAGGTGCTTCCCAGCCATGCTCTCCAGCTTCGGCAGTGTCCCTCACACCCAAAACTTCTGGTCACCCACTGACCACCACATCTGCTTCAAAACACCCTGCCCAGTCCCCTTTCAGCCTGCTCCCTTCACGTTGCTGTTGGGTGTGTTGGGTGCACGGTGGTTGCAAGAGGCAGTGGTCCTCCATTGGGATCCATGAGCACCGATCCCAGTGCCTCAGCGCAATGCTTGGATGGTGCCCTTCCACCCTAGCACAGGGTCAGGGACTCACAATAGCTGTCTTTTTAACCTTTCCCATTTTGATCTCTCCCATCCTGTCCTGCAGAGCTTAAAACAATATACAGTATCCAGGATGCACGTCAGCCTTCTCCCTAAAGCTTATTTACTTATTTGTTCCTGCAGGAACAGCTAGGGACTGTCCGGGTGACAATTCAACTTGCAGGACCCACCCTAGCCTGGTGAGATGGTGCCATCACAGCAGGCTGAGTTGTCTGGGGCTGTGGATGGCTTTGAGACAGATCCTGGGGAGGGAAGGGTTGCAAGTGGGGCTTTGCAGGAGAAAAGGCTGTACATGCAGAGGAAGAGTGGCACTTGGGTGGTGGGGTGGGGACAACAGGTTTTTCTGGAAAAGCTTCATTTTGTTAGCGCAGAGAGAGGGTCCAGCTGCTCCTAAGCAACACGAAGCCAGGACGCAAGGGAGATAAGAAGACTGGCAGGGCAGGGGCTCTCCCAGGGATGAACTCAGGTTCAGCTGAGAGTCCAGATCATTAGGCAAGCTTGTGGTGATGAAGCAGGTCCAAGGTCCAGCCGAGAAGTCACTTGCAGGTCAGGATCAGTCCCAAAGGTGGTAGCCAGCGCCAGACACAGTCTGGTGGTTTCCATGCAGGTCTGAGGTCAAGCCAGGACATCAGTCAATGTGCCAAGGCCCAGACAAACAGTGTCTATGGCCAGACACAGCCATGAAAGAGGTAGAGACAGGCCATGATGCAGCTCAGGCAGGGACTAAAAGCCCAAAGCTGAGCTGAAATGGGGCTCCTGGTCCCATAGGTGAAGGGTGCAGATGGAAGACCAGATGAGAGGCTGGTCAGGGGCATCAAGGCCTATCAGTGCCCTTGGGGCAAGGCAAGATGATGGCTCCCGCCTGCCTCTCAGTTTTTCAACAGCTTTGTGTCTGCCTTTAGCAGCAGGTATAAGGCAAAGGATGCTCCTGCTCTCTGAGAAAGACTGATCCCTCCTGTGCCACCTCTCCCCATTTCTACAGCTTTGTCTGCACAAGGAAGCAGGCCAGCACCCCGCAAAACATCTGCCACCAGCCACGGTCCAGGGACCACTGTTGCTGGGACATTATCCTGGTGTCTCATCTGGGGCTGTCCACAAAACTGGGGAGGACAGAGATGCCCTCTATGGGGTGTCAGCAGCAAGCTGCTTTCTGGCAGGTCTGGGTGGCCAAGGGGCTGCAAGCACTTGTGGGTGCACATTTAGGACACGCAGGTCAGCCGGGCTCTGGCACTGGCCACACTGTGATGCTGCAGTGTCCCTCTCAAGGCCAGTTTATGCTTCTCAGCACCCACTCCGGGGCTGCTTCAGCCGAGGTCATTGCTGGAAAAAGTTTTTGTCTGATTTTCTCTGGAAGACATCCAGTGACATGGGCTTCTGGCTGCAAGCAACACTGCCTTCTGCTCTAAAGAAAAGATGACAGGGAGAGAAGATGTAATAGCTATAATAAATAGGTATAATAAAATCTTGAGGGAAATAAATAAGATGAAAATAAATTACTGCTCACTGTCTCTCCAAAAGACAAGATATAAGAACTAGAGGCAGGTCCAAAACAAGCATAAAGCTTCCTTACACAGCATGCCTTCAGCCGTGGACATCTTGCCTCAGGAGAGCGTGGGTAATAAACATTTATGTGGTTTCATAAAACAACTGGATGGAGATGTTGCAGAGGAAAAGCACAATTAAATACAAAGATTCAACATCTGTCTCAGACTGCTGGAGGCTAGAAGAATATTTGGGGGATTTACTACATACTTCCTTGGTCTTATATCTTCCACAAGGAATTTGCCACTGGATGGTCTCACAGCCAGGATGTAGCATTAAATGTTTTTTTTATTCTGATCTGGTTCAGCTGTTCTCATTCATTCCACTAATGAAATGCTGTGTTGTCACAAGTATGCTGCAGCACCCCTTGAGCAAAGCTAGCAAGGGAATAAGTTCTATGGCCCCACTCTGCAACCACTTCTCCCAAAACAGCCCCATCCTTGCTATTTACATAGCTAGTGAGTGATTGTCTGTCCTGGGCTAGCTTATCACCTTTGCGGTCTTTCCCTGCCAGGATGACAGCTTTCAGATGGGTCAAGAAGGTAAATTGGGAGGGAGTTTGCCTCTTGGGTGGAACAGAGACCCCACAGGACAGAGGGTTTCCAGGGAAAGAGTGGATGCCAGCCCGAAGCATGAGTATCCTGAATTATTTGTCCTTTCTCTTAAAGGGCCACCTGGGAGTTTGTCTGTGGGATGGTACAGATGAGTGGGCAGGGAGCCAGCTTTTAGAAAACAATTCTTTGATAACTGAGGAAGCTCTCAGCTTCATGTTGCAGAATTTGGTGAAAGACAGATCTGCATTCACCTTATCCAACCACCTTCAAGATTTTATAAACCTCATTCATAACTTCTCTCAGCCTTCCTGTCTCCAAACTGAAGAGCTGCAGCCTTTTCCATATTTCCTCATAAAGGAACTATTCTGCCCCTTTGACTGCTGTAGTTGTCTTTCCCTGTGCCTTCTTTAGCTCCATCATGTCTTTCTTGAAATACAGATACCAGAACAGCCCATACTGTTTAAGATCAGGATGCATGAAGGTCTTATATTGTGCTAAAATGGCACCCTCTGTCTAACTCTAAATACTCTTGCCAGTGATGCCCAACATTTATTTTGACTGCTGCTGCATAAGGCTATTTATAGGATAATAAATGACAAGTCCAGGATTTCCTTCCTGATCTGCAACTGCAGATCTGGGCTCCGAGTTCAGCATCATGTAGGAATGTGCTAGATTATACATACCCTACATGTATCTATGTTCAACTACTTAGTTTTGTGGGATCTTTTGGAAGTTCCTTGCCATCAAAACAGTATTTGACCACCTGAGAAAAGTCAGTATCATCCTCTGACTTGGAGATTTCACAGTTTAGTCACTTCTCCAGGCCATCCATGAAGATCCCGAATAAAACTAGTCCCAGGAGCAATCTCTGGGCTGTCCTTTGGGGGAACCTCATTGCTCCCTACAGTTTCCTGAGGAGGGGAAGGGGAAAGGGAAGTGCTGATCTCTTCTCCCTGGGATCCAGTGATAGGATGGGTGGGGATGGTTCAAAGCTGTGCCAGGAGAGGTTCGAACTTGACATCAGTAAGCACTTCTTTACCAAGAGGGGGGTCAAACACTGGAAGAGGCTTTCTCGAGAGGTGGTTGATGCCCCATGCCTGTCAGTGTTTAAGAGGCATTTGGACAATGCCCTTAACAACACACTTTAACTTTTGGTTAGCCTTGATGTGGTCAGGTAGTTGAAACAGATGACCACTGTAGGTCACTTCCAACTACAATGTTCTATTTCTTTTCTTTTCTATTCTATTCTATTCTATTCTATCCTCACTGCTTATTCTTCTCCACCCTGAGAAGTGTCTCTTTGCCTCTTGTCCTTTACTCAGCTTTCATTCCATGAAAGGACCTTTCCTCCAACCCTTAGTTCCAACTTAGTTCCTTTAATAACTTTGTAACTGTCAATGACTTTTTGGAAGTCCAAATGTGTTATGTCTCCAGGATCCCCTCCTCTCTTGAGAGGAACTGAGACCCTCACAGAACCCAGCACGGCAATGATGCAGGATTTCCCTTTACAGAAGCCACACTAACTGTTTCTCAACAGACTGTTATTCACATACTCGTCAGTTTTACTCTTTATTGTAGACACTACTGTCTTACCATGGATGGAAGTCAGACTCACCAGTCATCTTTTACACTAGCAATCCACCAGTGCTCTGGCACAGAAACATTAATGACAAGTTATACAGCTTGGCCAGCAGCTCACAGTTCCACGTTCAAATTCCTTCAGGACTTTCAGGCAAATGTTGTGTAGTCCTAGTGACTTATTAATATTCAAAGTATCTATCTGGTCTTGCTTCAAACTAAGCTGTCTCCTCTGAGCAATCTACTACAAATATGGCATCAGTAGTGGAAATCCCCCTAACAAACAAGGCACTTCTCTGCTGGAAGGTGGAAGAAGCAACTGTATCCCAAAGCTTCTCTCCCAGACAGACATAAAAGAAAGGATCTTTAAAGCTTCCTAAACTCCCTGGGAGAAACGTCTGAAATATCTTGGCAAATCCACTTCTCAAAAGCTGAATTCTCTCACTTCTTTCCTAGAAGCATGACAGCTGGTGGGGCTGATGCTGTATCTGTGAGGTGATACTATTGAGGAGCAGAGGCAAGAAATCAAAACTAGTCTGGAAAAATATATATAGAAACTGAACCCAAGTGACGCTAGGGGGTGATATTAAACTAAGGAAAAGTGCATTAATTGTATAGATTCATTTAGCTGCTTCGAAATTCAGTTCCATAGAAGTGATCTGTTACATCTAAGCCCTTCAAGCCTTCATTTTTCTGAACTGGGAATCTCCCAGGTTCTGACTTTCAGCTTTCATTGTCACTGTGGTCCAAAGATCAATCTCTGGTATGAGATAACACTAAGTAAATACCTAGATGAATGGATGGCTGATGACCTGGGCCAAAAGTGAATAGGGGAGAGATATGCAAATATGCAGGCAGAATCAAAACAGGCAGAAAAATCTCCTTAACATGATGAGACATTATTGGATGAAAACACATGGGGGGTTAGGGATTGCAACTTCAACATCCCTGCCACCACAATTATTCTGTCCCCACAGAAAAAGGAGGCAGAACCGTCTTGGTTTTCTTTAGGCAGCCTCTGATCCCTGATAGCTTGGGTTTATCTTCGTGGTAACCTGCCCTGTAGGAGCTCTGGGAGCTGCCTACTGTTGTAGGGGATATTTCAGTTTGTGTAGCCCATCCAGGGAACTGCCCTCTGTAGGGTGATCTGCAGGCATGACACAAGGTGTAAGCTCCATCTCTAAGGGAGCTCAGATGCAGTTTAAGTCTTACAGAAAGGAGATGTCATCAGCCTCTGTGACCATGTGAAAACTGAGTCTTTACCCATGGGAGGTTCAAAGTCCTCCCTCATGAGAAAGTCAGAGAGAACTGCTGGTGCTGAGATGTTAGAAGAGCTTGTTCCAGAGGTGAAAGGAACTGATCCTCCAGATGAGCCCTGAGCTACCTTACCTTTATACCCTGTCATAGCTGGTGTCTCCACCAGTTCTCAGCAACCTTGCATACATGGTAAAACATTCCCACACTTTGTAGAGAGGCTTCTGTCTTCTAATCCTCAGTTTCTAATCACAGAAGCACGCAGAAAGGATACATCCAGGATAAAAACATCCATCCTATTTTGTCCTGAAATGTTTAGGTCATTATGTTGTTCGTGTTACCATGCAATGGACAGTTCTTCGGCAATACTTTTTCTTTACCAGGAAACTAAGCATCAAAGCTGCCAGCAAGTCATGGTGCACACTAAAGGTGAAGACAGCAAACAGTGCTTAGCACTTCTCAAGTTCAGGCTCTGTTTCTAGCTGGACTCCAAAATTGTGCTGATGATAGTTACAGATCTGAAGACTAGAGATGTCATGTGAAGCAGTACCATATTATTATTTCTGACATACAGCAGTGCAAGCAGAAAGCGGTGAAAGGATGTACTGAACACATTTGGAAAACTCCTAAGTAGCCTTAGCCAGTAGGAGTGGACATACCAAGAAAGTGAAACCAAACTGTATTATCCAACTCGTGCAAAATAAGGAACAGAAAAAGAGTTTTTGGCCTTAAGTCACATGGTGTTCTTTTGTACCTCCATAAATCCATAGTAACTTCACCAACTACAACAGAATTGCTTCAATTTGCAGCACATTGTGGCTCAAATTTCACTTCTATTCCAAAGGCGATAAGTTCAGAATTATTCCAACAAAATTACAGGTAGTATAAAGAGAAACTAGACTGAGGAGTAACCCCTTCCTCCTCCCCCAAAAAAAGCAACCCAAAAAAGCCAGTAACATCCCCTGCCACAACCAAAACAAAATAGGAAGAATTGGAATCCACAATTCACTTCTAAAATAATTTTATTTCCTGGACACTTCTAAAGACTTTTTTTAATAAAATTTTTAAATGGTTGGATTTTGGTCCACAGTGATTCTAAAAATACAAATGCCAGTCATTTCTGGAGGACCCCAGAGTACCCAAAGTGGCTGCATATCATTTCCCAAGCATGTAGTTTTGAGGGACAAGTGACACTGCTGCGCTTTACCATTGTGCATGTTTAGTTCAGTACTAGCTCACTTCTGCTGAAAAACCTCACAGTGCAGCTGAGCTAGCAGAGATCACAGGCTTGCACTACAGAAAGTTGGTCTTCCCATGTGGGCACATCTATATAAATTCACTTAAGTTGTCACTAGCAGCATTGGTCTTTTGCTCAGCGGAAATTCAGTGTTTTTCTCCACAACCACTGACCCAGACTGGTGAATGTGGCCAGCTATCAGTGATAAAACCAGGACATTATGTAGATA
Source organism: Chlamydotis macqueenii (assembly GCF_036417535.1). Taxonomy (NCBI): domain Eukaryota; kingdom Metazoa; phylum Chordata; class Aves; order Otidiformes; family Otididae; genus Chlamydotis; species Chlamydotis macqueenii. Next base: position 86,814,787 of record NC_141557.1, on the reverse strand, counting down.
TTTTCCTCCATTAGGAAAGACACAGATCAAAGCCTCTTCCATATTGGCCATGTAAACTCTTTAAAAACTATCCGTCTCTTGGAATCCCTGCACTATACTCCACTATTCCTTCAGAGGAGGAAATGGCTAGGGTACTTGTGGTGATCTGGCTGGATCATGAATTAAGTGCCTCTGGTAACATTGCGCAGTGGCTCCTCAGCCACAGCTTGGAAAGCTGAAAACTCTCCAGCTAATGCATTATTTTCTTTCAGTGATCTCATGTTTAAAGTATAATTTCCTTAGTCTTAGGCTCTACCGCAGGGTCAGTAAATTCCACATTCAAAGATTTTAATTCCTTAGTGAGTGACAAGCTGGAATGGCAATTTGAGCCCTAATCCCTCTCTTAAGTGGTGAATGGAGCATCTTGTCATTAGTACATCAGACAGATGCTATCAAAGATATCATGGGAATAGCAGACATCAGCAATTTGAGCCATCTGGAAAATAACAAGAGTTGGGATGGTCCCCTCTCCACCCCACCAGCCTGCAGGAATCTTTGCTGAGCCCTTCCCGCCTGGTATAGCATGAAACAGTGCAGGTATCTTTCTTTTCCTTTCTCTTCCAGCTCTTTTCCTTCCTTCAGACCCACCATTCCCCCAATCTGCCTGGGGGAGAAGAAGGCATGAATATTTAAAACTTGTTCTACTTTATTCATTCCTGTTTTATTTCCTTTCCCTCTGAATTGCTCTCCAGCTCCTTGTCTTTCTGCCATAACATCCAGACATGTTCTTCTTCAGCCCCCTTTGCATGTACCACTTGGCATCACCCAGCAGAAGAGGTATATTAGGGCTCAGCAAGGGAAGGGGGTAGGGGAGATCCTAGAAAAATCCTGGATGCCCATTTTTCCCCAAGTTGCTTTTGTCTTACTGAGGATTAACTTTCACCATCTCACCAACTTTGCTATCTACTTCCTGCCATTATTCTGGGCTCAGCAATTCCTGGGAATTTAAGTTTGCACTTTGGCATAAGGTCTACAAATCACCCAGCAACAGCCAGGAATCAACACAAGGCCACCTGTCTTTTACAGTGTCGTTGCTCACAGTATGATGGAGAAAAGCTTAGTGACAGCGAGGAGTGTTTATCTCCTCAAATCTCTAGGGCACCTGGAAATAGAAGTGTCCCCTGCCTTCCTTCTCCAGTGCTGACCCGCTGCCTCTCCTTTGAGGCAGATCTCCCTTTATCTTTCTCCACAGAGGGGCTCTACCCCCACTTATTGTCACTGGCTTTTTGCTCCTCTCCAACCAATGTACCTCTGCTAACATTATCCAATGTTAGCCAGAGCTGATTCTTGGCCCATTAAGTTTGGGAGATGGAGGGGAAGCATGGGATACCAGTGACTTTCAGGGAGCACCATCCCTGCTAGTGTCTTTCTCCACCCAGACATGCCACTTCTGCCTGTCCTGCCTTACTGTCTGCCTCCTACACCTTTCACTTACCTGTTTGTTTTTTCATCCCTTTGTCCTCATGGACAGACAAGACTTATTCAGCAGAGTCTTGGCAAGCAAAACCAATCTGTACAGGCAAGATGTACATGGACTAGTGAAGGTGGCCTTCAAGGGTCAGTCCCAGGTCTCTTTTCCTCTTGTTCACAGTGTTTCTTTTCCTTCTCTCTGAGGTCCTCGAATCCTCTAATTTTCCCACAACTCTCTGATTTTCAGCAACCACCACCACTCTCTGCTCCCTTCGGTGCCTGACTCCCACACCTTTCCCTTTCACAGCAAACCATGTACTCCCTCTTCATCCCACTTGGTAACTCTTCACTCTTTGCCTCTTCCAGTTTCACCACTTCTGCCTCTTTCTTCCTTGCCCTCCCAGAAAGACCTGAAAGCTGTGCTACCTCTTCCTATTCTGTGATTTCTGCTGCTCTGCCTGTAGTCACCTGCCATAGGTAGCTACTTGCAGACATTTAGTCTGCAACAAGAGAGAAAAGTGCAAGAGTGAGGTGTTGTACAGACAGATAATGAGGGCTGGACCTCAGCAGTATTTTGTAGAGGCAAAAAAGATGGTATTAGGTGCACTCTAGCCACATTGCCAGCCACTGTAGTACAAGCCCAGTCCCAGCTGGAAACCCTTTGGCTGTGAAGAATGATTTCAAGCTGACATAACCTGCTAAGGTGGTTTAAGCGAAGCGCCTTGCTGACAAGGCCACACAGCTTTAGCCTGGCACAGGCTGCAAGCAGAACAAGTAGATGGCCGCTGGCAACAACTGTGACAAAGCCAAACACAACAGCGTTGCTCTCTGCCTTGGCATTACATAGCAAAGCGACATCAGCAAAGCGTGGGCTGAAAACAAGCAGCAAGAAATAGCATTGCTGCAGGGCATTGTTACTTTTGTTTTTCTGGCTTTGAGTGATTTTAATGATGTGATTCTATAGTTCCATTAGCTAAGAAGGTTCCACCATTTATTTTTTTTTTTCTTCTGCTATTTATTATATTCCACTATAAAAAGAGAACATTTCTCTGGGTATCACATCTGAAAATACAGGTGTGATATACATCCTGTATGCATCAGGAATACCCTTGAACAGGAGAGGAGCCCTGCTTCACCTTGCCCTGTGGAGCCAGAAGTTGATTTCCCCTGTAGCGGATAACAGACAGGAGTGAGCCCATCTCCTTTATTTTGACCCAGGTTATCTGTGTCTCTCACAAAGAAAAAATCTGAGCCAAGTCAGCTTTAAACCAGCTAGGTGAACAAAGCAGGGAAAACCAGGGACAATAGCAAGTGCTCATTCTATTCAAACCATCTGACGGGATCACTGCTAACCTACCCTGAGCTGCTGCCTGCTGCACACAGCTACTCGCAGCAACAGGGACCGTCCCACTGACAGGGAGAGTTACAGCAGCCCACTCCTCTCTAAAGCCACACCACAGAGCACTACAAAGTACAGTGTTTGCAGATACACTACCCCTTCTGCTACGTCTCCTTCCCCTTGCGAACACCAGTGCCTAAAAATTCCCTTCAGCTTTCTGCTCAAAGGAGTCAGAGGAAGCAATACTGTTTTGTCTCACCTTGTTGTTTTAGCGAAGGACATAAGGTTTTTACTTGTGGTTAGCCACCCTTCTGAGGTATCTTGGCAACCTTCTTCATTTTCTAAGGATTCTGGGGAAAAAAAAAAAGAAAGAACCTTAAAGAAATCTTCAACAATCTGTAAACTCAACACTTGGAAGAAAAACTAAAGAACAGTTTTATAGTGCAGTTGGAATAATTTCCAATCCCCTTAACAAATAACATTATCATAGCTTTGCTGAAGTTCATGGCAAACTACCAGCCCAGATGCAAAGTTTCCTCACTAGCTCTTAATATAGCAGTGGCGGGAAGGGAAGGAAATGTATAGCCACAGGTGCCACCATCTGCTTCACGGTCTGAAAGGGGAACTTTGTTTTGGAGCTTTTTTAGCCCATTCCACTCCCCGCTTTCTGAAATTAAGCATTCTGTTACGTGCTGGACTTTGATAGACTTCAATGCCAAAGATGAGAAACAGGCAAATCAGTAAAATGTGCTGAGGGAGGTTTCTGAAGGCATAAAGAGGAGACAGGCACCAAACTCCCAGTACTCTACTCAGTGAGCTCCGCAACAAAGTACTCTCTGTGGCTCTACCTTTATTTTTTCTCATCTTAAATGAAATGAAGCTAGATTGTTTTGTAACAAACCTGCTTCCCTGAAAAATGGTCTCCTCACTACACCTTTCTAGAGGCTAAGCTACCACTCACTGCTTGCAGTGAAAGACATTGAAATGCCATTAGATTAAAACCTATGCTAGGTAGGCAACTACAGTCCTAAATAACAAGCTTAGTACCCCTGTGGATGTAGCCAAAATGAGTTACAAGGGCCTGAGATGGGCTGGAGCTGAATCTATGTGTATAGGCACCTCTACCACATCCTCCATCAATTCCCCAAGTTCCATCAAGTTCAACTTCTGGTCAGTCTTCCAGCTCTGAATCCTCACTAATCCAGCACAGCAATCATTCAGCTCCCTCCCTAGGGCCTCCTCTGAAGAAGGCAAAGCCAAAAAAAACCTTCCAAGACCTAGCAGCAGAATTCCTTGGCGCCAGAGGTTGCAGCTGAGGAAGGAGAACTGCTCCTCACACCAGTACAGCTGGTGCTGTGCAGAGGCACATATTTTTAAAGCAAGTGCACAGTCTTTTATAATCTACCAAAAGGCATATATACTATCCTACCAGGAGATACTAGATATTTTTTATACTGACTCAGTGCACATTTTTTAATGGGAATATTGGCACTGCTGTGTACGCTTGCACGTGTGTGTGAGTGGGGAGTTGGGGAGCGCTTTTCTTTGTCCTTGCTGACTATGGCTTGTACACTGAAAGCCCATTCCTGTTTGGAGTTTAGGAGTCAGAAAAGCTGAGAAAAAAAAATTAAGATAAAATAATGACTATCTATTTTAGACACTACAGTAAAAATAAAAAACAATAAATACTAACTTGAAGGAGAGGAGTACAGAAAATGGAGCAGAGTCAGAGTCATCTTGTTAATTAAAAATCATTGCCATAAAGATTAAACTGAAAACCCATAAAAGAGCTCTCACTCAGTATGTAAAAAAAGTAAGCAAATAAAGAAGAACTAGAAGTTAAGTCTGTGTAATATTAAACTGATTAAAGGTACTTGTGCCACAGAGCAGAAATCAGGACCTGGAATTTGACTTCCAAGAAAGCAGAGGATCCAGTAGTTCATATTTAAACTGTGGTTTAGTATTTTCTTTTATGTACAGGACCTCAATGTTCTTGTGCAGAGGAGATTAGCAGCAATGGGCAGGATACATGCTCTTCAGGACTCTGATCTCCACCATGTTCTGTTGTCCTGTCTATCTCCAGTCCTTGAGGTTTTCCTCTGGGAGACCTCTTTCACTTTAGTCCATACAACTTTCTTCACTCAGGCATCAAGGATTCCTCACATGCAGGCCATGAGCCTTTCTCTGTATAACACTTTCTCAGTGACCAAAATCACACTTGGTCTACAAAAGTTGAGATTATGGCTTTTCTAGGCTCTCCCTTCCATTTCGTCCCTGTACCATGTGATTGTCCCCAATAGGGTCTCACTTCCCCATATTCCATCATGGGTTACCATCAGCCCATTCCCTCTGTCCTCCTGCACCCCAGTATCTCGGTTGCTCTTCACATTTTCTTAGTCTATGTCAGCCCTGCATCCTCTGACAACCCCTACGCAAGCAGTTCAGGCTTTCTGCGTGCAGAACACAGTAATACAAAGAACTGATGAATCCACACCACACTATTTTGCTCAGTGCAGTGCGTCTGTCTCCTGTGTGCTGTCCAGATTTTCTAGCAATGTAGGAGAGCTAAACAGCACCGAGGACTTCACTGTTTTGTCAAATTTGTTTGGAATTGTTCAAAGGGCTCTAAAGTTACTAGAAAGGAACTGACAAGACGGCACAATGCCCAGGGGAAAAAAAAAGCATCTGCGTGAGATCCCCTTACTGAGGGGATCAGACCTTACATATATCTACTGTCTACCCCAATGTTTTTTCTGCAGTTAATTTAGCGTATATGAAGGCTGCTCGGTCACAAACCTGAGTTTGTAATGTCTAACCTATGTGCCAATATGTCAGTGCTCTCTAGACACAGAGGATATTCTCAAATGTGAGTTTTGAGAATGTGTGTGTGTGGTTTGTAGTAAAGTAAATGTTAACACTGGCAAAATTCTCAGTTTTTCCTTTTAGATCCCCTATTTCTACAAAAACAAATACATAATGAAATGCAATACCTGTCCTACGGCAAGCCACTGAATTTTCCAAGGGCAATGAATTTTGACACAATACACCTCAGTTTCACAGTCTTCCCCTGACTCAGGAGAAATTTGGCAAAGCTTAGCCCAATTCCCCAAGACATCTGTTCATTCACATAAAAAAAAAAACAAGCTGTAATGGTTTGCAAGGCAAGATATTACCTTCTGAGAAACCAAGGCTCTTTTATTTAAAATTCATGTGAGACAGTAGTTGTAGGAAGTTCAGTTTCCTCATCTCTGTCTGTTTTCATAGCAATCCTGATAAATTGGGCATGAATCCATAGCTGGGAATTGAATTCAGACTTTACAGACTGCCTGAACTGCATACCCACGTTGCTTTCTTCCGGGAAGGCTTGTGTGCCGTTGTCCTCCCATCACCCCACGGCTGCACATATCAGACATGTCTGCACCAGCACATGGAGGTATCTGCAGTTCTCCCATGTGAAATTGTTTCTGCTTTATATGCTGTGTCCAAGACCATGTCAGGACTGGCAGGAAGCACAGAACTCACTGTCTGACCCTTCCCTCTGTCTGTACATCACTGGGAAGCCACATAGATCCAGCCTAAGGACAGGATCAGGGAGGGCATCATGGAACTTCTCACCTCCGGTGTGGAGGGACTATTTTTACCAGCATGACTCATGGCAGCAAGTCCTCCAAAACAGTGAAGCAGAGACAACCATGCTCTGCAGATCTGAAGATCTCCACCATGAGAGATCTTTCTCTGTGCTGGCTGGACCCACTAAGAAGAGGTTCATCTCTCCTGAAATGGAACAGCAAGGAGATGGGAACACTGTGCGCAGCGCCTAAACCAGAGAACAGCACTAATCACTGACCGAGGGCGTAGGCCAAGGAGCAAGGGAAGCTTTTGCACTTTTACCTCAGAGGTCCGCATGAAATCTTTCTGAAAGACAGAAGAGTTTAATATCAACTCTATGTGGTGCAGGGAGAACTATTTTCTCATGGCAGATACATGGTGCATTGCAGGAGGAAGAGGAAGGAGTGACATGAAGAAGGAGTCTGAGATGGAGAGATAGCTGAAGAACTGCTAGGGATGTGGGAGCTGAGGTAGGACCCACCTGGTGGGAGACACTGAAGCAGAGGCACTACGGAGTTCAAAGACACACATGCAGCTGCAGCTCCATCACAGACAACTGAGTGCTGGCCTGGAGTGTGAGCCAGGGGAGCCAGAGGGAAGGTGTCTGAGTGAGGGAGCTGCCAGGCATGGCTGGCAGAGCTAACTACAGAAAGAAAAATATTCTAGGGCAACAGAAACAACTGAAGAGCTGCACTTTGAAGGGTAATATTTTGTGAAAGCTGAAGGGGCTCCCTGGGCTCACAAGGGTTTCACTGAGGGGAAATGAGCCACGACACATGATGTCTCTGACCCCAGGGAATGAAGAAGGACAAACACAGAGGCCAGCCATTCTGTGGAAGAAAGGAAGGCACTGGTAGTGGTTACAGGCTACCAGTAATGTCTGAAAGATATTAAAAGAGATTATCCATGTCAGTTGACAGACATGGAGTAGATAGTAAGATGTTAAAGGAAACAATAAGGTGGTAGCCAGCAAGAAATTCCTGCCCTTCTGAGCTCTCCCAATACTAGACCAGTCTGCAAATGGAAGAAGAGGAATTAGAAGTCTTCATTCATATTTTCTTCCTATGCTCTATGTATGTCAGATGATAGTCTCCTATGCTTACTTTTTCTTCCTTCTCTTCTGAGTTTTCCTGCTCTTCACGCTCTCTTCGTGGCCCACCCTCTTCCGACTTGTTCAGGTCCTTCTTCTCTGGTCCTGCATATTCCTCTAATCTCCTCACTTCACTCATGGTTCCAAATTTTCCACAGCCCCTTTCAGTCTGTATACATTTCTTCTCATTGTCCTGCTCTCTTTCCCTCTTTCCAGCATTATCTCAGGCTCTGTTTTTATGAATTTGGAATAGGATATTCTGTTTCCAAGAAAATGTCCCAGCCTTCCAAACCAGAACTATATTTACCTCAAAGCTGAAAATCTCAGAGCTCAACAATTCTAAACACGGCTTTTATGAGAGCATTTCCCAAGCATGGGCAGAGTTTCAATTATTTTTTTATTATATTGACATTCATATAAAAAAGTTAAACTTTCAGATTCTAGAAAATATCCCACATCAAATTCCAATAATTTTAAGATACAGAAGATCACATTTAATAATTTTTTTGACAATTATGGCTTTCAGCATTTGAAAAGCCATTTCTAAGCATCTACACAGAAAATAAGAGCAAATAAGGAGTCTTACTGCAAAAGAGTTTTACAAAATATTTCTATGGTTTTAGAGTACATTTTAAGCAATATAGTCTTTATTAGTTTCTGATTTCCTACAACAATTTCTTTATTTTATGGGCATTTATTTATACTAAATATACTTATTCAGCCAGTTGATCATATCCTTTCTTCCTTCTTCAATATAAGGTTTATCTTGAGGATTGATATCTTCTCTTTTACGATGCACAAACCCATGAGTCTGTCCAGGGTAAATTTTAACTTCGTAATCAACTTTACAGTTTTGTTTAAGCTTCTGCTCCAGTAGGTTGACCTGTAACACAGAATGTTCCATGTTGGCTGAGTATGGAGTTAACATGTTATGTATTTACAATCCTCAAATTGTCCTGGGTTTTTTTTGGTTTTTTTTTTTTTTTACTGTTCTGGGAGACATAGTGTGTCCTTGCCATCATTTTCTCTTCTACTAATTTTATACCCAAATGCATTCCTGTTACTACATTTTCTTTCTTTAACTAGGCTTTTTTCCTCCAGTAAAATAACAGCATTTGATAGTATAAAACTGAAAAAAAAAAGTACATGGGTTACTGTAATAACAGCCAATAAAGATAAAAACACTGCTCAGTGTCATTGTACAAGTTACTATTGATAGACTCCACAAAAAAAAAAAAAAAAAAAAAGCAGGGCAAGATTTTGAATTAATTTGAAATTGAGGGAGGATAGGCACAGATACAAAATTGGCAGTTAAAGGTACTGGCATTTTTGGCAGGAAAATCAAAGCTAACAGCACTGAATGAAAGCATATCTTCTTCTTTGATCCCCTTGGTAGATAATAATCTTTCTCCAGTCATTCTCCACCCATGCTCCCCAAGAGCAGTTGGCAAGCATACCAGAAAGGAGAAGCTCTGCAGGACAGTGGAGGAAGGAAAAGGATAGTTGCAGGATTTCTTCATTCTCCTGCAACTAGCGATTCCACTGGCACAGGTGGGCACATTCTGTTAAATTTTTTTATCCCACTGGTATGATTAAAGAGGCTGTCTATCTTAAACTTAACAGAAGTCTTCCTTTGACTACCATTACGGATTCTTGCTCCTTTCCTCCTAGGAACTCTCATATCTATATCGTCCATATTTTACAATTTGAAACAGAAAACATTTTTGGTGTCACTGTAAAACTCTTTGATTTGGGGATAAGCAACACAAATTTGTGTAGATCTACTGTAAGAGATAGTGAAAGCAGAAGAAAAGTGCAAACTAATTTTCTGGCTTCTCTTAATTAAGTACCAAATTACAAAACAAGCATTAAAAGCATAAAAAGACATATATCTCTGATTGGAAACTCACCTTATCCAATGGTATGAAATCATCTTTTTCAGCAAAAATGAAAAAGGTAGGGTGAAGCAAATTGGATCTGTCCTCGAAGAACCTGATCACTCCTAGGGAAGTGAGAGGCATATGAAATAAGCCACGCTACTTAAAGTGGTTAAATCACTACTAAAGCTATATAATCAAAATAAAAGACATTATGATCACTTAGAGCCGATTGTTGTGTAATAAAATTAAATACACTTTGCTTAAAAGTTCCTTTTGTTATGAGACCTTCCTGTATTTTGGGATGCCATTAAAGATAGAAAGACCAGCTCTGTTTGAAAAAGTCTGGGAACAATAATATGTTTGCCACCTTCCCATTTCTCTTTGGGCATCTTCTGACCGCCATCAGAGACAGGGTCCTGTGAACGATGGACACTTCAGAGCTGGTAGCCTCTAGCCTGGTGTGGCCGTTTTTCAGATAACTATTAATATTCATAATTCTGGATACATGGCTAGGATTTCAGTGTACATGTATTTATACTGATAACTCGTAACAAATTTATATTGTAATCTTGACTATTCTAATATATTTGAATTTAAATATCAGTAAACCTAACTAGCTACCAACCTGGCCACTCTTCTCATTATTGGAATTATTACGACAGAAAAGTAAAAGATTAGAAAGTAGCATTGATGAATTGACTCAACTGATCAGCAAATCATGCAGCAAAAGAGTCCCCATAAACTTTCTGGGAAAATACTTTAAACTTTCTTTCACCTCAAGTGAATATAAATTGCTCTGCATTATACAGAAGTTCAGAGGTTTATAACAAAAATAGTAAAGGTCACAGAAATGCATTAAGAATGGAAGAGTAAGAGTGCAAGGATTAAAATGGTTTGTATTAGTAACAAGTAACTACTACCAGGAGTAATACTGAGGGATAAGGGGTTCATGTCACGACCTGAAGATCTGCAGCATCAGACCCAGCCCAGAAAACTCAACAGCAAAAAACACTGCACTCTAACAGCAGGATAGCAAAAAGATTGTGGTGTATCACTACTGACATGTCTTTTCCTGCTGGCCCAATGGGGAAATAGAGTACAGACATCTTTGTCACACAGGTTCTCCAAACAATGAAAACCAGACAGTGGGCAGCAACCCATCCTGAGGCTTATGCAGACTGAGGTAAGCAAGATACTGAGGCAAAGACCCACCTCATAGTAACTGCTGGCTCCTAAAAGATATGTCCAGAAACCATTTTGTCATCACCAGCCAAGAGGAACCTGAGCCATAGTGAGGCCTTGGCATTTGGTGTCCCTTGTACGCTATGTTGCACAGAAGCGATCCTGGCTATGCCACTTGAATACATGGATCTTGCTGGCTATAATTATCTCTGTGCAAGAATGTGAATGTGTACAATCCAATTGCTTCAAGATTTTGTATAATAAAATTACCTTCTTCTTCCATAAGATGTCTCACTGAGTTTTGTTACAGTAATACTCCTGTTCTGGTCATGCATGCTCACAATGTATAGGCATTTGAGACTTACCATAGAGGGACACCCCCGTTTTTAAATGAGGATTTTTCAGCATCAGGTGCTGTACTGCTGCTCCACCCCAGCAAAATCCAATGGCACCAATCTTCTTTGCACCGCATTTTTCCCTTAGGTACTTCAAAACGACATCAACTTCTCTGAGACATGTAAATGAAAGTGAATTAAGGCTCTAGCTCTGTCCCCCTGGCCTCCGAGGTGGCTGCTCTGGGTATCAGTGGGAAGTGGTGAGTGACTTCATTTGCATCACTTGTGTGTTTTCTCTTTCCTTCACGCACTACACTGTCTTTATGTCAACCCATGAGTTTTCTTGCTTTTGTTCCTCCTGTTGTCTCCACTGTCCCTCTTGAGCAGAATGAGCAGATGTATGGGTGCTTGGCTGCTAGCTGGGGACAACCCACAACACTAGTTTACTATTATTCGTTTTTAAAATGTAAGGGAAACTCCAGGGGAGAAGATCAGTCTTCCTAGATCATGGTTACTAGAACCTAAGGGGATTTATAAACAGCAATCCAATTAACTTCACAAATGACAACAGTTGTCTTACAGGCTAACATAAATAAAAGTTGACACACAGTCACTCAAGAGCATCCCACTATCACAAATGTGACTATAGGTAAACTATCTGTCATGGGGAAGACAAATACTTCATGAAATTGTGGAAGCAAATTTGAAATTGTTTCAAAATCAGCAGTAATGTTATGCAATTATGTTACATGTCAGATAAAAATGGGGAAAATACAGCTAGAGGAATGGGAAAGTAGTTTGCTTTGAACTAGCTGGAATCTGATAGGGAGCAAGACTATTTTTCTCTAGTTAAATAGTGTTTGGTGGCTGTGTTTGCACCCTAGCTGAAACCCATAGAAGCTGTGCCTGCCTGTGGGAGCTGCATCAAACCAAAGTGGAAGGAGTGAGTTGTATCTCCTAGCCTTTGCCAGTTCTTTTCTTTTGAGTCATTAATCTCATTTCTACTCTCTGCACAGGCAAAGACTGGTCTTTTTTATTCTTATTTAAAGTTCCACTTTTCTCCAAAAAGCACCCCTCACATAACCGTGAGCTTGACCCACAAACTGCATGAAATTTCTGTTTGTGGACATCCAGCTAGATTTGACCCACTAATAACTTAGGAATTAATTCTGCATCTTTACTGGGGCAAAAACTCCTACTAAAGAAGGATGCCCGCTCGCTGCACAAGGAACAACAATTGTACTTGTCTGTTTTGCCAGCATCTCGAGTTTTCAGCCAGTCATTGAAAGTTGCCCAGTCATTAGAAGGTTTCCAAGCTTCTTGGCCCACAAAAAAATCTGGGCAGATGGCTCTGCAAGAAAAAATGAAAACATTATGTCCATTAAATAATACTGAGAAAGGATTAGAGGGAAGTCCATGTGTACTACACAAAAAATTCATTTTGATGAATACATGCAGAATTTAATCTACATCAAAGCACTATACAAGCAATCCTCATTATTTTTCTATGTCTAACAAGGAGACTTAGCGTAAATTCCAGATACATTTTGCCCTGTTAAAATTGATTAATTAATTTGACAAATTGCTGGCTGCAATTGAAAATCATTAGCGGATTCCTAGTGAATTAAAAAAAAACCAACCTTACAGTTTACATAGGACGTACATTTGGGCAAAAAGGAATGCTAGCCCAGTAATATAGGAAAGGCGATATCCAATATGCTTTTCACACATTTGAGAACTTGTTTCTTTCTTTGGCACAAGCTGGTACGTGGTACTTTCACGGAATGATTTTCAGCTTCTCTGGAATTTTTACCATAACAGCAAAGTTACACAGATACTATGTCGGGAGGAAGCAGGGTGCTTTGGGCTCATGGAGGTGCTCCAATAACCCAACGAAATATGCAGAATAAGATTTTTCCATGTTTCTCCTCTTTTTCTTTTGTACTTTCCTACTATGTCATTAGGGTAGGACTACTCAACTATGTTAGAGTTCTTATACTGTTTTAACAAACTGGAAGCTCTTTAGAGAAACCTGTAACTGAAGTGTATGAAATTATTCCTGTTTGTATAGTTTATATTAAAAAAATGGAAAGAGCTGGTTCAATGAACTTTCTTATTAAAAAGACACTTTGAAAACAGTACTATTTCTTACATGTATCCATTAGTCGCAAGCATATCAGCCATGTATCTCGTGTTCGGGAGTTGCCATCCAAATATATCATGAATCACAATCACAGCTTTGTCTGTGCTGGCAGCTGGTTTGCAAATATACGCCTTGATGTGCTCAACCTGCACTTCCTGCCCACGGCCTCCATAGTCAAACCTGTCTCCAATATCACAGGGGCAGGGCCTTGATTCATTAGCCATGGTGATACTAAAGAAAAAAAATATTCAGTTGTGAATACCACAGCATATCACCCTGAAAAAGATCCAAATACAGCAGTATCATAGATGGTTGAATTTTTGAGTCATCACAGTAATATTGGGAACATGCTGATTATTGTTAGATCTAAAATGCAATATTAGTCAATAAGCCCATTGGATTGTTTTTTATAAATAAAAATCTTGTTAGATTTATTTATGTTTTGAACTCTTCAGCGAGGACCTGGTACATAACTAGGATTTCCATGCCCTAGAGTAAGTAATGCAGTAAAAATAAAGTTAAGATCAACCAGTCAGGCAACTATCACCCATTATTTAAATAGCAATGAAGCTGGTTCTTTCACTCTTCATTGTGTGTATGTCCCTGTCAGGAATGTATAACTTTCTTTGCTATAGACTGTGAAGGCTTAATACAGTACTTAGCATTTTAAAGAAAAAAAATCCCACAGCTACTATGTAGCAACATATAATTAAACTTAGATTAAATGTGATATTTTCCTCCAGACACTTAAAATATTCCATAGCTGATTTTTTCAATGTCAAGATCTCCTTCTTCTAAACCAGCTTTATCCTCAGATGTTGCAGACTTTTGAAGGAAGTTGCTTAAGGCAGGTGCAAAGAAAATATACCAGCGAAAGCCAGAGTATAAAATCATATTTATTTAATATAGGAATGCACTCAAACTCCAAGATAGGAAAAAAGAAAACTGAACATAAGGGAAAATTCCTTAAGTTGAAAAAAAAAAACATTTGGCTCAAAGGGTAACAGCAGATGTGGTTAATTTTTTACAAACTATTGCTTAAATGAAAAAACCATGTAATTCACAAAGGTCAAAAACACCAGCAGAATCTGGTTTATGTAGCTCCTTGGACCCAAGTCAATGATTTTACGCCATCAACCTTCAGTTAACCAACTGGGTGAACTGACTTCATATTGCTGCAAAATGACTCAAATAACTTATTTAAATATGCACAGAGCATCTCCAGATTATTAAAGAACATGGACAGAATTTAGATGAAATTTTACCTAAACTCTCTACAGATAAATTCTGTGTACTATCTAAGAAAACTCTGCTAATACACAAACAAGGATGTTCAAACTTGACTATACCAAATACACGGACAGAGAGAAATGGGGGAAAGCAAGTTACTGAACAGTCCCTGAACTTGGGAATTAAGTAGTTGTGGCACTATAGGGACAGCTTTAGGAAAGTAAACAAACAACCTTACAACCAGGAGATTTGCACAGATGTCCAGGGACCAAGATGTTCCGGATTTGCAGACTTTAAAATTCAGAATACCCTAAGCAGTATTAACAGGGCTAGGGTTGCAGATCCTGTCAGATTTCATTTTCACAGATCAATTCAAAATGAGCTGTATCTTATTTGAAAGCTGTATTAACTCAGGGCACATATTTACACTAATCCTAATGTTTGTTTTTTTTTTAAATAAGTCACATCCATCCATAGGTAGGGGGTTTATTCACATGTTGTAGTCTCATATATAGGACTTCTAATTTAAAATAAGTCTACAGGAAAAAATGAATTAATAGATGATCATATAAGACAAAATACAGTTTATATATGTAATAGGAAAGAGTTTATAATTAATCTTCCACTCACAAATTATCTCCTTTTGATTAGACTAAAATAAAAAAAAAACATAATAGAACCAGCAATTGTATGTTAAAGAAATATATATTTCAGAACTCCAGAAACACAAACACAATGCCCTTACCAGTCAGGATATCCTTAAAGGCTTTAATTGCAAACATTTCACATTGTGTGATAAAACATAAAGCAAAATACTAAATATGACATACTTAAAGTTGCAGGCATAGCAGCTGAGGGAAAAACCTCCACGCACAAGCCTGTGAGGGGTTGTGTTGGCTTGTATGGTTTAGAAGCCATATAGACTTGTAAGCCCTGTAGCGTAATCAAAACGTTTTGGTGTTTCTGCATTTGTCATAGTATGCACTATATGCAAATAGCATTTTTTTCCACTTCTGAGATGCTACAAAAACATTCCTTAAAAATTAATCCCCCTCCCTTACATCTAACAAAGGTATTCTTTTAGGAAGATCTGTAAACCCACAGCTTTGGTGTTCCACCATCCCCACCTGCAAGCACTTGAGCATTTGAAGACCAAACAATAACTTACGTTTTCAGAAACCTGAACCTACAACCAGAAAAACATAAATATATTGCTGTGTGGCTCGTTCACTTACAGACTCTCCTGACTCTTCCTCCTCCTGAGAGGTCTTCCTTACCTAAGGATGGAAACTAAAGGGTCTCGGAATCATCACCTCTAACAATCAGGAAAGAAATAACACCCTGACGGCATTTAAGTGAGTATGCACTCTTTAAAAAAGCACATAGACAAAATGCAAGTCCTCCAAACATGCTGAGTCAGACCTCAGTAGGCACTTGTTTTACATTCCTCAGAAGGAAAAGCCATGAAAGTTTTAAAACCAAACAAAACCCACACATACCTGTAGCACAGCAAGTGTGTGAGAAAGCAGAGGTTAAGTTGCAAGAGCACAGCGTGGATGATTACCCCCAAAAGAAAGTGCTAACTCATAACACGGAAGGCGTAAGTGGGAGGATCTGGTTTCTTCAAACGAGTTATGTAAGTTGCTGCCTTTATCTTTGCATATCGCAGAGTCACAAAGCTAAAAGTTCACTCTTTTTAAAGCCGATAATTGTACTGCTAGTGGAGGCAGGGTGTGCCGCTTTGAGGAGTACTGCTATAGCTGAGTGCCAAAGCTTTTTTTAACTTCCACAAAACAGTATTAAGAATCACATGTCTTTCCAGCATAGGAAATATGTTGACTTAGCTGAGCAATTAGTTTTGACAAAACTTTTTTTTTTAAAGGGTGTTCCTTTGTTGTTAAAGGTTGGGTTACTGTAACTTTTAAACATTATGTTGGCATTGTTATTTCCTTAGACTAGTCATCCATTGGTAAAAAACATATCTAAAATCATCAGCAGGGTGAGGTAGTGAAGTAAAGACATGATTTCAAAGCTCCATACAAGACAGAGCTTATACAGCATAGGAAAAATATTTTATCTTTCAACAGGAAAATGAATAACATGTAAAAAGGTAACAGTTTTGTAGATTGCTGTACATATCATTGTAATAAATGTTTAAAATGCTGATACATTTTTATCTTATCACAGAACATTTTTAATTTTTTTTTTGCTTTTGAATTAAAGTGACTGCCTGATCCTTCTCTCTCTTCCATTCTCCAGAATTTCTTTTTATTGAATTATTAGGATTATTCTTTACAGAGCTTTATTTAAGAATATTAGCACTCAAAATTCATTGTTTCCTCAGAGGCACATCTAAAAAGTAGCACTAAATGCACTAACATGCTTTTGCCTTGGGAAAGTGACCAGTCTCACAATTTAGTTCTCACATATAAGCTGTTTTCTCATATTCTAAATAACTTTGTCAATGCTTTTTATTTACAATTCCTAAAATAAAAACAAATTAATGAAAAAAAGCCTACCAAAGAATTCCATAGTGAAGTCATAAGATTCAAAACCCAGCCCTTTTGTTTTGGTTTGGGGCTTTTTCCACTTGTATACTACAAACAATAAATTATACCACACAGGGAGCTTAGATACTCCATGGCAACTTCAAAGAACACCAGTAAAATACATGCAAGAAAAATTGGTGGTTTAAATCATTCCTAGAAAAGAGAAACGACAGCAATGCTTACAGGACCTTCTCTTCCCTGGAGTTGCTTAACCACATTTCCACTCCCTCAGCCACAATAACACAGCTCCAGAAATTCTTCTTTATACATAAGACCATTCCCCTTTACCTTAGTATTAACATTAAACTTTAGAAATCAAATGGCTTTTAATTTAATTTCCTGCTGTTTCTGTGTTCCTTGCTAGGCACTCCATGCAATTTCTTTACTTAGAAGTCAAAACTTAATTGAACACATGAATGATCTCTGTACATGCAGCTGGTTGCACTTTGTACTGTAAACACATACTTCTTTTGGATTTCACATTTCCAGCTCTTCCTCAGCGACTCACAGCTTTATCATGAAGATTTGGCTGTACTTGCAGTTAACTCGTAGCTACCATTTCACTGCAAATAAATGCTGCCTCTCAGTTAGTTTTTTTTCTTTTTGCTTAGTCACACTGGTAGTGTTACAGCACACGTGCCGTTTCAGTATTTACAAATGACTGCTGTTCTCTAAATATATGACCCGATTGTCCTCTTGCACACTAGCTAACCGTCTAATGCTAATGGAACTCCATTAATTTGAGGTTATCTAGGTTTTATGCTGGGTTAATTAAGGTACAATAAACTTCTAGACCTCTACATTCTTATCATGGAAAAAAATGTGGTATGAGAGCTGTATCACCCAGGTAACACCTGGATTAATACATTACATATAGATGGTATGATATGAAAATCAACAGTTAAACAGCAGTTGCAGGTCAGAATTCTCTGAAGATCTCCCCACAGGAGACACAGAGGACCAACTAGCAGCACATAAAGGAGGAAAATGTGGATGGAAAAAGCAAAAGAAATTAAAATCCCATTGAGAAAGAGATAGTTAATATATACTGTTGACTATTTTTAAATGACTCCACAATGTATATTTCTCTGATAGTATATCAGTTTAATTTCAAAGATTGTCATTAGTAAAATTAAGGCTATCCTAAATTACATTTTCTTCCAATTAAATCACATAGCAGTCTTTATCAGCAGCACCAAGAAGGTGAAGAGAGACATACATTCTTTTCTTTCTTTTTTTCCTTACAACTTTAGAAGTAGCAGCACCCAGTGAAGATACTAGGCAGCTGGTTTCAAACTAACAAACGTAAGCCTTTCTCCCCATGAGGCATAATTAAACTGTGGAAGTCACTGTTGGAAGATGCACTAGAGATCAGCAAAGGGACTGGCAAATTCACAGAGGCTAGGTCCATCACAGGCCATTCGACACGCTGCTTTGGTGGCAACATCCAGCTCAGGAATCCCCTGAACGGTTGGCTGCCAGGATGCTGAGCAAGGTGGGGATATTCCCTACGCAGCCACTGCTGGCCACTGACAGAGGCGGGGTGCTAAAGTAGATGCAATATTGAGCTGATGCAACACGGAGATTTTTGTCATACCATCGACGGAAAAATTATGTAACAAGATAGGATATGCAAAAACATGTAACATTTCTTCTTTAAGCACCAACCATGGTTTGCAAGTCACATCTTAACATGCCTTGTCTACAGATTGCATTGTACTTTTGAATTCCTAAACTGAGCAGGAAATACTCTATAGAGTTTCACAGAACCAAAGGTAATCTGAGAAAGTAGTACCCCATCTGAATAATCTTAGCCACTAATTTTGAAACAAGATATGCCCACTTATGTCACCCGTTAAATACACAACTGCCACCAGGGTACAAGTCAAAAAAGCCTGGTGTCTCAAAATGAGTTTCACCAAACAGTGCATTCGTGTCCCTGAGTTTTGAGCTTGTGATTTATGCAGAAGTTAGATGAACAGTGGCCATAATACACAAATAGATTATTTTACCATTAGTCTATTACTTATTTCAAGCATTAAGATAAACCTCAAGGAACTGGAGAATATTTCACAGCATATTAAAACATGACACTGCTAGGTAAAATCTGAGACTTCTTCAAAAGAACATAATATTAAAGCATCAATTGGAATCTACTGACAAAAATGTCTAAAATATTCTGATTGCCTATTTCTGTAATTTCTACTTCAACAAACTCTCCCTCCCAATTTTCTAAAATATGTTATTGAAAATCAAATTGTGTTATTTAGAAGTGTATTACATAATTGTGTTACAAATTAAATTGCTTGCTCTTCTATTAAATGTATTTATTCAGCCAGTTGATCATATCCTTTCTACCTTCCTCAACATAAGGTTTATCTTGAGGATTGATATCTTCTCTTCTGCGATGTACAAAACCATGAGTTTGTCCAGGATAAATTTTGACTTCATAATCAACTTTACAATTTTTCTTTAGCTTCTGCTCCAGCAGGGTGATCTGTACTACAAAGCATAGTAGTAGTTATATTAATATAGCCATATTCCATGCTGCCACTCCTCATCTTATTCATAAGTCAACTCCCTAATTTATCACTCAAGCTGGACAAAAATAACCAAGCTCCATATGGGCAAAACAGAAAGTAAAATCATATAAAGAAAAACAACCTTTGCAGTAAGAGTCTAGAAAATTTCTTAGAATATAAAGGTATGTCCAACAATCTGCAGAGATATGGATATAAGAGAAGTATTGCCTACATGTGAAATATATGACAATGCTAAGTACACTACAACTGAACAAAAAGCTTCTAACAGACTCTATGGATGCAATTCAGCATATCCTACACAGTTTATGGGTTCCTAGGACCAACAGAAAACAAAGTCATAAAGCAAAAGATAGCTCCCTGAGTAGAGTACTCCAAAACAGCAATAAAACTTTGTTACCTGGGTTACTAGCCAGACTTTTACAAAAGAGACTTAAGGAAAAAAAAAAAAATCTGGTTTTGATTCTTTGCCTAGGTTAGTAAGCCCTTCTATGTCTAGCTCCACTTTTCTGCTTATTTTTTGACCTTCAAGCACTATTAGGAGGCTGAGTTTTGATTCCCAATTCAGGATGGAAACAGAAACATGCAGAAATGAAAGAAGATGGAGGTTATTAGCATACTTGACGAAGGGGAATTAAGTCATCTTTTTCAGCAAAAATGAAAAATGTAGGGTTCAGGAGACTGGATATATCATCAGAATCCTTGATTAGTCCTAGAAAACATTAAAGAATCAAAAAAAAACCTCTTCAATTGACTTTTAAAGTAAATCCAGATTTAAATACAGTGCTTTGCTGCTGCAATGAAAAGTTTCATGTCTCAAGTATGCAACTATAAATGCCAGCTTTATTTTCAAGCTACTGTAACCATGGCTCCAGAAGCATACCCTCCTCGATTAAAACTCAATTTAAGCCAGTTTATTAAGATACAGACTGAATAACTGAATTAATAAGACTTGAAAGATTCCTTCTGTGCATACAAGCTTGAGTTCTTTTGAACTGAGTGGGAAACTCACTGATTTAGCAAGTAGTCCAAAATTTACATTCTGAGAATGTTAGCAAAGGGCAGCTTAGCTATCCCAGCTTCTTGAGCAGAACATAAAAGGAAAGTTGGTGTTAAAATAACCACAATCTAACTTTACAGAGCAACTAGATCAAAAATAACACTGTCTGCTCCCAGTTGAAGTTCTAGCTCTGCAGCATGCACAGCAATAGTAAACAGGAAAAGTGAGCTAAATTAGGAAGGTGACCAAAGGACAACATGTATGTCTGTCCAGACCTGAAATAAAGACATGACTGCTATGACCCATTCTGAAACTACTTTTCTTATTAAAAATACACTTTGAAAACAGTACTATTTCTTACATGTATCCATTAGTCGCAAGCATATCAGCCATGTATCTCGTGTTTGGGAGTTGCCATCCAAATATATCATGAATCACAATCACAGCTTTGTCTGTGCTTGGCAGCTGGTTTGCAAACATACGCCTTGATGTGCTCAACCTGCACTTCCTGCCCACGGCCTCCATAGTCAAACCTGTCTCCGATATCACATAGGCAGGGCCTCGCTTCATTAGCCATCTAGGAATCTGCAGAAAGGATAAACTAATATAATTTATTTGCAGCAATGACTGTGCTTATGGGTCACAATCTTCATGCAGTCCCCACAGCGCCCTCCAGACACCTCTGCAAGGTTAGAAGTGAAAGCTCCAGGTGTTTATTGTACACAGGCTCTTCACACCAGCCCAATCTGTTTTCCATAAATATTCATGAATTCCAGGTCAGTCAACACAAACCAGGAGTGCAATAAGGGCAGAAGGAGGGCTTAGGTCAGTTCACCATTCCTAGCTTTGTGCCTGAAGCAATCCAGCATGTGATAACTATATTTTCATGTGATGGCCCCACATACTGTACTTCATAGTCATTCCTCTCACATGGTCTTATAGCTTCTCCTCACAGACTAGCATGTGGTAACCTCTTCTTGTTCTCCCTGTGAGACCCCACTGTCAGCATGCTGCCTTTCTGACCAGTTTTTCCCTTCAAGTTTTCCTTGTGCATGTCCCCTTTCCCTTCCTTTACGGGGAATCCAAGGCTGCTGCTGCTGTGTACATGCACTTTGCTGGGCCCCTTGTATCCCCTACTGCCTACAGCCTTTCCCTGGGAACCCATCACTAACTGGCGTCTCTAAAAATTCTAACAAATCAACTTGAGGAAGGTAAATAAGGAGAGGGTTTTCTCTGAGAGTTACACAGTATGTAATCTGAACTGAGAGTGGCCAGAGGAATATAGAGACACACACCAGTGCTGTGTATATAACATATCAAACATCACAGAGACATAACTTCTCTAAAGGTACACAGTTTAAAGGACAAACTAGTCCTTTATTTTTCCTCAAGTGAAAAGAGGTTTCTGAAGCATTTATGACATAAGAGGTCTTCTCAGAAGAACTCCTCAAGCTCAGTTTAATTTCTTGTTCCTTTGAACTGGAGATAGGCCACTGTAGGATCTTTATAAAGCTGACTAACTTTTGTCGCCCTCTAATCTTCCCCCTCCACCAAGCAGTAGGTCGTCATACACAGAGCCTTTTTTCTACCCTAGTCTGAGAATCTGTTTAACCTAGCTCTGCCACCACTCTTAACTGATCAAGATGGCAAAAGAGCAAGTCTCTCTTCCCATGCAAATGCATGCACTGAATATTCCTTGGTCTGGCTGGTCCCCTTGCTACAGTAAAATGCAGCATGCTGGCAATAAAAATAAAATGCACTCTTCAATGCTTAACTATTTTTTGTTAGGAGTATATCTTAACCATTCATCCCCTTCTAGATTTTCTAACTAAGTCAAACAGATGTCAACTAAGACCTTTAATACGCTTCCAATACTCCCTCCACTAGTAGTTTTTCTGCTACAAATGTGTGTAACATGGTAAATGGTATTAAAAACAAATCAAGAAAACACAGTGAACAACAAAACGAGTTACTCCAAACCTGCCTCTTTACACTAGTTACGCTCCTTTCACAGGACAACGGTGCTTTGGAGTGATACAGGAGAAGTTCCCAGCACCAAGAACTGGCCCCCTTTAAGGACATCTCAACAGTGCCTTTTCTGAAGAAAGCTCATCTCCTGACCTTCCAAAATCAATCACCATATAAGCTCCAAAAGATACAGCTGCAGTTTAACCTGTCAGTCAGGCTGACTGCAGCTTTGCTGGCATTACAGTGGGGCAGAAGTACCTTTTCCAAATCTCAGGCAAAGCAACCAGCATGAGACTTCAAATGCAGTCTGTATAACTGACGAGACTTAGAACAATTCTACGATTGTGCTTGCCGGCTGTTTCCCCTCACAGCAGTTCATCTGAGTAGTAAGATGGCAAAAATTGATTTCTATTTAAATAAAAGACTTGTTTCTTTTAAAATAAATCTGTTTAAAAATACATGTCAAAATACAAGCTGTGTTAAACAAAAATAACAGTACTGCCAAGCTTTAATAAAGAAAACCAACATGCTGCATCAATATTTTTTTTTTAAATGTAATGACTTGAAGAATGTTTATAAATTATTCTTAGGAAGGGGTAAATAATATCGTACTGCTGCAACAGTACGTATCCCTACAAATATGCCAAAATTCACAGCATAGCCTCTCTTTGAATAGAGTGAATGCTTGGTACAAAATACTCATTAAAATGACATGGATGCAGATTTTCAAAAGTATGTAAGAATAGTTTACAAAAGGGCTTAATAGAGATGTTGAGCAGACCATGAACAAAACACTTTTTTCTCCCTCCACCCCATATAATTTACCTGCCACAGCTAAGAATAATACATTTAAGTAAAAATTGCAGGAACTCATTATTTTAAAAGTTGCATATTAATTGAATTCTAATTTTAAGCCATACATAATTCAATCATCACAAATTTAATGAGCAGAACGTTGTTGATTTAGAAATCTGATTGTATTTGCAGTTTAGATCAGCTGTTTGCACTTGTAGTCGAGATCAGCTCTTTGTGAAATTTCAAATTAAATACAGTGCAGACTTCTCTGCAGCTGAGACATGTGAAGACTTTTGAACCTATCAGCTACTTAGGTTTGATCTCCACCTAAGAAATCAGACGCATTACCATCTCTTTTGACTTTTCTTTCAAAGATTTAT
Organism: Chlamydotis macqueenii; assembly: GCF_036417535.1. Taxonomy (NCBI): domain Eukaryota; kingdom Metazoa; phylum Chordata; class Aves; order Otidiformes; family Otididae; genus Chlamydotis; species Chlamydotis macqueenii. Next base: position 86,791,298 of record NC_141557.1, on the reverse strand, counting down.
GAAGTGTGAATTTCATCATAACTTTAAAATCCTGCATACCTTACCTTTTTTTTTTTCCAAAAAAATTACTCGCTATACTTCAGAGTCTCACAGTTTTAGACACTTTGTCACATTTTGTCAAGCCCACACACGACATATTTACAGCCCAGATATGGCATTTCCATTGCCTTGATTTACCCTTCCCAGTTTCAAAATTTAGACTAGCACATAAGCCCCTCCTATAAAATAAAACCAAATAGTAAAACAATTTCTGTAAGACCCAGTTTAGGCAGACAGTCTGATCTGTGAACTTCTAATGTTGTGGCCATAGCACCACAGCATCTGTGGCTCACCCACAGTGGTGAGCCTGGGGCTACAGCATCAATGCTGAAATAGGCAACAAGACTCAAACCAGCTCTAGCTTGAAACACGCCTGTGCCTTCTCCTTCATCCTTCTATTTATTCTTCCCATTGCTCAGAAACACCTCATCAGCCCTTTTCCTGCTTCCTCTATGGTTTGTCATCAAGGTGGCAACTCCCTATCTGCTCATCCAGCAAGCTCTGATCCTCAAGCAATAGGAATGCCAGACATGAAACTGGAAAAAAATAGTCTCCACAATAGCCCATACTACAGCAAAGGCTTCTCTTTAATGAGCACTGGCAATGCTTGGATGGCAGAAGTTCAGATTTACTAGTTGCTATTCTTTGAATGCTACTTCTTCAGTGATATATATTTGGGTTGCCCAAGGTGCATCGCCTCTCAGTTGAATTTTAGTTTGCTGAGTCATTTTCATGTGATTTTGCACTATTTGGCCAATCAAGTTCAAACAACAGAGAATTACAAGGGGCTTAACTCAGCATTTTGGAACTAATACTGTTTGTCACGGTTAAAATTCCCTCAAGCAGCTCAGTATACCTCTATTTATATTTGTCTATACGAGAAAAAAAAGATCTTACTCATGATGAGCAAGCATAAACAGAATATCCTCAGGGTGCAATTCAAACCATGCTTCTTCCAACTCACTGGCTTATCAAATTTTAATGATATCCCAAGGCAATCTGATTTTGCCATGTACAGAAGGATAAGCATTCAGTAGGGCAAATACAATATAGGGTGTGTCGATGTTGTATCACAACCAGGCCTCCATCTGAATAATTAGAGAGTCCTAAGCAGGAGGTGACAGCCCACATTTTATCATAACCCAACAGGTTACAGTGCCTTGCTGCACGCAGAAACAACCTTCAGCAGCTCTGCTCGCTACAGCTTTGCCCTTGCTAGGAAGTCAGGTTTCCTTTCATAGTGCTGTACCTTTACTGCAGGATTTGACAGGGACCATTCAGAGTGTTGATTATGGTTAGAGTCAAACCTCCTAAAAATCTTTTTCATGACATTCAAGGAGAGGGGCCCCATCTTGTGGACATTTCCTGGAGTGAGTACAGCTGTGAAGCTGTTAAACACAATGCTGAAAATGCAGTGCAGAAAAGCTAGCTATGACAGCAAGCAATATCAGATCTCACCTGAACTGGTGAGTTATGGCTGGGCTGAGCCCAGAAACACAGAAATGCACAGAAGACACCTCCTTTCTTTCTCCCAAAGCAAACCATCCTGCCTTTTCCACAGGTGTGAGGAACCCTGCCTCAATGTGGCTTTTCAAGACCTAGAGGAAAGTTTACACACTGCCTGCAAACTCCTTACCTGCACACTGAGGACATGAGATGAGGGCAGAGGAGAATGAACCAGGATAAGGTCAGAGCATTCAACCAACCAAGCCTGGGAACAATTTATCAGGGTCCCCAGAAGCCATGGCACCCATGGCCACATGCTGTGAACAGCACAAGAGCCTGGATCCCCAGCACGAGAGCCTGGATCCCCAGCATGGCTGAAGATATCCTGTGCCAGCTGACAACCCAGGGCTCAGCGCATTTGGAGAAGAGTACAGGCAGGTTTCCACGCCTCTTCTATAAAAGCTGTTTACACAACCTGCAGCTGGGTCCCACACATGCTATCCCACAGCTACCACACCTGGCTCATTAGCTTCATCTAAGGAGGCTCCCCACTGAATGCTTATTTTTAAGAAGCTGTGTAGTATTTGGGAAAATAAACAGGAGAAAGCTGCTGTGCATGCAATGTGTGTTTCTAGCCCACTTCAAATATGATTAGCAAAAGCTTCAACATGATCTCCGCTCCTACAAAAATGACATTATTTGTGGTACTGCCTTCACAAACACACAATACTTGGAGGATTTTTCTGAGGTCATGAAGGCACACAAGGACAGGAGTGGTGCCAAGGACCTGGAGCTCTCCTCAGGGTACACGGGAATGCTGCAGGCTACACAAGATACAGCTAGTGACCTGGAACGGCCATTTGGGGACATGGGCTAACACATACTTGGGTTACCAGTGCCCCTAGGGACAAGAGAGCAGAACAGACCTGGCAGATCTTGAAGGATACTTTCCATAGAGCGCAAGAGTTCTCAATCCCAAGGTGTAAAAAAGTGACAAAGGAAGGTAAGAGACTGGCATGGCTGAGTTGAGACTTGCCAGACAAACTAAAGGGCAGGAAGGAAATGCACAGGTGGTGGAAGCAGGGACAGGTATCCTGGGAAGAGTACAGAGATGCTGCCTGATTGTGTAGGGACTAGGTCAGGAAGACCAAGGCACAGCTGAAGCTGAACTTGGCAAGGGACACAAAGAATAATAAGAAGGCCTTTGACAGGTATGTCAGCCAGAAAAGGAAGGTCAAAGAAAGCATGTCCCCCCTGATAAGCTAGACTGGCAAACTGGCAAAAATGGACAAGGAGAAGGCTGAGGTACAACAACTTTTTGCTTTAATCTTCACTGGCAATCTCTCTTCCCACACCTCTCAAGTGGACAGACCACAAGATGGGGACTGGGGGAGCAAAGGCCCTGTCACTGCAAAAGATCAGGTTCATTACCTCCTGAGGAACCTGAATATACATAAGACTATGAAGAGATAGTCTGGAGAGATGCAGCCCTAAGTCCCGAGGGAATTGGCTGATGTAGCTGCCAAGCCACTCTCTGTGGTATTGGAAAACTCAAGGCAGTCAGGTGAAGTCCTTGCTGACTGGAAAAAAAGGAAACATTGCACCTATTTTTAAAAAGGGTAGAAAGGAGGACTCTGGGAACTACTGACCTGTCAACCTCACCTCTGTGCCTGGGAATATCATGGAACAGATCCTCCTAGAAGTTATGCTAAGGCACATGGAGGACAGGGAGGTGATCTGAGACAGCTGTTATGGCTTCACCAAGGGCAAGTCCTGCCTGACCAATCTAGTGGCCTTCTATGATGGAGTGACTACATCAGTTGACAAGGGAAGAGCTACTGATGTTGTCTGTCTGGACTTCTGTAAGGCCTTTGACGTGGTCCCTCACAACATCCTTCTCTCTAAATTGGAGAGGATTTGATGGGTGGACTGTTTGGTGGATGAGGAATTGGCTGGATGGTTGCAATCAAAAGGTAGTAGTCAATGGCTCAATGTCAAGATGGAGTTTGCTGATGAGTGGTGTCCCTCAGGGGTCCATATTGAGACTCATACTGTTCAATATCTTAATCAGTTACATAAGACAGTGGGATTAAGTGCAGCTTCAGCAAATTTGCAGATAACACCAAGCTGAGAGATGCAGTTGACACTCCTGAGGGATAGGATGCCATCCAGAGGAACCTGGACAAGCTTGAGAAATGGGCTTATGTGAACCTGGTGAGGTTCAACAAGGCCAAGTGCAAAGTCCTGCACCTTTGTCAGGGTAACCACTAATATCAACATAGGGTGGGGGATGAAGGGATTCGGTGCAGCCCTGCAGAGAAGGACTTGGGGGTACTGGTGGATGAAAAGCTGGACATGAGCTGACAATGTGTCCTTGCAGCCCAGACAGCCAACTATATCATGGGCCGCATCAAAAGAAGCATGGCCAGCAGGTCGAGGGAGGTGATTCTGCCCCTCCACTCCGCTCTCGTGAGACCTCACCTGGAGTACTGTGTCCAGCTCTGGAGCCCCCAACATGAGAAGGACATGGACTTGTTGAAGCGAGTGCAGAGGAGGGCCATGAAGATGATCAGGGAGCTGCAGCACCTCTCCTATGAGGACAGGCTGAGAGAGTTGGGGCTGTTCAGCCTGGAGAAGAGAAGGCTCCAGGGAGATCTTATTGCAGCTTTTCAATAATTAAAGAGGGCTTACAAAGAAGATGAGGACAAACTTTTTAGCAGGGCCTGTTGTGATGGGACAAGGGGTAAGAGTTGTAAATCAAAAAACGGTAGATTTAGATTAGACATAAGGAAGAATTTTTTTACAATGGGGGTGGTGAAACCCTGGAACAGGTTGCCCAGACAGGTGGTAGGTGCTCCATCCCTGGAAACATTCAAGGCCAGATTGGATGGGGCTCTGAGCAACCTGATCGAGTTGGAGATGTCCCTGCTTCTTGCAGGGGGGTTGGACTAGGTGACCTTTAAAGGTCCCTTCCAACCCTAAGGATGCTATGATTCTGTGATCATGCAGAAAGGACCAGGTCAGCACGGGGATGTGGCGGTCTGAGGAGGTTTGGGGTTGAAGGTGCCCCAGGAAGTCACCTCGTCCAATCTCCCACTGTGGGCCAGGACAGCTTCCAAGCCAGACTGCACCACTCAGGGGTACACCCCTGAGGGGTTTTGAAACTCAGCAAAGAGGGAGATTCCGTCACTTCTCAGGGCAGGCTGCTCCAGAGCTTGGCTGTGAAACATCCTCCCCTCCGCACAGCTCAGCGCTTCCCTGACGCCCGCTGCCTCCTCGCCTTCCCCTGCGCCCTCCAAACAGGGCGCTCCCGCACCTCGCCTCCTTCCCCGGCCGGCAGCCGCAGGCCGCCCCCCCCCGCCCCCCCGCCCCGCTCCCCAGCGTTACCGGTCGCGCCCGCCGCGAGTCTCCCGTCCGGCCTCGGGCCTGCAAAGGGCGGAACCGGCCGCCGCCGTCCGGGGCGGGGAGGGCTCTCGGCAGCGGTCGGTGGCCGCTCGGAGGCGGCCTCACGCTGCCGGGAGAAGGCGAACCCTCCCAGCCGGAGCCGTCCCGGCGGGGCGGGTTACCGGTGCCTCTGGGAGGCCTGGTGTCCGCGCCCGGCCCTTCGGGAGCGAACGGCTGCCGGCGGGGAGCGGCCGGGGCCGGCGGGCGCTGGGGGTGGCTTGGCCGCCTGGTCCAGAGTCGCAAAGCACATCCAGGGAGGTACTTAAACAGAAAAAAAAAAAAAAAAAAAACCCAAAAAACTTCACACACATACTTTTCTTTTATCCTTCTGTCGCGGTGTTGGAGGAAATCTATTCCAGCAGGTCGGTGCATGGAACAGGATGCTTGGTTGCAGAGCGTGGGGCCGCTGTTGCCAGCTTTGTGGAAGCGCAGCACCCCAGCAAGAAGGTCAGACAGTGGAGATAAACCATGTGCTCACAACAGGACACCTCTCTTGGCTGTAACACAATGCGTATGTTTCCCATTCCAAGTTTCATTCTCTCTAGCTATTGAAGATCCCCCATCACCGTGTCTATAGCCATACCTCCATTGACATAGCTGCCCAAAAGGCACGGACAGGCCTGCTGACTGGCCACACGGATACCAACTGGCAGACCAGGGAGCTGAGCAACGTGCAGTTTGTACAGTGCCTCCAACTTCATGACTTCTCTCCTCACAGCAGTGTTGTTTAATGTACTCAGTCTGTTGAGGTACGCAAACAACCGGCATATCATGACCGTACAGTTACACTGATAGGATAGCAATGTGTGAGACTGTCAAAACGCTCCTGATACCAAAGGGAAAGTAATATCCATGCAGATAGCTAGCCTTGATTTATGGCTACATTAACAGGGCAACAGTGCGAGAAACTGACAGACATTGTAGAAAATAAAAAGGGACATGGGTCCCTTATAGGATCTCTGAGTAAACACAAGTTGCCAAGACATTACCAAAGTAATGAAATTAAAAAATACTAAAAAAAAAACCCAACAACAGGGATGTTTATTGTTTTATATATGTTGTGTACTTGGGAGGAGATAAGGGTGATAAAGGGGAAAAACTTGAGAGAAGAACAAGGCATATAATGTAAAGCAAACAATATAATCAGGACTGACTGAGCATACCTGTTTGTTAGCCCTGTGCCTGATCACCACAGTTTGGACCAGGACAATAAATCCCACGTTTCCACAGTGTACATGCCTGGGTTACTTCCACAGCTGGGAGAGACTGGTTATGTTTTCCCTTGATGTTGATGAAGGAATACCAGAAGTGCACTTCTTAGCATTGCCAAGGGAATATCTACCTCGAGGTTGCCATCTAACAACATAATACCTTCCCAGCCCCTTAACATAGCCAAATGTTCATTTGACACATGGGAAATTCTGCTCAGTACAGCAATATATCTGACACAAACGCTTTCTATTTAATTAAAAAAAAAAGTCTATATGCAAAACTAGGGTATTTCCATGTTAACATCTATCACCACCAGCTATCATACCAAAATAAAGCCTGAAACTACTCAGGTAAAGTCAGGATGAAGTCTTACTCACTAGCATAGACAAATGGATAAACAATATCATTACTATTGATGTCATGATGCAGAATAATGAAGCAAATACAAAGCAAGATAAATTAAAGTAACCTTTTATTGCCTAATCATCCTTTAGTCCAACTTTGATTTCACAATCTTGTGTAAATCTTGTAAAAATAATTAAGAACTATAAATTAAAATGTTCACATTTTCGTTTGTGATTATTTTCAAAACCAGATAGTTTTCCCTTGGCTGTTTTCTTCTCTCAAATTAAATGAAACACTGATCTTGAAGCCTAGTGTTACTCTATGCTTTGTCAAATAAACATTTTGATCCAATCAATCATATCCTTTCTAGCTTCTTCAATATAAGGTTTATCATCAGGTTTCATATCTTCTGGCTTCAATTGTGCAAACCCATGAACCTGTCCAGGATAAACTTTAATTTTATATGCAACTCTACAGTACTGTTTCAACTTCTCCTCCAATAAGGTGATCTGTAAAAGAAAGCATTTTTTCCATTATGTTGTAAGATTTTTTTTTTTTAAGTTTACCAAACTTGTCATTTCTCATATCACTACATCTTTTTCTTTTCTCAACTGCCACACTTGAAATACATTCTGTTGGTCAACAGATCAGAAGACCTCTCTTTGGAATTATAAGAAACATTTTTTTAAAGTATGGGTGAGTCTGAGAGCCTCAGCAGTTACTGCAAAGATGGTTTGGTAAATCTCATTGCCGTAAAGGAACAGGTGGACTTCTATTCAGAGACTTCAGCTTGTAACCTAATTTTAAGCTTTGATCTTGAGAGAACATATTCCCTTAACCTCAGTGACTCTCAGTTCAAAACATTTTGATAGGCTTAGTAACGGAGTTTAAGGAAACACAGGGATTTTTTTAGCTACTGTATAACAAAAAGACACTGCTCCTGCACAATCTTTTGATGATAAGTACACACACGTGCTTATACACAGAGTGCTAATCATATGATTATGTACCTGTATACATATGTTTTTGTGCTTATTTCCATTAAAAAGTCAGAAAATAGGAGCACGAACACTTATTTTGCCCTGCCAACTTAGTTCTATCCGTTGTGCAGATTAGAGAGAGTACTGTAATTTATTTCATATTCACTTTTTTTTTCCCCATAGAGCCCTTTATTGCTCAGTGCAGAAAACAATGTATTTGAGGATTTTATTGTTTATTTTTTAACATGGGAATTTTTCTTACACAATCTGCACAGGTAGCTCAGAGAGGAAGCTTCAGGAGAAAAAGGTATGGTTTCAATGTGTAATGTATGATGGGAAAAAAGTATTTATGAAAATTGTGTCCCTGGGAAAAGGATACTTTGGCCATAAAAAGGGGACAGGGAGCGAAGGAGTTGTTTTCCTGTGCAGAGAAGAGACTTATTTAAGGTACAGATCAACATACTGAATAACACAGTTAGAAATAAAGACGAACGCAGTTAAGATGGGCTTCTGCATTCCCAGAGCACGCTGCCAGTTCCCCAGTTAGACCCTACTCCTACACAACTATGCTAGAGGTGGTATGTTATCATTGTCACCGAAGAGAAAGGATTTATGCACAGAAGAGGGCACCAGTTTCCTACCCATATATTTCTCCAGTCTCACATATCCTTACGATAGGGGTTATATGAGAACATAGATGGCAGCCAGGAGTCAAAACAGAGTCGACAAGTTGTCATCATCTTAGTTAAAATTCACATCCACTCTCAGACATAGTTCATTTTGTCTTCTTGTACCAAAAACAATTAGTCATTGGTCCACATCATCAGAAAGTTCAGTTCTATGCTGAAATTATTTTTTCCACTTAAAGTCCAAATTCTGTGGTTTAACTACCTGTTCTCTCAAATCTAGCAGTAGTATCCAAGTTTTTGAGATGTTAGGCTCATACCAGTTGGATCTCCCTGCTCAGTTTCACCCTCCACTTGTCCAGCCACTCAGAGACTGATGACTGGTCTTCACTGCATTTCTCACTTCAAAAAAGAAGCTTTGAATAACATAAGCAATATATGGGGGAAGTTGAAGTATAAGCAAAACAATCCAGCCTGTTTGATTTTTCAGATCTGAAAATGGTTTCTAACAAGCTAGGATTTCTGTGTGGGATAAAAGAACTATGGGAAGAGAAATTTCCAGTACAACAGCTTACCTGATCATAAGAAATAGTGTGGTCTTTCTCACCAAAAATGAAAAACGTGGGATTTAGCAAATTGTATCTTTCTTCAGAGTCCCTAATTATTCCTATAATGTATTTGAGAAACAGTCTGTTAGTGAGGCTGACGTTCTTGCAAGATAAATGACAAATTAAAAGACAAAATTTCTATTTAGGTTTACTCATTAAATACTTTTGGTTTTTTGTATTTTTTTTTTAGATCAGGACAGTTTCTGTTCTGATGGAGAAAAAAAAAGCATTTGGAACATATATTTCCCCAATCTCCAAGCACTAAAAAAAAAAGATTAGAAAATTTCTATGAAAAAGGAAACATTTTCTTCTGGTTTCCACCATTCTTAAATTTTGATACCGATATAGCATATTGCTGAAATAATCATAATTAAAACCCGCAACTCACTTTTGAGTTTTTACAGAAATTGTTACAAAGCAATAACAAGACTTACAAACTACACATAATTGCTCACTTATATTGTGAGCCCATATAAGTTTTCATGTGTTCTACACTACCATAGAGGGACACCCCAGCGGCTAATTGAGGATTTTTCAGCATCAAGTGATGTACTGCCATTCCACCCCAGGAAAACCCAACGACACCAATCTTCTTTGCACCGCATTGTTCCTTTAGATACTTCAAGACAACATCAGCTTCCCTAAGACATATAAACAAAAGCAAACTAAGGAATCTATCGCAGAATCAATACTTGAAAATTTAAGAAGTAAATTAAAAGACATACACTAATTTTTCTGCATCTGCACCCCCAATAATTTAAAATAGAGACACATTTCATCCCAGAGCAGTGGTTTCTGTTTAAGAAATGGCAGTTAACATCTTTGGTCCTAGTTTAGGGAATTACAAGTGTAGGTACTTAAATACTTACCTGAATTGTGACATGCTCCTTTGTTTTCAAAAGAAGCAAATTTTTAATTGAATCACTTTGTCTAGGACAGGACAACTAAAGACAAGACATATCTGCAAGTAGAATAACATCTTGCATTATGGATTGTAGGAATAGGTAAGCTTCACTGTGCTATCTCCACAGAGTCCACCCATTTAGATAAAGATTTATCTTGAGTATGTCGTTCCTGTTGCATGAGTTAATATTAAAATATCCTACCAAGCCCACATGCAATAATGCTCTACTAAAGTAGCAATTACTCAAAATTAAACTGTCAGTAACTATAATGTTTTTAAAAAACAGGTATTGCATGAGGTATATTGCAAAAAAATATGCAAATTGTTTTTAATGTAGGCCAGAGCAGGTAAATTATTCTTTTTTTTTAACTGCTAACTTCTTAGGTCTCAATAGTTTTATCTTTTTTTTTTTAATCTACAGAGTTTTAAATGAATTTTAAATGCAGACTGTATATGCTATTAACTATATTTTCAAATATTATGCACATTAGTATGGTCATCATGAGTTTGGTTAGGCTGACAAAAAAGCAGTACGAGAGTGACACGATTAAGAGTCCTAGGCCTGTAGCGTGTGTGCTGTGAATGGATGAGCTTACTCGGATTTTATCTGTTTGGAAGGGTACTAAGTGATGAGTATGTTGCATTCTTTGTGCTCTAAAAGAGCAACGGATCTGACCTTGAGGGCAGCTGCAAGTAAACCCTCGAAAGACATCACAGACATGTCCTTGATGTCTTAGTTGTTTAAGACAGTGCCCACATATCTGCTCACTTTTTACAGTAGGATTTTTTACAGGTGTTAGTCATTTGTCTTTTCAAAAAATTTGGTCACAGCTTCTGCAACTATATGGTCAAAAGCTTTGCTGAGAGATGTTGAAGTTAGGCTGTGACCTCTGGGACCTCTTGAAAGGGTGAGAAGAATACCTGTGGCTTACAAGATGATAGCTGAGTAATAGGATGTCACTGCCTTGCTATCATCTTCTGAAGTTTTAGGCTGTGGTGATAGATGCTGAAGAAAAAGTAATGCCTCCCTTAATTCAGGAAAGCCTTGTTACAGGCACTGCTAAGCTCTGCAGATAGTGGGGCCTCTATTTCACATTGAGAAACACAGTATAGTTGATCAGATGTATCTTAGGTTTTAGGCAGTCTCACAAATTTTGATCTAATGCTGCTCAGGAGAATATTATCTGCACCAATTGTAATCTACAAGGCAGAAAGCAAGATAGGCAAGTGACAACCGGCAGATGACATGAGCAATTGTGAAGAGTTTTCCTCTTTATCTTGAGAACTGCAGGCAGAACCAGAACTTGTGGATAAGAGTGCTGGGTATTTCATAGCCTGTGAAACACTGGCTGTGAGCCTGTGCGGCCACTATGACATAGTTAGAAAAGGGCCCAGGAAAACCAGATGGGGACAATAAGCAAACTGATGGAAGAAGCAGATGATCCTTTCCAAATCCCAGCCAAGACAGTGCCCAGAACCACAGAATAACCACCCAGAATAAGCAATGGTGCACGTACAGTCAGCTTGCCCTGCCCTGAGGTGCAGGCCCTGAGGTGCCACTTTTAACATTTAGTAAAAATTCCCCTCCTTTGTGGGATGCTCTTTAAAGTCCAAGTATGCATCTTACTTGTCTACTTTCATAGGATCATGAACTTTCATCCAGTCAGCAAAGTCAGCCCAGTGATCAGTAGTTTTCCAGGGTTCTGTCCCCTTGAAGAAGTCTGGGCAGATGGTTCTGTGCGAGACATGGAATCAAGTCAACTTTCACATCCAGGTGGGGAGAACCTATGGACATCTTTTCTACTCCAGAGTACACATCTGCATGGTTACTATCTAAATCATATTCTACTGATCCTGTTCTGGCAATCAGCAGAGTTAAAAGTATATGTCTTTCTATGGAAAAAAAAACCAACACACAAATAAACTCTCATTATTTCCTTAGACATACTTAATACAAAAGTAAAGGGATTAAGCAATCCTCCCAATTCTGTATAAATACATAAATATCTCTTTGCTAGTAAAAGCTAGAGCAACTGTTCAAAAGGTTTGGTTCTGAAAAGCTTACACAAGTTAAAGATACATACTAACGTTTATCTTTTAATCACTCATGCTGCCACATAAGCACAAACACTGGCACTTCATGACTCTCCTTGTGGCTTTGTGCTCAGGTAGCCATTTTTGATAGGTCAATTTTAGAAGCTTTGGTGGCCTCATGGGAACATTTTGTCCCTTTGTGTTTTTATTTGCTCAGACTGAAATGGTATGGTTGTATGAGAAAATTCATATGCCATGCTTAGCTTTGGGCCTAGTGATCTACAAGTGCGTTTGGAAGAAGATAGGAAAAACAGTTGCTTACATGTATCCATGACCTGCAATCAAATCGACTATGTATCTAATGTCGGGGAACAGCCATCCAAATATATCATGAATCACAATCACAGCTTTGTCTGTGAAAAAAGATGGTCTACAAACATATGCCTTGATGTGCTCAATTTGTACTTCATGTCCAAGGCACCCATATTGAGATCTTTTTCCAGTATCATAGAGGAAAGGATCAGCCATTTGGAAATCTGAAAAAAAAAGAAAAAAAAAAAGACGAGAGCAAGAAAGTAAAAATACTTTGTTAACACAAATTATTAAGGGCAAATAAAGGCAAATATGATCTGCAGAAAGTAGATCGATAACTTCTATAAATGACATTGACATCCTTGTCCGAAAGGAGAAAGCAGAAAAAAGCAGAAGCTTTTTTTTCCAGTGCAGAATGGCTCTTAGTCAATTATCTGTTATTAAGCTGAGAATGAAGAGAAATACCAAAAGCAAAGTTATAAAATTACAAACAACCTGTGCATGTAGGTCCTGACTCTCACGTCACATTTGTTTTCCTCCCATGCCACTCTGTCAGCACTGGTGTGAAGCAGTACAGCTTCAGATGTCACTCTCTCCCCAAGTATGGGTCCATCACGCGTGTCTTCATGGGGAATCCCAAGCTAGTTTCTCTGAATTATGTGATGGGTAAGGACCACAGCACTCAACTGCTACAGAAAAGTACAGTGTTCAGTGCTTCTCTCAGCGCTGGCGTCTGCTAACTAATCTGTAATTTCAGTAGCAGCACGACAGCTGCTCTGGGAGCCGATATATCGGGCGCAGTTGGTGAAGGACTGCAGTACGGCTTTGTCAATTAGACGCCAATGCCTTGGCCCCACATGCCCTTGAAAGGGATTGCAAGAAAACAAGCAGATATACAAATCTCACTCAAAATATGTGAGATATTTCGGTTTGTCTCTTCTCCAAAAATAGCAATTACAGACAATGAGCCAGTCCCCACCCCTTCCCTCTAGCTGTGCTAGAAAGATTAAAGTCAAAAGTTCTTCTGACTCTTTCTGTCAGGAGCTTGGAATGGACTCTGTGCAAAAAGTAGAATGTGATCCTGTAATTAAACATAGTGTTATAATGGATTTATACAAGGAATCCAATTAAGTCTGCAGGGGTAATGTTAATAGTAGCATTTCCTAGCCATGTACTGACTTTGAAACTGTCCCACACTTGTATATACATTATGACTGTCTCTGCTTCATCATTTCTATGTCAGCCTAGTATTTCTGTTTGTGTTGTAACATATACTTCAGAAAACTATCTAGTTTTCGTGGAAATGTGGCAAATTCTGTTAAAAATGTATACTTTCCTCAGCTCTCCATTAACCACAGCAGTGGAGAACTAGGTTTCACTGAGTAATGGGAAACTTTTCCTAGGCAATATGGACACATTTTGAACAATGGTGCACTCAGACTGAAAAACAGAGAGTTGATGCCGTAGAGAGTCTCCCCTTGCTCGTGCCCTACCCCACACTTCCCAGCTTGCAAGACTAACACAGGCTCAATAACATCATCTGCATCTTATACGCATTTAGACTGCCTTATACTCAAGATAATCAGCCTTCCCAATGTATACTGCAAAGACACTGTTCTTCCTCATCCTCTCCCAACCCTGGGGCTGCTGTCACCAGACCTGGGAGGACCAGCTCTGAGTTTGAGCAAATATGCTTGATTACAACAGTAATCTCTAGTAATCTCTGGCTGATAAGAGTGTGGTGTAGAGATACAGGAATTGGGCGAATGTGTCTTTACTGCTAGAATCAAGCTACTTCAGAAGTAGCCATGAGGTGGATGATCTCACATTGTGAGTGATCTGTGCTGATAACTGAGAGCTGATTACGTTTGTTAATTGTTCTCCCACCTTTCTCAACATCTGAATGTCAGGGTTGGTGCTAGGAAGCATAAAGCAGCCTGATCTCCAGGACTAAAACCTCCATTGTTTTGGCATTGTATGAAAGTGGAAGTTGTAACATGCATGGGAAAGTATCTCCTAGTTTAAGCCCCCCATAATAGGTCTGAACATGTTTGAGATGTCTGTTTCTGCAAAAGTACTTCCTACCTCTTTTTTTTTTAACATAACATGGATGAGCTTGTTGACATGCAAGAGACTACCTAGGAACAGGCTGCCCAGAGAGGTGATGGATGCCCCATCCCTAGAAACATTCAAGGCTAGGTTGGATGAGGCTCTGAGCAACCTGATCTGGTTGGGATGTCCCTGCTCCTTGCATGGGGGTTTGACTAGATGACCTTTGAAGGTCCCTTCCAACCCTAACCATTCTATGATTCTAATTCACTGGCACTCCCAAAGACAGCTAACCCTACTGGCTTCTGAGATGGCAGCCACAGTCTTACTCCAGTAAGGTCTTTTGTTCAGAAGGGCACAACCCGTGGTGTCTCATTCAAGGAAGTAGTGTTTAGGAGGCATTAAGCTTTGCAATAGTTGTGAAACAGCTTACGGCCTATCTGTTGGTTGCTTCCCAGAGATACTTTCTTTGGCCTGTCTTGATTCCTGTCTAGCCAGCTGGCTCTCCTCCAGGCACCAGGCTCCAGAGAACATTAGTAAATAATCAGCCACACCTGAACTGCATAGAAGTCTTTGATGGGATCCTGTTCAGTCAGAAGCTTTATTTGTTCCCGCCTGCTTTGTTCCACGCAACACAGTGTGGCGAAGCAACAAGCCAGGATACTTCCTACCTGGCCTGTCTCACCTCATTGCCTCTTCCCATCAGTTTCAGCCATTACACTTTTCCTTTTTCTGCTTTCCTTGTGGCATGGTTCCAAGCAGGCAGCACCTCACCTTTACACCCTGCTCCTCATCACTGAACTCCAGCACAGAGGAGATGCAGGGCCTGGCACAAAGCTAGGAACAGGGGAAAAAGTGACTGCTGCTAACAGGGGAAAAAGAGTGATATCTATGAGTCTGCTGTCATCCTTCTGCTAATTAAAGAGAAGGCCTTCTTACAGCTTCTCCTCCTTAGTGGTTTTGCTCTTCCTTGGGTTTCTCATTACCGTTTACCTTTTGTACAAGTAACATAAAAACTGAGCACAGTTATTTACTATTATCACAAGGCAAAGGTGGGCTCCCTTGGGTGGCAGGACATACCCAACCTACTATATTTTTAGGAAGCAACAAATCACATGGTTAAATCCTGCTGAGTCTTAGTTTTCAATAGGAAAATACAAATCTCTCATTGGGAAGTAGGGCTAAAAATCTTTAAAAAACAATCAGGTAAAACAAGGGCAAAGATAGTCCTAAGGATAATGCCCACTTCTCAGAAAGTTAGTATGAGCACGTGATCTCAAACTGCCGTGCTGTCTGGCAGGACCTTGGACTAATGATGCCAAGATGTGACATCTCTGCCTTTTTCCTGGGTCCAGTGATAACATTTTAAACTCTAGCAGTAATTTATTTCAATGGTAAGTGCTCCAATGAACCAAACAAGGAAAATAATGGGAATTCATCACCATAAGGGTAAAAGAAATTATTATGGTCTTCTAATGTGATCTTGCTACTGATGGACATAAAATGGTGACCAATAGTTCCTACAGAAAGTCCCCATGCTGTGGCTGAAGTAGAATGTCTCTCAAAGTCAGGCGATCTAGAGTTAAAAGCTTCAAGTGAACATACTACCTCCCTTACTTATTTGTGCCAATATATGGTCACATTTAGAAGGAAAAATGTGTTCAGGGTGCCACAGCTTGCAGCAAGCAGTCAACCTGAAATCCAGTCTTTCCCAAAGTTGACACCCTTTATCTTCACCTTACCCACTCCCTAATACTTGTCTTTGTGCATTGTTTTACTGAAACCAAAATAAAAGTCTCTCTTTAAAGGAATGGCTTTTTGTGAATGCTTCAAGCCTTTTCAAAGAGCTAGAGATAATTACTTCGCAATTTCAGATTTCTCCCTTTCAACACAGTTAAAAGTAGTTAGCCTTTCTCCACTGCCAACTCAGTCTTTGTGGACCAGTTTGCCATCACATACCTGGAATACAGGATCCTGTTTTAGCCCAGCTCGCAGCTTCTGCTCAGATACCAGCTAGATTTCTCTAAACACAAGAAGAAGAAAACCAGTTCTGCTGACAGTTTAGCTGCTGCTGCTGCCCATCCACTTTCGAGACGCTCTTCAACTCTTCTGCAGACTTTGGGATTGGAAGGTGAGGAGGAGAGGCTTAGCACAAGAGCCATCCCAACTGGAAGGGGTGGGGACAGATCATGCAGAGAGGCAGGGTGCAGCAGGCTCCACACCAGTTGCCTTTTACTCCACCTTTTATTTGTTTATTATTTAAGGAGTTTAGAAAGCAAGATGCACACAAACACTATACTACTTTTTTTTTTTCCCCATCCCTCTGAATATGTGTAATTCCCAACAAAATAGTATATGGAAGCTGAAACAAGGCTGCTCAGTCTTATTATTAGCAGTCTTCAGTTTTCTGGGAAAATTTCCCTTCCAGACCTGTACACTACAAAGCAAATGACTTGTGTGATGGAGGCATTTAAGACACTGCAGAGTCTTTAGACCTCAGCATTTATAGCTGAGGCATTTAGCATCAGCAGTGCATTTGCTGATACATTGTTAAATACAGAGATGCATTTTCTTACAGTGTATTCATGCACTTTTATTGTTCATAATAAATGCCTTTAATGGAATTTGTGCAGAATTAAGATGAAACTGTCCTGGCAAACTTGCATCATAAAAAGCTATGGAAGTCTCCCTAGCACACAGATTAAACATACTACAGCCACGCCCACAAGCATTCCCAACAAGTCCAAAAGTGTTTCAGGTTATTTTTTTATTAGACTTGCTTTCAACAAGTTAGAAACATTTGAGTCTGAGCTGGTTGCTATTGACAGTGACTTGTTGAAATTTTCCATTCTTATTACCATAATGACTTAGTATGCAAGGAACATTAGCTTAGCCCTCAGGCTGATGTCTACTACAGCTCTAATTTTCTGTGTGTGTGCATGTGGTTTGTGTGTGTGTTTGTGTATGTTGGAGAGGAGGAATGAGAGAAGCAAAAGAGCTCAAAGAAAATGACAATGTTATTTCAAATCAAAGATCAATACAGAAATGTTGATCCTAAGTGTTTATGACAAACAAGTCCCACAGTTACTCTGTAGATCCTCAGCAGTACTCTGTGTAGTAGTGACCGCTGTGTAATCAGAGGACTGTGTAGAACAAGTGGTGGCTGGATTCAGTTCACCAAACCTCAGACATTTACAGTCAGGTTGTCTACGTGTCAGCAAGGCGTCTACACTCCCACAGTTGTCATCAAGATTTAGGGTATGATTCACACTTTATAGGTGTCTTCTTTAGAATGAAATGGATAGTCCCCTAGATGCCACCAATTGTGCTGATCATGGAGTTTAATGGCAGCCTACCCACCTAGTGCAGGTGTAGTTTGCTGTGCTGAGTGCATCACCAGCCAAGCAAGATCAGTCTCACCTCTGTGTGCTGTGGGAGCTACACGCAACTCAAAATTAAGGTTTGTCATGACCAGACCAGAGGGTGTTTGTCCTGTCATACCTGTCAGTATCTTTGCACGTCAGGATTGTATAAGAAAGACATTGCTTCTGTTGCAAGGGAAGGAGTGGGGAAACTGCACAGAAAAGATCCGGTTTATATTTTGATATTAATGGCATCTTGCTTGAGCTTGTCTAACCCAACCTGGGTGGGCATGCTGTACTCAGATCCACAAGATTGAAGTACTGTCTTCCTACCTCGTTCCTCCAGGACTTGGGTCCATCCAAGCCACAGTCCCCTGAGGAACCAACTGGGCCAGCAGAACGAGACATCTGATCCCGCATGCATCTCATGACTGTAAATCCTGTGTTCGTGCTCAGCATCTCTAACTGGGGGTGGTTAGGGTGAAAGGTAAGCAAAGGACTTGCTCTGCTCTAATGCAAGCCTTTGCCTGCACACTGTGATTATGTCTGACCAGCAAACCCTAAATTATTTAGATCTTACATACTTGAAGAGACTGTCTCTTTCCTCGTAAGATATAATCACCTCTGTAATGGACTCAGGATTATGGAGTTCTTTGCACACATGCATTTCCTACAGTCTCCAGTAACTCATATATATAAATATTTTTTAAGCCTACTATGAACATCTTTATTTTTAAGGTTTCCAAAAAAAAAAAAAAAAAAGACGACAACAGACAGGGGTTAGAATGAGCATAACAGATTCACTTGTTCAGACACACAGTGTCCAAATCTCTCCTTCACCTGAAACACGCAGCTTCTTATCTCATTTTTGTTTGGTTTTATTTTTTTTCCTGGAGGTTTGCACCAATACGGCTCCAACTGCTCCTCCTGGTTTTACAGAAGTGGACATGAAATGAAACCCCAAAGTAAATCCTCACGGCTGTTGGCTGCACTTTTAGCTGTATGTTAACATAGAATCATAGAATCATAGAATCATAGAATGGTTAGGGTTGGAAGGGACCTTCAAAGGTCATCTAGTCCAACCCCCCTGCAAGGAGCAGGGACATCCCTGACTAGGTCAGGTTGCTCAGAGCCTCATCCAGCCTGGCCTTGAACGCTTCCAGAGATGGGGCCTCCACCACCTTTCTGGGCAACCTGTTCCACTGTTCTATAACCCGCATCGTAAAAAATTTTTTCCTAATTTCTAATCTAAATCTACCCCCCTCTATTTTAAAACCATTACCTCTCGTCCTATCGCAACAGGCCCTACTAAACAGCCTATCCCTATCTTTCTTATAGGCCCCCTTGAGGTACTGGAAGACCGCTATCAGGTCTCCCCGGAGCCTCCTCTTCTGCAGGCTGAACAGCCCCAACTCTCTCAGCCCGTCCCCATAAGAGAGGTGCTCCAGCCCTTTTATCATCTTCGTGGCCCTCCTCTGGACCTTCTCCAACTGGTCCGTGTCCTTCTTGTGCTGGGGGCTCCAGAACTGGACACAGTACTCCAGGTGGGGTCTCACCAGGGCAGAGAAAAGGGGGAGAATCATCTCCCTCGACCTGCTGGCCACGCTTCTCTTGATGCAGCCCAGGATGCGGTTGGCCTTCTGGGCCGCAAGGGCGCATTGCCTGCTCATGTTGAGCTTCTCATCCACCAGCACTCCCAAGTCCTTCTCCTCAGGGCTGCTCTCAATCCATTCCCCACCCAGCCTGTATTTGTACCTGGGATTGCCATGACCCAGGTGCAGGACCTTGCACTTGGCCTGGTTGAACTTCATGAGGTTGGCACGGGCCCACCTCTCCAGCCTGCCAAGGTCCCTTTGGATGGCATCCCTCCCTTCCAGCGTGTTGATGGCACCACACAACTTGGTGTCGTCAGCGAACTTGCTGAGGGTGCACTCTATCCCACTGTCCATGTCACCGACAAAGATGTTGAACAGGGCCGGGCCCAGCACGGACCCCTGAGGGACGCCACTCGTGACCGGTCTCCACCTGGACTTCGAGCCGTTGACCACCACTCTCCGAGTGCGGCCATCCAGCCAACTCCTTATCCACCGAGTGGTCTGTCCATCAAACCCATGTCTCTCTAGTTTAGAGAGAAGGATGTCGTGCGGGACAGTGTCAAAAGCTTTGCACAAGTCCAGGTAGATGATGTCAGTTGCTCGTCCCTTGTCCACCGATGCCGTCACCCCGTCATAGAAGGCCACCAAATTGGTCAGCCACGATCTGCCCTTGGTGAAGCCATGTTGGCTGTCACCAACCACCTCCTTGCTCTCCATGTGCCTTAGCATGGGTTCCA
Organism: Chlamydotis macqueenii; assembly: GCF_036417535.1. Classification (NCBI taxonomy): domain Eukaryota; kingdom Metazoa; phylum Chordata; class Aves; order Otidiformes; family Otididae; genus Chlamydotis; species Chlamydotis macqueenii. The sequence goes on along the minus strand of NC_141557.1, from coordinate 86,771,605 downwards.
GGAGAATCTGCTCCATGACCTTGCCAGGCACGGAGGTGAGGCTGACTGGCCTGTAGTTACCTGGGTCTTCCTTATTCCCCTTTTTAAAAATTGGGGTTATGTTCCCCCTCTTCCAGTCATCGGGGACCTCACCAGACCGCCACGACTTCTCAAATATGATGGCCAGTGGCTTGGCAACTTCATCCGCCAGTTCCCTCAGGACCCGTGGATGGATCTCATCAGGACCCATGGACTTGTGCACCTTCAGGTTCCTCAGATGATCCCGAACCTGCTCTTCGAGTACAATGGGCAGTTCTTCATTCTCGCAGTCCCTGCTTGCACCTTCTACAGCTTGGGCGGTGGGACATAAGAAACAAGATCCAAGGACATGCAAGCCTGCTGTCCTGGGGCAAAACAGAAAAATATTCTCTCCCAGATAACTACTGATAGATAAAAACCCAGAAAGGCAAGTGCTCTGCTGGCATCTAGTGCAGAAGTGAAAGAGTCCAGTGGAGAAACCAATGGATGGGCTTAAACATGGCCCATTTACCTTCACCTGGTACAGCATTTGGAGTGCTGCTGGTAGCAACAGACTTGTCAGAAAGTTGAAATCATTGCAGATGTTATATATGTTCCTCATATATGTTCCTCACCTTGTGAGGAACCAATGGTGAGGCTCTCAGGAAGAGTTAGTGGAGAGGCATGGTGGGATGGGGTCAGAAGAGCTCAGCTTTGCGGCGCCAGCTGTAATGTCAGTGAGGGCTCTGTACCCAGCACCTGCCCTGAGAGCAAACAGCATCCCGTGGGACTTGGGTGGCTACAGGAAGGGAACACAGCTGGTTCTTCTCACACAGCTTCACTGAAATGAGGGAGCCTAATTAGTGGGTTTGTAATTTGAAGCTGGCTTTGTGGCTTTTGTTTGTGTATGTTATTCCGATTCCTTTCCCTCCATCCAGTAAAAGGCTGTGTACCTAAACTTATCTACTGAGTCATCACTTGGGAGTGAAGAAATAGAGTTTAACGAATCTGATTTCATTTTCCAAGTTTCTGGCTTTGATCTCTAGTCAGTATTTGAATAAGACCCTTGGAAATTGAGCCAACTCTTGTTACTGCAAATCAAAGCCTGGCAGGAGGTTTACATGTACAGATACTTTCACTGCCATCAGTGAAAACTAGACTCACACACCATGTTCTGGCTCTTTCCCATGCTTTCCTGTGTGTCTGAGAAGAAAGGCTCTGACGTCTCTCCTCTGTGGGAGTGATCTTATCTGCCTCGTGGTGCGGCGCTGGCAGGCACGGCCACGTTCCCTGCACTCCACAGAGCACCCCGCCGTTCCTCATGGGGCACCAGGACCCAGGCCAGGGTGATTACTGCTCCTTTGCTATTGATCTTTGCATCTCTCACCATGCTCCCCCACACTTTTATTTGCTGCTAAAAATAATAGACCAAATCTGCAGTCATCTCTCCCCTTTGGCCATCTCCCCCTTGCATCCGCCACCTTTCCTGGCTTTCCACTCTACTCCATTTCTGTAAGCTATTTGAAGCCGCCAGTGTCAACTTGTTTCTGGTTGTCCCTTTTAATGTGCCTCTCCATGTCCCTCTTTTCTTTTGAGTAGGCTAGGGTCAGCTCTCAGAGCATACAACTCCTTTTCTCCGTAAAATCAAAAGTATTGCTCTGATCCAGGGACAGAAGGACAATCTGAAAAAAAAATGTTTCAAATATGTATGTTGCTTATTTGCTTGTTGGTGTGTCAAACTGGTTGACCCAACAGATTCTGGGTTTCTCATGTCTGAGAATTTTTACCTAAAACATATTGTGAATATTTAGTCTCAAATTTTGTATTTTTGCTGAAAGACTTTGTGGGATTTCAGAGGGTGTGTTTGGTGAACTTTATAGAAAAAGGGTGGAGTATAACTTTAATTATGCCAAAGCAATAACAGGAAAACTATTTTAATATTGTGGATGACATGCAAAGAGGCGTATTAAAATTACCTAACACTATCCAAGTGTTTCTAGGTTATTCAGTAGCTCAGCACTTTATTAAAAAACACTTTTATTGGAATTTAAGTACGAGGCATATGATTCCAAATATTAAAAATAATAATGAATATTAATAGCAAGATATAGGGAAAATAGTAAATTTTTGAGAAATGGCTCAAGAATAGGCACCCAAGATCAGAGGCAGCATCATTGTTGCACTGAATACTATAAATAGAGAAATGAGTAAGACAACAGAATTCAGATTGCATGGATAATTGCATGGATTAAGGGGTTATTTCTGTATCTAAAAACCTGAACATCTATTTTTGCATGATTTAAGAATATGCCTATTATTTTTTTCTTACCAAATATTTTGTCTTCTCTAAAACTACAAAAAACTGACATCTAGAAATGACTACACAATACTTTTCTTTGCAGTTATCCACTCTTCAGATTATTACCTTCAAGGATTAATTCATTTCACATATTTATGAAAGCTGAACTTTGTATGCAGAATTTCCCACCATAAAATGATTGTTTAAAAATACATATATTTGGTTTGTTCTAGGCCATGTCTTTTTTTTTTCTTTTTCTCCTTTTCTTGGTATGAGTTGTCTCCTTAAACAAAACTCATTGAATGCTTATTTTATATTTCAGAAACTTTCTAGGGTCAATCAGATGGAAGTGGGTCATTTTGTTTGCTTATAATTAAAGCTATGTTTGCACTAAGATATAAACACAATTTCATTCTTCAGTACAAATAAGTTGCCTTGGACAAAAAGCTGTATCTTGTGCCAGTAGAATTTACCGCACTTTTCCAAAGAGGCATCTTTCATGAGTAGAAATCTGGCTTCTCCTCTGTAAACTCCTAGTGTGCCCTTGAACAGTTTGATTTGACTGAGAGATTTTCCAAGAGATCCTTTTTAAAGCCAAGAGGACCCCAAAATTTCCACTTACATATGATCTCCCATAGGCTATACATCTTCTAGATGAACATTTAGGGTTTTTTTTCCTAACTGGAAAAAGGGGAAATGTTTGCTACTACCACTGATTATTGAACAATCCTGTCAAAAAGGATTATACTAACTCAGTGTTTTAAACTTCAAAATTTTAAACAGATTGCCAGTGAAAAACTCATTTCTTCCTATATTTGCTTGACTTTAAAAGTCCTGTTTTGCAAACATGTCTATGCATTAGTAATCTTGGACTGGATCCAGGCAACTCTGCACTGTATCCCACAAAGCAATACAGACACCCAAGTGCAACATCAAAGCAGCAAGTTTAAGGAACGTCAATATAAGAGCTTCTAATTATTTTACAAGGTAATTAGCATACCTAATTCAATTAAGAGCAATCAAGACACTTTATTAAATACATTTGTAGAGAGCACCTCTTTTTACCCTTTTTCTAAAGTGAAATAGTGAACTTTGGCCTAGCAGAAAAAAATTACATTGCAGTGTAATCCTGCAAACGGCTGAGTCTGTGCTGGGAGCGAATGTACCTACCCCACACTCTGTGCCAGTTTAACAAAATCATTTTCTAAGAGCCCCCGAGCATACGCTGGAGTAAACACATAATGGAGGATCTCAGAAGAGAGAAAGAATCCAGGCAGGGAAGGGTTCAGCCCACCGCATGTCTCCTGCCCCTGCACTGCCCAGGGCAGGCACAACCAGGCACACGGGCAACGTGCATTACGTGTGGAAGGGAACCCTTGGGCCAGGGAGGCCAACCAGACTGCAGTCACTGCCCACCCTGGCTGGTTCAGAGAGGACGTTTGCTGAGTGTGCCATCAAATGGTGTTGTGTGGAAGAGGTTGTCTCCCCCTGCCCACCCAAACATGTGCCCCTGCCCACTGGACAGTTAAAACTTTTGCAAGGGCTATGTGTGCCAAAGCAGCTGTGCCAATGAAGTGAACTCCCAAGCTCGCTCATCCACAGCTCCTTTGTGAACGAGCGAGTTTCAAACTGGAGGTTTCAACATGGAGAAAGCATGAGCTTAGTCAGGAAACTTCAAGGCCTTATCAGATTTGCTCTTAAGGGCTGATGTTACCTACCTCCAGTCCTGACAGTTTCCAGCATTTCCTTCTGGTCTGAAACAAATGGACCCCAGTTGCCTGATAGACCCACAGGAGATCTCAAAGAGCTGACAAGTTATGGGCTGTGAGGCAAAAAGCTAAGGGTCATCTTACTCAATCCTTGACAAGGTTTCTTTCTAAGGTGCTTCAGTTTTCCCTTTTTTTTTCCCCCCAGAAAGCTACAGAGATGATGGCCTGTCTGTACTTGACACAGTAGCTACTGTAAGGCAGGCCTTTTCCAGAGCCCTGCCTTGAGCTGCAGCTCAGACCTCAGGCAAAGCTCATCTGTTCATTATGGCCTGTTCTACTGGTCCAGGAGGAAAAACCAACCCAAACCTGAAACCCTTCCCCAGGAAGCTGGAATCAAATCCCCAAGTCATCTGCCTCTCTTCAATGAGACCAACAGTCTGCACCACAACCTATTAGCTTCCCCAGATTTCCCAGCTTGCTCGTAGGTTTGCTTGGAGAGCTGAGATCCATTTTTTTTGAATGAAATCACAATTTCCTTCTACTAAGCTAGACCCCAGTGGGTTTCCTTTCGTCCTTGTGCAAACCTCCTCTTAAGCCCAGATACAAACAACAAACAAGTTCTCCAGGGTGTGGATGATCTTCCAGTTTGTTATCTGGATAAAGAGGGAGAGGGAAAAAAAAGGGAAATTATGCATCTTCTCTGCAAAAGGAATTCATAGTGTGTCTCTACCATCACATACTCTTTCTCATGAGGGAGTGATAGATTGACATTAATAGGATAGCATTTGTCTGAATGTCCGTACAAAAAATAAAACTTGGATATAAAGCACATAGGGATAACGCTGTGGGCCAAAGTCTTGGATAGGCTGGTTCTGAAAGAAGCACGCAGGACTTTCTATCCAAGACATATGCCCTCAGTGTGGCCTTGAAGATTTAACATAAACATGCTAGGTCAGAGATCCATGTTCAAGCTACTGCTCCACCATGCTCCTTCATGTGGAGACAGCCATACCCACATGGCTACTTCTTACCCTCTGTCTTCTCTGGGAGATCTTGCCTTTGTACAGCCACTTACATTTTCATGTGAGCAGGAACCAGAAGCCTGATTCCTGTTGTCCCAGTCAGCATACTATTAGCTATTCCAATACTCTGGTTTTAAACAGAAATCGGTGCATGCTGCTGATCTCTTCCCCTGCAATTTCTTCAAAAGTAGCACCAAAACTGAATTTTGATCACATGGATTTTTATGATAATACGTATTTATCCTAAAAAAAACCCACCACAGACAGCTCATTTCAGTTCCTCAGAGTTAAAACTTGTGCTTTAGCTGAGCACAGCCATTTGTTGTTGTTTGATGTATATTATGCAACAATTGTGATAAGTTCTTTCTTGTGAGAAAAGACATAAATGTTAGTATTTTCAAACCTAAAGCTCTAAGAGCTAAATGAATTCCCAGGGACAAACATATATTATGTGAGTTGAGAGCAAACAGTAAGCATGGCATGACTCAGAAAAATAGCAATGAAACAGCACATTCCTCAGTGAACTTGTTAATTATGCAAGTAGGAAGTAAAAAATTTAACAGACTCCTGCCTTGACATCTGTAATTAAGGCTCTTCATTACCACACAAGATGCTTTTATAATATAGGTTTGTTAAAGGACCTGTTTTATGTTTTTTCCTTTGATGGGATAAAAAGATTTTATGAAGTTTGGGAAACAAGTGGTTTCCGTAAATACAAACTAGATTCTGCACGTTTCACCTGGGTACAGTTCAGGGTAATTTTTGATGCGTTTATGTTCATCTTTCAGGCAGCTGAATTACTCATAGTCATGTTGCTTACTCCTGGAAACCTCCCAGAGAATCTGCAGACTTCAAAGGCTGTTAGGAATTCTTCGTATTCTTTTGTTATGCTATCTTTTTTAGGAGCTCTTCTTTCTGTAATCTCCCAACAGCAGCTGAAAGCCAAAGTTATAAGCTTCTTGTCACATTTGTAGCTTTCTTTTCTGTTGTACTAAATGCCTCTCCATTTATCTGAAACACAAATTTTACAAAGAGGAAAATACTTTTTTTTTTCTGAATATAGAAAATATTGGGTTTTTTTCCAGCTTGTTGTATCCAAATTAAAAACAAAACCAAAACAAACAAAAACAAACAAACAAAAAAAACCCCACAACTGAGATGCTGAAGAAGAAGTGAAACTCAAGCCAAGCTCAGAAGAGCCAAGCCAGTGCAGCCTCCAGCCTTACAATGCACACCACTTTCCCAAGGTCCCACTTACTTTACTCCCTGGGCTCCATGAGGGACTTCGCTTTGTCCATGCAGCACGACACTAAATACATATGTCAATCTTGTAAGTACAATGGATTTAGGACAGACATCCAGGTGTGTAAAAATTTGCATCTTTCAGCTTCCAATTTTCATTAAAATCTGGTCATATTAAATAAGTGAAAATGAGTCAGCAAAGAATCTTATTGAGTGTGATTATATGTAATACTAAAGTGCAAGACATTAGTAAATGTCTTTGAGAAGTTTACAAAGATCAATACAGCAACTGGAATATAGCAAGTGGGGAAAGTGTGATCGAAAAATAATGAAAAAGTCACTGAACTGTAATTACATAATAGTAAATGGTTTGTTGCGCAAATATAAATATGGGTTTTCAAAAACAGAAAGATGTCTTTAATGACTTTCTTCTCATGTGTCTTTCAGTGACAGTCTAAATTCAACCCTTTTTTTTTGGTCTTTATAGCTGGTCTAGAATTGATCCTACCTCCAAAATCTGCAAGTCAATCCGAAGTACACTGCGGGTCCAAGAATATTTCAGATACAGTCATGAAAGACATATTAACATAAATGCATCAATATGTGTAACAAAAGCATACATTTTCAAAACTCAGTTTTGGACTATAGTGAGAAAACCTGAAGTAGAAAACCAAGTGCAACTAGACAGCTCTGGGTCCCTTCTCTCTTGAGGTACTTGGACTTCCTTTTGTCATTGCAAGATAAAGGCTGCTGGTGAGAACACACCAATTCACAGACACATGCTGCTCAGTAGGACTGTTCTGTCGTGCTGCCAGACTAGATCCAATCCTTTGCAGGCAGGCTCACACAACAGGTTCCTCACATGAGACCATTTGGTGTATCAGTGCTGGAGTGCTCCCACTCCCCACCCCTGCACCCTGCCACCTTCCCATTGGGAAGCTAAAGGCCCTCTCCTTCCTTTTGATTTTGGACTCCTTAATATTGCCAACAGGACATTTTACCAGGTAGTATTTTGCTCAGAATTTCCTATATTTGAACCAAAAATTCACTGAATGTTGTTGGAGTGACAGTGACCCCTACCTGGGCCCTCATCAGTACTGCAAGGTTAGAAACTCCTGGCATGTAAGTCATAGGCACCCCAGGCATCACTGCCATGGTCCCTGCCTGGCTGGCCCACTGCAGGCCTCAGAGATGCTCAGTGTCCCCTGCCACCCTCTTCTCAGAGCCACTAAGGCATCTGCTGGGGCTGGAGCAGAGGTGCCCTCCTGTGGCACCCATGGAGCTTCCTCACCTCTCTGGGTCTGCCCATGCTCCCACTCCTGGTCTCCAGGTCTCTGTTGCCAGGAGGCTCTTTCACTGCACGTTCCATAATCTTCCAGTGGACTGAGATTAGGCTGACTGACCCGTAGTTCCCTGGATTTTTCTTCACCTTGAAGATGGCTGTGACACTTACCTTTTCCCCATTTTCAAGGACCTCCCCTTATTACCAGTTCTTAACTTCTTCTAGTCTCTCTCCTAGCCCCTCTCCTCTCAGTCACCTGTGCGCACACCCCTGCCAACTCACCACACTCATCTTGGCCATGCTATTCACCATAATCATCCACCGTGCTTTGCATCTGTACAGCTCCTGGCTGTTCTTCCCACACTCCTGCATGGCAGGACCCCAGTACAGAGGAGAAACTCTATTTGCCCAGCTACAGCTTACCCAGATCGGGAGAGAGGAAGAGAGAGTTGTCCATGAGCCTTTGCTTTCCTTGAATGAATGGTGAGGTTCAGGCTTCTCAGAGAACTCCCCGTCCTTCACTGTATAAATTCTCCCCTGTCCTCACATACAAGAGGGATCAAGAACTGGCTCAGGGAGGACTAGGAGTGTGTAAGAAAAATAGAGACAGTGCATCCCCTCAGGAGGCTATAAATTATTTGGGGAGCCTTGTTTTCCTTCCTGGTAGAACATCAGTGAGAGAAGAGAGGAAAAGAACAAAACTCAAGGATCCAGGGAAAAACTAAAGAGGAGAGTCCCATTTACTACCCTGACTGAGAGTCCTGACTATAAAATTTGCTACAAATTTCTGACAGCAATTTGTGTTCTCAAGGCTCAGCTGATAATGAATCAGAAAATCCAGGCTTTCAGAAGGCTCTTCCTTCTAAAGTAGGGATAAACTAGACACTAACTTCTAAAGTAGGGACTTTCCCAGATGTTCTCCTTTGAAAAGGACAGATTCCAAAAAGGCTCGTTCACAGGAGCTGAATGGGGACACTGAGCTGAGCTGCTCAGATACTCTTCAGATGCTCTGAGGACAAGGCCATGAGAAAGAAATACCGTGCACTGCCATTTCTGTGTGTATCATCATCCTTGTGAGATGACTCCTTCTTTAGCACCTTTAACCAAGCTGAGGCCCTGGCAGAGGCCTGTCTGACATCATGACTGCATAAAAAAAAAAAAAAAAGAGTAAAACAAAATGTTTAACTGATCCACAAAGAAGAATCAAGAAAATACAGGTTGTGAGTACTGAATGTGTTTGATGTTCCATGTCAGTCACCCAACTGAAAATCTATTTCACTGACCCAAGCATTTTGCTCTCCTCTTTAGACATCAAAAGCATTAAGTGGTTTATTCTCTGTATTCCCCGAGCCTACAGTAAAGGCAGTACACACAGCAAATGCATTATGGCCAAAGGGAAACAGGCAAAAGCTGAGTTTTATGCCCAAATTCTCAGTGTACAAGCTACAGTGAAGTGAAATCAACCAACCTCATAAAACACAGGTCATTGACTCTGATCAACCTGTAATAACTCTGACCTTTAGACCGAAGCTCACATTTCCCTGGCCAAGACAACTTCCACCCTTTTTCCTGTTGCTGCAAATGTTTGAGATAAAGCAATGACAAGTCATTAGAAATCTAAGCCCTTCTGTGTTTCCCTCCTAGTCAGAGCAGGAGAAGCAGAGGCAGTAACACAGATGTCGTTACAGAAAGTATCTGTAGTGACTCTGCGGATCATTCACAATAGACACATTATCTTTTTGGCAATGCTCACCGTTTTAAATGAAGTAGAATTGAACCCTGCCCTGAGGAGTTCGATTTAATTTGGTTGGCAGCCATAACCTCCAATAACATCTGGAAGGTCAAGAAAAAGGTCTCTGGCAAAATAAGATTGCTACTGCTAACTACCGAGGATAATCTCTAACTACTGTCATCTATAAGGATATTTTCATAGATTTTTAAAGACATCAGAACCAACATGTCCTCAGAAGGACTTTTAAACAGTGACTTGACGATGGTACTGTGTTTCACACCACACCTTCTACTACCGAGGAGAACAAGAAGAATCATGAAAAAAAAATCATTCTAATCTAATGACACAAATATCTAACTATCTAAAAGATTCACTTGAAGTGGTTTAGATAAAGAACTGTATGCCTCAAATGGTACTACAGTTATTAGGAATGGAATATTCCAGAAAACAAATATAGTCCCTTTTTTGTTGTTGTTGTTTTGAACCCAGGAGACCTTCACCAAGCAACAGCAGTCACAGAGCTCTGAATCCCAGGTAGGTTAATAACAGTTGTCAGCTCCACTCTCAGCGTGACAGTGGGATCCCAACCAAGTTGAGAGGGCCTATGTTTTAAACAGAAAACTGTAACTCATACATGTTATAAGATGCTGCATTTAAGCAATGTAATTAGGTGATGCACATCCTGCAGATCCTGAGAAGAGTTGTGCAAGTATTTCTTTAATGTGTGGAAATGGATATGTGGAAATGGATATATGTCAATCATCCAAGTACTACCTAACTTCTTGAAATCTAGACATAGATAAGCAGCCTTCTCTTCTCAGTCAAACCTATTCAACAGTTATTTCTCCTGTAATATCATTTTAGACTAGTTTTTTTTACACTACAGCAAAACCTCAGCTCTCACTAAAAATGGTGGTGGGTGCAGTTTATTTCTTGGTTGAAACATTAATAAGCCATAGAACAAACCCTGGTGCATAGCCAAACATCTCCTCAGAATTTTTTTTTCTAAAATAAGCAGATCTGGAGTCTATGTCATGGCTGTGTCTGATGGTGCCGAGCCATTATATCCATCCCTAAATGTACGTTTGGTGCCGTACTACTATGTGTTTTAGAGCATACAGCAGGTGCACAAAACATGAATCACAAGGCACGTTTTCATTCAGGAAGTTTGATTCCTTAGGTAGCAACTAATCAGAGCCTAGGCTCAGGCTTGTATCTCCTTCCCAAATAGCTTACCCTAACAGTTCCTTTTATTGAGATTGATTGCCCATATTTTGCTAGTTCGGGGGTATAGTCCATTTATATTTATCTTCTACTGTAAAGCTGATAATTGACATTGTTACTGTTACTGCAGTTATTTTATGAGCCAATTTCTTAGTACGCAAGGGTGTTTTTACTACTTGCCTTTGGCCTTTCTTTTAGAGCACCAAAAGTATACGGGGCTGGGAAGGAGAATTGTTGTACCCACTTTGTAAAGAAATTCAGTAGCTGATTAGTATTATTTCTTTGTTTATATCACTCTTGTGTTTTCTGTTACTCCAATTCTGGCTAGAAAGCTAACTATCCACACAAGTTGGAGCATAGCCTGAAGCAAGCTCTAATTGTGCTCTCCATATCCCCTATATTGGAAATAAAGAATAGCCAAAATGCCCCATCCCACTGATATCCCGTGACAGGGACCTTACACAGAGGGTTATGAGGGGGCAAGGTTGGCACTTTTGCCCTGCTAAGGAAATTCCCATGCTGCAAATATTTCCACGAGATCCACAGTACATTTGAGATGACTTCTCCGTCTCCATGCCAGGAATCTGCTGGCACAGCAGCTACTTGCTGGTTAGAGGCAGCTTTCTGGGATGCCATGGCAAAATGTCGGGACACTGCAAAGTATGTCCTCTAAAGGCCCTGCAGCGCACGGGAAAGATCCAGGGTGGCAGTGGCTTTCACTGTGTGTTTTTGTAGTCTGCAGACCTTTATGCTTTCTGACTGTGCCAGGTTGAATTCCTGTAGGCCATACTTTGTAGGATATACCAGAGTGCCTGCTCTCAACAGTTTCTCTCCTGCCATGGAAGCTGTAGACCTCCCTAGTGGTTGGTGGTGCACCAGTTGTTTAGGAACCAGATACACGTTCACCCCAAATACTGCCTGATTTTTTAAGATTAAGTGGCATCCATTTGGTTTTCCTTAAGATAATCCATTATGTTTTCTGCATTTCTGTAACTTGCTGTTCATAACCAGCTGAACCATTTTTTGTGGTGAAAGTCAGGTGGACAGCTGAGGAAAAGAACTAGGGCAGCACTGAAAAAAACCAAACAACTAGTTAAGAAAATAAATGTGTTTTGAAATGTTCAGCTAAAGAAAAACTGAAAAGCATTAGCTTTTGCTGTTTGCCTTTTTCAACACTCCAAACTTTCAAAAAAACTCTAAAAATATAAAGGAATAATTTTTATTAATTTTAAAATTGGAGAAAAGATGAAAATGTCATAGTACAAATGCTGGATAGTTTCCATTTTGCAATATTTATTGCAAAAAGTTCTCTGAAGAGAACTTTCAAAAAAAAAAACCAGTGTATATTCTAAGCATTTAAATATTACAAAACTAAAATGTTTTACCAAAACATTCAAAAGAATCTTGCCTATTTTTCTTTCCTCCCACCCAGTTAAATATGCCATAACCTTTGCCATAACCTTCTGTGATTTGGGGCTATGCTAATTACTATCTTCAGCTTCCACCTGTAAAATTTCCATATTTCCTCTGTTATCCAGATAAGAACTTATTTGGAGTAGAGGGTTTTTTTCCATTATGTTTGTTCAGTTCCTGTTGGCACTAATTCTTGACTTTGATGAAAGTCAGAAGCTAATAACAATCTCCTAACATCCTCCCCTGTAACAAAAATTAAAAACTGCTTAAGCCATTGGTATTTCTTTGGCAAAGAACACCTAATGTATTACCAAATGGATGAGGATTAATAATATGTTGACCAAAACCACCAAGAAGGCTGAAAGAGAGAGATTTCATTTAATTTAACTTACAATAAAATATTCTTTTTTTTTTTTTCTTTTCTGTTTAAATTATAATGGCCTGCCTTCAACTCATGTTTACTGGAAAGCTATCATGTAGCCCATACTGAAACACTGAGTATGAACAAAATTTTGGGATTAGTTCTGTCTAAATGCTGAGAAGATGGTATACATGTAATGTTTGGTTTTGATAGGTGATTTAAATGGCTGAACTGATAGATGCAGACAGGAATGAAATTATTCACTAGCAACGTATAGCGACTCATTCCAAAAGCTTTCATCCAATTTAAAAAAGCTTACCATGAAAGATCAAAATTGGAGAACGACATACATTAATCCTGCCATGGCTTTTTGAATGTGAATGATAATTTAGAGACTTTTATATGACATTTAATTTATATTTATCACAACAGAGTAACAACAATGGTTACACATTTGGGAAATAGAGTGGTAATGATGAATGTACTTGGAAGTTAAAGTGCTCCATTTTTGGGGTTTTTTTAATCGATTTTTCCTTGCTCAGGTGAATTGAATATACTAGCATTTCTCATAACCTCAGTACTACGCTGGCACTTTTTTAATATGCCAAGATAATTTGTCAAGGTGAGAATGAGCTGACTTTTAAAATAAACTTTTTTTTTTTTTTTAAGTTTTAAGTGGGAATTTTTCCACCTTGCCTTTCTGAGAGGGAGGACATGTAAGAGCTGAATAGGGCAGCAAAGCCCACGTGTTTTATTGCAGCGCTTGACTGCAATCACAAAGCTACTGGAGAGCCACACCAAACCTTCACATTTTCCTGAATTTTCTTGCTTACACAGGCCAGCAATCTCACTAGCTTGAAGAAGGTAATCTTGAAGGTACTAATGTGGTTAAACCTGAGAAAAAAAGAGTTATAAAATTTTAACTTTGGCATCTGCCCCCTCTGCACTGTAAGTCCAGGCCTGAACTACCGTCCACTCTAACGCTGACATGGTGGCCGGAAGCTTCACTCGGCCGACTTCAAGTACGCATGTGGCGTTTCTCCTCAATTTGGGACAGAATTTAGACTCGGTTTTAACTGTATTTACTGTGAGCACCGCCGCGTCCGCTGTCGCCACGCCGCCCTGCTCCGCTCGCTCTTGGCCGCCCCCGCCAGGGGGCACCCGCGGCCAGAGCGACGCTCTAGCCCCGCCGGCTCGCTGGTGCGGTCTCTACGGTGCCCGCACCGCTCGCCCGCGCGGCCCCGCCCCCCGCGGTCACACCACCCCCCTCGGCGGGCGCTGCGTCAGCCAGCCAAGATGGAGACCGCTGAGGAAGGTAACGCGTTCGCTCCGCGCCCCCGGCTGAGCGGTGGCTCTTCTCCTGCTGCCTCGAAGGGTGGAGGGGCGGTGGGGTGGGTCGTCCTCGGGCCCCGTGGCCACTGGGCGGGGCGGGGGCTGTTTACATCCGGAGGGGCTTCGCGCACCGGGGCTGCAGGTGCCTGGGCCGCCCCCTCCCCCGTTCTGCCGGGTCCGCCGGCCTCCGCCGGCCTCCGCGGGGGGGGGGGGAGCGGGGCAGGAGGAGCGGCGGCGGCGCGCGCGGGGGAGGGCGGGTTGGTGCGCGCGCGGGTGCCCCTTACATAACGGCGGCCGTTGGGCACCGGGCGGTGCGTGGAGGGGTGGGGGGAGGGCGGCGCTGTGGGAACAGCACGGCGCGGGGCAGGGGACCGGTACCGGTGCGGCGGGGACCCAGCAGGGACTGTCCCCCTGTTCTCCCCCCCCCCCGCTGCGGGATTGGGTCAGGGGCGAGTTAAAGGGTTGTGACGGGAAATCCCGGGGCGGGAAGCAGGAGCCGCGGTGCCGACGGTGGGGCGGCCGAAGAGGCCGTGAGGAGGGGGCTGCCCTGAGTCCTGCAAAATCCACGCCGGGTCCGGTTTTCTCTTGGCCGGCAGACGCTGTCGTACCCAGTCCTGTAACTTAGCAAGTTTTAAATCTGCACTTTCAGCTGAATAATAATAGTAGTTTGAGCTGCTGCTTCTTTTGTGAGGTGAACTTTGTTATGTGTGCTGGAAAATCTGTTTGTAAAATTGAAATAGTAAAATGATACAAGAGCTGACGTGTTTGTCTCTTCTACAAGAGTCTAACACACGGTATCTTACCTCATTTTAAAAAAAGCAGTTGCCAAAAAGGTCATAGTCATGTTTCTTTAATGTGTAGTTTCCATTTTTAAGGGTATTGCTTTACTTGAGATCAAACGTGGGTATGTTTCGTCAGCGCTTTTGCCCTGCTCAGATAATGTGGAGGACTTAAGCAGTTCAAGCTGGTAATGCAGAACTTTCATAAACCGGGACTTCATATTGTGGCGTAAACCAAAATAAATAAAAGATGTGTGTTGTGCTGTGTTTCTTGCAGTATTTGAACTTTATTTGTCATCTTAAGCAATAACTCCAAATATATATTGCAGCAGCAAGACAGTTCCAAGCAAGGTGTTTTCTGTCTTGGCTTTTCTTACTTTGGCAGTCTTTTGAATTTACCTTTTTATCTAGTGGCACTTGATTTTTCAGCTTTAGAGGATTAAAAAGAGAAAAGGCTGGAAAAACATGAAGCACTGGGTAAAATAACACAGCATGTTTGTAGAAATGTCCATTGGGCTGTGCTATAGTCATCTTTTAGTACTTGTGAAAACAGATGGTTTATCAAAATACTAGTGTTTTTTAAATCTATAAACTTTTAAAACTTGTTACTGCAACTCTGTCATGCCTATGTAGACCAAGAGTTACTTATACTGATGAAATTAACAGTGTGGAACTTTGCTTGGCCTCTTGCCCAGAAAACCTGGGTTATTGCAAACTGGGAAGTGGGTACTCAGAAATGACCAGCTGAGTTCCCACCGCTCCGTGGTGGTAGCTGGTAAATCCGTCTCAGCAGATTGAATTCAAACAGCATGGTTGATAATTTGTTATGGGCTGTTAACAGGGGTAGACTTTGATAATACCTGCTTCTACAGAGCCTAATTTGGTGAACAGAGAGAACAGGAAGAGAAAGAAAAGGAGGCTATTAGTTACATCTTAAGGCATTGTCTCCTTTAACTAAACCTTCGTGTTAAACTCTGCACTTCAGACTTTTCTGTGTTTATATGTATATATAAAAACAGACACACACATACGTGGAGCCTTAGCTATTATATTGTAGTCAGTGTTACTCTCAAAAGCTCTGAGGAGTAGGATGAAAGTAACTAGTCTATATACTCACTTTCCATAAATACCACTAGAATGTTACAACTTCTTCTACAGTTTCAAACTTCAGTTCCCACTATTAGAATTTCATGACACTTGCCAGAACGCTGGAGTGACTTCCCAAGGTTAGAAAGCTTTGAACACTAGCAGAAGAAAAGATTGCGGTAGTGCCTTAAGGAAGAGGAAATCCGTGCTTTAATGTTGTTGTGTGCCTGAACTTCTGCTACAAAGTGTCAAAAGGACTTTCCTAACTGTTGATAACCTGTCAACCATATTATGGCCAGTGTGTTTCTGATGGGTTTGTGCTTGACTGAATTGTGTTTTGGAGCCAGAAAACTTAGCTGGATGGTGTGAGCTCAGATAAGAGAGGCGGTTTAGGGTGATAATGGTCAGACTTAAGTGACAGCTGCTTTGCCTTGGAATGAATGTAAGCATCGCTTCTCTGTAGCACCTGAAAGCACCAGATACCAGCTTTTGCTGATGAGAGTTACTTCTGTTTCTTTCTAGTTAAATGAGTTTGTTGCTAAATAACAATATTTTCTTTTGGATATTACAGTGGTGAACATTCAGTTAGAGAGGTGGTAGGCAGAGAATCATTCTCTAGGGGAACAAAAAAGAACTGTATTATCCAAGGTCATGCCTTCCAAAGCACATGCATGAAGAAAGGGATACAACATGTGTGTGCAAGCAGAAAAATAGCATCTATTATGCAGTGGGATTCCCTATGACTATGACAGTAGGTCATAAGGTGCATAGCTTTACGTGTTGACCCTCAGCGGGGTTTATTGATTTGAAGCTCTTGGCTGCTTAACAGTCTAGATTGTTACATTCATAATGTGTTTGTCTGGATTTATAAAACAAGTGGGAATATCTAGAAATTCTCATAGCCTTTGAAAAAATAAAATTTAGGTTTAACTTATTTGGTAAACTAGCAGAGGAAATCCTTTTCCAAATAAAGAGTTCATTTGCTTTCAGTAAAGCAAATTATGTTTTTTTCCTAATAGTCTTGAGAAGAAGTGAACAGTCTGCTGTGAAAGCCAATGGGCCATTAATGAGTGGATTCAGTGAGCTATGGGAATCTTTCAGAGAGCAGTATGCTTTTAACTTGATTTCTTTGTCGCCAGAGAGTATTCTTAAAGCAGTGGTTTCACATCCTGTCTCTTGTGCTAGCTCTAGTGCTTGTCTGACCCTATATGAGGCTGATCCAGTCTGCAAATTTGTCAGCTTACTGTAGTGAAATAGCTCTGTTTGAAGGAGTGCTAGCAGAAGGTGTGCACACCACAACTAGTGGGTACGTCCTGCCTGAAGAGACTTGTGCTGTGTAGCCATCTGGAAATAGTCTCTGTTTGTTACGTGAAGTAGTGGTTCTGGTTGTTCTCATCAGCAGAGAAACCAGAGGCTCTTGGTGTTTGCAGTGATACATCGTTGCTCAATGTGACTGTGACGGAAGTACTCTTTATGTCTCTTTGTAGCGTCATTTACGTGGTATGGAATACATGTTTCTAGTAATTCTAGATTTTTCAGCCTGTTATGTATCTGTTACACTCCTGCAGGTTTGCTGAATGGTGGTTGACAGAGCAATAATTAACAAAAGAGAAAATCCTAAACTTAAGTCTTCGATAAAAGTGGACATTTTATGTTCATTTCCTTAATAGAAGTAAAAGGAGGAGTAAAGCATCTGTCAATAAGCAAATAAAATACTTGGTTTTTATTTATATTTCGTTGTGTGTTCAAACACTCAGTATAACCGAATGCTATTAAAATAGACATCTGTTCTTTAGAGGGAGAGGTTTACACTCACTTCTCTGTCCATAAAACATCTTGCAATTTTTAGTTGTTAAAAAAAAAAAAAAAGTCAAAAATAGAGAATAAAGAAGGTGTGGGACATATTGAAATATTACTGAAAATGAAATTATTAAATAAGAAATAGAAAGTGTCTATCTTCTTGTGAATGGACTGTAGACTGCTAGGTGAATGGTCTTATTCAACTCAATAGCAAACTCACAAAATACCCGTTTCTGTTTATTATGGTGGGCTTTTTTCCCTTTCATCAAGAGCACCAAGAAGCACCTATGTTAGGTTCAAGAGTAGCAAATGAGATGTTTAAGTCACTGTTAGACATTAGTAAATCTCTTCTACTCAGCCTCTGTTTAACTTGTTTAAAAGTAGGATGGAATTTTTCCATTTCAAAGTATCCACTTTCAGGAAGAGTATCTTTAACAATATGTATGTTGATGTAGTGATAATTTTTTGGGGCACAGAGCACCTCTGCATGTAGTTTTACTGTATTTATTTCCTAGAAAGAAGAAATACAGTAGGATATGTTTGGAGTTTTTTGTAACAGGCAGATAACATTCTAGTTGTTTTTTTTCTGGTGATCTCACAGTCTTCATGTCTTGCATCAGACGAAATCTATCTTTCATCCTCTTTCAGTTTATTCTAGTTTTGCTACATGGCAAAGTTTCTAGAATGTAACTGTATAATTTGTCTTGTAAATTTGAGTTCTTTAAGCAGCAGTATAATAAGCTTTATGTCCTTGTCAGCAGATATATGCAGAGTCTGTCGGTCTGAAGGAACTCCTGAGAAACCCCTCTATCATCCATGTGTGTGTACTGGCAGTATTAAATTTATTCATCAGGAATGGTGAGTTCTGTGTTTATGGTTTGTTGTTTGCTTTTTTTTTTTTAAATACATTAACATGTTTCTAAAAATAATACTTCCTAAGTCTTCAGGTTAACTAGTAAGAAAAAAAAATTTTCAGTGGAAATGTGTTAGAGGTTTTGACATTTTTTTACACAATGGTTTGTTACAGGTCACATAGTATTTAGTAATTATATATGAAAAGAAAAGTACTGAAGACTGGTTAGGACTACGGTTCTGCTCATATGTCAGCTTTCTGAAAACTAATCAGAAAAATCAGTATGTTGGGGCTTTTTCTGCCCACTCATAATTGTGAATAAAAAAGTCTAACCTCATAGCAAGAAATAAAAATACCCTAGTACTTTTTTTTTTTGTCATTTTGAGGTGTGTGTTTGACCAGGGAAATGCTAAAGTGAAAAATGTAATTCTAGTCTATAGCATGCATTCCTTTTGATGGTATTTTAATAGCCATTCTTTCACAAATACAACAGTTCTAAATCTCAGCTGTATGTGTATATGTGTCATATCTTGAAATATTTATAAGGATTGGTGTCACTAGTGGGTGTCCTTGTCAGGACAGATGCTTTGAGTTATTAGCCTTTTCAATATCGTACTCAGAGAATGTACTGTTTTAGTAATAAAATTGATGTAATTGAAGAGTCGCTATTACTGATAGGCAACTTACCTTTTTTACTTTTTGAAACTTACTTAGTGGCCTAAATGGACTTAATAAACATGCTAATTTAAGTCCTACTTGATAGTACCAATATCCTCATCTGTGTTGGAAAACAGAGAACTGGGGTGTTTTCCTTAATGGAGGTATAAGGGGAAGAGATGTAATAGCATATATTAATATGATCACTTTTTATTGCAGCTTAGTTCAGTGGCTTAAACACAGCAGAAAAGAGTACTGTGAATTATGTAAGCACAGATTTGCTTTCACACCAAGTAAGTATGTTTTACTGCTCCTATTTTTTCAGAATTTCTTTTCTTAGTATGTATGAAATGATTACTTTTTCATTCAGCATGATAGATCCAAACTTGTGATTTAACTTCTATATTCTTGTTCGAATTGTGGTTCTTATGCATATTATTGCAGACCGAGGGAATTATTTAAATAATAGTCTGGTTCTTTAATAATCTTACATGAGCCATAAAAGAAGTATTATTCTGTACCTTTTCTGACTGCCTCAGTCCTATTCTTTTGTTGCCAACATTAAATTGTCTGGCATGTTTTCAGCTTCATTGATAAATTAGAGTGTTCAGAAGTATGAATGTTAAGATGAAACCATAGCAAAATTTGAATTTGAAAAACAGTTTTCAGTTACCTTTGAGCTATCCACCTGCAACACTACCATATGAGTTCTGTCAGTTTCCATTCAAATTATCTTGACAGATAATGCAAATGATGGTTATTCCACCTGCATTTCAGTCAAGATGCAGTAACTACCCAGTATTACATCGCCTTTTATGTTAGATTCAACTAAATAAGTTAGGCAACTTGTGATGAAGAATGACTGTATCTTTATATAGTTCTCAGAGGTTTCTTAATTAAATTTTAACTGATAGTAGTAGAAATAAGTGAGGTCTTTTGGCTTAGTGGCAGGCTAGGCTCGTTATTTAGTATTGTCAACTTATTGCATGTTGAACAGGTAATTTGGTTCTTGTACTACATATTTTTCTCATTAAATTTATTTGTGCTGATTTATTCTTTACAGTTGCTGAGCTTGGTTTTTCATGGTGCAGATATTTAATTTTTTTTTTTTTTTTTAACTGACAAGTATCTCTAATGTAGAAGCTGTCTTTAGTTGGGAGAGATGGAGGTTTGACTATTTTAGGTGTGTAGTACAATAAAAATCAAAGCTTCTTGACAGGGTAGCTGGTTCCAGTTAGAACCATGGAGTGCTCATCCCATCTCCTGCTCCTCTCTCACCTTTTTTGTTTTTTAACTAGTTTTGTACATTGGTAGAGAAAACTGAGGCTAAGGATTCAGATGGTTTCATTTCTGTATTTTCTGTTCCAAAATTCCTGTAAGCCACCTTCCTTCTGTATATTGAACCTCAGAATTTTCCATTTCTGCCAACAATTAAATAAATACATTAGAACATATTTTTTGTACATAATCAGCAGGGAAATGTACAGTATTAACTCTGTCTTACCACTGTGAGGGGAACAGCATATTTTACGTTGATCACAGCAATGCTTTCAGGTTATTCTTTTTAAATACTACGGAGACCTGTAAAAGAGATGTTATCTGCTTGCAGATTTTATTTGCTAAACATTTTTATAAAGGCATTAAATTGCAAAGCTTCCAAATAGAAGCAATATAAGTGATCTCTAGTTCTGGAGCTCCCTACAAGCTAATTAGCCACTTTAAAAATTGCATGCTGCTGCTAGGTCCTCTACAGGATTTTGTGTGCAGTACTAGAAAACTGCATTTCAGGGATTTACTAGTTCTTAAAAAGAAAGACTTTCTAGTTTTGTATGAAAAAAAAAGACAAAAGTGTATGGTGTTTTCTTTAGGATATGAAAAAAAGAGGGTGAGAAGTTCTAAATGAAATGCACTTTATATGTGTTACTATTGATACTAGAAAGCTTATTCACTGCCCTTAACAAAGCTATTCCTGCAGAAGTCTAATCCTTGACTGACATAGCTGTTCCCAGCACAGCTTGTAATGTAGTTGCAGATTACAGACACGTGAGGAAACATAATTGAATTACTGTGGCTTTAGAAGTTACTATTTGTCACAGATGCCTTGAGGTTGGTAATAAGTGAACCTCTTTCTCCCTGTGTAAGAGTACTTCTTCTGCATTCAGCCTCTAGCAAAGGTCTTCTTAGCCTCCTGTCATACACTGGCCACTCCCCAGATTGAGCCCTCTCAGCTGATAATGTTTTCTTCTTGGCTTTCCACATTGTACAGTGTGCTTTTCTTCTACCAGGCTGTGTACAGTGGTAGCATGTCAGGTACCTAGCACAGATTCCTACAGCCCTCTCTACCCAGCCTGTCTTGTTTCATTGTTTCCCTCGCATCCAGTGCTCATACTGTTATGGTTTCCTTAGTTTCTCTTATCCCTCTTTATTTGGAAGTTAAATATGGATGTCCAGTCTGGAAGCTGGATCTCCTTGTGGGAGCTGGGAAAGAGTCACAGGTGCTGAAGGGAGAATAAAGCAGAGATGGGATTGATGTATATGCCTGTCATCCAAAGCGAAGTTGGGTCCAGCCTATGACTGCCAGGGTTAAAGCACTTTCAGATAAGTTAATTCACCATGGGACGTGGTCAAATGAACACATGTACCTAGTATCTGTGAGTCAATGGGCAGGCACTAAGTTAAGAATAATAGGGCAGTAATAGCAGCAACTCCTTTTTCAGTTTAGCTTGGTTTGCTTGTTAAGGCTGTTGCTGTCATTCTGTCAAAAATGCTCCTTTGTGAGTATAACTTTCTGTGTATGGAGTATTCATGAAGTATTCCTAATGCATATATTCAAGTCCTTTACTATCTTTAAGTTCTGTAACATCTTGTGACTTCTTTAGCACCTGAACTACTGGGTTAGTTACTGTTTGGAAGGAAGGAAACAGTAGAAGGTTTGACTTGCATCTTTGCAGAAGTACGAAGGAACTGATTTTTCTTTTGAATGATAGCATTCTCTTAAGAATGTTTAGTCATCTATGCAGATAACTTGGTTTTCAAATGTACACTTTGAAGCTAAATGTATATGTTTTAAAATTAGTTCGTTTTCTGCAGTTCTTCAAGTTACTAATTAGTACAACTATTAAAAAAAGTAACTTTGGACTTTTTTGAATTATGTCAAGGTGCCTGTTCATTTTTAACTCATACATTTTGTTTCTGAGTTTTTAAAAGGCAACTACTCTATATTCTTCTCCTCCTCACACATGTGCTTTCTGTTGTCATGTGATAGAATGTACTTTTCTTGATATCACAGTAAATGTTCATAAGCACTGACCCATGAGAGAAGGTGAGGCTGTATTTCCCATGAGAGGATAGTTTTCAAAACTTCTCTTTTCAGTAGAAGGTAACATTAAGATAAATATTTTCAAAAATACAAATATGGGAGTAGACTAGCCTGATCTTTGGCTGGGGATTGGGATGAGTTCATTCCTCTGCTTCCCAAGCAGCTGCATTACTGATAAGTGGTTGATATGATGTCATAAACTTTGTTAACACAAAGATTGTAAAATGGAAGGAAGCCATGTGGGTAGGATATTCTTTAGTTTATAAATTATTATTATAATCTGAAATAAGCTTTTGATTTATGCATGCAGAGTTACTAATTCAAGGCTTCCATGTGCTTTGACCTCACTGTTTGTATTGTTATAATCCTGGTTTGTTACTGTTCTTCCTCTTTCTTGTTGTTTGCCACGTTTGTTCATGTGTAACTGTTAATATGAAAGTTTGTTGGATCAGGAGCTATTTGTTCCTGTGAATCGTTTGGATTGATTGAGCTCAGATTCAATACTTAAGGTTGGTTTTTTTGTTGAAGTTGAACTAAAGCTATGAAAGCTCACTTATGCTTAGCCAAAGTCTGTTTGAATTTCATGCTGTAATAGGAAAAAAAACCCCACCTTATTGCTTTAATTGGCTTCTAGTGGAGAGATTTTTATTTGGAGGAACTGTGGTAAATAACACAGGAAATTGGTTTCTCAAACTGAGTTAGGAAAGATTACTAGGATGGGAATTAAGGGCAGGAGGAAGAATGAGGAAGACAAGTGTGTGAAAGGGAGTGAAGAGGATTTAAACCGTGGTGGCAGAGGTCAGAATCTCAGGCCTCACAGTGGTCGTGGGGAGTGGATAAAAGGGAGTGGAATGTGGAGAGAAAATTACAGTAGATGACAGACACCAATGGGGGGATTAGCTATGAAAATCATTGTCAGCAAGCTTCAGTACCACAGTGTGTTTGCACACCAGGGTTCCTCTCGTGCTAGGAATTTTTTTGCGTTTCACCCACCCAAATGTTGTAGGACATAGAAGGGATTTTTTCTTGTCATCATGGTATAGAGTTTCTAGTGGTAGAAGCTTTATATATTTTGAGGTGTGGCAAAGTAGAGGAAAAACAGCAGTCTTTCACCCTGCCCTCAGCTCCTGAAATCATAAAAAAATCACCAGGTTGTTAAAATTTGAGGAATGTAGCTTGTCTTCTCTAAGTAGTAACTACTTCGTGCATTTATTTGAATTCTCAGTTGTAATCCTAAAGCCTTTAGAAAAATGAGGTGCTAACATTTATAACCACTTCAGCTTTTCTGAGTTAGGATGGGCATCCTTTTTTACAATCCCCTGTGTGAGTGTTTAGTAATTCCTGAAAGATACATTTTTTAAAAAACTAAACCCTCCCAACTTTCCCCTAAAAAAACCCAAATAATTAATGCAAAGTTAATGTTTTCCTTGTAGCCTCTGTTGCAGTTCCAAAGTGCTGATCAAAATATATATATATATTTTTTAAGATTAAGAAAAAGCCTTAAAGTATCTACTGAGTTCAGTTTTGTCTGAGTGATACTATAAATGTGTAACAAATACACTCTAGGTAGGTATTCTTTTAGCACCCTTAACAAAGGTCTGCTTGTCTCCTCTGGTCATTTTCCAGAATGTTTATTGAGTGTGATCTGAGAGATATCAGTAGGTCTTCAGTTGCCATTTGCTATGGTACTAACAAATTGTATGCTAAATCTGTTTCTGTAGTAAGAAATCTGTAAATTGGTAACAGTGTCAAAATATGTTTATATCCTGCTTTCAATTTAGTGCTCTATGTTCTCACAGTTACACTTCCTTAGTGGTATATTTTTAGTCATTTTTTCATGAATTCCAGTTCCTTGTCAGATACCTGACAACTAAAACCGTAACAACAGTTACAATTTGTCTTATGGTTACTGTTTTGTTTTTACTCTGTATCAAATATAATCCACACCTTGTTGAAATGCACCAAACTCTCCACATTTTTTGGCTATTTCTGCGTGTTGATACTGTCTGTCTATGTTCTGGAGTTCTCTGTGCGATACAGAAATTTAGGGAAATACCCCTGGAGAGAATAGCTGGTTTTTGGTTTTTGGGGTTTTTTTTTGTTTTCTCTCCTGTAGAGGCTTCCTCTGAGATTAGTAAAAGGGTGATTAGGGAAAAGGGGGGATGCAAGTAGGTTGCATGAAGCAGTATTTCTCAGAATTTTAACTCAAAAGATTGTCCATGAGAAGGAAGGATAACTTTTCTCTAGCAGTTCTTATAAAAATCGAATTTGCTAATGTAGTTAAAAGTATGTGATGTTTTAAAAAATAGCCAATTAATTAAATACGCTAAAGTCTTCAAGCTCAACTGTTTCCAACATAACCGTTAAACATCCAGGCAGGCAGCAATGTGTTTGTGCAACTCCTAACTGTAGTTTATTTTCTCTATTCAAATCTGTTATTGACACTGTGCATTACAATTCTTGGCATCCACATAAGTGTATAGAAGCTAACTAAACTTAATGAAATTGTTAGAGATAGATGTGTTTTAATTGTTTGCCATAGAAGAAGCCCTGTCACTGTTTTTCTTGGCTTTTCAGAAGGGATAGATTTATATAATACATAGTTGTGGAATTTAAAAAGTCAAGAAAATTTACTATTATGAAAATGTCTGTACAGACTGAGACATTTGTGTTATGTTCTGTAATAGGAGTGACCTTAGAAGAAATCTTGCATGGTATGAAATAGATAACTGTGAAAGCAAAAGTAATTCTGTGTAAATGTCAATGTCTGTAGAGACTTAATCAGTTCCTTTCAATTTTTCTGTTGGTGTGGTCCTTTCATTTTGCTGATTTTTTTTTTTTTTTTTTTGTGCTGTTGGATGGGAAGTGGAATCTAAATTATTTAGCACAAACAAATTGACAGTATGCAAAATTGCTAATTGCTCTTATTCCTTTTGCTCTTTCCTTGAACTAGGTTTATAAATAACAGACAGGGATATCTTTGAGGTAGTGCTGAGTGGGAGGGCTACTGAATTTAGAATCTGCGTTTTCTTGCAGGCTTGAGCTTATTTTGAGATAATCAGAGTTTATAAGTAAAGCTATTAAGAAAACTTCTCTAAGTCAAAAACTAGCATGGAGTTTCATTTTCACATTCTGCTTAGTACACAATGTAACAAGTGTGTTGTGATTATTTTTTTTTGTTGTTGTTATTTGTTTGGGGTCATCTCTTGGGAATCTATAAAATATGCTTATTCTTCTAGTAAGCTTTTGCCAAACACAAATATTTTGTAGTTGGCAGGACTTTTACATAAATGCTTCTTTAAAGGAAGAACTGTTTCATAAGTGCCTTTTCTACACAGTTTATTCCCCAGATATGCCTTCACGGCTTCCAATCCAAGACATCTTTGCTGGACTGGTTACGAGTATTGGCACAGCAATACGATACTGGTTTCATTATACACTTGTGGCCTTTGCATGGTTGGGAGTAGTACCTCTTACTGCATGTAAGTATTTTTTTTTTTTTTTTTTGTACTGTAATAATCTTATAGGCAGGAAAATATGCCACTTCCTGCACCAAGGTTTTGTGAGGCCATTGTTTATTTAAAAAAAAAAAAAATCATAAATTCAAAGACGACATTTCACTTGTTTTGCTTAGAAGTTCTAACTCTTTGACTCTTAAGCCAGTAGTGCAATGCAGGAAGCTGTTAAGAGACAGGAAAGGCTTTTAAAGTTCTTATTCCAATAAAATGCCTCTTTTCAATTATCTTTAAAATCTCCATGGAAGTTTTTATTTGATACCATTTATTAATATTAGGATAGAAAAATTGCCCTAGTTTTCCTACCAATCTAAAATGAAAGTGCAATATATTTTTTTTCTGTATGAAAAGTGAAATTCCTTTAGTCATACATAAATTGATTAGTAAGATTCCTCTTTAAAAAATTGTGAACAAAGGCCTATAAGTAGTAAAGGAATTTAACAGAAGAAGAGAGCACACATTTAAATTATTGTAGTATCCATTTGAAATTCACTTTTCAAATGCGAATGGAAGAGAACTATTGATGTTTCAACAAGCTAAAAATACAGAGAAGATGAAAAAAGGATATAGTGTTCAGTCAACGAAATGATTGGAAGTGCATCTTACAAACAGTAATATACTCCTTGAACAAAAGAGCAGGAATCCAGTTAATGCATGTCCCTAGACAGTTTCTCATTATGTTCTGTGCCTTTATTTGTAGCTGACACTGGCTTAGTTTGAGAATAGCACAATACTGGCATCAGCTATAAAAGTGATCCTGTTTCTCCAGCCTGTCTTTCTTGTGCAAGAAAAGGAGCTTTTCTGGGCATGGAGTAAACAAGATTTACAAACCACTCTGCATTAAAACTAAAAAAATATTTCAAATTTCTTCCTCAGATTGTTAGACAAATCTCGAATTTTTTACCATTGTCTTTCAAAATGCAGTTTACTTAAACTTTCTTACTGAAACTTTTGAAGGACAGCAAAATCATATTCAATATATTAATTAAGGTAGTTATGTTTTATAGCTGTCTGAAAACCTGATGCTGGCTGTTCAGTAATACTGAAATGTTACCAGACATCACCACCTACAACATAGTTATGACTGTTGTTTTGGTTTTTTTGGTTTTTTTTTACAAATGTCAATTTTTGTCTTTAATACTCATTTGGTAAGCCAATATAACTGACTTAATTTTTTTTATTTATGAGTGACCAAGTTTTTCACTTTGTCTTAATTTCTGTCTCTAACATTGCACGTATGCCCTTGTTTATTGATTCCTTTAAGAATTAATGTACTGTGAAGGGTAACATTTGCACAGGCAGATATCCAACATGATAGAGTGAATCAAACCTTGAAAAATCCATTTACTTTTGACATTTGTCAGGATTTGTCTCATGGATATGATTTTATATGGGTCTTGTCATCTTACATTTAATGCCTTTAATGTAATCTTTAAATTTCTGTACTATTTAAATACTTCTTAATGTAATCTTTTACCTTCCACGTTTCTGTCATATGGCTCACATAATTGTGTGTGACTGGCTTCACAAGGAAGTATTTTTCTCATTTTATATCTGGAAGAAAAAAGATTCAGCATGAAAAAACTTGTCAAACATACCAAAGGAGATGTATGGTTGAGCAAATCTGTCTTCCAGATTAACATGCTAGTCATGCAGTTACTCCATTGTGGGATAAATTCTACATTCTTTTTTTTGTAATTTCACTTCTTTACTGCCTACCTGTCTTGCATGGCTGAGTAAAAGGAGTTTGTGTATACTCTCAGCCTAATCCCAGTAGGCTCTGATATGCTGTTGCTATTCTGTTAGCACAAAGCATATTTACATTAGTGGATGAAAAAAGCCAGTAATACAATTTGCTATGATCTGTTCAGAGAAGTAGGATTAATTGTGCCAATTTAATTCAAAGTGATTTTATTCTCTGATAATTGTATTTAGCTGCATGGTTCCTAGAGTGAAATATCTAAGGTGCCTATACAGCATGCTGAGTAAGAAAGAGGTGTACACGCTGACTAAAGTGAATGTGTACACTAAGGCAGTAGGAAATGCTGGAGTGGGACCTGGGTTGTTTGAAGTACCTTCTTTATATCAAATTTTAGAAATCACTGTTCACACACCAATATGGCACATGAATGTATTTTTCTGGAGTGATTCAGTTGCCATTTAAAAAAAAAAAAACAACAACAATATAGCTGAAGAGAATGGTTGTATACATGTTTCAGATAATTGTGTAGCAGTTAAAATTGTAGAGATGTTTAACGGAACTACTTAAATTGGCATGAGTAAAATATGAATGCAATTGCATATGTGAGCACCGGAAGAAAGGCTAACAGGAGTATTTGGTGTTTGCCAAAGAGCACTGTATATGTGGTTTCCTTCAAATCAAGAGGGAAAACAAACAGGCTAAAGAGAAGGTGTCAAGAAGATTAAAAACAAGACAGGAGTTACAGATGAGGAAAACGGGAGAACTGACTTTTACCTCAGACTCAAAAGGAATGAAACGAAACAATGAGGCAAAGATCTCAAATGGCATCCGCTTACAAAGAGTATGAAAGGCAAGTCTAAAATCAGTTCATAAATGCCGATCAAGAAGAATCAGAGATGCGATGAAGATTTACTAGCTGGTGTCCTTTGTCTGTAGTGTTGTTCACAAGTGATCCTGTCCAGACCACTTGGGCATACATGTCTTAGTGCCTATATTAGAGTAAGCCAGTGAAATCCATGCAAACAAATAGCTTGCTCAGAGATCAGTTTGCTTAGAGATTCTGTGTAATTAAATCCGCTTCCTATTCCTTAAAATCTCATAATGTGTAAGTAGTATTGACTACAGTGAGACTGAACATTTTCATTAGCTACAGCCATTCTCTCTTGTGTTCTAACTTACTCTAGACCTTTGAATTTTGTATTATTATTTTGTATCATTTTCTGTCCAATGTCAGAAATTCCTTCACAGTCATTGCACTGGGGATATGTGTTAACTTCCTCCAGGTGCAATATTATGTCTTATATAAAGGGGAGCATAAACAGTAGACCTTTAGAGCATTTCTAGTGGATTGATTTGTGAGAGATGTAGAAACATTTATTTTAAGTCACAGAAACCATAATGTGTTAGTACATACTTGGGTACCTATGTCTGCCTAAAAGGTGGAATGAAAATCTTAAGAATTGCTTTTCTGGGTATGGGTGTGTTAAATCTTCCCTTATCCTATTCTGAGGATCTATGTCATCCTCCTATGGATCTGAACCTAATTTTCTGAAGTAGACTATATACACTGATAACCTACTTTTAAGATTATGTGACTGAAGAATCATGGTAAAAAGCTAACGTTAACTAGCCTCAAGCATTAATCCATAAAACAATCATTTAAAACAGATAATGAAATGGTGAGACTCTTTGCTACAACGTATCATGATACCAAAATTTTATACCGGTTCAAAATATGATTGAACAAATTAATGGAGTGGGGAAAATCTGTCAAGGATTAATTAGCACTGAGATATTATGGCATAGGAACTGAGCTGCTTTGTGTGAAGCATATGAGAATGTACTGAGGAAGTGTCACTGCAAGAATTTTTAACCTCTTTCCATATTCTTCCTTAGGCGTCCATTGGCGTGACTAGTGCTGGAAGCAGGTCTAGATGAATTTTGGGTCTAACCTAGTATGGCAGTTATTACACTTTGAATGTATACATCAAGAATGTTCAGCTAAAACAAATACAACTTTATTCCATATGCTTGTATATGGTCTTGAGTTCTTTTAGGTCACTTGTCATAAATTTAATTAAGACATGAGGTGTAAAAGAGGGTACCTACAGTCCTTTCCAAGTGAGGCTATAACCAAAATCAAATGTATACCATGCTTCTATTTCTTCATGCAGGTCGTATCTACAAGTGCTTGTTTACTGGCTCTGTGAGCTCACTACTGACACTGCCATTAGATATTCTGTCAACGTAAGTACTTAAGCTGTTTGATACAAATAACTTTTCTAGTCAGATTACTATGAAAATGGTTGCTTTGGAACTTAGTGTCCCTTTCTTCCAGTTCCACTTGTTGTCTTCCATCATCTTACACGAGCAGCTGCCCATTACCCTTTGCATGGCCAACAGTATTACAGTAGAAACAATTTCACCTTGAAATTCTGTTATTCAGGAGCTTTGGAGATGAGAAACTGACTTTATAAAATGAGTCCTGGTTAATGAAGATCTGTATTTGATGTCAAGAAAACTTACGCTGCAAAATTACAACTAATATTTTAAAAATTAATTTCCTACAGTTTAAATCAGATGCCACATAATAGAATATTTATATATATTGCTGATAATAGTAATGTCATTCTGTTTGCTTTGTTTCATTTTTATATTTTGAATTCTATTTCATCCATCCTGGGTCTCTTATGTGATAGGGGTTGGCTTTTTTTTTTATCAGATTGCCTTCTAGCTGACACTTAGATTTTAATGCTTGAATCACCATATACTATTGAATAGTGTCTATCTTTGTCTTTTTAAAATCGATTTGACTTAAAGAATCAGTAAATACCAACACAACAGAGTTTCAGGCTGGTTCTTACTTTTTTTCATTATCTTGAACTTGAGGAACTGAAACTCAGTTTGAGTAGAATCGGTTGCACATCAAGCAAATTTCAAATGAATGTCCTGTGTGGTTCAGCTAAGTCATCTCAGTTGAGCTATTTCATTTGAGACAGGTCATGTTACATTTAGTTAACTTTTATTAATGAAGAGAGATGCTTGCTTGAGATTAATAACAGAATTTTTCCTGGTATCTCCCAGTAAGTGTAGATCTTATTTTTATTTTTCTGAGAAGAATCTGAAACAACTGAACCTAGAGCACCTCTTCTTGTGCCTTTTACAGTCTAGGCAGAAAATAAAGGACTCAAGTATGTGTCAGATTTTAATGGCACATGAAGCTGTACTTTGACATGTATTTCTTTGACAAAGTCAATTTCAATAGCATCTTGAGACATCTTTTCATTTTGGACTTCTTGTTCCTGTGATATTCACTGTGTTTGCGCGGCTGTGTGGAGAGACAGGCTGATACTTCTTTAGGCATGGCAGAGTGCTACGGTAGAATATTTCTTACTTATTTTAAAGAACATATTGTGGTTGATTACTTTCCTGAGCAAATTAACTGAGGTCAAGGAGTAGTGCAAGGGTGGAAACAAGTGGGAGGAGGTAGCTGCCAATTTAAGTACCTCTTGCATTGCATGAAACCCTAATTTCAGTTGGCTGACTAAACTTTGTTTTGCTGCTCCTTTACAGTTATGTATGACTTCGAGGTTTTTTGAAGTATAGAGATAATATCTGAGGTAAAAAACTACCGGAAATGTAGAGCAGTTGTAGGCAAACCCTGCAGTTCCATTCTTTCTGTTAGGTAGCTCACCAGATAAAATGTTTCAGTGGACAGGGTATTATGCATCTAGGCATTTAAACAGACCTTTTACTGTAGCAAATAATTTACTTAGTGATTGTTTGATTTCCTTTGCTATTCTAGCAGATTGTTTTCCCTGAACTACTCTTGAAGCTCATCTTCGTATTGATTCTGTTTTGCAGGAATATTTGTGTTTAAAAGTAGTAATTTCATAAACACAACCAGAGGAAAGTAAAACCTTTTCCAAATCAGTGTTTATCTTGGCACTTAAAACCATTTGTACACAGGTACATATAGCCTTCCTAAAAGAAACCTTCTTTGGACAGATTTTTAAAAATTTAATAAAAATTATGTCTAGATACTTTCTTCACCTGGATACGTAAATAAATTCAGCTTTTTGCACAAATATCAGTTTATTTGTTGATTTGGACTAGGAAAATCTGTTTGTGGTAGTTAACAATAAGTTTAGTCTTATTGGCAAAATATATGTCATTAATGCCCAGGGTTTGTTTTTCTTTCTTTAACAGGGAGAACTTACTGGCTGACTGTTTGCAGGGCTGTTTTGTGGTAACATGCACTCTGTGTGCATTTATCAGCCTTGTTTGGTTACGTGAACAGATAGTCCATGGAGGAGCACCACAGTGGTTGGAACAAAATCAGCAGCAGCCACTCAATGGTGTTGGTCAACAAAATGAGGTAAGACTTAAGGGCTTGGTAGTTCATGATAAACTTAGAAAATACATTTTTGTGAATAAATACATTATCAGAATCCAACAGTAATGTTATTTTACTGCAGGGTATCTTTATTGCACGTTAGCAGAAGTTGAAGATGTCTTTGTGTACAAACTCAGTGGCACCTCTGTTGCATTTTTGAAGTTCTGTAAAATGGAATGTTAATGGGTTTGTTAAGTGTAGTTTTTGTAAAGTAACTTTAACATTGTTTACATTCTTATGTCTGTCTTTATACTTTTTTAAAGGTAATTTTGTCCATATAAAGCTGAATTGTCAGCCATAGTCAATGAAGATACAGCTTGCTTTTATTTTGTCTTTTTCGTAAACATTAAAATAGTTCACAAGGTAATAACTAACTGTTCTCAAAGCAGTTGGAGGTTTTGTTGAAACCTCTGAAGTAGGACCTTCTTTGCCCTCCCCCCACCTGCAACACACACACGCGCACCACTTTGGTGCTTACAGAAGCCTCTTGGGCAGGAGAAGAGATTATATAAGCAATACATGCATGGGGGGAAATAACTAAAATTTTGTTTTTAAATAAATCTCAGGGTTTTTTTAGAGACAGAGATAAAGATCCTCAGCTTGATGACTGACTTGGATTGTCCTTGAATTATCATTTTTCTAATGTAGTGATAGTTTTTATAAGATCAAGAGAGTTCCCCTCTATTGAGTACCGGTGTGAGACCACATCTGCAGTGCTGTATCCAGCTCTAGGCTCCCCCAGTACAAAAGAGACATGGACATACTGGAGTGAGTGCAGTGAAGAGCCAACAAAAATGATTAAAGGACTGGATCATCTGACATACAATGAGAGGCTGAGAGTGCTGGAACTGTTCAGCCTGCAAATGAAAAGGCTCAGAGCAGACCTTATCAGCCCATAAATGCCTGATGGGAGGAGGGAAAGAAGACAAAGCAAGTGTCTTCTTGGTAGTATTGGGTAGCAGTAGGCTCAAATTAAAATACAGGAAATCACTTTTTTTTTTTGTCTAAATGAAAGTGCGTGTGTAAGTGCGATCAACTACTCGAACAGGTTGCTCAGAGTGGTTGTGAAGTCTCCATGTCTGGAGTTACTCAAAAGACAACTGGAAACTGCACTGAGCAATCTGCTTTAGCTGACCCTGCTTTGAGTAGATGGATTGACTAGATGATCTCTAGAGACCCTGTCCAACCTTAGCTACTCTGTGAAGAATTCTGAATGCTTCTCTTCCTTTTTAAAAAGGTTTAGTGGTCCCAAATTTAATGTTTATCTTAAAAAATACATTGTTAACGTTTTCTAATACTAATCATTTTTTCTATATAGAGGGTAAAAGTATGGAGAGAGGTTGATCAATGTAACTGAATACTGAATCCTGTTCCTGCAGGCTCAGGCTGTTGTAAATGGAGGTGTTGAAAACGCTGTGCATGATCAACCTGCGAACCCGGCTGCTGAGAATGTAGTTGTAGGTGAGAACCCTGAAATTCAAGAAGAACAAGTAGATGAAGAGGAGGAGGATAATGAAGATGAAGAAGATGCTGTAGTAGAAGATGCAGCAGATGCCAACAATGGAGCACAAGGTAACAGGTGACTTGAAACAGTAATGTTCTAGTTCTTTTTAAATATACATGAAACCATTGAAAATAGAACTGTCATAATTCAAGGTGGCTGTGTAAATTCCAACTTTGGCTTATTTATCTTGCTTTTGCAAATTTCATATATTTCTTTTGAGTGGTAAAGCATTTGCTTGCTGAAAAGCTATCAGCAGTTACAAGTTGAATATTATACACTTAATATTCTGTCTCTTCAGATGACATGAACTGGAATGCTTTGGAATGGGATCGAGCAGCAGAAGAGCTTACTTGGGAGCGAGTGAGTAAGAATAATTTTCTTGAGTTGAATAATTCAGACACATACTTGAAATGATTTGTAGTATTGCTGTGTTTAAAATCCTTTTGGGACAGATTTGGATACTGGTTTCCAGTGTGAAAGCTGGAGTTTAGGCTTTAGTTACCTAAAAAAGTAATTGTATTAAAAACAAAATGTTACAATACTTTTTAACTATCAAAAAGACACTTCTTTTATTTGAAATGTAGTAGCAGCTTAAAATATGTTTTAGCACGGATTTTTCTGAAGTCTTCAACTTGGGCAGGTTTAGAAATGAATTGCAGTTTGCATTGAGGATTGAGGATGCATTGAGGCCAGATTAGGAGCACATAGGTGTTGCATTATATATAGTTTAATGTTTCATTTTTCTATTCATGAAAGCATTATTAAATAAAAGAGAAAATCAGAAATTTTTGTTAATTTGCTTTATTTACATATTTGCAAAAGACAAATGTATTTCTTAAACGATGGAGCATTTTAATATACTATTGCTTTTGTCTTATTTATGGATCACAGAGCATGAGATGCATGTACACTAGCATAAAGCAGTGTAGAAACTCAAGACCTAGTTTTTTGTAGCTGGTTTAGAGGTAGCCAAGGCCTGGGTTCAGATCTGCACATGCGGCAAGTTCCACCCGAAGGTAGATACAGCACCTTCAGGCAATTGACCAGGGTTACTAGTGCCTATGGCAGAAAGTTGTATAGCTAGTCACTGTATTCCTAGGCTGTAATGTAGTTGTTGCCTTGATTGCAGTGTAGTAGAAATACAGTTTTCATCACAAGGGACGGGTCTTAGTCTTTGTTTTGTATCTAGTGAAAACGTCTTAGTTGGTTTTGAAAGATTTTTAGTTAAAAAGGGCATACATAAGTTCAGATTTCTGAAGCATTCTACTGTGTATCTCAAGTCAAAAGTGCTCTATTTCTGAACCCAATTTATGGTCTTGGAAATGTTGATGTACTCCTAACTGAACGTATTCTGATGTTTCTTCATAAATATAGAAATCTGTTTCAGCAAACTTTCATGACAGTATCCAATCCTATGTGCTTGCATAGACAATGGACATCTAGTTGGCATTTACTATCAAAAGTGGGGTACGCTTTTCTGCTATTTCATCTTGTGAAAATAGCATGCAAGCTTTCTGAATTTTCAATAATATTTGCGTCTTGGTTTACTTTGTAAAACGTGGACGTTTAATATCAACATCCTGGTCCAAAATAACCTTGAACCTGGTATTTTATGCAAGTAATCATGGAGTAGGAGTGCCTAGCAGGAAATCCTTGAAGTGGGGGGAAAGAAGAGGCTTTTTTTAACAGATGCTCTATTTTCAGTTGTTCTGTGGACCCTTCCTGTAACAGCTGTGCAGAGTGGAGGATTTGTTTTCTGTCTTCCCTAGCTGTAAACCAATTGTTTTCTAAACTTAATAACACACACTGT
Organism: Chlamydotis macqueenii; assembly: GCF_036417535.1. Lineage (NCBI taxonomy): Eukaryota > Metazoa > Chordata > Aves > Otidiformes > Otididae > Chlamydotis > Chlamydotis macqueenii. The sequence continues at coordinate 86,736,571 of NC_141557.1, read as the reverse complement.
AGCAACCCTATTCTGTTACTAGTTGCTTTTATACATTGAAGGTAAAATATTAACCTTTGACTTTTCTCAGTGCAGCATAAACTGATACTTTGCAATTAGGAAGCAAAAAAAAAATTGCTCTTATGTTTTAATATTAGTTGTTTAAACTTGTTTTAAAACAACAGTTCAATCATTAAAATCTTTTGTAAATACAAAATAGCCTATAAATGAATTGATTGTATATTTGTTTTGCCCTATATAAATACATGTGTGTGAAGGTATTCCATATGTATATCACTGCCTCTGATCAACTGAGCTTACTTTGTTGAATGAGAACTTAATGTCTATGTTTCTGTTGATAAAAAAGCTTTTGACCATATTGGACATTAAAAGTTGCAGTGAAAGAGGTTTCTATGAGGCTTATTTTAGATGCCTTAGTTTTTTTTCTGAGGAGTAAATAAAATTAACTTTCTTATCTTCACAGATGCTTGGACTTGATGGATCTCTAGTTTTTCTTGTAAGTGAAATTCTGCATTTCAAGAATTTTTGTAGAAGACACTTTTTTCCAGTAAACTGTATTTTTTAAAATTACGTCATGCTATTTGAAGTACCTATTTTCATATGAAATATATCCTTTAAAAAGACTTTGATATTATGTCCATGTTCAAGCAAGTTGTCTTTTTTAGGAGTTTCACAGAGTAGTTGTGTGTGTGGTGTAAAAGTGGGATTTCTTAAAAGACATAGGTAACTTTGGATCACATACTCCCCTGTAAATAAAAAATAGACCCTTTAAGAAAGCATACACTGAAAATATGTATCTGTTCTAGTCTTAAGTTTTGCTTTTTGTTATTATTAGAATAGCGTCCTCGTTCGAACTTCTCTGATTTGCCCTAAGACTGTCAGAACACCACTAGTGAATTTTTAGTGTAAACTAGATTTAAAAATTTAAGATCTTCAGTATGTTTCTTGACTTTATTTAGGTGGGTCTTTTGTTCCTCCCTGGAATTTTTCCCCTCTTTAATATTATTTTAATTGATGTCAGTATCAAATCTGTTTTTTAAAATCTTCACAATAGTCAGTCTATCTTGTGGAGTACATATCTTTAATTGGTTCCAAAAATCTATGATAATTTACCAAAGCACTCTTAATAAGGCTGTTGACTTTTTAACACTTGTCTGTGGGTGAACTTGTCTGATTATCTCCCTGACAAACTCTTACATATATAATTCATATCTTCCAGTGGGCTTTGTTTTACTTTATTTGAAGGGCTCTATCTGCGCCCATCCTGCCTGACTGTTGGAGATGTTTAGCTCTGACTTCAGAGTCAGGGGAGAGAGCGTGCAAAGAGACAATGACAACAAAACTTTAACCCATCACAGCTACGGTCATTGGGTGTCATCTGCCAGATGACTTATTTTAAAAAGAGAAGTCATTTATATTTTTAAGTGGGGGGGGAAAGCTCAATGCTCCCTTCCAACAGTATAAATTTACTGTCTTTAATGTGGGAAAGAAGTATCATTATATGAATGTGTATATTAGATACTGTAGTGGATGTCTCATGTCTGAAATAAAATGTCTCATTTTTATGTAATGTCTCATATTTAAAACAATGTAGCTTATTTTGTCATTAGTGATTGACCCTAAATAGTAATATCAAAAGAATTAAAATTCCAGTGTACTTATGGCTGAATTTACATCTTGGCTAAAAATAACATTAAAAAATAGAAATGTGCTGTCACTTCTAAAGTGAGGCTGTCAGTTTTGTTAATGGATTTATTGTGACAAAGTCCAATTGTTAAAAGTTCAGATGAACACTTTCTCATTTATAAAACAGATAACCATGTACATTTCATGAAATGTTTTTTAAGGGTAGAACTATATATTGATTTTAAAATAAAACCTTATTTTTACAAAATAAGAGTATTAAAGTAAATATAAATGTTCTTCTCTAGGTAAATGTCCATGAATGTAAACAGATGCTTTCATAGCCTTGTCGTACATATTTCAGTCTTTGTGCTAGAGCAGATTTCCTGGCTCTAATGTGAGATGTGCAAGTTCTGGTAGCAATAGGCAGTTGAAAAAAGAAGTTTAGATACAAAAGTAAAATTACTTATTTAAATGACTGATATTTATGTATGGTTTCCTTGTCATCTTCCTCTCTCCTTCCCCCATACCCCTTGCAGGAACATGTCTTTTGGGTGGTATCTTTAAATACGTTGTTCATACTTGTTTTTGGTAAGTATCATTTGCTTTTAGGTTTTAAAAATATCCTTCTTAGTGAAGTGATAATGCAGGTTAATTTTAATACTGTTCTCTCAATTAAGTTGTGACATCTAAAAATGGAACCACAAATGGAACTGGGAATATAATAAATCTTTATTGCTTCTAGTTTTGTAATTTTGATTTCTTTAAGTGAATAATTTTAAAATAGGAAATCTACCAAAAGCTTGAGTCAACCAAAGCACAGAAAATAATATTTGTTTGGAATACTGTTAAATTAAAGGAGGAGCCTCCTGAATTTAATTTATGAGCAAATGCAGTACTTTTAGGAATGGCTAGAATTTTTTTTCCTTATAGTTTTCACTAGATATATAGTTAAATAACTTTTTCCATCAATAATCCATTTTTGGAGCTCAAAACTGGGAGGGAGAGGAGCTCATGGAAACATAGCTGACTGTGTAGACACACAAACTCACTTGCTCTGAATTATCAGTTTAGAAAAGGATTGGTTATGTGGCTTTGTTTTTTTGAGTGATCTTTCTTGGAAGAAAAGTTTGAGCTTTGAAAACTGAAGTCATAGTGTAAATAAGAAATTTTTGCTCACAATACTGAACCAGTGACTTGAGCATCTAGTTACTGAAATGAATCAGCAGATCAAAAGAAAAAAAATTATCATGTATACTTAATTTACAAAAAAAATTATAATAATTTGAATAAACTGGAAAATACTTGAATTATTTTTAGTAATTGGTCTTTTAAAATCTGTAGTTATCAGAAGTTAATTAGGTTTTTAGCTGCTATAAGACTTACGCTTTTTTAATAGGTATGTAACTACTGTGAAATTTCTAAATCCTTGATTTAAATGCAATAATGTGAGTAATAAGAATAATTAATCTGATTGTCATATAGATGTGTTTTCAGTAGCTCTAAGTGTGCTTTAACAAGTGGGAAACTGACAAGTATAGAAGAGAAGGGGAATGACTTTCCCAAGCAAGTGAGCAGGAGATGTGGGAATTTAACTTGTGCCTCTCAAGCCTATTTTTAGTATCTTTCTCACTAAGTAATACTGCCTAATTTACACCTGCCAAATCTCTAGTTATTCATAGTTGTAGTCCTGGTGAATTCAAATGTCACAGGAGGTCCTTTAGAAAAGATAAAACAGAAGGAAAGCATTCAGAACCTTAATTACTGGCCTGGAAATTCTCCTGTGATTTTCTCATATATTTTCTGTAGCTCATTTTAGTACTCCCAGAGGAGTTTGTGCTCCTTCATGCTTTTTATTTCAAAAGGATCTATTAGAAATTCTGTTTTAAAGAAACTTACTTAAAAAACACGATGAACTGTACACTACAATCTCATAAAACAGTCAGAAAGAAAAGATACAACTTTTAAGTCATGAGTCTGATGTCTACAGGAGTTGAGTGTGGTTTTTGGGTTGGGATTGTTTTGGTTTTGTGTTTTTGGTTTTTTGTTTGGTTTTTTCATGTTTTTCTTTCTCTTGTTCTTAGTGAACAGGAAGAGCTCAAGTCCTCCCTTTCATCTTTTAAATTTTGGCTGTTCCCAGTAACTGCTGATTTCTCTGAAAGGGACATAAATGAAAACTTCCTGATCATTGATTAGGGTGATATAAGTCCTGCTAAATCTTTTCCTAGGTTTTTTTTTACATATTAGTCCTATGGAAATAAGAGGGAGAGAAAAAACCTTCAGGCTTTTAATTTGAAGATAAATTTAGTCTACAGTAGTCCCCAGAGTGGATTATCATGATACAGTAAAGGCAGTAATGACAGCCTCTTTACTTCCGATTGACTCCCTCTACTCTTGTAGGAAAACGATGTTGAATTCTGTAGTCCTTAGTAGCCTGGTTAGAAGACCACAAAGTGGGCAAAACAACTACTTGATCCCGTTGCAAATACACAGGTGTCCAAAAATGAGGAAAGTTCTGTGTTTTTTAATTCATTCCTCCTGAGACCTCAGAATTGGCAAGGTAGAGTTCTTGGGAATGATGACAGTTCTTACTACGTTAATTCAAAGTAAAAGACTTCACAGTTGCTCCTCATCCCTTCACTGGAGCAATGTCTTTCTCCCCCTCACCTTCTCTTCCCTTTGCAAATTTCTGCAGGGCTTGCATTTTTCACAGTGTGCTTAAGAGTTAAAGCACTAAACCTGAAATCTTGCTGAAGCAAGATGAAAAATGACTACTGAAGTCTTTCAGTACATGGGAAAGACTAAATACACAGAACAGGTTCCTACAGAAGTCTATGTGACTAATAAGCATCCTAGTACGTAAGACTGAAAACCTCAATTAATTTACACACAGCAAGATGAACTAAGAAGGAAAAGACTGCCCTCTTACTCTTTGTAGTTTCATATTGTTTGAAGTCTTTCAGTGTGAACTCTGATCTGATTTTCAGTGTTTGTAAAATTGTAGAAATATAACACTTGCAAATATTTGTTGGAAAGTAATTTCTTAGGTTTTTTTTTCACACAATTGATGAAAGGTAGAATAATTACCATATTACAATACAGATCCTGTAAATTATGGTCCATTTAGCAGTTTTCATGGCCTTTTTTCCCCTTCTTTCTGCTTACATTATGCAGCATTTTGTCCGTACCACATTGGTCACTTCTCCATTGTTGGCCTTGGCTTTGAGGAATATGTAAGTACTGTTTTATAGTTTAAAAATTAAAAAAAACCTGCTGCTATTTATTTAATCACAATGTTTTTGTAGCATTCTTCCACTTTTATCTGTGATCGCAAAAGTAACGTGGAGCGTTTCTCACTTTTTCTCCTCAAACCTTTTTTTAATCTATAATGAAAAATATTCTCTCACTCTTTCCCTCTTCCTCCATTATTTACATTTAAAAGGATATGTTTTGGGGTTTTTTAACAGCTTCTTGTCCTCATGTACATTTTTAATTTGTGTACTGAGTAATGTTCAAAGTTAAGTTAATTATAATAGGTAATGAAAGCTAGGAGGTAGTGAGGTAGTGTAAAGTGACATGTTTTGTTTCATATGTAGAGGTTGTTTCATGTTTGAAGAAAGTAGTTGTTAGACTTTTCCAGTTAATGTAAATATTTTCTGCTCCTGAGGGAGACACCAAAAATGTAGTAGATTATTAAAATATGTAAAAACTAAAGAAGATTGTCATTCTTGAAGAGCTGAGATTTGGAATTTATCTTAATTACATACAAAAGAGCTGTAATCTTTTAAGACACTGTTAAAATTTCCCTTTTGTTCCTTCCTCTCCAGGTTCAAGCATCTCACTTTGAAGGCCTGATTACAACTATAGTTGGATATGTTCTGCTAGCAGTGACTCTAATTGTTTGTCATGTATCCTTTTGTTAGTAGCTACCTGGTTCAGATTTTATTTGTCAGTCATTTTTCTGGATATATTTTGAGGAGGCACAGCCATGATGCAGATGCAATTAACTTAGCATTTTGCTCTGCTCTTTTGGTAAAATTAGAATAAAAGATATCTTCTGTTCTCTAAGACATTTAAAAGTTGTTGGCATGATTGCATTCTTCAGAATACCTGCACATGTTTAACAACACAAAAGTATAGGCTTTAATGCTTGCTTGAAGGCCTCCAAATGAATTTTAAAGGTCTGTCTGAGAAGGTGAGTGTAGAACCATTGGTTTTAGTTTTGTTTTTTTTCTCACTGTCCTTACGCTATTGCTGTAGGCTACGTAGTTGCAGCAGAAAGAGAAATGGGATTATGAAAATGTGTAAGGTGTTGTGGGAAATATATTCACATCTTTTTGATCCTGCCAGATCTTTAGAGTGTATTTATTTTCTCTTTTATGTCTCTGAACCACTGACAGTTTGCAGCAAGGATTTTTTTCAGGGCATAAACCTCAGTATAACAGAGAAAATTAAGTAATGGGAGAGTCCTGAAAGCTAGAAGGATTTGGTCACAAGTTAAAAGTCTGCATTCTAGCTGTGTCTTTTCAAATGGACTACAGCAACTTCAGTTTGAAAAAATAAATGTTTGTTGGCAGTTCTCTGTTCAGGAGTATACAAAGCTAACATCAACCTTAGAGCACACCATACCAATGTGCATTGCAAATGTGGTAGAACAGTTGAGTGATATGTCTCTGTTTTGCCTCCTTAAAAAAAAAAAACAAACAAAAAAACCAAAACAAAACAAAAAAAAAAACTCCCAAAATGTAATATGCATCCAGGTAAGAGTTTGTTTCAGGCTGCATGAAAATCAAAGCTACCATTTAAGGTAGGCCTTCAGTTTTGAAACTTGCTTACGCATGGCAGACATTTTCAAAGGCAGCTGTTTATTTCTTGAGAAAAATTTTGGATGTTTGGTTTAAGAAGGGTGGTAGTATTGTTATTTATTTATTTATTAATTTGTTTAGTTTAGATGCATATTTGGGGAGGTTATCCAACAGGTCAAGTCAGTCAAGACTGTCTTCCAGAGTCACAGACAATTTTGAAAATAGAGCCCTAATAAAATATGTTCGTCCTATTTCAATTTTGTCTTTTATAAAATTTCCTGTTGCTAAAAGCCACCTAATACAGTGTTTCATATTAATAAAACTACGTTATAAAGTATTTTTCAGTGTTATTTTCTTGACAAAACTCTTCAGGGTTTGGCAGCACTTGTTAAGTTCCAGCGATCACGTCGTTTATTAGGAGTTTGCTATATTGTTGTCAAGGTAATCCTGGTTTTTTATTTGTAGCAAAAAAACCCCTCTCAATTTAAGCTTACATTATAATTTTCTTAGCAATTTCTGTTAAACTAGTGAGATGTTCTTTTCTCTGTTTTTCCTAAAGGTTTCCTTGTTAGTGGTGGTTGAAATTGGTGTGTTTCCTCTCATCTGTGGCTGGTGGCTGGATATATGCTCTTTGGTAAGAATGGGAATAAATGGGATTAATTATTTTTTAACAATGTTTAAAGGAACAAAAGTTCTGAGGAGAAGAGTTGTTGGTATGAGTTTGACAGCACTCTTCTGTTTTTATAAACATAGTGTTTCCAGAGGAAAAGGGTTTTTCAGGTACTGCTTAATGCTAATTTTGTTTTCCTTTATGTTACTAAATACAAACTAATATGCTATTATTAAAATAATAAGATCCGCTGTTATTAAAATAATAAGATCCTAATCGTTTTTACTGCATTTACAAGACCACTATGATAATGAACTTACTTATAGGCAAACTTGTGTACTGAATAAACTTCTTTATGTAGCCATCTTATGTGAAATGGCAGTGACTTCATATTTTAACAGTTGTTCAGTCTCTTTGTGTTTTGAACAAGATACATGCTGTGTTTGCTTGGAATTGAGAAGGATAGCTTTTCTGTCCTAAAAAAAACCCTAAGTGATTAATTTCAAATGGAGAAAATTAATTTCTTCTAGCCTTAGTAGAAATATAATTTTACTTAAGGGAATAAATATTTGCTTCCATCACAGTGCCACTTTGTTTGAACTGATTTGTAACTTACGTAGTGTATGATAGTGTTTGAGTTTAATTCCTTCTTCTTTCTGTCAAAAGAAAGAAATTGATCAGAAATTAATCTTTATTTGCTGTTCTTATTGTAAATTATTCCCCTTTTTAAATTAAATGCTATAATTATTTATGTGTTAGCACAAGGCAGACATTTAAATTAAATATCTATTAGTATATAAGAACTAGGGTAAACAAAATGAGTAACCATGGAGATTTGCCAGACTTTATTCTTATTTGATTATTACTGACCTTCTAGGAGATGTTTGATGCCACTTTGAAAGATAGAGAATTGAGCTTTCAGTCTGCCCCAGGTACCACAATGTTTCTGCACTGGTTAGTTGGAATGGTTTACGTCTTTTATTTTGCATCCTTCATTCTTTTACTGAGAGAGGTAAGTATATAAGAACAAGATTGGTATTTAACATAGTTAGAGAAGCTTGCATGTTGAACTGTTAGTTAAAACTTTCACATGTGGATATTGTTGCTACTGTGTTTTGTGTGTGTATGCTGGATTTCAGCCTTATGTAAAAAGGGCCACACTGGTGCTTACTGCAGTGGAAAATTATGATTTAAATTATATTTTACTTAAAGATTTTTAGTTTACAAGGAGTCTTGAAACATAGGTGTTGCCTTCAAATGAATCTAAAAAAAATTTAGTTGTTTAAGATTGATTAATACTTGAAAACTAAGCTTATAATTGGTTATTGCTTCCCTACTTCTCTATGGTAATGCTTCCTTTGTTCTATTTCTGTATGATTTTTTTTTTTGAGCCTTGTTCAAATACTCGTATTATGTTTAAAAATTATTTGCTGCAGCAGTGTTATCCAAAATGAAAAACAAAGAATACAAAGATAATTTTCTCCTAATACATTGTTTTCTATTTCCTACTTCAGGTATTGAGACCTGGTGTCTTATGGTTTCTCAGGAATTTGAATGATCCAGACTTTAATCCTGTGCAGGAAATGATTCACTTGCCCATTTACAGACATCTCAGGAGGTTTATCTTATCAGTGGTAAGGACTTTTCTCAAGTATTTCTTTATTTGGAAAGAAAACTTCTTATGTTAGCTCCCATATACACTACTGCATATTTAAGGAAAAACATTTTCATCATGAAGGTGATTAGACACTGGAACAGGTTGTCAGCCAAATCTGTCTTTTGAGATACTCAAAACTGAACTGGGTAGGGTTCTGAGCAACATAATGTAGCTGGGTCTGCTCAGAGCAGGGGGTTTGGGTTGTTTACCCCTTGTTGTAGTTCAGCCTGGATCGGGACCAGACTACGCAGTCTCTCTCTCGCTCCCCCCACCCTCCGAGAGAATAGGGGGAGATGATATAAGAAAAAACGGCTCAAGGTTTGAAATAAGGATGGGGAGAAATCCTTAAAGTTACTGTCACAGGCAAAACAGACTCGACTTGGGGAAAACTATTCATTTATTTCTAAAACTAGCAGGAGAATGAGACAGGGAACAAGATAACCTCCCCCTAGCCCTCCCTCTTCCCGGGCTTAACATTATCTCTACTACCTTCCCCTCCCGAGCGGCACAGGGGGAAGAGGGAATGGGGGTTGCGGTCAGTTCATCACACGTTGTTTTATGGCGCTATGTCATTGTCAGGGGAAGAACTCCTCGCATTCCTCCTCTGCTCCAGCGTGGGGTCCCTCCCACGGGCCACAGTCCTTCGTGAAACTGCTCTGGCGTGGCATCTCTTCCATGGGTTGCAGTCTCTCCAGAACGGCTGTCCCAGCTGGCCCTCCACAGGCCACAGCTGCCTTCAGGCCTCCACCTGCTCTGGCGTGGGGTCCTCCACAGGCTGCAGGTGGATCTCTGCTCCTCTGTGGACCTCCATGGGCTGTAGGGGGACAATCTGCTCCACCATGGTCGTCACCACAGGCTGCAGGGGAATCTTGGCCAGGAGCCGCATTACTCCTCCCCCTCCTTCTTCACTGACCTTGGCGTCTGCAGCTGTTCCTCACAACAGGCTGGCAGACGCCTCTCAGGATCCTTTTTACATCTTATTCACTTCTCATCTCCTCTCCACTTCTTGTAGCCAGGCCGGGCCGAGTTGGGCCCAGTCAGCTGCCCGGCGGGAGGCCAGAGGGTGAGGCCTGCAAGGCCCATGAGGCTCGCACCTCCCCCTCTCTGCCCCCGCTCAGCTGCTCCACATCTTCTCTCTTTTTTTATTTTTTTTTTTTTTTTTTTTTTTCCCCTTCTTAAATATTTTATCGCAGAGGCGTTATCACGAGACATTCTGCTACCAATCAGCTCGGCCTTGGCCAGCAGCAGGTCTGCCCTAAGCCCGGCTGAGTCCACTGAACAAAGGGGAGCGACTTCTAGCAGTTTCCTACAGAAGCTACCACCTTAGGCTCCCCCTTACTAAACAAAACCAGAACACCTCTAAAGGTCTCTTCCAAAACAAATTTTTCCTGTGATATTTTCACCTTATTCAAAACCACAGGAAACATTTGTGTATTCAGACAAGTGTTTATTATTATGGATATTGTAAATAACTTCTTCATGCTCTTAGTTATTGCAGTAAATGTGCATTCAATTCAGCTAAAGTAGTGTGGCAAAGGTAGAGTAACTGTCTAGTTATGTTTTGGATTGGAGTATGCTGATCTAGCCAGTGGTGTCTGTTTCCAGATTATTGTTGTAAGATATCGAAAACGATGAAAGTTTTTGTTTGGTTTTTTCTTTCTTTTTTTTTTTCCCTTTTGCTTGTTTGTCTGAAGTTTGTCTAGCATGCAGTAAGGGAAGGATCTTAGGCTGTCTTTGACATAAATGTCGCATCAACTGTGAAAACTCATATAGAATCATAGAATGATTAGGGTTGGAAGGGACCTTCAAAGGTCATCTAGTCCAACCCCCCTGCAAGGACCAGGGACATCCCTAACTAGATCAGGTTGCTCAGAGCCTCATCCAATCTGGCTTTGAATGTTTCTAGGGATTGGGGCATCTACCACCTCTCTTGGCAACCTGTTCCACTGTTCTACAACCCTCATTTTTTCCTAATATCTAATCTAAATCTCTCTCCCTTTATTTTGAAACCATTACTCCTCATCCTATCACAACAGGCCCTACTGAACAGTCTCTGCCCATCTTTCTTGTAGGCCCCCTTGAGGTACTGGAAGACCGCTATCAGGTCTCCCTGGAGCCTCCTCTTCTCCAGGCTGAAGAACCCCAGCTCTCTCAGCCTGTCCTCATAAGAGAGGTGCTCCAGCCCTCTGATCATCTATGTGGCCCTCCTCTGGACTCGCTCCAACTGGTCCATGTCCTTCTTACATTGGGGGCTCCAGAACTGGACGCAGTACTCCAAGTGGGGTCTCACCAGGGCAGAGTAGAGGGGCAGAATCACCTCCCTCGACCTGTTGGCCACGCTCCTCTTGACGCAGCCCAGGATGCGGTTGGCCTTCTGGGCTGCAAGGGCACATTGCCTGCTCATGTTGAGCTTCTCATCCACTGTTGCTTCCAAGTCCCTCTCCAGACACATTATCATTTGACATACTGTATTAATACACCTAAAGTGCTTTGAGCAGTAAAAGTTCATGGACAGATCTTAGTTCTGTTAGAGAGCCCTTCAGTACCTGAGAGGAGCTGACCTGTTCACCTTTGAGAGTATTTTCTCCTTAGATAATCATAATGCTTTAGCTGCCTGAAACTTCATGACACAGCAAGTGGCCCAAATATAAGCAAAGATCTCCTTGTTACTAAAGATCTTAAAGATGTGTTCTCAGACTGTGCTGGAACTGGTGGTTACTTAAACGTCATCTTTTGAGTTTCTTAGTTAATTAACTCAGAACTTTTACCAGCCTCATACTAGAATATGGAACTCAGAATGGTGATCATTTACAGCAGGTCACGCTTTTCAAGTTATGTTTCTCAATATTTTCAAAAAATTTCTTGTGTAGAAAATAAACTATTAAGTTTCAAGAAGAGTGGGATATGATTTTTCTTTTTTACATAGCTAAACACATTATATTTTTTTTGCATTTTTAGTCTCTAGTAGTGCATTTATATGAAATGTTTAAAATGTACTTGAGTTTTTTGTTTCCTTAAGGAACCAGATTAAGATTTATAAAAGTACATGGTCTTTATGCATCTATTCTCCCCTAGTAAATTTTGATCTTTCAGCCAACTTAAAATGTGAGGAAATACAAACTGAAAAGCCTTTTTGAGGTTTCTGCAAGTTGCTTAAAAACTCAGCCACTAGGAAAAGAAGAGGAATCCAAAATTAGTAATCCAAAATTAGAGAAGGGAGAAGAAAGAACAACTGGCCAACATGATCCTACCTGTCAGCTGCCCAGTCAATGCTTATTCACCCGCAGTCCTATTTGGCGAGGACATCATAGTGTACTGGTCTGCCTGAGATGGAGTTAATTTTCTTCATAGCCGCCTGTGTCCTTCTGCACTTTGGATTAGTGGCTGGAACAGCGTTGCTAACACACAGGTGTTTGGCTATGGCTGAACAGTGCTTGCACAGCACCAAGGCTTTTCCTTTGCCCTGCTCCCTCGCCCCTCCAGCAAATACACCTGGCACAGCTGACTCAAACTGACCAAAGGGGTATTCGATACCATGTGGTGTTGTGCTCAGCAGTAAAAGCTGTGGGAAAGGAAGAGGAAGGAGGGGGTGTTCATGGTTATGGCATTTGTCTTCCTGAGCTGAGGCTCTGCTTTCCAGGAAGTTGCTAATCGTCTGTCTGCTGATGGGAAGTAGTGACTGAAATCCTCTTTCTGTTTTGCTTGCACACACAGCTTTTGCTTTCTGTATTAAACTGTCATTATCCCAGTCCATGAGTCCTCTTGCCTTCTTTCTATTGTCTACCCATTCAAGCCAGAGAGGGGTAGATGTTTGTCTATTAGCCAGGGCTAACCCACCACACACAGGAAACGTGTCAGAGAGATGGGTGGGAAACTAGGTTTGGTTGTTTCTGCTATTCAGACTAACTTGTTTAACTTCCATCTTGCAGATTGTCTTTGGATCAATTGTACTGCTCATGCTCTGGCTTCCTATACGCATTATTAAGTATCTCCTGCCTAACTTTCTTCCATATAATGTTATGCTCTACAGGTAAGCATTTAATTTTAAAAAGATATTTTTTCAGTCTCCCTATAATTTATAAAAATGTGTATTTGCACTCTTTGAGCATTTAGTGTGATGTTTGGTATGTATTTGTTTTCATTTGTTTTCAATTAAACTTCATTGTTCTAGAAAAGTAAAAAGATAAAGGATGTTGGATACATCATACAATTTGACAAATAAAAAGCTACTAAGAAAAATAAAAATTTTGTATTACTTTTGTAATGATAACTATTTGGGTTTTTTATGCCCTCAAAACACTTTCTCCTTCAACTTTTTGATAGTGAAGTTGCTGCCATATTTGTTTTTCATTCATTCCTGATTATCATTGCTTCAAGAATAAAAGAACATCTGTAACTGCATTTCTTCTTAATTACAGCAGTATCTTTCTGTTTCTAAATAGTAATTGAAACAGCAACGATAGAAGCAAATAGAAGAGCAAATCTTACTCTCTGATAGGATCTTTCTCAACAGTTTTTCTCAAATTTCTTGTGCACTTAAGTGCCTAAACACTCATGAACACTTAACCTGTGCTCAGAATAATATATAAGGAAAAATGTGTGCAAAAACCTAAGAATTGTTCCTGTTGGTATACAATATATTTTTAATTGTGGTGCTGTTAATATGATCAGTGTAAAAGACTACAATCAGAATGTTCCTTATATTTGACTTCAGCTCTTCCCATTGTTTCTAGTGATGCTCCAGTAAGTGAACTTTCCCTAGAACTCCTTTTGCTTCAGGTGGTGCTTCCAGCTTTGCTAGAACAAGGACATACAAGACAGTGGCTGAAAGGTCTTGTACGAGCATGGACTGTTACTGCTGGATACTTGCTGTAAGTACAGAAGGCCGAAAACAACTACAAGCATTGTGTCCAGCTTAGCCTTCTAACGTGAAAGCAGCATGCTTTCAAGACAGTTATCCCAACAAGTAGCTTTAATAGCTGTTTTATAGATAAATATGTGATGAAAAACTTCCATGGCGGTTTCCTTTGGAAGTACCTTCTTCTAAGCTGTAGTTGTACCTACTTCTTGACTAGTCTTTCACAGGTAATTCTTTTGGTGCACTATTACAGCATTTGCTGCATTTTGAAAAGTTATTTTTTGAATGAATTCGTCCACATTTTGATAGTGTTTAAGTATGACGCAAGAAGAGAATTTTGGAGATGATGAGAGAAATGGCTTTGCTTTCTCCAATGTTGCAGCTGTTAAGAACCATTGTGAAATATCTCTTCATCAATGTTAGTTGAGCAAAGATGAAAATGTTTTCCTCTGCTTTTCTTAAAAAGCAAATTGCTGTGATAATGTTTTCATTGTCTGCCAATAGAATATCTGCATGCATCTTGCTGCTAATAAAAATTTTGGTAAAGCTGAGGAAAATAAACTTCTAAATGTTCATATTGAGTTTTAGAGTTTTTTTAATCAGATTCAAATATCTGTTTGCTAGTGATGTATACAGGAAATAATAATGGAACACTTTTTCAAGTAGGTTCACTCTTTCTAGGATTGATGTTCTTAAAAAGTTGTGAACAGGTTTTGAGCAATTTAGAGTGTTTTGAAAGATTCTGTACTTCTGAAAACGTGTCTATAACAGTACAGTACCGTCCTTGTACAGTTTAGGTTTGAAGGCACTTTTTTCCAATACAGCTTAGTAGTGGTAAAATAAAAGCTGTCAGTTGAACTGCCTACACTTACACAAACTGAAATATCAATGCAATTTTCCTTCTACATGCACAACAACTTCAATACCAGATGTTTTTAAAGCAGTCAGACGGATAAGTGATCTTTATTTGTGGCTGTATTCCCACTGTTCTAATCTGCATCCCCACTAACATTTTGCTTCTCAATTCTGTGTTTAGGATGACATTGAGTACATTATCAGAAAATGGTTTATTTTACTTTATCAAGAGTCTGTCAGTATGCCTGTATAAGTTTCATACAACTTGTACTCATTCTGAGTAGGGCTATCTTTCCGTAAGTTTCTTATTCATATCAAACAGAACAAAACTGAAACTTTGATTGTTGCAGAGATCTCCATTCTTACCTACTTGGTGACCAGGAAGAGAATGAAAACAATGCAAACCAGCAGCCTAACAACCAGCATGCTCGCAATAATAATGCCATTCCAGTTGTGGGAGAAGGTCTTCATGCAGCCCATCAAGCCATACTTCAACAAGGAGGACCTGTGGGTTTCCAGCCTTATCGTAGGCCTTTAAAATTCCCGCTCAGGGTAGGTATATCTAATGCATTGAGAGAAAAGGTAAAGGCATTTGGAAAATGGGTATAATTTTGGGGTGGGTTTTTTGTTTGTGTTTTTTTTGGGGGGGGGGTTTTGTTTTTGTTTTTTGGTTTTTTTTGTAAGAAAGATTTGGCCCATGTGTTATCAGAAGTCAAGTGGTAGGTCATGTGGTTGTGTGTTTTGTACAGTTTGCATCTTTCTAAAAAGTAGACTTAGTTCACAGAATCACAGAATTATCAAGATTGGAAAAGACCTAAAAGATCATCCAGTCCAACCATCACCAATACTTCTCAGCTAAATCATATCCCTCAACACAACATCCAAACGTTTCTTGAACACCCCCATGGTCGGTGACTCCACCACCTTCCTGGGCAGTGCATTCCAGTGCCTGACTACCCTTTCCGAGAAGTAATATTTCCTAATGTTCAGCCTGAATCTCCCCTGGCGCAGCTTGAAACCATTGCCTCTAGTTCTATCACTGTCTACACGAGAGAAAAGGCCGACCCCTAGCTCACTACAACCTCCCTTCAGGAAGTTATAGAGAGCTATAAGGTCTCCCCTGAGCCTCCTCTTCTCCAGACTGAACAATCCCAGCTCCCTCAGCCGCTCCTCATAAGGCCTGTGCTCCAGACCCCTCACCAGCTTCGTAGCCCTCCTCTGAACGTGTTCCAGGGCCTCAATGTCTTTCTTGCAGTGAGGGGCCCAAAACTGAACACAGTACTCGAGGTGCGGCCTCACCAGTGCCGAGTACAGGGGGACAATTACCTCCCTGTTCCTGCTAGTAACACTGTTTTTGATGCAAGCCAGGATGCCGTTATTCTCACATATAAGAGAATAACTTTCTCTTTTTTTTTTTCCAGCATGTAACTTAAAACCTTCAATTACCATTTTATTTATAGATCACATACATGTTGTGTATTTTCTATTAGTTCAGATCTTATTTTCCTAACAGTTAGTAATGGAGAGAAATATAATAGCCCCTCAGCAAACAGATAGTTCAGACGTGTCTCTAAACAAGGCATGGCTTTTAAGAGGGATACTTGGATCTTGTAGCTGAAGTGTATTTTAAACTTTTTTGCATTATTAAGAAATTAAATGGAGTTCTGTTGCATCAATATTAAACATAGAAAGGTGTTATAATAATTGAAAGTTCTAAATCCTTACAATTAGAAAGGAAATATTGTTGGCAAATACTTAACTTTCTAGAATAATATTTAGGTCAAACTAGATAGTTTTGTTGTTACTAGAACTCTGAGTTAATAAAATATAAACTTAAACACAGCTCATTTACCATGGTTTCAAGTATAGCTCAAGAATGCAAATAATGACTAAAGTTAGAACAGTGCAGTATTGCTTCTGACATTTCCTTAAAATGCTAAATCTACCAGAATTCTCATACCAATGTACAAAATAGTTTGAGTGGGGTTTTTTATCCCATAAATCTCAACCTAGTAGAAAAGAAAGCAAAATTGAAAGTGTTTTAGGATTTCACAGTTGTTGAGCTTCTGAGTGTTTGAACTTGGAGCTTTTTGGGTGGGGAGGCAGAGTTAATTCCTTCCACTGCTGTTTTTGCCCTCTAAAATGGCTCTTCACAGGAAGGCATGAGCTACAACAATGTTGTAGAGGAAACGGTGGGAGGAAGTAACTCGGGCATGAAAAGGCTAGTGAAGCAGAATGAATTTGCCCCTCATGGCAGCTGCTGCTACCTCAGTTTGGTCAGAACAGGAAGGCACAGCATACACTTTTTAATCTAGCATAAATATTCGTTACTGTTAAAAGGAGTGGTGCTGATATTCTTTCTGTGGCAATGGCTCTGTTCTTCCCTTCTTAGTATTAATGGCTGTGCTAGAACACACACCATGGGCTGGAACAGGAAACTGTTCCAGCTGAAAACTGAGGTAATATGCAGAAGGCACTAGTTAGACACGTTTGACAGGTCAGGTAAGATTTTATATTGTGATTTTTAAAGAAAATATGATACATGTGATGTTTTCACTTAGACTGAGTCAAGTTCATATGAAGTTGCTGGGGTGGCAGATGAGTGAATTGAAATTAGTTCCCTGATCGATTGCTAAGGAGGTAATTAAAGTGGACTCTTACTTAGTGCGACTTGGCAATGTATAACAACTGTGATGTGGACATGCTGCTTTCAAGGAAGGAGTGTGTTAGCATAGGGACTTATTTTTGTGGATGCCGTTGGATAAAGATGTGTGCTGAAATCATCTCCCCCTCTCAAACTACTGCAAAGTATACGCTTTCAGTCATCTGGGGTGCTGACCTTGAACTGGTGATAATAGCTAAGCAGTTCCATAGTCAGCTGTCAGAGACTTTTTTTTTTTTTTTCTGGTCTACTTACCTTCATCTAGACATTAAGTTGTTCTTTAGAGACTTCTATAGAATGTAGAAATAAAAAAATATGATTTAACTGAATTTCTTTCCATTGTGCAAGTGCTTCTCATACCTCTTGATGACAACAGTTTTAAACACATTGAATATGATTCAATGTCCCTGGTTCCACTTGTTCGAAATATGGAATCATTCAGGATCACTGTAGGTGATTCAGTTTGAGTTATGGTGTATTGATCTTGGTTCTGCTTGGATAAGTTCATCTTAAGAACAATTTGTCTCCCGCCCAGATTTCCACTATGGAACAAAATGTATTTTAATTACTTTCTCAATTGGGATTTTAAGCATTTGAGAAGGAAAACAACAGTGTAAACATCAGATTTCTTCTATGCTTTCATTATTTTTTTTTCATTTTAACTAAGTTTTGGGAACCTAGAAGAAGATGGTTTATATTCAGGTTTTTATTATGTATTAATATTTTCCACCAGAACTCACTCATCGTGTCCATATGGATTGAGCAAGTAATAAGAACTAATCCTTCATGTTATTTCATTTAGAAATAAGCATGTAAAACTATGGTTTTGATTTTTTTATTATTATTATTTAATTAAGTACATACTGTTAATCTCAAAATTAAAAGGTCAGATTTTTAGATTAATTATTCTACATATAACCCTGTCACTAGTTTTATCAGGCAATCTAGGTAATTCTCCCAACTCATTCGTTTTTTAAACAAAGCTTTTCTTGTGGGGACCTCCAAAAGCCTCTCCAGAACAAATGCTGATGTGTAGAATTTGCTGAATTTTCCTGTTACTGCCTTGTCTTCCTTTAGCCTTCCTTTCATAATCCATAGTTGTCAGCAGAGCCTGCAAACTCTCTGGCAAGCTTTCTTCTGAGGATTCTTAGATTCTGTTACTTTATTGCTGATCCTTAAAAAAAAAAAAAAAACAAAAAAAACTATGTATAAAAATAAACTTATTACTTTTCATAGACTTGGTGTGTTATTTCTGAAATTGCTTTTGGCTTGTCCTACTGTGGTTTTGAATTTCACTTACCAGAGTTTGTTTTCTGCCTTTTTTTTTTTTTTTTCTTTTTTTTTCCCCCTTGTGGATTTATTTCCAACTTCTGTAAATACCTTCTGAAAGCCATTTTTATTTTAATGTTTACTGTGACAACTTTGGGCATACTTTTTTTTTTTTTAAAGTCTTAGAATTAGTAGTGTGGGTTTGTGCCATACCTTAACTTCAGTATATCTAAATGCATCTTCTGAGAGCATTTTTTCTTTTTACTACTATTTTCAATATTCTTTTAATAGATGTCCTTATTTTACCTAGTTTGCTTTTTAAAAATATTTTTGTGGTGGATTTTGCAGAAGAGGGTTGTCCTTGGAACATCTTTGAGTCTGACTATGTTGCAGTCACTCTCAGTGCTGCTTCTGTGATATGAGTGACTAGCTGCCTATGTATTGTTTAGGTCCAAGTCAAGAGTTACTCTTCTTGTACGTTCTCTTGCTCACTGATCCAAGAAGCAGCTGTGTATGGTAAAGCTTCATATCAGCTTTAGTCCTTCATGTGTTGTCCACATGGACTCTTTCCCCAGCATTCCCTAAGTAACTACTTAGACAGTATTGGTCCCAAGCAAGTTACATCATGCGTTCCTCACCATTGAGGAGCTTTTTTTTTTTTTTTTTTTTTCACCTTCAGTCTAGTTGTCAGCTGCTCTGGTTTTCTTCTTTCTGTCATTTGGGATCCCTAACCCACAGAATATTCTGTGTGGAAAAAGGGTATGTGGCTGTTACCTGGCAAGTAACTGGATATGGTGGAATCATCCCTCTTCACACAGGCTAATGTCTGGAAAATCACAAGATTTTCCTTCCTTTAAGCAGTGCTGAAGATGCTGACCTAGAGATGAGACTGTTCTACATTGTCCCCAAAAGTCTCATCAAGGAGAATGTGTTAAAGATTTAACTTTCTCTTAGTCTGTTATGATAAGGTATTAATTTTCCTATAGTAAGCTTGCTTTTTGTGTGGCTTTAGTGTTTAGTGAAGCAGAACTTCATAGCACGTGGTTCTTGAGACATTCAAATATTTAAAGAAGTTAAGTACATGAGAACTCTTTGATAAGATGTAAACCTCACTAAGGAGCCACCAGCTTTGCCGTCAGCTGCTGGTCACATAAACCTGAGGGCATCTGGAAGAACTTTTCTCAGCAAGGTTTTCCTTATTATAAAACTACTGTCTCGCTTATGTGGCATACAGAACTAGAAACCTTTCAGGGTAATTGAGTCATGCTGGTCAGTGTAGAAATAAAGAAATTATTTTTTTATGTACTGTAACAAAGAACTTCAGTCATTCTGTATTTAAAAATTAATTTTTGCCGTTTTGACAACAGATGCGAATTCTTAGAAAATGCAGCACACCTACAGTGTTGTGTGTTTCTACTATGGATAGGTTTCTTATCACCAATTTATGTATACAGTGAAACATCAGCTGGCATTTGAACGTTCTAGTCTAGTGGCCTTTCTAGGATGATACATCTTTTTCATATGTTTGGTTTTTTTTTTTTGCTTTGATTAAGTAAGTTCTTATAAACAGTTTCTCTTTTTTTTCCCTCTTTCAGATATTTCTTTTGATTGTTTTCATGTGCATAACATTACTGATTGCTAGTCTTATCTGCCTTACCTTACCAGGTAAGTCTATTATTGTAAAACTGCGATTAAAAACAGCTCTGCATGTTGCCGTGCTCAACAATGGCAGATGTTTTGAAATCGTTGTTTAAAGTTAAAAAGGGAAAACATGGAAAACTGTCTCATTTTAATGGTACACCATCAAACTGTAATAGTGTAAAATATAAATTGTAGAAATACTTGTATTTAAATGACAGAGATTGCCATTTCCTTTGTTTTGTTGTAGAATAATTTTCTTTTAAGGGCAGGACTGTAAGTGGTGAGACAGTCTCTGTAGTAGTATTGAGAGAAAAAGAGAATTTATACACTTGCACCTTCTTTACCATTTAAAGAAGGAAAATACATAGGTTGTTACCAGGTCTCCTGCAGTATCTTCTTCAATTAAATATTCCGAAGGTGTCATCATGACAAGTCACTAGGAGACTTTGAGGTGATATATATGCTACTTCCCAAATGTGTATGAATAAGTACTTTAACCAAATAAAAATCACTTTGGTTTTGGTTTTTTGTTTTTTGGTTTTTTTTTAAATAATTTGGAACAGACTAAGACATGTAAACTCACTTGAATTTTATAACCTGGCTACCACAGTGCCATGTCATTTTTACTTTCTTGTATTAATGATCCTAAAGTCAATAATATATTGATTAGAGTTAGGAATTTTGTGATGGTCTTAACAGTAGTACTTAAAACTATTCCAGTATAATACTAGTGAGCAGAAACACTATTAAAGAATGAAATGTAGCAAACGAGTCTTCCATTTTTGTCGGAGGGCTTTAGAATCCCCATCAGTATGTCTTAAAAAATTATATGAGGCAGTGAAATAACCCAAACATAGCTCATAAGATTAAAGTTCAAGCTTATGCACTAATCCATTATTTTCTTCGTAGTTCTATATATCAGTGCTTAGGCTCTGAATAGCACAGTGTTCAGTGCTTTGTTTTTCTGTAGTTCAGATCACATTGCTGGTCTAATGAAACCTCAGGAAAAAAAAATCTATCTATGTATTTGGCATAATCTGTTTAACTATTTACACAGTGCTTCACACACTTGTGCTTTATGGGTATAGTACCAAAATACTGTTTTATGCTGAATACTATTTGTGCATTGATATTTAACAATTTGATAAGTATTTCTAATAGACATCCTTCCGTAATACATCAAAAACCATTACTCTATTTAACAGTGTTTGTGTTTTCAGTATTTGCTGGCCGATGGCTAATGTCATTTTGGACGGGGACTGCCAAAATCCATGAACTGTACACAGCTGCTTGTGGTCTTTATGTCTGTTGGCTAACTATCCGAGCAGTGACAGTGCTTGTCGCCTGGATGCCACAGGGTCGCAGAGTGATTTTTCAGAAGGTCAAAGAATGGTCTCTCATGGTGAGTCTTAAGAAGAATTTTTACTGAATTATCAGAAAAAGTAGGTCACAAAACTTGTTTTTTCATTTTTGCTTGCAGGTTTTACTCTAATGTATACTACATTATCCTTTTCAGACAATTTTGAAGCTTTTGCAGCTTACCTTCCCATTGCATGGGGTAACTGTATTTTTGGAAGCCATTTAGCACAATTTTAAGCAATCAATGCAACTAACTTCATGTATATATATATATATATATATATATATATGAGGTTTTTTGTTTTCCTTTAAAAATTCACTGAATCTGTTGCATTACATTATCTCATATGCAATGTGTACTCAAGTACATTTGTTTTCACATACACCTGGAAGCTTAACTATTACTGAATTAGCAACTTGACATTATCAAATAAACAAAATAGTAAAGTTGACAGATGATGATGAACATGTCCCTACAAAGTAGCTTGATGCATATTTTCAGAAATATCTTTGATTTCTCAAATCTTTGTGTTGTTCAAATTAATATTTCTGAAGAAAATATCTATTTTTATTGCCAGGAGTTCAGATTCTCACCATGGCAACAAATTTATATCCTACTTCTTTATCTTGGTTTTGGTTTTGAGGATTTCTATAGTAGATTTCTTGCCGAAGTATAGTAATCTTAAACATTAATAGTATAAATGGTATCTTGTGATGGACATGCTTGTATGCTTATTGGACTATTACAGACAGAAAAACAGTGTAAATATGTATTTCGTGTATTACCATGTTTTCCAAATATAGCCATCATTTTCATGTAGGAAATCTTAAGCTTGTTTAAGAAAACTCAGAGCTAAAATGTAATGTTCTACTTGTTCTTTATCCCGTCTACTGATCATATTAATTGTCAGACTAGTTTTGTATCTGATTTTTGGATGATGCATATAAATTAATATAATTCTAGAATAAAGAAAGATTCAAGCATTGGTATTCTTTCATTTTTTAAGTCAGAAATATTCCATACGGAGTGAATCTTTAAGGTTTGGTTTTCACTGGAGAAAAACCAGCAGTTTTGGAAAGATTCTTCTCTACTTCTCCAACATACAATAATACTCAGCGTAACAAAGTGCCATGGGATAGTATTCCCTACTGATAACGCTCAAAGGTGATTTTATGGTTTAAAACTATATGGGCACCAGTAGGCAGTCATGCCTGTTTCTGGAGGGGGCATGGAATTCGGACTCAGTCTTGAAAACTTGTATTGCAAAACTATGTATGTAATGAAAATTATTTCTAGAGGTGTATATGTATGAATTAAAGGTCTGTGTAGGGTGTGTTTTTCTCCAACCCCCACCCCCGCCCCCAGCTTTATCTGTTTGTGTAGTTTAAGTTACATTTTTAAGTTTAAACAAAAAAAAAATCCTCTGATAAACATATTAATTAGATGTCTTGGTTATTTTAGATAATGAAGACATTAATAGTGGCTATACTGCTAGCTGGTGTGGTTCCACTTTTGCTCGGTCTTCTGTTTGAACTGGTCATCGTTGCACCTTTGAGAGTTCCTTTGGATCAAACACCTCTCTTCTATCCATGGCAGGTCAGTTGCTCCCATTCTTCTGCTCTGGATACATTTCTTTACTTAGAAGTAAGGGGTATGGGAGTTGTTGTTTCACGTTGATTTAATGCTTCAGAGTATTTCCCATAAGTATGTTTCTATGTGGCAGAGAAAAGACAGCCAGGCTGGATGTGGGGTTTATTTAAACCAAAAGGATATGCTTAGGAATTTTAAATATGAAAAGCTGAAGTTTGTGGGATGACATCAGAGGATCTTTGCATTTCAGTGATCAGACAGACACTTTTTTTTTCAGTAGTGTAATTGTGAAGTTATATACAGAAGTTAGTGTAGCTGTATATACATATGCACAGACGTTTCTGCCTACAGTTATGCAGCAAGAGGTTCAGCTGATATTTTTTTCCAGACAAGGTTTTAATTCAGTGATGATACACACTATGAATGAAATTTTGATACACTTTAGGATCGCTCTGGTTTTAGGCTGAGATGTCAAATCATGAATACAAGATTTTGCTGTAGTAGTGTTTTCTTTTTCTTCAGTCAAGTCTCACAAGTTAAGGGAGTGCAAACTTTTTTTCCTGCAAGCTGGTGGAAGAAATGAAGGTACAGTGGACAGAGTCACAAATGCTTGCATCACCTAGGCTGAATTATGAAAGAACTTGTAACTCAAAGAAACCCTAACTTGAGGGAATTATAACTCAAAAGATCTAGAATGCGTATTACTAAATAACAAGAAAGCGTTCAAGGATAGTGATTTTTCTAAGCTACTCACAAACAAGCTTTCATTTACTTTCAATATCCAGATATTTGAAAGCCAATATTTGACTGCTCATTTAAATATTCCATTCTCATATGATACAAGTATACTTTGGAGGTGTTTGTTTAAATAAATGACTAATAAGTAAGGATATCTTATGATTGTAATGGTAGATGATCATGGTTTCCAGTCAGTTTTGGAAAGAATTTGTGATGCTAGAGATTCTAAAAATTCTTAATTTTTTGCATGTTAGTTCTTTAAAAGTTTGTAATGAAATATACTGAAATATTTTATTTTCATGTGGCAGAGCTTCCTCAAAATGTCAGATCAGAGGGTTTTGAGACTTACTCTAAATTAATGAGGAGCTATTGAAATTGAGAATAATTCATATTTTTCACAAAAGAGAATAGAGTTATACAAAGGTTACATGCTTGAACAAATATGAAGCAACTTTAACACTGACTTTTTTGTAATAAGTTTTTACATTTTGGAACGTATCTGGAGTAATGGATGGTAACAAAAGCTGTCTTTTAAAATAATTTGTTAGAGAAAATATATTTCCCCAGCAGTTTAAGAAAGTTTATTAACCTATGATATCTTAAATCTTACCAGTTCTGTAGCTGTTTATTCTGCCTTGTCAGCCTACGCTTTGCAGTCTATTTTTGGCGGGTTGTGTTGAAGAATCTCTTACAAATATCTGTAATCCAGAAAGGATTGACTCATGGTGTGCAGTATTTACTAGAAGCCTGTAGTTATATTGTGTTCTTTTCATTCCATGCCATAATAACTGTGGTATATGGTAAAGCATAATTTTTCCTCTGAGTAGTATGACGTTCTTCTGTGAGGAGCCTTGTTTTGCTCTGTTTAGCTTTTCTTACATTAGGTAGTTTTGTGAATTACAATTAAATAACAAATTACAATTGTGGATAACAATGTAAAAGATTATAACCTTATTTCTGAACTTGTGTGAGCATCTTAGCATCTTGTTTCTCTTCTTTTTTTAATTTTTTTTAAAAGGAATCAAAATAACTTAATTCTAGGTAAACGTTAGCAGTGTTAATTAGTTTGTACCAGAACATTAGTCTGCTGCTTTAAGTAAGTGTAATGCTTTTATTTTGTATTTGCCTTTGCTATGATAGTAGTAGCTGGTTTTCCTGGTTCCAGGGAGCTGAGTATTTTAAAGATGTCAGTTAACCTTTACAGCATCCTCTTTTCACCTCTTGTAAACAGTGTCCTGTGCAAATAGAAAAGTAATTATCTTTTCACTTATAAGTAATTTTAACAAATTGCTCTAAAGCTTTTGGTTGTCAAACTATTTTAAAATATATTAATGCTAACAGTTCATTTCTACAAAATTAGGACTGGGGTCTTGGAGTTCTGCATGCCAAAATAATTGCTGCCATAACACTGATGGGTCCCCAGTGGTGGCTGAAAACTGTTATTGAACAGGTAGGAAACAACTGTCCGTGTGAATTGTCTATATAATACATTTTGAACTTTTTTTTTATGTATGACTCAGAAAACAGAGTTACTCTTGTAGTAAAGGAGTAATTTGAGTTATTGAGTAAAACTCAACTAGTTCAGTTGGAAAAAACCCCACTGTAGTAGATGATCAGGTGCACCTGAAGGTGCACAAGTCCATGGGACCTGATGAGATGCGTCCATGGGTCCTGAGGGAACGGGCAGATGAAGTTGCCAAGTCACTCTCCATCATATTTGAGAAGTCGTGGTAGTCTGGTGAGGTTCCCACTGACTGGAAAAGGGGAAACATAATCCCCATTTTTAAAAAGGGAAACAAGGAAGACCCAGGGAACAACTACAGGCCGGTCAGTCTCACTTCTGTGCCTGGCAATGTCATGGAGCAGATCCTCCTGGAAACCATGTGAAGGCACATGGAAAATAAGGAGGTGATTGGTAACACCCAACACAGCTTCACTAAGGGCAAATGATGCCTGCGCAGTTTGGTGGCCTTCTATGACAGGGTTACAGCATTGGTGCATAAGGGACGAGCAACTGGTGTCATCTACCTGGACTTGTGCAAAGCATTTGACACTGTCCCACATGACATCCTTGTCTCTAAACTCAAGAGACATGAATTTGATGGATGGACTACTTGGTGGATAAAAAATTGACTGGATGGCTGCACTCAGAGTTGATCAGTGGCTTGATGCCCAGGTGGAGACCGGTGAAGAGTGGTGTTCCTCAGGCATTGGTATTGGGACTGACTCTGTTTAATATCTTTGTTGGCAACAAGGACAGTGGGACTGAGTGCACCCTCAGCAAGTTCACCGACGACACCAAGCTGCATGGTGCGGTTGACACGCACCTCTTTCAGCAAGTTAATAGCACAAAGTGATCTTGGGTCACCCACAAAACCACCATCCACAGCTCGACTTAATGATCTTTCAGCTGGTCTCTTGCACTCCTGCAACCAAATCACAACATTATTCTTCATTAAGATGCTCTCCTGGTCACTACTTAAATGATTTCTTGGAACCCTCATTATGTGGATTGGCACAGAGTTTTTCCTTGTTCAACTGTGGCCGTCATGGTTTTTTTTTGTTGTTTTTTTTTTTTTTTCAAGTGGGGAAGACCTGTTGCCCCTCACAAGAATAGCTGTGTAAAACCTTTTAATTATTACTTTAAGTGCAAAGCATGACTTTTTTGATTGATCCATTCTTCTTTTAACTTGTTCTTCATAGGTATACGCAAATGGGATTCGTAACATTGACTTACACTTCATAATTTGTAAACTGGCAGCACCCGTGATCTCTGTTCTGTTACTTTCCCTGTGTGTACCGTACATCATAGCTTCTGGTGTTGTACCTCTCTTAGGTATGTATACATTCAGTATAACTGTTTGTCATCTGATGGTTTAGAACAATGTAAGTATACCTGTGGAAATAAAACTTCAAGCTCTAGATTATTTAAAAAAAAAACCAACCCACTATTCTGCAAGCAAATGTAAATACTTAAGGATTGTTGTGTCATCTTAGAAGTTTGGGGGGTTTTGAGAAATGCAATACACTATTCTGACTGGCTTTTTAATAAACCAAGTGCAGAATACATCAGGAGTATAAGAATGTATAATATCTAACAGCAGAAACGTAGATATCTAGCAAGTTTGGGATACAGTTGATTAATTAACTTCTTTGGATAATCAGCCTGTAATTTTAGTCTCTCTTGACGAGGTATAGTAAGCTGAGGACATCTTTTCTGACCTGTCAGATTCCTGTCAGATTCTAAAGTAAGCTTAGAATAGGTGAAAACATTGGTTTAGTTTTGAGGTTTTAATTCAGTTTTAAAAGAAAATATAAATTGTAAATATGGAGGGGGGTGGGTTCAGACTTTCCCATCTCCTCATAGGGGAAAGAAATTTTTTTTTAGATGTGGAGTAGATGTGCTTTTTCATTGACAGTTGTTTTTGCTAGTTAGTTCTAATGTTGACAACATGTTGAGAAGTCTCATTTTATTTTTCAACCTCTCAATTGACTGCAGACTTTAATAGTGTCAATTTTTTTTCTGGTATGAGGTATATAGAAGTTAAGAAGAGCTGGTAAGCCCACTTTTTCAGTGTGGATTTTCACTGTGTTAATGGACAAATTTAAGTTTTAATGCTTCAGATGAACAAGAACAGCAACTGTCATATTGGATGTCTGAGATAAATGAATGTGTTATTTCACAGCCCTTCTACTGAAGTTACAGTATAACAAAAAGTATAGAAGCAGGTACAGAAGCAGAAATGCATGTGTTACTTCAGCAAGGCCACATTATGTGAGGGTTGTGTCTTGTCTTGTTTTGTAGGAGTTACTGCTGAAATGCAAAACCTAGTTCAGCGACGGATTTATCCTTTTCTGCTTATGGTAGTGGTTTTGATGGGAATTCTCTCCTTTCAAGTCCGCCAGTTCAAGCGCCTTTATGAACATATTAAAAATGACAAGTGAGTATATAGTGTGGATTTTTTAAATTTTTCCACTTTTAAATTGTGATAACTTCAGATGGAATTCAGGTGTTGCAGATACTTAAGACTAAAAAGGATTTTAAGAAGCTTCCTAGACAAATGACATTGAGACAGACCTGAACTGTTCTTGCCAAATGTTTTATCTGTGATTCAGGTAGATAAACACAGGAATAGACTGTCTTTATAAATGGATGACAGACACTCCCCTAAAACTTGAATGTGTTTTACCACAAATGAAGCTGATTGCTTGTCTTCCCCTCTGTAGTATTGAAGGACCAGTGAATGTAATAATTATGACATATTTTGAAGTAAAATCATGTC
Organism: Chlamydotis macqueenii; assembly: GCF_036417535.1. Lineage (NCBI taxonomy): Eukaryota > Metazoa > Chordata > Aves > Otidiformes > Otididae > Chlamydotis > Chlamydotis macqueenii. The sequence goes on along the minus strand of NC_141557.1, from coordinate 86,708,620 downwards.
TCAGTCTGCTGCTTGTAAAACTATTTCTCCAGCCTTTTCTGCAATACTGTTTTTCTCATTCTTTCTACTCATTATTCCAGTTAACATGTTAAAGAACGTTCAGTTGATTTGATAGTTTGTCCTTACAAAATTTTCTACTGTTTTCTGATATTTTCAGTAATTATTACTCTATATTACTCAGATGCCTGATAAAATATTAATTTACCTAGTGTTTTTTTCTGTTTTTTTTTTCTCCTGCTTAGTTTCTAAGCTTTCTTTATGTTACCCTTATTACCTTATTTTTATCTTACCCTAATTACCTCATGAGTTGGTTATTTGGAAAAATACATTTTGGACCCCAGCAACTAGTCTTCCTAGGTTTCTTTTGTATGGAGAAGGAATACATGAGTTTGTGGTGTTCCTGTCCTGAGTTACCCCAGAATAGTTGTTTTCCACTGACTACAAAGGGAGTCAAACCTAAAATAAGCTGCTTTGAATCTTAAATGTTAGGAAGTGACTGGTATATCAAGCGTTTGGTATAAATGTGAAATCAATAGTATCTAGACATATTGAGAGTTGTAACTAAAATTAAACTGTCAGCAGATCAATTTTAATTTTAGCACCTTTTATGTGATCAGCTGATTTAAATCCTGTTCACCACCTGCCTTGATAACATGTTTTGTAGTATTTGGCTTACCTTAGTATGTATAGCTGGTATTTATATTTACAAATGGGCTTTCAGCTAAGTGTTAATATCTTTCAGGCAGAATGTGTATTGAATTGCTACTTGTATTAATGTTACAAGTTACTTTCCTTTGTAAATAAGGTATATAAACAGTATACAAAGCTGTGAAAATGTATCTAAGTGAAAATTAGTTTGATATTGAATGTTCTAAACATCCTTGTAGACAAGAAGTTTGTACAACTTAAGTTCATGATCTCATTTCAGGAAGTAAGCGAACGTAATCATGCTAGTCAGTAGAGATTTATGGTTTAGAAATATGCTTAATTAAATCTTTCATGTAACAAATTTCAAAAGCATATACAAGTTGGTGACATTATAAAATGTACGGAAAATATGTGATCGTTGTTTGGTGATGGTTCCCTGAGAAAAGGAGAGGTGGTGAAAAAAGCTTCTGAAGGAAATGGCAGGTTTCAGGGGAAGGATTCATAGGTGTATATGGCTCTTCTATATGTAGAACCAGCATACAAATAGGAAGCATAGAGAGGAATTTAGGTGGCAAAAAGTAGGAGTGTGGAACAATGATACAGAGGAGTAAGGAATGATGTGAAGGGTAGGAAAACTACTAAGCTGATGAGATGGTGAGATATTGAAACAGAATTTAAATGACGTAATCTCTCAGCCCTTGGGCTTGACATGGAGTAGCATTAGGATATTTTTCTCTCCAAGAAAGATTGAGCTGCAGTAGAAGTTCTTCCTTTATAATATTTAGTTTTTTCAACCAAGGTGTTTTTCTTTGGGTATGTGAGCCGAGCCTCTCTTACTCAGTGCATGTTCTGCATTGTGGTAGTTTCTTTTTTGAATCTCATTAGCGCTCTCATTTGATTTTGTATCTGGGTTATTGTTCCAGATGCTCAAGTGAGAGTGGCCTAAACAGACACTGCAAAGATGCTCTTAAAAGTATCATTCAGCAAAGGGACTGGGTACCTAAAGAATGTGTTTGCATTATTTATATTTCATATCTTTGTTCAGCTTATATACGTATGAATTATATGACTACTGAAGTTAAGGCTGTAAGCACAAACCTGTAATGCCTGTATTCCATTACGAAATGCCTGAACATTGAAGAAAAAGATGAGGATGGCTGAAGACCATTAAGGAGAGGAGGGATTACTTGTAGAATAACTTTTATTGAAATGAGAGAGCTACTTCTGCAGCAAAGGAGGTAGAGTGGATTTGTTACAGAATTGCGTTAACTTTTCTTAATTTCTCACTGTTTTTACTTTAATCCCAGGTACCTTGTTGGACAACGACTTGTGAATTATGAACGAAAGTCTGGTAAACAAGGCACATCAACAACTCCACCTCAGTCTTCACAAGAATAGATGGTCATATTAAACATCTTGACCTTCCCTTTGCCTTTACGTGTCCTGTTTTCATAGACTCTTCTTCAGTCTTTGGATATCTCTCCCAATAATACTCTCAGCAGCATTTTGGCTTCTGTTAGTAGCATCCAGATAGCAGTTAAGGCTCTGTTCCTTATCTGTATTTTCTGATGTTATCAATGCTGTCTGAGGTCTGTATATGTGTGTATATATGATAGAAGTATCCTGACACCCTAAAACCTTGGATTAAAAAGAATGTGCATTGTACATCTTTTAAAAAGTATATTAATTTATTAAATCTAGTTGTCACTTTATTTTGGACTGCTGTTCTGTTGACAATGTGCCACAAAGCAATAGTGTGAAGAGGCAAGATGTTTTTATAAAATTTGGAACTTACTTTATGGTGTTCATAACAGTTCTTATTGTAGTAATATAGTATGATTTTTTTCATGAATTGAAACACCACACAGAATATCAAAAGTAAATAACTGTCTAACAGTCAGCAATGAAGTGGCTGTAGTGAGAACATAATGAATTATGTATCTTGCTGTCAAGTCTTTTTTTATTATTTTGTATAACACCAAAGCTGTTGTACATTTTCTATTGCCTGATTGTTTTTCATGTGTCTGAGTTTGTAATATTGTACAGTTGCTGTTAAATCAAGAAAATATTTCCTCTTCTGAGAATTCAGATGAACTTGTTGAGGCTCAGCTGGGTTTTTCCGTTTTGCTGGCGGGGGTGGGGTCAGCTTTGGGAATCAGGATTTCCTGAATTGAAACAGTAAGTAAAAAATTTAATAAGGCTAGGTGATGGAAGCATTTGAAGGTACCAAGGAAAATTAGACAGGTTCACAACTTAAATTGTAGCCAATTTCTTATCAATAATAGAATTATTGAGGACCTCGAGGAGGGGTGAACCCTGTCTGATGTGTTTGCACAGAAACAAAGAGCATAGTGTAAGCAACATTCTGACCCAGTCCTTAATTAAAGAGCTTGAGATCTTTTTTCTGTAAGTTACCAAAGTTACAAATTGTAGTATGAGTTTTAGATTGCACAATGACTTAAAATCCACAACAACAACAAAATATCTTTTTTTTTTTTTTAATTCATCACTATGAATTTTTATGGGAATAATATTGAGGAAGTGATTCATCACATACCATTTATTGCCTGTGGGGCAGGGAAATGCATGTGCTATTAAACAGGCAAGGAGAGGTTAGCAGATTTCTTTGCAAGGACACAGTCAAACAAGAGACACCAAATCAAGTCTGTGTTATTTCTATATGTAGATAAAGTTATTTTGCAGTAATGTTTGGGGTTTTTAATGTAGATATTTTAAAGAAAATACATAACAGTATCACAAAGCTTTAAGTAGCATCAAATCACATGCTTAGATTGCAGTATCTTTCCTAGATTACATGGGGGAAATGTGAATATCCATTGCAGTAATCAGCAAATTGATGGAACATTTAACTTGCTATTCAGTACACTGTCCTTCAGTATTCTGTACTTAACCATATGTGTATATAATTAATACTTGAGAATCTGGCAGGTGCTTTGAGAGTGTCATCTCCTTTCATTGATGCTGCGTCTCTGATCTGGAGTGTTTTGAGCTAATGTGGTCCAGGCTGTGATGGTGGTAATGCATTTTTTTGGTATCGGGACTCAGGTTCTAAGGCAATGAGCACAAGCCAAATGCATCTGAATCTAGGGGCAGGAGGACTGGGCTGTCACTAGCAGAAAAATCAGAAACTACTATTTTACAGAATTACTGTTGTCCTGATGGCTTGGAACCACAAATATTACCCTATGGAGTGATTTATTAGGAATTTTCCATGAACTGAAATGACAGAAAAATAACCAAAATATTTCTCTCTCATTCACTGTTGCTAGCTAAATGCTAAATCAAGTATTTGCCCCATATATTTTTGATGTGCATAAATATTGTGTTTGACCATTTACAGTGGTGTACATTGTGGGACATTTATGTTCACAAGATTAAATTCACTGGTAACATACATTCTTACTTACACTGACAAAAGTCTCTTTGACATATCTTTCGTAAACAGTTCCAAAATGGTCTTGCCACTCAAATATTGCGAGCACTACTGTCCATCATGCAGAATTTGCAGTAGTGTGGTTCTTGTAACTTTTTGTGGTTTTATCCAGACAAACTGGTCTTAACATTAAAATTTATTAAGAAAAAGCCTTTGTGCTGTTTCTTATTACCGTTATTTTACAAGTCCTGACAGAAAAAAAAACTGAATTGGGCCAGTCATGTAATGTGAACTGTAACTATTTCAATGTAGCTTACATTACCTGTATTCACTCTTTGTTATGGAGAACTGGTTTCAAATCAAACTGTTGTGCTTGCTTTTGCGCTGCTTTACAGATCCCAAGTGAAGTGAAGTTTGTCTCCGAAACTGTCCGTTGTGAACTTTCAAAAAATCTCATCTCCTTATTTTTGTGTATTTTGGGAAAGAAGATGGAGGTTGTATAGAACAAGAATTAAATAACACTACTTTTTTATTGTTTTAATAGTTTGCCTTATTGTGCTGTGTGTACTCCTCTGGCATAGAAACTTGATCGTAAGCATTTAAGTTAACTGTCTGTTACTAAGACAGATGACGAGCTCTGTACCAGTGGCTTCCATCTGTGCTAGAGTAATACAGCATGCAGTGAGTGGTCTTGTATCACTCTTCAAGTGGGAAGAATTGTGTGTGTGTACGTGCTTTCAGTACAATTTGTGTTGACCTTGGGTCTTGAATGGTGGGGTCGGAGATGCGTACTGGCTTAATTGTATCCCCTTTGTGGTGCTGAGTATCTAATGCTGTTAGTAGTTCTACAGGCCTTCATACAAGAACTGTCAGGTGGCTCCTTAGCTGTCTTCTGCTTACTGAAAGAAGTTAATTGCAGCATGGCTTTGACTGTTTTTACACAGATTATTTTATATTGATTAAAAATAGTTAAAACTCCGCATCCTTTCTCTGACTCCCCCTTCTCCACTGAGTAAAGCCTGAGTTACTTGGTTTTGGTTTTGAGGGCTCTCTGGAACCTGTAACTATTTTCTGTCAATAACTTCCTCAGTAAGATGCCAGCTCCCACACCTCCTTTATTTCCTCTAAGTTTGAGCAAACATCTTGATAAAAATCTGCAGAGCAGCCCCACTATTCTTCAGAGAACTCTGTAAAAAGCCCTTTATCTTACAAAGCAGGAATGACAGTGGTTGGTTGATTCCACGGCATGCTGATCAGTGTCATTTTGTTTCCTCATATTCCACTGTCTGTCTGTTCGTTTAGATTGGAAATTCTTTGTGGCAGGGTCAGTGTTCTTGTTCTGCTTGCCTTGTAAATGGACGCTGTACAGCCTGAGCAATGAGTGGGGTTTTTGGCAAAAACGATGATACAGATAATAAAAACATTAAACAGGGAACTGAATCTCAGTAGTATAGTGAAGTTTAGGGTGCAAAAAAAAAAAAAGAAGCTGTCTTCTGAAACAGATAAGGAAGGAAACAACTCTTACAAAGCATGATGGTAAGTTAGCGCGCTCTTACTCTGGTATTTCAGATCTTAATTGGATTAACTGGATCTGAAGAATTGCATAGTTAATAGCAATTTTAGTAAATCTGATTATTCCAAAAAAGCAAACCAAGAAAAAAGCAAACAAAGAAATTAAAACCAGAAGTCACCATAAATTGAGAAACAATATGCTGAAATCAAAGTTACTCAATAATGGAAACTTCTAGAAGATGGTATTTCCAAAGGTCAAATACTATTCCAAAATAAACTGAATGTTTTGAACTCTATATAATACTGAGGAATGAAGCAATGACAAGATTATTTCACAGCTCTGCACATCAGTTTTGCTCCTTACATGTTTACTCGCTGTTATATTTTGCTGAGTAGTGGTCAGTGCCAAAGCTGCACAGGTGCCTTTCTGCTTTCCCCTGTATAAAGAGAAATCAAACACATCTGGAGTTGTCTGACATCAGTTTGAGGGGTGTCCCACTTTTGGCTGGGACTGAGTTAATTTTCTCCCTAGTAGCTGGTATAGTGCTGTGTTTTGGCTTTAGTAGGAGAATAACCTTGATAACACACTGATGTTTTTAGTTGTTGCTAAGTAGCGCGTACACCAAGTCAAGGACTTTTCAGCTTCCTGTGCTCTGCCAGCAAGAAGCTGGCAAGAAGCTGGGAAAGGAGCACAGCCAGGACAGCTGGCCCAAGCTGGCCAAAGGGATATTCCATACCATGCAATGTCATGCTCAGCGTATAAACTGGGGAGTTGAGCAGGAGAAGGGTGGGAAATCGCTGCTCAGGGTTGGGTTGGGCACTGGCACCAGGTGGTGAGCGACTGCATTGTGCATCGCTTGTTTTATATATTCTTTTATTGTTATTTTCTCTTCCTTTGCTGTCCTATTAAACTGTCTTTATCTCAACCCACAAGTTTTACTTTTTTTCCCTGATTTTCCTCCCCATCCCTCCGTGGGGGGGGAGGAGTGAGCGAGTGACTGTGTGGTACTTCATTGGCAGCTGGAGATAAACCACAACGTGAGGCAGGAGGGCACTTAACCTTACTTGTCTGATTTATGTTAAATCACTTGGCTTTCAAGGAGTGTTTCTGTTTCTGGGAAAATTACACTAGTTTTACCTAGAGAGAACAAACTTCCTTGTTGCTTACAAAAACAAAGAACACTGCAAAGCTCATTGTTTGTTTATTTGTATTGAATAGAATTTATGTATTAGAACCTAGATAGCAAAGATCTGCATTGGTGTGCCTTGTTCAGCAGGTGCAAATTGTGTAAATAGCCCGGTTGAGTTCAGTAAGGAATACGCAGAATCTAAAAGTACTGCTGCTGTATAATGGAGTATATATGGGATATTTAGGTTAGTTGTGACCAGGAGTCGTGGAAGCAGGAAGCAGCATAAGAATTTCTAAGCTGAAATCAGGTAACACTGCTATAAAGCAACAACTGTGTCCATGGATATACCTTCAAATGCTTTTTATATAAAAGAGTAATCAGTAAAAGGTATTCTTCCAGTGTCTAGGAAGAATTTTAGTTACTTCCGCACTGAAGCTACACTTGTGTATTTACTACCTGTGTTTTCATAGAGTTTGGTCAGGTTTTTCTTAACATAAATTGTTTAAGCCTTACTACCTTTATAACTTTGGGTCAAGATTCTCAATGTGACCCACCAGTGTCCCTCTCACTGTGCCTTTCTGTAATCTCTCTTTCTTCCTCATTGAAAGGGATTTGTTGACCTAACAGCCATGTTACCTGTGTAATCCCAAGTTCCCTTAAACAACCTTGCGCTAACCTGCTTGTAATTAGCAACTGTTATTACACCACCAATCCTCAAAACTGAAGCCTGCTTCCCTCACCTACCTCTTGATCTTAATTTTACTCACCATCTCAGAGGTTATTCCACTCCTTCTTACTTGTTATACTGTCTTCGTTGTCTTCCTTTTATATCCACAAATTACTGTAATCTTTAAGCAGATGTTTTAGTGTAATTACATGTGAAAACATGCTACTTTTAGCTAAAAATATTAGTTCCCTGAAGTACAAACGATTTCTTAAAAAGGACTCAATGATCTCCCAGTATGCCAAACCTAAAACGTGAGTAATTATGCACGTACTTTTCTGTATTGTTAACACAGCAGTAAAGAGTAGAAAATGTGCAGTACATCTGGTTCTGCTTATAAATCAGGAGACTGTATAGTAAGGATGATCGTAACCCATGTTTTGGTGTCTGCCCCCCCCAGTTAAAAAATATCATCTCTGGCCAGTCAGGATCAAAGGAGAGAGGAGAGCAATGCCCACACTCCTCTTTGTGTTGTGCAAAGATCAACAAGCATATCCCCCCGAGGTTTTTTATTACTTGATGACGTTTGTCGTCTTAACTTTTGTTACATGTAAGCATTTATACAAAGATTAATTTAGTCACACCTTTCTAGATTAAGCATGTTCTGGAGCAGAATGCAATTAATTGGTGTCTTATTTTCCAAGATTGAAAGTTTTAGCCTTTTGCTTTTTCCAACAGTTTGAAATTCATATAAAAGAATGTGTTTTAAGAATTCAGTTTTTCATTAAATACTCAGTCTTTCCACTTACGTGCTACTGTGTCCCATAATGTGGTCTGGCACCTTTATGCATGATTGTGCTGCCCTGGACTAAATAGCTGGAAGAATTGAGAGTATGACATTTACTGTTTGAGCATCTTGAGGATAATTCCAAGTGCATCCCAGGGCTGTAGATCATAGAGAATGTGAAATTTTTGCTGTTTACACATTATCCCTAGACACCTTTGAAAAACTGCATTGTGAAATTAATTAAATTACATTTTCTAAACCCCTGCAGGATAATATTTGCTGCAGGTATCTTTTACTGTAGTGTTCTTAATTGTTTTAAAGCACATTTAAAGCCATTTAAAGGATATGTCATAATGTGTCATAAGTTTGCTGTTTTCATGTAGTTGCAAAATACTACAAAGTATTTTGAGGCGCAATACTTGGCCTGTACTCCATGCAGAGTACTCACGTTTTATGAAAAGATTAAACTGTTGTTAAAATATGTGCTTTTCATTTTCCAGAGACCACCATTTCATCTTTGTCCTGCACAGCCTCATGTGTTCACCAGAGGGGACATAATGTGGATCAAGAAGGGCTGGCTTCACATAAGTTTGTGTTCTTTTTCAGTAATGTTTTGGCCTGTTTCATGTACACAGGATGTAAGTTTCCTCAGAGCAGTGGCTTGTGAAGGCTTTCTGAAGCGAATAATCGTATTATCAAGTTCATTTGAGTGCCTGGGCTACTTACAGCCCCTGTTAGAAAGGACAGGAGGGGCATTGCTTTATAATCAAGACAGGAAATACGCTATAGTGTCTTTACAGAGGCTGCTGTTCAGGTTACCTCAGGTGCTGTTTTTATCTGCTGTGGAAAGAACAGAGGTCTTCTAGTCATCCTCCTCTGAGTCTTTGGGATGGAGAGGGTTCTTTGGCTCCTCAGTGGGAGAGCCCAGGCTGCCTTCTCAGCAGGCCTGGTGCCAGGTTTGGAGCTGTGGGTGCTGAGGAGCAGCTGTGCTTGGTAGGGGGCAGTTCCCCAGTGGTATGGCTCTCCTAAGTTTCCAGAGCACTGGAGGCTGACTCCTGCCTGTAATGGGCAGCCGGGCTGTCCCCTGAAGCAGCAGCTCCTGCGAGCAACAGGCATTTTAGAGGATATGTTGCCCTATGCGTATCTCGCAGCTTAGGCTGATGAAGTGTTTGCTGGTGTCTCACACCCCACACACACAGGGGCCTAGCAGGCTCCAGAGGGCCCGGGGGACCCAGAGACCCACCTCCCAGCTACCTTCAGGTGTCTCAGGTCTTTTCAGAAAACAGCTGTTGCTCTTGCATCTTAAACAACGCAGGCAACGACCCTCGTTAAGCCCCAGGCCGGCCTACTCCCCGCCAGCAAAGGCCGGGCTCCGCCCCGGCCACCACCCCGCGTTGCCCGGGCAGCGGGGCTGCAGCGAGGGGCAGGTGAGGTGCCCGGACCGGGCCTTTCCCCGAGCCCCGGCGTGGCGGACGCGGGGGTGCTGTCGCGGGTGGGGGGTTCCCGGGGCCGCTGCCTGCGGGACGGCGGTTGGGCTCCCCTCGGCCGCGGGTCTCCCGGCGCCGGGGCCTATCGGTGGCCTCCCAAGGCGGCTCGTAGTAGTCGGGCTCTTGCGATCGCCCGGGGAGGAGGGGGACTCCCGGGCCGGTGGAGGGCAGTCGCCAAGGGCTAGGCAAGTGTCACCTGCCTGCAGGTACTCGTTGGTTTTCCCTTGGTACCCAGAACACCTGGGGCTAGTTTTGAATGCGTGACCAGAAAACCAGGAAACAAGAACAAATAGGAGATGAGAGAGATGAGATGGCCTTTGCGTGTAGCAAGTGACCGGCGTTAGAGCACAAACCGTCGGTGTTGCTGTGGCCTGATGGCGAGCAGCTGCAAAGGCTGGCTGAGCTGGCTGTCTTTTTCGTTGCTCGTTCGGTGTGTATTTGTACAGGAGGTTGATACAGGGCACAAACAGAAACACGGGAGGTTCTCTCTGAACATTAGGAAACACTTTTTCACTCTGAGGGTGACCGAGCACTGGCACAGGTTGCCCAGAAAGGTTCTGGGCTCTCCCTGTTTGGAGATATTCAAAAGCTATCTGGACATGGTCCTGGACAACCAGCTGTAGGTGGCCCTGATAGAGCAGGGGGCTGGACCAGGTCAGCTCCAGAGGTCCTTGCCAGCCTCTGCTTCTGTGACTCTGATTGATGGCTTACTGTAGAAAAGTAGGTCTCATGCTTTTTTTTCCTCTGTACTTCTTCTTTTCTGATAATTTTCTTGCTCTTTTCTTTGATTGCTTCCCAAGGGTACATGCGCACACGTGTATTCCTTCCTTTTATGTTCTCTAGCTTATCCTGAAATCCCCAACTTTTTGCCTTCAGCTTTAGTCCCTTGGATAGAGCTGCATTTCTGAATTGTTACTGAAAGTGTGTGACTGATGTAGTAATTAAATGCACACTCTCAAGTCTGTCCACAGTTGAAATTTGCTGTGATAGAGTAATGAAAACACTGTACCCTGCCAGCATTTCTCCAGAAATGAAGTTCTGAGTATGGTTTGATCCCCAAAAGAGCCTTGAGTCACAGCAGTCCCATTCCTCCATCATGGACTTCTAGACTTTTTGGTAATCTACTTACTCTAGCTTTCATACAAAAATGACAGCATTGTCCCTAGTGTGCAGCAGTGAGTTGTCAACATAGCTAGCTTTCACTCCAGTGTGTGTGGTGTGACTTGTTTGGACTACTTGTTCTACAAATACGTATTGTGGTAGGTTTGAGGACAAAAATCGTAAGATTTTTTTTTTTTGTAAAGGTACCTGTTAAAGTGGTAATTCTCCTTACCTGGTGCTGTGGTTGGAGTCCAAACTCCAGTCTTTTTCTTGGTTTTGCCATCAAGTTTAAGGTTTTTAGAGTCTTGGTGCTCATCTGTTGACCTTTCTGAGTCTGTCAGTTTCCCAGTAGCCTCAGCTTTCAAGTAGGAGCACAGGAGGGAGTTTGGGTGCAAGCACTGTTGGCCCACATGTGTACACACAGGTTTTCATTCACATTCTGCATCTGTGAACTTCTGGTTTATTATTGTTTCTTCCAGGTCCTTGTAACCAAACACAAGCAGACCATGCCTCTTCCAGAAACCATGTTTTGCGCTCAGCAGATCAAAATCCCCCCTGAGCTACCTGATATTTTGAAGCAATTTACCAAAGCTGCTATTAGGACTCAACCTCGTGATGTTTTGCGGTGGGCAGCTGCGTAAGTAGGATGTTCACATCATGATGTAGCGCTATGTGTATGGACCTGCAAAACCTCACTGCTCTTGTTTGTTGTACAGTGGAGCTGGCTTGAATATTAAACCAGCCTGCGTATTTCATACACACTTCTATGCATTAACACAGCATATGAGCCTATAAAAATAGCATAGGAGACTTTATTTATCTTCTGTTTCATTGAGATTTAGGACTGGCATATTTCTGGAGTAGTTTGATGTCCATATAGAAGAATGCATCTTAATTTTGTTGGTTTTGTTAATTGCTCTGTCCTTTTAGACTAAAGAGGTCCTTTAAGACCTTAGCAGACCAATTTTTTTTCCCTCTCATGTGAGACTAAACTCAGTTCTTGGAATTTAAAGGAAACCTAGACATAGCTTACTAATTCTTAAGCTTGCCTAGGTTTGTTTTTTTATTTTTTTTTTTCCCAGGAACAAGATTAAGGAATCTCCTTAAATGTTACTGAAATAGGAAAAGAGCCTGAAGAGTTGTGACTTTTAGGTGATAGTCAATGTAATAAATCTCTCACTGTAAAGTTGATTTAAGATGTTTAAATGTTTCTTCTTTAACTTCATTTTTTTCTTTTACCTCAGCTGCTCACTATCATTTTTTTCCTGTACTATGGTTTGTATGGACATTTCATACAATACCTTTGTATGAAAGGTATCTGTGAGATGTTCTCAGTTAGGGAGACTGAAAAACATCTGTACTGCGTACGTGAGGGAGAGGAGGCTGCTAACAAAGACAGGCTGGAGTCTGGCTTGTCCACTAAAAAGAAAAAAACCTGAAGCTGAATTGTTACAGCTGCGCTGTTGGAGAAAGGCAGTGGGAACATCTTAAAACACCATGGCATTTCTTAGGAATGTGATGGAGATGGGGTGCAGTGTACCTCCGGGCGATGGTTGTGCAGGGAGCATCCTGCCCCATCCAAGCAGTCGGAAGCAGCAGCTGCTGCCAGGTAGCTTGAGCCTGCTGGGTCGTGGGGCTGGTGAGAGCAGGGCCCACACAGCACTGCTGTGGCCACGCTGCCTGCCAGACCCCGAGCTTTCCTTAAAGATCACACTAGCTCCATTGGAGGAGCCCCCGCAGATGGGTAGGCGGTTGCTGCTGATTGCAAAATGCTTTCTGGAATGTGCTCTGGCGCAAGAGCGCCTGGGGTGGAGCAAGGTCTGAACCTGGAAGCTACACGAAGCAGAGTGAGGCTGTGGTTTCACGTGTGCTACCAGTGTTGTGGCGCTTGTCCCTGTGCATAATCAGATGAAGAAACTGATCCAGATTAAAAATAGCCCAGGTGTTGTATGTGCATACATACCACGCATCTATTTCTGTACAGTCACGCTAATTCAGTTCTGCAGTGCTGCTTGCTGTGCGTTTTGGCGGGTGTTTGCACGGGATGGGATAGCCTGGGTATGGACATGGGTGACCAGGGCAGATGAGGGAGGACGAGTGGAGAAACCCGTAGGTGAGACCTGCCACTGACTGAATGAAAACTAAGTTTTTCTTGCCCAGTTCAGATTGCTATGCCAGAAGTGATTTCTCTTAAGGCTGTGGCTGCCTTACAATTAAAAGGATGTGCATGTAATTCACTTTCTGCTCTGTTCTTAAATTTTATATTGAAGTGGACAGAACTAGCAGAAACACTGATGTGAGCGTTGCAGCGTGAATAGCTGGTCATGCTTTTTGGGTAGTATGTGAGGGGAATGTTAAACAGATCAGCCCTGAGGTGCTCGTCAATCAAACAGGGAAGGCCTGCGCTTTGGTTTTGTTAGCCCACTTTTATGTTAATAAATCACTCTCTGCCTTTGCCAAGAGGGGCTGAGTATATCATGCACAAAATAAGTTAAATGCCTTAAGAATTCTAAGCGTCGTAAAAAGGAATATATGAAGTCTAAAGATTGTGGTTTCCACTAAAAGGGAATGTGGTATCTGGGCACAGGTGGGAGCTTTGCAGGCAGGCAGCTTGCCAAGTGCTGCCTCTCCTGTACAGCAGTGTACAGATTCGTTTACTTAATTGCAAGAGCATTTACTTCTGTGCATCTTGTACTAGCCATGGGCATTGAAGTGTGTTCCTCTTCCCACTCACTTAGGTATTTTTCAGCATTGTCAAAAGGTGAGCCCCTTCCTGTGAAGGAGAGGATTGAAATGCCTTTAGCAACAGAGAACACAGATGCTGGTTTGACCATAGGACTCCTTAAAGTCTTGCACAAACAGGTACAAACCGGCCTTTATCAAATGCTGTCAGGGAATGCTGATGTGTTGTGGGTGGTTGGGGAGAGTGACTGTCAAATATTTGATGTTTTTTGGGGAGGGACTCTGTTTTTAGTTTTGTTCTGGTTTTCAGAATTCTTATTGTGGTACCATGATTTTGTTTAAAGCTTTCTCCCAAAGGCATGGTGAATGTTGCAGAACTGAAGGAAAAATGGGAGCACTTCTGCTTGCCAGAGGAGCAACTGAAAGCTATCCTGCAGTTGGACGACTTTGGCGAGGAGGTAGAATGGATGAAGGTTCTGGCACTTGGGTGCAGCATGCTCAGCGGGGTACGTTCACAGCAGGAGCACTCCTATCCAAAAGCAGATGGTCATATACGATCATATATGAAGTAGAGCATAGAACAATTAATGCAAATGGGGAATAGTGATTGCTTTTGCAGCAGCTGGCAAAGTGACTTGCATGTTTACTTCTGCTTCCCATCAGCTTCTAGTCAGGGGAGCTTAACCAGAAAGAGGGGTAAGTCTGCAGTTTACTGGGATGGCAGTAGAAGAGCAAGCATGTCCACAGGGAGCTTGGACCGTGAGAGAAAGGATGACAGAGGAATGATGCTTGTGGCATCAATCTAAATGTCCATGGAGAAGAACTGGAGGGAGAAATTAAAACATCAATTTTTAATTGATTCTGTAGTCAATTAAATTTTCAACAGATGCAGTTAATGTTACTAAATCTACATTTAATTCTTTTAATGTCAGTAATAGAATCTCAGGAGAGCATTTCAACAGAATGAGAGATTATAGAATGCTGATGTTGTTATGAAATATAATACTTTTAATTATTTCCATGGTAGGGAAATTTCAGAGATACTGAAAAAAAAAACATATTAAATAATACTTTGAGAATATTGCAATATCTGGAAGCCCTGAATGTTGACCTGGCCTGGAGATGCAATTGTGTGTATATATATATATATTTATTCATTTCAGCTGTGTATTTCTTTATTCCAATCTCCCTCCCAACATGATTTTGTAGTTTAGGCTCTTTTCTTCCTTTAAAAAAAAGTAACAGCAACGTTACTTATTTAAAAAATAAAATCCAAACAAAAACAGAGTCACAGGAACATCGTTCTGATAGAGCTAGACAGACTAAATTTACCTCCATCTGTCCATCCTTTCAGATATTAAGTGCATGATTTGATTTCAGCTCTACATAACGAAACCTAAATTTCAGCTTCCTAAACCAGAGAGGAAGATGCACACAAGAAATGCTGAATTTTTCCACACCTTTCTCCATGTAGCTCAGCATGGATAGGGCATTGGATTATAGACACTGTATTGAAGAAAAAAAAAAAAAAAAAGTATATTTGGAATTAATACTTTGAGGTATGTTTGTTCTAAAGGGAACTCGGGTGTTATTTGGCTTTGACTAAAACTGAAACATTCGTGAAATGCTTTGTCTACTAACTACTAAAATGGAACTTGCATACAAATAGGGAAAACAGTAAATATCACCATTCCTAAAAATTAATATCATACTAATATTATGTCATAATTAAAAGTCATCAAAACAGTATGAATTTTCTGAGTTTTGTAGATTTGTGTGTCTGAACTACTACTGAGAATTCCTTTAGATCCATTGAGATAAGAAATACGTACACATACATATGTACATACAGACACAAATGTATCTATAGCTAGGTATAGTGACGTTTGGCTTTTAGGGTAGTAGAATAGAACAATTTGGCCATATTGGAGAGAAGGCTCAGACTACCCTGTAGAATCTTAAAATATGATGGGATTCTGGTGGTTTTTGCCCCTGTTTCTACTAGAATTTAATTATTGTTTTCACCCCTGGACCTGCACAGGAGGGTATATTTGGGGTTGAAAGCTAGGTAACGATGATAAAGCCTTTGTTTCATTTACACTCACTTTCAGTGGCTTACAGTGTGGATTTTGTCATGGTATGCAAAGGATGTTCATGGCCCTGATACTGTTCCTTTCATTTTTTGACTGAACCCTCTACAGTCTTTACTGAGTTCAATGAAACATGCCTGTGAAATCTTAACAAGTGACCCGGAAGGTGGAGCAGCTCGCATTCCCTTTGAAACTTTCTCTTTTCTCTACTCCTATTTGGCCGGTATTGATGGAGAGATACCGGAGGAGGAAACGGAAGCATTCCTCCAGAAAATTAAAGAAGAAGCGTAAGTAAAAATCTGTGCATGGAATATGAATGTATGGATGACCTCTGGGTTCTCCATAAACCATTAATTTCAGGTGAATAGTCTATCTTCACTTTGGGTGTAGCCAAAGTAAAAGTTGACTAAGATTATATTGAAAGTGTACACAGTTATTTTCTGTGAAGCGGTCAACACCAGGGTTTGAACTGTTAATTGATAAATTGTTATTTAGCCATCTTTCTTTGAAATATTGAAGTCACTACCTGTTGGTATAATTTTCCCTGTAGGAAGCAATTATGTACAGCTTTGTATCATCTGCATATGAGTGGTATGGGAACCAGCAGCATCTTATGGGCTGCTCTTTTGATTTAACATAGACCGTACATCAGAGAGAGAAACTGGGAGTCCCGACTTGAAATGTGAAGTTTCTGTCATGTTTCTCCAGAATTACTTCTCTCTAGAAATTGTGTTGGGGAAATATTTAGTGTATGCTTGGTCTTAAATAGTTTGGCTCTTCAATTTTTGTAGTATTAGCTATGGTAAATTGTCCTTCCTGGAATGGTCTTAGTGTTGGTTGCCTTTGGTGGATATAAAGGACAAAGGCAGGACGTAGTCCCACCTGAATACTTCATCCCATTTTGCTATTTGTACCAAGTTGGAGTGGTTGGGTACCTTTCTAGTCTGTTGCGTTTCTCTTTCTGCTTGCTCTGGTGTTGGCTTTATAGTCTGGTGTCAGACTTGTCAGTAAGCCATGAGCTGACATGGTTCCTCACAGCAGGAGATCTGCAGGTTGAAGCGTACACAAAAACTCAGCACGTGGCTATCCGTTTTGCTATCAATGACAGCTGTGTTCAGGTCTTTTCTGTGCTGTTGTGTAATCTTTGGCTTGCTTCATAATGAAGAGGCACCCCTGTTATCACCTCTTGATTTCATGGAGTAGTTTGCAAATGATTATTTCCTCCAATATTATTAGGTGTCCTTACAGGCTTGGGTAAAGAATACCCTGCTGATGATTGGTCCATTGGACGTGCATTTACTAATGTGCTGTCACCATCGTTAGTGCTCACAACTTGTTTGTTCTCAATACTTCTGGGCACCTGCACTTCATGATGATCAACCGGCTCTTTGCATAGTTTGGCTACCTTTTTTCTTGAGCACACCAGCACTTGTTCTGTTGCTTTAGACAAACGGTTGATGATATTTTTGCCAACTTCTACAACAGCAAAAACTTAAAATTCCTAGGCTGGTGCTAACAGCTCTGCTAATTAGGCCTAACTCACGCTAACTGCTACAGGTGAAAAGCTCATCTCTACTAGACCTGGATTGGTTATGTGAAGTCTTGTGCCCACAAAAATGATTGTCAAAACCGCATAACTTTTTAGCAGATGGAGGAAAGGTTCCATCAAGATACTGCATATATTCCTGCTAGAATTAGCACGGAATTAGCATTAGGAATATATGAAAACGATAGCATCTTCAGTCCACCTGTCAGTGATAAACTCCCACTCATTTTATCCATAGTTGCACATAGGTCACACAAAATGCACTTCATTTTTAACCAATTTTAACAGGCTTGTCCTCCAACTGCTGCCTATATGGCATGTTTGCAGAGAGATACTGACTCTTCCTACCATCTAGCTGGAATTGGTCTTTCTGTCTTAGATTGCTGCCAGCTCCATGTACATGGAATCTCAAAAATGCACAAGCAGACAGATGAACTGATTTGTTTTGTCATTACAGTTACCAGATTGACAGTTTTTAGTAAAAATCACTTTTTAATCACACAGCTCTTGCTTGCAATTAATATAACCCTCAACTGTATCTTGTCCAACGCACTACGATTTACCATGTAAATTATTGTTCTAAAATGTTTGGTTTATTCCTTTCCAGTGACCAACAAGATGGCATGGTGCTGCTCAGAAACTTTCTGACCCAGCCCTCAACACTGTTTTGATCGAGCCTGCTCTTCAGCACCAGGTGAGAGGGAAATAACAAAAAGGAATAAATATATCCAAGAAAATAATTTGTGTTCAAAGGACTGTTACTTGCACATTACAAGATAAGATGATGCTCTTCTCTGGCACTTCCTTTTCTTTATCCTGCTCTTGAAATAGCCCTTCAGTGGATGTTAATTGAATATATGGCTGTTCTCCTGCCTCTCAAATACTGATGTGCCCTCTGAATGAGTACACTCATTTGTTGAGTAAACTGTATTTTTTTTATGGATCTTCCTACCTATACTTTATATGTGATTGTAAGAAAAAAGTAAAATAACAATCAATTTAGCAAAGGTACAGGTACAATTGGTGCATTTCTCATTACACTTCTGGATAGCACTTTTTTTGACTCTTGCACGAATATAACTTGTCTTTTGACTACTTTGTCTGAATGGACAAGCTCTATTAAACAAATTGTTTTGTCAAGCCTTATTCAATATGAAGAACTCTGTGGCTGAGCTGCTGGAAGAAATATCAGCTTGAGAAAGGAAGGCAATGATTCCATCTTGTTTTCCCTCTAATTAGAACCGTTTGAGAAGTTAAGATATCCTTTTCAATTCTTAGATGCATTTTTCTAATTAAGGATCTATTTTAAAACACGTCCTGTTTTCTAACAGGAAAAGCCACTGCATTTGTCATGTAGGTGAGGAAATGCCCAACAGTTCAGTTTGGTTTTGAGTTGAACAGCTGTAGTAAGTACAGAAGTATAAGTCAATTAGAACTAGACTAAGTGTTTAGTGACAGATAATCGTACCTAATTGCAGAAACAATTGAGAGAAGAGACAGCATACTAGTGGGTACAGAAAACTGGATTCTAGTACCAGAGGTGGCCAAAACCCGGAGCGTATGGAGCGCCCTCTCCTGGCAACTCGATCAAACAGAAGAAAGTATTGTAGAAAAGATGGAGCTGCAACCTTGATTTCTTTAAAGTTGCTTTGTTGAAGTAATAAGCTTGGCTGATGATGACTGACCGTGCTGTAGCAGATTGTGTGAGGAATTAACAGGAGCTTACTCTGTACTTGTATGTCTTAAGTCTTAGTATTTTATCAACCTCTGTCACTAATACCTACATGTTAAGTCTACAGGATGGGAACTCCTGGTTATTTCTGGAAGGAAATGGGTATGCATCCAGTGTTTGAAAATGGCAATCAGCAATATTACATGTGTCCTTAATACCTTCCCACTAGTTTCTGTGGAGAGATATATACTCATCATCTTTGCCAGCACAAGCTTGGGAACAGTAACTTTCCTGATACTGTCCTTTTATCACTAGCTGCATTTGAAGATATTTCAGCTTGTTTTTGAACTCTGAAATCTGCCCTCTCACACCTCTGGTACATGCTGCAACTAGGCAGTAAGTGCTGTCTTTCTGGAATACTGCTCCCAGAGGTGACAGTGTCAGGTGGGAGAGCAGGAGGGGAGCTCTCACCATGCCTCTTCCCTTGTAACTGATCCTGCACTCCAGGGATTAGCTCTGTTCAGTAGGGAGGCAAATTAGTACAGCTTCTCACAGATTTCATTCTTCAGCCTTGTCAGACTAAACTCAAATAGTTGAGAGAGATCAGTATGATTTATTAATAGATGCATTAGTATTACATATTTACACATTTTCTGATATATACAGCTTCCCTCCTGACAAACCTTTAACACTATTTCATTTTTGTTTCCAAGCACAGCTGTGACGCAACACCAATATTATGTACACAGCACTACTGTTCCTGGCACAACAGCAGTAACAATAGTTCCTGTGCAAGTAACTTTTTGAACAGCTGATAAACAAAATAATCAGGTTCTTGTTTCTACTTTCTTCTTTTATGGCTGTGATATTTGTCTTCATCCCTGAAACAAAAACACAAACATTGTGTGTGCTGTTAGGATTAGACAGACACAATTTGAAGGGGAAAAAAGAGAGAGACTTGGAAAATGGAAAGCTTTCATTAAATGTAATCATGTTCTCTTCTAAGGAAAGCAAGTAAACTACTTTAAGACAGTTTATTTCCTATGCTGTTTTAATCAAAGTCTTGTCATACAGTGCCATAGTGGCAATTAGTTTAGGGTAAATGGCATCACTGTGTAAGGAAGCCAGTTCTGAGACAAGCAAGCATTCCTATCCTTGCAGTTCTCTACAGCATTTCTTCCTTACGTGTGGGGGACAATGCGACATTTCTTCTGCACAACAGCCTAAGTCTTTGCTCAAACACAGGTCCCATGCACCTATGGTCTTGCAGGTGTAAATGTGCCCTTGTTGATGGTATTAGAAGGTGTGACCTAGATTTATTTTGCCTAAAAATACGTCCAGAACTAGTCAAGAGCAACAGCATTGCTTTCAAGCATCTACCGTGGAAAAGCTAGTCAAGTGATTGTATGTATGTACATACACACACTGCTGAACATGAGCCAGCAGTGTGCCCAGGTGGCCAAGAAGGCCAACAGCATCCTGGTTTGTATCAGGAACAGTGTGGCCAGGAGGAGTAGGGAAGTGATCGTGCTCCTGTACTCCACACTGGTGAGGCTGCACCTCAAATACTGTGTGCAGTTTTGGGCCCCTCACTACAGGAAGGACATTGAGGTGCTGTAGCATGTCGAAAGGGCAGTGAAGCTGGTGAAGGGTCTAAAGCACAAGTCTTACGAGGAGCAGCTGAGGGAACTGGGATTGTTCAGTGCAGAGAAAAGGAGGCTGAGGGGAGACCTTATCATGCTCTACAACTACCTGAAAAGGAGGGTGTAGTGAGGTGCGTGTTTGTGTCTTCTCCCCAGTAACAAGCGATAGGATGAGAGAAAGTGGCCTCAAGTTATGTCAGGGGCGGTTTAGATTGAGTATTAGGAAAAATTTCTTCACAGAAAGAGTTATCAAGCACTGGAACAGGCTGCCCAGGGAAGTGGTTGAGTCACCATCCCTGGAGATATTTAAAAAAGGTGTAGACATGGTGCTTAGGGACATAGTTTAGTGATGGACTTGGCAGTGTTAGGTTAACAGTTGGACTTGATTATCTTAAAGGTCTTTTTCAACCCAAATAATTCATGATTTTAAGATATTAGTGAAACAAATAATCCTATTTATTAAGTCCCAGTGCAAACTAAAGCAGAAATCAGCATTACACATGACAAACACACTTAATTGGTTAAATAGACGATATGTCCTCCTATGCATATGCTGATCAAGTAAAATAGCCTGGGACAGTACTGCACTGATCCTTCAGTGTGCTGTTGAAAGTGTCACCTTTCAGATGTGAGAGTAAATTCTGAAGTCTGGATCACAGTTTATGATCTCACAGCGAGTTCTGGGCAGTATTAGTAGTCTCAGGCGCCTGGCTTCTTATACTGTATATGAGATGAGCCTAGCTTTTTAACTGGACTAGATATTCTAATTCTCTCCACTAAATCTCATAGTCAATAGCTATGGCTGCCTGATTCAGAGTCAGCTGACTCTAATCCTCACCTCTCTCTTTTTCTCCGTGAATCTCTGTCTCTGCCTCTTTCACGACTCCTTTTTCGTTTACCTGGACTCCTGCTGGTCTCTCTCCTGTGTCTGGTTTGTTCCGTATCCTTATAGCTTCCTCCAGACTGCCGGGAGTCCACTGAAGCTGACCGCCTGTCTTCCTTTCTGAAAAAAAGGTTATTGATTTTATTCAATAAAAATAGTTTCACAGTCACTACTGTTTTCAGTACCAGTTTTGTAATATAATGACCTACTAACCTACTAACTATCTTTTATTAAGCCTCTCTCTCCTTAAGAAATACAATACCTCCCAAAAGAGGCCCAAAGTCCCTGCTCTTATATGTGCACACCTCAGCACACTATTTAATCCAGTTATTTCTTACGAACACTGAGCTGCTGGTGAAACAGGAGACAGCAGAAGGGGTTCGCTCTGTTGTGCTTTAAATCCTTAACTCTTTAACCATCTGCCTTAAGCTGCTACCTACAGTTGGAGAAACCAGCAAGCCTGATCTCCTGTATGGCCTTTTCACTCACCTTCATTTCAATGCTGAAAACAAAACACCTTGAGTGTCACAAACAAAACACCTGAATTTGTTTAAACAACATTTTCATCTCAAAGATCTCAAGAAAAACAAACAGACTATCACTAGGACATGATTCCATTTTTATTTCAGGGACAAATGTTTGGAAAAGCATGCAGTGGTGCTTGACACAGGAAGAAATACGTATACATGAAACACACTCCCAGTTAGCACAGCAGTTTTCACAGTGATAAGAACTGTAAAGGGTCTACATACTTAGTAAGTTACGAAAAGCTTTTCTATGAGGTATTTGCTATTATATCTACCATAGCATTTCCTCTTATGTGGTAGGGAAGAGGAAGAAATTGTGTACTTGTATTTTCAAGTGGCGCATCTGTGATATCTGGACACAGAAGGAGCAATATTAATTCCCCAGCCCTACTAGAAACTACCTGTTCACCTGGCTCACTTGCAACTTGCCTCCTTACCCCTGACAGAAAGTTAATCATTCGTTTTCCCCCCCACCCTTCATGGAGGCAGAGCTTCTCAAGCAAGAGCTTAACAGAATTAGCATAAAATAAACTGTGTATATGTCTCAGCCAAAGTTGGTATGTGGTACTAGAAAGAAGTAACAGGCTAACATTACAGGCTGTCAGGCTTCTGACATCCCTGAAGAATTTGCCAGCTGTGACGTACCTTCCTGAAGATTTTGACTTCCCTCCTTCACATATCTCTGCATTA
Source organism: Chlamydotis macqueenii (assembly GCF_036417535.1). Taxonomy (NCBI): domain Eukaryota; kingdom Metazoa; phylum Chordata; class Aves; order Otidiformes; family Otididae; genus Chlamydotis; species Chlamydotis macqueenii. The sequence continues at coordinate 86,686,164 of NC_141557.1, read as the reverse complement.
TCTAACCTATTCTCCTCCTGCCAGTGATTGCTGAGTTCTTCCATGTGCACACCAATCACATCCCGAATCACCTGGAGATTAAGATATATTAAAAATAAACAACAGAAAAAAAAAATGTCATGGTAGTGGTGTGAAATAGCAACTAGACAGCAGAAAACAAGTACCTAAAAAAAAAAAATTCCCCCGGAAACCTACACATCAGATGTTTCAAGTCTTATTTGCAGAAACAGGCATTTTCGTGTAAATTTAATACCATCACTTTACAACAGGCAATAAACTATATGTTATTGGTATTTTCACATTCAAAATTTAATAGTCAGAAATGCTCCTGTTATTTGTAACTTGCTGCAACAAACCAAACCAAAAAGATTCCACTATAGTTTGCAACTCTAATAAGGCAGTGGAAAAAGAGACATTTTCCTTATCTAAAAGGGTTACCATAACACCATAGGTTATGCTGATATAAAATAAGCACTTTTGTGAGGAAAAGAAAAAAAAAAAATCATACCTTTCTCTTCAGATACTCACCTCAGTGTAAGACTTCTTTGTTATATGAACATTCTTAGCCCTGTATGACTGCCGCCGCCTTTTGTAGTCCCTCATTTCAGCCAGAATTTCAAGATGGGACTTTGGACCTTTCTGGCTATCATCTAGCAAAAAATTGGAAGTAAAACAAATGGTCATTACCAGGACATCAGCACTTGCAGGTATGCAAGTCTGGTGCTTTAGTAAGAAGTATGAAACATAAAACTTATTTTTTTCTCTCTGAAGTTTCTACAGTATTTAGTAACTATTATGAATTTAGCACAAGCTTTCTCTCCAAACTTCTTGCTAGCCCTTTTTACAAGACTAAAAAGCTGCCAAGCAAATGTTGTTATGTGATCTCAGTCTCTTGAGACAGTGATCCAAATCGATACAGAGGCTTGTGATTTGGTCAAACGCCTACAAAATACAGGCCTTGTTTTCAAAGGCAGTATTACAATAAGACACAAAGATTGAGAAAGCCAGATTCTGTAAAACATTTACCTGTGCAGATGACAAAACACTGTCTCCTACCCAGTAGGCATCGCAGGGCCCACAGGATAACACAGATGCTTATGTTGCACTTGATATAGTTACAAACTAGCATGACTCAAAAGGGAGGAGAGGCCTCATACACCCATGTGTATATTGCTCAAGAGCTCCATCGGACAATTGCCAACCTTTCTTGTTCGGCTTTCACTCTTAAGTGATCTTTAATCTCATCATCTCTTACAGCAAATACTGTTCAAGCTGTGCAGTAAGTTGTCAACATTAGGCAACCTGAAGTCAGTTGCAGCAAAAACAAAAGATCCATCCATTAAGACACGCACAATATGTGTGCCAAGGCTTTCTCAGAAGGAAAACAACATGAAGGATAGCAAACTAGTGGTTTCTGATGCCAGATCTTTGTTGTAGCTTTTAAGAACAGTATGGTTTTCACAATAAAAATAGCACAAGCAATTCTGCTTGCATACTTAGGTGAGTTTGTTGAAAGCCAAAGTGAAAGTTCTGAGCCATAAATTCAACAATAGATCGTTCTTCAAACCTTGGGTGATTTTCGCTGCTAAATCCACGAAGAGGTCACTGTCATTTTCTGTGATTTGAGATCTAGACCTCTGTTTCTTTGTCTCCTCAACAACATAATCATACAGAGCAAGGCGATCAGCTTGAGTTAGGTCGCAGGTGAAACGCTTGTGATTTTGAGGAACTTCTACAGGCAGTAATGAGTAAGATCCTAGAGGTTGAACAGACAGCTGTTATTAGTAAAATAGCAAAATTATACAGGAAAACACTGAGAAGCTCACAAACAATGCAGTAAACACCCATGCTGTTCTCACCATTCCCCTACATATCTGTAAGAAGTTTCATCTTTCTTAATTTGAAGGATAAAAAGTGCTCAAAGGAGGAAAAAAAAAAAAAAAAAAAAAAAGAAAGAAAGGCCCTAATCCCTCCCCAGCCCGATGCAGGCTGTATAACCTCTCTTGACTGCTTACACTGCTACTGACAGGTTTTCATATGCTTCAAAGGGAACGTACTAGATTAGATCAAAAGGACACTCTATTGTCCCATCAATTTCAGCTCTTGGCTTAAAAACTAAAGCAAGAGAGATGAGGCTGCAGTTCTAACTTGTGGGTTTGTCTTACTCCTAAATTTTTCTGTAAAGCACTAGCTGCAAAATACCTGTTGTTCTGCCAAGAAGAATGAAAGCTTTTAGGAGACCAGATAACTGGGCACCGTGCAAATCAGTCTCACTCACACTGTCACTTTCTCTACAGAGGTTTTTTAACAGACTGCCACAGGCATTTATAGCTGAAAGGGCTATAAAGGCACTTTCAAGATGCTCCGGGTAGTTCAGAGAACTAACTTTAAAGTTATAAAAACAAACACACTGCCTGCACACTCTTCTTTCCCTGAATGATCAGCCCACTATGAACTCTTCCCATTCCCCAGTTAAAACACACATCCTCCAAACAAACAACAAATCCATTGCAACAGTAGCAAAGCAACTTCCCTAAAGATACAGGATGCAGTACTCCAGGATATTGCCCACAGAAAAAAAATTTTACTCGAGAACATTCAAATTCCCAGCAACCATTGACCTGACCTCCATAATCCTGCTCCCCACAATGCAACCTTCTCCCTGAAGGCACAATCCCACACAGACTTACGTCTCCAGGCAGACAGAAGAGCCAACACTTAACAAATGGTGTATGCAGGAGCCTTCACAACAGCAAAGCTACTGCTTCTCTAGATTATTCAGCACTTAATGGAAGCTGTGCAATCTTTCACATCCTGCTTTCACTAAAGACACCAAAGAAGAGGAAGAGGAGCCACAATAACTCTACAACAAACCTAAAATACAAGAATTTCTTATGACTGTACTTGGAGCCTAAACCAGAACTTTTCTAATCAAAACCAACAGATTTAAACACGAACACTAGAATTTTATCTTTAAAATGTGCTGTTCTTACAGAGTCATGGAAGCCCCTAGAAGTGCCCCGATAGTTACATGCTTGTGATTTTCCAAGAATTTCACAACTTGTGATCAATACCAGCTTTCCCATCCTATTATATAGCTATTCTAATATTCAAAATAAAGTTAGAATTTTTTTAAAAACAAAGAAAGAAAATTATTTCCTCCGAAATGGTTAGACAAAAGGAAATTTACAATAAAAATGCTTTCCATTTATTTCTGTTGCCAAAGACTTTAAATAAAACAAACAATTCCAAGTCAGTAAATCTCCCAACAAGCCAAGATGCCACAATAAAAACCACCCCAATACAGTTTTAGTGTTATCTTCACAGAAATTCAAGCTTGCAGTGAAAACTGGGTAGCAAACACCGGCATCTAGTGGCTCACTGATGTATCTTTGCAACGCACCACTTCATAAAGGGTTTATGGTTTCTTCTCCACTTGGATGCGCTTGTGTCAAATTAATGAGTTACCACTTCCCTCCAGAGGAAACGCACCCGATGTGCTCCAAACACAGTGCCCATCACATCAAAGCTCCTTCCCAAGCAACTGACTGTTAGGGCTCCATTTGCTATGCCAGGAAAACAAAGATAACATGAAAAAACTGCGCCTGAGCAACCACTGCTGTCAGGAAAGTACAACAAAGGCACTTTTCCTTCTGCACATCTATGTCTACCGAACTAAAGGACTACAGGCAGTAAATCTGTATCTTTCAGGTGTTGCAGTAATTTCCCAACCAGGTGCTGCAGCTCTACAGTGGTTTCTATAGTTAGTCCTACTTTTCTACTCGGTCTTTTCTGCTCTCGAAGAGCATAACTCAGACTTAACCTACTCCTCAGACTGGCCACAAAACCCAATGAAAAATGACGGAACATAAAGGAACTAATGAGCTGAAAGCAGTGGCAAAGGACAACATCACATTTGCAGATATATCAGCATATTTATTATACAACTTCTTAGGAGAGTCTTGAAACAATCGAACATAATAATGACAATACAAGTGTTGTTTGGTTTTTGATCTGAGGAGTAGTGGACAAGCACATATAGCTGATACCTAACAATTAATTTTTAAACAAAGTAAAAAGCAGTCCTCCCACCCATGACGTGAAGAATAAGGCTAGAGGCAGCAAGACAAGGATTTGGACCACAAAGTGCAGAAGATAATATCAGAAAATGCAAGCAGATAGTAAAGTGTAGGTAGTAGGATAGGAAGTGAAAGACTAGTGCTTTAAGAAACTCCTGCATTTTGCAGTGTTGATTTTCCAGTCCTGGAAAGAACTAGAGGTGTGAGCACAACAGACTCAAATTCTCTTATCTAGTTTCCCTGAGCAGAGAAAGTAGTTATGCTCCAAAATACAATAGGGAAGGAACAGTAGAAATAAATAAAAAAAAAATTCCTCACAGCCATTCACAAGTAGAACAAGGAAAGCTGCAAGGGGGGAGACAAGAGCAGCTCTCACACAAGAGCTGATAAAGTTGTCTCAGTGTCTGCTTGCTGCTTACCTTCACTGTAGCCTGTACCTTCTTTAGCACTTTGAGCTCTAGCTTGCTTAACAATGTGAAACTGTAGATCCTTATCTGCAGATGGGGAAGACAAAAATATCACCGAACTTTTACATCAAGTACTTGGTAGGGTTAGTCTTGATTCTCTAACCTCCGAGCCTTATGGTATGTTACAGAACATTGTAGTTTTATTTATGCATAAGGGAAGAGTCTGATCAAAAGATATAATTTTAATCTATTCCGTATTTGAACTAAGGAGAGAAAATAAAAAATATAAGAACTTCCAGGTTACAGGGATATGGAAAAAAGAATGTACATATATTGCAATTCTCTTCCAATTCTCTTCTGCACGATTACTATATCACCAAACTGTAGGGCCAGTTTTTCCACCTTGTAAGCACATGTTTTATTACACTTTCAGCACTTAATGAAAGGTGAACACTGGAAGAACCTGGAAAATAACCTGAGAGGGAAAAACTAAAAAAAAAAAAAAAAACAAACAAAAAAAACCCCCTCCTTGGACTTTAAAATTAAAACAGCCAAGTGACTTACTGAGTGACAGATGTGTAATGATGGTAAATCAAGGCAAAGCACAACGGTAAGAAAATAAACCTACTGATGGGAACACTCAGTTTTTCTAAGAGGCCGTGGAGAGTTTATGGCTGGCAAGGCAGCGCGGTGCGCTACCGTGGGGACCCGGACTCTGCCCCCCGGGGGTCTCCCCTCAGCCCCCTCTCCCGCCCCTCCCCAGAGATTTCCCCTCAGCTCCTCATCCCCCCCCCCCAACCCACTCCGGTCTCCCCGCAGCCCCAGCTGTCCGCTCACCCATGGCGACGGTGGGAACCTTGAGGTTTTCGTAGAAAAAGCTGGAATCGTACATCTCCGCCTGCGGGGCCAAGGGGCTCAGTCAAGGCCCCGGGGCTGCCCCCAACCACACCGCCCCCCCCCGGGCTCGGCCGCCGAGTCGCCCCGGCCAGCGGAGACCTCCCGCACCCCCCGGCCAGGGCAGCCCCGCCAGCCCCATGCCCCACGCCCCGCCGGGTGCCTCCCCCCGAGCCGGCCCGGCCGCCCACCTGCTCCTCGGCGGAGTACCCCATCTTGCGGAGCCGGCAGGACGCCGCGTGCCGCTCCAGCGACGCCCGGGGGACGCGGTGATGGACGTCGTAGGGACACGGCACCCGCTCCACCTGCCGCCAGGACACGGGTCAGCGCACACCGCAGCCCCCTTTCCCCCCAGCAGAGCCCTCACCGCCACCGCCACCTTACCGGGTCCCCGAGCCACACCGCGCAGGGAGCCGCCATTCTGGCGCAGCCGCTGAAGGCCCCTAACAGAGGGGCGGGGCCGCCGCCATATTTACTGAGGGCGCTCCCGCCGCAGAGGATGGTGGGGTTGCGGCGTCGTCTTTCCAGACGGCGGTTGCGGAGGGATAGACACGCTGCCTGTGCATCTTCCTCGCGTAGGGAGGGGCCGCGGCAGCCCCGACGGCGGCGTGGCAGGACACCCGAGGAAGGGCTGGGGCGGAGAGGCGGCACGGGGCGCGCTGCCTCCCTGCCTGCCGGCACCTCCGGGCAGGCGGCCGCCGGGGCAACCGCGACGCCGCCAGGGCCGCAGGGCGGCGAGCGGGGTGCAGGGCGCCGCCTGCCGGCGGGAAGGGGCAAGGGCGACGCGGGGAGCCTGTGGGCCCCGCTGCCGGTTCCGCAGCACCGGGAGGCGGCCGCCGCGAAGAGGGCAGCCCGCACAGCCCGGGGGAGGTGCCGCGCCCGACATCGTGCTCCGGGGGACGGCTGCCCGTCCCTAAGGGGCGACGGGGGCAGCTGTGTGCGCGGCTAAGGCCCAGCGGGCGTCAGTAGCGGCGGGTGGCCCAGCGCGGGCGGAGGGGGCTCCGTAACCCGGGTGCCCGGGCTTGGGCCTGCGGCCCGGGCCTCGGCGGCGGCGGGGTGGGCCTGGGCCTGGGCCTGCTGTGGGGTGTGCCCCGCACCGTGCGGCCTCGCTGGGGCAGGGGAGTCTTGCAGCTGCGGTTTATCCGTGAGGGCACCGGTACCTCCCTGCTCCTTTTTGGGCTCTTTGCCATAAAGGTGCAAAGCAGACGCTGGGGGCAGCCTGCTCGTTCTTCACCAGACCCAGGTCTGAAGAACTCACCAGCTTGAGCAAGGGCCAGTTTCTGTTTTGAGCACAGCTGGTGCCCACCTGGGCGCTTCGGAGCAGGAGCCAGTCCCCAAAAGCATATACCTGTTAGCGACGAGGCAGGAGGAACATTGGCCTCCTTAATGCCATTGAGCCCCTGATGCCTGTTTCCCTCTTGCAACACAAGGTGATCCGTAAGGAGCAGGGCCAGAGTTTTTAGCCAGTGCTGCTCCCAGGCACATGCAGCACAGGGGCTGGTGTGGGAGGCACCTGCATGCCTGCTGCATACCCCAGAGAGTCCTGCCCACTACCCAGCCAAAGTTATGAGAGCCTTCCCCTAGAGAGTGAGGGAGCATCAAGACTCTGTAAGACTGTAACGTAGGATGAGGCAAGAATGCCTGTCGTAAGGAATAAATTTTGCATGATTGACATTTGTGCTTGGCTATTTTTGTCGTCTATGAGAAAAGCACATATGACTAGAAGGAAGAGTGGGTTTAACAAGGCAGGGGGGAGGCAGCATGACAGATGTAGCTGCCAGAATGACTCTTGTACATCTGCTTTCGTTAGCAGATTACTGCCCTTTCTCTCCTGCACAGTTAATTTGAGACTCAGCTGGGATTTTAGCCCTTTGAGAGATTTGCCGTCTCTAGCTGTGTTTGCCTGAGGATCTTTGACTTCACACAATACAGAATACTTACAGTTAAAGACTTCCCAGCTGCCCTTGCAATTCTATCTATGCTGTACTAGAACACGCTCGCTAACATTAGCACATTTTATCAAAAGAGTAACGAGAACAGCTGGGCAAAATGGTTTGAACCATCTCCACTGGAAACTACTGTTTCTTCGAAATTACAGAAGTCAAGTTTGATGAAGTATACAAGCAGTTGTTTTTTAAGAGTAAAGATTAAACAACATTTTGTTTTTTTAAATTTATAAATTAAATTGATAGTTTAAAAATCATGATCAGAATAGATGTTTTGCTCTACTAAACAACAACATTTTGAATGAGTTAAAATGATCTTAGGGGTTTCTCTTCCCCTAAAAATATCTGTTTCCTGAGATCATGAAACAGTTAAAAAATATTGCCTCTTTTCTCTCTTTTTTTTTTTCTTTTCCCTGGCCTCTATGAATTTTGGGAAATGCCTGCAAAACAGACCACCAGGGTGAATGTTTTCCTTTGTAGAGTCTGGGAGAAGTCCTGTGATACAGCACATCGGTGAGGAGGCAGCTTGTGCTAGGCAGGCTGGTCATCCTGGCGTGGAGGGAACATTACAGCTCACCCACGCGGGGCAGCAGAGACGTGCCCTACTAATCAAAATAAGGCTGCCACGTGGAGACCGAGTGCTCGGCTTGTAGTCTCTACGTCACCATTTTGGACTCAGAGAGATAAACCCATGGTTCTTGGGATCTGGAGAGGAGCACAAACCCTCTTCAGGGTCTTGATAACTGTCTGATGGATGCATTAGCGCAGACACACAGGAGGGAACACAGGGCTAAGGTTAAGCCGCTGAAATGGGTTTACAAGAAAATCAAGGACAATAGATGAACCAAGGCCTTTTAGTACAGCAGAGGTGAGATCTGTCTGTGAACCGCTTTGCTACTAGGTGTTCTGTCTCCAGCCTTTCCAGGAGCAAACTGACTGATGGGAGACAAAGGCTGTCAGCTTACAGAAGTTCACAGCACTGCTTTTCCTTCCAGGCAATGGCACACTGATGTTTTCCCATCAAAGAAGGAGTGAGATCACCGCAGACTTTCAGCTACATCATCTTTCCCAGCTGATTCTCTCCAGGCTGTGGCATGACCTTTTCATCTGCACCCTAGCACCGTGCTAGCAGCTGGCTGGCGACTTTGTTGTCAAACAACGTGATTAATAATGTGCCATCAAGTTTAACACATCTGAGTCTCCGTGATCCCTTCTGAGAAGGAGAGCGGAAACTCCGCAGGTGCATTTCCCCAGGCAGGACTGCCGCCTGTTTGCAGCTTCCCAGAGTGGGAGTACATGAGCATGGCCCAGTCCCTTTGCAGAGCTGCAATGCTGAGTATGCCGGTAGTGTGGTAAAACCTTTTCTAGAGGTTCTTTCTGGGCAGTATTGATCTCCCAGAAAGAGTCTCTGTGGGAATGAGCCCCAAATATCCTCATTGCGCAGCAGAACAATCCTAAACGGCAGGGAAAGCAGAAGGCACAACAGGGAAATAGCATGTACGTTATGTCACTTTAAAGACCATACAATGCTCATGGAGAACTCCTTAAACGTACCACCTTGTGTCCTCCTCCAGATTGAATCTCTACTGCTGGATAATCCAGTTCTTGGCATGTCAGGGGAAAGCAAGCTGAAGGATGAAAATAAACTTCTTGGGACTGCTCAAAAGCCAAAATGGAAGCAGCCTGGTTTATGGCCCCAAACAGGCCATGCAGGCCTGACAGGCAGAAAAGACAGCTTTTGACCTGCAACTGTGACAGTTTTTTGCTGAGCCCCACCCCAATGTATTTGTCAAAGTTGCAACCAAGTTATAGAATCATAGAATAGTTTGGGTTGGAAGGGACCTTTAAAGGTCATCTAGTCCAACCCCCCTGCAAGAAGCAGTTGGACATCTCCAACTCAATCAGGTTGCTCAGAGCCTCATCCAACCTGGCCTTGAATGTTTCCAGGGATGGGGCATCTACCACCTCTCTGGGCAACCTGTTCCAGTGCTCTACAACCGTCATTGTAAAAAGTTTCTTCCTTATATCCAGTCTAAATCTACCTCCATCTATTTTAAAACCATTGCTCCTTGTCCTATGACAACAGAACCTGCTAAAATGCTTTTCCCCATCTTTCTTGTAGGCCCCCTTTAGGTACTGAAAGGCTGCAATAATGTTCTCAGCATCTAGCCTAGCAAACAGCGTGGAGTAAGCAGCCACAATCAGTCCTGCAGCAGGGGATTGCTCCCCCAGGGCATATGCCATGCAGTAACCACCCCATCCCTTGAGGGGCTTAAACTGTGGCTGCTTCGTTAATGCTCACCCATTGGACTGCAGAAACGGGGGGCGTCAAATAGGGAGGTGAGGGGTCCCAGCACCCTGGTGGTGAGATTGACCGTACTCATCTCAGAGATGCTCTGCTAGTTTGCCTTTGTAGTGATGCTGCCTCTTCCCCCCTGCCCCTCGAGCCCATGTGTCAAACTCATTTTCTCCAGGGAAGGAGAGGAGATGTATCCAGGCTGATAGCATGGGCGTCACTCAGAAAAAGCTACTGAACTAGAGAGAGATTTTGTAGAGATGAAGCACACAGACACTTGAATTTTAATTTTTTTTTTGTCATTGCTCTTTGCCAGGAAGGACAGAGCAGCCTGTGGTTTTCTTTTAGAAGCACGCTATTGATGTACACCTGATGTCTGCTTGAAAATAAGACGTAACAATTTACACCTCTGCTTGCTGTTTCCATGTGTCAGTCTTCTCAGGGAGGCTGTGCTTGACATGAAGCTGTGTAATCTCAGGAGCTTGGGTGCTGCCTTAGCTGCTGAGCAGCATCGTCTTGCCTAGAGATCCTCACCAGTGGCTGTAGGCTGAGCAAGAGAGCCCATGCTGCACAGAGCCCTGCGTCGCGCTGCAAGCTGCTGCACTCAGCCGAGCAGGGCTACAAAGCCACCGCTAAGGTCAGCCAGCTGATGCCAACAAAGGAGCAGCTTGATGTGTATTGGGTTTGCGTGGCAAGGTTTTGATAGCGGGGGGGAGAGGGAAGGGGGCTACAGGAGTGGCTTGTGTGAGAAGCTGCCAGAAGCTTCCCCTGCCTCTGACAGGCTACACGAGGGACCTGCTGCTGGCTGAGGCCAAGCCCATCAGCAACATGGTAGCACCTCTGGAATAACATCATTAAGAAGGAAAAAAAAAAAAAAAAAAAAAAAAACAAAACCTGTGCAACAGCAATTGCAGCCAGAGAGAGGAGTGAGAATGTGCGAGAGAAACATCTCTGCAGACACCAAGGTCAGTGAAGAAGGAGTGGGAGAAGGTGCTCCAGGAGCCAGAGCAGTGATCACCTGCAGCCTGTGGAGAACACCACGCCGGGGCAGGCAGATGCCTGAAGGAGGCTGTGGCCCTGTGGGAAGCCCACGCTGGAGCAGGTGCCTGGCAAGACCTGTGGCCCCATGGAAAGAGGAGCCCAGGCTGGAGCAGGACTTGTGACCCCATGGGGGACCCAGGCTCAAGTAGGCTGTTCCTGAAGGACAGCACCCTATGGAAGGGACCCACACTACAACAGTTTGTAAGGAACTGCAGCGCATGGGAAGGACCCATGTCAAAGAAGTTCATGAAGGACTGTCTCCCGTGGGAGGGACCCCACGCTATGGCAGGGAAAGAGTCTGAGGAGTCCTCCCCCTGAGGAGGAAGGAGTGGCAGACACAACATATGATGAACTGACCACAACGCCCATTCACTGTCCTCTGCGCTGCCAGAGTGTCAAAGTCATAAACCAGGACTTTAGACGAAGGTGCTGGGTGTGTTGTCAGAGGCAATCACTTACCAGTGCTACTTCTGTGGGAAGCTCTGAGAACAGTCTGAGTATCCGATGGGCAAAGGACAGCAGAGCACCTATAGCATGCAGCCACCTCCAAAAATGTATGCTTTACTGCCTCTTTGCTTTGTTTTCTGCAGTAACAGGTCCCCACCGCAGAGCAAGAGATAATGAATTAAGTATTTATTAATGTGTTATGTGGCTGAAAGGTGTTACCCAAATTATATTTCCCTCCCTCTGTGAATGCATCTAAGGCTACAGCAGCAGATGAGTGCTGCTCCATGTATCATTGTCCTAGATTTCTGTCAGGGCTTTGCCCTTGCGTCACTGTTGCCCCTGCCTGGTGTGCATTAAGAGGGTTGTATTTCCTGAGCATGGGGAAAGATCACCTGGAGTGGGCAGTCTCATTGCTGCCCACCCAACCTTGTGTCAACAGGACACATGGAAGTGCCTTCCAGGGAGGGACACCATCCAGGAGGGCCACCTGCAACCTCTGAAGCACCTTGCACTGCCAGGCCAGCCAGCGGAGTCCCGGCCCTACGTCACCTCACTGCAGCCAGCTGGAGCCCTTCCACACTCCGGCAGATGCACTGCCACATGGAGCAAGGCAACGGGGAGCCAAAATAGCACAGACCTTACAGCACTCTCAGCGCTTAGACCACTTCAAAAGCTTTAGAGCAACACAGAAGTCATGTGTCGACCACATGTTTCATCTGGTGCTAAAGTCCCACTTGCATTTGCCGTGTCCTAAGTGTGCTCTGCTCTGTGTTGGTACAGGGAACTTCAGCTCCTCTCTTGGGGGCCCTGTGCGTGCCCCAGTCCCCAGGGGAACCTTGTCTGCATGGGGCCAGCAGACGATGTTCAGACACATGGATTGAGCTGCCTGCTTTTGCTGCACCTGCAAACTAGTACAGCTTTAGAGGTGGCTTTGAAAATGTGGCCTGTCATGTTCCGCACTATTAGTGTAGTGAATAATGATAGCTGTCCGTAGGTGTTGCCATTTTTAACTTGTAAGGGTGTGTGAAACAAGCAGTATTACTTTAAGCTGAAGCAACACTTCAAAGGAAGTCCACAGGAAGGAGAAACTTACTCACTCTCAATAATTTCTTCGGAAACAGGAGTCAGCAGACCTAACGACAAGCCGGGTTTTATAAGAAGCTTAATATCCTGGGTGTGGATTTGCAAGTGCTGCCTACAAGCATCTTTCCTCTTGGAGGAGGATTAGCACAGGGGATTACTGATGCCCTTTGAAGAGATTGGCGTATGCTCAGATGGTCACACTATCTCAGGCTTCCCAAGCGCGTGCGTGCAGGGAGAAGGAGAAAGCGAGCGTAAGAGGGGAATGGAGATCCCACTCAATAATTGCCAATGAGGAGAACACAGTGTGGCTTTAGCTCTCACAGGGACTCATAATTCAAGATCAACATATTTGCTGAGCTCATCAGTGATGTGATTTCATCAGGCTCAGCACAAAAACTGCACCCCAGTGGCATCATGTTTGGAAGCTCAGCCTCTTGGCAGAGACATGAACGAGAAGTGCTGCTTGCTTGTGGTCGGAAGTGGCCCTCAGGGCCTTGTGCATGCCTGAATTACAGCGTCAAACTTTGTGTCCTGGCCAGTGTCTCTTGACTCTACACACACACACACACACACACACAGGAGTCATTACGAGTTTGCGGTTAAACTGCTGTGCTCACCACGTGCACACTGTGGTCTCCACATCCCTCTGTCCCACTGCAGGCTTCTTTCCATCCTCTGTTTCTTCTTTGCAGGCTTTTCCCCCATTTCCTCCCCTGTCAGGGCCGTGGTTTTGCAGTCATCCCCATCTCTTCAGTATCTCCACCCATCACATCAGCAGCTGTGGTCTCCCAGGTCTTTCTAGTTCTATTCACTGATTTTCAAAACCTTCACTGAAAAGCAGGAACTGCTCCACCGTGCTGTTACAATAGCACCTCCAAGTAAGAAACGTTCCCCAGCCAAGGAAAACACCCCATTTTGCTTGGCGCGTCATTATTTCTGCAGCTCTGAACCATCCTGCTGCGTGTCCCCTCGCAGGCACTTTGTCTCTCACAAGGCGCAGCCTTGCAAAGCAAGCAGTGGCCTGACTGTAGTGAAAAGGAAAAGCACCCACCCTCTCCCACTGCACTGGGTGCGTCTTCCCTCCCGGCACACACATGCAGCACCCTGGCGCACGCCTCCCTGCAAGGGTGCGTGAAGGATAAGGTTATTTTCTTCTAACGGTTGTTTATTCCACTTTCCAAGCACTCGGGCAGAACCTCGCGTGTGCTGTTCTTCGTGCCTGTCAAATGCACGCCACGGTGAAATGTCTCGCCTTGGATATATCTCTTGCCCACCACAGCAGAAGCAATATAAAACACCAACAGGATGTATCTTAAGACAACAGCTCCCTTCACATCAGCAAAAGCTGTTAGCAAAGCAAAAGCATGTCAGCAAGAGCATGTCAGCCAGTCCAGGGTCCACCTGATTCAGACCCACAGTCATAAACTGTGTTAAAAAAAAGCTGCTTTAAACCTACATAATTTAAGCCAAACTCAAATGTAGGAAAAGCCACATTTCCAGCTGAGGGTCCACACACAATGCTGCAGCCTCTCACGTCTGTGGCACAGACTGAGAACAATGGTGCCTTGGCGGGTGGGCAGCAGATCCTACCCTTACGTATTGTACATGGCAATTCCCTGTCAGAATAAGCTGCATTGAGATGTTACGCACACTGCTGTGAATTACAAAACTATCAGTAAGGCTGCAGGGCACCAGGATTACTGTGGTTTATTCCTGGCTCCAGCGGCAGAGTCTTAATGGGTACGGCTGTAATTATGACAAGCAAGAGGCCATGGCTGGAAAGGCTTCCTCTAAAAATCTCTGTGGCTGCCTTTGGGGGATTTGGAGCTGTTCTGCAAGCCGCACCTCCTGTCCCAAACCTGGCAGGGACTCCCTTCTCCCTGAAGAAAGAAGAAGGATATTTGCATGTCTAACAGGAATGAAGATGCCGCCAGGGAAGTCAGGATACCTAAACTTGGTCTTGCTTTTCCTAGGCTGTAGGTGCCTGCACAGGAAACCAGACAAAGAGTCAGGTAGAAGCACTGATTTAAACCAGATACTTCTGCAAGGTGAAGTAGCGTTGTCTCTGCTCTTAAATTCCTCACTCAGTATTGAAAAAAAGCAACTGCTACTGTGTACCATTGAAAAATGCGAGATCCTGCAAACCAGGCTGTTTCTTGGTTGCAGACGTAAACCCCAGCGACGAAGATTCAGGATCCCCTTCCCTGACGCTTGGGCTTGCCTCTCATTCCTAACGGGATTGCTCAGGTGCTGTCACCCCGGCAGCAGCTGCAGCGTGCGAGGCAGAGAAGAGCTCCTTGGCTGCCTCCTCTGTCTCCTCACCTTGGGATCTGTAGGGGCAGCAGTGCAGCAAGTCGTAAACACACAGTTACTGAGGAAAGCCTTAGCTGTGGCTCCTCTCCCTGACAGAAAGCAAGCCTGATTAACTGGGTCAGTGCATTTTTTTTTAACGGCACGGCCCTGCGGTGCAGAAGCACGCTTCGGGTTGCACCCAGGGTTTGTCGCCGCTCACAGCCTTGTCAAGCTGATATAGCAGCAGGCCACCACCAGTTTACCCCAGTAAGCGATACTTGGTGTAAGAGCCAAATGCCAATCAATCCTTTCTTAGAAATCCCAGCTGCCCACGGCAGCTGCAAAGCTAGAAAGTATCTGGTGTCCCGGCGTTCCTCCTGGAAAGAGGGGAAAAGCTGCCCTGGGTGCGGGGGCAAAGGTGCTCGCCAGGCACCTCAGGAGGCTTTCACAGAGGAGCGGTTTGTGTTGAGCACAGGGAGAAGAGCAGGGGGAAAGTTCTGAGACGGGAACAGCTCTGGAAACTCTTCCCTCGCCATGGCCCGACACCACCTGGGGCTGTGAAGGCTGCAGCGAAGCCCTGCAGCACCCGTTGCGGGCACAGGCCTCACCGAGGCGCTCCCTGTCCTCAAAACAAAATGCCCACAGCCTTGTCTGGCAACCCTGGCTCATCCCTGCCCGCTGCAGGCAGTGGCGGGGGATCTCACGCCTCGCTGCCTGGGAGAGGTGTTGCAACACGGATGCAGCGGTATTTCAGTAATGAAAGAGTTGCACGAGTGCTTTCCTCGAGCTTCTGGAGGGATGTGGTGCCTTTACATCAAGCAAGGGTAGCCCTCAAATGCCTCACAGCATAAACCTGGAGCACATCTGTCACTCTGCTTTTCCCCATTTTACTGGGGCTTTTCTTTCCCAACCTCAGGAGGGGCCCTGGAAACCTTCCCCATCCCACCAGCAGCTCAGTGCTCTCCTCCCGCTTTCCCGCCATCCTGGGGGCCCCGCACAAGGGACAAGGATGGGAGAAGCTGGAGGGCTGCAGGCCTGGCTGTAGGAAGGTGGGCAGGAGAGACAGAGCAGCCCTCCAAGGGGCTCCCCAGCCGGCCCGAGCCGTGCCGTGCCCTACTCCCAGCCAAAATGGAAGTGCTTCTAGGCTGATGTTTGCGTTCTGCCTGCATTTTTCCTCTCTGGGGCTAAAAATAGGGATACGAGAAGATTTCAATGGGAGAAGCTTGTGCCAAACTTGCAGTGAAGGTGCCATGGACAGGCAGATCCCACAGTAGTAACGTGGCATGAGCGATTCTGCAAAAAAAACCCAAAACATTTCCTGCAGTCAGGGAGCGGGCTTTTTTTTTTTTTTGCTTTGAAAATTAACATCTCAAATTAAGATCACTCCTGTGCTTGTCAGTGGCTTGGCCTGTTACAACACTGTTTCAGACAATACAGAGGGTATTAGAACTTGTCAGCTAGCCCTTGATCATTTTTTTTTCCCCCTCAGTTTGAAATGTGAATTGTTTAAAGCCCAGAGGATTTCGCAGGACTCTGTTCATTATGACAAAGTGACAATGGAAGCGAGGCAAGGTTCCTTCAGCTTGGCATTGGTCTTCTGTTTCTGAACTGTTGCTTCTAAAAATCTTCCCCACAGTAACAATTCCCCCATGCAGCATTCTCCAGCTCTTGCTCAGAGTCTGAAACTATTAAAGAAAACCCCAAAACCAACAAAATTTCCAGAAACGGAACGGGCCTCCAGGTTCATCTGTCTGGAGATATTTTTTAATACGCTCCTAGGAATTTTCTAATAACTTTTTGTTTCCCGTATACTTCTCCAGCCTCACTCATGACCTGTATGAGTTGGAAGCCAGAGATTTTTAAATTAAAGAGAAAATCCACACGGAAATGAGACAGAATTTTTTATATTATATGCATATATAATATGTATTTATAAATCATATATTGTTTATGTATGCATTTAAAAGGTCAACAGCATGTATATATACACATGTATATGTATGTGCATATATGCATAAAAGGTCAACAATATGAGTAAAAAGAATCTCGATATTTTTAGCTGCTTTGTCTAATTGAAAAAAGAACTGGAGGTCACCTAGGATGGCAGTAAAGGCTTGTAATCATTACCCTCTTCTGCAGGTTTTATGGGCTTACCTGCAGAAACTTCCAGCTTTGGAGAAAATCCCCACACATCATTTTTCATGGCAAATTCAATAACACTCTTCATCATGGGATGTTTTCTAGATAATTACGGGGGGGGGGGGGGGGGGGGGGGTGGGCATCAAACCAAAAAACCAACCACCTGCAGATTACAGTATGAGTTTCTCCAAACAATCCTAATTTAAAGTGAATAAAAGAGCCTATGTGAAACCAATCAAGGAAAGAAAAAAAAGTGAGGTGGATAACAGATGGTCCCACAGTTAGGGGAAGCTCTCCGAAATGAGCTCAGAGTAAGCTATTAGAGGCTTCCAAAAGCCAAATAGGCCAAAATAGCCGCTGCTAAACACTGGAATTGTTATCAAATATACAAATCTGGCTGTAAATGAGACCTTTCTACTGAAAGTAAGATTGTGAAAAGTACAACCTCCTTATTCTGCAAATTTATTAAAAGTGTCTTTATGAAAAGCACGCATTGCTGTTTGCTTAAGTGCCAGTAATGAAATTTTATAACATACTTATCTTTGTCCTTTCAGCCCAATGCAGATGTGAAACCAATAAATGCTTGGTTTATCCTTCTCACTAGGAGGTCAGCAAATCTGGTTGCAATCTTAGTTGTATTACTGTATTCACACCTCATCTAAAGATTGATTAAGGCCCTGATCTGGCAAAGCACACAAAGGCACGCTTAGCTTCAAGCGGGCCTTGATTTGTAGTTTCAGTGACTTCAGATCAATGGGAAGAGACACGTGGTGACAGCACGTCCTGGAGCGTGTCTGGGTGCAGCCTGACAAATTTTGCACGTTCTGGCATCCGTGTAGGTCATCCTTGGGAAAACATCATGCTGGGCAGGCAGCCAGGGGCAGAAGCAGGACTCTCCTATAACCTAGTGTGCCGGAGGATGGATTTTCAGATTTTGAACAAAGTTTGTAGTCACTACCTTTCCCTTCTGCAAATGTGGAACACAGTGCAACATGCCAAGTCTTGAATTCTTCTGTTGTTACATTTTTTATGAGTTTCGTAAGGATGTGAAGTTAACATGACCATGTTCCATACATCGCTGCTCTACCTTCTTCCCCAATATGCCAGTGGCAGGTTTTAAATTTAAAGTTGACAAATTGGAGAACAGACTGCAAAAAAATACGAGGACAAAATTTTGTCAAGGCAAGTGCAAAGCACTACCCTTGGGCAGGAATAATCAATTTCATGAGTATAAATTGGGACCAAATATCCAGGAAGTGTTGGAAAAAAGGTTCTGGGGATTACATAAATTGAAACACAAGCCTGTGGCAGGTTGCAGGTGAGCACTATGCAGGACTGTACAAGCAGGAGGATATCGAACAAGACCTACAAGTAATGCTGCAAGTACTTCTTATGTTCTGTTGAGTTCTTGTAAGGCCTCTGCTGAAATTATACTCCTGGATTGGGCACTGTCCTTCAAAAATGAGAGACATCTGGAATAAAGTGATGTCAGCAAGGCTGGGGCAACTCCAGCATTGGAAGCTTGTAAGTACAGATTAGCTGAATACGAAACTGACAACATCAGTAATGTTTACTCCTGTGCTTGGCCAGATGTCATCCTGGGGTTCATGTCCCCTCTGTGGTGACGAGCCATAAAACACATGTTGACAGGACAACGAGGCTACATGTTTGAACTTCAGAAGAAAGTATTATCCAGATAAGTAGCATCACTGTGCTCATGTTAACGAGGTCAGAGAATCACCTAATTGCAAGGGAAAAATCTCAGGAGTGGGAGAAAAAGCATAGTTGCCAAAGATCTCATCTCTTCTAGAAACCTGGGAACAGCATCAGGCAAGAATCTTATGGAAAAAGAAAGCAACACTTAAAATCACCTAGGCATGTTTTTCTTTTCACATGAAAAGTCTTTAGACAGTAAAAGCCCGGTATGGCAGGCCCCTGTCAGTTCTCTTTTCTCTGTTTCACACTTTGTGATTTTTAGGGAATACGGAAGATCGCTGTGCTGCTCCTCTGCACTGGCATTGATAGCAGGAGTCTTTCCTGTGTTCCCCTGTGACAGGGGTTTCATCGCTCCCCTGTAAAACATTGTACAGGAAAAAGACAAAGGTGCAGCAGCACGGATTAGCTAATGAGATTATGCTATTGCTTTCCGTAATGGAGAAAGGTCACGGGAGATCAGGGACGTTCCTGCCTGACCACGCATTGCTAAAGAGAGATTTCCACAAAACCAACAAACCGGTTTCTTAACAAGATGCCACCTGAGTCCCTCGCAGACATGCCTGGCTTCACCCTTCTAATTTTGGTAGCAGGGAGGAAAATCTGATTGCAATTAATCTTACTTGACAAATGGAGAGCAGAACCAGAGGGACAGCAGGGCTTGCTGAAGGCAGCTGTGCAGCAGGGCAGCAAAGCTGGGATGAGAATCCAGTCTGACCTGACTGGGACTCCCCTGGGCGCGGGCATTGCTTCAGGTGCAGGTCCCAGCGCAGCTGTGAGTAAAAACACCGTAAGTATCCATCAAGAAAGCACACTTTTTTTTTTCTCTAGTTCTTGCTCACCTCTGTAACTACCAACACAGTCAAATATTCTTATCACTTTTGCAAATGAGTCAGATTCTGCATTACAGACTGTGTGACTCTGCTGCTCTCAGTGCTTGCTCCTCCCATGCTGCCACACGCAGAGCAGCACTCTGACTATCTAACACTGAAAAGGAGATATTTTGGTAGCAAAAAAATGAAACTGGCGAGCAGCACTGTGGTTGCATGCATCAGGCTGGACTGGGGTAAGGAGAAAAAAACAGACAGAGGGGAAAGTACAGTATTACATAGTGTGAGTAGTACTCTGAGATCTCATCTTCTGTATATGTAGCCGTACAAATAACTTCTAAGTGCTGGTATGAGAGAAAAAATATTATTTCATATATACATGCACAGAAAGAAGGACAATGTATCACCATGTACTACATAGTTGACATAGATTTTTTGGAAGAAACAGAGATTGGCTTTATATCTATACTTCTATTGAAAAGATTGTGGAGGGACAGACTATGTAACTGTTCACCATGCCCACCTTAACCCTTAACCCCTTATTCCTTTTCTTTTAAATGCACATCATTTTAAGCTGCTGTATATACAGCTTTATGTACTTTTCACTGGTCGTGTTGGGAGGTAAACTTGCCCTAAAGTAATTTATTATCTCATCTGTAAGTAGCACAAAGGCTAACGCAAAGATTTTTTTTTTTCAAGCTGTAATAGCCAATATGATGGCTTTTTCTAAATCACTGTTTTGATGGTTTTGCTATTTCAAAATACCTTCAACTGTTTTGCTACCTTGTTTTGAAGCTCGCTGTTTCCCAGCTGGGAGTACAACAGACTGTAGGCTGAGGCAGCTGGCAGATGGACAGAGAGGAAGAACTGCCATCCCTCAACAGGCTGCACCCACACTTGCTGGGGAATTGGTTTCCTCAAAGCACAGCCCCAATTTAGGTTAGCTGGCAGCAGTTCAGTTTTGAAGAAGTCTTGTGATATCCAGTGTTAAAAGAAACAGAGTCAAGAGCTCTAAGATGTATTGCTACATCTCACCCCCCTTTAAAGCAGCAAAACTCCTACAATACATGAGAGATTAACAAAAAATTCTATCACAAATAAAGACGCTATTTCCCCTCACACTTCATTTTCTTATGTTTTAAGCTGTGCACATTCAGAACTAATGGAAAAAACTGCACAGCTAATTTACATTTTGGCTTGATAGCTGCATCAAATGCTTGATACAGTGGAAATACCAGTTTCTCCCATCAAGCTTTTAGAGGAGGGGAAAGAAGGCAGTCCAGGCACTCTTTTAAACATCTAAGAACAGAAATAGAGTGGACCTTTGAGTGATGAAACATGGGGATTCCCAAGGGCTATTTTAATTGGTGCTATCTACAACAACAGGAATAAACAACAGCTGGGAAAGTTGGTTTCTTGTACATATGTGCTCTATATTCCAAAATATAAAAGAAAGTGCTCACAGTGCATGTGGGACTTGATAGTGCAGTTTTCACACAGGCAGCAAAACAAGGGAGCAGGCTGGAGAACTGCAAGGACCACAGGGCTGGGCCATAAACACGGCTGCTGAGCAAACGCTTTGGTTTCGGCTGCCGTTTGGAGCCCTGAAGGGTACAATCCCCACTGGCTCACAAGTGACTCCCTTTACATCCCTCCAAGAGAGCGCTCATTCAGCTAGTGTCAAACTGTGGTGACAGGCCAGAGAATGGCAATTTTGAATCTAAAAATAGAGGAATAAAACATCAGATCATGCATGGCAAAGTTCCCCTTCCACTACCGCTCTTGGCATAAAAGAGTGCAGAGTGCTGTGCCTTCACCAGTATTAGCCACTATGAACGAACAAAATTCATTACTTCTCTTAGACATTTATCCTGCAGTAAAGCTGGTACTACTAAATTATGGTAATTACTTACTAATGACAATTTTTAGACTAACAGTAAGACTGGTGCTTTGGTGGCTTCTGTCTATTCAGAGGGCAGAAACTACAGGCACTTTAGGTGAGTTGTTCGTTTCTCTGTATTCTCATTGCAGTTGCCAGCTGTAAATAACCATTTCCAAATTAAGGGAAAGGCATGGGATCCCAGGAGACCACCTGGGATCTACAGAGACTCGTTGCAACAGTATTCACTTGGCAATCACAGTGAATTATTGGAGCTGCCCTACACTGCACCGCTCTTCCTAAAGCGAAAGCTATCTCGACTTCACAAGAAAATAAAGCATATTAGCTAAATTTTTAAAATGAGCACTGGGTCCTCCCAGGCAATTTTCATTTCTGCTCTAGGATGGCTGTAGTCCTGGGACTGACTGCTCCCATGCAACAAACTGCATTGGCATTGCATACAGATTAAGAAATGCACTTTATACTGTAAATTACAGGACTAGAGACTTAGCCTTTAAATCCTTCGGGATAGGAGACCCCTTTTAGCAGGAGTTAGACAATACAAAATAAAGGCCCTATGCATAGCATAATAATGGCCTACTACATCTACTTATTACTATTGATGATCATATTCTACTATTATTAGCAATTTGCTTTATGCCAAAATTTCCTCAGAAAGCAGCTGGATTGTTGAAGGCACTAAAAAGTTTTCCCTTGCTATCCTAACCTATGGCATGAATACAGAACACTAAAACCCTGTAAAAAAAGCAACACACAGGCAGTCTTCATCCTCTAATTAAAAGGCACTTTCTTAAGGGGAGGTTAATTAATTAACAAGCAATTTAATTCACCTCATCAACCTGCTTTTCTTGGTCTTCTGCAGCTGGCTGCTGTGCCAGCTCCATGCAGCCTCGGCGTCCCCAACTGCTAGAGCCGTGGCCGTCACCCACTCAGCCCCAGGCACCAACCTTGCCACTGCCCCGCAGCCGCGCTGCTGCCTGGTCCCAGGGATGTCACTCACCTGCACCAGCCAGCTCCTGGCCAAAGAGCTCCCAGGCACTGGGCAGGTGTGAGCGGGGGACTGCTCCCATCAACAGTCTGGATGCAGCCACATGGTTTTGGGAGGTGAGAGGGACGAACTGTACGCACGCACACCATATTTTGTCAGTCATGCTCAGAAAACAGGTCTTGACCCATTGCTTGCAGGCCTCAGTGCACTTCAGCACTCTCACCTCTTCACATTTGAGCACACTACTACCCTGACTGGAGCCCCCATCTTCCCAGATGTCCAGACTTAGGACACAAATCTACATTTAGGCACACATTTCAGCCTTGCTTCCCCCACAAGGACAGCAGAGGGAAAGCTTGTATCTGCACTATGTCCCCTTGAATGACTATTCAAGCAAGCTCCTCTCTGCAGAACTGGGGGAACAGCAACAGGTACGGCTGCACGTCTCACCTCAATCTACCATCAGCAGCCCTTGCTGTAATGTCACACAAGATGGCTCTGGGGTCCTTAACTGGAATGGATTTATTAAGAAGATGAAAACTTTCCTCTTTGGCACTGACTGATGCAGTCTTGGAGTATTGAAAGAGAGGAGAGCAACAGATGTGGGGAGCCTCATACAGCCAGTTTGGGATTGCATCTGTCCTCTTTTAGAAGAAAACACAAGAAGATATGTTTGCATGTAGCAGGAACCTACTTTCAGCAGGTAAGGTAGCCTGGGCTACCCTTAGAGCAATGCAGGGACACCACATCATACAGGCAACAAAACGGACAGATAAAGCAACAGGGCAGTGATAGCCCCACACGTGTTTCTGAGGCAGGGACCCTCTGTGGAATTGTAGCTCTGCATCCTGCCTGCTGACCACCCTCCCATCTGATCCCTCCAGCACCTGCTCAGATTTTAATAAGGTTAAAAAAAAAAAAAAACAGCATATTTTTTTATTTTCCCAGATGACTCTCTCATAAGTCTTCCTTGAGTAGTCTGAGCAGATCCCTGTCTTGTGACTTTGCTGGGAAAAAGACCGTTTTTCTAATATTTAGAGCAACTGTCTTTCTGTTGTAGAGCACTGCTGGCTCTGTAAGCATTGGTGCTTGTGTCCAACATGGAGTAAAAGGACAGATTAGGCAAAAGACTGCCTTTCAAAGAGAAACCTGTGGTTTCAAATAGATGAATATTGAGACCTCCAGGAGCAATTAATACCCAAGCTGGACATACACATTTTCTAATCCAATGCACCATATTCTACACCTAAACATATTGTAAAAATAATGGAAAAGAAAAAAAAATATGGTTTAAATGGCCATTATGGACTATTAAGCATATTCTAGCAGGACATTATTATGCCTAAAAGACAACCAGAGTCCTATGAAAGAATCAAGGGAAAAATTAGCAGCAGCAGAAAGAAAACTCACTGCTCTGGAAATTGCTCATTAGCAATACGGCAGTGCTGCAGCAATTCAGCCAAACGGTCCGATTTGACTGTCAGCCTGCTGGTTATGACCGTTTTCAGGATGCAGTTGGTTGTAATAACTCACAGCTTTTTCTCTTAACACTGTAGGTTAAATCCTGATCACTCTTAATATCTGTTACCAGAAAAGAAATATCATATTTGGATAGTAAAAATAAAGATTACTCACAAGGTTTCTTTAAGATGGACCTATACACTATTTAGTTACATTTTCAATAGTATCCTGAATCAAGGCTTATATGTTGTTTTTAACTAAAAGCATGTTAACTACATATGATCAGAACATTTACTCAAGCTTTGTTAAAGACAAGTGGGCTTGATTATTAAGTACCTCCTGGAATATTCACTTTAATCAGAAGCTTCTTGTCAATTGTTTTAAGACATCAAAGATCAGGAGAAATGGAGATTCACTGATTGCTTGTTAGCAGCATTCAGACCTAGTCTGCTTCTGTGCTACGAACGTTGCTTTGGTAGATTAAATAGTTTCTTGGCTCCTAACCCAGATGTTATTTTATCAAGGAACTTTCAGGAAAGGAGGGCTTGTGGCTAGTGGAAAGGTCTTATCTTTATTTCCAAATGGAACACAGATATGTTGTGTGACCTGGAGGAAACTCATTATGCTGTTGTTTGCTTCATTTTCCTCAAAGAAACTGAATACATCCTTTGCTCTTATTTACTGGGGGAATTATTTAATCAATATTTGTAAACAACAAATTTTCAATGGAAGATAAGACCCAACAACTATTTCTTTTCCCTTTAGAAATTTTTTTAGTATAATGATATGAAGTTAAATTTAAAACAGATAAAATTTTATAATTTTGCTTCTGGGTGAAGTGTATTTTCCTAACTTGGCTCCATTTGCTGATGTTGAGCCCATGTGTCAGCCCCAAATTAAACTAAAATCACTGTACCACTGACAATACAGCCACCTCTATTTTTAAGATCAGCATGTGCATGGCCAGCATGCTAAGTTAGCCACATAGAATGTAAACCTCCTTTCCAGCTGCTGAGGTAATTTAAATTTCGTGTAGAACACCGTAAGATGGAGTCCATCACTCCTCTAACAAAGGCCAAACGACTAGGGCTGCTGGGTGGCTGCCCATTTGATGCAGTGTGGCCATCTATAACACATTACATGTGAAGCTACACCTCTGTGTTAGGCTCTTAGCTTGTGCCATAGTCAGGCAAAGGGTTTTTGAACGCTCTGAGGGTGTTTTTCAGACACACTCCTCTTTATACAACTAATGGGCTCAGACAGCTCCATCTGTAGTGAGCATATTCTCATTAGACTATTGTCTCAAGGTAGCACTCTGCAAATTTACTTTTTCTGATGCAGTCAAAAATTTGAACTGAAATAAAAATGTGAAATACCACAATAATGTGTAATACATTTCTAGTCTTGCCATTTCTAGTCTAGCCTCTAGAAGGCTCTGTGGCAGTAGCAGGAAGAATCACACAAGGGTTGAGGTTAGAAGGGATCTATGGACATAATCTAGTCTAACTCCCCTGATCAAACCAGGGCCATCTAGAGCGGCCTACCTATAACGATGTCTAGACAGCTTTTGAATATCTCCAGGAACAGAGACTCCACACTACCTGTGCTAGTGCCTGGTCACTCTCACAGTGAAAAAGTGTTTCCTAATGTTCAGATGGCATCTCCTGTGTTTCAGTTTGTGCCCATTGCCTCTGGTCCTGTCAGCAGGCACCACTGAAAAGAGCCTGATTCCATCTTCTTTGCACCCTCTCTTCAGATATTTGTATACGTGTTGGTAAGATCCTCCTGAGCCTTCTCTTCCGTAGACTAAAAAGTCCCAGTTCACTCAACCTTTCCTTTTACGGGAAAGCTGCGCCAGTCCCTTCATCATCCCTTTGCTGGACCCTCTCCAGTATTTTTATGTCTTTTGTACTGAGGAGCCCAGAACAGGACACAATGGTCCATGTGTGGCTTCACCAGTGCTGAATAGAGGGGAAGGATCACCTCCCTCAACCTGCTGACAATAGTTTGCCTAATGCAGCCCAGGACACCATTTGCCTTCTTTGAAACACAGGCACACTGCTGGCTCATAGTCAACATCGTGTCGATCAGGACTGCCCCTTTTCTACAAAGCTGCTTGCCAGCTGTGTGGCCCCCAGCATATGTCAGTGCACAGTGTTGTTCCTCCCCAACCGGGTGCAGGACTTTGCAGTTCCCCTTATTGAAATTCTTGAGGATCATGTTAGCCCATTTCCCCAGCCTGTCAAGCTCCCTCTGGATGGCAGCACAACAGCAGCCACTCCTCCTTTGGTGTCATCTGCACTCTGCCCCACTACCCTTATCGTTAATGAAGATGTTGAACTGGATTTGACCCATTATTAACCCCAGGATAATACCACTAATTACCAACCTCCAAGTAGACTTTATGCCATGGATCACACCCTAAGCCCAGTCATTCAGTCAGTTTTCAGCCCACCTCATTGTCTGTTCAACCAACTCATACTTCATCACCTTCTCTATGAGGATCTTATGGCAGATGCACTGAAAACCTCATCCACCATGCCAGTCATTTCATCACAGAAGTTTATCAAGTTCGTCAAGCATTTGACTTCCCCTTGGTGAAGCCACGTTGACTACTTCTGTTGACCTTCTGTCCTGGTTTTGGCAGGGATGGAGTTAATTTTCTTCCCAGTAGCCAGTGTGTTTTGGATTTTTTATGTGACGAATGTTGATAAACACACTGATGTTATGAGTTGTTGTGAATGAAAGAGACCAGGAACACTGTTTGGCTTTCCAAGTCTTACTAACCTTCAGGTGCAAGAAGCTGGGAGGGATATTGCCAGAACAGTTGATCCAAACTGGCCAAAGAGAGTATTCCAAGCCATGCTTAGTATATAAGTGGGGGTTGCCCTGGTGCGGGGGGCATCGATCTCTCTCTCCCTTTCATTCCTTTGCTTGCTGCTTGGTTTTGTTTCCATGATCGCTGCTCAGGATGGGCTGTATCAGTCATTGTGACATCAAGTGGTGAGAAATCATGCAGTTCATTTTGTATATTTTAGTATCCTTATATTTTGTTATTATTGTAATTTTTCCTTTGCTATTCTAGTAAACTGCCTTCCTGTCAACCTATGAGTTTTCCTTTCTTCCCAGTTCTCTCTAAACGACACCACCTTCTTGTCCTCCAGGTGCCTGGAAATTATTTCCAGGATTAGCTGCTCCACCACCTTCCCAGGGATCGAGGTGAGGGTGACCAGCATGTAGATCTCTGGGTCCTCCTTCTTGCAGATAGGAGGGACATTTGCTTTCATCCGTTCTTCAGGCACTTCTCCCAGTCACTATGATCAATCAAAAATTGAGAGTGGCCTCACAATGGCATCCATCATCTCCCTCAGCACTCATGAGTACATCCTCTTAGGGCCCTTGGACTTAGGTATGACCAGTTTGCTTAAGTTCTCCCTGACTTGATTGTCTTTCACTGAGGTTATATCTTCCTTGCTCCAGACTTTCCTCCTGGTCTCTGGGATTTCTGAAGACCAGTCTTGCTAGTGAAGAGTGGGGCAAAGGTGGTATTCAGTACCTCAGCCTTTTCCACATCCTGTGTAACCATGTCCCCAGCCTTGTTGACCAGTGGGCCCACATTTTTCCTAGTCTTGCTTTTGTCAGCTATGTACTTGTAGAAACCCTTCTTGTTGTTTTTCACATCTGTGGCCAAATTCAGCTCCATTTGGGCTTTAGCTTTCCTAACTTCATTCCCAGATGTTTGGACAATGTCTCTATTTCTCCCAGGTTACCATCAATGCACTCCAACAGCCTTCTTGATTGCTTATGTCCTGCTATCTCTCCAGCAGACTTCAGAGTGTGGTTGAAGTCCCCCATGAAGATCAGGGCCTGCAAACATGAGTCTGCTCCTAACTGTTTATAGAGGACCTCATCCACTTGCTCTCCCTTGTCAGACAACCTGTAACAGACACCTGCTATAATGTCATCTTTACCTCTCCTCTCTTTAATCCCAACCCAGAAACTCTCAGTTGGCTCCTCATCCATCCCCAGGCAGAGCTTCATACACTCCAGCTTCTCTCACATAGAAATAAACTCCCCCTCCTCATCTCCCCAGCCTTCCCTTCCTAAAGGAGCTTATATCCCTCCACTACAACACTCCAGTGACAGGAGCCACCCTACCACATCTCCATGATTCCAGTAAGATCATAGCCCTGCAATTGCGCACAGATCTCCAACACATCACGTTTATGCCCCGTACTGCGTGCATTGTTATATGGGCACTTTAGAGAGGCATCCCAGCATGTTGAGTTTCTGGAGAGGGTTTGGGGGATTTCTCCGTAATGGTGCCTTATAGGCATTTCCTTACTTACATGCAAGCACTGGAGATGTCCCCGCTTAAGCCCCTTGTCCTTGGTTTTGTGTTCCATTCCCATCACATCACCCCATGCCCTTCTCTCATTGACCCTGTCCAGCACTCCCTCAAGACTTCTGGTTACTCTCTCCCTCCCTTGTCATTCTTCATTTAAAGCTTTCCTTACGAGGTCAGCCATCCCATTGCTGAAAATAGCTTTGCCTTGCTTAGCGAGGTGGATCCCATCTCTCCCAAGCAGATACTGATCTGCAAACAGGGTCCCCTGGTTATAGAACTCAAAATCCAGTTGCCAACACCAGCTCTGCAGCCAGTTACTGACCTGTATTATCAGGGTTTTCCTCCTTACACCCTTTACCCTTACCAGAAGGATATTAAACACTGCCTGGGCCCCCATGCCCTTGACTACTGCCCCTAGAGCTCTGTAGTCACTTTTGTGCCAGGTTTCCCTGACACTGTCATTTGTGTCCACATGGAATAGCAGCAGGGGGTAGCAATCAGAGGGCTGCATGAGCTTCAGCAGTCCTTCCACTACATCCCCCATCTGGGTCCTCAGCAGACAGCAAACCTTTCTCTAATGACAGGTCAGGCTGACAGATAGGTGCCTCAGTCCCCTGCAGCAGGGAGTCACCCATTACACGTACTCACCATTTCCTCCAGGTGGTCTTGCATGGCTTTGGGTCAGGTGGACCAGATCCTTTGCCTGAAGGCATGTCTAGCTTCTCTCCAACTTTAAGGGTGGTGAGTCTGTTACAGCTGTAAGCCCTTAGGTGGGGCAAGAGCCTTTCTCTTAGTGCCAGAAGTCACCAGCTTCCATCCTTCCCCTTCTCCAGTAGTTGCACTTACCTTAATATTAAGGGTGGACACTGCCTGCTTCTCTGCTGCAGTTGGGATCTGGGGTTCTTCAAGTCACTGCATCTCAGAGAAGACCCCAACTATCTTCCTTTTCATCCTTTCTAATCCTGCAGAGCCTGCTTACTTCCTCCTGTAATTCCTCTACTTGGCAGCACAGTTCCTCTAAGATGGCACACAGCCTGTGGGACAGCAGGCCATCTCTCTAGGCATCAGAGAGAAGCCTCAGACACACCCTGCAGCCCAGGACTTGGAGGGCTGCAACTGCCATCTGGAGTTCGGTCTGCATCAAAGCCTCTGCCCTAGCTGGGACAGCTGGTCCAACACCCGCTGGGCAGGGTGCCCTGTGGCACATCATCACCATAACTGAGACTGTCACAACAGTACAAATTCAACTGAGCCCCCTTTCCTTATGCCCTGCTGCACAAACTGCTGCCTCTAGAATCTGGGCTGTGGCTCTTCTGTAGTCCTCTACTGAGCACTGGCTAAAGGGTGCTTCACCCTCCCTAATCAAGGGCAGCTGCAACAAAGGCACCAGGCATCTTGGGTCAAGGGCAGCTGATCACGTTCATTAGAAGCTGCTAGAGCTTCCTCAGGCCTGTACCCTGGTGGCTCCACTTCCCTCATCCTTGCCTGGCAGCAGGTACCCTTCAGTTTCTCAGAGGGTTCCCAGGTATTCCTCAATGATCCTGGACCTTGTCCCCAGAAAGGCCAGAATCTCCCAAAGCAGAACACAGAGGCTGCTGCCCGAAGAGCTACCTCTGTGGGCTGCACCCAAGAATGTCTTACGAGTGTCTCCAGACACTTGTTCCTACAGACCTTTGTGGGCTCTGTGTGTCTTAACTCATGTGCATTCAATCTGTCTGAATACCCTCCAAATGTATTCCATGTATATATATGAGCATGCAAAAGATGAAACCCTAGAGAGTTTAAACATAGCAGCATAAGAACAGCTGCACTGCTTCAGACTGATGGTCCATCTGAAAGTGTCCTATACCAGACACCTATAGGAGAGCATAGGGGCAGGGTAAGCAGCTACAGGCGCTTCCCCAGCCTCCAGAGGTCCATGCAGCAGAGTCTCCTTAATTGACTTTATAACCCCTCTGCCTAGCCTAGATTCAGGCTGGGATGAGTTAGGATTTATTCACAAATTCGGCTTCTTTGACCACGTGAGTCATTTAGGGTTTACTGACAGCCATTAAAACCAAGTGAGTGAAATGTTTTATCTTTTAGAGCTATCCTTAGGGTATTTAATTAAAAGTAGGCTCCTGACCAAAGGAATTTTAGCAGATTATCTTTCACGAAAGCATTGCTGTGAAAGAATGTAATTGCTTGGGAAAGACTTAGCCCATAACATGTTCTTCTATTATAAAAGCCATTTCCCTTCACATTCCAGGTGTTCAGCCAAGAAACAAGGGACCATAGCTGGGCATATGGCTTCTTCCTCTGTATAGTATTTTAAGATGATTTGACAAGTACTTGACAAAAAAACCCTCCATGTTTTGCTTCTTCATTAAAGCAGAAATTAAGTTACTGTCTTTCATGGAAGGTTGTGATGACCAGGTTAATACTGAATTGTCAGTGGCTTTCTTGAAAATAGAGTGAAAAAAAAGACTGAAACTGCTTATGCATGTCAGAGTTTGTTTGATTTTCTTTATGCTTACTTAACTTAAACAATACAGAGAAATCCCACCATTGTTAGGATCCAATTAAAAAAAAATTGTGTTGGTAGAAACAGCATTATTGGGGTTCCACTTGTCTTGAAATTCAGTCATTTGTCCATGATACTTCAGCATGTCACGTTCATTAATGCATTTATCCTTTAACACATCTGTGAATTGCTATTATTCACATGTTTATAACTAAGGAAATGAGACCCAGAAAGAGCAAGTGATCCATCTACAGCCACACAGAAAGTCTGCACAGCATGAACCTCAATCGTAGTCTCATGCTAACGTGTTAACTAACTGCTGGGACATCTCAACTCACCACCCACCATCCCTGAAAACATGCTTTTACAACTGAAAGCTCAAGCTACAGTCTTCACAGACAGCAACGCCCAGTTACTGAGCTGTTTGACAAAGAGAATTTCTGCTCTGCAATGAAATTCTGGCATTTGCAACTTTGAATTTTTATCTCACAATTTAATACATAAATAAATTAATAATTAACAGTATATTCCAATATTTAGTACTGTATACAAGCCAAAATGTAATAAATTGCAATTGCAAAGTCAGAAAAAATGTATCTTGTTTTGCTTCTAATGTTTTTTTAACGTTATTGAAATATTTTGGTGAGACAGTGAAAGCCACTGTATAGATTTGCTCTCATCTAACGTGTTGTTAAACATGCTGGACTACTGCAAAGTGTCTAAAAAACCTGTATTTTTTGGTGTGGAAACAGCTCTTTCAAAAAACGTCCTCCGGTGCAAATCACCATTTAACAAGACCTTCTAAGCCAAATGCCTTCAGTTGTACTTGTCCGATCTCATTGGTTGTGATGATGTGTTTACAGCACAATCTTTGTCAAACACAGTGCGTTTGTGATTGGACAAAGAGCACAACAGGCACAGTTGTGAATTACATGAGTAATTCAGAGGGATGATGGATTACTGCTCACTGAGGTCTTCTGCAAATTCCCCGGTGCCAGACTAGTACCATCCCCTGGCTCTCCTCAGAAGAGGCTCTCCAGCTGAGACAGAGGAGATCCTGAGAGGGCACAAAGGACAAGCTGAGGCTGAAGTCCTCCTCCATCACTTGAGGTGAGGCATTCATCCTGTAGCAAAAAAGCACAGCTGACAGAGGAGTCAGAGAAAGAAGGGGTGAGTGGGGCTGTGAGTCACTTATTTAATCTCTTTTTGTAGGGAACAATTTCTCTCAGATGTGACCCTCCAGCCTCCATCTGTATGTACCTGGACTAAAA
Source organism: Chlamydotis macqueenii (assembly GCF_036417535.1). Lineage (NCBI taxonomy): Eukaryota > Metazoa > Chordata > Aves > Otidiformes > Otididae > Chlamydotis > Chlamydotis macqueenii. The sequence goes on along the minus strand of NC_141557.1, from coordinate 86,654,526 downwards.
TTAATTAATACTCCTGAAACATGTTTGAACTGGATGTGCTTTAGAATTGTTTTTTTTTTTACCTAATTAGAGGGGGAAGGACCACATTACACAAGCTGTCCAGAGACGGCATTACTTTTATTTGGGGCACAATTCAAGGCAAATTGTTCTCTGCTCATGCCAAGCACTATACACCAGACTTTATCTCCTTACCCCATAGGTACTGCCATGACAGATGAGCAGTTCAAACAAGGGGATGGCTTGTCTTTCCTCCAAACTGCTCCAACTGCAACAGGGTTGTTCAGCAGTGTAATTAAAAATAAAATTGGGCAGCTAGGTTTAGACAAGAAAGGAAGAGCATTTTAAAGAAGGAGCAATGAGCGCTGTATTTACCTCTCCACTGGTCCAATCTGTTTGCATCAGAATCTAAATGCAAACTTGCTCCCTTTCTTTGTACTAGTGTCAGCCTGATAAAATTTGTGTTTTGCTTACTTGTTCTTTGATAAATTTCTTTTTGATCAAATAAAAAAAAAACCAAACCTGTTGCTTATTTGCCCTAAAACATTAGCAAGGCTTTTATCTTTTATAAATCAAACATAGCGTACACAAAGATTTGTCTCACCACCTTGATTTTGAAAGAAATGTCAGGGTTGTCTTCCCATTTCCATTGCCCCACCTCTGTCGTTTTTACCATCCCTTCCACCTTCTCTCCTATGGAAGCTGAGCCATGGGTCACAGTCCCCTGACCAATGAGCTGTTCTGTCACCTCTTTTGCTGCCTTGTTCTCCAACTAAAGCTGATGTGATTTTTCTTAATGGTAAGGGAACCCAATTAAACAGGGGAGGATTTTAACCTCCTGGGGAACACGCCATTCAGAGACAATATTTTTGCCTGAAAAATAATTAACCTCTGTGGAGCATGGAAAGCACAGAGCCTATGCACTGAAGCCTTTCTCAGATGTCAGATACTTAGTTTTTCACATCCCTTGGTGCACTGTATTATGTTGAGCCTTCTAATGAACCTATTTTGAGACCAATGGGATATTAGTACTAACACAGCCTTGCCCTAACACAGCCTGCACAATGACAAAACAAGGTGTCAAGACCTTAGAAGTATGACGTGCCAAGAGACACTATACATTGTGTAAGAGCATACCCCTCCATTTAGGCAGAGACTGACCTTCTCAGAAGAAAGAGGGCAATATATATTTGGTGGAAAAAAAATAACTAGGGTGGGATAAGCATAGCACTGGCCTAAAATGCTGTTCCCATTCAGAGTCATGGCTGAACTGCCCAGTGGGAGGAGGCTGGATATCCTGGGTGCAGGTTCACAACACCCTTGAAGTGGTCTGTGCCCACAAATCCTAATGCAACCCCATATGTGGGTTAGATGTTTTGTTAAAACCCCACTCACTCTGTGGGAGCACTTTTTACTCCCTTCCTCTCCCAAAAGCACTGAATGCTGACAACAAAAGCACTCAATCTGCCTGGATGCTGTGGTAAAGCTGTACAACTGTTACAGTGAGCACACTCCTCTTGTTCTCCAGAGTGCAGTTCGGTGGCTAGCGGCATTACCAGACCTCACTCCTCTGTCTATCAGTAGCTATGGGCTCAGCTAGGTTACATTAACCTTGGCTTAATCCATCACCATCACTTGGGTAACAGCACAGTTATTATCAAATACTCAGTGTGGTCTTCTTTCCCCTGGAAAGAGATTTTAACTTTCTTAGCTGGCCCCTTGGCTGATATAATTCTCTAAGAGCCTGGAAAAATATATTCTTCACTAAATTTGCCATATAATAACCTCAACAACATTGTGCCAGATCAATGTCCAGTTTCCCTCATTTATTGCCCCAAAACAGTGCCTTTGGGTAAACTGTGTCTTTCATCATTCAGCGTTTGACAACAGTAAATTTATTCACCACACTGAAAACGAAACATTTTGTTTACTCCGTATATAACAAATATCCCAGAGAATTATTCCTAGATTAAGCATTAGGAAAGATGGTAATGAAAAATCTTGTTTCACTGGACAACTAATTACAGTTGCTGGGGATGGCAGCTTAAAGAGTAATGTAAACAAACACAGTGATGCAGTGATTCCCCTCAGGACACGCTGTGTACAATTCTGAAGTCAACCAAGTCAGCTGAGACCCTCTGGGCCAAAATGTCATTAGTGACATTAAGAAAATGCCACTGCTTGCTGATTTATGCAAAGTCCAGGGACTCATCAGAACTAGAGCAAATGTTGCCTGTAAATTTTAAGTACACCAAAAGCGCGGTTGCATATAGTTTTTGCAAGTACTTTTGTCATTTCCATGCTTTATTCTAAAACAAGCAAAAAATTTTAATGATTTCTTACATAATTCAGACATGGAACTAAGAATATAATTATTTACACTGGAACAACAGACTTCACAGTATAACGTTGCTAGAAGATTAAAAAATTGACCTTTTTTTAAAAAACAAAAATTTCATGTACCTCTGCAGGGAATATGTAGTTACACCAATCTTACTGCATTCATCCACAGTTCACATGCATCCTCTTTAGCACCTTTTCTCCCTGCTCCTAGATGAATCCTGCATAGTTCAGACCAGCAGCAGTCTCCAAATAATCGGTACAAGAAGTATGCAATTCTTCCTCTTTCATGCCGTTGAGGTCTGCAACACTGGCACAGCTACAGTACTCAGACTAAAAACTAGGTAGGATTTTTATTGCTTAATTTTGGGTGGCCACAGTGCAGTACCTCTATCCGGGCCAGGTGTAGGATCCATCTAATGCTGTTGGTGGAGAGCAGAGTCACACCTTGTCTCCACTAACTGTCCTTGCAAGACTCCATTGACTGTAACTGGAGCCCACAAAGCTGTCGCAGATGTAGATACAGGTACCTCCTGCCTTTATGGACACAGCAGAGCATCCCACCTCCCTCCCAGCTGCTGTGTCAGAAGGGTACATGTATGCTGTGGGCCCTGTGTATCTGACCACATGTCATCTCATGTAAAAATCCTAAGCTTTATGCAACATGGATGTAAGGAGCTCACCCCCATTTAGATCATTGACCGGATCCAGTCACTGTGTAAAATCTTTCAATGTAGACACAGCCTAGGCTGTTGGCTTCCCTAAAGTTAAATAAAAAGTATCCCACCTGCTTCTGCTCTTTTCATCTTATCAATCATACATAGCCACAAAGCAACCCAGTAAGATTTTCCACACCTATTGTTGGAGCTGATTTGTGTGTGCTGTATAGCAGTGACAGAAATGCTGCAGATGCCCTACCCTCACAAACACATGCGTATTTGCGATCTGAGAAAAATGACCCTCAAAGCAAATTCCCAAGTCTTTAAATTCCTGCTGTAGCCCTGACTCCCTGTCCCAGCTTCGCAGGTTTAACTAGCTCACACACACACCACGCTGCTTCAGCGCTGGAGTAATCCAGCTCCGCACCTCCCGGCTCTGTGTGGCGAAGGTGTGGGTGAGCCCCAGGACAAGCGAGACTGCAGGCTCCTACATTTGCTGGGCTTTGCCATTCGTGAGGTAGCAACTCTTTTAGGGGTGCCACAATGGTCACAGCTTTCTGTCTCTTTTTGAAATACCTGTGGCTCCTGATCCAATACATTTTTTACTCAACATTTGTTGTATTTCTTTGTGATTTCATGTCATGTCTTACTCCTTTCTGCCCTACATGCAGATGATTCAGTTCTTCCCAGGTTTCTTTATATGCCTCTAAATTGACCACTGAGTGTCTGACCATAATGCTCCCACAGGTAGCCGCACTAGGGACATGCTGGAACATCTCTAAACTTCCATCCAACTTTCGCATCCATTTCCTTTCTAAAAAAAAAAAAAAAACAAACCCAGAGTAGGGAAAAAACTGGTACATGGCTTAGCCCGATACTGGAACAGCTGGATCATGCATCCAAACCCAAAACTTCAGAACACTGAACTGAACTGAAACTCACTGCTCCAGTTCTCAGAACATTTTTCCCCATCAGGCACCAGCGCTGCCTCCTCTTTGGACATAGGCATCCACTTACAATACCAATACTGGAAGTTAGTCTTTTAAGTGGAGAAGAGAGAACAGTTCCCTGCTTGGATACACTCCAAAGGTAGATTATTGTTTTATAAATTGGGCCTGAAATGGGGGTGGTCAAATAGCTTTAAGGGCCATCCCTTCTTTTAGGAATCTCAGGCCAACATTAAGGTCCAGTGTGTCAAGAGCTGGGTACAACGGAGTAGCAACAGAGTAAGCAAACTGCATTTACAGCAGCCTTTCCAAGGAGCATGGTTTCTCCAAACAGCTTTATAGCATCTAAATATTAACAAGGCACACAACATAGCAACTCATACACAAATTAAAATCATTTAGAAGACTAGCAGCACCAGCTCATGTTTGTCTCAACAGTGCTGGCTTCATCTTGTCTGTTTCTGAATCATCTCTCTTTACATCACAAACTCTGGAATGACTGAACATCCTTGCAAAATCTGTGACTATTTCACTAGTTGCTACTGCTTTTCCTTATTTTCAAAAAAAATCCCTTTTCTATTTAGCTTCTACATCTTTAAGCAGAGAAACTGCTCTTCTTTTCCTTTTAAATTTTCTTTGAATGTCATTTACCCGTGATTCTGTTAAGAATAAAGCATAGTTAAATGAATTTCTTTTGTCTAAGGTTAATATAAGCAGAATTAATATAATTGAGATGGGAGTTCCAAATCCAACCTGCCTTTCAATGTCTTTCAATTCTGTTTCATTAAAATTACCCTATGTCACTTGTAACAGTTATGTCAGGTTTATATACCAAGGAGAGAAGCCCGTTTCAAATGACAATTTTGTACCATACCAAAGCCATAACATTTCTGTAACTGCATTACTGAGCATCTATATTATTATTCATCAGAAGCAAATTTCTTTATGTCATTCCTGAGTAAATAAATGCATTATTCCTGAACAAAACTCTTGCATGCACCTCTTAGTTTGTGCATGATTTGCTTACATTTTTTTAACTTGCAATCAGTAACCCTCTACGTCTTCGTACTCAAATGAGAGACTATTTTCAGGACACAGGCAGGAATTGCACATCACTTAATTCTTCTCTAATAACATTTGAATCATTTAGGGGATTTAGCAGTCATCTCAACAAAAACTAAGCAAATCTGATCCAGTCGTGATGCGAGGAATTCCTTTCCAGAAATGTCAAAGTCATCAGAAGCTGTGTAATTAGCAGCATTGATAATTTTTGTTTTCCATGTTGCTCACACTTCAGCAGAGCTCTCTTAACCTGTTAATGAAACTTATAGGCAATAGGATTATATGCATGCAAAATGAGTGTTCATTCTGTTGTTTTCTCTGTTTTTATCACCTGAATCTTATTTCCTCTGAATCTTGTGTTCTTCTAATTTTGTTTACTGCTATGGTAAATTTTCTCTTTTAATTACTTTCTCTCTACACGGCACAAAGACATCACTGAAAAGCTCAATACAGAGAAGCTTTGCAAGCTATTCTAAGAAAAAAAAGCCCTGAAGATGATCCAAAATCCAGTGAAGTCTGTGAAAAACCTCCCTCCTCGTGTCATTTGGAACAGGTCCCAAGTGAGGCAAAAGTAGGGTGCTGCATTTCTGTGCCAGGCTTCCCTCCCAAAAGGAAATCAACAGTGACCTGGCTCCAGCTCTTGTTCCTTGCACAAAGCACTGGAGAATAGGTGGTAGCACCTCAGCTTCTCACTCAGACAGTCCAAATGATGAACCCAACACGTTTATACAGGAATGTACATCAGCACTTATATTCCAGCCCTGTTCTTAGAGACTCTCACTGTAGGAAAATGAGAAAATAAACTACTTAACTGTGCAAGTAATTTCAGCTGGAGCCGATTATCCATCTGCTAATACAGAGCAGCCGGGAAGCTTTGCCAATGACAGATTAAGGTCAAACAAATGATCATTCCTACAGATACGCTCCTCTTCCTAAACGTATTTTTCTCTCATGATGTTGTGAAATGCTCATCAAAAAGCCTATAAAAATATGATATTAGCATAAATTTATTGTAGTGAAGCCACAGCAAGTTTCTGAAATAACGCTGGGGTCTAGACAAGACAGTATGTTTAAGACAGGGACTCTGGTCTAAAGAACTTACAGGTGAAAAAGGCAAAACATGGGAAAAACTGCAGAAAGAAAGTCTCGTTATTTCACTTTACAGGGGCAGAACTAAAGCTTGTGAGAACAGGGCGCACGAGGTGTGCAGACACTGAAATAACAATGGCAGCTTTAAAGCCTGTGTCCAGTGACAGAGGGAGGCTGAAACTCCCCCAATTATACGCCTAAGGATATTTTCCCTGAACATCAACTTGTGCTGACTTGTTTTTGCAGAAGCACTTTTTCTAAAATGTTTGAAGAGGTCAGCTTGAGACGGCTTTGAAAATCCCAACCTGCACACTTGTGCACATGCACACAATCTATGTGCAACTGAAGACAAGGTCTTGTTATGAAAAGTGTTAAGCAAACCGAGATATAGGGACTGCTACTTCTGCAGCCAAAGTATGAGATGTCAGAGAAAAACAGGCAATTAGTAGATTTGCTTTTATTACTGGAAGGTTACACAAAGGTAATTCAGGCATGTTTCAAATTCAGACACAGGACTTAAGTACTAGATAGGTAAGCCGCATTCACTCAGACACGTTGCTCAAGTGTTTTAAATCTTCGCACAAGCTGTCTTGCCTTTTACCACTGCTCTGACCATGAGAAAATGCTCTTTCCTCAAAGCTAGACACAGAATATGTAAATCGAGGATGATAATACTGACCTCTTTTTTTTTTTCGCATAGAGCACTTAATACCTACTGATGAGAAGCGCTGCCTGGAAGCTGGGTACCATTACATAAACCGAGCATCCCTACGCCAGTAATCCACAGATGTCTCACAAATTCTTGTGTAACGGACTGGCAGGGCACGGTGCGTATGTTGCCTCCTCTCAAAGAAGCTGCTTTGCTCAGAGGATAAGAGCCTACTTAGCCTGTCCCACAGTATCTGAGCTCCAACCGTACCCCATCTGTGCCACTCACAGCACAGGTAGGAAAAACAATAGCGTGTCACTGTCTAATTAGGGTCTGCAGCGCAGTGCCAGGCACATGAGGAATCACGAGTTAAAATGTTTTGAGCTACCCTTTTGAAGGCGGGGGGGCGGGGGGGCTGGTAAAAACAGAAGTTTGCTGAAAGTGAAGGCAGTCTGTGAGACATTCAGATTTTTTTAAGGTAGTTCAGAAACTATTTCAGTTCTCATCTCTCCTTAACTTTTATATTTTTCTGGTAAAAAAGGAAGGAGAAAAAAAGGAATGAGAAGTGAAGTAAAGCCTGACTTTTTAAAGATAATGGTTCACTGTGAAACAAATTTTGTCACATACTAAAAAAGCTTTTTCAAGGGAGATGAAGCACAAAGAGACAGGGGTCATAAGTGCCCACTAATTTACAGTACACTGCTGGAGGTACTTTGGACCTGGATTTTGTCAGTGTATACAAGGAAAACAATTTAAATGTATTTAGATACTTAACACACATGCCTAATTACCTTCATCTTTCCCTTAAGAATTTTACAGGATGCTCTCTCTCTTTAGCACAGGTACATTTCAGCTGCAGCAGTGAACGATCAGTATTTTTTAAAAACAGATCAAGGACTTTGAAATAAAGGAATCAAGACCCTCTGAAAACCAGGAACACACAGCTAGCGATCACCAGGGCTGCTTCAAAGGGCTGAAAGAGGACACTGCTGGAAAAAGAAGTCATCAAAATATTTATGGAAAGTCAACTTTGAAAGAGGACATCAGTTTTTTTAACACACCAGAACAGAACACTTGTCCTTTCTTCTTTTCCCTTCTTGAAGGTAGCAAATCAAATTAGGGTAAAAATACCCAAGTCATAAAAGCAAACTTCCTAAAATCTAAGGAATTTTGCCTGAGCATTTAAAATTTGATGAATTTTTAAGGAACAGAACAGGATTCCTAATAATGGGAAAGCATTAAGCTGCCTTAATTACATCAGGACCCAGGAGGTTGAATCTCTGTTATGGAAGGCCCGATACCGATCACAAACTGCATAAACTTCTCTCTCAAAATCCAGCACAGATCTATAGCTGATGAAACCTGCTTCCCAGTAATGAAAGGCAGGTCATATGACATCGCTTTATTATGTCCTTGGGCCACACATGAAAAGCTTGCAATATAGGAACTGAAATGAAGGGTAGATGCAGAAAAGCAGACAAGAACTTGTTGGGCTATAGATGCTGGACTGCCAATTATTTCTGAAAGATTATTCTACCTACATAGCAGAGTGATGGGGCAATACAGTGTGGGAGTGCTCATTGTACTACTAACCCATAAATAGATGGTCCTCACCAGAACTGTCAGCCAGGTGTACTTCCAAATTCATTTTCTCTCAAATCCCTGTGGACAAGCTGGGTGTACCCTGCTGACCAGCCCCTGCCTGGTGTGCTTTCAAGCTGTGGTGCTGGGCTGGGGAGGTCTCCTTATTCAGCCCATCCCACCTGCTCCACCCCTGGAGGAAGCAAACCCACCCGTAGCATGAAGCCAGGTGTTTCATTGAGGGGGGGGTTTGTGCCATCTGCACTGAGCTGACACACCACCATGCAGATGGAGAAATGTTACCTATTGCAGGACTTGTGCCAGTGTGCTGGGCATACACAGCCCAAAATGACTCACTCCAAAACACTTAAATGAGGAAATTACGTGTGAATCAAGCTTGGCTCTCACAGCACTCAGCTCTGCAGTTCTCACAATTCTGAAGTGTTTTAAAGTGTTTATTCATGTGTTTGTCTTACCTGCTAAGGGTTTTACTAGGCGGAGGTAAACACGACTGGGACGAAGAGCATGGAGGATGCCACTCAAAGGAACCGTGAATTCCAGTAGATGGCTACTGCTGTCACTCCAGGACAGGAGGAGGATGTAGCCCGCTCGCAGGCCAGCCAGGTGACATGGCTCTCCCCGCTGCTGCACAACGTTGTTTGTCTCCTCTCACTCCTCCTCATCCAGGCCAACCCACAGCCCTCTTCACCATCCCCAGAGGGACTGTGGGGCCTTGCTCCTCACTCTCCTGGCTGTGAAGTCACCTGGAAAGCTCACTCACTCTGCTCACTTTGTGAGTGTCAGGCATCTCCTGACTGCGCTGTTCAAATATTTAGGAATGCCCTATGTGGTGTAAAACCAGTGACACCTGCTGAAAACATGCACATGATCCAAGATGTACCGATTATCCAAGACTCTGCCCATTTTACACCCTTGTGTCTTGCTACAGAAGTTGATCCCAATGGCATCAGCAAAGGATTGTCTCTGCAGAAAGCAGTGGTTCGCACACATGAAAACAATTGAATTTCACCAAGATTGCTGTAGCAAGTCCTCATTTAAATGACAATATTTCTGTGCTATTTAAAGGGCATTTCACCATCTTTCACAACTAGCATTCTAAATCCTCCCTTTTTAAACAGAAATGCAGGGGATGCTTTTGGTTCTAACACAAGGAAAGGTTTATAAGTAGCACAGTTGCAGAGTTGGGTTTAATATGGGCAAGCAAAAGGTAAATTTGTAAAATTAGACGTTAAATCTCTTTTTTTTTCAGTATTGAAAAAGGCATTTTTCGTTTAGCTAAGAACAAAGGAGAGGTGCAGCAGATGGGTTTTTGAGTTAAAGGCCACATCACTATTTTTGATTGGCAAAAACTTATCTCTTGCGGTTTGACTTCAAAGCCCGCTGTACAGCGTAGCCCAATGCAAAATCTTACAGCAGTGTTGTCAGTTTTGTTATAGCTAGAATGGATTTCCCTCTTGCAGTAACCTTATTTGAAGATATCTACCTTTACAACAAAAATTAGCAACAGTCTTTCTTTTTCAAATATGTTGTATCCTATTATTCCCAAAACAACATTTTCAGCAGGGTTTGCAATCAAACACAGCTCAATATACAAGTCCCTGCTGGTTAATCTCATTGCTAGGTGACAAGCAAGATGCCATTTATATAAACCAATCAACAAAAAAAAATTAAATCATCTTGCTAGCAAGTTCTCAGTTCTCTTTTACTATTTTGTAAATAAAATTCCTCCTGGAAATTTCTAGGAAACCTCAAGATTTATTCTTCCTGTTTGCGTTCTGAAATGGCATTTTTTTTTCCAGATCAATTAGTTCACACTTAGCCCTTGTACCAGTTATGCTTCATTATGTTGCTTGTAATGCTAACATGCTAACTGCTGTAATGAAATTTTTACAAGTAATATAACAAACTGCCTTCACAATTAAGGCAAAGCATGTACCTTCCCGGGACTGCCAAAATACTGTCTCCAGGCTTCTAACGACACAGTTAGTCATCTGTCTCAGCAGCAGCCCCCAGCTTGTGTTCGCTGTTATCAACTGGCCTCGTGCGGGGCAGAACACGATCAAGATGCCTGGTACCTCCAGCCAGGACATGCCACCTCCAGGTAATAGCCAGAAATGAGATACCTGACTTGATTCTCACTCCTCTGCCAGGGGAAGAGGAATGTACAGCACGAGGGGGAGTCAGATCATGTGAATGCAGAGAGAAGATAAAGGAAGCGCCTGCCTTCTTCCACCGCTGGTTACTAAGTCAGGCAGCATAACCATATTTTCTGTGTCATGTCTGCTGAAAATGGAAAAACCTCTGCTTTGGCCACATGCCTTAATGTGAGAGAGAGAACTAAGAGGGCCAATCAGCCCAAAACATTCAAGTTTTACAGTTAAAACCCCCAACTTTCAAGAGTCCTACAAAATCCACACATTCGTGCAATGCGTTTTGAGTGCCACGTGGTCAGCACTTCATCAACAAATTACCTGTAACGAAGAGAACACACCAGTCATGCTGCTCCTAGTCTGCACCAGCGCTCCCCACCATACTCTGGACTCCCTTTCAAACAGATGCGGTAAAGAACCGAGTGCAAACCCTGTCCTAGAGAGCTCCCTTGTCTGGCCTTGTCCCTTCCCTACTGCTGTCCTCTGGCAAAGCAAGCTGCTCATTCTTCCCTCTTCTCTCTTCATCAGGAGAGCGCATGTTTTCATCTTTTCCGCAACAACCCGCAGAGTAGACAATACATTTTCCTTCACTTAGTGTGCAAGTCCATCAATGCAAAACAGACCGTAATGAAGGAAACTGAAGAAATTGAAATACAATTTAAGGGCAACAAAGAAATTTAAGGAAAATTTCCTCCTAAGATCTTGGTACTACACAAGTGCAAATAAGTAGAGGAGGGGAATGTAAATGCAGATATCTACTGCTGAACATAAGACAAAACCCCAAAACCTAAAGAGATTCAGCATATCTTTGACCATGACCTAACATTGCCATACTCATTGAAGCAAGAATGTTTAACTTGGTTACAATACTTCTGGCATATAAATAAGTGTTCAGATTTCCAGGATTCCCAAGAATGTGCAGTCTTTTTGATTTTACAGGATTCAAAAGTTTGCAATTAATGTCACTAATTTAGCTGTCTAAGTCCAACCAAAGAGTTTAAATTGGAAGACATTGACCTTGGCCTCTTTATTTCAGTTTCACCAACTGAAAAGCAGAGATAACAACATTTACCTATCCACTGTCTTCTCATTATTAATTGCTGCTTCTGAAGCAGTTTGACTATGGAAATTTCATCCTTTGATGCTGCCTTCTTACAGAGGAAGTTAAAGACTTTCTTGTTGCTGGATATGCAAGAAGCAATCAAAATCACACTGGACTCATAGGATGCTTCCAAAGAAAATACAACCACATGGAAGCATCCGTTTCCTTTACTGAATCATTAACAGACTTTATTTGGAGTTGTAAAGAAAATACAAGCAATGAGAACAGTGCAGGAAGGAGATACTACACTCTTCATTTGGTATTACTTGTTAACTAGCTCTGTCTAGGGGTCAGAAAGACCCTCCATACAAAGACCCTCCATACATACCCTCTGTGGTGCAATATGCTTTGAACAGTGACAGCTCTTCATTTCACACTATATCCATACAGAAGAGTACGGATAGGAACAGAACTCAAACCAATGGAACTGCCTGGAATTTATGATGAAAGTGTAGTCAGTGTTATCTACTGACTTACCCCTCTAACCTCTTCTGTAGCAAATTAATGGAAATTTATTTTCTTAAGCAGAGGAATTCTGATAAAAAGAGATGCAATAGAGTGAGTAAGATACTTAAAATTGCTTAAATAATGATCACATGGGAGGTATGGTTTCTAAAGAGGTATGTTTTACAGATAATCTGCTTTCACTTGAGCATCTCCTGGGATATGTCCCATGATGTTTGTGATTTGTGACAACTGCATTACGAAAACACCGAGAAACAAAGGAACCATTGGGTGAGATGAGCATCTGTTTACTTTAACCTGGTGGTATGGCAATTTAAATTATTTCAGGAAAACATTAAATAAATAATCTCTTTGAAGAGCATTGCATTTCTGCAAAGATGAAAATTAGTATGATCCTGTTAGAGGCAAGGAAACCTATGTGCACAATATGAAAATAATAACAGCCCTACAGTAATTCTATGAGTTTCTAAAATGTTTTCAAACCACATGTATCTTTATCAGGGTGATAATTCTCTAAATCACTTAAATACATGCACAAAGCCTTTCCAGAATATTTAAGCATATTTGTCTTTCAATGCAAGCCTCTAGTTAATTGTATGATTGCATACTCTGGTGAAATGCCAGTTAACACCAGAAAGACCAATTATCTCTGGGAGAGGTGGGAGAGGAAAAACAAAAAATGTTCTAAGCATGATTCATTGTGCATACAAAGAATCACACTTCCAAATACAGGGTGTTATTATTTTGATACTGTATGAAGAAACAAATGCAAACTCTGAAATCCTGTACTGAAGCAACAAAATGGTCTTGTATCCACGTGGCCTTGCTGGAGACAACTTTGTTTCTCGGTGTCCTGGTTTATATTTAAGAATGTAGAAGAAACAGTCAGAGAAAAATCTAATATACTGAATATAATAACTGTGTTTGTCACAAAGTGCCATTTATAATATTCACTGGTGAACATTCATTATGTTCTGAAATGAGAAATAGTTTCAAGATGACCGCTTGTAGCCCTTGACGGAGCTACACCGTATGTATTCAGATGGATTTCTCTAACGCTCTCAGTGAGGAGCCATACCCTATTCCCCATCTGCCTGGCTATACAAATTTGGACATGCCATTTCAACCATGAGTCACTTAAAGTATTTGAATAGTGCCAAAATAAGACATCTGTACGTTTGAAGTTATATGGCACCATGCTTTGCTGCATTTGAATAGTCAAAAATTAGTATGATATTTACCTTTACAACATGAGCTGAGATGCTTTGCTGAAACATGCCATTTGATGCAAGTTATACTCTAAAGCACTACAAATTCTCACAGGAGGGCAGATAATAAAATGAGATGGTATTTAAGAATAAATGGTGGCACCAAACCATGTAGACCTTCCCCTTAATTTCTTTACTTCGTGAAAATATTACTGTTTCTGCTTTTGTGTCAATGCTCCTCCAGTACTGGATTGCATTATATAGCAGTGTCCAACTCCCAGTTTGAATTAGAGAAAACTGAAATAGAAAGAGGATTAAAACCATAATATTTCAGAAATAGAAACTGGGTCACATATTGAGGCTTTCTCTGGGGTTTGCCAGAAAAATTAGAATTAGGATGAATTCAGCACTGACTTCTTTACCATTTACCAACGTGGGGCAACAGTAAGGCTAGATGGACATGTATCTGTGGTACTTCCATGGCTTGAAGTCAAACACAGGTGTAGGTTCACCTCTACAAAACTGTAACATCCTTAGGTACCAAACATCACAGGAGTAGAGAGATGTATCATTATTGTCACTCAGGAGCAAAAACTTAGGGATGGAAAGGCTCAAAGCCCCAACAGTCATGCGGGAAATCTGTAGAACAGGAGTGAACTGATCCTAATCTTCAGAAGTGCAAGGGCAGACGCGCTACACGTTTTCTCCATACGGAATAGCATCAGCAGGCTTATTCATATCAGTATCAACCCAACCTATTTTTGGTTGCATAACTTAACAATAAAGGAAGAGGAATAATTTAAGGGAAATGTGAAGCAAATGCATGGTTTATTCCTTGTATGTGGAAAGAAATTCCTTTAGGGAGGAACAAAAGATTTTGGTGTAAAGATAACTACTTATTTATTTTAGACACCCAGCTAAGTGACACGATTTCACACATGTATGTGAGGAGTCCTCTGCTACACTGGAGTTCAAAAATAGAACAACAGTTCACAAATAAATTCTCATGCACACTAATTCAGTTAAAAAAACCCTGATGATCTAATAATTATAACCTAGCAATAGAATATATATGGGATTTTTTTCCCTAATATTTTATATGTGTATTAATTTCTAGTATTGTGTTCTTTTGCTAAACTATAACAAAATACAAGGAAAGAAATTTAAACTTAGCATTTGAGAAACATTTTGCTCTCCTACTCTCAATCTTCCTTAGTTTTTGTCCCATGAAAAAGACAGCCATTGACATTTCAAACAATAAATGTTTCCACATTATTATGTGCATGTGTAGCATTTTAAGAAATAGTATGCAAAGTAAAAAGAAAAAATATGTATTTTAAAGTGGAGATTTTTGTAATCCACTCTTCAGAAATGGCAGAGCCCCAAACAAAGATTTTATTTAAACTTCTGTTTTCCCTCAGTATTTTAATAAAGCAACATCTGAACAATAACAATAAATTTTCATCAGTCTTCTCCTGAGAAACTCCCTAAGACAGAAATGAAGAGAAATATGAAAACAGAAGTTCCATGCTGGATAATTCTTGACAAGCCTTAAGGATCTTCACCATCAGCACAGTCTACTATAGCATATATTGGAAAAGAGCAGCTCTGTGGGAACTTGAACTCTATCTATCTCCTCCTCCTTCACTTGTATTTGATCCTCTACTGTCAGCCTTCTACCCACCACCTTCAAAAATATAAAAAAAAACATATAAAAACACAATATTAGCATATTTGTTGAGCCTTTCCAATGCTACAATGGTTGTTTTTCCCAGTCCTAAAGAAACAATCCAAAAAGCGTTAATCAAGTGGCTTCCAAACTTCCTCCAGTGAAGCTGAGCCCCACCAAACCTGTGCAGAGGAGATAGGCGCACAATTTCCAGGTGCTCCTCGCTGTCAGGGAACTGACCTGCCTGCTCAGGACAAGCACAATTTATCCTGAGAAACCTACCTGCTACTAACCCGTGCTATCCTCAGGGAGCTCAATGCTGGCAGGGCTTGCAAGGCTCAACTACAAACTAAACTGAGATTAGCTAGACTCAATACAATGCCTTGAGGGAATAACCTTTTTCTAGAATAGGCCATGCTTTTGATTTCAAGTAGAGACAAAATACAGATTCAAGCTAAAAGCAGAACACCAATTATTTTCATTCATAGCTGGTACAAGAAATAGTATCAAATTTTTACACTTATGTCCCTTCATTGTATTAACTGCACAGAGACACCGATGGGCTGGTATTACAAATACTTTAAACAACATTTAATCTGACTGAGCACCAGCTGTAAAATACCAGCAACTGAGAAAACACTAACATTTAGCAAGATGATTGCTAATATTTCTTATTCTCTGGCTCCACTCTCATTATTCAGCTCAAGCCTTTGGTTTCTAGGAAACACATTGCAACTTCCACCCATAGCTCCTTAGCAGATGTTACTTCTCAGATCAAGCAGGATTTCACATCAAATCTTGGCCAGAGCATAGCAAAACCGGGGCTCCAACCCTGCTCGTTCCAAAGGACTTTGTAAGTCAGGTGGTCTTAGCAAGTTCTGCTGAATCTCTTCATTTGTAAATGCTCTGCCCCACTACCCTTCTGATTAGGTAAATATGAAAACAAATGCCGTCTTTCTTTGTCTCTTTCTAATTGATGCGAAAGGTTTCCTCAGTGATCTCTTCAACTTAATTCTTAATCTTTACCTTGCATGTCTTCTTCACACATACGTCACCAGCAGTGCCACACAAGTGTGGTACCTCACCTGATGTCTTTTGACTAGATTAGCGGCACTTGTGTGCCTCACAGCAGCCAACCCGTTTACAATCCTGCTACAGCCCTAGCAAAGCATCCAGATAAAGAATACATTATTTGGCACAATAAACATGGGGTTGGATTTATTAGTCTGCCAGCCCTGCCAAGAACTCAGGAACTCCAGGAACCAGTTTGCTTACATCCATGCTTAAATATTGTATTGAGACTAACTTCAAGCAGCTGGTTTTTGAAGCTGCAACCAGACTGTTTTGAGGACCAACGCAAGGCTTGGAGGCAGTAACGCTGAAAGCACAAATTGGTATCAGTCTGTCTCCAAAAATCAAAAATATGCTGTCAGGAAAAAGCAATACCCTATCTCCTTTAGTGCCTTGTTTCCCTCAGTGCCTATGTTTCCTCCGTGGACACCCCCACGGTGCCTGTTGGGACCTGTGGCACGGACCAGGTTAGTGTCGGTGATGCTGGCTTAGGTCATGCCACTAAACCCATTCCCTGCATTGGCCTTTTGGAGGCCCCAGCTCCTCTCCAATCTGTGAAGATGGGCAGATTGCTCGAGGGACGCTTCCTTGTGCTCTGAACACTTCACTTGACTGGCAGCTCCGATGGAAGTGCCCTGCAAGAGAGGTCCAGCGCCCACAGAAACACCTTCTATACATCTCACAAAAAGAGCTTTTACAAGCCATTCCACAGAGAGAGAAAGGAAGGAAGCGCGACAGCCCTTATGTTTCTGAGTGTGGTATTGCTACGACTGCTTGTCCTGCCAGCTAAGGGACAGGCTGCTCCATCCTTTCGTACGCTCCCAGCACAAACCTGCAAAGCAGTGGATGAGGAGCCAAATGGCTGCAGAAAAACCTATCTGATGTGCAATTGAGGATTTATAAAACCCTTGAAACCGCGTAAGTTGCCAATTTGTGGGAATACACCAGGAAGGTGCATAAAAGCTGTAAATGCCTTACCAACAGTTGCTAAACTAAGCCTCAGATCCTCATCTGGTAGATTGTTACAGGCAGATAAACTAAGCAAGACAGAAATATCCTCAAAATTTCAGAAGTGAGTGCATAGATGTCAGATGGGTAAAAATAAAACATAAACAGGCTTCTTGTTAATCAGAAATTTCAGATGCCTAAACAATGTAAGCAACCAAAACTAAATATTTTTTAAATTTATGTGATTGAGGAAACCAATGCTTTTGTTCTGACCAGATTTCATTTTTAAGAATACTGGCAATAACTTTCAGTGTGTTGTGAATTTTTTCCTTAGGTTAAATAATTGAATGTGAGAAGGACACATAATACTCACTGACTCTTCAAACTAACTTTACAATTGCTCGTGAATCTCATTAAATCTCAAGCTCAGAACTGTTTATAAATTAAATAGCTTACAAACTGTAATGAGGCAAACTGGGGGCAGCCGATGCTACAGTCATTCCAAAAACTGATTTCTTCAAGAGAAGCTCTGTTTGCATAGGGACAGGTGGGATCTGCTCTGGATATTTTAATTTTTCTGCCTTGTTAATTCCCAGCAATAAATTTTTATGAGATACTGATGATGATGATAATGACTAATAATTCTGGGCTATTTGCTTTAAGATTATAATCTTTATTTCTTTGTTTTTATTACAAATTTTATAAATACCAGCATTTAACTTCAATGATGTTAACATATTTTCTAGATGAAAGGTTTGAGGCTGTCTTCTTGCAAATGCCATGAAAATGGCTTTTTTTTTTTGATAGTTTGAAACAATTGGTAGGCTTATTCTATGGCCTTTCTTCACACTGTTTTAATTTGATTTGCACACTGAAGCACAAACGACTAGAAACCCTGTTTGCCACGTAGAAGCTGTGTCACTGAAAGAACTGAGAAACCAGGCACGATCTATTTTAAATCTATAGCTGTGCCCAAGCAGCCTAGCCTTGGTGGGAGCTTCTACACTCACAAGATAAACGGCTGCAGCATCATCTCAGGGAACCATGTAACAGTTTATGTCCAATTAGCTGCACTTTTCTGTGGTAGCTTATTGTCAAGCTGCACAGAGATTAAATAGTTTGAACTCCAGTCTCAACGGCAATTGTAAAAGCAAAAAAAATTCAGTGGCAAACACAGTGTCTGCTCTGTACTAGCCTGACACCTTGCTTTGAAAGCTCAAGCCACGTAACACTACTCTTTGAGAGAAGGGATGAAAGCATCAAGCCCAGGCGAGAGAAAACAGGTTTTGTCTCGGAGGTCCCTGCAGAACCACTACGGCTGCGGGAGCAAACTGATTCATGTCTTCTCCATTAATAAGCTAATAAGGTAAACCCTGAACAGAAGATAAAAAAAAAAGCATGATTTTCAGAATCAAACATTTTTTTCTTCTATTGCTATAACTGTTATTTCCCTCTAGTTAGAATGAGGATTTTTCAGGTGGTCTTTTTGGATTTTTTTTTTGCTATTCAAAGTTACTGCTCCCTGCATCTTTGTTAACATATTTCATACAAATAAATAAAAAAAAATCTGGTAAATAAAGTCAACCTTTATTCTTGTGACAGAAAAAAGCAAGTATATTTGTTGAATCATTTCTTACAGATGAGCTGAACCTTCACCTCGCAAAATTTTCCTTCCCCTCTAGTCAGAATTAGGGTTTTTTACTTTTCTGCTCTTCAAAGTTACTAAAGCCAAATGTCTTCCTGAGTTTTTATGAGTTCAGGCCGAGAACAACACAAATGCTCCCCACCAGCTGCAGGGTCTCAAGGAAAAATAAAGTTCTTCCAAAATACTAGTGCTACTCGAAGAAACAACATTCTGTTGAGCAGATCAGTGCCCGCACTAACTGAGTAGGAAACAAGAAGTTAACTGAATGGAGCCCTTAAATTTTGTGAATGCAAATACTTAACAGATTGATAGGCAATAAGGGTAAAAGGTTAATCCTATGGAGCTGTCATGCTGCAGGTAAAGCCAACTCGGAAGCATTTGATTTGGGAACATGCACGTAGAGCAGTATCAGAGTTAAGGACCTTCACATAAGGGAATAACCGGAGACTGGCAGCATCAGCATGAACGTGGTTGGTAACATATACGTCAGCTGTGATCTCAGAGGTGTCTGGAGGTGAGAGAATAGTTTAATCTCCTTTCTTCCCAGTTTAGCTTCTTTGCAGAAGCAGCCAATCAGGGCGCTATTTATTACTAATTCTGATTACAGATAGCCGCCTGCTAGGCGCTGGACTAACCCCACCAGTTAGAGATCAGCAAGAAGCCACTTTTGTATCACCCGTGATGTCTGGTTCACACGATGTTTTCTTCAAACGTGGTAAACACTTACTACTCAGGCCCCTTTACTCACATTTTACTCCATCCGTACCTTCTTTTTATGAAAAAGAGTGTATCGTGGTCTACCTCACCTCATGCAGAAGTACCAACTCATTTCTCTCCCATCAGACAGAGAGGGACTTGCACCCTGGACATTCACCTGCTGAAGCATGTCCCATGTGTGAGGTTTGCTTCAGAGTGCTGTTGAAGAAACTCAGTATCCTGTTTTGTTGGCCAAAAGGCTTTCCCCCACCGTTTCCTGCCAGAAAACAAGGCTGATCCATGGCTTTTGAAAGGGAAAAAGGTTTCAGGAGAACTGTGACAAAGCAGGAGCTCACTTTGTACATGCCTTCCATAAGAGCATGTGCCTGACACCTCTACAGTCGGTAAACTGTCGGGGCTGCGTTATGTGATTTAATTAGTTATTGGCTTTAAAGTAAGCTCTCCTGCAAAGCATTCAAATTCCATATAATCGTTTGCCTTACTGTCAACGTTTATTTTAAAAAGCTGAATTCTACACAGGACAGTTATCTTCCTGAAAAGTTTGGCACACAGGGCTGTAACCACGGCTTTCGGGCGCAGGCACCCTCTGCCCCAGCCGCTCTGGCTCCCGCCGGCCCCATTCCCCTCGCCTTTCCCACCCACCCGGGGGTGCGCTTGCGGCGGGCCATCTCCCCGGGGTGGGGAGGCGCTCTGGAAATTCGGGTCGTGTGTGTCCCCCTCTGCCCCTCGCCGGTTGCGCCTCGTGGGGGGTGGGGGAAGCGGCGGCGGCAGCTGCCCGCTTCCCCCCCCCCCCGCGCCCCGCCTGCGCTGGATCCGGAGCCCCAATCTCCGCGCAGAGATGCTGAGCGGATTACGGGCCGGGAGTTCGCTCCCTGCCTCCTCTCCCCAGATTTGCCCTGCCCGCCGGCAAGCGCTCCCTGCTTCACCGCAGCCGCCGCCGGCCGTAAGCGGGCCCGGCCCGGCCCCCGCAGGGGAAGCCCAAAGCAGCAGCATGCCCCGGCCCGGGGGCGGGGGGGCCACCCGCCAGAAGGGCCCGAAACTTGCTTGAAGAGGGGTGCGGAGGAATCCCCTTCCTCGCACCAAACCGCGCTGCGGGTGCGCACGGTAGAGAGCCGCAGCTCCCGGCGGGACAGCGCTCGGCAGGGCGGGGGCTGCCGGGGGGGGCGCCGGCCGCCGTGATCGCCCCCCCGGGCATCGCCCCGCGGCCGGCGGGCCAGGGCGGCCCGGCGGAGCCGCTGGCCGGGGCGTCGGGCCCCGCTCAGGGCGGGGAGAAGGCTCCCGGGCCCGGCCCCGGGGCCGGCATGGTGCTGCTGTCGGGGGACGGGGAGCGGGTCTGCCCCGCGCCGGCTGCGGGGAAGGAGATGCCCAGCGCCGAGGCGCAGAGCAGCCCCGAGGAGGGGGCGGCGGGGGTCGCCGCCGAGGGGCTGGACGAGGAGGAAGAGGAGGAGGAAGACTGCGAGGAGTACGAGGACTTCTCCGAGCTGCCCGACACCTGCAGCATCGCCTCGGACGATTCCTTCTACCCGCCGGGGGGGCTGGAGGACGAGGAGGAGGAGGACCGCTGGTCCCTTGAGCGGGGAGGGAGCGACAGCCCCGAGGAGCTCAGCCTCTTCCGAGCCTGCTGCACCAACAACGCCGTCGTGCTCAAGGCGCTCATCCGCCAAGGCCCCGAGGAGGAGGAGGTGCGGGAGACCGACCGCAACCGCCGGGTGAGCAGACCCCGTCCTGCCCCCCTCTTCCCGCCCCCCGCCGAGTTCAGTTGGGCTCAGCCTTCCCCTTTGCGGGCCGGGCCGGCCCCTGCGGTACCTCACGCTTTTCACCTTGTTAATATGAACAACTGATCAAAGCTCGTGTTTTCTCTCTTTTTTTTTTTTTTTTTTTTTTTTTTCCTTTAGCCCCTCCCGAAATGTAAGCTTGCTCCCGGTTCCTTACAACGCCAAGCAGGGCTTGGTGTAAAATCAGACTTTTCGGAGTTCTCCTGGTGTTTGTTTTGTTGCTGGTGGACTATTTTGGGGGGTTGTGTCAGTGCAAGGTTTGTGGTTCAGTTACTTAGTTAATTGCAGGGACAGAAGCTTACTTCACTAAATCAGAAGGTGAAACCTTATGAAAGATTTCCTGGATAAAGTGTAACTGGGGCGTTTTAGCAACAATAATGATGATTAGCAACAGCAGCTCCTCTCACTAGTATTACTTCAGTTTATATTAAAACTGTGAAACTTCTACTTGCAGTTTCCATAAACAATCTCCAAAAAGTTTTCTGTTATTAGTTTATGAGAGGAATGTTTTGAAAGAAAGCCTAAGCCGTTTTAGTTGGGCAAGTGACTTGTACATTCTGGCAAAATAAGTGATCTTTGCATTGAAAACAACGCAGTAATTTGGATTTGGGGCTGTTTGGAGAGGGGCTTTTTTTTTGTGTCTCAGGTGTATGTACTTGTTGGATTTTCCCCACAAAATAGTTTACTTCCCCGCCAAAGGATTGTTTTTAATACAGATTTTTAGTGATCTGATTTACAGTGAGCTTCTGAAAAAGATACAAATAGAAAAAATTGCATTAACACATCTGAGGGGGCAGCAACCTATGGCATGGGGGTGGGGATGAGCAGCAGAGGGTGGAATGTTTTAAATCAACTTTTCTTCCCAAACTAACATACAGTGTGGTTACACTCTTAGTCGGTAACATGTGAGATCCAAACATACGTTACATGAGAATTTGAAAATCCTGCAGATACATCTGTCCTGTACATGAGGTCTAGGCCCAAGCTGGAGCCCAGGCCCAGCCCTGGCATGGCATGGACACTTGCCTCCGCTGAGGCCCAGCGATGCCACGTGCCTCAAATGTGTGACGTCGGGGAAGGTTTGACCCCATCATATGTGTGGCACAAAACACTAAGCGTCCCATGGCTGTTCTTTCTGAAAGGGTGGCCGTCCCTCCCAGCGGAGGGTAGGCCGCTGGCTGAGGCGTCCTCCGCCTTTGGGGCTGGGGTCGTGCAGAGCTGCGTCAGGGGATGTGAGCATGTTCAGTGTCGGCGTTGGCGCAGCAGCTCCTCATGCAGAAGTGATCAGATCAGGATCGTGAAAAGGGTGAATTTACCTAGTTGAACAGCCCTCCCTTCACCATCCTGTTTCCCAAAAAGCAAGTTACTTTTCTTCATCTCTTTAGTTCCCCAGAAAAGAAACAAAATCGTAGCTTGAATCTGAACTGAAAGTTCCTCTTACTTATTCATACTGTCAAAAAAAAAAAAAAAGCAAACTTTTCTCTATTTAAGCAAATATTCCATTTGACCTGAAATTAAACTTTGACATCAAATTACCTTTTCCTCATTTTTGATGAAAACAAATAAGTTCTGTAATTCAGCAACTTCTGGAAGCCTCATTAATGACGTGGGAGATATGAGTTCAGTTTCTTCTTCTGCCTGAGGGAATATGAACCCTCACAGCGGTACAGAGCAGGACAGTCTAACTTTTCTAGACAGATGTGAATGGGATCGGGGCAACCTTTCTGCTGGGAAGCTGAAAGGTCAGGCGTGACGGCAGTCCTGAAATCCCCTCTTTCCGGGGATGGGAGCAGGGATTGGCCCCACAAGCTGGCCTCCTGGTTAAACTACAGTCTGTTCTCCACAGGCTTTCAATAAAACGTAGAAGTAAAACATTGACTCCTCTTCTTTTTTTTCCCTCAGCCAGCGCTGTTCAGATAATCAGGGCAAATTCACATTATTTTACAACACAAAACCACCTTTTTCAGAGAACCTTACCTGACAAAAGAGAAGTTTCACTCAGGTCTTTTATCACCCTTTTGGTGGAATTTTTGCAGCTCTTGAATTTGCATGTCATAAAAAAATCATTGGATATTACCCATGAACAAAACATAGTTTTACTGCCAGAAAGTAACTGAACAAATTATGTACACCACTTGTGCTAATGTAATTTTTCAGTTGCTGAAATTTGTCTTGTTGGCTTTCAGCATCTTCTTTCACCGGGATAATGTTTGTTTACAATGTCTTCTGGCATGCATTCATGGGAAAGCATCTTTTTTAGATTTTATTTTACACTGTGAACAAATAAGCTGAACTTTTCTTTCTTCTAAGGTTTTGTTTCTTTTCTGTGATGCAGGAGAAAGAAGGAAAAATAACTTGCTTTTTGAGAAGTGGAATGGTGAAGGGAGGGCTGCCCAACTGAGTATATTAACTATTTTCACAAACATGATCTGATAATCTCTGTTATGGATGTGCACTAAAATTCCATTTTCACAATTTAAAAATGTTTTTTTTTTCAAAATAGACAAAACATGTAACAGGTTATGGTAGTAAGATAATACTATATTTTGGTTCTGAAAGTAATTAAATTCAACTTGCAAAACATAGCATGAAAAAGAAACTTACTAATGGTGAAATTCCTTAAATGGTTTTGGGCACAAAGAGCTGGAGTTTTGCCATTGCTTAGCTTTTAAAGTTTTACCTCATCCCTAAAGTCTAAATGTATAAATTTAAGGCGCAGAAGGAACTATTTCCAAAAAATACTAAGATCCAGAGGTAACCTTACTTATTTTTGTCCATGGTTTTTGTTGAAATACATCAATTCTCTCTTTTGAGTCAATTTTCCAAGCCTGGATAGCATCTTGTCATAGGGTTTCTGCAGAGATGTATTTTTCCCGTGCTCCATTCATGAGCTGCCAAATCTCCTGCCAGGTACACTTTTTCATTAAATTCACTTTCCTGCAGTAAACTAGACTCCTCAACATCCGATCTATTAGTCACCACATATAGCCTGAAGACTGGTACCTTCCCTGTCTCGTTTTCATTACTGTCGAGACAACAATAGCTGATATATCATTGTCTGCATAGGATCCCCAAAGGATGGATCCCTGCATCTTCTGTGGCACTGCTGTCTGTATATCGAGTCCCAAAAGACTGAGTCAGTACTGCTCGTTTCCTCTCCTTGCCAAATCTCATACAGAAATATTTGGAAAACAACTGTGACAACATATAATATACTGATTGCAGATCACGCAGGACTGCCTCTCTTTCATTAATGATGTATTTACCTGCCTCATCCTGGCGGTAAAGAGGGATTTGCAAATATATAATTTGCAAAAAATAAATTCGTGCCTCCAGTGAAATCTCCTGACCTGACCGAGACCAGAGTATCATCTGGGTAATGATGCTGCTTTTCACCGTGTGATGTGGGGACTAGTTTTGCCTCCTTACTAGCCACATTTCCAGAATTTCAGGTATTTGCATCTCATGAGTTTAACATAACTTAATATTAAATTTTGCCTGGTGACCAGGATTATAGATACTCAGAAAGACAGAATTTAAAAAATCTGGTGTTACCTAACTGCAGAATGCAAGCAAATCTAGAAATTTGCCATGACAATAGAGAAGGCAATAAGGGATGGGGGAGACAGAGAAAAGAAGGCAAAGAACATTCCCTTGCCAGATTGGAAATAATCACTGCAGCTCATCCTCAGAAAGATTTTGTGTTAACTGTCCATGTGGTATAGTCTGTGTTAGTAGCTATTCTGTAACTCTGTATTTTAGAGTTGATATATGTGTGAGAATATTCTACTGTAGTCTTTTTCAGCTTTTCATTTTTTATGTCATTGTTCAAGGAGTCTTTTGTCCAGTTCTGCAGATAACTAGGAAGCAATTTGCAGTTAAACAGTTTATTGTTGTAAGTGTATCATTATATGGTGGGGATTGTACATTCATGATCTTCATTTTGCCCCTTAAAAGGTGTGAAGACAAAATAATCTATGTGGCTCAGCTTGTAAGCACTTTCTTCTCCTTTCAGAAAATATTCCTAAATCCATAGACAAGCATAGTTAACTTTTCCCATTAATGCTTTATGCAGGATGCTGTTGATCAGTGCTGCTCTGGAGTGTTTTCCTTTCAGGCACAGTAGTTCTGCAGCTCCATCACCACATGGGCCTGGATTTATTTCTTTGTTCCTCTCTTCTTTGAGGCTGGGGGGTTCACACTGTGGTATAGTGGATGAATTGGGAAGATGGTTTCCCTGCTCTCCTTCTCTCCTCAGCGGAGAGGAGTGGGTTTCTCCAGAGAATGATGTTATGTCTATGTTATGCTCATGTTCTAACTGCTGTTCCCTCACCCTCTGCCAAAAAGCCTTCCTCTACTAACTTTTCAGAGAGTCTGCAGAGACTGAGCACGAGACTTATCATTTGGGCACAATGAACACCTCCTGACAGGGCAATTTGAGGCAAAAATGCAGGCTGGATGGAGAATGGATTGACAGCAGCCCTGAGGAGAAGGACCCGGGTGTGCTGGTGGATGAGAAGCTCAACACGAGCCAGCAATGTGCACTTGCGGCCCAGAAGGCCAACTGCATCCTGGGCTGCATCAAAAGAAGCATGGCCAGCAGGTTGAGGGAGTTGATTCTGCTCCTCTACTCTGCTCTGGTGAGACCCCACCTGGAGTACTGCGTCTAGCTCTGGAGCTCCCAACATAAGAAGGACATGGACCAGTTGGAGAAGGTCCAGAGGAGGCCCACAAAGATGATCAGAGGGCTGGAGCACCTCTCCTATGAGGACAGGCTGAGAGAGTTGGGGCTGTTCAGTCTGGAGAAGAGGAGGCTCCAGGGAGACCTTATAGCAGTCTTCCAGTACCTCAAGGGGGCTTATAGGAAAGACGGGGAGAAACTCTTCAGTAGGCCCTGTTGTAATAGGACGAGGGGTAATGGTCTCAAAATAGAGGGAGGTAGATTCAGATTAGATGTTAGGAAGAAATTTTTTCCACTGAGGGTGGTAGAACACTGGAACAGGTTGCCCAGAGAGGTGGTAGGTGCCTCATCTTTGCAAACATTCAAGGCCAGGTTGGACAAGGTTCTGAGCAACCTGATCTAGTTGCAGGGGTCCCTGCTCCTTGCAGACTAGATAACCTTTGAAGGTCCCTTCCAACTCAAACCATTCTGTGATTCTATGATTTTGTGGACAGGCTGTGTTGGAGAACATCAGCAAGGGACCCCCCTGAATCGAACAGACCTATTTCTCTGAATGCAACCTAGGTTTCTTTGTGTGTTGTTGGCTGTAAAGGGACATTTCAGATTGGCAAGGCAAAGCAGCCCCATGGGCTTTGTACTACCACAGTGAGACTGCTTCAGGCAACTCAGCTAGTTTAGGGAGCATTAACCTTCAGAGTTTTTCACAGAGAGATGCACAGTGAATCCTCTGTGGAGTTGACACCTGAATTTGTCCTTGCCAAAGGGGCTGTGCTCCTAAAATTGCGACTGGCTGCGAAGGACAGGGAGCCAGTTGTTCAGTTCCCATTCCCGGGTGAGGGAACATTGTGCTGGATATGCTTTTCTAGAAAGTAGTGTATCACAGAAGGTACCAGAGCTTGTGTTATACTCCATTAACCTATTTCTATTATTTTTTATATCTTTGCGATGCTAACTTGTAAAAATAAAAAATGAGGAGTGCAAGATTTTGTAGTGAGGGATGAAGATCTCCCTGTCACATATTGCTTTTCAGTTGTCATGGCACATAGCATAAGTCATCCCATGTCGGAAAAAGGATTTGAAGAATGTAATCTGCTACAGTGCTGGGAACTTTTTTCATATTTTCATAGGCAGTTTCAGTTCCCTCATATTCTCGTATTCAAGGTATTCTCATGGGAGGGTTTGTATCAAAACTTCACATCACAACACTAAACCACAAAAGGGAATTTTTTTTTTTAGGGTGGAAATAGTTTTAAAAAGACCCTAACAGCAAAAGTAATCTAACTTAAATCCTTCAAAAAAGTACAGAAATACCCAAGTGCACTAAAAAAAAGTCCCTGGAAATACATATGTGTTTAAAAAGGAAGTGAGTGAGCAAGGCAAGGCAAGGAATAGTAGATGTCAAAATACAGAAGCTGCTCAAAACAAGTTGGGAACCCTTCAGCTATTGTTGTTGCAACTCAAGGAAAGCCATTAGAAAGGAGCAGATAGAGCATGGAAAATCTGAAGTCAGTGGGCTAAAGAAGGAATTCGGTGAGCCAACCAAAGCGTGGTCCAGATTGATGTGGATAGACACTTGGAAGCGTTGTCGGAAAAGCGTGGGCAGGTTAGCTGTCTGCCTGCCCTTGTCTGCGTTTGTCAGAAGTGTTAGGTGAGTAATGTAAATCTGGTACAAGAATGCAACTTAACCGAAGAAGAAGTACATGCACAGACCATGATTTCTATGGAATAAAGAGAAAAATTATTAGGGATGATGAGGGTGCTTAGACATAAAGAAAGGAAATGCAGGTCTGTAGCAGACCACTGGAGATGCATGACCAGACCTACTGCATCCTCCGTGCAGTTGACAGGTAGTAAGAAATGGTTTGTACTTGGTGTCAAAAGCAGCATTAGCTAACAGATGTAACTCTTTCTGAAATTGATAGATACAGATTTGAAGACCTCATCAACATGAGAAAAGTGTACAGATTTAATCGAGTTTCAAGTGGTAGAGCTTTTAGAGAAACCAGATGAAGAGCAATTTCCTTGAAAAATGTTGACAAATTGCTTAATGCAAAGTGTATGGAACAGCAGGGATGTTTCTAGCCTGATGTTAGCCCAGAAGTAAAGGTCATTGCAGTCTTTTGTTCTAGTTTAAGAAGTGTTTCACCTTAGTATCTTAAATCAAGCATTTGGACTTGCAGAGCTCCTCAGAGATGCAGCAATGATCCTGGTTACCCAGCTGAGCACAGGATGTAATAAAATATAGTTGCACTTAAAATTGAATGATCTTCTAACAAGACTGGTTGTCTGTTGTCATCAACAGTTGTGACATATCTATAATGCTGACTTTAACAGAATATGCCTGTAACATAGGTAAGAAACGTGACCTCAGGATACTTACTGCATTTTTCCAGGAGAGTCTTTGAGGTTATTTCACAGTGCACAATGTGACACTGCTAATTCCTTTATCTCATTAGGAAATGCAAATTTATATTTATGTGGAGAAATTGCTCAAAAAGGAATATTGGCACTAATTTTCTCCCTTAAAGATTCCTGAAATTTTATTGAGGCAGAAATTCAAGATTTACATAAATTTGGGAATCTTGTAGCTTGGTATTTTAAAAGGGTTATTTGGAAGTAATGCGTAGGCATTGTAGATATCTAGGCAACTTCAGATAAAAGTTTTGCAATTTTTTATGCTGAAGCTGCAAAAAAGAATAGGTTTAAAAGAACTTAAGAGGGAGAAAGGTGCTGAAGTAACCACGTGTTGACATTGCTTGGTGGCTTCAGGGCAGCCTCAGGGAAGTGGGCTGTTCTCAGTGGTTTTTGAGGGGTGCTCCATCTGGCCTGGCTTTGGACTGACAGGCCTCAGAGACAGAGAGAGCCAAATGTGCTGCTTCTTTCCAGAGTGTAATCATATCTGTGACAGAATTTGTGTAGCACGAAAGCTGTCAGAGGTGTTCAGTACTTCTTCCCAGAGAGGAAGAAGGCAGGGACTTTGAGGGAATGGGCCCTTGGGTTTTGGTTGTATTTCCAGTTCACCCCTAAGCAGAAGCCAATCACAAAACTTGGAGCTTAAAAACTATTTTTGGTATGAGTAAGTTTAAAAGGGGCATTTTTAGAGACCCTACATCTGGGATGTGGAGAGCATAGCTGTTGCAAAGTGAGAGTCAGAAGCTGAGAAGGAGAGGGCATCTTCCATTAGTACAACACTACACAGAGGTTCACAATCCCGAAAGCCTTCAGTTGCTGTTCTCGCTGCTTTAGGTGTTCCATGCTGTGTCTATAATCATTAGCAGATTTTGTCTTTTTTAAAAGAGTATACGATAAGACCAAAACCAAACCAACCTGTAGCTTCATGCTGTTTTGTAGTGGTGTTCAGTTGTTCATTTTTGAGCCATTCAATCAGTTTCAGTGTGCATCAACATATATAAAGAATGTTTGACTCTATGGAGAAGCCCTGTATTGTTTTGATCCTAGCAGCATCACTGGTACCTGACATACCCACATACATACTAATGGAAGTAAATCATCCCTGTGCACTCTTGTTCTTCTGTCTTCCCCTCCTCAAGGGCTAAGATTTCTAACCTACAGAAAAAAAAAAAACAACCTTGTTTCCAGTAGCACTTCTCCATAAGCCTAAGGTAGCACAAATGCTTGGCCTTAGAAGTGTTTCAGATTTTTGGGTAAGGAGTGCTGCTTGCATAAGGGTACTACTCTGTGTAGAAATCACTTTTCAGGCTTCATGTCCAATCTGAAACAAAGTGCATGCCAGTAGCCTTTCTCAGGAAGAAAACGAAAGCTGAAACAGATGGCACCGCTAAGAAGCACCTGATTGCTCTGAAGAATGGCATCCAGTTGAGTTTCAGTAGCTTGTAGGAGCTACTGGGCTTCAAGTATGTCAGGAAAGGACGCAAGTCCAAAAGATCCCAAATTCCCAAGTTCTTAGCTCCAAGCTAAGTACCTGTAAGTTGTTGTCTGGTACCTCAGCTAGCAAGGCTTTGGGTCTCGAGGCAGAAAGAAGAAATGGTCCCATCTCAGGCACCGGACTCAGAGCTCTCTGCTAAGAAGGGCCACAGGAGTTCAGGTGTCAACTGTGAGGGACAGCAGATCTGCAGTGCCACATCTTTCAGCGTCATCAAGAACTTAGTGTTGAGCTCCCTTCTTGTCCTTCGTTCCTGCTAGCACTGGAAGCGACGATGCAGGCTGTGGCTCCCAAAGAACCGGAATCAGCGCTGCCAGGTGGAAAAGCAGGGATGGGGATGCTTAGCCCCTCATTGGGTAGTGCCCATTTCAGAGATGTGAGACTTGCTTGCTTTTCCCTCGGTCAGGCTTGTTGCTGGGTTTCAGGGGACATTTTTGAAAAGGCTTTTGAGATAGGTTCACTTTGGCATGTGCCACAGGAACCACTCATATTAATTTTAGTCACATGGTCTTGTGTGTGTGCTTGGGAATAATATAAACTGTGAAAATAAATGCTAACAAATATTGAACAAGGAGTAATCAAAATATCTATTTGGATCTACCCAGATGTTTCAGCAGGTACTATTGAATTCAAAATCTGTTCTACTGCTCAAGAAGAGAGAGACTGAAAGATAAAAAAACAAAGCCCTATTCCACATTTTGGTAATGGTTACTGTGTAACAGAGACTCAACAAAAATGAGGTGATTTATCGTAATACTATTTTGTGTTGGTAGTACTTAATCCTCACAGAATGATAGTGAGACTGAGCAGAAGTCTTGTATGACTTTACAACTGTTGGTTGCTTCATGCCAGATCGGCCTAATGTGGATCAGGTTTGTCTTAAATTATATTTCATTAAAATGTATTTTTCTTCCTCTAAAGAAAAGACTAAGACTCACTGTTAATTGTGAAATAAAGATTGATTTGAAAAGTGTCAGCAGCCTTTCACTTGCAGAAGAGCCCACTAGATGAGCACGGGCTGCGTGTGCATTGCCAGAGGAAACCATCTCTGGCGTGAGAGCGTGTCCACCCTGCTCTGAGTTAGCCTCTCTGGAGTGGACCAACCGTGTCCATGCAGCTGGAAATTGGTCCAGGTTTTCTCGGAGTCCCAAGTGGTTCGCCTAAATTGCCTTTTTTTTTTTTTTTTTCCCCCCAGGCTTTTCAATTCATAGTGCCCAAACTAGTATCATTTGAAAGGACTGGTGGGATTTCCTACTGTGTTATGGTTTTGGAAATCATTAACTATGCTGGTACTAAAATTGGTATAATACCTATTTGCAAATGCTCTGTACTTATTTCAGATATGAAGAGATAGCTTTCAGGTAGGATGGCATAGCTAATATGATGCTCCAGTTTTTCCCAAATTGGTGGTTTTGTCATTAATTTTGGTACCTTTTCCAATTCTCATACTTTGTTTGTACAACTCATTCTGTTCTGGGTATTTTTTTGGCAATTAATATAAAAAGTATATTGCCTGCTAAAGATTTTTCTGCATATTCTTCCAGTATTGCCTGTCGCTGCTCTGTGGAATTAGATTTTTCTTTTGTGGCTGAGGTATAGTGGCACAAAGGCCACTTAGTGAAAACTACTGGCAGATTTTTTAAATAGAAAAGAAAATCTCTGGAGGATGTGAAAAGAATGAAGAACTCCCACGGGCTTTGTTGGAGACAGGAGTTCACCTTTAACGTTTTCATAAATACTGTTACTCTCAGAAGGTTACCTTTTAAAATTATTTAAAATGTTATGCCACATAGGTTTGAATTTACCCATTTCTAAGGGTTCTTTCATTAAAAACAAAAATGAGAACCCTCCAACCTGGGCTGAATATAATCCTGTAGCATACCCAGTGTGTCACAATAAGAAATAATTAAGTGCTGTAGGAAGAGGACGGTTGTCACAGAGTCTGTAGTTGCACATCTGGCAGGGAATTAGCAATTCATATTGTACCCACTGTGGGAAATACCCACGATGTGGAAATAGTTCCCGTTTTTCAGTTCTATTATTTTCTGTTATGTCTGTTAAATTCCATGGGGAGCAATTTGAAAGCAAGCTGATGCAAAATGGGAATGACTCACAGTCGGGCTTTTGTTGCTTCACACGTTTCGGACATACAATGTTGCGAGCCTGATCCTATAATACCCTCTCACGTATGTGGGTTTTGTTTTGTTGTTTTGGTTTTTTTTTTTTGGTCTTTGGCCTCTATGCCTCTTAGTACATGACGCCCAGTCTTTGGGACAGCCTGTGTGTAGACAGACCGACTGCTGAGGATGAGAGACGCTGCCAGGAGCCACCCCAGCTCACAACCGGGCCCTTGGGGCCGTCTGTCTCTGTTACTACTGGAGTAGCATGCTTCCACGTAAGCCATTGTTACTAGCTTTCTGAAGCGGAAAAGTGGCAGATAACTGAACGTACTAAATACATTCATAAAAGCAACCTCTCCGGGAGTATTTGACTTTTTTTTTTCTTTTTTTTTTTAGAAAACCTATGTATCTTGCTATTTGTAGCTCATACGAAAAAAGGCTCAGCACGCCTGTTTACCGTTTGTTTGGGAAACACAGGAAGGGTAGCTATGTATTCATAAAAGTCTCTTTAGGTGTGGATGAAAGGAAAGGGAAGACTCTTTAGAAGGCAGTAAGGTACTTCTGCATATCTAGAAGTATAATATAAGAATAAAAAGCTTATAAGAAAGATGGGGAGAAACTCTTTAGTAAGGCCTGATGCGATAGGACAAGGGGTAATGGTTTTAAAGTAGAAGGAGGTAGATTCAGACTTGACATAAGGAAAAAAATTATTACAATGAGGGTGGTGGATGCACAGGTTACGCAGAATGGTGGTGGATGCCCCATCCCTGGAAACATTCAAGGCCAGGTTGGATGGGGCTCTGAGCGACCTGATTGAGTTGAAGATGTCCCTGCTGCTTGCAGAGGGGTTGGACTAGATGACCTTTAAAGGTCCCTTCCAACCCAAACTATTTTATGATTCTGTGATTCTATATAGGTTTGATAAAGGTTTCAAGAAAAGGCAGAGTCAAAGCACATGTCCATAAAAGATTTCATTTAAAATATTTTTATTTCTGCAAAGAAGTATTTCCTCTAAAGAGCACAAAATAGCACAAAACAGCAATAGCTTGTTAGTCAAAGAGTATAGAATAACAAGTGTTGGTTGATATTGGAAAATGAAATACCACAAATATTAACGAAACCTTAGTGTTTAGACTTACAAAGCTCTTACAAGATGGTAAAAAAACACAAATACAGTAGAAGAGTTTTCTGGTTACACTGAGACAGGCGGTACCACATAGTAAGTGCCAAGATGTACGGAGCATTGTTCAGCTGTGAAGCAGCAGGTTTTTACCCTGCCTTGCTGCAGACACTTCATCCCCACTCTCTTAGGCAAGTCCTGCCTGCACGGGAGACTGGGCGGCCTAAGTGTCTCAGAGACCCTGCTCTGTAGTTTGATGGGGGAGTGAAACTGCCTGCCATGTCATGGGTCACAGGGAAAGAAAACACTTCATTTCAAGGTCCCTGGGAAAAGAGTGAAAGCTTCTTCCTCGTACCCCAGGGAGAGAAAAATCAGTGCAATCCCCAAGGCAGAGACCATCCTGCAGCCTGCGAGCAGGGGCTGTGCAGGAAGGCTGGGGCGGCTCTGGGTACCCCATTAACCTGCTGCCACCACGAGCCAGCGGGACCAAGTCCACACCGGCCTGCATGCTGCTGTCATTTGTGTAGGGTGGGACTGAATCTTCCTCGCCACCTCTTTATCGTGTACGGAAACGAGGCTGTTGTTGGTTGTGCTTTGTTTTGTTTTACTGCTCTGCTGCTGTACGGGCCATGGGCATTTCCCAGGCCGGACCATTCTTCCTTTTGTGGGGATGCAACAGGGATGCCCATGAGTGAAGATACTCTTGAGCAGAACTGGCTGTGGAATGGGAACCTGAACCAATAACTAGGTACATGATAGTCTTGTCAGTACCTTACTTGAATTAAAATTCAACATGAGCGGGCAATGCACCCTTGCAGCCCAGAAGGCCAACCGCATCCTGGGCTGCATCAAGAGGAGCGTGGCCAGCAGGTCGAGGGAGGTGATTCTGCCCCTCTACTCTGCCCTGGTGAGACCCCACCTGGAGTACTACATCCAGCTCTGGAGCCCCCAACATCAGAAGGACATGGACCAGTTGGAGAGGGTCCAGAGGAGGGCCACAAAGATGATCAGAGGGCTGGAGCACCTTTCCTATGAGGACAGGCTGAGAGAGTTGGGGTTGTTCAGCCTGGAGAAGAGGAGGCTCCAGGGAGACCTTATAGTAGCCTTCCAGTACCTCAAGGGGGCTTATAGGAAAGACGGGGAGAAACTCTTCAGTAGGCCCTGTTGTGATAGGACGAGGTGTAATGGTTTTAAAATAGAGGGAGGTAGATTCAGATTAGATGTTAGGAAGAAATTTTTTCCACTGAGGGTGGTAGAACACTGGAACAGGTTGCCCAGAGAGGTGGTAGGTGCCTCATCTTTGCAAACATTCAAGGCCAGGTTGGACAAGGTTCTGAGCAACCTGATCTAGTTGAAGATGTCCCTGGTCCTTGCAGGGGGTTTGGACTAGATGACCTTTGAAGGTCCCTTCCAACCCTAACCATTCTATGATTCTATGATTCTATGGAAATAGCATGTATACAGTTCACTGAATTCAGATTTCTCGGTGCATTTACAATGCTTTTCTCCATACAAGTTCCCATGAAGTGTAGTGGATCCATTACATATATGTGGAAAACTCCCTGCAAACCCAAGATAATTATATCTGACAGGCAAGAGCTGCCTTACTAAATTACCTGTTGCAATAAAAGTAGTTGCCTGAAGACTTTGAAAAAGTTGCTTTTGACTTTTAAGAATGAAAGCAGATACCACAGTCCTTTCCCACCATGCGTTACCTCACCATCATCGTGTTAGTGATATGACATGAAGCAAACATTTCAATATTTAATACTCATATGAGACATTTTAGAAACAGTAAGCGATATAAACATCCCAGGACATAAAGAAAGTAAAAAATAGAAAGGGACATGGTGAATAAATGTCAGCCTTTTTCTTAAACTGTTAAGTGGATGGTGACCATACTTGTTCATAGTTTTTGTTTTCCATTTCATTTCACTTATGTAAATTTTTACCTTTCTCACTGCTGCAGGTGAAGGAAGATCTTAACAAACCTTACTCTTTTTTTTTTTTTGCTACACTGCAGCTTTTCTGCACAAACCTAAGTCACCTTAATTCCTACTGAATTAAAAATAAAAGCCAGTGGAAACTGGCAGCTTCGCAGTGTATCTCCAGATCAAGGCAATTCAAAAGAGTGATGAAAATTTTAGTAGAAGTGATAGGGAAACCAGAAATTACTTAGAAAATGGATTATATATTCTCTGAAAATATTTTAAATCTCTCTAAGCTTATTGGAGGTTTTGTCCTTAAGCAAATATTTAGGCCAGAGACATCTGACACAGAAAGGCACGTGCTGATGAGGTTCCTCATGGCACAGACAATTTAATATGAATGAGTGAAGATACATGGAAAGTAAATCAGTAATTTTCAAATCTGATTGTGAAAGCTATTTTCCTTGTACATGAGCTTGAAAAAAAGAGAAGGAAATCATAAGTCTTCCAATAGAGGCAAGACCTTGATATTTCCTCCCTGTTCTTTCTAATATCCAGCTGAGTAAGATTTTTTTAAGGAATGGGGATGGGAGAAACCTGACTCAAAAATAGAAAGGATCATAACTTGAAAAAGAGTTTTCTCTGAAATCATTAAGGTACACATCTTCAGTTTACTGCCCCTGTATGAGTCATTGCCATTATGTAGCTGATGGAATTTCATCTGACCTGTATGTCCTTCTGGAGGGGTGCAAGGGGTTTTTGGTTCTTGCTTGGTAGTGTTGGGCACAGGCTGGTGGGCTTCTGTGGCAAGTGGCAAGCTCTCTGTGAAATAAAGGACTCAGAGGCTTTGAAGGCTACATCGTTAGCACATCACTTCTTGCCTTTTTGGAACTGAAAGTATTAGTTGGACATTTCGTTTCTTTGGCAAAAGAATGGGGTGGGAGAGTCAGTCCTGGGAAAAGAAACATTCAGCACTGGATGATAAAATGCACATTAGAGGAATTTTAAAAATGCAGAACATAAAATGTAGACTGGTACATTTGCTTCTAGAGATAATGGCTGAAGAAACAGTTACCTGTGTAGATTTGGTGGTAATGAAGGACAGAGTTTGTGGCTCCTGAGTCCTGTGTCTATCCACAGGGCAACAGAAGACCCAGCTTTGGCATGCCTTGTGCTGCTGGTGTGCGCCAGCTCGGCTCTGCGCGGAGACAGAAGGTTTAGAGCTGCTGAGGTTTAGTGTTCTCGGATGGTGGACAGATGGATTTAAGGATGCTCCTCAGGGTCTGCTGCTGAAGGAGGACAGCTAGTGCTCCACATACTCAGTTATGATGAAACAAAAAGAAGCTAAATGACAAAAAGCTGTAGACAAAATATTTACCATGTAGCACACTGATTATCTTGGGTATATTTAATAATAAATCAACTCTAAAAATGCCAGTCTTTTGGTTTTGCCTCAGCCTCCTGCAAAACTGCTCGATTTGTCCATGAGTGTGGCCTATGAGTGATTGTTAACGGAACAAGGAGTAATTTTATAAAAATGTCTGTTATTCATTTATGGGGTGAAATTGTATTTTTTTTTTGTTCAAGGTAATGTATGTAATAAGGCTGCATAGCTAAAAATTTACATTAGGCATGTCATACATTGCTAATAACAAAATGTCAGATTTATAATGAAATATTCAGTTACACGAACAAGTACTATCTTATTTTTAAATGCAGAGATACCTCTTCATCCCAACTTTTTATTCTTATTATTGATGTTTACTGCTAACCACCCTACGCTTATGCAGAGTTTCCTTTTCTATCATGCTCTTCATCATAATGAAATAGAAAAAATTCACAAATATTAATGTAATCTTCTTTGCAAAATTTCTTCAAGGGAAATGTCTTTCTTTGCTCCTATCTCTTAGCAAATTCCAGTGCATTGGAGTTGGGCACCACAAAAATGAAGAAAATTGTGTTTACAGGTCATGTCTCTACTATTTTAAATGGACAAGTCCACTTCAACCAAAGGTCCTCATTTACCATACAGGAATCTCTGCAGTTGTTGGTGTAACTTTGTTTATATCTTTAGTAGAAAAACTTCCAGTTTTCTGAACTTGCCAACCTTTTTACTTAGATGTAGCTTTCTAGCA
The DNA here is from genome assembly GCF_036417535.1 of Chlamydotis macqueenii. Lineage (NCBI taxonomy): Eukaryota > Metazoa > Chordata > Aves > Otidiformes > Otididae > Chlamydotis > Chlamydotis macqueenii. The sequence continues at coordinate 86,617,543 of NC_141557.1, read as the reverse complement.
GCAACAGATCAGCCATGACAGCTTGTGTGACCTAATGCTGTACTGAGCTGATGGGAAGTATCCTCCTGTAGCAGAAAAACAGAACATCCTAGAAAGCAACATAGGCAACTGATGGATATACAGGCCCATTTGCTAATTCAGTAATTTTTTCAAGACATGAATAATATGGCTGCAGCTGAATGCTTAGTTATGTGAAAGTACTAGTCCAATGATTGCTATGATGTTTGGTCAACATTGAATGCAGTAGGATATAGTCTTCTTGTGAACAGTAACAGCTGTCACAAACTGAGATGGTGTGTGTCAAGTAGCCAATATTTTTCTGTATCCTTTTATTTTCTATAAAGGTATTTATTTACAAATCTTCAGCTGGAGAGATTAGAGAGCTTTTGTGAGGAGTCTTTGGCATAAGAACATGTTTATTTTCTTTTAAAAGCTGTATGGCTTGCAGCCACTTAAGCAAAAAAAAAATTCCTTTTTTTTTAGGATATAATTTCCAACTGTACATTGAAAATTCCCTATAAACTGGATATTTTTTTTTTTGTCTTCAGGGGCCTGGAGTGTCAGTCAAAGGTCCCTTAGTAGGTTCAGATACTACTGTCATTAGTGAGCCTCTATCAAGAAAAATGCCATCCTGCAGTCAAGCAGTGTCTTGAAGTACCAAAAGAATCAGTGCCAGACTTGTAATTCTTCGGCTGCTGTGGGGCACAGATACGTGCCAAGCTCGCTGCAAACAGCTCTGAAAAACCCCATCAGATGTATTTGATACATCCTGCTTTTCTGGTAGCATGTTTCTTTTCAGCAAAAGGTGTTCTTTTGTTAAGAATACTGTTTTAGAATCATAGAATCATAGAATGGTTAGGGTTGGAAGGGACCTTCAAAGGTCATCTAGTCCAACCCCCCTGCAAGGAGCAGGGACATCACTGACTAGATCAGGTTGCTCAGAGCCTCATCCAGCCTGGCCTTGAACATTTCCAGGGATGGGGCATCCACCACCTCTCTGGGCAACCTGTTCCAGTGTTCTACAACTCACATTGTAAAAAATTTTTTCCCTAATATCCAATCTAAATCTACCCCCCTCTATTTTAAAACCATTACTCCTTGTCCTATTGCAACAGGCCCTACTGAACAGCCTCTCCCCATCTTTCTTGTAGGCCCCCTTGAGGTACTGGAAGACCACTATAAGGTCTCCCTGGAGCCTCCTCTTCTCCAGGCTGAACAGCCCCAACTCTCTCAGCCTGTCCTCATAAGAGAGGTGCTCCAGCCCTTTTATCATCTTTGTGGCCCTCCTCTGGACCTTCTCCAACTGGTCCATGTCCTTCTTGTGCTGGGGGCTCCAGAACTGGACACAGTACTCCAGGTGGGGTCTCACCAGGGCAGAGTAGAGGGGCAGAATCACCTCCTTTGACCTGCTGGCCACGCTCCTCTTGATGCAGCCCAGGATGCGGTTGGCCTTCTGGGCCGCAAGGACACATTGCCAGCTCATGCTGAGCTTCTCATCTACAAGCACTCCCAAGTCCTTCTCCTCAGGGCTTCTCTCAATCCATTCCCCTCCCAGCCTGTATTTGTGCCTGGGATTGCCACGACCCAGGTGCAGGACCTTGCACTTGGCCTGGTTGAACTTCATGAGGTTGGCACGGGCCCACCTCTCCAGCCTGTCAAGGTCCCTTTGGATGGCATCCCTCCCTTCCAGCGTGTCGATGGCACCACACAGCTTGGTGTCATCGGCGAACTTGGTGAGGGTGCACTCTATCCCCCTGTCCATGTCGCCGACAAAGATGTTGAACAGGGCCGGGCCCAACACGGACCCCTGAGGGACGCCACTTGTGACCAGTCTCCACATGGAGATTGAGCCGTTAACCACCACTCTCTGAGTGCGGCCATCCAGCCAACTCCTTATCCACTGAGTGGTCCGTCCATCAAACCCATGTCTCTCTAGTTTAGAGAGAAGGATGTCGTGCGGAACAGTGTCCAAAGCTTTGCACAAGTCCATGTAGATGATATCCGTTGCTCGACCCTTGTCCACTGATGCCGTCACCCCATCATAGAAGGCCACCAAATTGGTCAGGCACGATCTGCCCTTGGTGAAGCCATGTTGGCTGTCACCAACCACCTCCTTGCTCTCCATGTGCCTTAGCATGGGTTCCAGGAGAATCTGCTCCATGACCTTGCCAGGCACAGAGGTGAGGCTGACTGGCCTGTAGTTACCTAGGTCTTCCTTATTTCCCTTTTTAAAAATTGGGTTATGTTCCCTCTCTTCCAGTCATCAGGGACCTCACCAGACCGCCATGATTTCTCAAATACAATGGCCAGTGGCTTGGCAACTTCATCCGCCAGTTCCCTCAGGACCCGCAGATGGATCTCATCAGGTCCCATGGACTTGTGCACCTTTAAGTTCCTCAGATGATCCTGAACCTGCTCTTCGAGTACAGTGGGCGGTTCTTCATCCTCGCAGTCCCTGCTTGCACCTTCTACAGCTTGGGTGGCGGGAGAAGAGCTCTTATCGGTGAAGACTGAGGCAAAAAAGTCATTGAGTACCTCAGCCTTCTCCATGTCCCGGGTAACTAGGACACCAATTTCCTTCCGGAGGGGGCCTACATTTTCCTTGGACTTTCTTTTGTCCCCTACATACCTATAGAAGCTTTTCTTGTTGCTTTTTATATCCCTGGCCAGATTCAGTTCTGTCAGGGCTTTGGCCTTCCTCACCTGATCCCTGGCCACTCGCACAGCCTCTTTGTAGTCCTCCCAGGCTACCTGTCTCCGCTTCCACCCTCTATAGGCTTCCTTTTTTACTTTCAGTTGGTCCAGGAGCTCCTTGCTCATCCACGCAGGCCTCCTGGCCTTTTTGCCCAACTTGTTCTTTGTCGGGATGCGCCTCTGCTGAGCTTGGATTTAAATGTCTACTATGTCTCTCACAGATACAGGTCATTAAATTAAAAAGTAGATTGCTTATATGAACTCCTGGAGTCCTCAGGACTCAAGAGAAGCTATTTTGCAGTTTATCCAAATATTCTCCAATTTTATGAGGTAGAATTGTTTCACTGCAACTGTTCTATAGAGTGGATATATTGTATTAATGAGTTAGTAGCTTTTTACAAAGGCAGATAATATCTAGTAATTCCAGACATTTGAATATAAATGTGAAATTACTCCTCTCTCTTTTTTCCCCCCCTGATATTTAATTCTATCTTCTTTACTTCAAAATCAACAATATGTTAATGTTCAATCCCTCCCTACGTTTCTTTATTATTGAGATGAATGAGGTGCATTCATTGGAAGATGAGATTCTTAGATCTAAACACAGAGGCCAAATATGCTTTCCTGCCTTTATGGCGTGGAGCCAGACACTCAGCTGAGATAAACAGGCTGGTCACAGGCTCCGTATAAGAGGAAAGACTGCACCAAGGGCAGACGGAGCCTCTCTCAGCTCTTTCCACTAGGTAATGGCATTATGCGTGTGTGCTGTATTTGCTTATTAAACTCAAGCTGCAGTATTGTAGTTGACTTGAGACAGATACGATGATGCTGCTGTATCTAACTTGGGCATTCTCAATATGATTTTCACCTTTGCCAAACTATCTGCTCATACACTGCTACCTATTTCAGCTGCAGTGGATGATAAATCCTTATTTAGCCAATTTAGATAATAAAACAGAGAAATTTAAAATGGGAATGCACACTTTAAAAAAAAAAAAAAGCTGCTTTAGAACTATCTTCTTCGGGATTTTAAGAAGCTGAATCCACAAAAAATAGCGAGCTACCAGAGGAAAAAATATCCCCTCTGAACAGATTAATTCAATGTCACAGTATGTGTTTTCTCAAACAAAAAAAAAATCAGGCTGGGCCTCTTGCAGATAAGCGTCATTGTGGATGAGCCCATTCCCTAAATACAGTGCTAAATTAATCTGAGGCTGCTTTCTAGGACTTGCAAGCCAGTAGCAGCAGTGGTTTTGATACAGCGGAGTTCTTTTCTCTGAACTTTCAAAAGTGTAATTCTGCCTTTTGTTAGAACAGATGCACTTTTCACAGGGTGATGCTAAACCTGCAGGAAGGAACGTTCCTTAATGGGAAATCTGAAGCACACTGGATTTCCTCTCCAGTGGCTGCATGCAGCCTGTCAGTTAGTTTATTCCTAAAAGAGTCAGAACTGTAGTTTGATGGTTTTTATAGCAGGAGTTAGTTCTTGCTCTCTAACCAGCCATTAACATTACGGAGTCGTCAGTACTCGTAGGTTTAAGTCACAAGAGTGCAACCCTCTTTGCCCTTGACCAAAGCATGTTTACATAGAAACAGAAAAGTCTACCTGAAACATAATCCACATATTCTGCTGTAATTTAAAATGTGATCATAGTCATCAGTGTTTCTAATAGCTATAAAACATGAGAAACCAGGGCATAAAATTCACTGTGCATAAAAAAAATGACTGTGCATTGCTTGAAAATTGCATACTTTGTTTGAAAGTAATGTTTTCACCCAGAACTGGAAATCTCCAATATTCAGAAAGTGCAAATTTACCAAGGCAGTGTTTAAACAGTTACAGTTATTAGTGCCTCACCTCTCTTTGTGGAGACCCACTTTTCAGTGCAATTTCTAGAGCGCTACTAATTAGCCACGCATAGGTGGGAAAGAGTGAAAGAGTTCTCATGAAGTCAGGAACCATAGCACTTTTCCTCCAAGTTTCACAAGCCTAAATCCAAGTAGTAATACCTAAAAAAAATCCAGGTTTTGGCCTCCAGTGCCACAGTCTTCTGTGATATTCTGCAGAAGCTGCATCGCATGGAGCTGTGGGATTACAGGGTTGCAACCCTTTAGGATCAGGAGAGTTGACACTAATCCATACATACTGAAATCCACTTTAGGCCTCTGAGTGAAAAATAGACACCTCCCATCAATTCACCATGGATGTGTCTATTGCTTTAAAAGTTTATTTGTTTTCTAAGGAGAAGCAGGAGACTTTTTTCATATTTATGCTCAAAGAACTCTTTTGCCTTGTTGGAGCTGGCGAAAAACTGGGAAGGGGCGTAACTGAGATGAAAGCCGATCTAGGTAAAATCAGATGCATATCCTAGATAAAGGAAGCTCTTTCATTGTGGAAAACATAATTAAAGGCTTTCAAGAACCTGGATGCTTTAACATCTGAAGAAGCATTGCTACTTGCACTAGTTGATGATAATCTGAAGAGACAAGCTTAATGAGATCCAATCAGTAGGATCTTTGCTTGATAGAAGTAAAATAATAACACCTGGTCCAGCTGGAAAACATTCTTCATGTCTACCGATAATATTTCAGCATACGTTTCTTCCTGAATTGAATTTAGCTTGCATTTTCATGAGCAACAACTACTGATTGTTGTTACCACATTATCCTCTTGCTTGAAAAGAGGATGCTGACTATTCCTATGTGATAACACATCTAGAGCGAAGCATGTAAGGGGAAGCCTGTACGCTAACACATTTTTGTCATCTGAGAATCACTTGCCCTTTTGACGTACAAGGGCAGCTGGTCTTCTCCACTCTCTTTGCTTTCACTGCTGGAGAAAGTTTGCCGCAGTTTCCCGGTCCATTCAGGTCAGTTCCAGGCTTATTATTAGAAGAACCAAGATTGATGAGGAGAATTGTTATTAGAAGTGATACAGAAAAAGAAGCAATGAGGTTCAAAAGCCAGAGCAGAGGGGAAGTTGGGAAGAAGAAGGAGTGAGGGTGTTACTTATCCATTGATGTCATTATGAAACCTCCTGTCAAATTGCAGACTAAGATGGATTCTGGGGTTTTATTGCTCTTACAGCTTCTTTAGATCAAAGGTTGAGGAAACATATTGGTACTTTTGTGTGTGGTACTGTGCAGTGTTGTGTGTAGCATGCAGGCAGTCTCCCATCTCTGGTGTCCCAAGAAGTGTATGCAGTTGCTCTTCTTGGTGAGTATATAGGGCCTCTGCAAGGAAGAGCTTTCACCCTGATGGTTTTTTCTCCATCAAGTTGCTTTCCTTTTGAGGAAAGATACTTTATTTTCTTAGTAGCAGATTAACTACAGATGGACAGACCTCTTCCTCGGCTCTTTCTTTACAAGGTTTGAGTCTGGTGCAATTCTACTGCCGGGAGGCTCAGAGAAACACAAGCAAAACAAAGTTATGGAAGTTGGAGGAAAGGAACTGAAAGTTCTGGAGGTCTTTCCTACTGTAACTACAGCAGCTTATTGCCACAAGAGGGGGCTTGCAGGCTCATCAATGGCCCTGTCTCTTCAGAGCAGTCCACAGTGAAAATGCACTGGGGATTTTAAAGTGTTGTTTACAGAAAAGACAGATTAGATACAGTGATAGATTATGACAGAGTAAAAGATTGTGCATTTATCTTTTAGCCAGCATCAAACTGAAATTTATTTCTTACAAAGATTTTGTAAGTCATTACTTTTGGAGAGGTCTCCTGAAAAACCCTATGCATCGGAACACTCTGTTTAGCTGCTTGCAAAAGATCTAAGCTACGGTCAGCCTGCATCTGACAGAAGATAACAGAAAGGAAAAAGTGTCTATTAAACACGTAGAGGGGAGTTGAACCATATGCCTTAAAGCCAAAGGAAGTGCTTTTGACAGTTATGCCGGTGGACAAGATGCATTTCGCATGGCTTCTGAATGCACTACAAAATATGTTTTTAAAATGCTGCAAACTCTCCTTTTTATCTTAAATGTGTGTGAATATATGTATATATTTAGAGACCAGGGGAGAAGTTAACAGTCGTGTCCGTCAGGCCCAGGACTTGGAGTTCAGATCTAAACTGGTTTCTAATATTCCTGAAGGTCTTACGTGGTAAAAGAGTGCACTGGATACAAGTCACATCAAGTTTGGGTTATGCTGTTAGATGATCCACCTTTGGCTGTCATTTTATTTAGCTCCTAGTAGTTTTGCCTTTCTGGGAAAAAAAAAAAGAAAAAAATCTTCAGTGATAAAACTGATAGGAAGACTATTGGCGTAACATCGAATTTTGAAGTAATCTAGCAATCAAGAGATCCTCCAAAATATCTTCTCTATGATTATTTCCACAAAAGGTGTATTTTGATCCTTATTAGAAACTCACTGTCTTTCAGTGGTTCCCTGACTCACTCCCAGCCTCACATATGCACAGGAGGAAGCAGTCAGCACTTTGCTGTTTAAAATCGGTCTGCTAGCTGGAAACACCTCTTCTAGGCAAGGCGTAATAATGTCCTGTCCATTTAAGGATCTGGAAGTATGTTATCCTTGTTCACAGGATGGTTTACAGCCCTTGGAAGCCTTGCTAAAGGCTGCCTAGCAAGCCAGTGAAAGAGAAAGAAATGAAATTAAAACCAGCTCACCATTCGCTGGGGCAGGATGCTGATGTTAGTGGCAGTCTGTTGCATTGCCTCCCCCAGCCCTCTGCAGTTAATGGTTTGGGTTGCTGATGTTTGGAGCACCTTAAGGTGCAGGCACGGAGTTTGTGGTAGAAATGCTTTCTGGGTTTACATGCGGATTCCCTCCGTTAAAGTTCAGTACATCATTTACATTGTTTTCTGAAGTCAGACCTCTCGCTTCTTTCTTATAAGTATCTCTTCCCCTACTTTTAAGCCAGAGAAGAGTGACCCACGTCTAGCACAGATACCGAAAAACAGGCATAGCAAAGAGGGATGTATGAATTTGGCTGCCATGTATCATGTGTTATTACTGTCAACGCCATCAAAACTTAGCACTAACATTTGACAGTATTAACGCTGATTAGTATGTGCTGCACAAACAGGAAAGATAGGATTAGTAAGGCTGCATTATTTGTCAGGGATCATCACTACTTAGTAATTGTACCTAACATGACAGTCTAAATAAACTGAAAATGTGAAATTTAACCTGACAAAAATTGTGTTACTTCTGCCATCTTCCCACAGTATTTTCTGTCCCTTACAGTCAGGCACCTCATAAACAGAACACAGAACCTTTCCCCAAAAATTGAATCCTGGCCTGATTTTCCATTTTATTGAATTGAGAGATAACTTCCTTTTAACGTATGGACGATGGCAATAAGCTCCACTAGGTGACCTGTCCATTCAATTTAAGTATATGTTGTTTTTATTAAACACTATTTCCTTAAAGTTTCCTTACATAGTCCTTTTCTAAAATTATACCTTGTTTTACTTTTGCTTTGACCAGAGATCTCACATGTATTGCAAAGCTTAATTTTGGAAAGATTGGACAGCATCAAATGTCACTTCTGTTTTCAGCTGTGGGAAAACAATCCTGGTTTCCTCTCTTTCCATAAAAACTTCTTCACTCTGTTTATTGCTTTTGTTGCACAACAGTCTGCTGTCACTAGCAAAGGCATTTCTCCTACCTGATGAAACTCAAGACTGATTAGTACATTCCTAATCTAGTCCTATTGAAAAAATAATGCATTATTTCAACAAAATTGATCTTGAACATTAATGTGTATACCTGCTTAACATCCTGAGCAAATATATTTATTCACATATATATATGTATTTCAGTAGAATCACATTAAATTTCCTGACTTGAGTGCCTCAATGTTAAAATACACCTGAGTTCGTTGTAGCTGCTACTCGCTCTTGTCCACGTGTTCAGGTCTTCCGTTCTTTCTTTCAAGCTGACGTTCAGAGAGGAAAGAACAATAAAAGACTTTTCATGTGATAACACAACTTCAGTTGCTACTGTTTTAAGAAGTTATCACCAAGTGTCAACTTGTAGTAAAAGAGCTGGCAATGCAGTCCAGGCCTCCTGCAACTCCGTGGACACAGTGTCCCTCAGCTCACGTGTTTTTGCAGAGCTGCAGGCTGCAATTCTGAGTGCCTTCTGCGGCTGCCCTCCTTCTGCAGTGGAGCATCCCTGAGGGGATCGGGGTGGTGAAAGGCTCCGGAGCAGCCAGGTCTTGTCTCACCTAGGGTTTGCCTCACAGGAAGATGAGGAAAACTCCCTGCAGGAGTGAGGAGAAAAAAAGGATTGCTACTTCCAGTGTAACACTCCAGTTTTCCTCCTATCAGTCTTCCCATGGGTTGAAGATGCTACCATCTGACGTTTCAGTCATCCTCTTCCCCCAGCTCTGGTCAAGGGAACCATGTCAAGAGGCAGCTGGATGGCTGGTGTTGGGAGAAGAGGTCGGGCAGTGTGGGGGCTGGAGACATGTTCCAGCCCCCTGTGGAACAGCATACAACCCCCAAGCCCCCATATGCTGAAGGGTTTTTGATTTCCCATTGAATTGTTTGCTTTTATTATGTGGCTTGTTATTAAAAAAAAAAAAAGAGAACGGTTAGTCCTTCATAAGTGTCTCTCAGTATCACCATATGATAAAAATAGTTTCCTATATTTCCCACCCACCAGAATATCTCTGGCTAAACGGCATGTATTTGCCTTGTGTGTCCTTTATGGCTTCCTGAGGTTTCTGCCAGCTGCTTACATCACTAGTATAAGCCAGCTGCTTATACCACTAGACACCGAAGCTGACTCAGGCAACGTATATCTTCATAAATAAGGAAAGTCACACTAATGTTATTACCCTTTCTTGTTGCCTGATTTATTACACAAGTGGCACTGCCTTTCTTTGTTGTGTAATGCAAGCTTTTGCAGGCATAGTAAAATGAACTTTCCTGGGCCTATTTTTAGAGGTGAGCAAAGAGATTTGGATTAAAATAGATTAAGTGAAGACTTCCATGATGATGATACACACACTAAGCTATACTTTTGCTTAAAGACATGTGGCCTGGCTGGTACAAGAGGCATTTACAAAATAAGTGAAATTGAACACATCCCACAAAATGGAGGGGGAAAATGGTGGGTTGTCGTCTGCATGTCCACGGGCAGGCCCGTATTTTTAGCTAGTGAAGTGGAATTCATGATGGGGAATGAGTCTGCAAGGGTTCATGATGCTGTGAAGAGAAGGTGGCAGTTTTGTGCCTTTGGTATTCAGGCTCTGGAAGGGGCAGTGCCATTTCAGCTTGCTTTTGGGTACAAGATTGTGCTTCAGGCTACTGTGTTCTCTGCGAAGGAGGCAGAGAGCTTTGCAAGCCGCTGCTCCATCCCTGCTTGAATACTCTTTTGCACTTGTCTGATCGCTTTTCCAGGCAAAATCAACATCTCCCTCCTCACCCCGCTCCAGGCATGGGGAGTTTTGTCCGAGCAAAAGTCGGACAAAATGCGTTTAAATTCCCAGCTCTTTTTGCGTTGCTTTCCCAATATAAATTTGTACATGAGAAATCTGTTGCAGCCCTTCCTTTCTCTAAAAGGTCAGCCTAAATTATTTTTTGCAGATAATATTAAAACTTCTGTGCTTGATGGATTTCTGTAGCACATAAACACCACTTCTCATGGGACTGATGACCTGAATAATTACCTCATCTCAGTCACCGTCGATCTAATTAGCTAAACCAATTATAATATAAACTCAAGTCATTTATGATAGTTTCTCAGATTGCCTTATGCAGAAGGTTTTGTGCATTATACACAAGTTACTATAGAATAGATAGTGATGCTCAGCGCTAGGTTTTGCTCTTTTTTAATACAATGTAAAGTTAGAATCTGATAACCCAGGTTTCACAGAGTTGCAGAGTTTTTAGTGGAGATCAGAATTTCCCTCAAATAATTTTGGGAGATTTATTTTGAAGTACTTGACCTGTTTGTTTTTTTTTTCTTTGCATTCTATGTGAATTATGTTATAGTGAGTGATATAGTTCTGTTATGACAGTTATGTATAACACAAAATACTAAATAGATTAATTATTATTTTAGTAAATCAACAAGAAAAACTTTAAACAAAACTTTGTATTCATTTATGCTTTATTATTTTTCCATTTCTATTGCTAATAATATTGTTTGTGTAATATGCTTTTAACTTACACATAATTTTTATAGTTGTCCCTGCATATGATTATGGATTACGATGAATCATTATCTCATTTAATTCAATTACATGCAATTTTAATCACTGCTGTTAAACCAACCTTGCAGAATTGTCGTTAATACTTACAGATGCATGCAAAGCAAACTGGACAGTTGTTTATCACAGTGCTTATGAAAAGCAATGGGTAATGTCAGTTTAGCCTTTCGCCAGACCCATTTTTATCTGGGATAATAGGCAAAAAGCTATAATAAGCTGTTTCCATTCACAGCATCTTGGTGGAAAATAAGTTGCCTGAAGAGATTTTTTTAAAAGCTGAAATAGTTGCATGCTGTATGTGATTTGCTCTGCTGTTCAGCTTGAGTTCGTTATTGATCCTCTAGTATTTCTTGTGATCTTTATTATCTGTAATGATTTAGTGTAAAAATAGCCTTACATCTGTAATTTTGTCATAACATCTGATTTATAAAATTGTCTCCTGAAGTATCTATGACCTCACTTAATCAGACACATTGTTATGTCATTAGCCAACACAGCTGAGCAAAGCAGAGTTTATTTTTATAGTGGTAGCACTATTCTAGTCTTACATTAAAACAAAGGCACATGAAGAAATATCAGTTTAAGAGGAATCAAAAGTTTCCCAAGACTATTTTAGTTTTTTTCAAACATGCAAATTTCAAGCTCATGCTACTGTAGGAAATTTTAATACAATACTTTTAGTCTGATTACAGAACAGCACTATGAAACTCTTACAGTTCATAAACATTGCTTGAGGAAAGTGTTGCAACATCTCATTAACTTCAGGTAGTCCCATGCCTAAAATGCCCATTTATGTACTCTGGGATGAAATTAAGAAAGTTAGTTATATTTTATTTAGAATATATGGAAAATAAGTACATTATCCCAGACTGACCATTTTGTCATATTCTAAATAAAGTATTGTTACTTTTACTCTATCACTTCAAAACAAAGGGGGATCTTTCAAAACTGTGCTAGTTACATAAAAATAAGAATGTCATATACTATAGAAAAACTGTGGGGAAGCTCTGTGAAATGCCAAATATTCCACAGAGGAAAGACAGAGCCCTCAACACCTGTCAGTATTATGGCCTTTACTTGAAAAAAACTTGTTACTGAGCTGAATTTCAGCACCCCCCATTTTGTGAAAAAATTAACAGTAAATGTTAATGTAGCTGATGTGATGGATGACTCATGCTTTCTTGTTTGCCACACAGAGCCTGAATGTGATATTTGAAAAATTAAATAGGATCTGTTGCAAAACTTGGAGAAGCAGGCAGCCCCGGTGTCCTGTAAAGAAGTCCCTTTTCCTGTAGTCCAAAGGCATTAATGTCATTTCATGTTTAAGGTCTCTTCTGCACAGAGGACCATTTTTTTTTGCCTGTTCTGTTTCATTGGTCTGGGAGAATGACAGGCAGCAACCCTGGCCACTGATCAGGAGAGAGCAAGTCTTAGCTGACACAATAGTCCTTGAAAAGCAGGAATACTGTACATACATGCTGTGATGTATGTACACTTATTCCTCCTAATAATTAGTTATTATTATATATTAATGGCAATAGTTTGAGTTTTTATCATGATTTAAAATAGGTGATTGTTGAGGACATATGAAAGGGAAGAGAAGGAAAGGGATGCTGTTGAAGGCGAAAGGTTGAAGCACAGGGAGAGGCCGTGCATTGAAGAATTATCAATCTTCCTTCTCCTCAAGCTTTCATGTGTAGTGAATATGTCTGAGAATGGATCTTACTGTCAAAATAATACTAAGAATTAATTTTAAAAATATGCATTTTTTTTCTACCTACACTGATCACTTCATAATTGCACCATGACCCTTCATATGAGGAGCAGAATAATTGATGCCTTGGTAGAACACTAATGACGTAAAATGTCATCTCTTTTCTAAGAGTAACTAGATTATTCAGGTTCAAAATTTTCTAGCTAAAATTAATTTATACTGCTTCATTTTTACCTTTTAAAAAACAGTAAGCACACAGCTATATTTTCCTGCAGACTACTGTGATTCAGGCTACTGCTTTACCGATTGCTTCAAAAGAACATTTGCTGAAAGCAATTCTGTATCAGTTATATTTATTAACTGAGATTGTTGAAACAGTTTGTAATATATTATGGCTGCAGATAATAGTATTTATTGGTATATGAAGTTAAAGATTCCAGACTAACAACTCATGTTACGATTGATTCATTGTGCATTCTGGCTGATCTGCTTGTACTAACTTTCAGCAAGTAGAGTACAGACAGGACCAGAAATGGATGCAAAGAGAAAAAAAAAGGAAGGAAAAAAAAAAAAGCGGTGACCTGACCTGAAACCACAAATTATCATGGTATCATTGAACCAGTATTTAGGAAATAACCATCGAATCCAAGGGTTTATTGCAATTTTTTATCCTAAAACTGTAATCTCCTGCAGCTCACTTCAATATATGATGCATTTGGAAGAGTTATGCAAAAGAAAGCAGTCCCTCAGCAAGTGGTCTGTCTCACTCACCTCCCTGTGAAACACGTAACCAGTGAGGGCAACCAGAGAGCCCTTGCATAAGCTTTACAGCCCTGGTTGGTGCTGGGACCCATACAGCTGTGAAGTGACTTGTTTTTATGTCCTCGTGTGATTGCTCATTTTTCTTCTAGGCCAGGGAGTGCTGGGCACACTCTGTCATACACTGGGTTTTCACATTCATATGTGACTCACTTCAGATTTGTACAACCGTCCTTCGAAATTTCCATGTAATCCCTCAGAAAGCTCCTACTCTCTGTTGCATTTCCTTATCCTTAAGCAAGCAGTCTTTGATAGCATCTTTAGAAAATAAACTTTAGAAAATCTTGATACCTAAGTAATTCTTCTTATTTTTAAACTCAGAATGGTGAATGAGGTTGATGGATTTTGAGATCATTTGTGTCTCGTATCTGCTAAAATCAGAATGCCAGTGTGTGTTAGGTGCGTTAGATCCTATCTGATGGAGGTGCCCACTGAAAGTAGGACAAAAGTCCGTATGTAGTGCCATGCAAAAGCCTCTCACAAAAAATGACTAATGTTTGTTGATCGCTATTTTTTGTTTTACTGTTTTACAGTTTATTTTTCTTTTAAAGAGAGCAAATATTTTTAGAACACAAAAATGTCCTTTGAGAACATACTATAAAGATATCCTTCAGATAATGAGTGAAACAGTTTTTCCATTAGAGATGGTAACTACTTTAAGTTATTCTTACAACTTCTGGAAAATGCCATTTTTTTTTTTCAGTGAACAATAGTATCCCCCTTCTTATTGTCAAGAATTTTAAGTCTCCAAACTATTGTATACTTAGTTTTCTGCTGTCACTAGTAACTGACATTTTACTGAATGACTGAGTGATGTTTTAAATCTGCAGAGTTTCTGGAATTGTGAAGACTTGTGTCCTGAACATCACATGAAAAATGAAATTATTAAAGATCTAAAATAATGCTCACATCCTTACCAAATGGACACTGACACAATTTTTTTTTTTAACAGCTAAGAATTATGACATTGTAGTAAAACTTGGATTAATTTGAACAATCCCACCAGGAGAGTACATACTTTTTAGTGATCTATTTCAGGTCATATGTGTGTGTATTTATAACTTTAAGCAGAATCCTCTATACAATTTCAATAGAAGTGTTTGATGTATTACAGATGCTTCACGAGGAAATGGAGATGCTCTTTATAAAGCAGCGGTGACTGTTGTTTCATACTGAGGACAAAAGTGAATTGAGAATAAAAGAAATCAGAGTAATAATTGTATTGAAAGATGTAATTGAGAAATACTGTACGCAGTCTGTGAGCATCCCAAAGAGTTGGCTTTGCCTTTGTTTCTTAATGAAGCTGTTTGCCACCTAAACCAAAAGGACTGTCTATAATAACAATGAAACAGGACACTGAAATAGTAACTAACTAGTTATAATGACAATAAATCAGAAACCCCAGCTGTTGTTATTTAGCAAATGGCTCAGTAGTGTCCATGGGGAAAAGGAAAAAAAAAGAATGTTTATGCAAGAGCAGCTAAGAAAAATTATGGAAATGTCAGGGTAGGTGATTCAGTTTCAATAACTGGGTTTTCCTTCTTGCTCATCTTTTGTGGTTATGAATTTGCAGCGTGTCTGTGTGAGCACATTTTAGGCAGGCAGGGTTACCAGAGAGGATGAGATTTGGGTCTCTGCCCTTATCTTTTTAATAGTCAGATAGTGATGCTGAGCTCAGGAAAACTGAGTGACGTGTTGGCAGGGAAGAGGGACCAGAGGGAGCACTGATTTATCTGCACCTGCCCTCCTCTACACCCGTCAGCCCCATGCAGATGAGCACTGGGCTGCCTGAGTAATGCTGAAAACTGAACATAATGGTTTTAATCCTAGTGGTCAAGTGAGCAGCCAGGGTTAAGTACTGTAGTTCCATTTAATTAATGACAGGTGTACTTTGATGTATTTTAGGGAAGCTGTCAGTTTGCTGCTGTGCAGTGAAACGCTAGCTGGGTACCAGGCTGAGTTATAAGGTTTACCTTCTGGCTTGGCTTCCTCCTGGAAGTTTTACGGCTTCCAGCTGTCGTAAAGCACATTAAACATGAACTCTAAAAACAATTTTATTTTATTTATGATTATAAAAAAGGTTTGATTATAACGGGAAACCTGAAGTACTTAAAGATAGCAACAGGCAGTATGAAGACGACTCCTGCCTACCACTTCCCCTTCAGAGAACAAGTGGTTGTTTTACAGAGAATTAATATTCAGATCAGGTCCAGTTCATCTTACCTGCTGGGTTCATTTTATTATATGATAAAATCTGATTTATTCTGATTTGGATCTAGATTATGTAGTCATATAAGCATAAGCCATTTATAAACAGTTACTTTCCAAGCAGCATAATATAATACTTACTCTCTTAGGTGTTTCTGAGGAATACCAAATGTTACTTGCCAAAGGGCAGAAATAAAAAGTGGTGTTTTGGATCTGAACATTGTGCCTGGAGCTAATCGCTAGTTATGCTGATTCCTTCTCAGTTCTTAATTCTGAGAAAAAAAAAAAAAAAGCAGACTAGTGTGCTTCCTCAGTGAACTATTCTGAGTCTGGTAAACCTAACTCTCTCTTTATATTTTACTTACAGAATGGTCTTATCGTTGCCTGTTACCAAGGTTATGTGGATATTGTAATAGCCTTAGCACAATGCCCTCACCTTGATGTGAACTGGCAGGACAACGAAGGGAACACGGCTTTAATTACAGCTGCACAGGCAGGTAAGGCTCTTTGTTTCACCTCTTACATACAGGGTCTTAGGAGGAGTGTGTGTTGTGGCTATTATTTTTAGGGTTTTGTCAAAGCTCCAAAAGGAGTTAGTCTGCATAAAACAATCCTGGCTGAGCCCACTCACAAATAATTGTGACATGATTTTCTTTGAACTAATAAATCTACAGTAATATTTATCCAATGGATTAAGACAGAAAAGGCTATACATTTCCGATGTATATCTATACAACTACTGGTGCCATTAACTATTTTAACTTACAAATAAAGAAAATCTTGCCCCAGGTGTGCGGTACTATACTGCTTTGTTCTTTTAAGGTCATTTTCCTATGTTTGCTCTGTCAAGCAACCAGTCAACATTGTGGTCACACAAGGTGCTTCAGCCATGTCTGAAGACTGGAGCAGTTAGGTTTTTACTTTAATTGAGTAATATTTCTACTAGACATTACCAGGTAATACCAAACTTTGCTTTGTGTTGTATCAAAAAGTGAACTCTGCTAAAAAAGCCACAATGAGATAGGTCTTGAATGCCTGGAAGAAAGAGTTGAGACCATAGTTGTCACTTTCATAGCAAAGTCATGAACCTAGTAGCTTTCCAAAGAAAGTGGAGAAGTCTCCAAAACTCTAGCCCACTTTATTTATCTGCCCTCATCTGAATTTGAACTACAAAAGGTTTAACTTTAACACTGACTCCTTCCTGACCTTTATAACTCATGATAATGAGCTCAGAATTAATCCAGAGGGCTGACATTGACTTGACCCTCTCTGCCAGTACTTGCTATTGATCCCTAAAGCAACTGGAGATGACTGTAGTCAGCAGAAGCTTAGACAAACTCCTTACAACTTGGATGTTTTCCCCTGCCTATGATAATCCTGAGCTACAGTGTTGACACCAGTTATTTAATTCATTATCACAAGATACTGCTGTGGAGTTAATAGAGATTACTGTGAGGTTAACATTGCAACCAGAGGAGCTACAGTGCAATAGATGCTGCTTAATTATTGCTGAATGTTAAGTAGGAACACTTAGCAGTGTATTATAAAGAACTAAAAGCAGAGCTTATGTTAGGTTTCCTTTAATGGAGGATGTATTTGTTTTTTTTTTCTCTTAAGTTTAGACCATGAAAATAATATATTTTTTTCAAAATAAATTATTCTGAGACATCAGTTATTTATACCAAAAGAATGGGTTTTCCTGTGGAAAGTCTAATAGCAAATCCATATTATTTCAGTTAATTGAAAGGTAATATCAGAAGGCTTCAGAAAGTGCTGCCGTATTTTTGTTATGACCTGCTGACCAGGTGGGCCATCACATATGGCCAGACCCCAAAGAGGAGCTGGATGGGAAAGATGCTGCGGTCCTGAGGGATCGTTCCTTGTGTTTCAGAGGCTGCATCTGTAACACGAGGTATGGACACTAAAGAAGATGACAGAGAGGCCTCTTTACTTTTGATAGAGAGTTTAAAATCTACACTTGCCTATGTCATTTCATGACTACGGCGACATGATGCTCAAATGTAAGCATCAGCTCGAATTGAATAGAATGATCTTAAAGGCCAGCTGGAGTCTCAGAAAACAATTCCGTGAATTCAGTTCCTTGTATTGATTTTGATAATTTAAGATTCTCATCCTTCAAAGAAAGCATTTAAACCTAAAGTTTTTTGCATGGGCTGACCTGAGAACAATAGGCTGGAGGGACCAGTGGATCCGGTCACGAGTGATGTCCCTCAGGGGTCCATGTTGGGCCCGGCCCTGTTCAACATATTTGTTGGCGACATGGACAGAGTGCACCCTCAGCAAGTTCGCCGATGACACCAAACTGTGTGGTGCCATCGACATGCTGGAAGGGAGGGATGCCATCCAGAGGGACCTTGACAGGCTGGAGAGGTGGGCCCGTGCCAACCTCATGAAGTTCAACCAGGCCAAGTGCAAGGTCCTGCATCTGGCACAAATACAGGCTGGGTGGAGAATGGATCGAGAGTAGCCCTGAGGAGAGGGACTTGGGAGTGCTGGTGGACGAGAAGCTCAACATGAGCAGGCAATGTGCCCTTGCGGCCCAGAAGGCAAACCACATCCTGGGCTGCATCAAGAGGAGCGTGGCCAGCAGGTCGAAGGAGGTGATTCTGCCCCTCTACTCTGCCCTGGTGAGACCCCACCTGGAGTACTGTGTCCAGTTCTGGAGCCCCCAACATAAGAAGGACATGGACCAGTTGGAGAAGGTCCAGAGGAGGCCCACAAAGATGATAAAAGGGCTGGAGCACCTTTCCTATGAGGACAGGCTGAGAGAGTTGGGGCTGTTCAGCCTGGAGAAGAGGAGGCTCCGGGGAGACCTGATAGCGGTCTTCCAGTACCTCAAGGGGGCCTACAAGAAAGATGGGGAGAGGCTGTTTAGTAGGGCCTGTTGCAATAGGACGAGGGGTAATGGTTTTAAAATAGAGGGGGGTAGATTTAGATTAGAAATTAGGAAAAAATTTTTTACGATGCGAGTTATAGAACCCTGGAACAGGTTGCCCAGAAAGGTGGTGGAGGCCCCATCCCTAGAAACGTTCAAGGCCAGGTTGGATGAGGCTCTGAGCAACCTGATCTAGTCAGGGATGTCCCTGGTCCTTGCAGGGGGTTTGGACTATATGACCTTTGAAGGTCCCTTCCAACCCTAACCATTCTATGAGTCTATGATTCTAAAGCAGTACTTTCTTAACAAGCTTAGTATAGAAAAATGATCACAAATAAAGTGATCTGTTTAGTGTGTAAATTGCAGGTTTGAAAATTGGTCTGTTCACTTGCTTTCTCGATATTTCTTACAGACACGAGATCCCTTCTAAAAGAGAGCCTGCCTTCCAAAACTGTGAATTTGTTGCATACTGCAGCAGGTGGTGCCCAGAAATGGGTGGTGATGCTGTTAAAGCAGAAAAAAAAAATCATTAAACATCAGTACAAGGACAATGCAGAAAAAAATTGGGAGATTGATGCAAATAAGAGATTGAAGCAAGTGGAAAGAAAGAAAGGAAGGAGAGTGGTTTCAAAAAAAGCTAAAAGGGAGGAAAATTACTTTTTTTTTTTTTTCTTAGTTCTGTTGATGACGAGGACATAGCTGCATCAGTGGCGGTGTATGGTGATTGGCATACACTGGTGTTTAGAGACTTGTATTTGCTCACAAATTGTAGACATTTTATGTTACAAGGATCAGTCTGGGGCACGGCTGTAGAACTGGGAACACAAAATAGGAAGTTATCCCAGTTTCTGCTTATTAAGGGAGGCATGAGAACACAGACACCTAAAGCATCCAGAGGATAAAAGGTTCTGAGTGTCTTCAGTTCCACCCATCCATCAGAAAGCATTCACTGCCCACAGACCAAACACAGACTTTTTGCAGGTACAATTTGAAATTGTGAAGTTACATGACAGAGCATCTTCCTGACTATGCAGCTTATCCTTCTGCCTGTATTAGATGTATTGTTAGATAACACCGTCATCATTATATGAATTTCCTCTGTGGCAGCAATTAAGTGAATTAAGCTACTACAGACAACTGTGCTGATCTCTAAACATGGCTCATAAAGCAAGGAAGTGTACCCTTAGGATGCCAGTTCTGGCAGAAGATAGATCTGGCTTCTAAACAGCCAGAGCCTGATACAAATTCCGTCTGACCAAACTGGCTGAGGCCAGGCTAAGTAATTTTAGAGCTGCGTACAGATTTGATAGCAGACTTTAAATTTCAGAAGACTCACCTGGTTTACGATTTGGATACACACTTTTAGTTTGCCCAGACACAGGAGAACTGAAGCAAACTTTATGGCCTTAAACCAAAAGCGTATGACAGAGTTTGAACAAAAACTTGGCAGCTTTGAGTTTTGCTTTGAATTTGATATCTGTTTGAACTTGGAATTTGATACAAACCTCAGAGGACAGAAGCTCTTGCAGACTAAAACTGAAGTGGTTTTCAGGAATCCCTGAGACACAAAGCTTCTGAGAATCACAGACCCCTTCATTTTCTTTGTTATTTTATTGCTGGGTTTTTTTTTCCTGTCTCATTTGAGGCCATCTGTAGTCCCCCGAAGAGTTTTGGCTGAGCAAGGTCTTTCAGGATTGACTCTTAGGATCATCTCAGATTTGCAAAATGTCTCTTACATCAGCTATACTTTTGGCAAAGGGAAGAACATCTTTAGTAGTGTAATACTTGCTGAAAAATCTTCCATCTTATTATTTCTCCTTGTTTCAGCTCCTGTCTCTGGTTTCTGTGGTCAAAAAGCAGTATTTCAGCTGTTTCAAAACCTTCACGAAGACACATGCTGTACAACAGTGAAACAGAGCATGTCCTTCAAAACAATTTGGGGACAAAGAATCTCCCAGTAGTAACCGATACCCTGTTAGGATTTGATCTCTATGCCATAAAGTCAGTGAAGCTGAAGTCCCTGTATTGAGTAAGCAGGATCGGGTCACTTGATCCTGCCCTGAACCCTGTTCACTTTTGCTTTGTTCACTTTATTGTGGTTTGTCATATCTTTAGATTTCATTCGCATCAGACTGCGCAAGGTTCAGGGAACTTCTTTGTTTTTTTCTGGCCTTGCCAGGCTGATCTGCACTATCTCTACATCTATTTGGGTTTCAGGAGAGTTTCCAGTTATGCAGCAAGGCAGCAGAGTCCATCAAATCTAGGAGATGAAGAGTAACACCTAGAAAACATCTTCAATTAATTGGTAAAGATTTCCTTAGCTTGCTTTTCAAAGTGGATGCAGGACTGTATTGGTACAAAGCAACTGCTGATGTTGCTGTTGCACCAGATGTGACACTA
This sequence comes from Chlamydotis macqueenii, assembly GCF_036417535.1. NCBI lineage: Eukaryota > Metazoa > Chordata > Aves > Otidiformes > Otididae > Chlamydotis > Chlamydotis macqueenii. The sequence goes on along the minus strand of NC_141557.1, from coordinate 86,596,629 downwards.
TAGACTTTAAAAATTGTCCTGTATGAATTATAATCTGCTTCAGTAACATTTCTAGATGAATTTGAATGACGTGCATCACAGAATATTCAGCTGGACTGCAGAGTGAGATGAGAGAATATTTATACAGCTCCTAGTAATTAAATTGTGATTGTTGCAGCTGCCTGACAGACAGCATTATTTTATAAAGCGTCAAAGCATCATGAAATGAATGACAAGTGAAGGGAAAACTGTTGTGAATGAGTCATAATGGCACTAGATACTCGTCTTGTTCCGATACTCCAATTATAAAGACTTGATGTTTTAATTGGTCTTGCAAGCATTTAACCAGAGATGTCTTCAGCTACTCAGGACGCCCTTGCTGACACCAGTTATCCTGGTGTGCAAGGCACATGAATGGCAACAACAGTTGCTTTTGGAAACAGAACTCAAGTCATTTATTTTACTAACAAAGCTGAATATCAGCCCCATTTTCCTGTTGCTGGAGAGTAGACAAGTGGCTTTACACTGTCAGATGGAAAAACAAAAATCTGGGATTCTACGCAAGATATTTCTTTGTCTCGTATCATGCTTAGCATGGTTTGTTAGTGTTGTTGGCTGGAACTACCACATGTAATCACTTTTTAATGAAGCACCATTATAGTAAGGCTCAAATTTACCAGGGGAGCGAAAAAAAAGCTGAACCTTTGCAGTAATTTCCCCCAAGTGATGGGTCTTCCTTCCATGAGCTGTAGGAATTCCTTTTGCAGCGCTACTCACTGAGTCAAGAAACTGAGGCCCCCTGCAACCTCAGAGGGACCATCTCTAGTTTTCAACTATTCCCTTACCTGAAATTGACTTTTCAGAGAGGAGAGCAGCCTGAGCTGTTAATGCCACAGCCATTGCTGTGGCAGCAATGGTAGTGGGAAGACGGTTGGACTAGATGATCTTATAGGTACCATTCAACCATGTGATTCTATGATTTTATGATTCTGAGAGAAGGTGCCAACCCGGGTTTCCAGGCTCCTAGCCCAACACTCCGGTCACGAGTCAGTGCCACTTAACCCTAAGGCTGATGACTGCAATGAGCGGAAGAGGATATGAAGAAAAGAGATCTTATCAGTTATCTGCATTTTTCCAGTTATCAAACCTGCTGGAGTAATTTTTTGGTTTAACCTTGAGACAGTGCCTTAATTCTGTGACATATTTTCTCTGCTTTTTTATTTCTTTAAAGGGCACATAACCATTACAAACTATTTGCTGAACTATTTTCCTGGGCTTGATATTGAGAAGAGGAATGTGTTCGGCTTCACAGCACTGATGAAATCTGCGATGCAGGGCCGAACTGAATGCGTGAAAGCCTTGATGTTGGCAGGTATGCAAAGTGCTTTTCTGCTTCTTTGTCATCGTCTACTTGGAAATACTAGACAGTCACATGCAAATGTCAAGAGAAAAATTGGTTCCTGGAGTGTTTTCTCTGAGAGGTGTGGTGCAGCCTTCCCTGGAGACGGGTGCAGCTTTTAAATAAGTCATAGACAAGGCAGTGAAGCCACGTGCTGCAGGCGCAGGAGAGCTCAGTTTGCCTGTGGAGACTCACCCAGGGTCTCTCCAAGAGACCTTGATGATCACACATTTTCTCCAGGAGAGTTCAAGAAGTGTGATCATCAAGACTTGTAGACAAGGAGCTAATGAAGTTCATGACTGGGAAACACACGCGGGTCTCTTGCTGCCAGCTCAGTGAGTGTGAGGGTGCAAGGGTGGGTGATGGTGGTGGAACCGTAGACAGACCTCCACCTCTCCCTCCAACTGTCACAGGTCCTGGGGCAGGGAGTGGAAAGCTTTAGGGGCTTTGGCTCCTGTCAGGAGCTGAGTGTACTGTTCATATACCACAGGGGACATCAATGGGAAATTTGGCACCTTAGGGAATAAGCTTTCTTCCTAACCTCGCTACGGATCTGAGTTGGACTTCATGGGTTTATGGGCAACAGGGCATCAGCAGGTCTGTACCTGCAGCAAGGAGGAAGTCATGGCACAAGGAGTGAGCAAGTCCATCTCTGCCCACTTGCCTCTCTTTACATCTGAGAACGGGAAATATGTTTCTTGTTGCTGGCTCATGGCTGCAGTTGAATTTTCAGCCGTATGCATTGCAGGGGTCCTGAAGAGGAAACTCAGAAGGGTGACAGGCACTGGGGAAACAACCTCTACAGGAGCAGTCCCAGCATACAGCACCTTTTAGCCACAGTGTTGTATGTTTTTATTATATTACTTAATTGGTATATCAATTATTGGCTAATAATTAAATAACTAGCATATATTAGTATATATTCTCATATTACAGTTGCAGATATTTGACACAAATTAAGTATTATGGAAATTATAACAGATCACATATGAATATTGTTACTGTCTAAATCAAGAAACCTAGAGATCCATTTCATTGAGAGAGATCTTGAATAAGGAGTTTATTTCAGTCATTTTGCTGCCACAGAAGTCTAACCACTCATAATCTGAATATTTTAAGTTGCAGGCATTTATTAAGCATAGTGATATTACTTTCACTCATTTTCATAATATCCATTTTCTAGATGTTGATATTAAATGTTTGGATGATGTAGTAACTGGAATGTTATTTTCTGCAAGTTCCTGTAGCCTCTTATACTGGAATCAAGGCTTTGGAAATGGGTAATTCATTTTGAAGTTAAATTTCTATGAAACAAAATTATAAAATGATTGTCAAAGCTAGAGTACTTCTAAACACAGATGCACTTTCTGGACTAACATATACTTTGTGCAGATACTAGTTCAAATTTTTCCAATACCTGTTAAAAATGATCACTTAAAATGAAACTTCAACCCAAGACCTTACAACTTGTGAAACTGACCTTACAGTATTGACTTTCTGTTATTATCACTGGAGATCTGATGGAAGCTTGTTCTTTCTGTTTTGATTGCTAGAAGCTACTTCACAACTTTTCCATCTTTGTAGATAACTAAGTTCTTGTTATTCTACTTCTTGTACAAAAAGTGTCGATATCAAAGTTCACTATTTGGTTACTGCCTCCAGCATCTGAATAGCCACCTTCTTGTTTTCATGATTCATAAGAAAACAGAATATTGGGGAGAACAAAGCTTTTAGCAAGCCAGAAAATGGCTTTGTTAGAGTCCTGTCGTAGTTCAGCCCTGATCGGGACCAGACTACGCAGTCTCTCTCTCATTCCCCCCACCCTCTGAGAGAATAGGGGGAGATGATACAAGGAAAAACAGCTCCAGGTTTGAGATAAGGACGGGGAGAAATCCTTAAAGTTACTGTCATGGGCAAAACAGACTCAACTTGGGGAAAAGGATTCATTTATTTCTAAAACTAGCAGGAGAATGAGACACCCCTCCCTCTTCCCAAGCTTAACATTATCTCTACTACCTCCCTCACCCCGAGCGGCACAGGGGGGAAGAGGGAATGAGGGTCGTGGTCAGTTCATCACGCGTTGTTTTACACTGCTACTTCATTGTCGGGGGAAGAATTCCTCACATTCCTCTTCTGCTCCATCATGGGATCCCTCCCATGGGCCACAGTCCTTCGTGAAACTGCTCCAGCGTGGGTCATCTCTTCCACGGGGTGCAGTCTCTCCAGAACGGCTGCCCCAGAGGGCCCTCCACGGGCCACAGCCTCCTTCAGGCCTCCACCTGCTCTGGCGTGGGGTCCTCCATGGGCTGCAGGTGAATTTCTGCCCCTCCATGGACCTCCATGGGCTGCAGGGGGACAACCTGCTCCACCATGGTCATCACCACAGGCTGCAAGGGATTCTTAGCCAGGAGCCATATTACTCCTCCCCCTCCTTCTTCACTGACCTTGGCGTCTGCAGCTGTTCCTCACAACAGGCTGGCAGACGCCTCTCAGGATCCTTTTTACATCTTATTCACTTCTCATCTCCTCTCCACTTCTTGCAGCCAGGCCGGGCTGAGTTGGGCCCAGTCGGCTGCCCGGTGGGAGGCCAGAGGGTGAGGCCTGCAAGGCCCACAAGGCTCATGCCTCCCCCTCTCTGCCCCCCGCTCAGCTGCTCCACATCTTCTCTCTTTTTTTTCCCCTGTTTTCCCCTTCTTAAATACGTTATCGCAGAGGCGTTATCACGGGACATTCTGCTACCAATTGGCTCAGCCTTGGCCAGCAGCAGGTCCGCCCTAGGCCCGGCCGAGTCCACCGAACAAAGGAGAGCAACTTGTAGCAGTTTCCTACAGAAGCTACCACCTTAGGCCCCCCCTCATCAAACAAAACCAGAACAACTCCACATCAAGTTTACCTACAGAAAGTTGTATCAGCTTGTTTGTGCATCAGAGATGGTGAGGACACCAAAGATCATTCATCAGCTAAAGAGGTGCAGAGCTAATATATTCTGAGTTTCTAAATTGCAGTGTATATACATGTTTTGGTGAGTATTTTGCAGGTCCTCACATTTTCAACTCAAAATAGGGGCCACAAATGAGGTGTGGCAAATTGCCTGCACTTGTTTTAATGTCTGATTCTTTTTTAACACTGTACAGCCTGGTGAAATGCAGGGAGGGAGAGAGCTGCTCTTTCAGAATGATTTAGAAGTGGTTTGGGGTTTAAGGGATACTGAGAGGCGATTGATAAGAAAGTGCTAGTTTGCTGAAAAAGATGAAAGAAATTGTTATTAAACAATCTGATGACAAAATCAATTTCACAAACAAATCAGCAAAGTTCTATGTAAAAATGTAAGAACGCATGGAAATATAGGGGGAAAACACCCATAATCAGCTGTGGGACTACTTGCATAGCTACAAAGCAGGTATGTGTTTTTAGAATACAGCCAGGAGATTTTTAAACCCAGTATCTGTTTAGTTGCTTGGGTAAGACCTCTATTGACTGGCACCTGCTTGTGGCAATGCAGGAGGTCAGTAAAGGAAAATAACTCACCTGAGCATGGATTTAACACAGTCAGATGGGGAAGAGGTAACGGCAATGTGTGACAGATGGTTGGGGCTCAATTGTCAAAGTGACTGCTCTTTCTGAAATTTGAGTTCCTGGAGAGTGGCCAAGGTCAATCACTACAAGATTAAGGCTCTCTGAGACACTTGGCCGTAATGTTTGCTCTTGCAAAGTGAGTCCTTTTGGAACATGTGAATTTGCTGTTTGTGAGTGCACAGCGAGTATGGGGGGAAACCTAGTGGCTCATCAGGAGTTTGTCACAGGCTGCTGCGCTGCCAGGACCACGCTGCTGCCAGCATTCAGCAAGCCAGCCAGCCCCAGCGGGAGCACAGAAATGCTGGTTGTAATTCACATGTCAAACCCTGCTGTAATCTCCAGTGTAAACTCAGTGCTGCTTTAGTAAAGTCGTCGGAGGGGATGTGGATCTGGAGACTGGGCTTTAAATACTGCGTATAAAACAGGTTGGTAGCAGATGCCTGAGCTCTGAGCTCCTTCACTCCCCATCTCTACACTCAGGGTGTCAGTTTTGCATCTCAAGGGACATTAACCTTCTTAATCAAATAGGATATTGATATCCCAAAGGGGCATGTGTATTCAAAGTAGGTGTGCTGAAAATGATCTTCAGGGCAACTTTTGTAGGAAAATCAAGGCAAGTGGCAAATCCAGTTTTCCTAAAATAAAACTTGCAGGCTATACTTACACTGAAATGACGATTAGTTCAATAAGATTGCTGTCACATTTGAAGAGCGACATGACTATTCACATCTCTTCTAGATGAGGCATTCTGCCAAATGACAAGTTTGTTTAGAAATGTCTCCTGATTTGTACAGAAAATCTGTACAAATTTACTGTAGTAAATTATGCCTTAGAAGAGATTTTGTGATATAAGGTACAAAGTCAGCATTGATTTCTGTTGAAAGATCAGGATTTCAATACTCTGTAGTATTGTTTTCTGAGATAAAGGTTCCGAAACACCTGAGGACGTGTCTGTCAGGGAGCAGCAGGAGTGGGCTTCTGCTCAAAGAGAGGTGAGCCAAGGGTGACAGCAAGGCATGCAGAGGCACTAGCCTCATCCACAGAGGTGCTTCATGAAGTAATGGAGCAGGGCTGGTGACAGTAACCAGGATCAGCCAGTACTGCGGCGATTGCCAGGCAAGTCGGTCCTGACAAGGCAAGTACATAGAGACAAGGTAGGTCTGAGGTCAAAACGAAAAATTAAGTCTGTGGCTCAGGGTGCCTATCAGCAAGGCATGTGGTCAGGGACAGGCATAGTTGCAATACAGCTCAGGCAAGGACCACAGCTGAGCGTCTGAGCTTTCATGCAGCCCCCAAGAAAGGTGGGGAGCTCCCAGTGAGTGCTTTCTCACACAGCGCTTTTTGCACAAGATCCTACAGCTGCACCATAGCGGAGCTGGCATGTCTTTTCCTTGAAGATAATGGCAAGCAGCTATCTATACCTCTTGCTTGCTTACAAGCAGAGCATACTGTTAATTTAAATGTATATTTGGAGATAATTCCTTTAACAGCACTTCCTTTAGTCAATCCTTGCCTGTTATGTGTACAACAACCAACCAACTTCCATGTAATCTGCCATGTCAGCTCTAGTGGGAAGAACCAGAGACATAAACAAGTGTTAAGAAGAGGACAGGACAAGAGGCTAGCCTAAGATGGGAGAGAAATTTGGGTAGGATGGTTCAAAAACAGTCTAGTGGAGCAGGAGGACATGTCTTTGTATGTCTTTGTTCCTCTCCTCATTGGTTTGTCTGGAGCTTCGGCAGTCATGAACTTTGTCAAACCCTACTGCCTTTGAGATCTCACGATCCTTTCTTCAGTCCACAGCTAATGAACGCTTTGATTAGAATAAATTTTCCTCTTCTGTGACTTCTCTCTGCCTTCCAGTCTAGGCCCCATGTTTGACTCCCTGCAGTGTCCCTGTGCTTTCTCTCTGAGTGATTATTTCTGCAAAATTCACTTAAACTACACTTAAACAGAGGTCAGTTCTTTTGCTTAGGGTGTCTCCATCCACATTCACTCTTGGTCTGTGGCTCTAGCGTCCTCCTTTAAGGGATATTTTTCAGAAACTTAGTAATCAACTGGTACTTAATAGAGTTAAAACTGAGGAGCTTTTATCACTTTTCCCATGCTCTCCTTTTTTCCTCTCTTTTTCTGTAATGACAAAATATCCTTTGTGGCAAAGGTTATAGCAACCATTGCAAACTGGTTATCATTCCTTATATCTAGTCCCTCTTATGCTAATTTGAAATGGTAACACCAAGATAATCCACCCTGAATGAAAAAAAAAGGATGTTTCTCTGGCTGTTTCCTCAGGTCTCAGTTTCTGGACATCTCCCTCTTCCAAAGCAATGGAACAGAATGTCTTTTCTTTTGTGGCAAGATCTGTGTAGGTCAGTTTTGTGTTGGCTGTTTGAAAATAGTGCTTCAGCTGATAGAGAAGCCCTTCAAAAAGTCAAGCATTGTAGCCTGTTCATATCCTAGCTTTAAACTCTGTCAAGAAACCCAGAAATTGTCTACAGGGCCACGGATATGTGTCAACCACAACTGAATGTTGAAGAGCTCAGCTGTGTTAAAAGCAGCTGGGCAAAGTGCCCGTACCTGTCCCAGGGAACATGCTGCAGGTCTGCTGAACAAAGTTGTCATTCTAGAGCATACAAAGCTCTGAGACCAGTCAAATTTTAAAGGCAGCATATAAAACAAAGGATTTGCAGGTAAAAAATCTGACTGCCTGAAATCAGGGAGTATTCTCTCATACTCATTCTCTTATTGATGTAATTCATTCACCCATATACCCATATATTCTAAAACACCAAGATATGTGTGCCCAGGTGGCATGTCCAGGATCACTTGGGTGCGATGCAGAGAACATGATACTGCTGTCAAGTCCTCATCATGTCTCTGAGATGCTTTGTGATTGGCAACAGCAAGTTAGTTTTTGGACAGATCTTCTGTGCCCTTTAGCAGTCATGAGCTGTAACGCGTTGGTCCTTTGTGACTGTCTTGCTGACTTCAGCTTCCAAAAACACTTGTTTCTCATTGTTCTGCAGCAATTCTTCCAAGGGTGCTATCTGTATTGAGCTTCATCTGTCCTTTACAGAGCTCTTCTGTGTGAGTAGAACTGGGCACATGACATCCTCATTGAAAAAAGCCCATGCTCCACCCTAACACCAGGACTGAGAGGACTGCTCTGCAATTTTCTGGTTGCCAGAGAATGTGGCAGCATTGGATATGGTGCTACAGAAGGTGTAAAGGATACAGTAGAGCAGAATAGGATGCTTGCTCCTCCTGTTATTCTTGTACCTTCTCTTCAGGCAGCCAGGTGCCCTGGAGAAGAAGTAACCCCACTTGAAAGCAAAAGTGTGAAGAACAAGGGCAGAAGCCCATGTGAGGGGCCTTATAGGAACACGGACAGAGAAAAAGGAAGGCAGAGCTGAAAGAGGATGTAGAAAAATACAAGAAGAAAGAACAGTGATGGGGACAGGTGTCAGAATTAGAAGGATAAAGATCATAATTTGGGAATGGGGGGAGGACAGGCTGAAAGATAATGTCCACGAGAAAAAAATTTCCTTCCAGGACCTGAAACTGTACTTCAAGTGCCTAAGCCTCTGCTCTCTAACATGTGCCCCAGTCACCTCTTATGGCTGGTCCACTTGGGGATAACAGCATGTTTTTGCTAACAAGTGCTTCATTTCCTCAGGGGTGGTAATCTAAGGTAGATGAGAGCAGCTGTTATGGGCTCAGACTGAAGGTCCATCTTGCTCATTATCTGGTCTCTGACACATATGGAAACTTTCCCTATATTTGATCACCCTTGTCATCATCCTCTCTACTTTCTCGAATTCTACAGTGTCCTTTCAGAGACAAGAGAACTTGAATTGTACACTTGGTGTTTTCTCAGTAGTTTTCCTGTTTTTTCTCTATTTTTTTTCAATGCTTTCCTAGAAATTCCTTGTATATTATTTGCCATTTTGGCCCTTTGTGAGCACTGAGTTGATATTTTAATGGAACTTGTGATCATTAGCCCACGATCTCTCTTCTGAGTGGCAATGATCAGTGCCAAGTCCATTATTCTCTGTGGGGAGGATTTTTGTGTGCAGCATTGTTTCTTTCCATAGTCACCACTCTTTTCTTACAAGTCTGACTGAATGGCTTTTAAAATGGCAGGCAACATGCAATGCAGGTGAAACTCATTATGTCATACTTTGCATTGCTTCAAGAGAATTTCCTATATACAGCCTTAGTTGTTTGTTTTTTTTTTTTTTACTGTTTTTAAACAAAGCAAGAGTTCAGAAAGTCAGGAACCATTATCTATCCTTATTGCATGCTCATTTTGACACAAATATTGTAGTGTGTCGTGCGTGACATTTTCTTGCAGGGATCTGCTTGATTCAACTCTGATCATAGCAACAAAAGCGGTGCAGTTTCATTAATTAACATTAATTTTTTTTTCTTGTCTTTGAGGGGCAAATGTTCATGCTACTGATCCAAGTCGTGGACTGACTTCATGGGAATGGGCTTGTTACACAGGAAGGTCGGAATCTGCCTTCTTCATGCAAAAGCTGATGGACAGACCATGCCCGGAACAGATTTGTGATCAATATAAACCAGAATGGCCAAAGATGAAGGAACTTCTTGCCAAGGCTGCAGAGCCAAAAAGCTGTTTGCAGAGGATTTCCGAGTGCATGAGGGCAGCTGTCTCATTCCGGTCTTTCTATGGCCCAGAAGAAGATGGGGTCCTCGATCACATGGTGAAGGTGACGACAAGCTTGAGCAGTCCTTTCATTGCTCTGTCGTGCCGGACGGTGTGCCCAGGGAGCCCGCCTTCTGTGGGGAAACGCAGACTGGCTGTGCAAGAAATCCTTCGGAAGCAGAGAGCCGAGGAGATCCGATCTCAGGACAAAGACCACTTTAGCAGCTACGAGAAGCTGTTTCAGAACTCCAAAGTCACGCTGATCCCCAAGAAGAAGGACCGGCGGGCCAGCCTGCAGCCCGTCAGCCTTGCAGTCTCTCAAGTGAACACCGTAGCCACCAGGAAAGCAAGCCTCTTGCCGCTCCACCTGCTTAGACGGAGCAGCGTCAGGCCGGGATTTGTCATCCCCAAAGTCCGTATCTGCAAGGCTCCCCCGCCCACCTTCCAGCCAGAAAAGGCGAGAAGGAGGAGCAGTGCGAAGGACGACCCCTATTTGCAGATTCCCAAATGGAGATACAAGGAGCTAAAGGAAGAGCGGAAGAAGGCAGAGGAGCAGGAGAAGAAAAAAGCAGCAGAGGCTCAAAAGCAGAGGCAGGTGTCTCCTGCCAGGTGTCGGACCTGATTTAAAGGCAGTTGCTCAGAAGGTTTTAGAGCTGTCAGTCTTGTTATCTGAGCAAGATAACAGACTGCATGCCTTCGTGCATGCCCCCTGCTCATGGAGCTGGAACACTGAATACCGGCCTGTAAGGTGCAGAAACAGGGCAAGGGCCAGGCCACAGCGTGTCTGGTTCTGGAGCAGGAAGGTATTTTGAGGTGGGAGACTTACTAAGTTTACCTGTCTGCTGTTGATAGGAAGTCTTAAGTGGTGCAGTCCTTCTGCGGTTTCCTTTTTTTTTCCAGTTCCAAGTGAATGACTGAGAAAGCTTGAAAAACAACACCTGTGTGAAAGGATTGTATTTTGTGTTTGTTCATTTCGTAATGGACAAAATTAAGGAGTTGTCTGTTTGACACTAGACGTTCCTCCTTCTCCTTGCTTAAGTAGATGTATTGCAAGGTTTTATAGTAATAATGAAAAGTTTAAAATATACCACAGTGTTGGTGGGCAGTGAAAATGCAGGTCTACTATTGTTTCAAATATACTAAGCACTTTATTTTTATTCCAGTAATCCAAGTTTAAGACAGGATAGGTATCAAACTCTACAGCTCTATACCGTCTGTATGGATGCAGTTCTTAATGCTGCTGTTTCTTCCATTGAATATAAAAAGGGCTGCATAGGAAATATTTCTGTAGTTGAGGTATTCACATCCTCTCCAGGTATAAATCAGGGGCAGGGATTGACTTCTGTGGAGCAACAGAGAAGCTGAGCTAATTTTTGAATGACACCATCACCTAAGATTTCCCTCCCCCATTAAGTTTCCCTGTATCTGCTATCTGTTGTCTCCTCTTTAGTCTCAGGGAATTTTTTGTCATTGCATTTCACTGTGAAATAAAGTAGATGGTGAGCCACAGGTGGGCTTTTTTTTAGATTGATGTTTAAGTTCCTGTTAAAAAAACCCCACCAGGTTTATTGTGAGCCTTTCCATATTATAGTCAGGACAGGAAAATTATGCAGCTTCCAGAAGTTCAAGCAATTTTGCCAGGTATCAAGTCCAGCCATACGCTATGAACACCCAGTCAGAGATGCAGTATCAGGCAGCTTGGCCACTAAAGTTTGGAAACTGTGGCCAGATGTCATGGTGAGCTTTGCTAGTACGCCTCTGGGTGCCCAGAGAGGACAGTACCCCACCCCTCTGTCTCAGCATTGGAAGAAAACCTTCCCTAGTATGAGTGCATCTCAAAGTCACAGTTCCCACAGGTTGCTGCAGGTTCTTGTGGTCCACGTTAAGGTTTCATTTGGTTTTACCAGCAGTCAGCCTGAATGGCACACCAAACCCTGGCAGATTCCAAGAGGGAAGGGCTGCAAACCTGCTGCTTGCTGAAGAAAGACCACATTTGTAAAAGTAGAGGTCAAATGCAAATAGCAAGACACGCAGCACCTGCTCAGGCTACGTTTTTGCTCAGCCTTTGCTCCCGTTTGAAATGAAACATGCTGTGCTGTGTTCTCCTGAGGGTGTTGCTCTGCTGGAGCCCGGGCAGACCCCAGCTGCTGCTGTCACCAGCTTCTCCCTTCAATTAAAGAGAGGGAAAACTTTACCATCTTCTACTCCCACAGCACAAAGTCTGGCCGTGGTCTCACTGAACTTGTCACAAAACTGCGTGTCATGGGAGAAGTAATTTCAGCTGATTGAAAACTAGCACCCAGCTTGGTATTGCTAACGTCTGCAGGGTCAGGGCTCGGCAGAGGTTATGGCAGATGTATGAAACAAGCATTTTCTGTACAGCCTCTTCTTTGTACCTCTTGCTGGCTAGACTGCATTGTGTGGTAGCCTCCCAGGTCGGAGCTGGAGGAATATGCACCCTGCTAATAAACCTCCCCAGCCCTGTGTGTATAAAGAGGATTTTAGTCTTTAACTGCATCAGTGCTGTACAATTCATAGGCACCAATTTTGCAGTGGAGTTGGTGTGCCCAGAATATAAGCTGAACTAATTTCTTTGGAGAGTAGGAAGATAATCTTTTAGCTGTCTGTGGCAAAGATATTAGGATGGATTTTTAATTGGTACACTGGATTGAATGGTTTAACTATTCTTTTTTGTTTACTGCCAGCCCAGTGTACCGAAGATTTAGCATTCAGATTCAATATCTGAAAAGCAACCTGTGCTGCAGGTGAACACTTGAATTTGAAATCTCCCTATCACTTGCAGGAGACGTACAATTGGCAGGTGCTCTCAGGGATTAACGTAGAGTATGTTAGAATTAGGGGCTGAAAATGAAGCCTGTTTTCTAACCCTTTGTACTTGACTGTGTATATGTGTATAAATATGTGATATTTCCATTAAAAGAGGCACAAACTTATTTGGCGACCTTGTTCTTCAGAATGATTTGGGGATGCTGCTTTACACTTTTCAGTAGATCAAAAAGCCCACCCACTTTCACCAATGGACTGATCAGTACCATCTGAAAGCAATTTGTTTTCCCTGGAAGGAGCTATTGTGGGTTAACTTCCACTCAATGTGAATTTTTCCCTACAAGTAAAAGAAAACCACTACGTTTGTCCTGACATCAGGCTTTGACTGACCATCTCGGTGTAGAGAGAAGCTGTTGCTTCGACGACCCACAGCCACATTGCTCTGCTGCCAGCAGGCAGTGCCCCAGCATCGTTATGGGCAGTGTGGCTGCATTTTGTGCATCTGTGTAAAGCTTGGCACTTGCTAGGTTGGGAAATGCAGGCACAGGTCTCTGTCTCCTCATTGCCTTCCTCCACTGCCCCCTGGCCGTCTTAACCCCCTCTTCATCACTGTCCTCATCCAAAGTGCTGTGCCTCTCACTTGCTTTTTTTTGTTTGCCTGAAGGGTCTGAAGGTTGCAGTGGGCAAAGCTCCCGCCAAACATGCTTCTGGAAACCTGTGGCAAATGGATTGCAGCAGGGGAGGAGGCATGCCTGGCTCTCCTCCAGGCATCCGTCCCGCTTGAGCTGCTGCCACTGAGGAGCATTTGATTTCTGTTGGATTTCAGCACAAACAGAGTGGTTTGGTTGGTGTTTTGTTGTGTGTTGTTTTTTTTTTTTCTAAGAGATCCATAACTATGAAATGCCAGGCGATACCAGCTGTACTTGAGATCGGTCCTGGTCGCCCAGGCAGGACAGGTTACCTCCTAAGAAATGCACATGAGCCCTTGGCAGCACCTCCCTGGCAGGTGGAGCCCCTGAGAAGTGCTGCTGCAGGAGGATGCTCCCACCAAAGGCGAGGAGACACCGATTCCTTGGGCAGAGGAAGGTTTTCAATCCGCCTTTGATGCTGGGCTGCAGCCCAGCATAGCAGTGGGAGCGATGCTGCTGAGAGCTGTGAGTGAGACTGGAGCACGGGCTGTGCCCACCTTCACAGCCGTTGCTTGTCTCGGTGCACTGAGAGCTTTGGTGGGATGGCCAGCCTCTCCCCACCTGATGCTCACTCACAGAGAAGCACCCAGCCTGATGGGCTGACTTACTTCTGCAACAAGCAACAGGGATTTAATATAGTGACGGTGGAAAGTGAAATCCCAAGTGCTTCCTGACATTCTCTGAAATCATACTGTGCTCTTGTCTCCGGGGAGCAATGGTGTCGTAGGGAAGAGACCACCAACCCCATGGAAGGTTTTCAGGTGGGAACACAGAATTACACATAATTGGCTCCCTGTGTCACTATGTATTATTAACTTTTTTTAGTGCCAATGAAAACTGTTCCCTAAGCCTTGACAAAAATCCTCACTGGGCCTCTTCATTGAATGCCTTTTTCTGGAAATGTTCTTAACAGTCCTGAGTGCTCATGCTGTCCTGTTAAGGGATAGACACTAGAGCAGCTGGTAAAAAACCACCTTGAATAGAAAAATGGCACACAGATATGCAACATTCTTTGAGCATATTTCTTTTTTAAACATCTACATTTCAGCAGGAAACTTCCAAAAGCTGTGGCTGAAATTAGGACCTCATGGGCAGGACATGCCAATTTGCAGGTGGTCCGAACTGGAGCCTTTTCTTTTTTTTTCTGTAATTCGTGTGATGCAGCCTGGTTTTGCTAGGTCCGCTCATTGTGCCTCATGACTTAACACTCCCCAGCTTGGTTAGATAGCCAGGGGCTGCAGGTGGGCAACAAGCTGGAAAGGGCAGTCATGTCACTCTCTCCTGCCCCTGCATTTCTGCTTGCCCCCAGCAAACCTGCCAATTTAATGAGCTAGATGAAATCGCAGGAGCCAGGGGACAGGGAAGGGGCGAGATGGCCTCGCTCAGAGCCAGCAAGCTGCCAGGTGGCTTGGGCAGTGCTCCAGGCTGCACCCAACGCGGCGAGGAAGAGCTCCTCGGTGCAGGTCAGGCACCTCCAGAAAACATCTAGCTGTGTGAAGCATAGAGGTGACACCCTCTTACAGGTATTTGTATCTTTTCTGAACCCCAAGGAAAGGGACTCAAACTGTTTTGCAGATATTCAGGAAAATCACCGTCACCCCATCCCTGCACCTCCTTTGAGTCCTCTTTGGAGAGATTAAAGGAGCACCAGCAACAGAGCTGCTCAGCGACTTCATCCATAAAGTAGGGCAGAAAGATCTGTAAGAAATGGGAATTATCCTCACATTTTTCTTCCTTTTAAATTATCACAGGTGGAATTACAAACCCATACAGTCATTTGGGTCACTTAAAGAGCTTCTTCATTACTTCGATAATTACTCACCCAGAGAGCGTATTCAGCAGAGAGAGCAGCTCAGCAGCCAGCCGTCTTCTCAAGGCAAGCAGAAACTGGACTGACAGCTCTGCAGCCTGTCCCTATAGGAAACTTGGCAACTCAGTCTTTGAATTCCAAGTCACGGAAAACTGCTCCACTAATACTATCAGAGAGAACAGCGGGCAGAGGTATTCCTGGAGGAGCAGACAGGAGGTAATGGAGGCAGTGAGGGGAAAAGTAAATACATCAATGTCTGCAGTGTGTCTCTGACCTAAAACAAGATTGGTCTTCTGACCCAAATTTTTCTGACTGTTGCATAGACAAAAGTTAAAAGCAGCCATAAAGGTTTGCTCTGGTCTGCTAAGGAATATATTATTTAAAAAGAAAGTGATTCAATATGAGCCTCCTTCAGTATCTCCTCCGTTTTTGGAAACTGGCTTTCCTTGTCATTTTGAGCAACCACTTTCAATGCCTTTGCACACCTTCCTGAACGGAAGGTAACCTTGGAGATTTCTTACAAAAGGCTGGTGAAAACAACTAGGAAAGCCAATTTCCCAACATTTTCTTTAGAAGCTTTCTACTCAGCAATTACTTTGGACAGAGTTGTAAAAGACTTGACCAGAGGTTGTGGAAAATGCCTCCAACAGCATCTTGAATATAAGAAAGCCAATTAAACCTGTCACCCAGCAGGCTGGCCTTCCAGGGACCCTCTCTAGAGTGTCAAGCATCCCATCTACCACAACGTTATGAGTTAAGATGAGCATAAAATGAAAATAATAGCCAATAACAAGGAACATTGTTTAGGTCCTTACCTGCGTACTTGTGCTAAAAATGCTCAAGGCACCCCTGCCTACCCTTTGGAGAAATAATGGTGGCCAGAGGAGCTGGAGAACCAGAGGCAGCCTGCAGAGTGGTGGCAGGTTGTCTGGAGGATACACACAGGTAAAACAATGAAAACATGAAATCAGCTCGTCAGAATAGGAGACATCAGGCAATTTATTTCAGTGCAGATATATTCTTTAAGTGAGTTCAAAATTGCTCCTCTCTGTTAACAGGGAGGCCAAGACATCATTTCTAGGGTGATAAACACAAACCAAATGTGCTACAGCTTCAGATATGCTGTGAGGCAAAGGCTTCCTCAGAAACAAACCTCTTCAGCTGCAGAACGAACTCACACAGGGATAGTCATGTATCAGCTCAGTTCTACTGGATTTCCCCCAGGGAGCTGTAAAGGTTGTCTATCTGATGATTCTGGGGACACTCTTTATCTAGGATCTCCCCAACCCAAATGGAGAAAAAAAAAAAGAAATAAAAAAAGTGCTCATCATCCCCAGGTACCACTTCTCTCACAGCACCTTCTCTGTTTGCAGAAGGCCAAAGGGGGATTATTTCCAAGGAAAGCCAGTTTGGAAAGTCCATCAAGGAACAGGACAGGGAAATTGTACTGACATACGTAGTGTTTGAAGTGTTTCTGACCACAGATCCCGAGTCATCCAAGCAAGCAAAAAATGTAATATATTCAGAGATATCTCCAAAGGTATTACAGGCTGTCACCCTATTACGAAGGAGGCCTGGAGAATGTCATATGGCAAACGAGAAGGGCCAGCTCATCTTCCTTTGGAGAACAGGAATTTTCTTCTGCCTGGAGAATTCCTGTGTACAGCTAAATGTAGAATTTAAGGAAAAACCTCATAAAACTCTGGACTGTTTTTGCTTTTTTTGTGGAACTGCTGACCACTGAGAAGCATAAATGATGTCAGCCGTAGCCATGCTTAGACCAAGATGTGGTTTATAATGCTAAATGTACTGAAGAAGGACATCCCAGATTTGGCAAACTGGATGCTCCAAATCAGTTCCCTATCTGTAAAATAACTACATAATTAAATTATATTAATTATGCACAATATTAAATTAAACCATACCTATAAAACTACCTATTGATAACATAATCATACGTGTCATTCATATATAAATAAATGCTATACATATATACCATATATATATTCATACATGTTTAGAAAGTTATAAACTATATACACATAAAAAAGCCTCTCAATTCCCAGTGATAATGTGAAACACTCAAATATGTTAATGATGATGATCTCTAAGAAAGCTAGCGTTAAATCATTGTTCCGTAAGAGGAACAAATCATTCGGAGTATAATACGGAGGCTACAAAGAGAAAACAGAGCAGCTGCCTTTTCTATGAACACTATGGAGCGCTTGCATGGGAAGAGGCAAGGGATTCTGTGAAAAATCATACTTCACGGGGCAATTAAAGTTATTATGCATATTAATTTTGCCTAGTCAGGTTTAAATTGGGCACTCCTCTCAGCACATTTGAATTTACAATGTTCATACCATTCTTTTATGGCTATAAAACTGTGCAGAGGTTTGTGGATAATTAATGGGCCAAATGCTGCTGTTTCAGTCCACTCCCAGGAAAACAGAAGAGGTTGGGAAAATGGGTTCAGGTGGTTCCTTTTCCCCTTCCCATTGTAGCAGCTTCCCATGCGAATGACAGTTTGCTACTTTGCCCAAGCCCTTCCTCCCAAACAAATAAAAAATAAGCACAAACCCTCAAGAGGCAGATGTGCAAAACCTGTGCTTGCAAGCACCGGTCTGGATGCATTCAGTGATTTCTCATGTGGCACTGATCAAACAGTGGGCTCTTATACATGAGGATGAAGAAAGGGGGACAGGAACTGCTCACACATCTCCATTACACATGTTCACGTGCACGTATGTGATATTTTTACTTTTGGTTCTGTAGTAACCGAAACCTGCTTAGGGCAGTGTTAACCACCAAAGATGCTTTCTGAGTATCTATACACAGCCTTCTCCTGACCAAGGTGATAAAATATTTACTTTCCAACCATACGTGGCAATGGGAGCTAAGGTTTCCTCGTGCTTGCTGCCATTATACTGAAGCCAGCTTCTTGCAGAAGCCGGTGGCGTGGGGATGCTCTGCTTTATTGTAGGACACTGCGAATATGACACAAATCAATAAGCAATGCTGTTAAACAAGCGTCCCACTAAAAGTTCTGTTCCAACCCAAGGTGAAAGAGCGTTTCAAAAGAATATACAAACGTAGTTGTACTGAAAGCAGACATGCTGTATTGCCAGCTTGGCTGCTTTCCCAGGGAAGTATAGTAGCACAGTTGTCACTCATGGTTCACTCAGTTTCCGTGCAAGGGATACATGGTCTTGTAACCGATCACTTTGACCACCAGGTATCCTTTTCCAAAAACTGCAGTCTCGGCCTCCTGAAGTCTATGGTTAGAAGCAAAATAAAATAACGCTCATTTGGTGAACAGTAGAACTGAACAGACTGGTCAAATTAATTTTGCTTTGTTTTACTCTTTAAAAATTGCTTTTCAAACTCAAGTTTGACAAACATGCTAGGTTAAAAAAATACTTTGTGGATGTTTTACGTGATCGCTTTTTCACTTGTGGTTTGAGAAAAGTGTGGGTTTTATTCTTCGTATGATTGATTGTATTAGCCTTTTTTTAACGTTCCTGAGCACCATGAGCACTGTTTGCCTGCGGTTTCCCAGCCACTATGAGGCAGCCTTCTGCAAGAGCCTGCTGGGACCTACACAGGGTTTCCTGCACCTGAGCGTCTGCACCTGCTCTTTACTAAAAGAAATGTGGTCAGCTACCGCTGAGCTGCAGGATCCAGACTTCATTGTGTGACAGTGGTCATCTCAGTCATGGTGAATTACGGGCACTAGTTTTGGTGCTATGCTCAAAGGGGTTTCTCCACGTTCTTGAGTAATCACTTACCCAACCACTTGCCCATGTATGAAACCTAAACACCTTGAACTGTTTCAGGATTTCCGTGACTGACTAAGCTATCGTGATCAGAGAAAGGCACAGATAAAGTGCTGGACTGAAACTGCATGACAGCTGTCCAAAGATGAAGTAGCCAGGTATCATGGCAAGGTCTTGTCTGTATTTAAAACCAAAAAATATAAAAAAAAAACCTAGCTGAATTGGTTTAGGCGAAGAGTTTAGCTGAACAAATATACACCTATTCTCTTGGGCTGATTTAATCAGGCTAATTATTCACTTGACTTAATCAATCAGAGCCAGCTTGATATTAAAGTGATATAAATCATTCATCCTGAAATCAGAGTTTCCACCCAGAGAGTTGTAGCAGCTTAACTGTTTCCAACGGGGAGTGCGGCCCTGCCACTGGGCACTGGGCTGTATCCTCGACCTGGGGGAAGGCTCTGCCCTGAGCTCTTTGCTAACCCATTCTGGTTTCCTCTCAGCTTTCATTTTTCCAACAGGACGGTAAGGTACTTGTTTCTCGTCTACAACTCATCATCCCCTCACACAGTCCCGGCACTACGCTGCAGCCTTGCTCCATTGTTTGGATTTGGGAAACTTTAAACCCCTGCATGCAGCGCTGGGTAAGAACCGCATCGTCACTGCATCGTCCTCCGCAGAGAACTGCTCTCTTTCCATCAAGTAAAATGCTGGCTTAATCTTTAATTCAGGGCTGTCTTTGGAGGATCACAGCCCCAGCTCAGGAACAAAGTGAGCCTGACAACAGTCGAAGGCAGAAGATGAAATATTAATCCACGCTTTCGTGACATCCCAGCTGGATTATAGTAATTCCCTGTCTGCAGGTCTTCCCAAGGCCTCCTCCTGCAAAACACAGCTTGTACAGAAACCAGCCATGGGGTTTAACCACGTACTGCAGACAAACAGCCCACCTCCCCGACACCAAGCTTGGGCCTTGCTTGGAGACCCCTATTCCTTCTTTATCTCCAGGTATGCTCCTCAACTGCAGGGTGCAGAGCACATCCATCACTGTAGCTATTTTTAGTCACTGAAAAAAAAAATATCTCAGCTTCAGGATGTGTCTACCTGTACAAGAAAGAAGAAAATGCAGAAAATCTATAAACATGGTAGGCATAATCTACAAACATGGTAGGCAAGCTCTGGCTCCTTCCCTCCTATGCCCATTGTCCCAGGACACAGGACGTGTCTATATTCATCGCTGCTCTTCTTTTGGGGGATTGAGTGGCATTTCCTTAGTTAAATTAAAAAAGCAACAAAATGAGGTCGTTGTGAAGAGCTGAGTGTTGTACACCAGCCAGCTAGGATATGACCAGAGTAAAGAGAACGTGAGTTTGAGTGAGAGAAAGGAAATCACCACCACAGAGGAATATGGCTGAAGAGAACACCAAGGGAGGAAAACAGATGAAAGCCAACATCACCATCTGGGTATTTCCAGAAGCATCACAGCTGTAGCTGTTCCTGTATTGACACATGCACATGTGTTGCATCAAGTGCACGGTTTGTTCTAACCAGACTTGCTTGTCTCCTCTGTGCCTCAGTTTCTCCATGATTTAGACAGAAATATTTTCCTAAATTCTACATTAACTCATAAGGGCAGCTCTTGGTTATCAGGTCATGAAGGAAAAGGACAGGTGGGAAAACCCATAGAAACAGAACCACATCATTAATACCATGTCAATCAAGCAAACAGAGCACATGTCATCTATTGGCTTTGGAAAATCACATGAAGTTCTTTACAGATGGTGGAGGCAGTTTGGATAGCAGGGACCAGAGCGAAGCCTGGGGTGATCCCAGTGGTAGTCTGCTGGTGTCAAATGGTGGTGAGGTTGGACACATCCAGAGCGTAGATCATCTGCTGCGCATGGCTGGAGATAAAAAACTGCGAGAGTACTCTTGCATTCCCCACAGTATAGATATATACTGTTAAAGGTATCATCTTTCAAAATCCATTAAAAAAAAAAAAAAAAAAGTACTTCCCTCAGAGTAACAGGAAGCTGGTAAGAGTCTTTGTCCTGTTTTTCCCACCAAGTGCTTTCCTTGGGTAAGCGAGTATTTGCTGAATAGCAAAAAAGACACTGAAAGCTCTGCCTACAAATGCAAGAATAAGAAAGTTTTGCATCATATACCACCATCACACCCTACTTTTCTGAAGAGCTCCAGCTTTTGGAGATTCCAGTGGACTATTTAACGGATTTATGAAGTTATGAAAGCAAAAGCCAGGTCTGTGCAGCCTAAATGCTATTAAATCTTTATGTTGCCATTTCCTATTAGCTAGGCTCTTCCAAAAGCCATGTGCCAGCTGAGAGGACACATCAGGGAATGACACTTAGAAGGAATTTAAATGAACCTGAGGCAGGAGAAGAGAGGAGGGAGAGGTGGCGGCAGCAACCCAGCAGCAAGTCAAACAAAGCCAGGTTCTAATTTAACAGTGATAATCTTCCACCAGAGTTATTTTTAAAATCCCATTAATATATGGACACAATCTTCTAAGCAATTGTGGGTTTGCACCCACCCAGAAGAGCCTTTGGATTTCTAGGCCCAGTGAAGAGCAGAAGAAAGCAGCATTTCCTTCACTCATGGCCTGAAGGTCTCTCCCTCTTGCCACAGCAAGCGTGCCTGTCATGTCACAGTTATCAAACCCAACCCAACTATCTGATAATAAAGCTTATATAATCAGTACTAGATGCTCTGAGCATGCACTGATAAAAGCTGTAGGAGAACAGCAGATATTTTCCTACTTCTAATCTGGGCAAGATTGTTTTTAAACAGGCCGTGCAGTGTTGAAGCATCAGGTTATCTCAGTTCCTTTGGATTTTCCAGAAACACAGCTGAGGCCAGTGATGTTTGGGTGGGACTGCAAAGCTCCCTAGGCATGGAATGAGTCACAAGTGAGGACGGAGCAGAAGGTGGTAAACTAGGCCCTGGGGAGCCCACTGCCAGCTGAGACCCAACCCTGTCACAGGCTGGTGGAAACGCAGCACTTTCTCCTCTGATTTACACAAAGTTATTGAATTAAATATAAAAATAAATACTACGGTCAGAACAGTCATCAGACATCTTATTTTGATATGAATTTGAACACGTTGTACCCTGCCTTCAGCTTCAGTTTTAATGATGCTGCCAGTCATCAGCTTTGGGTTTTGGAGCCAAAAATCCCGCTAAGACACATGAAGAGTACTTTTTTCTTAGAGATAGTTTCAGACAGCCTGCAAACCCATTTACCAATGGACTGCTTACACTGCTCACAGTTTCAAGACAGCATTAGAAAATCATAGTGGTGGAAGGGAGGGAGGGGAAGTGGAAATTCCTGAGCACCACGTTGAATCCAGACCTCTGCAGCAAGGTCTGTACCTGCAAAAGACTTCAGGAGCCACTCATACCTTTCCTGGGATTCCTTGTGAAGTGTTTCTGTTAATCTAAATTATATCAGTGTCTTTTCCTTGAGAAAATAACTACTGTGTTAGGCAGTGAATACTGGGGTGCCGGCAGGGCATGTAGCTATTTAAAGGCTTTTTCACATCAGTTTTCACAAGCAAACCCTACTAAATTGTAACAATAATCGCATGCATTTTACTGGTAAGCAATCAATTTCCATGAAAGATAACAAAAGCTTCCACTGAAATGGCCTAGAAATCCAGATCCCTTAAAATCCGAGTCCATATTCTAACACCCTGCTCCAGGCATTGCTGCAAGCTCTGCTTACTGAGGGACTCAACGTGTGCTTTTTTTTAGGTTACTCTTAAGCATCATCGGCAGACGTAGTCACATGTGGTGTGTAACCCCACATATTTTATGTCTGGAGCAAAGTCAAAACATATTCTGTGGTCCAGAAAAAAACAGTCTTGTTTCCACCTTCTCCCATCAGCTGCTCATCAGCAACAAACCTTCACAGACTCTCCCGCGTGAAACCGCCTGATGGCTGGATGCCACTGGTCACCAGAAACGCCCCACATGCAGGAGCTCTCTGAGCTGCCCAAGCCCCAAAGATCATGCAAGGTAGTGTCCTGAAAAGCATCCCTGTCAGTGGCCCTCCAACTCCTACATCAGTAACATTTGGTTGTAAACCTCAGAGACCCTCACCAAGAAAGGGCACAGAGATCATATCCTGGTCTTCCATGCTGGCCTCTGGCTAAGACCAAAGGCTGTCCACTGCATCACCCATATAACTGACTGGGACAGAACCACACAGGGAGACTCACCTCTGACATGAAAGGCCGTTGAGAACACTCAAAACCACCTTCTGATACTTCATCACCTCTTTTAGGCTTTTTTGGTGCTCAAAGACAGCCCTGAAAAGCCTTTTCCTTGAGTAACTGTTTGGTTTAATCCTTGATGTACAAATCTCTATCATGCTCAGGCTCTCCCAACTCAGCCAACTCCAGGGGAAATTTCTGAGCAAGCCAAAGGCACCTTTCCAGTGTTACTGCTCCTCCCCTTGCTGAGAGCTTCTCATCTGGGATGTCGGGAGTGATGACGCACAGCCAGGAGCATGCCTAGCTCCCTCCAGGCTCCCGTGGTGATCAGTTTCAGGGAAGTGGCACAGGGGAGTTTGAGACACAGACCACCAGTAGACCATGCAAAACACTGCGGC
Organism: Chlamydotis macqueenii; assembly: GCF_036417535.1. NCBI lineage: Eukaryota > Metazoa > Chordata > Aves > Otidiformes > Otididae > Chlamydotis > Chlamydotis macqueenii. The sequence goes on along the minus strand of NC_141557.1, from coordinate 86,573,314 downwards.
TACCTCTTCTGCTGCAAGAGCTGAAGGGAAGGGTGAAGAAAATGGGATCTGTTCTTATAGAAATGATGGAGCAAGTGAAAGCTGCAGGGCATGCATGCATGTATTTCTCCCTCTCACAGTTTTTGCATCCACAAAATACATGCTCATGATTTGTTTATTCCAAGTGCCATAGACAAAGCAGTTCTGCGTAATTATGTGAGCTGCATTCACTTGTTTTCTGAATTGCACCCTCCTTAAGAGGTCTAATTTCTGCTCATTCCAGCCCCAACTTCAACATTTCCAGTCCGCATTTCCAAGAAGGCCGTAACATTTCCCTCTCAAAACATCAAGGTTAGATCAGCCCAGCTGCTACCATGGTCTTTCATTACTATCTTCCCCAAATTCTGTTCATCTCCCAAACCATCCCTCAGTGAATCTACAGTTTTAAGGAGTGAAAAGATGCATCTTGATCTCTCTCCCCTGCATGCTCTCCCAGACGCTACTTCTAGACACCTCCCCACACCCGGCCAAGCTTTCACCTCTAAGTAGCTCAGCCCACCACCAAAGAGTACCAGCCCCTGTACCAGATTTAATCTGGGACTTTGCAAGGCACATGCAGGAGCCAGGCCACAGCGTGGTGTGACAGCTTGTCCTTGAAGTGAGATGCCAGCAGATGGGACAGGCCTACATGTTATACACTGCTGCCTCTGAGGGACTCCAGGTCCAACAGGTTTTGCTTACAAGTCCCTCCTCCTTCCCCTTAGCTGATGGTTCCGCAAAAAATATCTCTCTCTCTTGTCTCTTTCTTTTCTTGCTTGTTCCTGCTGATAGGAAAGGTTATGAAGCCAGAGAGGTCTCACCCAAATCTACATTGATCACACTGAGGTGATGCCTCAGCCAGCTCCAGGAGATGCTGTCAGCAAGCTGCACTGAGATCAAAGATTTGTTCTTAAGAAGCATTTCTGTTAAGTTTGCAGAGTAAAAACAAGTTCACTTCTCCTTTACGCTTGAAGAGCTTTCGCTGCACAGCTGATGGAAAGCAAAAAGTCTTCAGCGGTATTGTTATTAATGCCAGCAAATATGGCTGAAAATACACAGGGCTCATATTCATTGCGTGTAGCTTGTATTACCCATTAGAACTATAATGCTATCAAAGTAATATTCTCCATTTACATCAGCTCTAGCATTTTTACCTTGACTACATATTATAAGCTATCAAAATGCAGTGGCCCATAATGAGCAGAAAGGTGCCACCTTTATTTAGACACCTTTCAGAGCAGCAGTGCTAGGTCACTAACGCTATTTAGAGCTGCTTCTCGGAGTAATTGGTGCATCTTTTCTTCTTGAAGTGCTGTGCTTTAATCTTTTCACTCTATAATCTCAGCTCCTTACAAACAGCCACAGAAATATTTGTATTTTCAGAGCATAAAGGACACTAAATCAGGAGTGAAGTTCCTGCTCGATTCTGACTATTAGAAGCATTTTAATAGTATCTCCAGGCTGAGCAGGTATCTTGCCAGCTGCTTTGTAGTCTTGTTTGATTATAGGGAAAGCAACACATAAGTAGAGGAGAAACTACAGAGCAGTAACCCTGGGACTGCTTTTGTAAATTAACAGAGTTTATAACATTCCTTAAAGAGTAGCTGTGGTAGGACTTGTATTTGTTTCTGAAACATACTGTACACTACTTTATTAGGAATTGCAAAATTAGTACATTTTCCACTAGTAGTTAAAATCAGGTTATACTGAAGTATACATGTACATGTAAAGTACATGTAGTATACATGTACATGTAAATATGTACATGTACATCTGTGCATCGTAACAGTGATTGTTTTCCCTTCTTATCTAGTAAGCTAATTTACTCTGAAGCATTTTGTTCAGTTGTTTTCACAATAACTCAGGTTTTCACTCATACTGTCTTTTCTTCTACACTTGCTATTCCAGCAAAGAGCACCTGGCACAGACAGGTGCTCCCTAGAAGAATTCCAGTCTGAATTCCAGTCCCCTACTTTTGAAATCATGGGACCTACACAATGACAGGCAGGGGTCATATTTTGCATGACAAATTTCATTTCACTCCCTGAAGCCCGGGCTTTACAACACATTTGGGAGCCGGCAAAAAGCCCAGAAACCAACACTTAAAAAGTGGCTTACTAGCCCCCAAGCTGCAGAACTGAAGATGGGACGTAAAGTCACCTATAACACTGGCATTCCTCTGCAGAGCTCCACCAACAAAACACTCATAAAACAAAGGATCTGCCCACAAGTCTTCTCCTCCACCATTTTTCAGGTTGATATGCCTTAAAGTGTTTGAGAAGAGAGACATATGGAGGTCCCTACCTCATGACACTCTAGTCCTGTAAAACAAATCTGAAGTTACCTTAATTCCTTGGAAAGTATCACTGAAGTTAACAGGATTCCATAAACACAAAGTAGAAATCCTCTCTGAAAGACTGGTGGTCTACATGGCATGGGAAAATAACCTGCTTTGAAGGAATCTACATCTCTAGGAATCTTAACTCTCCCAGGAGAGATCTGCTTAGATGCCATTGGTAACATTTTCTGTACCTTAAAAGGTACAGATTCTGCCTTTTAACATGCTCCCACTGAACAACGTCATACCTGTTGCAAAGGACCAACCACCAGAGTGACACCAGCTGCGCACAGTAGGAGCCAGGAAAAAAAAAAACCCTATGTCCGTAAGCAAACTAAACACAGAAACCTAAGAGAGGGGAATATTGAGTCATGATAAACAGTCAGATCATGCTCTATACTTTCCATAAATATTTATCTTCACAACAATTGGCTAATGGTGACCCCGCTATGAGCATGCTAGAGCTCTCGTACTACGAACGATAGTTTCCAGCGTGTACATTGCAGGAGCTATTTGGCGTGGTGAGAAGCGAGGCTGTGTGGTTAATGAACGTCCTCATAATAAGCTCAATTGAAAGGCTTATTTAAGGCTTCAGCCTTTCATTCCAGACCCCTCCAGCTGTCACAATTGTCACATCAGCAGTGGGGTAATGTTTATTCCGTTCTGGGTGATAAATCAGGCCCTAAAAGAGAGTTCTTGCATTTGCTGCTCATTATCTTTTATCCAGAGAGTGGAATCAGCTTCTAACGTAGGGTTTTGTTTTTTTTTTATTAGCAACTCAGATTTAACACAGTGAAAAGCTACCTGCAAAAGGACGTGAAAGGTGTTCACCCAAACTGTGTTCCAAGGAATCTGATCTCACATTGCTTAATGCCTTTGAGATGAATAAAACATTAGATTTTTAAATTCTAAAATTGACTGGTCTCTCTCTTTGTAGGTACACACTCACTAGAATATTAATTAGGTCTCAGATCAACTAGAATATGTCTCAGTTCCACATCCTACATGTGCATACACCCAGTGCTGGCTTTTGCAGCAAAAAGAGACAATATATATATTTATTTATACTAAATCTTGTAGGTTAAAAGAACCAGAAATTTGTTAAAATTTGTTTGCATTTGCAGATTTTCCTCATCCAAAGGTCTCTCCCATGCAGAAAGATTCAAGGACATGTAGATTTACAAATCAATAAATTGTACTTTCAGTATATAATTAGGCAGTGGAAACTGAGGTCACTGAGCAGCAAAAGAAACAGTCAGTATCCAGTTCTGAAATGAGATGATAGCTCGGTTTCTTCTCTCTCATCATCTTCTAACAGGTTTTACAGAGCACAACTGAATCCACTTCTGTGGATTCTGTGAATCCACTTACTATTCTAGCTTTAAGACTTGACGGTTTACTGCTTTAGGCACAGCTCTTGTTCACTGCAGATTTAAATACATAAAAAAAAATAAAATGAAGTGCGCAACATTCCACCAGCATGTGCCCCAGTCTGCTGGTCTTCAAGAGAGAAAGCTACAAGACTTTTACCTTCCTCCAAGTTCCCCACTACCGTGTTACAAACCCAGCTGACCCACCCGGCTGCTGGGGACAGACCTGTGTGGAGCTCACAACCAGAGCTCCACTCAGCCCACCCTTCTATGATACTCCAGTATCAGATGTCAGGGACAACAGAGGGAAGTGAAAAAGACCAGGCCTGCTCTGTCCTGCTGGCTCCAGACAACTGTCCCTACCGCTGTCCCCTACCTCCTCATCCTTCCCTTCATCCTGAAGACTGCCCACTGTTTTATACCACCCACTTGTGAACCACTTCTGTGGGCTCTCCCTTTACTCCTTGACTTCGATCAGCACTAGGAGTCTCTTAGCAGGAACCTGCTGTCTGCGGCTCCTGCTTGTGAAAATCTGCTCTGAATTCTCAGAAACAGTAACGGATTAGAACAGGTTCTTAAGGAAATGAACCACGAGGTCAGCAGAACCCAAACAAGGGGAAGGTTAACCTTCATCGCAGAGTAACACATCACTTGAAAAATGAAATGAAGCCCAAGATTAAGCATACAATGCCTTTAGAAATTAGGCTTTTATTTAAATACTAGGCAAAGTTTTCAGATAAATACAGTAGGTCTACAAAAGTAAGGGTAAAACAAGAAAACAGATGCCTCTCTTCCTTCAGACCCAAACACGCTGGTGCACTTCTACTCAGCCAGGTGTTCAACGTATCTGTGGTTTCAGTCATGTCTGAAACATGAAGGGATAGTAGTTATTTCAGCTGCTGGCAGCATGCAGAGATTAGTAGCTAACTGTTGCTTTTTATTTTAACTAAATTAGCTGTTCTGTATTTCAAGAGACACTTCTGGTTTAAGAGGGAAGCCAGGTTGCTGTGCTCTCCAGTGCACGTGCTCCTCCACATGTAAGAAAGTGATGTAATTATCCTTCTTAACATGGTATCAGACATCCATTGACACCTGAGACAGCCTACCAAAACCAGCTTGAAAGAAGTTATTTTACCTACCTTCATAACCTCCTGCTTGTTTGTCAGCCACAAAGGAGGATAAGAACCATTTTGCTGAACCAGTTTTAGTCACAAAGACGTGAGAATACACCAAAGATAATACACGCGTCCTTACAGTTGGCTATAGAGAGCTCACAGCTCGTTAACAGCTGAACAATTTTTATAATCCTTAAAATCACTGTGGATTACAAATGCTTTTATTTTTCTAAAGCCGTGAGTGACCTACAGAACGCCAGCCACTTGAGTTTTCTAAAAATATCTCCAACACAAGCTGGGCAGCAGAGATTATATTACAGGATTTCTTTCAAGGTCACTTGCAAGATCTATGCTAGCAATGGCTTTAGTATCTCTGTTTCAGTTTTGTCCCTGGCTGTGTTGGGAGTGCGCTTTGCAAAAAAATCATCAGCAGCCATGCATGCCTGTGAGCTCCAAGCAGTAATAAATTACATTATCAGAAAATGGTATTGTATTCTTTTCCTCACCTCATGTGAGCATCCTGAAGGGAGGGGAACAGTCTTTGCAACAGAATTGACTTCATTCACGCAATGCTTTGTCGAATACAACCCATTCCACCTCTCCTCTCAGGCTTCCTATCTAAATACTAGTGCTACCATTTTATGAAAAGACTAGATGCAGTCTCTTCTCTGATGGGGGACGAGGAAAACTAATAAATATACGTTCTTGAAGAGACCCAAGAACACAGCAACAAGCAAAATACAAACCTCCACCTTCCTAAGAAAAAAAGCGTGCACACTAGAGGTGTGATAGAGAAATTTTGAGAGGAAAAAAAGAATTCTTTAGGAAAGTAAATCAGGTACGTAGTAATTAACTTTACTAATTATACATAACATAATCATGCACAGCACTTACCAAAGGCTATTGCTACAATGCAGATTTATTTTTTCACCTGTTTAAGTCTGATGAAGATTTACCACTGTAGACTTGACTCAGTTTCCTCTCATCAAGGCTCCTCCAGCCACTATGATCTGCATTCCTCTTTTACTCACAGAGCGGATAATGTTCGCTGTAACCAGTCATATTTAAGTGTCTTTATCTTGTGAGGGAGAAGGTTTGTGTGCAAAGAAATTCAACTAAAACAGAGATTTATCATCTTAATTTTTTACTAAAATTTGTACTAAAATCCCAGAAACCCCACAAAACTGCACCCTGCTGATTTACATTGTACTTACAGAAAAAAAGAGCCAAATATACAACTTCATGCTTTATTGTTGCATTATTGCCACATGAACAATTACAGAAAATTTCTTTTGCAATCATTTCAAGGTAACATCTGAACACCTCTTGTGCTTGTATGTTATTGTAACACATTTTAGAAGTATCAATAACCATCAGCAGGCAATCCAGATCACCAGTTACGATTCTTTATTTTGGGCGAGGTGATGCTTTGGTAAGGACATCTATGTATAAACACTGATACCTCCCAAAAACATATAATATGCTTTATACAAAGACATTTTCTAACCATACAGGTATTTCTGCACTCTAAAAGCCACTTTGAAAAGCCATCTTGAGCATCATACTCCATCAGGCCCTGGTGGTAGGTATCACTGTTTGGATACAAGAGTAAACTAACATCTCTGATGGATGTAGCGTCAGAAACAGTAAACAAATACCAATGTCTTAAAAATCAAGTCCAAGAACAGATGAATGCCAGTAATATTAAATTTACAGGATTTCCTTTAAGTGCATGTGGAAAGTGGCATCACAGCAATTATGAGTTGTTAGCAGAATTAGCACTCTCAAGCTCCTGAGAGGAAAAAGTCGCTCAATGTCTATCAAATCAAGCGCTACTTAGTTCAGTAGATATTGTACCTATGTTTGCTAGACAGGCGCAGGCTACTGTAAGATCTTGATGAATTAATTAATTGTAATTGCATGCATTAATGAATTGTAAATAAACTGCTTTTTAATCTATCTACGGCAGGAGTCAGATCCCCAGGAGCACTGATGGAAAAAACTGAGGGCGACATAGTAGGATATTGATAGTACATAGGGATGATTATTGGAACTCGGAATCGTGATGTCAACTATCCTGTCAAAAGACATTAATCACTGGTCTTTACTTAGGTGGACTGGCCACCTGTACTTAACCCAGAAAAGGAACATGTATAATTTTTTATATGTTTGATAAATAGCCAAATGCCTTGTCACCTAATTAGTGACGTGCACGAATGGATGAACGAGATGCCCACTGTCCCCACCTACTATCCAGTGAAACCAAAGCAAAGAGAACGGGCTTGGTAGAATCAGTGGGGAAAGAAGACCCTGGTGAGCCTGACTCTCGTCCAAACTCCAAACTTACATATCCATCTAAGTAATCAAAGACAAAATCCAGGTATTGTCTATATATGCGGCATATATTGCATTAACAACCAGGAGCAGTAGTTTGTAATTCAAAAGCATCCATGTTCCTAACGTTTAGTATTAGGATGGAAATCTGGTGTTGCTTTCAGAAAACAGAAATATACGTTTCTACCAGCTATTACTAGACACAGAGTGGAGGTACCCAGCCCCATCTCATCGTGTGCTTCTACACTGAGGTACGTTTAGTCTTCTGCTGCAGTCAATAGGATCAAGAGTAATCCAGCTCATCCCTGAAAGACACTTCCATTTGGTCAAAGACAAACTCTACCGCCTGTCTTGACTAAATCAGCATTGACTACAGCTGGAGTCTAGGCAGTACTTCAGACATACGCACAAGACTACCCAGCTCACTTTCAAGCCAGCAGCTACCAGTACCAAGTGACTGCGATGATCGGCTTCATCACTGACACAGCACACTGACAGCTACTGGCTGCACCATCAACGAGATGTCACCACTTTCTGTCCTCACTCTGCAAACACTCCTGCCAGCAAATTACCTCATGCAGATATTCCATGAGGTTCAACAACCCTTATGAATGGGTTACGCACGTGTACACTCATGCATGGCTATGAACAAGGCCTCGGACATACCGACATCAGAAACAGAAAGCATATTTGAAAAGTTATGTATATTCTAATACAGAATAATTCTTATAAACAACGCTTGTTCCTTAAGGCAAGTACGGTTATCTAATTAAACTGAAAATAAGGACTGCATACACAGATTGTACATCTTTCCTTGGGAGTAGAATAAATATATCCATGCATATCGTTTGCAAAACATTTAGATTTCAAGCCTATGAAGAGATGGAAATGCCAGGTCCCTCTCACACATATGAAGTGAGTTATTCCACTTGTGAAATGGGCTGTACTTCACATTATTTTAATGGTGTTTTAAATCAACTACTTCGGGAATAATGATTTAATCTGCAGAATTTTTTTTTTAAATAGTATTTTTTAAAAAAAAACTCTCCTCACTGGTTTTCTATACTATTTGATTTTAACATGAATGAACTAGCAAAGCCTCAAGTGACTCCAAACGTTCACTGCTTTGCCAGGTGAATTTTTGCAGCACTAGCTGCAGTACCCACTTTTTGGACGTTATTAGAAGTTTTATAAACCTGAGGGGTACTAAAGGCTGAACTTGTTTATAGCCAGTTAAAAACAGAAACACACTTTAAAAATGTAGGTGGAATGTTTAAAAGTTATTTTCATGGATTTTACAGAGACAAGTTGCAGTAGGAAAACGATAGAGGCAAGTGACTTTGAACTGTGGAATCAAAAGATATAATTATGTGGCCAAAACTAACCCCATGGCCCTGTTTGAAAATTAACTTTTTTATTCCTTTGTATCACTACTGTCCTTATTCACAGTAAGATGACTACGAAAAAATATGATGCTCAACAGAGGGTGAGTCATAAAGTTAAACACATTTACTAACGGTATCTCTTAATTTCAAACAGCAACCTCAAACTGTAAGTTAAAAAAGAAATCTGATTTTTCACCAGTTTATTTTAAGTTCAATTCTGGAGAGTCCTGAGCTCCTTCAGCTTACTATTGGAATTGAGAAATGACCTCAAAAATACAGCCCCCAGTGAGACCCATGAGATCACAAATCAGCTATGAACAGCAGCAATGTTCTTTAACTCTGATTTCTCTCCCCTCTCCATACCCACAGACTTCCAAATGGAAGAAGCTCAGCAAGACAGTGCAAGTGCAAAGAGGTGTAAAGAAGATTGAGCTGGATTTCTGCCCACTTGAGAATGTTTTTGGGCCCTTTTATCATCTCACTTGTTGATGTCAGAGGGCACAGTCACTGGAGTGTAACATCACAGGATACTGAGGACTGCAAGGGTTCTACATAATCAAGACAACCACTGATTTCTGTCTCAACACACACAACAGACTCCCTCCAGATAGTAAACGTACCAGTAAAAAAGGGCTATACTTCCTTACCAGCTTAGCATAAAAAACTACATTAACTATCTGCGATTGCGATGACACAACTAGAAGTACAAGTTTTAAGCTTATTAATAATCTTATTCATACTGAAATTTTATCTTGGCAATAAGAAAATCTTATAAAAAAACCCACTCCTGATCAGCAAATACTTAACAGAGAATTTTCCATCTGGGATAACAACTGAACAATGTCCTCATTCTTATTAACCCTTGAGAATTAAAGTAAAAGAAACACCATATTATTTTAGAGGTCAATTTTACTGATTTGACGGTGTGAATCCTAAAGGGTTTTCATCTTCTCTCGAGAACTTATTCACTGACGGCAATTTGGCTAAGATTTTGATGGAGAGCTCACTTGCGAGGCTGGTGGATGTGCTGTTTGACATGTTGTGGGTGAGGAAGCTTTTCCACAGAAGGATGTGGTTTCTGATGAGCCACCTGAGCTGCTGCTGGAGGGAAGTCCTTATCACCCTGTTCAAAGAACACACCAGGAAAAATATAAGAAAATCTTAAAAGCTTACTTTTCAGTTAAAGTGGATTTAAGTCTTTAAAAATGTGAAAAGCAGATGGAAAACAGTATTGCATGTTACTCTGAAGTCCCCCTGCACAAATCCTGTCTTGCCATTAGAATCACAGAATAGTTTGGGTTGGAAGGGACCTTTAAAGATCATCTAGTCCAACCCCCCTGCAAGGAGCAGGGACATCTTCAACTTGATCAGGTTGCTCAGAGCCTCGTCCAACCCACTTCAAGATTTCCCTTACACAAGTTTCGCTTGTTCCGATTACATACACCATCCAAGAACACAGTATCTTAAAGGGGAAAATGCTTCAGTGCTGAATAACTCCTCATGCTAAGTCACTTTCACTGGCTCCATATGGTCAGATCTCCTTGACGTGTTTGGCTCTGGTTTATCAACACCTTTCATACATTGGAGTTTCCAAAACTGGATGAACTATTCCATACATGGTCTAAAGCGTGCTGAGAAGAGGGGGATAAATCCCTTCCTTTGATCTACCAGCTACCTTCCTGTTAACACAGCCCAGGATGCTGTTGTCTTTCTTGCTGTCATGCATGCAGCTGGCTTGTGTCCAGCTGCTGCCTGCCATTCTTGCAGCCCGTCCAGGTCCCTCCAAGTAGTAGCCCTGCCCTCAAATTTATTGACTGTTCTGCTTTGGTGCCATCTACAAACCTGATGGGGAGCCTTCTGTCTGATAGAAACATTAAACAGGACAGGTCACAGTATATAAACCTCCATTTGACACTGATGAAAACTATTATATACTGTGAAACTTGAAAATATAATTGAAAGATTTATCTGGGTTCAAAAAAGCACTGCTAGAGAAGAAATTTTGATACATGTTTGGGAGCTGTAAAATCTCAGAAAATGGCAGAACAATTTTGCTCTTCATAGGTTAATAAACAAACCCGTAGCAGACAGGTTACTGAGGATAAATACTGAAGATTTCCTTAGTCACTCATTGGAGAGAAGGAAAAAAAAAAAAATAGCTACCCTACAATTATTAAAGTGCTATCAAAATTATGAAACATTCCTGCAATAATTATTTAGAAGTAATTAGGCATCTATAATGCCTAAATAGGTATCCACCTTGGTGCAGATGAAGGTCCACGAAACACAGCAGTGCCTGTCTACCGCCCTTACGGGCTAGGGAAATGGCATCACCTCGCTCTTTCCACCTGCGCGATCAGACACAACCACGGCATCTTACAGTAAACCACATTATGCACCCCGGTGATGTAAGGCCATCATGACAGAGGCACCTATCATACCAAGTCACAATAAAAACCCTGTCACCATGCACAAGGCATGAAATACTGATCATATGATTAATGGCTAGTTAATACTAATGATTTAGCATATGGATTTCCAGGTCCTGTCTGCTGTTAAAATCCATGGAGTAACACCTTGAATCCCAAGTACGTCAAGGCACGTATCAAGTACTTGTTTGAAACATGTATCTTCAAACCCATATCCTTACAGGCAGGAGTGTCACTCCTCATCACAGATCACGCTATAGCAGCAGACTTAACATGCAACCATTTTCAAAAGACATGAATGCAGTAATATCTAGCTTAGACATGAAAAGAAGATCCAATAAACTTAAAGTGTTAAAATTAAAAGTAAAATGGTGGAAGTAATTTCAGTAAATAATTTCAATTTCATACAAATCAAAAAGAATGCTCCAAGGGACTTGCACAAATACACAAAACATAAAGCCTATTCTCACAAAAGAGCGAGAGGAATGAAAAAGATTAATTTTGCTCTGATCAGTGATAATTCTGAAAAGCCTACAGTAAGTTTTCTATGATTTAAAGAAATTTAATGATAAATCTTACCCTAGCAACGACACCAGAGATGAACACCGTTGGTTTAGGTGGGCTGAAAAAAAAAAATAAGAGGGATTATTTGTACAAATTATTTAGAAGGTAAAAATGAAAAGTAAATCACACATACAGTGCAAAAAAATAGTGGCATCTTTGGCTATTATTAGTACTTCTGCAGCCAAGAACAGACCTGTAGGTTTTGGCTGCTATTACTTCACATTAATTATGACAGCAGTAAAAGGCTAGGCCAACAACACTGTTCCTTACTTAAAGCTGAGAGTCTTTGTTTGCACTGGTTTCTTAATCCTCAAATTTTATATATAAGCCGCCAGCAGTACTTTAGGCTTAGTGTATTTGTATTGCAACAATGAAAATTGCAGTTGGACTAAATATACTGCTGTGATAGAGAATAAAATATAATTCAAGTTTATATCTGTCAATCAAATGGATTAAGTTTCTGAGTCTCAAAAACAACAACACCCAGTACTCTAAATCACAGATTTTCAAACAGATATTTATCTACTCCATTACATAGAAGGAGAATCATGTTTGCAATAAAACAAATGTTAAAAAACATAAAGTAAAGTCTGCCCTGCTTTTTGAATTGCAGACCTTCATCCATGCCAACAGGAATAGATTCTCCATAGGCAGAATTCAACTCTGAAGCTTGGTCAGCACGAAGGGTCAGTTTCCCTGGGTCACTGATTTACTGAACTGACCATCTCCACATGGAGGCCAAAGTGCAGACAGGCTGCCACGTTTAACAGTTCACCACCTCTGGTGATGGGTATCGCCACAGCGTCCAAATTATAAATGCTTAGTAACTTCAGTAGTCCGCTGGACAAGTAAACCATACGTCTGCATGGAGTCTGCAGAAGAATTGAGACCAGGAGCTCCAGAGAATCTCCACCACAGAGGTAATATACATGGTAATATATATGGTAAGAAAACCATGTAACCTGAGGCATTGCACAGGGAAGGAGGGTGTGGAGGTTAAGTTGCGCCTCCCTCTGCACGTGACCGAGGACTCAGAGCATGTGGTTTGTTAACTTGGACCGTGAGAAGAGTCTCTACCCTGCAATATTATGGCTGACAAGGTTGGAACAACACAAAGCAAACACAAATCAAATGATTTATTAGAGGAATAATACAGATTATGATAATGCACTTTACAACTACACAGCTTGTAAAGATTTATTAGTATGATGTTATGTGAAGTTAAGGTAACAAGCAGTAGAGTATTAGACCTTAATTTAATGGTCTAATAAATATTGTCTGAACCCTCTAAGTCATGGAATTGCTACACAATCTCTGAACACCCTAGTTATTTAACAAGACTCATCATTCCTTCAAGAAGTTTTTTTTTAAAAATCAGAAAGACAAGATTAGAAAAAAAGGAGAAAGGAAGGAAGGAAGTTCTGCTCTGAAATATTTCCATTTAAGAGTTCCAATGATACTTCCTGCAATGCAAAAGAATATTTTGATACTGTATTAGACTTCTTCAATCTAATTTTGTTAGTATAAACTAACAACAAGCAAAGATCAATAGCAAAACACTTTCATTTTATCCTAATCGCACTGAGCCAATTAGTATGTTACAGTCTGCATGAGATTTCCTGGATGCTGAGTAACAAACTCAAAGAAATAACTCTGACTGAGAAAACACAGATGTACTGCAGTGGCTCAAGGCACCATTAGTAAACTAACACCAGGACATTACAAAGGAAATGAACAGTAAATGGAAAAAAAAAAGTGCAGCAAGTTATTCTTTAACTATACATGGAATCTGGCTTTAGTCACACTCAGAGAAACAGTTATTAGTTTGACATTGTATTATTACACAGTATTGGACAGTGAGAAATTCAAATCAGATGTATTTTTTCCTTACATTCTTACTATGACTCTTCAGCCTTTGCTAGGTTTGGACAATGGCATGAAATTCAAATCAACATTTCCCCCAAAAGAGCCTGTATTTGCTGAATGTGCTACAGCTTGTCTGCCTACCACCAGACTGTATTATCTGCTGTCTGTTCCATACTTCTTGCTTTAAAAACAAGTTAAACACTCCAAGTTTTTGGCCAAAAATGAGGACCAGAAGGAATCTCTAATGGCCATTTCAAACACAACCTTTCCATTGCAAATCATAAAAGTCTTCTCAGAAACCCTGGTCTCCTGTTTGAAATATCATGCTAATCAAAGGACCCAAGCTTGCAAGTGCCAAGTTGGGTACATGATAAAGCTGGATAAAGTTAGAATAGTTGGTACATTTTCATACTTATTTTACTTAGTTGTATGTTCTTTTGCCTAAGGAACTAGGCTGGAGATCCTATAATGATCACTTTCAGAATCAGTTAAGCTAAAAATCCAGTTTGAGGATGTTTCAGGTAGTACTGCAGAATTAGCTAGCGTATCTTTATAAAGACAACAAAACTCAGCAGTACCATTTTCCTGGTAAAAACGACATCCTTCAGATATAAAGCATTTACCTTGAACTCTATCATCAAACAACATATTTAGCCTTGTCTGTACGCAATTGGTTCCGAAACTGTTTTCAGTTCCACTTAGGAACAGAACACTAAGTAGGATTATCCCATCACTGCATGGTAGGCACCAAAACGCCTCATACTAACTTGTCTAATGTTAATGTGGAACATTTTAGGACAGCACAGGGCAATTCACTGACACACAGGGAACAACCTAATGGGAAATCAGAATTGTAAAACTGTATCTACATCCATATGCAGCTGGACAGATTTGTCCTTGACTTTCACCCTTATTTGCCCTCTCCAAGGCTTTTTGATTGGACTCTTCTTGTGTTATGCTAGATTTCCAACTTCTAAATGGAAGAACACTGACGTGGCTTCCAGCTCAAGCACCTCCACCCTCCAACCACAAAGATCTTTTACAGAAATTCCAGCATTCATTTCTGGCTGACCTGAGTTCCCACACTCAGCTCCAGGCACTCACTGTAATGAAGCTTCACCGCTTTACTTATCTGACTACAAAGGCAAAGTGCTTCGCTCCTGTGGAAGACACGCCAGCCTGTAAGGAAGCTAATTTTCATGCATTAATTATTCCCTAGTACAGAAAAAGACAGAAAGTTGGCCAGAAATGTGAATGATTGACTGCATCTGCATTTATGTTCTATGTTAAAGCCACTGGCTAGATTTTACTACATTAAATTGTGCCAGAAAAGATATTTAAAAATTTAATATTATCAGTTATTTTTGATGATCTATAGAACCAGAATCAGGCCAGAGTGTATATAATCACACATCTATACTAATGAGGAATTCAACGGATCAGAGAAAGGCCTGGATTATCAGTCACTGATTCATGCCTTAATTTTATTCTTTATGAAAGAAATCTTTCTACAGATGAACTTCTTCACAATAAATTCAAATCTCTACTGCCAGATTCTCAAATTGTTGGCTTGTATGAACCCAGATTAGCTGCCGGGACCATAACTCTGTAATTGCACTCGGAGACATCTACTGGGATTGCAGTGTTGCAACATCACTCACTATCTTTCCCAAGGACCTACTGAAAATAGAAACAAAAATTGAGAATATGCACAGGCTATCACCGCCACATTTGTAAAACACTTCCAAGTGCTTTAAATTCTATTGGTGTTTTATGCAAAGCACAACCTACATTTCCAGTATTTTGTAAGCTGTGATGGTTGCTTTGAGGATACACTTAATCTGATGAAAATCAGTTTGACAGATGTTGTTTTGAAGATGTAGTATTCCTTTGTCTAGGCGTCAGTAAACAAGAAAGTGAAAAAAATACTACTTTCTGGCAAAACTTGATTTTGTTTATACATACATGTGCTTTACAGCTCTTTAATGCACATATTTATTTAAAGTTAAATAATAGCCACAGCTGATATTGTGTAAGGAATACAATGGCATGTTTGCCCAGACTGCTTACGGTACCTCAATACTTACAGAGCAAATCCTTAGTTTATTATAACATATGGAGAAAAAGAACACATCTGTTATGATCTGAGTGTTCCAGGAACTTGCCCTGATTTTACACATGCAATGCTGCTAAGAATTGTACCTGTTTAACATCAGACTCTCTACTGGATTCATTCATCCTGGCTGTATTAAAATAAAATAAAGATTTCTATTATTTCACAATACTTAGCATAAGTAAGATCTTTATCTGACATTGCAAGTAAATCACCAAGAAGATGGGATACTTGAAAAGATCATTAACTGGGTGAAATGAGGCATTAACAGTACTAAAATCTTATGCCTTCACCTTAGAGGGACTGGTTGAACTGAAGTCTGACAGACATACTGTAAAGACAAACAGCAACACTGGAATTACCGTGAAATCTCCTACAGGCCACAGAGTATATATAGGGCAGATGAGTATTCATCCAACTCCATTTAAAACAGAGAAAATGAATAAATTAAGTTTTCTAAGTTAACAGGGAATTTTATAGGTGTTAACTATCTCTATGTGCAGTGTATGCACGCACACACGCACAGAGGCTACGCATGTATACATATATAGATTGCACAGATTCACAGCTGTTTTTCCTCCCAAATGCAGGAAAAAGCGCATGTTCCCACAGCCGCACAGGGGATGAACACCTCCAGCTACTCTCCTGTTTGCAGCATCCAAATTGCCTATCGCAGTGTCACTTGATGGGATGGATCTGAACCTGATGCTGGTTTCCAGTGGCAGGTTGAATGGCAGATCCAATCTGGAGGAACAACTGTAAGCACGGCTCACGGTGCGATCCAAACCAAAAGCCTATGTTTAGAGTTGATAAACCAGGAAATAGAACCACACATATGCATCATTCCTTTCCACAGGAACTATAATAATTTCCTGAAATGTGGAATAAGTCTTACTGCAGCCAGCCAGTGTAGAAGGCTAATGCTCTATGTTCATTGGTGATCAGAAAAATCAAAACAGCATCCTAAGACAAATAAAGAATGAAGAAAAGCAACGGTAAAAATAGTACCTCACAGTATACCTCATTTATAATACTGTACTCAGTCCAGGAACATCATAGAGTAAAGAATTAAGAGCAGAAATACTTGAGAGATCATGGACAACCTTCTGTATGAGGAAAGAGCTAAGAACTATTTACAT
This sequence comes from Chlamydotis macqueenii, assembly GCF_036417535.1. Classification (NCBI taxonomy): domain Eukaryota; kingdom Metazoa; phylum Chordata; class Aves; order Otidiformes; family Otididae; genus Chlamydotis; species Chlamydotis macqueenii. The sequence continues at coordinate 86,556,643 of NC_141557.1, read as the reverse complement.
ACAGTATACAAAAGAGGGGGAGAATATTGTTCCCATTTACCTTCTTTATACTGCAAGTAGAAAGTAACACTTGAAGAAAGTAGCAGACATACATTTAAAACTAATAATAGCAGATACCTTTAAAATACCATAGAATTAAATGCAGAATCTCCTGAAAATAAGGCAGCATCAAGATCTTGAGAGATTCAAAGTAGATATTTACATGATGCAAACCCATTCACATCAGTAAGACAGAAATGTGCAAGAGTCATATGAATGCTGATGCTCCAAGGCTAAAGTTATCCTTAAACTGATCAGGACTACAAAGAAATCAACATTTAAAATAGGTTTGCCTACTTCAAAAAGGACAGAACTCCACAGATCCAAGGCTTTTGTTAGGCTAGAAGATTTTTTTCTCAAAATAGGTAAAAAAAAAAGTATTAAATCTTTAAAACTACATTAAACTAATCCTCTAAATGGGAATGATTCATATTTGTCTTTTCATACTCATGGGAATTAATTATATGTCTTATGACTGGCAACCACCTTTTGCCCTTTAAGTAGGCGTGGCAGATAGACATATTAAATATATAAATAATAGCATGAAGTGTTTTTCAAAGACTTAGGAACCACAAATCATGTCATAATTTTTAACTACCAAAGAGTAACAGCAGAGTTTGTAATTAATTTGATGTTTCCTTCCTTCAATGAAATTATCAAATCATACTGCAACAGACAGTTGGCCTCTAGCTGTGGAAAGCAAAGGAGAAATTCCTGCCACAGGCTGTGAACTGAAGAGGCAGCAACGCAGAACCCGGAGCCGTGTCCAGCTCCCTGAACCATCGGGCAAAGGCAGCGTGCAGATAGCACACACCTCGCCCCTCCAGCACACCAAAACAGCAGGGACTTGAAAAATGAACAGAACCTTCTACTGACCAGCTTGCCCTTTATTTCCTTGCTCATTTCCAAATAAACATACCATTCACTCTTGTTAACAAGTTGCTTAGGCAAGCAAAATGAAAAACATTTATGAAATAGATAGGAATAGAAAAACCTGCAGTTAGTCATTGATCCCCCAACTGTTCCCTAATTAAAGCAAGCTTTGCTATCTTCTACCTTGTCCTGGCATGATATTCACTCCACGAACAGAAAGTTCTCCAAATATTCCGAGAAGAATTTCATCTTCAGTCAACAAAACTTCAGACTTTAAGCCTGCCCTTAACTTTCTGGAATTAAAAGCATTTTGGCTGTTGTTTAAAACTTCTAGCTTCATCTTCAAGGTTGCTTCAGAATGCGTATTTTCTGGTTATGAAACATGAAAGCTAACTAGTCTTAGTTTCAGTCTAATGCCTCTTTAAAGATGTCCAGATACTTCTTTATTAGAGGTGCTTATATGAATCTATATAGTTGCCTTTGATTTTGGCATTGTCTGTGAAAATAAATTCCAAGATGATTAAAAACACACTGGGACGATTAAAAACACATTTCTCAGCAATAGAATGAAGCTAACAAGCACACTGCTCATCAGCTCGCCTGAAATACTTTCCCATTCGTTATAATACACTTAGGTTATTAATTTCCTGGACAGAAAAGTAATAATTAGTCTGACTACCACAGGGAAATATTCTAGTTGATTGCATGGGGATATACAGGATCTGATATTCTATAGTAATTTATCCCGTTGAGGTCATTTATTTATCTACCATAACTTTCAAGCCTTTAAGATCACCCACAGGATGGCACTGTTGAACCTCTGAGTATCATGTACAGTAAGCAGGGAACAACCTCAAAGAAATCCAGGTGCTGTGGCAAATACTAACACAAGTTAAAAGCAATTACTTCTCCTTGATGCCAAATCTTGAGGAAATACGTAAGTCTATACACACACACACAAATTCATACACATGCCTACAGAGACTACTTTTGGAAAATCATTTTCTTGTCCCTGTGTATTAATCTGTGCCCTGATAAACTCCACGAGATTGCTTCCACTCTGCTAAATTGTTCCTCTTCCTATGCAGGAAGAACTCAATGCCCTATCAGGAAATTTTAATGACTATGTGAATAGCAAAACAAATACAAGCATATTGGGTGTCCTGATCTTTTAATGAGGTGGTAAATCACTGGTCATTATATTTAATAGCAACTGATTGACATTCATTGTTCTTACATTCACTGCCAACATATTGCAGCATACGGTCTGATTAATCTCACCAGCCTCTCATTCATCTTTGTTTTTAGTGCATGTGTTAGCCATAAAATAAAATTATTTAAGAAATATATCCACCATCTCTTATCTGCATTGTTGTACGTGACACTGCTATCAGCAAGTAAAGTTCTCTTTCATGTCTTCTTCTGATCATAAAATGAAGATTTAAGTATTTCACCTTTTCTCTAGACCCAGAGGATTAGAAATAGCCCAAAATTCTCCAACTGAAGGTCCATTTATTAGGGTTCAACCCTGTTATTGCAGTATCTACATTAGCTCTTAGTGAACATCAATGACAAACTTCTCACAGACAGAGACTACAGCATTAGCCCACTTAACTGTGGAAAAAATGAGAGCTATGAAAACTGACATAAAGCAAGCAGTACTCAAATGGTGATATAACTCAAAGGAAACCCTAAAATAAGGAATGAAGTAGGGTAGACTTTAAGCATTTGCAAAATGGCCAAAGACCATGGTGCAAAGCGGAGAGAGGACCAAGTCTTCCACGTGTTAGTCAAGTGCTGAAGTGTATCCCCATGCATGTTCTGTTCCCATGATAGTACCACACTTTCATACAGAGAATACCACGACCAAGGGCCTGCACTGCAGTGTCTCAGATATAGAGACACATTATCCAGTTGCAACACTGCTGTAGCCCCTCCATCTCCCAGCAGAAGAAAGATGGAGGAGAACTGGAAAAACAGCCTGACACTGTACTAGGAATACACAATGTCAGTGCAGTGAAGGAGACACAGAAGGTAGCAGCTAAGGAGAAGGTGAAAATCTTCTCGCTCCTGGCCAGGTAAATCTATGTTTATCTCAGAGACACACAACAGTGGCTCAGAATTTCCCAACCTTTTCTGTTAGAATTCATACCTGAATCTTGCTTTCCAATGTTTCAAGCCATCAACCATCCACTAGATGTGCACCTTTCACTCTCCTACTGCTCTGCACAATTGCAACATGGTTTCTTAATACCCCAAACTACACTGCAGACACAAAGTCAAATGTGCATGTACGTGTTTGCACGTGCATAAATGCTACATCATCTTCCACAGCCACAGCACTATTGTGAGGAGTCTTCTCAGCACAATTTTACACCATGTGTTCTGTATGGTCTCCATTCTGCAGTGGCACCCTACTGTTATGCAAAGCTCTCAAAGCAAATGCAGACTAAAATCAGCATTTTTTTTTCCACTTCTGTGGCTGCTCATAGCTCTGCCCGCAGCAGAACAGACCACGATGAAGTTCTTGTCCATTTCAATAGGCAATTCCTGGGAAAGCTCTGAGCACAATAAATGGCGTTGTGGAAGATCATGAAGAATCTCTGGTAGTATCAGATCCCATGCTGAAGACTGGCTGTACTGGCCAGGAACTTGCTTTAGTTCAAACCCTGCCAAAGTTATCAAAACAATTCTCCCTATTCTCCAGTGGCAAGTGGCATTTCTAGAGGCATAAATCTTGTAATAGGAATAAGAGATCAGTAAATCCTGGAACCTGGAATTCCTCTTAATTCAGACATAGAAAAGAACAAATACATTCTTTCAGTATGCAATCTTATGTTTAGAGCTCATAAAGGAGCAATAGAAGACAGAATTTTAAAATGTTTTCAACTTAATAATTTACTTTTAATAGTAAGAAACCTCCTAACCCCTAATAAACTTAGTCAAGCTAGGTTTTTAATGTGAAAAAAAAAGACAAGGAATAAAGTTCTCTAAAAGAGATTCAGACAAGGGTGCATCTTTGTTCAAATGAACTTGGAGAAATTCAATTGCTCCACACAGAAAGTGACCTCCGTTGACCCGAGAGGAAGCAACCACTTAATTCCTCTACTACCATTACTACACCTGCTGCTGAGCTGTGGCCGTTGTCAAGGCAGCATCTTCATTTTCCATCTAGAAACATCCAGTCACCTGAACACAATCAGAACAGACTGTTTTTTCCTTGAAGAAAAATCCTTGAAGAAATCAATAGCAATGGGATTCAAAGCATTACAATCTATAGGATTTCAAGAGGAGTTCTTAGATTGTAAGCTTTCACTTGGTGAAATAAAAGTCTAGCTTTATTAAGTCCTAATAAAGACCATGACAATGCAAATGGGTGACAGATCAACTATCTGAATATAGTTCTACAGTAGTACCTATTCATTTCAGTGGGATGTAGAAATTTTAAAGCAACTACAAACTCCTGAATGTCAATACCATTTTCCATTAATCTACCAAAAACAACTGCTAATTTTCTAGTTCCGTCTGTTAGATCTGTCACCTCCTGGTGCTCCATTTGTTTGAATGGCTTTTAATTGCTTAAATAATACCTAAAGCAGTTCATTTCCTTAAAGAAGTACTATAGCACCTGGAAGACAGCAGCTAACCTCATGGAGATGTTTCCTTCTACCATACAGAATAGGGTTAGATTACTTTTTTTTCTGTTCGTGGTGCACATGTAGCTTTGCTTCTTCACTTTGCTTCTACAGGACAAATAGATCAGTCTCTAAGGAATGAAAACAAAACAAGCATGCACAGTCTCAGTGGAGTTTATATTTATTAAACAGCAGTAATACTGTTGGTACTTTATACTGGTAGTTTGTACCAGTCTTTTATACTGAAAATTAGAGCTATTATTTGAATTTATTATTCAGATGAGACAAAAATTCTGAAACAAACTAGCGATGATCAGTTGAAAGCGACAAAGCTAGATGTAACAATAATGTATTTTGGGAAATGGTGTCTATCTGTGGTCACTTATCCTCAGTCTCATAGCGATTCCCAGAGCGTCTACCATATGGCAAATGCACATCAAGTGGTGAGGCAAGACTACAACTCAGGCTGCTCCCAGACACCTAATGCTGAGGTCCAACGAGTATCTGCTCTCTGGTGCGGGGCTCAAAAAAAAAAAAAAAAAAAAAACCACCACAAAAAAATAAACAAATTAGGTGAATCACTACAGGGTTTTGGTCACAACCTGATAGTTAGGTTTAAGAACCCAAAAAAAGAACATGAGAAGCCAGATTTATACCCGATATATTTACTGCTTTTACTTGTATTCACTTACAATGTTAATCCTCCTTTCACACAATTTCCTGAGCTGACATATGAAAAAGTGATATGTGCAAACTTTTAAATAGCAAACAAGTTTGCACACTCCTTTCATGCCAAATATCTACCCCTTCATTTTGAGTTTATAAACACAAAAAAAAAAAAGCAAAAAAGTCAGGTGTAAAGAGAACATCCTTAATTTATCAAAAGGCCAAACCATTTTCTAATTTTCATCCTCTATATTTATGGCCAAATTTTGTATTAACCAATGTGGCATTCCTATTATTAACCTGCACTTTCAAGAGAGAAGACAGACCTCTTGTGTATACTCGCTTGGAATACTTGCTGCTATGACATTAAAATTGACAGAAGAGTATTGGGCTCCTGTCATGTTTATTTAAAATCTTTATAGAGAACTCGTCCATGGAGACATACCCTAGGCACCCAGATGACAGCAATGCTATTGCTGCAACATAATGGCCAGCTGCAAACTGAAGTTTAATTTCATTTTTGTCTATCAGAGGGATCTCTTCTAGCTACTTCCAATTGCAAAGAAAGAGAAATTTCCACAAATTTTACAGCAGCAATCCTTGTTCATTACTGTAACACATCAGTGGAAGTAGAAAGTAAAAAAAGTGTGCAGGAGATTTAAGCGAGAAAAGCAAGCTTTGTTATGAAGCTCTGCTGTGAAGAACGGTAATGTTTCCTGCTGCAACACAGAGAGGATAATAGCACAATCCACAGTTCAGAAAAAAAACACTGCAATCATGCTACTTGATCTGGGAGTGGAAGTAAGAGAACAAGGACAGGTAGCTCAAGAATTTTGTGAGTATTGGGCAGAAGTACAGTAGGAGAGGAAACTAGAGACGCAAGGGGAGGGAAACGATGGGGAAAGAGGAGAGGGGAAAAAAAGAAAGAAAAAAAAGAGGATCCTCTCCTGTGGCAGTACTGCTGAATAAGTTATCAGGAAAAATTTCCTAAAACATAATGGAAGTATAAGCTCCCGTTACAGGCCTAGACAACAGGGCAGAAGAGACATCCAGGGACACGCTTCATGTGACAAGAACTAGGTACATTGTTTTGTAGGCAATAGTAATCCCAGAGAAAGCACACGAAAAGATAATGCAAAAATGCCACTGATTTGCCCATGAAGTGCTTTGGTGTAGATACTGCAGGGTGTCAGTAATGGGCATGTTGCCACGGGCCTACCACCTCCTCCAGACAAAGAGCTCAGCTACGACCTTGTTAAGTGTAAAAAGGGAGACGACACTGGTGCACAAATACTCCCTCTCCTCCCACTTTTCTGTGTGTCTGGGCCAAACTACAGTCCCATGTATGCAATTCCCCCCAACACATTTTCTTGATGTCACATGGAGAAACAATTCCAGTGTTTTGTAGCCTATGCAGAGACACAGAGCACTCTAAGAGAGCACCAAAAGATGGATTTGCAATTCCTTTGAAAAGCACTGATAAACTATCAGCAGCAATGAACCACCAGGCATCTATATATGAGTTCTGGTACTTCTGCTATTTCCAGAACCCTAGTTTGATACAGACCACTGGAGATCCTCAATCTATTATGAATCAAAAGGTTATGACTTGAGCACTTAAAACAGGAAGACCACAACTGTCCACAGCAGAAGAAAACTGCATGGGAAACTGTGTATCTGCTCAGTGCTGGTACAGCACAACCATGATTTGTGATAGAAATTATGTACCTAGTGTTGTGTCAAAGGGGGAGCTATGACCATCCGTGGAAGTAACAGAAGTCATGCTGATTTTAGTCTGCACTCACATTGCAGCGCTTCAAGTAACAGTAGGGTGTTAACGCAGAATGGAAACACTACAGAAAACACAAGTAAGCCAATTCACTGTTAAGAAAGTCCACCTTGAAGTAATTCCTGTCTATCTTTCTGTAGGTCTGACAGACTGGCAAGCAACCTCTTGTAACTTTCTCATCAATCAATGTTCAGAAAGTCTCATTTTTATTTCACTTAGTGTTATCTCACTGGCACTCTTGGCATATGAACCAATCTGATCAGCTGTTATCACTTCTTTTAGGTATGGTAATCTTGAGGAACAAATTAATTAAAAACTTAACCCAGGCTGACAGGTGTGACTATTCAGTGGTGGTTTTTTTTTTAATGGAAATGCATATTTAGAACTTCAGGAAGACTTGTAATTATTTCAGGTAGGTCAGGTTTTGGATCAGATCAAAATATTAACATTGCAGTATAGAGCTGTAATTTGGTGGCGTTTATGTCCTTGGAAAAATCCAAGGGAAATCTATTCAGTATCTCAGCTATTGTACACATAATACGCCAATTTCAAAAGCAGTTTGTGAACTTGAAGTCTAGGTATTTTCATTAATATACCCTACTGCAATTTCCAAAGGGGTCAGGCATTCACAATTTCACTTAATTTAAACAGGAACACTGTACCTCTGAAAACCGAGTGAAGAGTATCAAGTAGGCTACTTGTACTTGAGAAACCACTTCTGAATTTTCAGTAGAATGTGTAACAGCCTGCATAACACTATCAAAGAAACATGCCTGATATAATCCTTGGGGAAAATGTGAAAATAATTTGAGCATGAACGCAGAGATTAAACAGGATAGAGCAAAAGAGCTGGTGGTCCACGACCTCTCACACGATTTTAGTCTATATAGTCTAGTTTTCAACAGCTAACCGATATTTTTCTATAAACAATTTGGCTGCACTGATAAGAAAATAGAATATTGTGCAAAATGTGGACCTCACAGCCCAAAAGATCATAGTCCTTTTAAGTACAGAACAACCATTGCAAGCAGAAGCCAACTCAAACACCATGTGACCTTGCCCTTGGACCTGCACTTCAGTATCTTCTTCCCTAGTGGCTTAGCTGACTGCAGCTTAGGCTGTTAGCAGCGCCCATAAACAGATGCCAGGCCACAAGTCTCTACCCTTGTCTACCAAGATGATATTTTCATCACAGAAGTTTATCAAGTTCGTCAAGTATGACTTCCCTTTGGTGAACCCACGCTGAGTACTCCTGATTACTTTCTTGTCCTTTTAGTGCCTGGAAATAATTTCCAGGATTAGCTGCTCTATCACCTACCCAGGGACTGAGGTGAGGCTGACCAGCCGGTAGCTCCCTGGCTCCTCCCGACTGCTTTTTTTGAAGTGCTTATAAACACTGGGAATTTTCTTCTTGTTTAAAGAAATACAATTCTTACCTTAAGAGTTTCTCTTAGGCACTTCAAGAAAACAAAAAAGCTACTGTAAGGATAGGACTGAAATGTCAAAACTATGAGTAAGACACTTTCTTCTTCAAAAGATTTTGTTTTCATTTAGCTTTTAACTTACTCGAATCTTTTAAGTGCCAAATACAGCTCAATAAAGAGCAATGTCAACTTTTTAAGTTGAGACATATACATCAGATTACGCAGTGATTATTCTACAATAAATATCAAAGATAATTACAAGAAATTATCACAATATCCAGTTTTTTTTTTAATTTAGAATTAACTATGTATATGTACATGCCTCTATGAAAAGCAGCAGAATAGCTAGTTTCAGCAGTATTTGCCCCGCTAAAGAAACTTTGGATATAGAGAAGGTCTTAAAAGTTCTTATCTAGAAAAATAGGTTTTACATAGTGATATTTGCACAACAAAATTTTATTTCCTCCTTCCTTGTATTTCTGAACTCAAGTTCTGTGTAAAACAATTCAACACTTCTAATATCCTCATCTAACAGATTAGAGACTTCTGGGGTATGGAAACTTCAGGAATTATTATATGGAGATGTATTTGAAGTATGGAGTACACATAACACTAAAAAAAAGTACTGTATCATTGATATAAGGTCTAGATAAAACTTGAGCTCCTGAAACTGTCTAGGGAAATTCACGTAACATTCCCGGAAGGTAAAAAAATTGGGAAGCACAGACCTCAACAGTCAACACTGTTTGTCTTCACAGAAACTGTGTGGATTAGCAGACATCAAAAACTGAAGACTGGTGAACTTGTGACTCAGCAGCATCTTAGTCAAGTCCTGTGAAAATTAACTTGTAAACCAATTTTTTTTTTTTAATTAGCGTTTTCACCCTAAAATAAATGGTACAAAGCTGTCCAAAGGTTGTCTGGTGGCTGCTTAACTCCACTCTGCGGGAGACCAAAGTCATGACAGAGGAAGTGAAGTCTGTCAGTTACCACAGTAAATTACAACTATAAAGACTAAAAATCCAGTTCTGAGAGCAGAGAATAAGGAACCACTAACAAAAGCGACACCATAAAAATAATTCTAAAACTGGAATAAATACACATAGGGAAACAAATGAAATCAGTGCCTAGAAACTGCCTTTTACTTTAGGGGCCCCTGAGATGCTTCATCATGTTTATGGCTTGAACACAGGAACCTGTAAACATCCCTTTTAAAACCAATACACAATACCCTTCACATCAAAGCTTGCTTTGGCTGAGATTACTTCCATAGCTTGGAAAAAAAAAAGCACATTTCCTAAATTAGACCAATATTAACATTTGAAATAACAATCTTCTGTTACTATAGGACGCAGGGTCAACTTTTTTCTATTGAAAAGACAAAGTTTTGAATTAAAATTTCTATTCATTACAAGTTATCCTTATGTTTACTCAACAGCTCAGATCTTTAGACCTTATTATCTGAAGAAAAAAAACACACTAAGGTAATCTGAGGCCTTCTACACTTCTGTGTGCTCCGGTCTATTAATCCAATGCAAAAAAAAAATTCCAATTCACAGCTGGACAGCTACTCCTGTGCTGTACTTTGACAGCATTAGTTCATGCACTGCAGACGACTTTAACTATGAGAGCTTCATCCAAGATAATGCCTGTGCCTGTGAGAACGAACCCCTTATCTATGGCAAGAAGTGCTCTCTGAGATGCTGAACTGTTTGGCTGCAACAGACGGATGATAATCTCACATGTTCTGTATCACTATACTCTGAAGTTCAAGAAACCCAAGAAAAATTATCTCTGTTTCTCCCAGATACCTTAAGATCAGTACACTCATTGGCTAAGAGTTGTTTTCTGGGATCAGCTGGCTCTTGGAATTCATCAGCTAAGGGAAGATAAATGCAAAAAAGATCAAGACGTTGAAGATATGTACTACAGAAGTCATGGGGCGGGACTTGCATGACATTACTCAGTGGAACACCTCTAGCTATACAGAAGTCAGAGCACATTACCTCTTAACTTTTTAAAAATGCATCCTGATACTTCTTGAAATACTCATGCATGACTGACAGCAGAACTGAGATAGTTCCCACCAGGACTTGACTTCCTCCACATCAATGAGGCTGCCTACCCTCTGCAGGCAGAAGAAATCTCTACCACAGGAAGTGCTGATCTCTTGGAAAACAGGGATGTAGCCCAGCTGTTTGAGTAACTAGCTTCAAGGGAAGGTAAGTCGTTCTGCTATACTGAGAGTGGAAGCAATTTTAAAAAGAGGCAGTATTGCCACAGCTTACAGGAGAGTCTCAACTGCCTCTTCTTTGTCAAAAATGTTCCCTCTGGCATTTGAGAGTGTGGCAAAAAACCGTGAGGTCTTGAGGAGACAGCATTGTTCTTACGATGGCCTACGGACACAGGAAAGGCAAGATGCATAGGCATCTTCACGGGTGAAAGAGAAGTCTGAATATTTCATATAGATAAAGGTCCACAAGACCAAAAGCTCATCTAAATTTCTAGCTATGTTAGGAGGTCTAATGAGAAACACCATCACTGCTCTTAGATAAAGCATTTGTGCTTCCATGTATCTGCTACACACGTACTAAGGCAGAGCAGAGCTTCATGGCCCAAATGGGACTGTCCTGCAATTTTCACAGACAGCAATATCCCCAAAACCAACACAAAACATCAGCTATGCTTTATCATCACTGCTTCCATGTGTTTTCCCTACTACACACTGTTACAGAGGAAAATCTCAGGAGATCTGAGTGCAGAAAATATGAGCTTCACAGGTCAGGCAGGAACAGATGAAGACAAAAAAGACAAAGATTAGGATTTGTGAAAGACAGGCAAAGGCACCTGAAGATAAAGCGGAGAGAAATGTAACACAGAGTGCTAAGTGGTGAAATACAGGATATAGAGGATGAGGCTGAAGAAGAGATCAGACTAAGTTTTACAATTAATACACTACATTTCTCTCACGCAGCCCTGGCGAACAGCAGTCTCAACATGAGCCAGCAGTCTTCCCTGGCAGCATACAAAACCAGTAGTATTTTGTGCTGGAAATTATCCCCCTCTGCTGAGCACTCACTAGACCACATCTGGAATACTCTGTCCACTTCTGGGTCCCCAACATAAGACATCAATAAAGTGACTCAGTGAGGGCCATAAGGATGCTCAGGGTGTTGGACCACTAACCCTGTGAGGAAAGGCTCAGAGAACTGGGTTTCTTCAGCCTGTAGGAATGAAGGCTTTGGGGAAACCTAAGAGCAGCCTCCCAGTGCCTACGAGGAGGTTATCAAGAAGACAGAGTCAGGCTCTGAACAGTGGTGTATGGTTACAGGACAAGACACAATGGGAGTAAGGGTTCAGATTGGTTGTGAGTAGAAACTTACCCTGAGGACAGTGGAGCAGTAGAACAGGTTGCTCATATGGATTGTGTAGCCTCCATCTTTGGAGGTTTTCAAGACCTAGCTGAATAAAGCCTTGAGTATTCATTCTGGTCTGACTTCATAGTTAACCCTGCCTTAAGCCCAGACTAGAGACCTCTTGAGGTCCTCTCCCACTTGAATGATGCTATGATCCAGAGCCTGAACTGCATTTGTAAGGTGCTATGGTTTATGAGAAGCTTAGAAGTATACTACTTTAAACCAGGCAATCTGCCCCTCATAATTTGTTTCTAATAATGACCAATAGTAAACCTTTAGTAAAAGTGCTAATCGCTAAAGAAGGTATACAATGATTACTTCCCTGTTATTTATCTTATCGACAGCTCCTTGTCTTCATCTTCCCATCCAGCCTGGCAAGCAGTTGAGAGATTTCTGAAGTTTCACCATTGCCTTTCGTGTCAACATACATCTGAAATAATCTCAAAAATTAACTTACACTCCCATCTACCACGTACCCAGGTAAAAAACAAAGTTCTGCTAATGGTATGTACATTGTTTAAAATGAAAGAGGCTGTTAAGCATCTTCATCCCACTCTTTATCAGTTTATGAACTAGATGTTACTTAATGGAATCTAGATGATTCTACTCAGTTTGTCTACTAATAAACATAATTTTAAAAATTGCATTGAATATGCAACTCATTTCCTTCATACTTTACTCTCATATAACCCTGTCTTTCTTTATGGAACAGAACACACCTCTTATGATGAATGAGGACTATGCAGAAGGAGATTCCCCTGCTGTTTTTGAAAATAAGCTAAGGAATGCTCAAAAGAGAAAACATCTAGGGCTAAGGGAGTCCAGAGATTTCCTGGAGAATGAGCCAAAAATATACTCAGCAAATCACATAACCAAACTTCCAAACTTTCCAGAGGCTCTACTTTTCTTTCTTTCCTTTTTTTTTTTTTTCACTTTAATATTAAACTCAGACTCTTCATACATTAAGAATGTTTTAAAAAACAAACTGATGCTGGAAGCAGCACTTGTAAGCACCATGAAAAAGCCCACAAGAAAATTATTCAGAGACTGCTGTGAAAAAAGATTTCTAAAGTGTAATAAATAGGAACTAGAGCCACAGGAAATTCAATGTGGATTGTAAAAGGTTGAGCGAGTAGCCACTTAATGGCATAAATTCTGTGAAATAAAGCAAGTTCTGAAGAAAACTTGGAGAGTTGATCACGCAACTAAATTTGGGCCCAAATTTAACTCTAATTCTTAGTTTAGGGGGGTTTTTGTGGGGTATTGTTTGTTTGAAGTCTTACTTTAAGACAACTTTTGCACATATGAGGGTTCTGATTCATATAATTTAAGTGTGATGGTCTAATAATTAAGAGAAATTAAGTCTGATGCAGTTGTCATTAAATTCACAAACATGTCTTTAAGAACGAACAAGTCTTTGGCAGCTCCTGCTGCTTTTACACGAAACCACGAAATCAAAGCTCAATGAACGTTAAGTAGATTTTTTTTTTTTTTTAAGCTTAGTTTAACCTGGTGATATTATTCAGGCTATCTGACACCTTTCATGCAGCAGGATAAGGAAAAGGAAGATAGCTTTTTTTGTTCTTCTGAAGAGCACTTTCACAAGGGGTGCAGGGTTGCACATAGCTCATTAGATAGCAAGCCTGCAGGGGATGAAATCTTCTGCAAGTTTGCTTTTAAAAAGCGAAGTCGGAAAACAGATTTAATCACATAGTACCATACTGACCAGCACACTGATGAAGAACTGTAGATTGTTATATTCACTGAGAATATTAGTTACTTAAGCCAGAAGTGTAAGTGATGAGTAGTAGTAGTAATGAGCTGTCATCCTCTGCACTGGCCAGCACTGCAAGAGGTAAGGACACTGATAATATCTTGTGTCTAGTTCCTGGCCACAAAGACACAGCAGAATTAGAAGCAACTATGCTTTTCTGCACTCCCTCCTGTTTCTCAAGTTTAATTCCTTCCGCCATTCCACTTTGAATCTTGATTCTGATCTCCTCCTTCCTCTCCCTCTTTCTACCTAGCTCCTCATTAATTTCAGCAGGCCTCTCACTCTGTTTTCTACCCTATCGAGTGCAGTCCAGGTCGCTCTCTCACACTTAGACAACTCCACCTTCCCATTATCTTTTCAACAATTACAATCTTTTCTTCCAAGAGCCTTCTCTTACTCCCTGAACCTCCCTTCTTTGTCCTAGATAGATATTCATCCCCTCAGGATCTTTAATTCTTCCCCTTATTATCTAGCTCTGATAAATCACTGCTTGGAGACATTAGTCCCCGGATATTTCTGCAGTCAGGATCCTCGGATGATTTACTTTTTATTGCAGGATCAAAAAAGGAACTTCAGGGAAGCAGACCATTTCCCCGCTGATGCTAACCAGTACCAATCCAGAGCTGTTAGCAGATTGCAAAGAGAGAGAAAAAAGCAATTCTTCAGGAAAGAAACAAATGCCTACCTATATTTAAGCGTCAACTTAACTTGAAAGTTTTCCTAAAAATCTTTCTGGTACTGTTGTGCAGTTTTGTCCTCTGTCAGAATGTAAGAGCTGAAAATGTTATGTCTGTCCTTCAGAAAAATCTAAACAACTGCTGGAACAAAACAATGATAAGAAACTGGTGGCAGCAGTAAAGACAGCTGCCTACAAAGACAGCACTTAATCCAGATTGGTTCCTGAAGTCTTACCTTCCTGAGAAACCACTATCTTTTCTATTTCAAAGCCGGTCTCACAGCAGTATTTGGCAAGCTTATTTTAATTTTGGAGAGAACCAACCGCATTCTGTGACTGCCTAAAAGGTAATGCGTAATTACACTAGTCTGAAGCAGTAACAATAAAACTTTGATGATTCATACAATTGGTTCCAAATTTATCTATGCCAGTTGCCAAGCAGTTCTTTTCAGTCTTTGCTTTGATCAGAGAAAGTGACCTTGCTGTCCTTTTAATACCAACTGTAAAATAAGCTTGCAATTAGTTCTTAAAGTTCAAGTGATTCTAATGAAATCTCTTTTGACCAAAAATGCAAATTAATGCTTTAGTTCTACATCTTTATAGTTCAGGGAATTTGGATTGTTCTCTGTACCACATACACTAGAGTAGGGAAGAAAATATTAACAGGATGGAAAACATTGTGATAAACATACTAACATGTCACCAGAACTAGCAATATTTTTATGCCCATGGTAATTAGCAAATATTATAAAAGAAGGGCACAACAGTTGTTTAAAGCTTTTGATGAAAAGAGCACGAAAACTTGCATTATTTCTACATAAGCAAAATTTATAGGCAGCTGTTCCCAAAAACATGCATGTTTCAGCTCTTCCTTTCTCATTAAGTCAAACAACAGCTAAATAATAGAGCTGAAAACCATTTGGTACCAATGTATTTATCTTGTTTCCCAGCACATCAAGCTGTCAGACTAACAATTAGATTCATTTCAAATTAAACTTGACAGGCAGTCCCTTGGTGAAAGAGCATGTGTTAATTTAACTAAACCACATACTACTTCTCTTTCAAAATACCTTCTCCATCAAGCATACAGCTTTTGCGATACTCTCTTCCTGCTAGGTAGTGGTACTCTTCCTGTCATCCCACAAATTCTTCCTCAAACACAGTAAACCTCTAACTTATCCTCATGTGGTACACAAAATGAAGGTTTTATTCCCTCCCTAAATATGCAGCCATGAAATCTAGACTTAGGTGTTCCCGTTACTCACTAGTGTAACCACTAATAACGCATAAAAACAAATGGGAGAAAGAACTTCTCCTACATTAGCCTGTTAAATGAGGGTGACAACACCCTCTGAGGAACTGGTACTAATAAGCACTGTACCTTCATTGTTTATCCTTAGACAGATTCTTCATCTGTCCATGCCTTTACCCTTTTGCAACTGAGGTCTACAAAGTATCTGCAGGATCAAGTGACAATAACCCAAGTAACACAGGGAGGACACTTGATGTTTAGCTACCACAAACCAAGGACACTGAAAGAGAGCTGACTTCCTGTATCTAAGTGAAAAGAAACACTCAAAGAAATGGTAGCAAAATTAGCCTTGAAGACTTGGTATTTTTAATTCAGTACCAGCCAATGTTTCCTCTCATTCACAGGCTCATCTTGCCTCAGGAAGAGGAGCCAGACACACAACAGCAAGCAATCTATACAAGAATCTGATTATAAGGAAATTTCTTCCTACTACATCACATGGAGGCTGGCATTTTTTGAGGAAGATAGTTTATACATAAACGAGACTACAAACACTGCTATTGTAAATCTTTCATTTTAAATCCTCCAAAGTTCTTGTCAATGACATCAAGCTTCTAGGCCAAACGTGCTTCAGCTAAACATTATTTTTTTGCTTGGATTTTTAAAGATACAGTTATAAGCTTTCTCCAATAGTCTCAAATTTCACCCCACGAAACAGAAAACAACATAAAGTATTATCTGTAGACATAGAATCACAGAATGGTTCGGGCTGGAAGGGACCTTTAAAGATCATCTAGTGCAACCCTCTTGCCATGGGCAAGGACATCTTTAAGGTTGCTTTGATCAGGTTGATTGAAGCCCCGTCCAGTCTGATTTTGAACACTTCCAACAATAGGGCAACCACAACTTCTCTAGGCAACCTGTTCCAGTGCCTCACCACCTTCATGGTAACAAAACTTTTCCTCATATCTCATCTAAAGCTACCTTCCTTCAGTTTAAAACCATTGCCCCTTGTCCTGTCACTACAGGCACTATTAAAAAAAATCTGTTCCCATCTTTCTTAGACATACCCTTTAGGTACTGGAAGGTCGCTATATGGTCTCTCTGGAGCTTTCTCTTCTCCAGGCTGAACAACCCCAACTCTCTCAGCCTGTCCTCATAGGAGAGGTGCTCCAGCCCTCTGATCATCTTCATGGCCCTCCTCTGGACCCACTCCAAAAGGTCCATGTCCTTCTTATGCTGGGGGTTCCAGAACTGGATGTGGTATTCCAGGTGGGGGTTTCACCAGGGCAGAGTAGAGGGGCAGAATCCCCTCCCTTGACCTGCTGGCCACGCTGTTTCTGATGCGGCCCAGGAAGTGGTTGGCTTTTCTGGGCTGCAAGTGCACATTGCTGGCTCATGTTGGGCTTTTCATCACCAGTACCCCCAAGTCCTTCCCTGCAGGGCTGCTCTCAGTCCCTTTATCACCAAGCCTGTACCAACACTGGAAGTTGCGCTGACCCGGGTGTAGGACCTTGCACTTGGCTTTGTTGCACTTCATGAGGTTCATATTGGTCCACCTCTCCAGCCTGTCAACACTGCTGATCCACCTCAACTCAGTCCTTCTGCTCTCTTAGGCAGGAAGTGCCAAAGTACCTGCCAAAGCTGATGTTTCTGTTTTTAACGGACTTGGAATATGTCAGACAGATTTTCATAAGCTCCTCAAAGCACTCTTGCAGCATGTTTTATTGAGGAATCTCAAGTTCAGCAACTAGAAGAACAAAACCTTTCCGGACGGAGAGATTAAAACCAAAATTCCACATTTGATTCATGAACTTCAGTAAGAACCAATACAGATCTCCACTGAGCAGTGGCATAAATAAATTTAAGATGGTAGACATTTACTTCAGAACTAAGTTGTGGATCCGGATACAGTATCACTGGATACAGCTTCTCAGTGGGCCCTGACAGAGCACCCAGCAGCAGCAGCACACTTGTACCTCAGTGGTGATACTCCTACACTACGGAGCAAAGGTCTTAAGTTTAATGGCAGATACAGAGGAGAAAAGAAGTGTTTAAAGCTGGCACCTCCACACCTCTGCTTAGCCTAAGAGCATAACAGCAGCCCAACTGCCTTGCAGGGCTCCTCAATAATATCTTGTCTCACCTGGGCTGAGTTGACGCCAGCTTACTGACCTTAAAACACGCCTGAGTCCCTGAAGAATTTGTTCATATACTATGCAGAGCAGGAGACACTGCAGATACCCATGGATAAAATCTGAAATGGCCCCTGGGGCAAAAGAACAATTGCCTGCAAGGCTCTTAATTCTTTTCTCCTCAAGAAGGTATCTCAAGTTGGAGTTAGAGGGTTAGCAGTATAGTCTGAAAATCCAAATGAACTACAAGCTGGTTCCTAGTCTGTCTGTCAATAACCTCAGGCAACAAATTCCTCCTAGATGGTGGAAGTGGAGGAAGGAGGTTAATTCACATTCTGACTGCAGCCTAGGCTTCAGTCATTTTATCTGTTAACCTGCCCAAAACTGCATTAGCCCACAGCCAGGGCTCTAAGGTGAAGCTTGCAACAGAGGCAGAGCTACTACTACAGAAGAGAGATTTAAGTGTTTTACCAGTTGTCTGACTCCACTGACAGCATGCTCAACCTCAACCTTTCCTTCTCTCCCCACTACCATGCCAGAGACAGGAATCTAGTTAAGACAGCAAGGCATCACATGAATATTTCAGACAGTAACCAGACTGCCAGTCGCTTGCAAGTGTTTCAATGTGTGAGGCAAGGCAGAGACTACAGTGCAACTGATGGAATCTGTATCAGTTTCTCACATTGCTGTGGTATTGATCATAAAAAACCTCTACATATATACGAACCAGTCAGCTTGCTAGGAGACCTAACAACAAAACCTCAGTGATATCTTTGTAGCTCGTCTGAGGAAGGCCGCATGATAAGTATTTCCTTTTATTATCTTTTATTTTCACTGGATGTTTCAGCCGTCTGTTATGAAAGTGGGTAAGTAGAAGCATCCCACACCACCTCCCAACGTGATTTACTGATACTTCTATTAGATCCTTCTCATTTCATAATACTACAGAATAATTTAAATGGGAAGGACTTTGTAACTGACCAGTACTAGCTCCTGCTCAAAATGGGGCAACCGTGCCATGACTTAACATGTCAACTTTTGACTGTCACCAAGGATGAGGATTCCAAAACTCTCCAGGAACCTTTTTCAGTGGTTGAGCACCACAATCGCTATGGTTGGTTTTTTATTCCCTTTGTCTAGTCAGAATTTCCCTTGCTGCCATTTGCAGCTGTTGACTCTTACCCCTTCATTGCTCTTCTAGGAAAAGCTCACCTCCATCCTCTCTACAATTGCTCATTAAGTAGCTTACTTACCAGATAACGTGGTGATCAGGTTCCCTAAATGGGCTTACTTCTTGCCTGTTTCAAACGCACTCTGAGAACACCAGTACAAGACACTAGTTGCTTTGACCAACCTCTGTTTCGCTAACACGCTAGAGTAGCCTAGTAGGCAAGAATGGATTGATTTTTGCTTTTAAACTACTCTTTCATGCCATTTTACCACTGCTCATGCTTCACTGGCTTTGGTGACAGCAGCTGCCCTGGGGATCACCCATCCCTGCTGGGGTGCTGTGGGGCTGTGCGTTTTCTTCAGCAGTGGCTCCTGCCACATCTGCTACTTCACTTGCAGCATCTTTCACCTGAAGAGAGTATGGCTAGCACAACGGTGCCATTAGTATTTTCTAACTAACGAAATTTTCAGATTCTCTGCAAGGGCTTTTATTACCATAGCTAGCTCCCAGTTTATGGCCAAAAGATCTCTTGCTTGTGACAACACACAATTCTCCTTAAGAAGCTTTGATTTAAGAGAATAATCAAGAGTAATTTTCCCTCCTGAAAATCTACCAAGGGTTATGGTAAAAAAAAAAAGTTAATTCCCACATGGATTAACAGAAATAAACCTCACTACTCTATCAGGCTTTTCTTTATGTTGCAATAGCAGCCACCAGTTTTGCCCCTCCCTCCCCTAGCCGTTAACTCCTGGATTGATGAAGACTGAGGGAAGACTAGAAAAACCAAAATAATGGATGTCCTCGCTTGTCACTCACCCTTATAGAGGAGAGCTCTGAACTGGGGTGGTGCAAAGACTGAAGTGAGTACATAGGTCCTTCCTGAGGTCAGCCCTACCCTTCAGCTTCAGTTCAAGTTTGCACTTTTAGCTGAGCGGCTGTGACCTTGTTCCCAGAATGCAGTACCACCCACAGCCCAAGCACGGACCTCAGTGCTCACCAGCCTTGCTGACACCCCCTTAGTTAAATGCCCTACCAGTTGTGAGGAATTCCAGAAGGACATCACTAAACTCTGAGAAAAGAAGTTCTGGATTACAAAAGCCCCTGGAAAATTCACAGAAAACAGCTTGTTGAGGGCTATTACGTACAAGGACATAAGGGACCACACAGGTTTTCAGAAGACTCTTTTTGCCTCAGGAAATGCTGCTGTTGCTCTAGCTTAAAGACATTTACTTTTTGACACCGTTGGAGAAGTGTCTCTGGTCCAAACTACAACATGGACATGCGATAGACATCAGTTTTGATCATTTCAGGATTGTTTGTAATTACCAGCTGACCAGCACTACCACAGAAGTCAATATTTATGCTACAAATACCACTTCTACCAAACGTGAACTCTTCCAGGACATTGTCTCCAAAACATCACTTCCAAATTTCTTCAAGATGCCTAGCAGCAGATGGCCTGCAGACTTCCATCCTAAATGAAAACCACCACACCAGGAACGCAAGGGGAGAGGGGGTGAAGAGCAGCTCATTACTGAGTATGAAAACATGCAACTGTTCTCTGCATAAAGATTTTTCAGGCCCCTTCCCATACAGCAATATGCCATCCCTTCCAACAGTTTACTTCAGGAAAGTGAAAGTACGTGACGGATGTACAGAACTAAATTAAACTTTTAGATTGAAACCATCCATGTCTTGTCATCTCTCCAAAGACTCACTAGTCTCACTGTAGAATTTATTTGCAGAGACTATGCTAGTTAGGCTAAAATGTGTCATTTAAATTGCTCATCTATATTTACCAGCTTGTTTTCTCAATTTTCAACTGGAAAAATACAGACATTTCTCCACAAAATATCTGCCAGGTTTGTGGTAAAATTTTTTTTCAGACAACTCTTACATTTCCTTCCTTTTCCATATTGCGAAAGCTAAACCATGTTTTTTGAGTAGGGTTTTTTTTTTTTCCCCTTTTAGTCAAACTGATTATGGCAGATCATGAATCATCAACTAACACTGCAACTCTTATCTCCCTTCACTTAAGAAAGACGAAAGCAAACTGAAAAACGTATAAATCAAGGCTCTTCTCCTCTCTTTGCTTTTCATTCTTTTCTTCTATCTGCTAGAAAAGCTCAGTCTATAGTTATGCTCATGACTATAATCTGAAGAAACCAGGAAATAATTAATCACATCCAATTTATGCCACATTGAAAATAAGGGATACAAATCTAAGCAACGCCTAGAAGAGTTAAGGTGCTAACTCTTACACTGTTATGCCAAAACTGAACTCCAGGAAGCATTCCTCGACAATCAAATCTTAAAAAAATCAAACCAGAAGAAACAAACTTACACATGTCTTAAAATTCCCTTCCCCTGCCCTCCCCAGTTCTCAGGTTCAACCCAGGAAAGATTTCCTGAGGTACTGCAAACAGTATCTGGGTTACGTCAAGCAATTAGATTTACATTTTCTGTAGCCCTTTTTGCCTAGGGAATCTTGCAAGATTAAAGTTAATAATATCATGTGCAACAGTAGTGAATCCCAACAATAACACTGCTTTTGAGTTGTTCCCTGAATTTGCTATAGAGCCTACAGCAGACTAAGTAGGTGTAGAATGCAGAGAGGAGATCTTCATCTAAGGCTAGAGAGGCAGGCCTGCTGACACCAGCTGAGGATCTAGCCTACTTATGCTACTCCTAACAGGGTTAAAGCAGCAAGCAATTTGTTAAAATAATTTAGAATTCAGTTTTTAAATGCTTTCCTAGAAGGTGCTCTGATGCAGGTTTCCAACTTTTCAGGTTCCTAAAATCAACCATATATGTTCTGTAAACTACTGCAGCAGTACTACTGCACTGCCTCCATTATCAACCAATGCCACCATGGCCACTGAGAAGCCAAATTCCCAAGTACATATCTTATTTCGTATCAATACGTGAGGTCACCATTTCCTCCCAATACACATATGTCTCTACTGAAATTGGAACTGATCTTAACCTTAAGTCAGCCTACAATTAGCCGTACACTGTTAGATCACATATTCAGCTGGCTGACTCTCAGCAGGCAGCATGTAGAAGAGTGCTCCCGAGTGCACTCTCCAGAAATCTGCTGCTCGGGACCTTCCCAAGCCAGAAGCTGTGTCCTTGTATTTAGTACCCCTCAACAATCTATTTTCCATTTATTTTCCATTAATTTTCCAGTCACTTTAGTAATCCAAAACTACTTTTTGCATAGTTTAGTGATGTCCTTCTGGAGCTCCTCACCATCAGCAGGGCATTTAACTAACCAAAACAGCTCTGTATCACCTGTAGACTTGACAATTTCTCTGTTGACTTCCTTGTTAAGGTCACCGACAACAATCAATGTTTTCACTGTTTGCATATATGAAGTCATATGTCTACCATTTCCATAAATACAGCTTTTGTTTATTCATGCAAATCCTAAATGCATGAATATTTGCCCAGAAGCTTGGCCCAACACTGCCCTCCCTACTGAAAGGTGAGATGGGCTATGGAATCTCATGGCAGTAAACACACGCTGACATTACAGCAGACTAAACAAACTGCAAAGATTCACTAACTCCAATAAAAGCTGTGAAAATGTGAAATAACTTCTGATAGAAATTCTTCTGTTAGGTTCCTCGTACAGACGGAGGAATTGTCCCATTTGATAATCTTCTTTTTCACCATATTTTGTAGTAACATTTATAAGTTCAAATAAAAACAAATCATGCAGCTTCTCACAGAGGCTATTTATTTGTAAAGGTTTCTCTCTTAAATAGGTAAAAAGAAAAAACTTAGAAAAGGACATACTAAAAAAAATAAAAACTTAAAGAGTTAATTTGTTTCAGCAACATGAATGCTGAATTAAAATTCCATATATAAATATATTACTTAATTCCTTTGTTTGCATATTTTTGCATGACACCTAGTAAGCATAACAGTGTTAGAAAACTTTAGCTCAGGCTTTTCAAGAGAAAATAGGTGAGTTTTCAAGGTAAAGTTACTCCAAAATAGAGGTTAAGTATGTTGGCTAAATATTTGATGTGACTGGTATTAAAATCTGAATGAATGATCAAGTGAAGAAAAAAAAACTTTCCAGTCTATTCTGTATGCACAAAAATCCAGAAAATGCAAACAAGGCTCATTAAATAAACTGAGTTACCATGGGATATGACAGAAGACACTCTCCAAGATCAGAAACTGGAAAATAAAGCATAGGAATAAATCAAATATCATGATGGAGGCTAACAGCGGAATCCTACAAGAATCTCAAAAAGAGGTCTAAGTAGTGAGATGAGAATATAAGCTAATGTTAGTCAATTATTCAGGATTTTAAAAACCTGAATGTATACAGTTACAAGGGATCTCAGAGGAACGACGGAACAATAAAGTGAAAGATGACACCTTGATCAATGCAGAATATGCACACTGGGAAAAACAGTCCTAACTGTGTATACATAATGATGGGCTCTAGAACAGTTATTAAGCTCAAAATCCAATGCTGGAATCATTGTGAAAAGATTTTTTTTTTAAATCAGCAGCTTAATACTCCAAAGGCAGTTAAAAAGGCACCTGGAACACAAGAGCAATTAAGAGAAGGAAAAGAAGCAGAAAAATAAAACTATGCCATGGCACAAGTCTGTATTATGCTTTTACCCTCTGCACTGCAATTCTAGTTATCCCACAACAAAACCAAACAAAAAGATATAAGAGAATGAAGAAAAGTATACAGTACAGAGGAGAAGGCACAACAGAAACAGTTATTTACTACTTCTTAGTACACAAGACTTGAGGGCACACAAAAAGTTACCAGGCAAGGAAAAAGAAAATACTTTCTGCAGCATGCACTGCTTAGACTGTGGTACTACCTCCACCAGAAGACTGTTATCAAGGAGAGAAATGCAAGTATGCTCAAAAGAGGGCTAGGGAAATAAGAACTAGGTCCAATGGCAGTAATTTAATAAGATTAGCAACTTTTAAAGCAGTAATTTAGATTGCTAGATGCTGGGAGAGTTCATTGGGCTTGTTTGACACCAGCACTTCTTGTACACAGCCCCAAAGTACCAATTCTGGGAGTGCTGCACAGGCAGGCGAGGACAGACAGAGCGTCATGCTGGCCCTGCATAGCCATTCATTCTCTAAAGCAGAAGAGGAAGGAAGAGATTATAATGCAGTTATAACTCCCCCTTTCCTTCATTGTATTAGTAGTTCTACATTGTTTTAGAAGGCATGGCAACAGGCAGGGAGAAGTATGAACTACATAGTGTCTTAAAAAGCCATTATCTAATAAACCTACATCAATTTTTAAAAAATGCTGGAGAGGAAGACAACATCTGGTGAATTAACTGTGAGCAGTTATCTTCACTTTCCTCCTCATACTGACAGAAGAAAAAAAAAAACAGTGTGCATTAACTTGGCTAATTTCCTTTTTCCAGCAAGAGATATCAAAACCTGAAAGAATGATCAAAGCAATAAGAAAAAAAAAAAAATTTCTGGCCTATTTGGTATGCAGATTTCCAAAAATTGCCAAAGCCCCTCATTAAACTGAGCTACCATGGGATACAGCAGCAGACACTCCTGAGGATCAGAAACTAGAATAGCCAAACACAAAAATGACACACTAGTGCTTTAACACATCTAAGGCTATTACGTATCTATTCCTATTTGAACTATGGAGCTCCTAAACACCATTTTTATTTCTCAGTCTGACACAGAAAATCTGAGAGCCTTTTCCTGATCATCAGACCAGCTAAGTTGCTAGTCAGATCTGCACAGAAAGAGGAATACACAGGAGCCTCTCAACATAAAACTCTTTTCAGAAAAAAAAACCAAAAAACCAACAGGTGACTTTAGGAAAATATAACAGGAAGAAGACAACAGGCAATCACTAACTAATACAGAAATAATTTTAAGGGTAAGACAACAGAAAATAAGAACATGAAGACTGGGAAACAAGGTGGCATAAAGGGAGATCATGTAAAGAGCAGCAGGAGGAATAAATAATAGATTAGCAGCTGGACTGCAAGTTTTCTCTAATTGTGCTTGCTTACAAGATATGAAGGAAAAACGCAGTACTAACTTCAAATCCATCTAGAGGTCATCCAAACCACCCCAGTATAGGGAAGGAACTAGAACAGCTGATGTTAGCAGCCAGAAGGCCTGTTTGGAGAAAACAGCAGAACACTAAGCTCGACTGCTTAGAAACTTTTGGGGTTCTGGCTTCCCCCCGTAAACTGGAACAAGAATAAAATCTTTCAAACACAACAGCAGAAATGGAATTCTGTAGTGTCTGAAAACAGGAAATTAATTCCACAGCAGTTTTCAAAGCAATTATAACACTAAATTTCATTTAGTCAAAAGTCTTCTAAATAGCCTTATGTGGAGGAATTTGTGGTAATGTTATTAGTGTCACTGTTGATATAAAGCACTATACACATGGCTGCATACACTTTTCCTCTAGAATCATAAATGAGCATGATTCCAGAAATAAAAGAAGAATCACTGATGTGTAAAAATACTCAGTTCAGTTTGCTGAAATTTCATTCCACCACCTCCAAAAGCAACATTTTAACAAACGCCACAAACAAGGTCGTGCATTAACTGGTCAGTTAATTCATTAGTGCCCCACAAAGTCAAAAGTCTAATACTCTGCATGCAAGTAAGTTGCTTATTAGCAACAATAACATGTTGTATATTAGCAAATATGCTAATAAGTTGCACACAAAAGTACAAGTTGTAGTTTTTTTTAAATCTAGCTATGGCAGCTTTCATAATACCAGAATGAATTTCTTTTGAGCAGCAACTTGCTGAATTCTTTGCAGAAAGAGATATGCATGCAAAGTACTCTTGATTACTCCAAGAACAACTAAATGGTAAACACAGTTCATCAACGCATGTTCTAAACACTAATATGAGGTTACAGTCTCAGAAGAGCAACCATCAGGACTGGAGGGCAATCAAGCTCATCATCAGTGTTTAAGGTGTACAAGGATGGACACACTCAGTAATGCAATTCTGCTTACTGAATTATTTTGAAGACTTTCAGTAGTTCCAATTACTTTCAAAAGAGACACTACAGCTTAAAGTGTTCTGAAAAAACAGTCTAGCCCTTCCGCTGTAATACCTGGACCTTTGCATTTATCATCAGAAAGAAGGCTTTAGAGCAGGCTTTGGGAAGCAATAACAAACATTCAGCACTGCAAAGTACAAGAAAGCATTTGTCTTAAACACAGTCCTCTGTATTTGTCATTTTCCCAGAGTGGAATTTATAATTTGAGAAGACACCTACACAGGTATACCTTCATCTCATTGCCATTTGCAAGCTTAATGATACTTCCCCTCCACCCTAGACACAAGCAAGGCTTGTGGAGGTGGACAGGAATTCAGCCTGGATCAATGCCTTGAGACTCACAGGAGGCAGAGTCTACCACCTGCTGCAAAAGACACCAGTGAAACCAAACGCACTGGGACTCCAGGACTCCCTGATTCAGCACTGCAGCACAGGGTGCTAGAAGAAGCACGCCGTGGTCCTCTCCACAATCGAGAGCGAGCCTAGTATTTAATTATGGCTCTAACAAGCTGAAAAAAAAAAGTTACATTTCAAGATCATTAGGGAAAAGAATGAACCTCTTTGGTTGTACCCTGCAGCAACAAAAACAGCTCCTCTTTGAACATGTTAACAGCCCCAAGCTGTGTTATATATATTCTAAGGAATGAGTCCCAGACAAACTGAAACTCATCAGAATTAAGATTTGTATGATTCTTGCTAAAATATTCTTTACTAATTGCCATTTATTTAACAGGATGCCTGTGACCAAGATGCAATAATTGAAGTGTTACAACAAAATCAGAAGGCAGCAAGTCTACTGCAGCAAACACTTTTCCATCAAGTAATGAGCTGCAATGAACAGCTCTATCAATTGCTATAGTAGACTAAATAGAACTCTGATGATAATATAACAATTTTTTTCCAGTGTTGCCTTTAATTATCTCTCATGTACGTCCTGCTTCTAGTACCAGTGTCCTGAAGTAGCCAACTGAAATTCCCCCTCTTGTTTGGCCCAGTGACAGTTAACAAATGATAATTCTATAGTTTATTTTTTAATATTAAACTGCTCCAAAGTTCAGTGCCTGCTGCAGCTAAGGCAGAAGAAACTTAAGGGAGCGGAAGGTGCTACTTGAAAAACTAGATCCTCCCCTCCTTGGCACACATGGTGTCAATCTCACACACCTCCTACCCATTTTCAGCTCATGGTGACTTCACTTCAAACATAGGGTTTTTATTCTAAATAAATTAGTAGCATCTGGTCTTCTGGCAGTTTTTCTAGTAGAAGTTCATACCTTCAGCTTTAGAAATGCTCTCAGTGTTGCTTAACACTTAAATAACAGAGATTTGGGCTTAGCTAGCATAATTAAAAGCATTTGATTATACTTTTGCGTTTGGAGATTTTTGTGCTTTATAATGCCTGTGTAGTATCTGTTTCAACACTGCATGTGCCTTCAAACAGGCATGATGACCTTCATCCCATGCACTCCACTACGTTAGAAAGATACCAAGAGAAAAATCACAAAGCAAAATACCATCACTCCAGCTATTAGCTTAAGATATTTTATTTTCTGTACAGACACGGAACGCCGTGCTAACTAAGCTGTGTCACTCACAAGATACTACTTTCTTTCCCGTCTGTTTTCCTCTCGTATATGACTAAGCTTTTCTCACTTGCCTCATCACACAGAATACAAATTATAGACTTCCATTCTTTCAAAATCTTTTTCTCATACCAGCTTGGCTGACAATTCAGCTCAGCTTTCCAGATAATTTCGTAAGACAGCATATGTTTCTCTGGGACTGAATCTGGCTCTCTTTGGCATATCTTCTATTCGCTTTGATGGGGGAAATATCAGATCTTTTTTAGTTCTTTTACACATGCACACAGTACTTTAGGAATATGAAAAGAGCTATCCATATAGTGTCATAACTAGCACTTACACTGATGGATTTATCAACCTACTGCTTCAATCATCAAGAAATACTGGAAGCATGAAACAGTCTTTCAGAAGACTCACATCTTCCTGTATGAGAACGCTTCATTCATAATATTGCCTAGCTTTTTCTCCATTCCCTACATTGACATATATTTTCACTTCTTAAGTTGAGATATTCAGAGCCTCTTTTCTTGCCTTACTGTAGTTCTGCATTTAAAAATCAGTATTACATATTCTATTCTTTATAGTTAAATCTGTAATTGTATGTGCATTTGATATGGTTCAACACAGGTCATAGCAATTACTTTGCTACTTCTCCAAGTAACTGGTCACCTGCAGAAGGTATTGTCGTGAAAATTGCATGAAAATTGCTAATATTGGGTTTTGTTTTTATAATTAAACAAATTATGCATATATAAACTTTATTAGACTTAAGCATCTGCTAATCATAAAAACTCTATGCAAAAGATTAACACACAAAGATGAACAATGAGGTGGGAAAATGCATTGAAAGCAATATCACTTACATAAAGGATGAGAGTGTGACACTATTAAGAAGCTATGCCCTTAAATCTAAAGTGAATTTAAGTCCAAAACAAAGGGAAGGTGGAGGGGAAGCACAAAGCACAGAACCTCTTTGGAAAATAAAGATGTTTTGGAGAAGGTAGGAGGCTACGTCCCTCACTGCACTATGTTCAGTACTCTGCTTAATAATATTACAAAATTATAGCTGCAAATTTTTTTACAGCTGTTTTGCCAGCCTTTGGAATATTTAACCAAGTAAAGAAAAACTTACAGTCACACCAAACTCTGGTATGACAATGGGATAACGCCCAACATTTGCTGCAGTTAGCATCTTTCCCAGAAACTACAAGCATGGTCTTCACAGCCAGGCTGCTTTTTCATTGCGTTTCCCCCAGACATTTCAGCCTCTAAGGCCAACTGCCTCCAAAGCTCCACATCTGAGTAATGAGAGCTCAAAGGCCAAAGACATTAATAAAACCCCTCAAGAGTCATATCCATTATATCCATACATTTAATCAACTTTCAGTTTTACTATGATCAAGCATAAAATTGCATTATAAAGTCTATGAACATAATCATTGTGCAAAGCCACATCAGCTCACAGATGTAACAGTCAGGCCCCAAAAAGAGAGGAAAACTGAGTTGTTAGAAAAGTGGTGGAAGAAACATGAATTCTGTCAAAGAAAAGGATCTGGATGTTGACAGATGCTTGTGCTTTGTATCAGTGCACTCCTTCAGAGCTGCCTCCACCGACAATAGCCCAAGGGACCTTTTAAGCCTTAAGTGGCCCTGCTGCCAGAAAGGGAGATTCAGTCAATCCTCTACCCACCAAAGTTGCACATTTCCTCTCTAAAAACTTCAGCATAAGATGTAACAGTCTAACTGTCCCGACCTCTCTCTGTCTTTTAACCTTAAATATGCACCATGCTGAGTCAATGCCTGCTTGCTTTTCCAGTATTTTGGTTTTGTAGATGCATGAACACAGATAGAGAGGTCTTTTTTTCAGCTTCATGCTGGTGAACTACAGGTACAATGCTACCTGTTCACGGAGGTTTGGTTTCCATGTTTAACAAGCTATAAAGTATCTCACTTTGGTTTGCGTTTTTTTGCTTAGAACTCCAAAGATTTCCCTCTCTCAAACACCTGTTGTCTCTATAACAGATAACATTAGAACTAACTGGACTGAAACATCTTCATCTGTGACAGAAACTACCTCCTACAGGATCTGCGTGAAAGTGAGCTGAACACTGTACCTCATTTACCAGGTCTTGGCTGTGCTGAAGGGCAGCTATTCCCAAGGGTCAGGACTTTGACTTTACAGTTCCTGCTCCAGCTAGATAACCAGAACAACAGCGTGAAATACAAGGAAGAGAAACAGGTTCAAGCATTTCCATATTTAGGGTGTAAACATACAAACAAATCTGCTCTAATGGTTTAGTTGTATAATCTACTTTAATTTTTTGAAATTGTGTCAGAAGTTTGGACAACAAGGGTCATTACAAGGTAGAAACTAAATATATTTCAATGACAGCAGAATCTTCAGTGGCAAATGAAAAATGTAAATCATGCTGTGCTTATTTCTTGTCAGTTGCAATAGCATGAGGGAGGGAAAGGAAAAACAAATTCAGTCTTGAAGAAAGTATATACACACAGCCTGAATTTTTGAGATCTCCACCACACTTCTAAAAGAAAAAAAAGCAGGTGCAGCATAACTAGCATATTCAGACTTAATAAGTATGGCAGAGATACCTGAAGGATGGTAGGGGCCTTTGACAACTCCTCTCTCGCATGGATCTGAGTAAGTACTGAGACCAGCGTTTTGACATACGGACATCCATATGCTTCATTAGCATGATTTTGCTTTTGAGTCACCACATTTCAAATTATCCTCTTAATTTTTTTTTCTTTTCTTTTGCCCAACAAATATAGCTAGGGCAAATCTCCACATCCTAAACTGAATTAAAATCCAGGCTGCAAAATTTATTCTTTCTAG
Source organism: Chlamydotis macqueenii (assembly GCF_036417535.1). Lineage (NCBI taxonomy): Eukaryota > Metazoa > Chordata > Aves > Otidiformes > Otididae > Chlamydotis > Chlamydotis macqueenii. The sequence goes on along the minus strand of NC_141557.1, from coordinate 86,526,299 downwards.
AGCTAATGGAAAGTTGGACATAACACTGGATTCACAAACTCCACATAAGTTTAAGATACAAAACACATACAATTTACATATCTATACTGAGAAACCACTCTATTGCATTTATATTCAGTAATTAAATCACTATAATTATCCACTATGTTTCAAAAATATAACAAAAGAGAAGGGAAGAGTCTTTAGACATGAAAGTCTTTGCAGTTTAACTTGTTTGTTAAAAGACAAAATGAGCCAGATAGTTGCTTTAATTTTTTTTCCCTTTAAATCCAGATGCTGATAGATAATTATAGTTTCTTCTTTTTGAGGTCCCAGACTGACAATTAATGAAGCTCTTGTGCAAAACTGAACAAGCAGCTTTCACTTCAGATTATCTGTCTTTCAGGACTATTTATTATGGCTAGAGTCAGATGCTGGCACAGAAGCATGCATGATATTACAAGTCTCAATTAAACATGCATTCTAATGAAGCCCAGGACTATAAGTAGCCTACTTATTCCAAATATTTTCTACGACAACATACAGTCCTGAAAAATGCTGGTTTCTATTCACAACCCTACTTCTAATTATATGTTTCATCTTCATCTAGCATCACAAAAATACCTTGCAGCAGCAATCAGTACAACCGTCAGTTACTCAAAACTGCAACCATATCAAAAAACCAAATCAATGCAAGTCTTAACCAACTACAGAAACGTAAGAAAATCAATAATGGATCAGACCAGAAGTTCATCTAGCCAGTATCCTACCTCCAATCAGGCTGATAAAAATCACAGTTGTCCTGAAGAACACGTGGGCAGAGAACCTCACCTCACAGTCGAGTTTACCACTGGCATCTTGACCACAGTGGTGCCACTGGCTTTGGATGCCACACACATTTTTTTAGTTCACAGAAATCAAATGATGCAATCCCTCCCTTCCTTCATTGAGTCTTCTCCATATAATCATATCCAGCCATTCCTCTTCAAGTAAAATTATATTTATACCAGACATATAAAATTATTTCCATTACCGCTCAAGGCTGAGAACTGCCTTGTAGGAAAAGTTTAAATTTGTATAAAATCATCTTACCACATATTTATTGTTTTAAGGGATCACAAATCACCATTATGACAAGTTAGCCTACCATTTCATGAAATGGTAGGTTGTCATAACAATTTTATTTTAGGAACTGAATACCTTGCAGAGTAAATTACAGTAAATGGATTGCAAGTTGCTAAACAATTCAGGAAAAGAAACATCAAAGAAGATATACCTGGTCAATGTTACTTTAAAGTCACCTTTATCACAGCACAGTTAGCTAATTCAGGGGTGTTTACCTGTATCAGCTTTGTTTACATGAAGACTAAAAACACCAACCAAATGTCTTTTTCTGCAAGCACACTGCAAAAACAATGCCAGTTGTCTCCAAAGCCACAAGTACTTCTATGAACTCTAGCTGAAAGCTGTCTTGCTGAGCAGCTGCTCAGATTCATGCCATTGTGGGGAGGACAGGTACTCCTGGAACCCACAACAAACTCCGAGACAGCTCAGATTCTTCTGCCACAATTTACTGCAAGTTCCACTAATCTGTCCTCAAGTAAGTCTGCAAGGAGATTAAAATAATCACTTGATCATCCTAGCCTCCCTCTTCACATACATGCACAAATTACTCTTCTTGGTTTTATCATTTTCTCTCACATCATTGTCAGCTACCCGTATCACCTGATAAGAATTGCTGGAAGGCCCATTTGCTCCTTTTAACTTTGAATGCAACAGGGAGTAAGAGATCACATCATATCAACAACACTATGTTAAAATGGTTGTCTTAAAATGGCAAAGACTAAAACCATGAGAATAGAAGGTTAAAAACACAGATGTCCCCTTGCTTAGCAAAGGGACATAACATACCAGCTAGCAATGACCAAGAAATACATATATTGGTGCCACAGAAACCAGAACAGAATGCTAATGGCTTCTTCTCCTCATCCTGATAAACCTGTACCCATCTCCTGAGAAACCTCCCTCCACAGGCATCAGAAATTCAAGTGTTTTAGAAGGGCACCATAAATCACCACAACAGCACAAGAGACACAGAAACTCCAGGGTACTGCACCCGCTGGCATGAAAGCAGATGACATGCTGCAAATGTAATTCAATTTTGACAAACAACAACAACTTTATGTACTATGGCCTGTGGAGTTTGTTTGTCTTGTCTATGGCTAAATAACTTCTTGCCCACATCTACAGCTTGTACAGCCACCAGCTGCAGAAGTATTCCCACAGGAGCCTACAATAGTCACAGCCCTTTCCCTCACAGACACAAAGGTTTCCTAGTTCTACCAGGAAAACAACTTCTCTCGGACTTGTAAACCAACATATAGTTTTATTTTACAATTCATGCTAGTTCCCATCTAACTACGGTCCTTATGTCCTTCTTGTCACTTTCTCTCTCAAGAAGATTGAATCAGAGAAATAAAAAGCTCAGAAAAATGCTTTTTTTATTAATATACGGGCTTGAGAATAACTGTATGCACAAGTGCCTAATAGGGACCCATAATGTATGCTCTACAAAAAAAAAAAAACAAAGCAAAGAGCACACTAAGTGCCTATTCTGTCAATAAACTGATCAGGTGGCTGAGGGAATAAATGCAAAAGCTAACTATTCCCTAGGTAAAAAGGCAGCTCTAGAGGTCATTAAACTTTCTCCTCTGCCTTTAAAACACAAAAATTGCTCCCAGGCAACTGCTTTACAATACTAATATAGAGTGTGTATTTGTTAACATCTGAAGATCAGGACTGCACTCCCTCTCCTCATCATTCTGTTCACCAGGCTTTGTTTTGCACTGTGGACTGGTCTCAGGGTACCTGACCTGACCTGGTCTTCCTTGTGGATGAAGCTACACCGGAATACATAGTCCAGGGAGACAGCCAACACACAAGCTAGGATTGGTCCTTCAGTCCAGAAGGACAGACTAAGTAATTTCCAAAACACATGCAGTGTGAACATGAAGTCCTCAGCACCACCTGCTTCCCCCTGAAGATCTCCTTCTACTGTGCCACAGCGCTTGCTAACACAGACACAGTCACAAATACTAAGGTTAAAATCTAACTTTTCTCTACATGATTTGAGTGAGAGGGGAAAACTATAATCTTGTTTGAAGAAGGGAATAAACCAGACAGCTATCTTGTAACAGAGGTTTAGATCTGTGAACAGGCATAAGAATTCCTCTCATTTGAATCCTAATGAGATTCCCTCACCATGAGGTTGGTATGCCAAGATAATGTAAGAATAAGGAGGTATATAACAGACCTTAAATAAAAGGATGTATTCCCAAGCAAAGTTTAAATTAACCACATGAAAAAAATGGCATCAAGTTTTGTTTTCCTTTAATTTGAATACATTCATTAAAGTTATTTTCCCTTCTCATAAACATGTTTCCTAATCAAGTTGTGATTTAATAAACAAACACATTTGTTCTTATTTACACAGGTAGTTTCACAATGTCTATTATTACCATCATTTTACACGTAAAATAAATATCATACAAGTCAGTCTACTTACCAAAGCACAAGAATGCCTGGGTTGTTTTTTTTTTTTTTTTGCTTTGAGCAAATAGCAAGGACCAACCCATGCAATAAGCTACCACATAAAGATTTCAGGTAAATATAGTCTTGACTACAAAGAAAAACAGCTAGTCAAGGAAAGCAGCACAAAATCAGGTGGCTTTCGTATGAACAGAAATACAGCAACAGTTCATTGAACCTCCCTGCTTTTATTTCTACACAGCAGTTACTAGCAGTTTTAAGTAAATTTATTAATCTACAGTAACTGTTTGTTTTGATATCCTCCACCAGTAAAACCGCCAAATTCACATCTAAAATAAAAGCAGATTATATGAATAGCATTTATTTTTACTTGTCTTTTGTCATACTGTCAAATACCTCGCAGACAGGAATATGGACCAGTGGGTAGAAGGAATCACCTAGCACACAGCAAGATGGCCTTACATGCAGATTGAGAGCGTAATGCTTGTGACCAAACATGCCTCGCCTCTATATTTCTGCAAAGCGTGAAATGATGTTCAGAGATTTTAGGAAAGCTGATGTCTTACTTTAACTGTAGTTTTTTCTCTAACTTTCTCTTACCTGGCAGGATCATTTAAAGGAGGCTCAGCAAGGTAAAAATTCCCAAATTCCCCAGTTCTCTTTAAGGAGCATGTAACTTGCTACCACTTTAAATCAGTTTTATGATAAAAAAACAACTGTATAATTGGTTTGCTACCCGCAAGGAAAACAAAACTGGTGATAAGGTTCAAGGTCATGGAAATCCGCTGTAGCACATGCGCCAAATGCACCTCACCTGCTGGTTTCCCAGTCTTGGTCATCCTTATCTTTTTCTTCTTTGGCATCAGAATTGTGAGGGTGTTTCTGGACAATCCGCATCCCACCAGCTTTCACTGGAATGAAAATCAGACACAACAAACCTCTGTAAAATCAGCATAAGTGAAGAATGTTTTAAGAATAAACCTTCCCTCCCTTCTCCCCAATATTTCACAGAATAGTCTCATAATAATCACAGTTTGAAAATGGGGCCCAAAGTGTTTAAATGCGTAAAGCATGAGGAACAGCTGCTTCAGCACCGCATCTGCCGCTCTCTTTCACATCATGCCATCTTTGCTCATTTGGAGAAGTTGTAGCTCATTTTACCACCTGCTTCCAATACCATTTTAGAAAACTCAAGTCTGTTTTAACTCTTCTCCACCCCTGTCAACTTGCAGCAGTCAGAAGAAATGGAGGCGATGGCTTGCATAACACTGTGCAAAAGGCCACAAATGTGAATATTAAACACTCCCATAAAACAAGAAGGGATGAAGAACCTCACTTGTCATTTCAAGTTGAAAACTACAGCTATAATAACAGTATTTATACTAGGACGTACTTCATTAACAGCATAATAAAAAGCAAAGTTTAGGACTATTAACTTGCATGTAGAACAGAGCTTTTTGTTTTGCAAAATGTAAGCATTTATCACATTTCAAATCCCTGTCATGATTTAGTTCTAGAAATTATGCAAACATGAAACACAAAACAGGAAGTGAAAGCAAATCCACTTATGTTCATCATTTATCCTCTCCAAAGTGAAATATAAAATAGGAGCCAAACCAGACCTAACACTGCAGCTACTAAGCTGAGCAACAAGCAGGCTGCTCTTAATCTGCTTTCTGGTTTACTACTGTACTTTTTCTTTTTCGTTCAACCATTGCTATACTTGCTTACAGGACAGCATAAGGTAAGACGATGCATCTTGTTAGCTAATTGGATGCCATCAGCAACCACATCAGAAAACCACCATAGCAGTCAGGAGTCAATAAAACCACCTACAGACATGTTGGTGTGTGTTTCACATCGCTGCGACACAGTAAGTCTGTGGACAGCCTCGGCAGAGATGTCACAGCCTGAGCAAGCAAGATGTCAGAGCAGCACTCGGAAGGCGCCAAAGCAGCCAGCCAGCGTGGCTAGGGGAAGCTGTACTTCTGACATCCCTCCTGTGCCCAGCCACAGATGGATAAGGGCACCTCAGAGCAGTTCAGCTAATCCCTGAAACCCAGAAGCAGGTTTAGTTCCCAGTTCTTAACCAGCACAGCGATGGAAAGGACATTACAGTGCATAGATTTTACAGCCTGGCTGAAAGCAAGCAGTAAAGTGAAAGTGACCTGCCCTAGGAGAAGGCGACAGCTCTCTGGCCTTGGGATTTTTATAATAGATTTTAAGTTTTGTTTGATACTTCTGATTCAATAAAGGACATAAACAAAAGACAGGTGATCCACAGACAAAACCAAAGAAATACCTTTCAAAGCCTATCAAAACTGTGTCCCCTTATTATGCATTAAAAAAAAAAAAAAAAAGCCCAAACACTAGCCATTTTGTGTTCTCTCTCCAGCACAAAACTTACAATACTTAAATTGGTGAGAAATGTTTCACACAGGACAAGGAAAGATAGAAAGGTTAGGCAACAAAGAAATGTAGTTTTAAAAATCAAATAGAAATTAAAGTTTCTATTAACTTTTCTTGATGCAAACTCCTTAGAAATTTAAGTTTGTTTGCAAAAGCAAACACTCTGAGTTCTATCAAGTGCTGTCCTGTTCAAACATCTCAGAGTGACTGGTATGTTTTATTTACATTAATTTAAAGTTTAACATCAGTGCACAATCAGTTCTTCTTAGTTCCCTTTCAAATTACTTTTTGTGGAAGATGCTGCCTCCACAGCAACATCTGCCAGGTTACAAACAGCGCTTCTGGACAATACACACATGTTCTTCACCATCTAACAGAAAACTACAGAAAACAACATCTGAAGATTTAGTGTTAATGTAGGTGGTCTAAAAATCTCTCTTCTCTCATATCGTATATCATCAGGCCACCAGTCACTTGTTTTTTCTTTGTCTGTCACTGGCAAAGATATGCAGCTGACACATTCAGATTTGTCTGTACATAAAATTAACAGGGATTAAAAAGCAAATAACCAGAGACTTAAAAGGCATAATGCTGACTGACCAATGCTGTAACTTAGTGATTTTAATAACCTGATTTTTTGCACTAATATCAATGAGCATAGCATAGACTGCTAAAAGCACATTGGTGGATAATTGAATAATCTTCAGTAATCCGGGGCTACTGTGCAGATCTGGGAAACCAAAAGAAGAATCCAGCAAACAACTGCTGTAATAATTTGTATTTCTGAGATCAAAAGTGAAATAATTAGATCAGCATCCTGCACATATAGTTGATGTACATCTCTACCACCTGTGACACAGCATGCTCATACCCAATCCAGTTTCAAGAGTCTTAGCTTAAGAAGAGAAATACCGTCGCAACATAATTCACTTTCCTTTCCAAAAGTTTTCAACCAAGCTACACTACTTCAGGCTTAGACAGAGACAGTAAGTGATTATTACATCCATCAAGCTAAGGAAAAATCCACTCCATTTGAGAGATTTTCTTGGGACTTACAAGGATTCTTCTATTTCTTACTTGCCCAGCCTTTACAATATAATTTGACAGATGCTTACCATGGTGATTTTGTCACTTAAGTCATTCTTAAAAGAGTAAGAGCTCAGACTTCCTTATAGTAAATCCTGCACAGAGTGGAGAGAGGGTTTAAAATAACTAATAAACCACTTTACAGAACGCTGCCAGAAACCAGTGACCAGAAGAGGATGGTGTCAATGACACCGTGCTGGGATTAGGAAGAAAGCAGCTCCCATGTTGAAGAGGGACCTTGGGCTGCAGTTGTTCAGGAGAGGTCCGGTGGGACCTGTGCTAAGACAGGAGGGGATCCGGAATGGCTCCCTGCAGTGGGGGACAGACAAGAGAGGACATCAGCTTCCAAAGCGTGAAATAAAAAGGTGATCATCTGCCAGCATGCTCTGAGAGGAGTAACAGCACAAGTCTGTTTGCCTCACCACTGGCTAAGTGCTGAGATTTTGAGTAATTATTGTCTGTCATGTTCTCCCCCGAGAGGCAGATGGGAATGTCTTGTCTGTCCTGTGAACACCAGCCTGCATTTCTCTTAACAGTATGACTATTCCTTTTGAAATGCATTAAGCGACTGGGTTAATCAATTACTATTCAATACAACCTGGAGTCAGTAAACATTCTCTGTCTGTTTACCCTTTTTTTTTTTCTTCCCACTGCTATGCTTCTTCAGGACTGCTCCTAGTTTCTGAGACTAAATTCTGAAATAATTCAGACTCCACCAAGTCACAGCTAGCACCAAGACCCTAGAGAAGCACCGCAGCTCTGCGATGGCTCTGGCCCCAGGTAGCTGACCTGAGGCAGTCCATCCTAGGGAGACCTTCCAGCTCAACCCTGGTCACAGCAACCAGACAGGAACTTTTCCAGAGTATAATCAAGGGCTTTATCAGCTTCCCATTTTCCTTGAGCATCATATTAAATATTCACACAGAATTCACTTTTCATGTACTGCATAATAACAGATTCCATTACATTGATAAGATGTATGAAAAGCCAGGACAGAGGGAAATGCAAAATATGCCGTTCTGCAAGCTTAAAGGAGCATACATTAGTGTCTGACAAAACAAGAATAGAAATGTTATTATATACCTTCATTTCACAGAGATCTTGGCTCAGAGCTATATTTTTTTAAATGCAGGAAAAAGCACATAACTATTTTCACAAACCTGCTGCAAAGCTTCATAAATAAACTATTAACACAATCACCTTGCTTTATTCCTCCACAGTATCTACTAGAAGAAATGAACAGCTAAAATATAATTACAGAGACCTCTTTAGAGGGACTGCAAGTTGTACAAACCTACTCAGCAATGTATTATAGATGCATTAATCTCATTGACAGACATAGATATTTAATAAAGCTTAAGTTGAGGCCCTCTTAATTTCCAGAAAGGAGTTCAAAGTAGCTTTGTGTACCCTGCTACCAGCCTGAGGTCTTAGAGTTTCTTTCCATTTCATTATCCTTTGTCTTTTCAAGTGCTTTTCTTGTCCTTCTCCCCCTTCTGCCATGTGAAAGATCAATGAAGAGAGGAAGCTAACAGACTACACACAGTCAGTGAGGGCTAACAGTGCATATGAAAAACAATGTATTTGTCAATTCTGCTTTAATTTGATGATCCAAATCCCTCCTAACTTTTACACATTAATTCATACTCAAGGAGGTAAGACACACCTGTAATTACAAGTAGGGCTCTTTATACAACCATATGCAGTAAAACCAGAGCTTTTAAGCCGTATGTAAAAAAAAAATCCCCTATCCACATCTTTGCCTTGCTAGGAACTAGCCTTCTAATTTATGAACACAATTCCAACTGTATTTATTGAATCATCCTTTATTTATTTAAGAATTCTTGACCTTCATTTTATTAAAATTTTTTGCAAACTGCCAAATTGCTATATTGTATTATATTATTATTCAAGGATCCAAATCAGCTTGAGATAGAAGATTAAAACCTAGCCTCAGCCCCTAGAGTAAAAATAAACTGTCACTAGTCAGCACAGTTATTGTGGATCTTCAGTGTCAGAAGACCACAGGGCCACTTTCCTCTGCCAACCAGCTCAGAACCATCTTTTTCCAGAAACGACCTGAAGATACTGTAAAGCATTAGTTTTTGGTTTGTTTGTGTTTTTTTCCTGGCCTCAAAGAAAGACTTGGTGATCCTCTTCGTTCCAAAGCTGAATCAGTGCATGGTCACAAAAAAAAAAAGCCCTCAGGGATGCTAAAAATCTTAAATGGAAGACAGCTGAAAAAGTTCTTCAGTTCATAAGCAGATGCTTGTCTTAAAAAGAAAAAAAAAATACTGATAGACTCTGACAGCAAGGAAAACCGTTATTGTACTCCAATTATGCTTTTGCACCATGTGTTGCTTGTTTCTCATGTCACCTTCGGAGGCCCACTTTAGGTTTTTTAAAAAAAATCCCCCTGTTTCAAGTGACAGGCTTTGAAGCAAAATTCTCAAACATGCAACAACATCAGAAAATACAGTTACAGAGCATCTAACTGAAAATATCCGTAATTTATCCTTCCTTCCCTTTCCATCGATGGTGCAGCAGGAAGACACAGCTAAACCAACCTAAGGTCTTAACCATCCCTTCACACTGAAGCTGATGCTTCCCTGACCTCAAAGGGAGCCAACTGGAGGAGCCACAGCAACAAAAGCTGTCGACACTGGGAAAGGTATTTTGGTTTAGCTCCCTGAACCAGCTCACCAGGAGGTCAGGTAAGAGCTAATGCCAGGACAAAGGAGGCTGCACAAGTGGAACAACTGCTGAGCCAAGAGATCGGCTTAACTGTACTGCTGGACTGTATTTGCCATGCAGAGCAAAGCCATTATTTCTCACTTCTATTATCTATTTAAAAGAATTTCAGGTCCTCATTACAAAAGAAGTAGAATTCAACTGGGTTCAAAAACGGTTTTCAAATTTAGGTACTAAATCTCATCAATTGATTTGAATATAAAACTTAACTACCCTGTGAATTAAGAACTTCAGCATTTTTTTACTGAAACACTTTAAAAAAACCCCTTTCCTACCAGGAAAGGCTGGAAGATCTAAGACAAGTTGCTGGTGCAGGGATGAAAGTTCCCGTTTTAAGAAAACTGCAGTAAAGAAGAAGGAGAACTGACAGACAATGTGAGTAACCAAACCCTACTGTACAGAGGGGATCTCCCGTCTATAGATGGTGGCAGATCTGTGCCCCACCAAAGCTGAAAGGCAGCTCCTACCCAGGCCACCTGCCGCTCTGCTCACCCCTGAGCGGTTTCCTAGCTCCAGAACGACAGCCAGGAGCGCTCAGCCTGCTCTCACACCCCAGCCATAACACCCACACGCAAAACGGAGGCACAGAGTGCTATTAATTCTCAGTTCACCCTCTCACGCTCAGCTCGCACCGTGCTGCAAAGAGCCACGCAGGCCGTGGCATGGCTGGGCCCGCTCCTTGCCCCTTCCCGCCTTCAGCTGGCCCGGGCGGTGGCTTCGCAGGCCTCCACCGAAAGCTTCCAGGATAGGATGGCTTCCCGGGCGAGGGCCGCCGCAGACGACGCCACCCGTCTCCCGGGGCAGAAGATGGAGATGCCAAACAGCACAAACCCGACGAGGGCTCGTCTGCAACCAGGGAGCTCCTCTGGGAAACGCGGGGCAGGGAGCGCGGCCCCCGTCACCGCGGAGGCCGCCGGAGAGCAGGGAACACTGAGGAAGGGGGCGAGGGCAGGCGGAGGCCGGGCCGGGGACCCACGCACCCCTCCCGCTGTCAGAGAACCGGAGCAGACGCCGCTTCGGGCGGTGGAGAACGGGGAAACCCGCCGGGGCTCACACCCCCCGCCCCGGGCAGCGGCGACGGGACCGACCGAGGCTGCCCTCGCCTTCCTCAGCCGCGGGCAGCACTCCGCCGCCTGCAGCCCGGGGACTTCGCAGGGAACCGGCACTTGGCCCCCCTCGGCCCGCAGCTAAAATGCCGCCCCGGCCCCCCCGGCCCCAGGAGCGGGAAGAGAAAGAGCGGAGAGACGGGAACCGGCGGCCGTACCAGCAGGAGGGTGTCCGGCCCGCGTCTCTGCTTTCTCTTTGGGAGGCGAAGACATTTTTACTGTGGCAGCGGGTACCCGCACCCCGACGCCGAGCAACGGCCAGCGCCCAGACTGCCCTGCGCTGCGCTGCGCGGCCCCGCTCCCGCCCTGTCAACGTGGCCGCCGGGCGCCGCCGCCAGGACGCGCCCACCGAAGGCGTGCACGCCCCGCCCCGCGCCACCGCCACCGCCAGCGAAGGCGCGGGCGAGGGGAGGGGGGGGGGGGCGGAGGGCGGGGACAGACCCGGCCCTCGCGCCTCCGCCATCCCGCGGGGCGGGGCTGCGGCGCCCTGCCCTCCCCCACCGCGGCCGGGAGTGGGGGTGCGGGGCGTGCTACAGCCGGTCGCGATGTGATGTAGTAATATTTCAGTCATTTACCATCACTCTTTGTGACGATTACATTACCATTGTCCAAGCATAAGTAATGGGTGAATATAATGGGTTTGTTTTGGTTTTTTTTTGGCAACAGTCCAAAGTGCTATCACGTCATAGTAACCTTAGCAGCCTGCACCAACAAACATTGTAAAAAGGCTGAAACTAAGTCCTCGCATCTCGCTGCTGGGTAATTCGGCACGTTGGAGTCTCGGGTGGTATTTTCACCTTCCGCGTAGCCTCACACAAACCGCTCCGATTCCCCTTCCAGCCTCTGTCAAGATCCATTCAGATTACAGTTTTTGCTAGAGCAGAATTATCTCCTAAATGGAGATTTTAATGCTGCTTTGTCTACTGCCCTCTGAATTTGAATGCAAAGATCGTATTTTCAGTTATTCTTGGCTTTCCCAGGTGTGCTTCGTTTGGATTTCCCTGCGCTGGTTGCTAGAGTCAGTATGAATTTTTGCTGTTGCAGGTCAACCTGCTGTTACAGAATTGATATTAAAGAAAACGTGCTTTACGACCTTTAAACCCCCAGAAGTTAATGGTTTTTCTCTAGGAATCAGTAATAATTTCATATTTCAGTGCAGGGATTTAGTATGTGGAAGCGCGCTCAGAAGAAGAATTGCATCAAAAATGTACTTTGGCTGTTCTTGTGAAAGCTGGAACATTTCACAATGCTACAAGACTTTGCACGTCACCATTGACACAAGTGCTTGCATGAAGCCTTGCTGTGGCTTCGCTGCTGAGACACGACATCCGTCCTGGGTACGTCTCAGAAACACGGGGCTGAAATGCGGTGTTGGGCTTGGATGCTGGGATCCCAGGGCAAGCCGTTCTGGTGGAGAAGGAGCAAGGATTGGAAGAGGGGAAGAGAGATGGAAACAGGAAAAAACGAGGTGCAGGAGGACTTGGTCTGAGCGGACAAGGAGACGACGACAAAAAGTTGAGTAGGGGGTGACAGGAGAATTGTGGAAGCAGAGTGAGTGCCATGGTGGGAGATAAAAACCCTCTTTCCTCCAGCGGTGAAGTGGCAGCCAGGACTGGTTGGGTGAGACCAAGAGGATGAGCAGCCCGGAGGCAGGGAGGACAGACGGAAGGCAGGTCAGGCAGGAGCGAGCACGCAGACCGTCGGGCTTGTGGGAATGAGAGGGAAGGATCTTTGCTGCTTTCCAGAGCCTGGAGGTTCTCAGACCTTGCTACACTTGTCAGTACGTAAAATTACTCATTTCCTCACGCGACAGGGGCCGGTGCAAATGCTTTCTGTGCTTGCAGAAGAATTATATAGGTGTCAGTATGATACCATACGACAGAACTTCGTTTTCAGTTGTTTATTCCATTATTGCTTTTTAAGTGTTGCGAGAAAATCAGAAAGGAGACAAAATCCCCCCCCCCCCAAAAAAAAAAAGAGATTTGTAAAATCAAGCACCTAAATGAGGAGACACTGTAAAGGTCAGAAGAGAGATTTCACTTTTGTGAAACAGAGTGATTGTTTCTTTGGCAGATCTAAAGCAACATGCATTTCCCCAGCTAGCGGCAGTGCCATAATATTAGTAGCAACGTCCTTCTTGATTATGGCAACATATGAGAACCGCAGAGGTAGGTGACTGGCATTAAAATGCCAGGCGTTTTCAATCACTTTGTCATTTCCAGCAGCCCCGTTGTTTGTGCCAGCATGCGTGAATGGGAGCAACTGTGGGAAACTTTGGAGGAAAACAGGCTTTTTTACAAAAAGTTGGCCGTGGAATAACTTCCTTTGCCAAGTGGGCCACGCCTGGTGCTGACACCCCTTTCCCAGAGAGTGCAGCAAAGGCAAGTCTCTGCTTGACATCACAAGACAGGGCATTGAAATGCAGCAGCACTGTCAGGGAAGAGTAAATAAATTGGACTGGTTAGAATAGTTTTATTTTCATGTTTTAACGTGTTTTGAAGACAGGTGGATGTGTTGGAGTAAGAGCATTTTTGCCAATGATACCACAGCACACCGCTTCAATTAATAGGTAAGAGCTTATAATAGACATCTGAAGTACTTGTGACGTTATCCAGCACAAGCAAAAAAAAAAAGTGCTCTCCAGCTACTACTGATTTTAACTAAAACAGCAAACCGAAAGATGCTATGTCTTTTGCAGTGATGGTGCAGGTAAAAACCCAGCTCTCATATTAGAAAAAAAAAAAAAAGAAAAAATAAAAAAACCCAAAACTAGGAAGTGAGCCCTTTACAGATCCTAAAGGCTAAAATTAAAAAACATGTGAAGAGATTAGATAGGGGAAAAAAAAAGCATGCATACAGAAACTATGTTCAGTTGCAGTTGGACCTTCACAGCGCTTCTGACAGTAATACTACGTTTTTATTTTTATACTTTATAGCCCAAAGTATGTTCAGTATTTTAAAAATAGGCAGTCTGTTGAACTATGATTAGGACACCACTTATGTCTATTTTGAAGATACTCCCTAGTACTTAACAGATGGCTGCAATTTTGGTGCTTTCACTGGGGCCTGCAGCAAAGCTTTGTGTTCTTTCTGAAAATACTGAAACACACAGAAAAGCCATTTCTGGATTCAAGTCAGGGGGAAATTATAATAATTCGACCTAGGGTCACTCAGCACTTAAAAGGCAGCTAAATGTTTTGCTGTCTTTTCCAGCACACACATGCACATGCATACTGTAAATCCTGGGGAGCAGGATAAACTGCTCTGTATTTAGCTATCGGGTGGGCAAAACCCTCTCAGTGCCAAATGTATAGATAAGCGTAAAGGAAATTAAATCTACTGGCTGGTTTTGATAATGCATCCAAAATAGTTTCTCCTGAAAACCAGTAGTTGTTTTGAAAGTTGGACTGATTTGTTTCAACAGCATGTTTTAAGATTTTGCTATTTTTAAAGGTTAAAAACTGTTGAGAAACAGAAATTATTTGCTTCTTTTTTTTTTCCCCAGACTGTTAATAAAATATCAGTTCTTCATGTAGTTCTACTCCTTTGTGACATTTTTAGGGTAGCATGGTAAGTTTCTGAGAAATGATAGACAAACTAAAGAGTTTTCTTTGGAATTTGATCCTTCACTTCTGCTACTTAAAACAATGAGTTTACAATCTGATAAAGTCACAGGATGGGTAAGTTCCCTGCTTTTCTACTTCCATGAAAATATATAGATACTTTACCAAAAGCTGAATAATGTTTTGTTTTTTTTTTTTTTTCTGTTCTGTCCACTGCTACTCCGGATTAAGAAAAAGGTGCAGTTTTTAAGACTATGTTTTGCTAGGAGATCTTCACAGATTGTGTGGGCGCCATCCAAAAAGGTGATTTTGTTGTAATATGCAGATCTGGGAAAACAGTTTGTGTAAGAAAAAAAGAGTAAACACATTTTGGGCAAGGAAGTAACATGTGCTTTAGTACCTATTTTCCACTCTTCCCTCACTGACTGTTGTTGCATCAACTTGATGATTAAAGTCATATGGGTTTGCTGGTTTCTCCGTATCTTGTTGATCTGATTGATTCCATGTTGTTACTCTAACTGCACTGTTACTCTAACAAGGAACACAAATTTACTTGCTCACTGGATTTACTAATTCAGTTTTCCAGGAAAACCTATATAAGTCATTTTTTTTTCATTTATATGTTTGCCCCGATGGGGCAAAATTAGAGTAAGTTCCCATCGGGGCAAACATATAAATCTGTTGAGTGTGAAAAGTTATTGACTTGAATTACAATGTAATTGTAAAACTCAAATGCTCTTTTATCTTAATGTTTTATTAGATTTCCTTGGAGATGTTTCTCCTAAAAAATGTACATCAGGTCTATCTCATCAGAACGGTAGAATGATGTTTTCATAAAGAAATGTTGCAACCTCACATTGCCACTCTTACATTATATTGTCATGAAGTTCAGACTTCTGGGCTGTCATCAAACGTTAAATCAGCACAAAAAGCAATTTCTCAGTATGATGGATTACTGCTGAGATGTGAATCAAATTCCGGAGGTTTCTAGCAAGTGAAGAAGTTGCTCTGTGTGCCTTTTTTTCACAAAAGGATTCTGTTTTTCAGTTGACAGTTATGTTAAAATTATGTTAAAATGTTTTACATTTGCTTCTGCCCACTGTTGTTTACAATATTATCTTAGCTGTTAGCTTTAGACACTGTGCATGCTAGAGTGACATAGTTTATACTAAGTTTCTTTTCTTTCAAGAACAGTTACGGGTTGTTATTGGCATACGGCTGAAACAGAAATTTATATTGACTTCATGGGAGAATTCTGCCTTTAAGGAAAACCCAACTGGAAACCACTGTCACAATGGAGCCCCATATTAAGCTCAGAATTAGTGTTTTTCTTTAAAATCAATATAAATGTTTCTACCACTATATACTCTGTGAATTTACACAGATGTTGTGCTACAAAATGTTGATATTCATTCTTCCTCCAATTCAGTTCTGCCTTAGGACACTACTCATGATGATAATAATACAAAAGTATTCTGATATGGAAAATTAATAAAGCCATTTAAAGATTTGAAGGAAGGAAGGGAGGAAGGAGGGAAGAGGAAAGAAAGAGAGTGAAGAAGAGAGAGAGAAAGACAAAGAAGGAAAGAAAGAAGGAAGGGAGAAAGGGAGAGAGGGAGGAAGGAAGATGTCTACTGCAATAGGAAAAGTAAAAGCCATCCTTTGGATTTTTTTCATCCAAAGATCTCAATATTCTGCATAAAGGTCTTCATTTTCATTATCCTTTGCCTTACAATGAGTAATGGAAGTACAGAGAGTTAAAGATAAGTTGCCAAAGCCAAACTAGCAGCAGAGGTGTAAACGGAAGCCAGGCCTCTTGAGGCACAGTTCTCTCTCCATTAGGTTTCATTAATCCAAGACTTACTAAAGAAATTGTGTATTTTATCGTTATAGATAGTGGGCACATTACTGCTGGCCCATTAAAGAGGGTCTTGTTCTTCTGGCTCTGTAGACAACAAGGCTTCCCTCCACACAAGTGTGAACGTGTGAACATGCCCAGCCTCTTGAGTTTTTTGATTCTTGTGGAAGCTTCACTGCCAGTGGGAATGGGGACTGTGATTGCTACTGGTATGGCTCCCAAAAGAGGCTCAAGAGAATTAGGTGTTGTACTTGGCTTTGGGTCTTACCACTTCTCTGTTCCTGTTTCCCATCCCATTCTGCCTTTGAGATTGCAACTGATTTGGACCTGTGGAAGCTGTGCTATTTCAATAAAGGAAAGAATTAATGTTGGTTCAAAAGTGAAAATGAAAAAAGTCAAGCTCGTTTAAGTTCTTCATGTTTCCAAGCACATTGGATTAGGAGGGGTTTTTTTTTTTCTACATTCTACTTCTAAAACCAGTTAACATCAGAACATTTGTTTTGCGTTTTATGTAGCTGACATTGGCTTTACCTAACCTGGCTTCATCTTTCCAAGACATAGCCAGGCCTGTTCTGAAAAACACTTTTCCTTCTGGAAAAGCCTTAGTGCCCTAGTTTCAGACCTTTGGTAGTTGATGTAAGATTTATGTTAACTTAGCAGCAAACATATCAATTGCAAAGTTCAGGTCTTTATGCATTATTTATTTATGTTCCTTCTAGAGAACATTAAGTAATAGACAACAAGAAATAATGTATTGTGGTGTATATTTAGTCCAAATGTGTCGTTGTCTAGAGTAATGTAGTCGTTTTTTAATCTTTGAACTGATCTTAACACATAGCTCAGTTGTAAATCTACCCAATAATTTTCCTTTAGAAACACTGCTTTACATTACAGAGAATTAATTGCCAAACAGCAAAAATCCCTTTTCAATTGAATTCTGGATGCCAGATTTCCAACTATAATTCTTCTTCATTCTTATTAGAATGAGTTTGAGTGTGTCAACATTCTTACTGATGTTTTCTGCTGAATGCTTTGTTATAAACTGAACATAATTAAATGTAAGTAGACTGGTATTTCATCACAGCTCAAGGGTATAAGGCTAACACATTCTTTCTCCTGTTATCTCTCCAGTCCTCTTTCTTCTTACATGAAAAGAATGCAAAATATAAGCATTCTTTAGGGTTGGGAAGTCTTATGACCTCTGCTTAGGAAACTGCAGTGGTTGAACAATGGTGGAAGGGTTGTTTTGCTTTTCAGTTGTGTTCTAGAATTATGTCAGTTTTAATAGTATATTTTCAAAATACTTTCTGGCTGAGAGCTAAAGGTTATAAGACATTCCTAAAATATTCATCTATATTTTATTTTTCTTTGTGCAAAGATTGTTTGTTTACCAGTTTTCTTTTTTTTTTCCTCCAGATTTACCAGTCCTGAGGACAGTAAGCTGCCAGAGGCTTTCCACTTCCCATTTCACTGCCTGTACTGCATTTTGATGAACTACCAGAGGCTGTACTGGCCACCGAGCAACCTGCTGTCTTGGAGAAATACTGTCTCTGGATCTTGAATCCCAGCAAACTGAAATCATGAAATCAGCTGGTAGTAGCTGAAATTTCAATTTGGTGTTACAATTTGCAAGCCATGTTACAAGGCCACAGGGAAGAATGACTGATACTGCTAGGTCAAGGAAAATACGTATCAAAGAACTAATTGAGGGTCACCACCATCATTTATGGACACTCTGCGAGGATAAGAGAGGGCCTGAATGGATCATTCTGAATTCATCACATCTTTATGTCAATATCTGTCCTAGAAGAGTAAAGGGACCCATCATCCTCTTTGCAGCAGCCTCATTTATTATTTTTTATAGGTCATTTCTTTCCAACCCTTTACTGATTTTAAATTCTTGGCTGTTACAGTACTCCTGATTCTCCCTCAAGGACAATTCTGCTAGAAATATTGTCTCTTATGGTCATCCTGAAACAGACCCTCAAGTTCTGGCTCTCCAAACTACCTCATCCTTCTGCCCAAGGATTAGTGCTCCTTCCTTGCCCTTTTCATCTACTCCTTATCATCCTATTTGCCCTTTTCCATGGCACAAACTTAATCTTAATTTCCAAACCTGTGTCTGACACAGCAATGTGAAACTTTATAAGCTGTCTAAAAGACAGCAAGCCACACTGACACTAAACTGCACTTTCATTGTCATTACCAACAGCCAGAAGCCACATTTTGCTTCACTGTCCCCTGTCCTTCAGTTAATTCTTGTCTAAATTTAATCACAGGTTAAAAGTGCATCCTTCAAAAGACTCTATATGGCCTGCCTTTCCTTCTGTAATGTGTATTGCTAGCTCTGGCTTCTCCTATCTCTGCTCTATTGCTGTCTTTTCCCAATGCAGCAATGAAAATAGCTCCATATGGTCCTGTTCCAAATGTCTTTCCAGAAGATTAGCCAGTCCTCCATATTGCAACCAACGCTGAACACCTGATGGAAGTCCCTGCAGCAACAGATTGCTCAGGAGGAAATGCTTCGTTTCTTTGCTCTGTTCAGTCCCATACGTCAGTTAAGTACCTATTGTTCTGCCTGCTTTCTCTTCACATAATATTGTTTGTCCTTTGGAGGCAATCCTGGAGTTCTGCTGCATCAAACTCACCCTCAGCAAATGAAATATATATGAAAACTATCTAGCTGCTTTTTGGTCTCATGGGCACTTCTCATATCTCATGAATCCTGACTTGTAGGGACATTTTTCCCTACAGACTTTGTAGGAAAAAAAAAACCAAAATGAAAAATCTCAATCAAAAAACCTCACACAATCCTCAAGTGCTTCCACTCCATCTGTTGGAGTGGGTTTTGTGGCCTGTTGCCCACACTCCTGGTCCTACCTGGGCACCACTGCTGTCCCCTCAGCTATGAGGGTCTTTACCCTGGACGTCTGCTCGGCAAATGCTGGGACTCCAGCAAAGTTAGCCTGCGCCTGGAGGACTCGTCTGTTCCTCCAGTGGCCTTGGTGTTCCTTGGCAGTGGCTGCTGCAACGTCTGAAAAGTGCTGTGTGAGAGCCTGCATGCTGCACTGACCCCAGTTAGCTGCATCATGGGCCAAAAGTGAATCAAACCCTGTGCTATAAATGTAGCTGTCAGCTGGGGATACTTTTCAGACATCCCATGCCTGAATTACCCTGTGGGCTAGAGATCAATTGTGTCTGGTCCTGTGATTATATCTGATAGGCAGATGTGGAATAGTCCGTTGTTATGTTTGTATAAAACATGAGTGAAGCCTTATGTGAAATAAAACCTTCTCATTAAAGAGGTCATAGACACTGACCTTCAGGAGTGTTTTTGGTTTGATCAGGTAGGAAGAGAAGTATCAGTTGGTAATAAACCGATGAACAGTTTGCGAATACTCAAGCCAAAGAGATTACTTTGTCTACTTTGCCAAAAAGAAAGCCCCATTTTCCAGGAGGCAAAGGCAATTAGTAGACAAGGAAAAAAACCGAAGTGAAGGATCACCTTTTACTTAAGAAGTGAAAGTTCAAAATTTTGTGGGAAGAGAAACTTGGTTTTGAACGCATCCTTAAAATATGTTGTTTAAAGGAATGTATTTTGAAAGGTAACGTTCTTCCCTGAGCCAAGATCCACTTCCGTGAACCCAACCTGAGAAGATATTTATTTCAAGGCTAGATCCTCTGTCAAGAGACTGTGAATTTTAGTAGTCTCTCAGCTGCCTCATAATGGGTGAGAAGAAACTTTAGAGCCAACATAAATAATGAGCAAAGATCTGCATGCCTTTTCCATTTCCTTTTGGCACACTGACTTCAGAAAATTTTGCAAGCACGTATTTTAAATTCTATAGACAAACAATTTTCTTCCCTTTTACTTCAGACTAGCTTGAATTAAAGATGATTTCACGGTAAACAGCTAATGAATTAATCCCATAGGTGTAGCTGACCTTAGATCTAGTTTACTGGAATGTTCTTGCAATGCCCAGCATTTTTTTTTTCCTTTCTGGAGCTTGTCAGATAGGGTTTTCAGTGGAAGAAGCATTTTTGTGTGACCGGTGCTAGCCAGGGAAGCAGCAGAATAGTGAGCAGAATAGTGGAGAAGAATACTTAACCCAAGAATTCTGCCAGTTTGGGTGTCAGAGTATTTCCTAACACTGAATGACATGATTTTATGTCATTCCGTAAAGTGAAAGTCATGCAGCACTGTGAGAAGCAGTAGGAAAATGATCTGTTATAAATATTTGAACTCGGTGAGGTATCTTTTTCCTTTGTCCTCCCTGGAATAGCTAAAACTAACATCTCTATTGAGCTTAAAGAACCGGGCCAATCAACAATTGAACACAGAGCAATTGTCACCTAGAGGAATGAATAATTAATGTAGTGTTACTAATCTGCTATCAAAGGGAAGGAAATGTAATAGCAAATATGCCTATGCATAACGGGAAAAAAAGACAATAGTAACATCCTATCAGGTCTGCTTAAGTGGTTCACACACATGAACCCCAGCTGAGGGTGCAAACTGAAATGTCTAGTGAAAACAGGCTGACTGAGAAACCAGAATAATTTATTTTGCTGGGAAGAGGAGTGAGATGAAGGCAGAAAAGAGTTTTGAGGCTCTTCAAAAGGAAGCAAGGAAAGTATTTCCAGCTGGAGATTTTGGACTTAGAGATGAAATCACTGCTGCTAAGCTTGGCTATTCTCTAGTGAAAGATTTAGGCTTGTTGTATTTCTGTAACTTCTTATGTATGTCCTGCCCCTGAATATAACTTTAACAAATCTAGAGGTAGAAATCCATATCAATTTCTGTTCACTGTCAGAATATTTCTTTTTAATGGATCTTTCTCTATTAAAAGGTAAGAATGTGTTAGGGAAAAAAAAATAAAAAAAAATATTCTGAAGATATTCCTAGAAGTTTGGTCATATTTTTGAAGGGAGATGCTATAGACTAAATATTCAAAATAGGTTGTGTAAGCACAAGAACATTTTTGGAGATCGTTGAGGTCCCCAGAGGCTGCAATGAAATTTATGGAAGTTTCTGTTTTGAGAAACAACTGAAAAACTGTACTTGCAGTCAGAGGTGGAAATGTGGAAAAGATGGGTAACCGACAATATAGAGGAAAAAATTCTCAGGGGACTGTATATACTTTTTTCTTATCTTACTGTGTATAGTTTAAAGCCTTTTCTCCATGAGAAAGTTGTGCCAGTCTGTTTAGATATGCAGTTTTAAACAAACAGCACAGACACTCCTATTTGAGCTTAAACCAATTTATTTTATTTTTAATTCAGGACACTGAAAAACTTGCATATGCTATACAAAGTAAGAAGGTCTCCACAAGAATTTACATCAGTTAAACTAGATATTGGTTTAAAACCTGGTTTAAATTATATGAGTACATCTTTCTGTTGTAAAGAAGGCTTTCAGCATGTGCACTCTCCATTCATCTTTTTTCAGAGAAGTACTTTGAAAAAGAATCTAGAATTAAGAAAAGTTGACTGCCTTATAGAAAAAAAACCCACCACGAACAAGCAGTAAATTCCACATACACAGCATGAAACTGGACCACAAAATCAGGAATTAAAGACATTGAAAGACAGAAAGACCTATTCAACAAGCAGCATTAAGGAAGGACAAGATCATTGGTACAGGCAGAGAAACATCGCATTTAGTTTGGTGAAAAAAACAGTTGACAAATTCAAAGAATTTAAAACACGTCATGTTTAAGACTCCAAAAGATGAAGGAAGATTCAGCGACATGTCTTTGTTTTTAACGGATTGAAGCAAAGTCAGAAAGGTTGCTGGGTGTCCATATCGTAGGCAAAGAAGAGTACACATGAAGTCACGTTCCTCCCTGCTCTATTCAGCGTGCAAGAGAACTGCAATCTGGACTTAAAAAAAAATCAATGTTGCATCCTGCTGTGAGGTGGGTGGATCATTGAAAATCTGTTGTCGGAGAAGGAAACAGAACTCCTTTCTCAATAGGTTGACATGGAGATTTTATCTTCTCCAGCAGTTCATATATCTTTGTAAAAACATAGTAACCAGTAGAAGGGAGTCTGGGTACAAGGCAGATTGTATAGATCTAGGAAACAATGCAGTATAGAATTTGAGAAGAAATGAAGGGCAAATTTTACAATCATTTTACTGAAAAATTTCCTCCTTTTTCAACCATCTCTATGGTGTAATGAGGTGACCATGACAGAAATATGAAAAGGTAAAGCATATGGGATTCTTTCAGTAACACAGAATGGCAGTGAAGGGAAAAAAACAACTCTGATAATAAATGTAAGCCAGGAAAAGAAAGAAGGCATAGCTGAGAAATAAGAGAATCCATGGACTAAAAATACCTAGCAGTAGTAGTAGGAGACCATTACATGGCTGACTGCAGGCTAATTGCATTTGTTCAGTCATTGTGAAAATGGATACAGATGGGATGCACAAGTTTGGAAATATCCTACTGTTAAAGAGAAAATAAAGCAAATGTTACATGAGAAGCCATTACCTAAGATGATGTTGGAGAGAACTCAGAAGATCATATGTCTAAAATATTCTTTTCTGCTTTAGCAGCTCTTTTAATTAATTTTTACTGATTTTTTTTTTCCATCAAAAAGAAATGTAGGATGGTGATTGGAGCAAAAAGGAGAAGGCAGATCTTAGCCAGTGAGGTAGGTTTGCTTAGTCTGCCCGAGTGAAGTAACATAACACTTCCTTGCTTGAAACAGAACTTGTGGAAATCTGCTAGAGCTGGTGCAGAGCTTCAGTTGCATTTTCTTCACTGCTATGGTACTTCAAGTTCTTACTGGGATGCCTTCAAAGGCACAGTCCAGATTTTACAAGCTTTTTCTAAGTAGAAACATCTGGGGAAAAAGCTGATATCAAAGTTAACAATTCCTCAGAGGTCTGAATATGTTCCAGATTAAAAGGGAAAAAAAGAAAAACCCGAACCAGTCTTTTGTATCTGGTTTTCCTGTACTGATAGTACACCTAGTGGCAACTGGACTCACAGCTGTTATTCCCGACTGCTCTGGTTTTATTACACAGTTCCTGGAAAGTTACATCCAGTCCCAGTAAATCATGTCTTGGTCAGAGGGAAAGCATAAAACCTCTGTCTCCAGCTGCATAAACAACACAGCGGGACTCCTACTTAGTTCTAAAATAGGAGGAGGGGGCCGATGTATGGCAGGAAAGAATTCTTCCTTGCCAGTTAGTGTCCGTCATTTCTCTCCGTTCGGACAGATTTACTGGTCAGAGACACTGGGCAGCCTTTGGGCCAGATGGCTGGCTTGTCATTCTCTGCAGCTGAAGAAGGATGTGTGTTACCCTTCATTAGAGAAATCGTAAGAGGCACTTGGCAGTGCGTTTCTCTGAGCAGGGTGACGGCGACATTTGGTGTGAGTCTATTAAAGAGCTGCTTCACTCTCCATCTCTGTGCTCTAGGTAAATCAGCTTTACTGCACGCACCTTTGTGTTCATTTATCTCTTAGAAACACCCTGACACAAAACCAGTACAGGTGTTTTTTTTCAAAATGCTTTGAGGCTGCTGGATAAAAGCAGAAAGAAAATGCAAGACATTTTGCGGATAGATTTAAGTCTGAAGATTAAAATAGTACTGGGTGGTGAGCAACACTGAGGCATTTATGCTACTTCTTTAGGCTCTGTCAGTTGCCTAAATAGTCAGATGAGCAGGCCCCTGAGCTCTGGTAATTTAACACAAATTTTAATTCATTCTGGCTAAATTGCTACAAACTTATGCAAGCCAGATTAATTTGATAAGCCTGGGGAACTCTCTGTGTTGCAGCAGGAAGAACCTGTAAGAAAGGCCCTTATGGCCTTTCAAGAAAATTCTAGAAAACCACAGGAAAGGTTAAAATTATACCGCAGAAGCTCAGAAAATTGAATTGTCAGGGGAAAAAAGAGCTTGGGAAGAAAAGAGCAATAGAGGGAGGGGAGACAGAGCCAGTGATAATAGTTTCAATATCATTTAGAAGAAAGAGGAGGTCAGGTGGAGTGGTATACACCATAGAATAGTGTCTGAAGCTTCACAAGTCAGAAGGAAAAGCTCACACACTTGCTACCAATAATCCACGTTTACTCACGTTTAGCTGACAGCAGCAGGGGAGACTGAAAAAGCACTCCTGAGGGTATATAACTGAGAACGTTTGGAGAGCATTACTATTCACTCTGTGAAAGAGAGATATTAAATATTTAAATCAATTTAAATACAACTGTTCTGTTCTAAGTCAGAGAAAATCCACAAGCGCTCCAAAGACACACGAGGATTTCAGTAGCAGGCTTTCCAAAGAAAGGACCCCAAAAGCAATTACCTGAGATGTAATATCTAAGCATCTGACAGCCATGCCTGAAAATCAGGTGCTTAAGCTGGCATGACAAAGCCATTGCCCAAGCGTGTGGGCTGTGGTGGCACAGGAAAGGCTCTAACCAGTATTCACTGCCATGTGTCCTATGGGCTCCCAGCCTTGCAGGCCTTCATGTGATCTCCCATCCAAGCCCGCAGCAAGCTAAGCAGAGATGCCTAAAACAGGCTGTGTGTCTCACAGCATCGCTAAAACCGCAACTTGCCTGGCTGAGTGAGACCCGAGCTTCCCAGCGGGCTGGCTGGAAGGTGGGGGTTGCTTGGCAGAGCAGAGTACAAGAAAAATGCGTTACAGAAGTGTTGCACAAGCAGTCACCGTTAACACTATGATCTTAGCTAGTGTTTTACCATTTATCTAAAGTCATTGCCGTAAAGATTTGCACATCTACAGGAACATCATACTTGTTTCACTTTACCGCGTTTGGCTGACTATGAATTTTATTGTGTATTTTTTGCCCCAGAACAATGTGGTGGTGTGTCGGTCAGCTGTGTCCAACTTAACATCTGGCTGTTCCCTTGTCTCTGGATTAATTATTGCCTTTTATGTGCCCCATCAATGCACAGCCCAAAGTCACTAGCTGCTGGCTGGGCTGGGCCTGCTGGATTCCCTCAGAAGGTACTGAGGCTCCTGTGCTGGTGACCAGGCTTCAATGATGGCACCCGTGGGGTCGTTATCTGGCTTAAAGCCCCTCTGCAAATGATTGGTAGCATCTGTCTTTCTGAGCTGAGAGGCCCAGCTCTGCTGTCCCGTTATCTCCACTAATGGAGTTAGGTTGTCCTTGCTGTGTCACCAGCTGACCCTGGATAGCTGGAGCTGCGGTGAGCAGTCAGTCTTCTCCCTCACAGTGTTTAATGGTTGATTCTGTGACATTCTGTGACACCTGCTGTGTATATGTTCGACTCAAACTGAACTGCTGTCCAGGGCTCTGAATGTTTCCGTGAGTGAACCATCTCCTTGGGTATTGTGCAATCTTTTCAAAAGTTAAATTTGTTGGGTGGGGGGGTTATTGGGAAGATCATCCAGAGCAGCATGATTCACTGTGTGACTGAAATAATGTCTAGACAGAGGCTGCCCGGAGGCTTTATGTGATAGCAGCTTTAACTTTCATCCCAGGATGTGAAATACAAGCCTGATAGTGTACTCTTGCCTCAGTCCAGAAGTTCATTTGGACATGGAGCCGTGTTGATGATGGCTTCTGGCAGTCTTGATAAATGGTAGCGTGTGGTCAGGCTGAGACACCTCACTGCTGCACATAGCTTCATCAGTTTGTGATATTTACTGAAAATTCAGTCTTTGTGATAAAAATTAGTTTGTATCTTTTCTCATTATGCATTTGACATTTGATTTATTTAGAGTTTCTTTGCTTAAATATTTCATTGTCTTGCTTAATCACTCCTCAATAACTAACATTTACAGGGACTTCCCTATCTTCAGAGAAAGCACTGCCCAGCTATATTTTTAAACATAGTACCACAGTCTCACAGTATTTAATTAAATACCCAATTAACTTAAATTGTGAAAATATAAATGAGTCTTATTCTCTCAAATTACTTTGCTAAGTAGTTATTATCTAGCAAAGTAGTTATTTAGTTAGTAATTTTATTTCAGTAAATTCTTTATAGTAATTGCCGTACCTGATTCTAGTAGTAAATACTCTATCTTCACATCTTGCCTAACATATTTTTCTTGCTTTCATGACATTTCCTGCTGTATATATATGTGTATGTCCTGATGCTCGAGTCATATGTCTGGTAAATTGAGCAGAAGCTTCATTAGTTTTTCATGGCACCAGTCCTTAGGTGATACAAATAATGTGTCTTTCACTGGTTAAAAAAAGAATTTCAAGGATGACAGGTTTTAGGAGGAGATCCTGAAACCATTATTCCTATTGTAAAACACTGGCTTTTAGTGAGACAGGCTCTTCATACTTTCTGTAAAATTAATGAATGAGAAATAAAGCTGAATAGAAGTTGAGCATTATTTTGATACACACTGCATGGCGAATTCCAGCAGGTTAGAGAGAAGAGCAGCTGAGTGGATGGCATATGTGCCTACGAGCCAGGTTTAGTTCTCTGCAACATGATATCTGAGGTGGTCGCCTTAAGCAAGTCACTTAATTATACTTTGGAGAGAATCAGTTCTGTGTCTGATGTCATAGCTCTTAAGTTTGATGTATGCAGTCCCTGAATGGGAGCTCTCACGAGGAAACGAAAATCAAAGATCCCACTTCCTCCAGTGCTTGAGGAAGATTCAAATCCACATCAGTGGTTTTCTGGGAGAATATTCCCAACACTGAGCAGTTCATTATCCTAATGGAAGGGAACAGGAGAGACCATTCCTTCTGGGACGTACCTCTTGGCTGCATTGGCTGGAGCGTACTTAACCTATGGATCCATATTATATTTAGAGACAATTGCTCAGCCACAATGAAATCCCTACCAATACACTAAACAGGGCTAAAGAGTATTCTGTGACCCTTAACTTTGTAGACCTAGCCTGGCTTGACCTGGCTTGGCCTGGCTTGGCCTGAGCACATCCACAACACAGCAACTAGCCTTAAGTCTCCTTCATGGGGTGCTTCTTGGCTCCAGGATGTGAATATTATGTTTCTGCCTATCTTTCAGCTCATAGTGTCCAAATCAATGAGACCACTGTAACAGCCTGTCATTGCTGAAATAGAAGGTCTGTGTTGCATGCCTTACAGTGTGATATGGCAGCATATAAAAATGTTTGCGATCGCACAGTCACCTGCAATTGCACTGAAGGACAGTGCAGGCCAGGCAAATGTGGTACAGTCTTGTTCATGCTGCCTAATGTTCTTGGTCTTTGGTTCAGCTATCTCAGAGGCTGTGAGTAGGCATGGGACAAACCCATGCTAGACAGCGTGCTAACAATGAGGCAGTAAGAGCAGAATAAGGCAGCCATGGAATGCTTGAACACCTTTCTAAATCCTGATCTAGTAAGGTGCACAAGCACAGCCACAGAGGGCTCAGCCCATGTACAAGAGCAAAACTTTAAGTTTCTAAGCAACTTGACGGCTGCAAACAAAAATGCTCATTGGAGTAGAAAGGAGCTTTTAAGAATGAGGTGCTTAAATTGATTTCTCGCCTTCCTATGCCTTAGCTTATCATCAGTGAGGGTAATCACATGCCCCTGTACTCAGTGTTGTGAGGATGAATAACATAATGACTTTACAGGATTCAAATAAAAGAATAATGAGGGCTAAACAAGGACTTTGAGTAGTTTGACCATGAGAACAATAATGCAGTTTGACTGCAGTAATGTCCTTCAGTGTTGTAGACTATCTCAGCTCTGTCAACTGCAATTAACTGCAGTATTGTAAATTGACTGTAGTATTGTGTTGAAATTTTCCAGTTCCAGATATCTATGTAGCCACTTGAATGGTCACTGAAGCAGTAGTATGTGCCTAAACCTGGTTCCGCTGATATGACTGTTGATAAGGATACAAAAAATTATTATATATAATTGTCCTTGCCCTCCCTCCTCTCACCCAAATCTCCCTCATTATCCAACAAAGTTCTCAAAGTATAGCACCTTTGCCTCTGAGGTGCACTGAGTTTCTAGGTGGCCCAGGCTCCCTCTGCTTCACACTGTAAGCTATATGAGAACACTACGACGTGGAACCCTCTTTAGCCTCCAGAAATTGGAGATTTGTTGGAATGTGTTCACCCCTTCCCAGGCTAGACTTAGTCCATCTTATTGTGTGCTGGATAACAATCTGTCTGATGCCAGCCTTTGAGTGCTGTTGAGTGCTGGCAGAAGTCCCAATTAGTTGTTTTTCCCTTCATAGACCAGAGAAAATATTTCAGATGCCCTCCACTGTTTTGCTTTTGGAATGCCTTTAAAGCTTCTGGGCTTTATGGAGCCCCTCTCCCTCAGGCTGTGGTGCTGTTCTTGTAATACATTACTGTGCTTTGAAGGGCACACCTTAGAAGAACTTGGTCTTTTGCCCAAGTACATAACATGGTAACATTTTAGTTTAGAAACATGGAAGCCTTTGCTTGGGGTCACTGGCAACTTTGTGAAGTAGTGAAAGGGTTAATAACTTTAGTGTTTGAACTAGAGTGTGAAGACTGTGTTGCAGGGGAGTGGGATCTCTGGTTTTGGGAGCTGCTCATTTCCAAGGCGATGTGCAGTTTACTTCATTTGTAGAAGTTCTCCGTACTGTTCCTCACAGGAGCAAAAGCTACTAATGCTGGACCAACAGACCTGGAGTAAGGCCCTGGGCATGGTCTAAGACCTTTCATCCCCTCCTCTGATGAAAGGCATCTCTGCTTAAAGCTCCCTCAAATTTAAGCACCCCAACAGCTTTGCAGCTTCAAAGAAATGTTGCAAAGACTCGGCCCTGCTGGAAGCCTGGCACTGCCACCACCCAGAGCTCCTCAGCGAGTGAATCCATGGGGATCCACAGGAAGTGGGATGGCACCGTGGCTGGTGAACAGAAGAGGGGAAGGACACGAGTTCACAGGACACTGTCTGGTGACTGTATGGACTGTTTAATTACTAGCATGTTCCCCCACCCAGCCTTGGCCTGTGCTGGCTTATATGCCTTGAGATGCTGCTGGGACACAATTCACAGTTAGCAAGGGTCAGGAACTGTTCTTAGCTGGCACTATGGGTCAGGACACACTGTTTAGGGGAAGGAAGGACTCAGTTGTGTGCGTACCAGTTGTGCCATGACATTTGCTCTCAGGGCCGGAGTGGAGGGAGTCTAGGTGATGATGGGATTCAGGAATGAGAGTCATTACTGCACTTTGGTGGACAGTATGCTGACACTGTAGTAAGGGGTGTATGTCTGTCCTTCATCTCATCTGGTCGCAGTTCTGGCCCCCATGTACAAGACAGAGTTGAAAGGGATTGTGCCAGTTGATTTTCAGACAGGGGAAACAGGGGAGAGTGCCTTCTAGCCCAAATCGTGCTTCAAGGAGCCAACTTCCCTGCTGTGTATCCCATGCGCCCCTCCCAGTCTCTATGCCCACGTAATGAAACCCCAGGACATGACCCAACACGTAGCAGAGAGTGGGATCTGTAGCAGTGGGAAGATTTGTTTTGGTTACGGAATGGCTTACCTTCTTGGAAACTTACCCCTGCAAACTGAGCTTCATCAGCTATCATTTCTGAGCTTGACTTTTTAATGCTCCCGTTTCCCACTTCTCCTGAAATGGAAAGACTAGCTTCAGAATGGCTTTATACTTTAAAAGAGAAAGTTTCTGTATAGCAGTTCTGGACTGCATTTCTGCAAATGGGAGTTGTTTGGTGGCATGACTGTCTTTGTGCAGGGAATTTTTGAAACTACTTATTGCTCCAGTAGAGAGATCTGGACTGTACATTATTTAGCAATTGGTTGGTTGATCATCAGCTGATACATTTTTCATTCTGCTCCCATTTTAAGACTTGGCAGCTTTGCAGTTTGAATGCCCTCCGCTAGATTTCTAAACTGTGCTTTAATAGAGCACAAAGTCTAGTCGTGGCCTCAGCAGTGCGGATTAGGCAACTGTGGTTAGATAACTGATGGTTAGGTCTCAGTGGACTAAGTCTATCAGAAATCAAAGCTATCCAACACTGAGTTCATTTTTTATTGCTTTTTTTTTCCAAATGTGAGCAAAACTTCTTTGTACTCAGAGGCAATTTTATCCAATTTTCAGTCCCTCACTGCACAGAAAAATTCCCTCTGGCTGAAAAAAAAAAAAGAAGAAAAGATTCCTTAGTAGTTTTTTTTTTTTTTCCTCTGAGATTTAAGATTAACAGTTCTATTACAGGAACGATACCAATTGCTATTTTTCTACCATTAAAGTAGGTGACATGGCTTTTACAGTTCAAAGGTAATTTTGGTATAACGGATATAATTCCCCATCAAATTAATGCAAATTTAAATTTTTAATTAGTAGTATTTTGTGGTCTATATATCGTTATTCTAGACAACTTCAAGAAATCCAAGTAAAATATAAGCATGTAGGTATCTTTATTTTTGCAGATAATATTATCTGCAAATAGGGTGTGTGGATCACAATAATATATTGGTGTTATAATGTCTGTGCCCATTTCAGATGTAGAGTTTCCTGTTTTAAAAAACTTGACCGGAAGATCTTTTTAAGCCGGAGAAAGCTGTGTATTAAACATACAGTGTTAACTTATAAATAATAAATGGAGTTACATTCTTGCCAGAAGCAAAGTTGTGCTACAGTATCAAGAGGTTTTTAGTACTGTACACGTCCTATGTTTTGTAAACAGTGAGAAAAACGACTATAATGATACTTGGTGAACTTAGCATCAGTATACAAATGAAAATATAAAATATTATGTATTGTTCTCTACAATTCTATGCCATCTAATATATGCAGTTTAGCTTTCCCTTTTGGATCTATCTGGTGATTAACTCATCAATCCTCTGATAATTGTTGCAATAATTGTCCCTCAAATGGTGATAAATCTGATGCCTGTTATGTATGGATGTTATTTTCACTGTTTTCAATGAAAATGCAAGATGTTCTCCTAAGGATTTTGCAAGCAGTAACTCAGATAAAAAATATATTTAAATGAACATTGTGGATTGTTTAAATTTTAAGGTGATTATAAGTCTGCATGTTATAATATAAAAAATATTAGATCCTACAGAATCTTTTTGTAAGTAAAGGCTGAATCTTCATGGAATAGTTAGCAGTGTTTGATATAAGTTCACAAAACCCTCAGACTCTTGATTTCATCAAGGTACCTTTCACAGGTACTACTGAATCATATTTCTGCTTTTAGAAGTCTTTTCAAATAAAATTAGCTTCTACATTTTGGCTTATTTGTTGCTAGACAGGGAGGAGCAGACCTTCAGCTTGTTAAAATTGTTGAAGAACTAAATGTTTTGTCCCAATTGAACATGTTCAAGATGTGTATCAGAAGTTTTCAAACTACTGGCTCTGTACTGCTTCTGTTTTTCATGTATATCCCCTTCATGTAAGGTAACCTTCATATATGCACAGTGTAGCCTAATTTTACAGCTAATTTTTACTGTTTTGGAGAACACGCTGAAACTCCGAGTTGACTTTCCTCCAGTATTTCCTCATACTGTAATGGGAAATCTTGCCTTCTGCTATAGCACAGCTTCAGGTGACGAGCAAGTCCGATTGGCCTCGGCAGGACACCATGCTAGTATAGGCTTTGTTGTATCTGGCATGCTAGTAGGCAGCAAGATGCCAAGTCAAACATTGACATTCTCAAAACTCTGCTAATCTGTTTCCCATTTATGGAACTATCTCAGTTCCTCAGACCTGGAAGTTTCTTAAGAGTGGATTTCTTTTGGTGCCTGAGTTGCTGTGGATGAGAACTCACACAGCTGCTCGGATACAGCTTGTTAGTCTTGTATTTTGATGAACCGATAAAGACTCTTCAGGAAGGACAGGCTGGAAAGGCAAGAAGGAGGAGTTGCCCTTTATGTGAAAGAGCAACAGGAATGCGTGGAGCTGTGCTGATGGCTGGGTGATGAGCCAGTGACAGCCTATGGGTAAGGATTAGAGGGCAGACCAACATAGATTATGTTGTTGCAGATGTCTATTGTGGACTGCCTGATCAGGAAGAATAAGGTGATGAGTCTTTCTTCAGATAACTGGAAGAAGCCTTACATTCACAGACCATTGGTCCTCTTGGGCTCTTTAACCACTCTGATATCTGCTGGAGGGACAGCCCAGCAGGCCACAAGCATTACAAGAGGTTTCTGGAGTGCATTAGTGACAACTTCCTGACACAGAAGATTAAGGAAACAACAACAAGGAGAGACACTTTGCTGGTCCTCACACTTATAAACAAAGAAGGATTTGTAGAGGATATGAAGGTAAGGGGCAGCCCTGGTTTCAGCGACAAGCGACAGAGGAGTTCAGAATCTTGTGAAGAGGGAGCAGAGCTAAAAGCAGGATCACAACCCTGGGCTTCAGGAGAGTAGACTTTGGAAGAATCTCATGGATTACAGCCCTGGAGAGAAACAGAGTCCAAGATTGTTGGTCAGTGTTCAAGTATCACCTCCTCCAAGCTCAAGAATGATCCATCTTGATCGGTAGGAAATCAAGCAAGAGTAACAGGAGGCCTGCATGGATGTATGAGGAGCTGCTGACTAAACAGGTGACCCAGCTGGAATATAGAGACACTGAGCAGACTGGGGTGGATTTAGTAGAGCCAAAGCACATCTGGAGTTGCATCTGGTAAGGAACATGAAGAGCAACAAGAAGAGCATCTACAAGGACATAGGCAGCAAAAGAAAGACTAAGGAAAATGTGGTTCTGCTGCTGAATAGGAATGGTGATATAGTGAGGGCACAGAAGAGCCTGATGTACTCAATACCATCTTTGCTTCAGTCTTTACTGGTAAGATTTCCCTTCAGGAATCCTGAGACCCATGGGAAAGTCTCGAGCAAGAAGAACTTGCCTTCAATGGAGGAGGATCAGGTTAGGGAACATTTAAGTAAACTGGACACACATAAGTCCATGGGACCTGATGGAATACACCTGTGAAGGCTCAGGGAGCTGGACAATGTCATTAGGAGGCCACTCTTGATTATCTTTGAAAGGTCATGGTGATAAGAAGAGGTTCTAAGGACTGGAAGAAAGCAAGTGTCTCTCCTATCTTCAAGAAGGGTAAGACTGATGATCCAGGGAACTACAGACCAATCAGCCTCACCTTGATCCCTAGGAAAGTGAAAGAACAACATTTCGGGATGCATGAAGGTGGTCAAGAAGCTTAAACAACCTGATAGCCTTCTGCAATGAAATGACCAACTTGATTTACTTCAGCTTTAGTAAAGCTTTTGGCAATGAATCCCGTAATATCCTCATAAACAAGCTGATTGAAGTACAAGTCAGATGAGCAGACAGCAGCAAACTGGCTGAACTGCTGAGCTGAAAGGGTTGTGGTCAGTGGCACAAAGTCCAGCAGGATGCCAGTCACTGGTGGTGTGTCCCAGGGGTCAATACTGGCTCCGGTACTATTTAACCTCTTCATTGCTGACCTGGATGATAAAACTGAGTGCACACTTGTCAAGTTTGCAGATAACATAAAATTGGGAGGAGTGGTTCGTATTACAGATGCTTGCACTGTCGTTTAGAAGCACCTTGACAGGCTGCAGAAATAGGAAGAGAGGAGCATCATGGAGTCCAACAAAGGAAAATGCCATGTCCTACACCTGGGGAGGAATAGTCCCAAGAACTAGTACAGATTAGGGGCTGAATGTCTGGAAAGCAGCTTGACAGAGAAGGACCTGAGGGTCCTGGTGGAGAAGAAGTTAGACATAAACCAGAGGCACGCGTTTGAAGCAAAAAATACCAACAGCACCTGGGGCCACATTAGGAAGAACATCGCCAGCAGATTGATGGAGATGATCCTTTCCCTCTGCTCAGCACTGGTGAGGCCACATCTGGAGTGCTGGCTCCATTTCCAGGTCCTCAGTACAAGAAAGGCATGGACTTACTGAAGCAATAGTGAAAAGTCACAAAGATGATTAAGGGACTGGAGCATGTCTCATATGAGGAGAGGGTGAGAGAACTGGTACTGTTCAGCCTGGAGAAAAGAGGGCTCAGGGGAATCTCATCAATGTAGATACATACCTGAAAGGAGGATGTAGATGAGATGGGGCCAGATTTTTCTCAGTAGTACCCAGTGGCAGGACAAGAGGCAATGGATACATAAGAAATAAGAAATTCTACTTAAACCTAAGAAAACCACTTTTTTTTTTTTTTTTTTTTTTTTTTTTTTTTTACTGTGAGACTGAGCGAGCACTGGAACAGATAGTCCAGAAAGCTTGTGGGGTCTTCATTCATGGAGATATCAAAAGGTGACTGGACATGACCGTGAGCAACCTGGTGACTCTGTTTTGAGCAGGGGGTTTGGACTAGACAATCTTCAGAGGTCCTTCCAAAGTCAGTGATTTTCTGATTCTGTGATTCTGTTTTATCTCAGTTCCCAAGGTTTCTTCTTCTGTCTCACAGGGACACTACAAGACATGATGAAGGCTGAGAGGTGCTTAAACACTGCAGTAATAGTACAAGAAATTACATCTAAAGCCTAGTTTTGAAAATGCCATTTTCCCTGTAGTATTTTGAAGGAAGAAGAGGCTGGTGATGTCCTCCTTCATGCCTAAATACATTGCTCACTGAACCCTGTGCAGTTTCAGGTGTTTTAAGTACAGTCATTCGCTATTTACTCGGTAACAGAGATACAGTTCAGGCTGTCTGGGCACATTAAAGAACTGTATCAGGAACTTAAAATGGCATGGAGTTAGTGCAGTGAATCCTATACTAAGAGTTTTCCATCTTTCTTTTCTGTCATGTTTTAGCAATCATTTTGTAGACTGCACTGCCAAGATTCAATTCTGGCACAAATTAAATGCGTTTACTTATTTATTTATTTATTGTAAGAGGAAATTTACTTTGGTATAAGTTCTAAGTAAAGCAATAGAAACACTTCACAATTTGAAAAGCCTAATGTTAAGTTACATTGTGTTATTGTTTTCCTGTCAGGGCATATTTCATCACTGCCAAGCAGGGTACGTTTCTGTAATGGCGTGGCATATTCTCACTGGAATGGAGTTTTTATCTACCGTGTTAATGAATGGTTTAATAATACAGTAAGAAAGACTTCTCACATAAAATGCTTTAATGATGAATGTCAGAACAGTTTCTAGAATGGATTTGTTTTAACAAAGGCAAATAGGCTTCCTCAGGCATCTGTGGGATTGCTACTAATAAAAGGAATGAATGTCACTAAATTGGTAACATCATGTGCCTACGCTTTTATTATCCTTGCTTTTTCTTTTATTACGTTTTACTAGATGTTTTTGAAACATGAATTGTAAAATACTCTTTGTCACATTTATCACTAGAGTTGGAGAACCTGTGTTCATTCCAGTGTTCCCCACAACCTGTTCCCCTTGTAGCATGTATTTAAATATATCTAAGCCATACACACACACAGAGGTTAGAAGACTGCCACTCTGTCTATTAGATTTATGTTCCCTGGAAGTAATCAATAGGAAATGATGATGCTATTAAAAAATGCAATCAATGTTCTGTATTTGAGAGAAAATGTTACAAGGTTTGTTTTTTTTTCTTTTACTGGCAAGTAGTGTCTACATTTTGAACCCAAACTAGAATAAAGGCTCTACCAGGCAATTTAGATTATTATCCTAAAGTACTAAGCACCAAAACTTTCTTCTTAGTGTTTCTGTGAAGATATAGTTAGAAAAGTTATGTGTATTTTTTCTGACACCACACACAGAAACAAGACAGGTGTGGAAAGGAGAAGTCCTGAACAGAAGTAGAAAAAGAAGACAGATTTAAGGACACAGATTTCTTTACAATACTGAAACTCCTTAGGATTGTAAAACAGCAACTCTTGTTGAATGTTTCCTGCTGTAATGTTATACTAGTCTCTGAAATAATGTACAAAACAATTTTAATTAGCAGTCAATACCTGCAAAATATCTAGCCTCTCATTTGCTTGTTGAAGTAAAAAAAAAAAAAAAAAAAAAAGTTGTGAATTACATTTATCTTGTATAAAAACAGATTTATGTTATGTATGTCCTATGTACATCTTAGGTAATGCACTTGGGAGCCAATCTTTCCTCCATGCATGAAACTCTAATTTATCTGAGTGTAGTAAACCTCAGATTAAATTATTTATTCAGTCTCCCCTTACTGTGTTTTTGCTGCATAGGAACCAAGCAGTTGCAGGTTTATATGAAATATATTTCAATTCTAGTCTGAAATCCTGCCTCTGGCAGTGGCCACTACTTGGTGCATCAGAGGGGGGCAACAAACAAACAAACCAAATTCTGTAGGTCTGCTATCTGATTGTGAACTACTAAACATCTGGGGGAGAAATTTCATCTTCACTCTTGCTACAATCATTATTAGACCTGGAGCAAGAGACGTGAATGCCCCTGTTTCTAACATTTGTGCCCTGATTTTGACCAAAAGGAATTTTTCTAAACCTACTGCTGGTTAAATAAGTATCTAATGTAATATATACATAGAATAGATGTACGTATGTATGTGTATCAAGTAAGTATCTATAGATATGTAGGTATATCAAGTAAAACACAAGCAGAATACTATATAATTTTAGTCAGGCATAAGTTATTTATTCTGAGCAATCTTCCACATTGTTAGTTTCATTGATGAAAATAACATTTAAAGGTCAATTGCAAATTATTTTTAAAGTATTTCTTTCCTGAGGTTTTTGCCTTGACAGCTGTACTCTAAAGCTTTGACAAGTTTCCAGGGGAACTAATGGCTACAAATGTGACTGATAATTGAATAATACGATTTTATTTCCTAATGGTATTACTACATCTAATTGGCACAATGCACTTCCTGAAATCTTTGTGTCTTTAAAAAGTGACTCTTCTTTCTTCACTTCTATGAGAAATACATAATTAGTCCTCATTATTACACTGAAGTATGATTTATCCTTTCTCCTACCACTCTAGGAAGCTGGGAAGAGATGTTTACAAGCAGACCCACAGAACTACTTGGACAGGATTTAGGTATCTAAGACCAGCATTGCAGTCCTCAAAAACCTGTGCTCTGATCATGCCTGACTCCTTCAAAGTTATCACTTAAAAAAAGAAAAAAAATCGTATTACCCATGCACTTCTGCTTGTGAGCAAACTTAGAAGTGTCTGAATCTTGACAGGGCAGAGCCTCTCAAAACCTGTCCATGCATAAGCCCCTTTGGCAGCCATTAGACAGGTACTTGGCCACCTATTTTGCCAGAGGGACCTTGTCAACAGGCACTTCCTAAGTGCATTTAATGGCTAGTTTTCTGCTTGGAGGGCAGCGGCTGCTGCCATTCTCCTCCATTTCTATGCCATCCTCCATTTCCATGCCATTCTCTTCGGCGGTTCTACAGTCAGTGCACTGGCTCAGGCAACCTCAATTTAAGTCCCTGCTTGTGCTTTGCAAAAGCTGGTTTGTAGAATCCAGCTTTGGTGAGATGTCCATTATACGATTTGAGCCTTTTCTGTATTTAAAGCTTCTCAAAAACATCCTGTAATTGATTGAATAAATTGAGGAGTTTGTCTTGGAAAACATCAAACTTTTAACAGATTTTATGATGTCCTGTGTTTGGTATTTCATGTATCCAGAAATCCCAAGGCTTCTGTCATCCAAACAGTCTCCCTGAAACCATGAATTATTCACACTTTACTATGCTAATCTGCAAATGCTGTTTTTCTTGGGAAGGTCATTTTCCATTACATCCGTGGACATGAGCTCCCAGCTAAAAATAGCAACAGGGATTCCAGACGTGTCAGTCATTTTTGCGAGGCAGCCTATTAATAGTAGACCAGCTGCCAGAGGCGCATCTATCTGCAGAGCAAACCCTCCTGCATCCTCTAGGGGTGGATGGGAAGGGAAGCCAGGAGGGCTGTGCCAGACATAAGGAAGCAGCAAGTTCCTAAAAGAGTCTTGTATGGGAGAGATGTGGTGTAAACCAAAAGCCCCAGGAGATAGGGGAGAGGAGGTCAGCTGGTGGCAGACACAGAAGGCACCACTACTAGGGTAGTGGTTGCTACTTGTCACCTAGGAGGGTATTAGACAGAGTGAGCTGGTGGCAAGTTCATAGCAAAGACATGGAGGCAATTTCTCGTACATCACGTAGCTCACCTTTCAAACACTTTTCCATTGGCTGGTGTGAATGCTGAAAGTTTCTGTGAGTTAAGGGTTAACTGGGCAATTCTGGGGGGATGAAAGCTAATTAACTGAAAGTTACTGAGGAACAAGTCACCACATCTGGCTCAGGTGGTCCCTGAGTCGTAAACTGTGGAATTGTGGGAGAGAATTTGGGGAAACAGTGCACATCGTTACAATCAAAATCTTGTTATAAGCATAAATGTGGAACCAAGAATTTATCGTTAGCCCAGTTAATGTTTTGACAGTCCACTTGTAAAAATTATACACTTAATATAAGAAAGCCTCATTAATAATGCAGTTAAAATTGTTGTACAAGAAAACTTATTGATACCTACCCCTTTTCTCTGGTGTTGTGCTCACCCTTCTGATATCCCTCTGGGTGCCAAAATAAAGACTTGAGTCTTCCTCAAGATGAACGGTGGGAGTCAGAACAAGTCATCAGCATTCTCAGGTCTTGGCTGGGTGCAGTGCGATGTCCATGATGGGGGTGTCCCTCTTTCCTCAGTCTTGGGGTCTGCTTGGGGCTACTTATATAAGTTTTCCTATCACAGCCTGTCTCCTTCTCCCTGCTTCCCAGGCAAAGTTTGGGAGCTGCATGCTGCCCTCCCCCAGCCCCATTATCCTGGAGGGGCTGAGTTTTTTTTCTGGCAGTGACTAGGTAGGGGTGCCATTACCCTGCCCCGGGCACTCCCAAAGTGAAGCAAATGCAGGGAGACAAGAGGCACATGGCCACCAGGCAACTGTTGCCACAGCTGAAACCAACTCCCACTGAGGCAGAGCCAGACATGTCCTGAGACCCTGCACTGACAGCTGCCCATCAAGCCTTGTGTCAGTGATGATAAAACCTCTATTTACTGGGTTGCAATATGCTTGCCCTGTTTTTACCTCTGCCCTAAGTTTTGGTTAGTTTTTCCAAGTTTTGGCCGTTGTCACAAATAAGATACAGATTGTTGGACTTTCAGATCAACCTAGGAAAGCTGCTCTTATTTGCCAGTGCAAGCCTCCTTCTCATATTTAGGGCTGATGAGCTGAGGGAAGGGATCGTGAGTGGGCAATCAGATCTCCAAAATTCACACTGGATCTTTCTGTGCCTCCATCCCTAGTCAACAGATAGTCTACAGGTCACTTCCAGTCACTCTTGAATCTCTTCTAATCTTCCCCAAAAAGGTAATTTTTCTAGGGAAAGATTATTTTGTTGCCTCGGAATCACAACAAAGTAAGTATTCAACTCCTCTTTGAATAGAAAAGTTCATCCATGACTGTACTTCTGCAGAGCCTTGAGCCAGTTCTGCCTCAGGTTAGAAATGTGAGATTTGTGTCATACCTTTGCTGAAGCTTCATCATCTATTTTACTGAAGCAAATTCCATCAGAAATCAGTGGAGTAAAAGCTTTGGAGTTTGCAATATTTGCAATAAAAGTATCAGTTAATAAATAATCCTCCAGGACATCCACAGCGCTTTCAAATAAGATGAGTATTTCCTCATTACACTAAAGTTGGAAAAATATTTTCTCTACTACAGAGTGCCATATGTCAAAACAAGACTACAGCTTGCCGCTAAACCAAGGTACACTACTTCATAAATAAAACTTTCAGAACACACAATTTTGATTTTGCAAGAATTGACAAAAGTTGAGAAGATAGGAAAGGGATGTCAACCTCCTCCAATGGGCAGGGTAGGTCATCAGATCATGATGAAAGATGCTTTTGCTTGACTTCATTCAACATTGGTAGTGCTCCAAACTTGCTCCAATTTTAGTGTCTTGCCTTTTTGTCTTTACTTAATCAGCACAGTATGTCAAACCCTCCCTATGACCACATGTACACTGCTCTTCCATGAGGGCTCCTGGGCCTCTGAACCATAAAAACCATTATTCTGCTTTGATAATATGCTTTACCCTCAGTAGATTGCTACATTTTTCTCCATTCTTTGCTACTTTTCTTTAAAATAGAATTTAAATTAAAAGCAATTAAAAGGAAAGACCCAACTTTTTAGTTATTCCTGGACTGTTTAGCTAGAGTTATGCTGTCAGACCCAGATCAATAATTGCATCTGACAACCTCAAGTGAAGGTTTATGGAGAAATAAAATGGTTAAGGAGAAATAAAATAACAGTTAGTATAGAAGGAATATATTTGCAGAATGATATTTTTTCTCCATTACCTTACACAGAGGCATCACAGAGATAGACTGCATACAAGACACAAGAGTACTAAAAAGGCCACAAAGTATTTATTTATAGACAGTTTAAATATTTCCCAGAGGCCTAACTTGTCTGCAGCACCCTTTTTACCCCAATGTAAATGGACTGCAATTTTAAAGGCAGAAGCTAGCCCCTAATACTCATTTAATTGATATTCCTCACTTCTCACAGCAGAAAATTCCTCTTATTTTTTTTTATTTTCTTTTTTAAGAACTTGCAAATATCTTTCCATTTCAGCACACAACATGGGCAAAAAAAAAAAGACTCAGGGGCACACGTGTGCCTGATAGAAATGACAAAGTATTACTTTAGGTATTGAAATAATGTCCTTTATTTAACAGTGCTGAGAGAAGCTCAGCAATGAATTTCGTTAAGAGTGAAACTCCTTGTTCTGTCCAGGTAATTTCCCAGCTTGTAAAGGATGTAGAGAAATTAAAGTACAATTCCAAGTGATCTTTTGGGGTTTTTTTCTTGTAAAATTTGCATAATAGCACGCCAACAAATCCTGCATTTCACTAACTACAAGACACAGGAAAAATACTATTACTACTGCTACTACAATTCCAAGTGTCTTAACTGTTGACAAGACACAATAGTCATTCATACCTCCCATCAGATTAGTTTTGCACTGAAGCGTGTTGTTCAGGTTAAGGAAGTGCTTGATACATCTCTCTGGAATCAACATCTTCCTTAATATTTTAAAACAACAAACACAGATGCATTTGCAGAGGGACCTGGACAGGCTGGATCAATGGGCCAAGGTCAATTGTATGAGGTTCAAAAGGCCAAGTGCCAGGTCCTGCCCTTTGGTCACAACAACCCCATGCAACGCTACAGGCTTGGGGAAGAGTGGCTGGAAAGCTGCCTGGCACAAAAGGGCCTGGAGGTGCTGGTTGACAGCT
Source organism: Chlamydotis macqueenii (assembly GCF_036417535.1). NCBI lineage: Eukaryota > Metazoa > Chordata > Aves > Otidiformes > Otididae > Chlamydotis > Chlamydotis macqueenii. Next base: position 86,484,836 of record NC_141557.1, on the reverse strand, counting down.
GGCTGAACATGAGCCAGCAGTGTGCCCAGGTGGCCTTCTTGGCCAACAGCATCCTGGCTTGTATCAGGAACAGTGTGGCCAGCAGGAGTACGGAGGTGATTGTGCCCCTGCACTCGGCACTGGTGAGGCTGCATCTCAAATACTGTGTGCAGTTTTGGGCCTCTCACTACAGGAAGGACATTGAGTTGCTGGAGCATGTCCAGAGAAGGGCAATGAAGCTGGTGAAGGGTCTGGAGAACAAGTTTTATGAGGAGCGGCTGAGGGAACTGGGATTGTTTAGTCTGGAGAAGAGGAGGCTGAGGGGAGATCTCATTGCTTTCTACAACTGCCTGAAAGGAGGTTGTAGCGAGGCGAGGCGAGGCTTGTGCAAAGCTTTTGACACTGTCCCGCATGACATCCTTCTCTCTAAACTAGAGAGACATGGGTTTGATGGACGGACCACTCGGTGGATAAGGAGTTGGCTGGATAGCCGCACTCAGAGAGTGGTGGTCAACGGCTCAATGTCCATGTGGAGACTGGTCACGAATGGCGTCCCTCAGGGGTACGTGCTGGGCCCGGGTCTGTTCAACATCTTTGTCGGCGACATGGACGGGGGGATAGAGTGCACCCTCAGCAAGTTCACCGATGACACCAAGTTGTGTGGTGCCGTCGACACGCTGGAAGGGAGGGATGCCATCCAGAGGGACCTTAGGCTGGAGAGGTGGGCCTGTGCCAACCTCATGAAGTTCAACCAGGCCAAGTGCAAGATCCTGCACCTGGGTCATGGCAATCCCAGGCACAAATACAGGCTGGGCAGGGAATGGATTGAGAGCAGCCCTGAGGAGAAGGACTTGGGAGTGCTGGTGGATGAGAAGCTTAACATGAGCAGGCAATGTGCCCTTGTGGCCCAGAAGGCCAACCGCATCCTGGGCTGCATCAAGAGGAGCATGGCCAGCACATGGAGGGAGGTGATTCTCCCCCTCGACTCTGCCCTGGTGAGACCCCACTTGGAGTACTGTGTCCAGTTCTGGAGCCCCCAGCACAAGAAGGACATGGACCAGTTGGAGAAGGTCCAGAGGAGGGCCACGAAGATGATAAAAGGGCTGGAGCACCTCTCTTATGAGGACAGGCTGAGAGAGTTGGGGCTGTTCAGCCTGGAGAAGAGGAGGCTCCGGGGAGACCTGATAGTGGTCTTCCAGTACCTCAAGGGGGCCTACAAGAAAGATGGGGATAGGCTGTTTAGTAGGGCCTGTTGCGATAGGACGAGGGGTAATGGTTTTAAAATAGAGGGGGGTAGATTTAGATTGGAAATTAGGAAAAATTTTTTTACAATGCGGGTTATAGAACACTGGAACAGGTTGCCCAGAAAGGTGGTGGAGGCCCCATCCCTGGAAACATTCAAGGCCAGGTTGGATGGGGCTCTGAGCAACCTGACCTAGTCAGGGATGTCCCTGCTCCTTGCAGGGGGGTTGGACTAGATGACCTTTGAAGTTCCCTTCCAACCCTAACCATTCTATGATTCTATGAGTGTTGGTCTCTTCTCCCAAGTAACTAGTGATAGGATGGGAGGAAATGGCCTCAAGTTGTATCAGGGGAGGTTTGGATTGGATATTAGGAAATATTTCTTTACTGGAAGAGTGGTCAAGCATTGGAATAGGCTGCCCAGGGAAGTGGTGGAATCACCATCCCTGGAGGCGTTCAAAAATCGAGTACACTTGGCACTTTGGGACATGGTTTAGTAGGCATGGTGGTGTTGCATTGATGGTTGGACTTGATGATCTTAGAGGTCTTTTCCAATTGTAATGATTCTATGATTTCTTTTATCTGGTCTTTATGCTTGCGAAAGGCTATGTATCTTTCCTTTCATTATTTTTTAAAAGCAATTTTAAGGTTTTACAATAATTATTTGTTGTTTAGATAACACTAATGTTCAAAAACCGATCCTCATTTCCAATGCATCTGCATACAACTTTTTTAGAACAAGTACTTAAATTTGTGAAATTTCTTAGTTTGCCCATTCAACATGGCAAGGACGAGCCACTTGTAGCAGGCAATCTCCTAGGTAACCGAGAAAAGAAGTTCCTATATGAGGAAGTGGGCAAGAATTCTTTCTTCTTTTGAGGTTATTTATAAAATTACTTATTTTGCAATCACATGCAGACACTCAGGTTAGAGGGAAGGCTTGTGAAGCTGAAGTATATCTTGTATCCCAAAAATACTTGTAGTCCAGTGCTCCAGCCACATTGGGATTCATGTTTCTACTTTGGCAGGGCCCTAATGTCAAGCATATGGAGTGCTAGAAGGACTGGACCAAAGTAAGGTAAGAGCCAAGAATAAGCATAAAGATCAACAGGGAGGTGGGGAAGACAGATAGAACAAAAATATAAGCACATGATAAGAGAAAACAACTGTGAGAAGTAAGATGGTTGGTTTTTAGTTTCAATTTAGTTGAAATACACCAGATGTAACGTATGGAAAATGTTACAACTAGGAGAAATAAAAAGCTATTAATGAAAGGCATATTTCTGCTATGAGTTTAATCAAAAGTTGCTACAAATACTTGGCGTTCCTTTAGCATAATTCATATTTTTATTTTATAGGATCTTGGCAGATACGTGAAGCAAATCACAACCACACTGAAGCTTTACTTATTCAGGAGACCTTTTGCAAAACAGATGATATCAGAGATTCCCCAGCTAAAAGACATCCAATTCAATAAATGCAGGATGCTTTATTATTTGATGTAGTCCACCTTGAAATAAACAAGGTCCTGATTCTCTATCATTAAAAAAAGTAATAATCCTAGAACGCTTCCAGCAGGAGAAGAAGCTTGTATTGATAATGTCTCACTTCTGCTTACCTATGTTAGAGAAAAAATTGTTAAAGCTGGAACTGATACAGGAAAGAAGATCTGTTAGAATTATAAATGTTGTGGGTTGACCCAGGCTGGATACCAGGTGCCCTGCCCTGGGCACTCCCAAAGTGAAGCCTTGGTGCTATCACTCCTCCTCTTCAAGTGGACAGGGGGAGAAAAAATACGATGGAAGGCTCATGGGTTGAGATGAAAACAGGGAGATCTTTAAGCAATTAGAGCCATGAACAAAACAGACTCGATTCAGGGAAATTAAATTAATTTAATTTATTACCAATTAAAATCAGAGTAGGGTAATGAGAAATAAAACCAAATCCTAAAATACCTTTCCCCTACCCCTCCCTTCTTCCCAGGCTCAACTTCACTCCTAAATTCTCTTCCTCCTTCCCTCCAGCAGTGCAGGGGGGATGGGGAATGGGGGTTGTAGTCAGTTCATCACACGTTGTCTCTGCTGCTCCTTCCTCCTCTGGAGGACGGCTCCTCACACTCTTCCCCTGCTCCAGCATGGGGTTCCTCCCATGGGAGACAGTCCTCCATGAAGTGCTCCAACATGGGTCCTTCCCACGGGCTGCGGTTCTTCATGAACTCCTCCAGCGTGGGTCCCCCATAGGGTGCAGTCCTTCAGGAACAGACTGCTCCAGTGTGGGTGCCCCATGGGGTCTCAAGTCCTGCCAGCAAACCTGCTTCAGCCTGGGCTCCTCTCTCCATGGGGCCACAAGTCCTACCAGGAGTCTGCTGCAGTGCGGGCTTCCCATGGGTCACAACTTCCTTTGAGCATCCACCTGCCCCAGCGTGGGGTCCTCCACAGGCTGCAGGTGGATCTCTGCTCCTCTATGGGCCTCCATGGGCTGCAGGGGGAGACCCTGCTTCACCATGGTCTTCACCATGGGCTGTAGGGGAATCTCTGCTCCAGAGCCTGCAGCACTTCCTCCCCCTCCTTCTTCACTGACCTTGGTGTCTGCAGGGATGTTCCTCTCACACATACTCACTCCTCTCTGGCTGCTATTGCTGCTGTGCAGCAACATTTTCTCTTTCTTAACTATGCTATCCCAGAGGCACTACCACCATTGATTGCCAATGGGCTCAGCCTTGGCCAGTGGTGGGTCCGTCCTGTAACTGGCTGGCATTGGCTCTGTCTGACATAGGGGAAGATTCTGGCAGCTTCTTACAGAAGCCACCCCTGTAGTTCTCCTCCCCACATAAACCTCCTCCTCTTGCCACATAAACCCAACACAATGAGAAAAAGATAAATTAACATACAGAAGACTATTCAAAGAGTCTTGTTAGGAAAAGAAGTATGAATGTTGTCTAAAAAACATCAGGGTGCAGGGTGTGCTGTCAGGAGGAAAGAACAACTATTTAAAATATTGGACACGTAGCAGAGAGATTCACTGGAGCACTCAACCAGGATTCAAAAGACTCAGCTTCAGCCACATCCCCATTGAAATGTGGATAGTGACTTGCAGTTTCTTTCTGCTCAAGCAGGTAGCCAAATTAGTAGGTTAGAGGCATGTTTATTCTCTCTTTAGTAGTTTCACATAAGGTGGAACCCGTGTAAGAGAAGAAACAGAGTGTTCCCCACAGTCTTTTAACACCAGAATGTTGCATCCTGGTGGCTTCCAAATTATTGCAGCCCCACAAAAAAAAAAATGAATGCTCCAGCTTCTTCCCAAGAAGAAGGTGGGAAAAGGTTGCTGTAGCAAAATATTTCCTTTTACACAGCCTTCATCTCCCATGCAGTACAACACACTTTGCTTTGGTAAGGCTTGCACTTCTTTATGGATTTCTGGAGCTGGATGGTCAAAACATTTTCTTTCGTAAGAGTTTTATCAAGAGAGAGCTGAAGCAGAAGCTCCCACTTCAGTAACTGAGCTGTCACATACAATCTATTTCTATCCTCTTTTTTGCTGTGAGATACTGGCTTTGGCACCTGACCCTGGGAGAAGATATAGAAGCCTGAAGGGAGCCGGGCACCTTCCTCTTTGTTAGGGTAAGGCATCCAGGCTCTAAAGAGAGCAAAATGTAAGGCAGACATCTCAACTTCTTTTTTCCCTTTTTGGTTAGGTGAGTTAGCTGCCTGGCAGAGCCAGTCAACTGGCTTGTGTGGATCCCTTAGGCACGTATCCCTCTGTCTCCATGGATTATACAGAGAACCTAAGCCTGAAAAACCTTCTGTATTCTACCTCGTTGATGGCTTCATGACACCGGTGTGCAAGATTTATGAGTATGAGAAGAAAAATTTGTGACAGATTTGAGTCAAATTGCTTCAGGCTCTACTGGAAGGCCCTTAGATGACAAAGAGTGTAGCCTAGTTTAAAAATTTCCTGGATGCTAATGGTAGAGATCATATAAGGTGTTGGTTTAATGTTGCTTACGTAAATCTAGCTGGAAATTTTGCAGTCCAGTTGAGGTTATTGTACAGAGCACATCTTCATTCTATTTTGCAATCATTCTTATACTTTCGGTACCTATATACATAGCCTGTAAATTCAATACATGATTTTTTGTCCATCAGTGTTCAGATGACGAGAGGCCAAGATGTTCTCATCTCAGTATAAACCTTTTCATTGCTTTGTCACAACAAATTTATTAGTCTAAGAAGCAGGCACTGAACACAGTGCCACTAGCTTTGCCTTGATGCTTTTTTCGTCATGTCCCATTTTCCCAAAACACACAGTAAAGTTATAAAAAATTGACAAGTAGAACTATTAATGAGTCTCAGCCTACATGACAGTTTTATCTTTCATTCTGTGCATCAAAGAACCATGCTTTTTTTTTTTTTTTTTTCAGTGTAGTACAGTTTCTTAAGCTATCTAATAATAAAAATGTTGGCTCCAGTCAAGGAAAGAGAGTGAAATGTTTAGCTGAGCCTAAGTCAAATCACTGGAAAAAATCACTGTCAAGAACATAGTCTAACACCACATTCCTTGACCATGCTTTCTTTCTTTGCAGTTTGCCTCTAGCCTTGTAATTTGCAGCCAGATCTCAGAATTCCCAGAAGATGGCTGTGGAACTGGTGAGCAGCTAAAAAGAGCGTCAAAGGTAAAATTACTAACTCTATACTTGAAATGATGTGTGAAAAACTGGAATTAAAAAAAAGGTAATTAACTTTGAGACTGTTGCCAGAGCAAAGGCAGCATAACGAGGACTGCATATTATTAAAAATTGGGGGATTTAGTTTTGTTCCTAAACCAGCATGCAGATTACCTTTTGAATGTCTTCTTTTTACAGTCTTCTCTGTGAGTAATCCCATGAACAGCTGTTTACCCCAACATTTTGAGCAGAGAGCCCAAATGACTGACCTGATGTAATCTCTTTCCAGCTTCTGCCCCTCATCTAGACCGTAGTCAGAGAGTGACTCTGCTCTACGGTGGCTGGAGTTGATGGATAGATTATTTTCTCTCCCTGTTTTTAGACCTTTACTGAAAAAAATACCAGTGAATAGCCAAGCTGCAGGCAAAAGTGATAAAGACCTTACTACATAAAAGGACAGACAGAAAAGTAATTGATTATGCCTGAGATGTGCAAGACTGCATTACAAATTAAACACAAAGGATTTTACTACATGGTATTTCACGTGCATTAGATTCTTACTTTCATAAACCTTTGGATGTTCCAATTCTGTCCTGTTGCATTGTGTTAGTACATGGACAGTTTGTAGCTGGAAGTGTACCTTTCAGTCTGCGTCATTACACAGACCACTCTCTAAATTAAAGTTGGGCATGGTTTCCACAAGTGGTTTCTAGGAAAAGGAGAACATTGCCTAATTTGAATTTTGGTTTCCATGGCTGACATTCTTTCTGTTGTTACAGTTGAGGCTTCACAAATGTGGAAAGCAAAATTTTGCTTCAGCATTTCAGAACACAGCCTCATGTCTGGGTCCTGTTGTGCACTGATGCTTAATTGCCAAATCTGTAGTAACCCTTCTTTGTGACAGTCAGTATCTGCCTTACTACTATGCACTGGCAGAATTACAATTCATTAGGTTCTAGCACTTCTGGGGGAAAGCTGACAGTTTTTTATTTCATTAGAATCTTAAAGTATTCAGGGAAAAACGCTTATGGGACACTCTGGACAGAAACCTTTCTCCTTTGTGCAGCCTCATGTGGAAATCAACATCTTTCTTAGTCAATGTGTTTAGCTGGTGCATTTTGGATCACAAAATCTGTCTAAGAGAATGGTTTGGTGCAGTTTTGAAGGAAATCCCATTTCTGTTTACCACCTTTTGGCAATTTCTTGATATGGCTTAGGTGCACAGAAACGAGATCTACTTAGAGAAAAATCAACTGGAAGTTCTTCTTCAAAAATCACTCTAACACTTAAATGGGGGCATTAAATTCTGAAATACTGGGTGGGACGCACACAGTTTTCCAGCATAACATTTTTTCTTTAGAAAGTTTTGAACTACACATATAGTAAAAGCACTTGGGCCCCGGGATGAGGCTAAATTAGGACGAGAGGTAATGGTTTTAAAATAGAGGGGGGTAGATTTAGATTAGAAATTAGGAAAAAATTTTTTATGATGCGAGTTATAGAACACTGGAACAGGTTGCCCAGAAAGGTGGTGGAGGCCCCATCTCTGGAAATGTTCAAGGCCAGGCTGGATGAGGCTCTGAGCAACCTGACCTAGTCAGGGATGTCCCCGCTTCTTGCAGGGGGGTTGGACTAGATGACCTTTGAAGGTCCCTTCCAACCCTAACCATTCTATGATTCTATGATTCTAAATTTAATCTGAATCAAATTTCCTGTAAAGGAGCAGCAAAAGGAGGCTGCTCCACAAGCAAAGGCAAGCTGAGGGCTGAGAATGATGGCAGGGCAGGCAGGGGCAGCATCCTCAAGGGTAATGGGGGCAGAGCAACACACCTGAATAAGAAGAGCAGAGCAGTAACTGGGTTTAGCTGGCAGTGATCACAAAAAAATGTCTGTAGTGGTGAAGCAGACCTGAGGTCAAGGCGGGAGGTCACGTCAGCAAGGCAAGGTCAGGATCAGCTGGGCACAGACGTACCTACCATGCAGCTCAGGCAAGAAGCAAGGGCCTGAGCTCAAACACAGCTCCCGAGCATAGGATGCAGGCCCCAGGCAAGGCTTCTCACAACATAGCGGTTTTCACGGTAGAATGCAAGGTTTCACTGCTGCACCATATCGAAGGTGATACTGAACACAAAGCACTGAACTCTGTTTAGTGAGGGAGAACGTTGCAGATCCTGTTGGGCCAATTTAACTCAGGACTTGCAAGTTCTTCCAAACAGGAGGAGACTCTATGAGCTTTATAAACAGAGCAGGAGATGGGGTTAGTGAACTGTGAGGTAGCGATGCAAAGAAGATTTATAGTGATTTTATATTCTGTCCCTCATTCTCCTGTCACATTTGAGGAGCTCTCTCCTCACTCTCTTGACTGCTCCTCTCTGTTGTTGTTTTCTTCTCTGATCATCCAGATGTTTGTTTCATCTTGCCAAAAACTGATAGGCATGTCATTAAGCAGGTAATGTCTGGGTTTTACGTTTTCTCCTGTGGGGAAAGACCTGTAGGTCCAGGAGGCTTTTCCCAAACAGCCTAGGTAGCTGCTTTGGGCCAGGAGGACGACGCCTTTCCAAATAAATGAGAGGACATGCTTATTTTTGTCTGCAGAAAGAAAGAGAGCCTTTGCTGAGTTTTCTGCACTATAAAAAGAATTTCTGCATCAGCCAGGATTTGTCCGAGCATCAGTCCGAGATTAGCTGAGGTTCAAGTTAATTTGTTCAAAACTTGGCCCATCCCACAGAAATTCAGCCCTTGTTTCCCAGAATCTTTTACAGGACTTGGGGTCATGTTAAATATTCCCACCATAGTCTCAGGATCAGACTAATTTTGCCTTGTTCCTTATTTTGTTATGAAGTATCACATAATTCCAACTCAAGCAGTGCACTTATGCTAGTAAACTGAGATTTAGATGTGTTTTTTCTTTTTTTTTTTAAATCATCATGTAGGATCATTAAATCATTAGCAGGCAAGATCATTTTACTGTCAGCATTTGGGCTGGTTTGCTCTGTTCCCATCCACCATAGTAAGTCTGGTGTTCGAGATACATGCCACCGCACTCTTCTCACAAAAATCCAGTGAAGTAATTCCAGAGCAACTACACTGACTCCCATGGAAGTAGGAAGTGTCCAGTGCCTTTGAAAATCAAGCTTCTTATTTAAAGACTTAACTGCAGGCATGCAAGTCTCAGTAAAGCTTATCTTTCAGTCCTGAAATCAGAGGATGATAAAGGGGTACGGAAGAGAAGCAAGGGAGAATGATGCAGTGCAGAGACCTGGCAGTTGTTAGGCACACAAAGAAAAAAGAGGAAAGAGCTGTGAAACAAGCTTTGAAAGAGGTTTGGGGGAATGATTTGAAAGTCACAGTCCCTCTTTCAGGCAAAATGTCCCAGCTGGATTTCAAAATTTTATACAGATACTCTAAATTCTTAAGGTTTGAAGTCCTTGTTATAGACTTACCGGAGGAAACATTTCTGGAAGTGTTCCCAGTATTCCCAGCTAATCTGACTGTCTTGGCCAAGAGAGTGCCAGGCAATTTAGATTTCTAGTTCTCACTTAGGGTAAAGCTAATTGTACGAAACCCAACAGTGACAGAGGTGTTTACATGAGGTAATCTGATGAACAACAACAGATTTTTTTTTATTATAGGTGGAACTTTCACCCTAAAGACTGCAGTGTATTTGTGTGGGAAAGAACAGAGAAGATGATAAGTAAGAGCAGAATTAATTCTGGTTTTACTGTCTAAGTCAAGCTGGTGAATTGAGAGCTGTTCTACTGTTTGTGTTATCGCACATGCCATGATTAAATCCATTGATGTCAGGATGTGACAACAAATTCAGGCCTCTAAAAAGATGCAAGTTTTACTTTTAGTCTATTTATGATACAGGTAGGGGCTTTTGAAGTGTGCCAATTTCTGCCATAAAGGTAAACAGGGTATAAATGCCTACACAGAGACAGATCTTCCCTGGTAAGTAGACCTTTTTGAGATGGACTTGCCAACTGTTGACTATCTTAGCAGTGGAAGGTGTCTATGGTTGCTTAATATACTTCAATCCCCCTCACCTTCTGTGTGTGTTTGTACTCAGTTCTGAGTCATTGCCGCGTGATCTGTTTTTTATATCTGGGAAGTCAGTCCACTTCTGTCCCATGACAGGCACAGTCTGCCAGTAGTGTAGTGTGATTTCCCCTGACATGTAAAGGCTAACATGGCACTGACATCCTGCTTATTAACGCTGTAAGGGCTGGGAAATAATTATTCTGGTTTTGCAGTTATGCAACCTTCTGCCCTACTCTTCTCTGTGAGCGTGTGTATATGTGCGTGTGTGATTTTAAGAAACTTATAAACAGCTCCATTTGTGCTGAAGACTCCAGCCATGAAACAGATTTCTGAATTAGCCTGGGCTAAGAAAGAGCAGATAAAAAATGAGCAGATAAAACAGAACAGTGCTGAAATCCTCATTTTCCTCCCTTGACCTGACTTCCCAGTCTGTTCCTCAGCCTTTTGGTAGAGCTAATAAGATTATATGTTTTTAGTTAATCGGTAATTATTGTATTAATATAAACTGCAGTTTATGAAATATAGTGAAGAAACTCAGTGTGTCAATGTGTTAAACAAAGGTGCTAAAGCACTCCATGAGTTTGAAGCTTCAATTATTTCCTTATTAACTAGGCTTAGTACTCTCAGGTTAGGTTTGAAAAACAAAAATAATAGCATAGACTGATATGGCTCATTCAGGCTAGCAATGCCCATGATATAACCAAATCCTCACACACAAGGTCCTAGTAACATCCATGATTAGTGCAAAAAAAACCCAGAAGTGTCTTACCAAAGAAGGAACTACACAGTAATTACTAAATTGTTTTGTCTCCAGAATCTAAGTGGGTTTTGTTTTCAGCCTTCATTAGTTATTAAGAAAATCCAGGTAGATGTTTGATAATTCATTAATATATAAATTATATTATTTTGCAATACATATTATTAGTTTAGATATTTAGTACATTGTTCTAACTATGAGATTGAAGGCAAAGACACATTTATGCTAGAAGAACAGATCAGATATTAGAAATGTTCCCACACATCAAAATCATAAAAGGGCATAGGCAAAATTATCCGTAAGCTAAAATAATTTATTTTATAGCTAAAGTCATACTTTTAAGATAAAAGTATTATTTTATAGTGGCAATTTTTCCTCTCCTAATAAGATTTTTTCTGTGTAAATAGTTTGGCATAGGAGATAACAGCCAGTTCAACAACACCAATGCTGACTGCTATTTGAGATGGAATAAGTCACTGAGGCCTGACCAAGCCTGCCTGCACTCTCAGGAGTCCAAAGGCTGAAATATGCTCTTCGACTGGAGTAGCCCCTAGCATTTATAGCTTTTGCAATCAACAAAGGCTGCTGTTGTCAGAAAGATTACTTTCCATAACCTTGCTAATGCCTGGGAGCCTGTGTAGAACAATCTACATCCTGCAATACACACACAAGTCCTGACTACAATAACCCAGAGAAACCCTCTAGCACTCATGACGTAGTGAAATCTTGTTTCAAGCTAATCTGCAACCAGAATACAATTATCATCTTCACTCTCAGCTGCCCTGTCTCTGATAGAGAGCGCCAGGGACCAGAAGTGCATGTCAGAGGCAGCTTCAGGTCAATATGCAAAATTCTCTCTTACAGAAAATCCCTATAATGAGAACTTAGTGACTTGCTGGACTTTCTGCTTGGAGTGGTACTATCCATGTTTCCTCTTGAAAGAATTAAATCCTTCCTTTTGAAACTCTAAAGCCTCTCTAATGCAGTAATCATCACAGTTGTAAGTGATAGCGACAGATGATCTCAGATGCTATGACCCTAAAAGAGTAAGATATTCAAGGGTATCAGTGAGCAGGTGTTCTTAAATGTAAGGCTTAGAAAGTGATAATTTGCCATTGAGTTTGTTGGTCTGTGTGCTGTAGTTTCCAAAGGTTTCAAAATGGAAATTCCTATTTTAAAATGTCTTCTTAAACAGTAAATTCTACCTGATTGTAATTGAAGAATTGACTTGCAATTCCAGAACCTACAGTATTTGAGGAGGCTCTGAGTCCAGCCATATCAGTTTGCAGGATTGAATCTTTTCTGAGCTGCCACTGAAGGGAAAGATTTGCACAGCCGTGCAAATAATAGAAATATCGTGTGCTTTGCTAAGTACTGAGGTTTTCATTTTGTGCTCGTTTCTTAGGGGCCACATATTTAGGTGCTCACTGAGCTGCCTGGATTTTGCCTCGCTACACAAATCTTTGCTCACAGACTTCTGGGAGTTCTCTTGGCGAAAAGCCCTGCCCAGCAAAAAGCCTTCAGACCCTTGTTGCAATTTAACAGGGACTTTATGTCCTTGTGGGTACAGTTTTGCTTAGTATACATTCATATCTAAAGATCTCAAAGTAGCTTAACAGTGAAAATAATAAATCTAAGAGAATGTGTGAGGACCATCAAATCAGAGAAACCCTGTGAAAGAAAAGGAAATATTTTTAGCCCTTCTACCACTAAACTCCCCATCCCCCCTTTCCCCTCTTTTTTTTTTTTTTCATGTATCAGGCACAGAAAAGCTTTACATGTGAAGTTTGCCTTCTTCATAATCCTTTCCCTAACTTCTCAAAATCAACAGGGCAGAAGACATGCAAGTTTATGGTATCCATGTTCCTAACACATCCTTTTGGAGTATGACAGGCTCCATAAAGATGCTGTAAAATCAGCCATAACTAGATAAAGTCCCATGGTGGGTATGGCCCTAGGCAAAGTAATCGTCTGCCTTCTGGTTAAAGCCACGAGGAAGCAAAATGGTTACTGAATGGGAGGGGAGAAGAAGGAGGAGGCTGCCTATTTTGCCTATGCTCAGACCTAAAATCCCAGGCTGGCCTCTGCTGCTGTCCCAGAGGTACCATGTTCTCCATGAGATGGGGAGCGTGGCTCCTCCTATCAGTCTTGATTGCCACCTCCCTCCTTCCTGCTCCCAGGTAGCCCTAGGAATAGCAAGTCCAACTCTGCAGGACTCTTTTTTAATGACAAGGGATTAGCGTTGGTCTGTCATCCTTGGGTGAGAAAAATTTGATTTTGTGTCTATTTCCTATGCCTTGAGTCAGCTCTGCTTATGCATGTCACAGCTGGAGCTTGATGATAGAGGTAATTTAGAGTTTGGAAGATATCTAATTCATAAATAAAATATCAGCTGTACAAATCAATGTAATGCTTTTCCGTGAAGTAGTTTAGATCGCCTGAGACAAGCTCAAAGGAAATTAAATTGTTACGTCACCTGTAGTGCATACCATAATATCTTTCAACCACAGATGTGCATCTCCCCATGATCAGAGTTTTCTGGAGGAAACTTCAGCTTGCTGAGGGTTGGGAGCCTTCCAGAGCTTCCTTAACCAAACTCCCTGCATTTCATACTAATATGCCAACCATCACCAATGGTGGCAGTGTGAAATGGAAAAATGAGGCAGGGCACATCAGAAATGGGAGTGTTGCCCAAAATACTTAGAGGGAACAGGTTGGTATGGGGTGATGAAAAATTAGGAGCTGATGTTTCAGGACACCTTATATCACCTGAAACACTGAGATGGCACTATTGGACCTCTCCTTGTAGTCAGGACACCAAAAGGGTAGTTAAAAGCTGGAGTCGGGTTGTACCATAAACTAGAAGACTAAACTTTTTCAAACAAAGAAAATTCAGGATGAGAACAAACAGAAATAAAAGGAAATTTTTACAAGTCTTCATTCTACCACCATGCCTTTGCAGGGCAAGTCCCTTCTTACAAGCTTGCTACTTGCTGACTTCTGGTTGTAACAAGACCTATGCCATCTCCTGTAGCTCTGTAGGAAATAACCTCTTGCTGTTATCTGCTCATCTGCTTTTAGCTTTTCTCAGCAGTCGTCTTGGCCATTCTTCAGACTCCTTGCTGCGTGACTGCCTGCTCCCTGCCTCCTTTCAGCTAAGCCCATCCTGTCCCCTGACGCTTCCCCCGGCCATGCTCAGTGGCTCCCAGGGGCAGGACAATCGTCTGCTCCATCCAGAGGTTCCTTCTGACTCAGACTGCAGCAGCCAGGACAAGGCTGTGGGATAAGATAATGCACATTACGTAGTAAACCACAAACACAGCAGATGTCAACTGCCAAAGGTACTCACTTCCTTCAGTTGTCTCCATTGTTCTTGTGGGTCTGTGTGCAAGAAATAGTTGCATACACTAACACATAGGTAACAAAGAGACTTCACTCACAGAAAAAAATCCAGCAAACTGTACAGAAGAACCTAGAAGATAATGAGGTGAGGTGGTACATCCAACATGAATTTCCAATTTGTTTTTATTTTATACCAGAATTACAAGTCTTGAGTATACGGAGGAAGCATCAATTTTCGTATGTCTTGACTTTAGAAAGACATAGCCTTCCAATACATTCTGTAAGTAAGTTAAAGAACCATAGACTACTACACGAATTAATTTTATACAGGGGAAAAGCTGTCTAGAAAATGAGACACTGTCATAACAACAGTTCACTGTCAAAATGGGAGAAAGTATGTCAAGCAGCCTTCCACTAAGGGTTGATCTGTATACAGTGTTTTTTAACATTTTCATGAATAATCTGGATCAGAAAGTTTGGGAACAGAAAGTGGGACAGTGGAAGCAATGGAAGGGAAAGTATGACTACTGAATCTGCAGATGATGTCAAACTCAGAAGGACTTTAGAGAGCAAGCTTAGGATTATTATTATTACTATCTTTGCAGATAAAATTCTTCAAAGAAGACAGGGCACCATTCAGTAATGAGAAGTAATAGACTTAGGCAGGAACAGTCCTTTATGTCAAGAGAGGAGGAGTAAGAACTAGCAAGAAATCATTCTGCAGGGAAAAAAAAAAGAAAGATTTTATAGTGAAGAATGTAAGTTAGCAGTGTTGTGTTATTGATTAAGAAAAAAAAAAAGAAGCACTAAGCCCACTGTACAGAAAGATATTTTCTATTCTTGTATGTCTATGTATAGGCAGAGAAAGAAAGGATTATAGCTTAAAAGACTGAATTCCACCATAGTCAGCATTGCCAAGGTCTCAGCAGGAGGACTATGTCCACTTTTGGTGACATGCTTTAGAAAGGATGTGCTAACAAGCATTGCAGAGAGAACAATGAGAGCACTGGAAAACATCACCTAGAGGAAAAAGTTAAGTCGGTTGAGGTTATTTAATCTGGAGACAAAAATGTCAAGGAGAGGCATAATAACAGTCTTCAGATGTGTAAAGATGTTGCTTCTAAAAGCAAGTGAATAAGCTCTTCTCTACATTTGTAATAGGCAGGGGATAAAGTAATAGGTTTAAACTCAGAAGGAAAGATTCAGGTTAGACATCTGGATATCAGGCATACTACATGTTCCCACAGAAAGAAGAAAATTTAAGTCAATTGAGGTTGATTCATCTCAGCAAGGAAACTGCACATAATGGGGACTCAGGGAATGATCAAAACTTTCCTGACAATTACTGAATTTGATGCTACTCCACTGATGTCAGTGAATGAAAGAAATGGAGGAAATAATACAAGTTGTGATGTGGAGAGAGGAAAGATGGGGAGTACAGTGTAAATAACATTGCAGAAGAAAGCTTAAGGAGAAGTAGGAGGCACTAGGTGAGAGGAAGCAATGGGGAGTAAATTAAGGTGGTGAAGGGAAAGTAAGGATGCACTTGGAAGATAAAAAGGTGAGGATGGGGGTGAGAAAGAGAGGACGTGGCACAGAAGATCCAGTCTTAGGTTAAGTGCTTTAGAGTTCTGGAGTACAGACACAGAAATATGGTCAGAAAGATCTATTGCCTCACAGGTGTTTCCAGACCACACTGCTTTCCAGAGACTTCCACAGAGTTCTCAGTTTGTGTTCTTCTGCATTCAGGAATGACTGTGAAACTGACTGGCAGAGAGTTTCCTCACTTTCTTCATCCTTGTTTTCTCACAGCAATTCATTGCATTCATTCTCAGTCACTGTTCTCAGACATCAAAAATTCGGCAAACCCAGCCCTTTCTGTGCTTGGTTTTGGGCACTGAGGAACTAATTACTCTGGAAAGTTTAATAATGAGCATCTCGTAGGAATTCTCCAGCAAGAGGCTGGGGGATAAAGTACATTTCTCCATGGCACCATTCCACTGACTAATCCTTTCTTTTTGTTCCTACAGGCACCTTCTTTACTCACCACATACTTCCCAAAAGCTGCAACATGGGAATTAAGGGTGCTATAGGAAAGAGTACAGTTGCTTGACTGCCTCTTCCATCTGCGCACAGCCTGCTCTCGCTTCAGGCACTGCACAACAAACAAGGCCCAGGAGTTAGACATCCCAATAATCCATCTTTTCTGCTACTGTAGTATAAATATAAAATAATAAACATAAACATGCAGAGTATAGTTATCAGTACTTGAAGAAAGAATGTATAAATAGCACAGAGATGGTTGCCCCATTGGGACAGGTAGTTACATGCTCCCACATTTTCTGTGGGAGAGGAAAAGAATCACCAGCCATGATGATTTCCTTGTGCAATTCTAGTGTCAGTGGCAAAATGACAGGAAGGAGAACCATCAAGCAGCATGCAAGAGGGAAATATGTCTGAGCAATTTACTTGCTGTGGCACTAAGTGTAGTGTTGCATCTATGGAATCCTAAATATTTTAACTGCTAAGATCACACAGAGGAGGCATTTAGAGTTGGTTGAAAAAAAATCCAATCTTAAAAATATGTTTCCTCATTAATGTTTTCAACCACGTGTCTGTTATTCATTTATCAGCTAATTCTCTGCAGGTGCATTGTCTTGGAAGTGCAACTTTTTCCCCCCTCAGCAACAGTGTTTAATGTGATGAACAATGTTGTCATGATGAGCCTCAATAGTTTTCCCCTAGCCAATAATTCATTGAATTACTGCCAGACTACAGCAACTTTATGGAGTTAGAAAGAGCCCTCAACAAATTCTTCTGTGAGAAAAAGAACCGAGCACTCTGGTGCTTTGTTGCCCAGGAAAGGGGTAAGATGACCATGTCACCAATTTAAAGAAATCACAAGCCCAAGACCTGATAAGGTTATTGGGGCGGTGGGGGAATGTTACTATAAGCGAAAATTTTTAAACATCTTAGGAAAAATATTATACATGAAAAATACAGAACCCTTCAGTTTTTATGAAGCCCTGTTCCTCATAACTTTTTTTTTCCTTTAGGGAACACTTTCTAGCTGGATTACCATTAGCATCAGTATACCTTTTTCAATTCAGGTTGTTTTGCTGGGTAGCAAAATTCAGAGAAAAAAATACTGATAATGTACGTTAAGATCTGTCAGGCTGAAGAGAAAGTCATGAACACAAGCAAAGCAAGGCAAAAAAAAAAAGCAATCTAAGAGCAAACAAAGTGTCTCCAAATCTTGTGTGCAATAAAGCTCTCATGCAAAAAGCTGAACACAAAGCCCTGCTTCTGTCATTCTGTTCTTTTTGGCCTGTTGTATCCTCACCTTTAAGACTATTTCCTAATCACAAGGGAAGGAAAAATGAAACTGGACAACTCTGAAGTCCCAGCAACTGTACAGTCCCTCTCCCCACATCCTGGACTGACACAGAAAAGCATCCCTGGTGTACAAAGAAGTGTGCTAATGAGCTTATTTCCTCCCTGCCTCAGAGATAAAAGATAGCTTTCCTGAAAGGGAGTTGCTATTAGAAGCTGCCATTGAAGTAAAGCAGCAGCAGGCAGTGGTTTGCCATCATTTTTGGATTTCACTAAGGCCAGAGGAAATTATTTTCTTGTTTTGAACAGCAGATAAAGTTCTGCCTTTGAAAACAAAATTCAGAAGTATTACAGTATAAATCTACCCTGTCCCTGCTTTCACCTCATTTAACAAGTTCTCTCGCTTTTCTTTTCCCTACTAGCGAAAGTGCACTTATTTGATAAGATTTTCTCACACAGGGATTATGAAATCTCTGCTCACAGTCTTCCTGTACATTTTCAGTGGGAATTTTCAAAAATTATGAAAGCACTAGAAAGCATTTGTTAGATGTTGCGAGGTGTTTTCTACATGTCAGAAATTGGACAGTCTCCAATGAGAACAAAACATATCTTGGTTTCAACAGGGTCTTCATTAATAGGAAGACTATCTAACACTACCTCTTCTTTTTTTAAAAATTTTGTATTAGTGATGGTTTGTGTTCATTTTTTACAGATTCAGCAGTCCTTAAAAAGAAAGATGTCTTTTCTGCCCTTCCTGGAAATTGAGAACTGTGTTTCTCGACTGGAGAAAACCAAGCTACTCAAAACTCATTGCACATAGCTGGAAGGAGCAGCTTTTGAACCCCCCAACAGACTACTTTTTGTTGAGTCAGACAGATTTTTATATGGAAGATTGTTCATGAAGGAATAAATATGAAATAACAGTACAACAGGCACAATATTCTTGCAAGGATGGCTAAAGCGAGCTACACTGCATAACTAGCTATTTAAAGATGGGAAACTCTGCAGGGTTGCAGGATTGGTAGTGGACCAGAGAGGGCAATCCTTCTACATGTCAATGTGAAAAGAAAAGCAGGGGATGGGTACAGTGACCTTGGGTGCTGTGCCCTGCCATTTGCCTTGGCGATACGGTACTGCCAGAGGCTTCCCTGGGCAAACAGGTTCCAAGGACCTCGCTCCTTTATTCCTCCTGGGTAAACTACAAGCTGATGACAAGGATACACCCTCAGCCTAGCTTCACCGTTCCGGCAGTGACTGCTGGAGCCTGCAGTTGCTGTGACCGGATCAGGGTGTTTGAGATTATATACTTGTAGTCTGTGACAAAGAGTTTTCTGAAGCATGAAGGTATGCATTTCTTACACACTGTCTTGGAACAGTAGGCCGGCTTGTACTCTGTGTGTTCCTCTTCAGGGATGAAAAGCATCATGTTGCCCACATGACATTAAAGATCTAAACAGGATGATCTCTCTAATTGAATACCTTTGGCCACACCATAGAAAGATCAGACAGTCAAAAGAAGGAAACACAACTTTTTCCAGGGAACTGTTCATCACGTGCCTGTCTGGAAACAGAGTACGTGCTGTGCAGTGAGAACCTCTCAGAACAAAAACACTGAAAAGTTCAAGGGGCAACCTGTGAACATTTACAAAGGTAACACATGTGGAGCTGCAAGACAGCAAATCTAAAACACACCAAAAGAATAGTTTTACAACTGCAGTGTACTGGCAATTGCTGCAGATCTCTTGCAAAAAAAAAAAAACAAACCATGAAAACAACTGCAGAAATAGCAGAAATTGTGCTCAGGTTTGCCACAGAGTCCAACCTGAAGTATATTTAGTTACTGTTGTAGATGTGCTTGTGCTGAGCAGGAACAGAACCCATGTCTGCTGCAGATGGAAGGAGGTGTCTTGTTAAGGTATATCAGGATGGCTCTAGAACACTAAATCAATGCTGGAATTGACTCAGTCATTTCTGTACATATTTGAACCTGTTATCCCACAGTTCTTTTGGAGTTTAATGCTTTTTAAAACCAATATTAGTTGTTAGTTGCCTGCATGCAAATATGTCTTTTGATAGGTATTATGTAGATGTTGAATCCTGTATAATGCATAGCTGTACTGCTGCACTAGGTAGATATTTGCCTGTTACACTTAGTAAGCAGATAGCAATTGATGGACTGCTTCAATACTACCAAAAATTATTAAAATGCAAACTGCAGTTTCAGTTATTATAGGAGACAATACTGTGAAGGTACTTGGTTGCGTAGAGTTTGCTCAAAAAATAAAAGTTCAACATAATACATGGACAGTGGGATAGAGTGCACCCTCAGCAATTTTGCCGACGACACCAAACTATGTGGTGTGATTGATACACTGGAGGGAAGGGATGCCATCCAAAGGGACCTGAGCAACAAATGGATCAAGAGCAGCCCTGAGGAGAAGGATTTGGGTTGTTGCTTGATGAGAAGCTCAACATGAGCCAGCAATGTGCGCTTGCAGCCCAGAAAGCCAACCACATCCTGGGCTGCATCAAACCCACCTGCTCAATCCGCCTTAAGTGCTGCATCCAGCTCTGGACCCCCCAATGTAAGAAGGACGTTGGAAAGAGAGAGTCCAGAGGAGGGCCACAAAGATGATCAGAGGGCTGGAGCACCTCTCCTCTGAGAACAGGCTGAGAGAGTTTGGGCTGTTCAGCCTGGAGAAGAGAAGGCTCCAGGGAGACCTTATTGTGGCCTTTCAGTACCTAAAGGGGGCCTACAAGAAAACTGGAGAAGGACTTTAGACAAGAGCATGTAGCAATAGGACAAGGGGTAATGGCTTTAAACTGGCAGAGGGTAGATTTAGATTAGACATAAAGAAGACATTTTTTACTGTGAGGGTGGTGAGGCACTGGAACAGGTTGCCCAGAGAAGTTGTGGAAGCCCCATCCCTGGAAGTGTTTAAGGTCAGATTGGATGGGGATTTGAACAACCTGGTCTAGTGGAAGGCGTCCCTGCTCGTGGCAGGGGGGTTGGAACTAGATAGTCTTTAAGGTCCCTTCCAGTCCAAAGCGTTCTATGCTTCTATGATTCTATGACAATGTGACATTCATATGAAAAAAAATGTATCCCTCTGATCTTGTAAGAGAGATTATTCCACAAAAGCTTAAAAAACTCACTCAAGTTGTTTTTTGGTTGATTGGATTTTTCTGTTTATTTGTTTGATTTTTTTCCTGCGTAGATTTCACTAGGAGATCGTTTCATTAATTTAGGAGAATCAAATAAAGCTGTGGTGCTGACAGCCTTTCACTACCAGGATGGTCAAGGGCCTACAGTTAGAGGGAGTTGATTTTTTTTTAGCCTGAAGGAGAGGAAAATAAGGGGCCATGTGATAGCTACCAACATCTACTTAGGGAAAGTCAGAGACATGGGGGAGCCAAATTGTGCATAGCGGTTGCAGATGATATAGCAAGGTGCAAAAGATACAAATTCTGGCTTGGGAGGTTCAGATGAACTTGCGGAAAAACTTCTTCAGTAAGAGGTCAGTGTAGAATAGGAACAATTTACTTGGGAAAGGTGGGAAACCTTGAAGATTTTCAAGAGCTGACCTGGCAAAGCCATGGTGACCTGATATTGCATTGATGACGCCTTTGCTTTGAGTGGCATGTTGGACTAGATAGCCTTTAGAGGACTCTTCTCACCAACATGACTGTGATTCTTTGATCTACTTACCAGTCTGTAGTACAAACCAGAGTTTTTGCACCATCAGCAGTCACAAAGCCATTCTAGCCCATCTATCCACAGGGGATATAAGCACAGTATTAATCTCCCAGAAGAACTATATTACATTTTTCCTGACGAGGAGCAGTTCAAACAGTTCACTTTTCAGTTTTACTTTCTACTTTCGACGCTTTAGGCACAAGACATCCAAAATCAGGGTGCTTTCCTGAAATAAAGATGTATACAATAATGTTTCTGCCTTCCCCAAACAGAAAAGTTAATATAGGCCTTCTGATGATTGCTGTTATGTTGAACAAGAATGGCTAAATGCTGTTGGGATTTTACATAATGATAACATTTAGCAGTGCCAAATATCTTTCACTACTGTGTCTGTTGCTACCCATAGTAAGAGCAAGTCATTGCCTTAACAAATGGGCAGCCTAAGGCAGACAGAGAATGGAAGAGAGGGACTATATACAATGACTCACAGAAGTTTGGCTAGGACAGGGAAAGATGAGCTATTAAATAAATGCTGTTCACCTAAGGTCTATCTCAGTACTACCATAACATAGCTATCTTCCAATAATTGTTAAAACAGGTGGGGTTTTGTTTTTTTTTTTTTTTTCAATAATGAATAGCGTGGAGTTTGCAGAAAATAATATTCTTCAACCTTCCAGGGAAAAGAGACACTTTCATAATGCTTTTGATGAAGTGACCTGTGTCTCTGCCTCTGCTGCTTGGCGCACACGCAGACAAACTCCCATAGCTTGTTTCATAAAGAACTGCAGACAAATTTTGGTGACAGCTTTATTTCATTCACTGCCTTGGAGAGTGTATACATATTGCCCAGGGCAGAGGCACAACTCAGTAGCAAATTACTGAAGTCACAACTCATGTTTGGATATTCTAACAGTGGAGTCATGCCTGACTCATTTATGAGAGGGGAGAAACAATATCGTCAGCAGAAAAAACTTGTGGATGTAAAGCTATGGCTTGCAGTGTACAAACACAGGAAAGAGTCCCCAGTGAGTCCTCAGCTGGTTTGTTTCTTGGGTTTAGCTGATCGGACAGATTTTTTTTTTTTTGGTCTGTAGTTTCTGTAAACCAAGGGTGAACACCAAAGGCAGACATTTCAAGTATTGTTTCTTCCTTTAAGAATTCCAGAATCTGTTCAAAGCCCACCTCTTCACTTGTGCATGTCGAGGTGAAGTGCTGCCTACAGGGCGTGCACTTCAGCTACCAGTGGTAGGTACCTTACAAAACCAAAATCAACCATTCCACACAGCTGGAGAACAGCATAGGTAAAGCTTTTTGGACACTAGCAAGATGTTAGTGAGGGTACTGTAACAATATGCACAGTCACCTATGTTCTCACGTATCTCCACAATGAGGGAGAAGTTTCTACAAAGCTTAATGAGATTATGGGGATTTCTATTTTTCTGCAGTGTAGAGCAGAGCAGGTTTACAAAATGCAGGTGCCCTAAAGACAATGTTCATCTTACTAGCTCCTGTGAGATGACATGTGATGTATGCCCAGCCTTGCAAGAGGTGTGATCTGCATGAGTCTGAACAGTGACTGGACAAAATCGTGGTAGAAACAGCCCATTCACAGCTACTAGTTGTAGAGACACCAGTTGAGGTTCAGGAAGTCCCTAGAGGGATGGCAATTTACTCGAAGCTGTTTACACTTGGAATCTATTTACACTCAAAACCTTGTTGTTGGCAAAAGGGAACACAGGACAAAAGGGACCACAGTTTAGCATCAGCTCTATTAATGTTTCAACAGCCTAATAGTCCAAATTACTAGTGCATTTATAATAACATGCACTCTGAGTCCAACTTGAATATAGAGAAACCTCATTAGTAATACAGTTAAAATTGTTTTACAAGAAGATTTGTTGATATCTCTTCCTTTTCTCTGCTGCTCTCAGGGACGTTCCAAGATCCCTCTAGATGCTAAGGTCAAGGACTTAATTCTCTCTCATGAAAAATGGAGTGTGGTTTCAACAAGTCATCAGTGTCCCGAAGTCTTTGCTGGGAGAGGTTCATGGCGGGGCTCCCTCTTTCCTCAGTCTTGGCTCTCTTTGAAGATATTTTAATGTAATGTTTTTGCCACAGCCTATCTCCTTCTCCCTGCTTCCCAAGCAAAATTTGGGAGCCACAGGCTGCCCTTCCCCAACCCCATTACCCTCAAGGGTCTGTTTGTCCAGCAGTGACTCTGTAGGGGTGCCAACCCCTGCCCCATGCACTCCCAGAGAAAAGCCAACACAGGGAGGCAACAGGCACGTCGTCACCCGGCAACAGGTGCCACAACTACAGCCTGTGGCCTTTTACTTGTATTGTCAAAGATCATATTTACAGGGCTACAGCTAGGAGAAAACTTTAAGAAAATATTTCCCTTGTTGTATGCTACCTTCCTCCTCCACATAAATTTGCTGTTGGCTGCTACTGAACTCAGGATCCTGAACTAGACAGATGCTTTTGCCTTGACCTCTGCAGTCTGCAGAGACATGAAGAGGACTACAGTCCTCTTTATGTCTCTGTAAATACGGATGGAGCCAAGAGCCAGTATCCTGTCATCTAAACAGGGTGCTAGTGCCTCTTGGCCTTCTGCATTTATAAAACAACCACCTATGGAGCACATCTTCAGAGAGGACACATCCTAGTTCATGCTTCCTTGTGTTTGAGGGTCCGATGAAATCGAGGCAAGTAGTGGAGATGAAGGAAGAAGGGGAATATCAGTGAGATGTGTGAGAGAGTTTGCAGAGCTGAGGGCATTTTGTGGCTGGGTAAGGAGCATGATATGATGCTGAACATCTGGTGGGAGGCCAGGGAGAGTGACATTAGCACAGAAGTGCTGGGTAGGGAATATGGGAGAGCTGAGGTGGTTGTGATTCCTCATGTAAACCACCTTATATCAAGAGGAGATCCACTACAGGTTTTAGGAAAGTCTTTAATGTATGCCTGGTTTAATCACCATAGAGTTCCTGTCTGGGTACCAAACAGGAGTTTGTATCTCTCAGCTGAAGAGTGCTAAATGCAAACCACAAATTATGTTATAAAGAAATGAAAATTATAACCTGAACAAATGGGTTACATTGTATCCCAACTGACTCCTCTTTTTGTGCCTGCTGAAATGTGAAGGTTTTTATATAGCAGCATGAATCATTCCAATGTGAACATACAAGTGATAGCTTTTCTTCATCAGTTTCACCTTTCCTGTAGTAAGTGTAGCGCGCTTTTAAAGTATTTACATTTAGAAGGCAATGACAACACTTGTTGGGAAGCCCAAAACTTCCTAGCATCTGTCTCCTTTCTCTTCCTGTGACAGTGTTACAGTAGTGGCAGGATGTCTTTGTCCTGCCCCTTAAACAAGTGCAGTCCTTTCCTTATGGAGTCAGGGCACTGACAAGGGATTACTCATGACTTTGCTTATCAAGTCTTTTCTCCACAGAGAATGGTTTTCATGTTGCGGAGTGCTTTTCCTGTTCTACAATGCACTCACACGTCTAGGGATACATCCATCATGGGAATGAACCAGAGTCGTTTCAGTGGCACCAGTGTTTCAGATTTTGTAAACTGGTATTAATCTGACCTGTACAGACATTTTGATACATTGTGTATTAAAAATGTGTATTGAATGCAAACATTTATTTTCAGAAATCAAAATTATGAGAAACTTCTGTCTGAATGTTTTTTTTTAATATGCTCTTTTAGAACGTGTTATTAGTAACTTGTTGAAGCTATTGATCCAAAAAGAGTAGGGTAATAGGTCTGCATTTTTATATACTGCATGTTGCCTTCATAAGCCAATTGATCTAAACAGTCTGCTTCACACTGAAGCATGATTCTTTCGGTGTTAACTGTTACTCTACCTCTGTTATTAAATTACTTTCTAAATTAGATATGTCTGATTAAATTATTTTAAAGACCAAATGAACAGCTCCAAATTTGATTAATTTGCTATTCATGAGTCACACTGAAGTCAGAAGAGGCTTTGTTTAGCAGCAAATTGCTATTAAATAATGCACATTCACGTTCCTATAGTATCACTGAGAGCCCAGTAGAGAACATGCCTTACTTAAATAGTTTCTGACTGATAAACAACAAATTATCAAGTTCATCAGTTTCTTCTTGCCTGTACTGTAAAAAGTTAGCAATATTTACACTGAATTCGTTGTCGTCGCTGAGATGCAAAACTTGAAATCAATCGAAGAAGGCCTGTATGCCTGATAATGTAAACTGTCCCCTCTTTTTTTTGAAGAAAGATGAAGACGACTACAGTGGAATTACACTGACATGTATTGTCATGAGAGAAGGGTCAGCCTTTGACATTCCTGAGGTTAATGAGAGGCAACAGTTAAGACTGTCATCCGTCATGTTGTTGTGGTTTTTTTCTCGCTTTTTTTCCCCTCAGAATTCTTTTTTCTTAAAGCCTCAGCTGATGAAATAATAAGACTATACTAGGGTTTTACCTTTCCTTTTAAGACAATTTTTAAAGTCTTGGAGACCACTGGACATCAAGGGTTGCCTGTTGTGTCACTTGTGTTTATAGTTAACATTACAAACAATGACCCACACGAACACAACCTCTTGACCCTTCCTGGTGGAGGAAAGGAGAACTAGCTCACATGGCTGCCTTCACTCAGAGATGTTTTCTAAGCTCACTTGAAGGCCTTCTTGTTTGTCAGGTGTTTGCCATCATCTTGTCCTTTTCTTCTCATATAAATTTAGCAACATTTGTGTTTTAAATGTCTACTGTCCTTTATTTTATTAACCCTGCAGGGTGAGATGGAAGGTCATGACTAGTGAATACACTGACACTGGGTATCACTAAACATAACCATGGAATTTATACTTTATCATCCTAAAAGATAGGTCCTTGGTTTGAGGTCAACCATGTAAGCTCACTTCATAGTTAACAGAAGAGAAAATAGGTACCCCCGAAGTCAATGCATCCAATACTAAGATGAATCCCTCTTTATTACAGAGGAAGCCTAAATAACTGGCTTAAACTAGATGCCTCATAAATGGCTGGAGTTTGATGGGATGTGTCTCACCCCTGTGTCTGAGAGAGTAAAAGAGCCACAACATCTACAGACTGAAATTCACATGGTGCATAATATTCTTAATGAGGAATACTTGAAAATTCATCACTGATAACTCACCCAGAATTGCAACAACAGGTCATTCAATTGCTATTTATAGTGAAGCTTATTATAATTTATCCTACTCAGGTTGAGTGACCTTGGAATTTTTGCTCATCAGACCCTTGAAATTTCATTTATTGCCTAGTATCTGGCAAGGAAAGGAGTCTAGCTACGTGCTTTGATTGTTAATGCAGTAGAAGCACTATTAGCTACAGCACTCTACTCTTCATTTTGGCTTTTTGCTGTTGCCCAATGTCGACAGCAAGGTGTTATTGACAGACCTACTTTCTAAAGAATGGAGGAGCTACCGAGTTTCAACCTAGCATAGCTGCTGCTCTCTAAAGTTTCTCCTGTCCTTGCCCCCTCTCTTTTTAATTCTTCTTGTCTCTTTCCATCACAGGCACCAGGAACAAAGCTTTCAAGGCAGGGTGTCACAAACCCAGAATATAGATACGACGATACAGATACAGAAAACGTAAAATCATGTACAGTTGAGAGACCTCCCTTCATTCTGATCAAATAAGCGTAACCTCTCCCTCTATTCCACGGAGATCAGCTTTTGTTGTTGTTTTCTGTCCAGTGCAGAAGATTTTTTTTTTTGTAAAATTATGCTATTTCCCACATAGTGGAAAATTGACTTCCCAGGCAATTGTACATGTAGATAAATGCAAAGACACAGTGGTACAAGCTAAGGGGACAGGGCGTTCTGGCTCTTGCTGACTTAGACTGACGTGACCTTGCAGCTGCAATAATAGCCTTTCTGTGACAGCATTTTGTGCACAACTGCCTATAGTTTTTAAAATGCAAACATAGGAAAACCAACATGAGTAGTCCTGCCAGTGAACCACCACTAGCATCAGGGGGCTAGAAGGTTTTTATCCTGGAGTTTCCCTGTTTTGAGGCAGTCTTTTTAACTGAAGACATGTTTGAGCATTCTTTAGTCATAAATGGCTATATTCTCAACCTGTCAGTGAACAGGACAAAGTTCTCTAAGCTAATTTCATATTTATATCTTATCTCCAAGTAGTCATATAAGTTTACTCGAGAACTACAGCATGCAACTGCAGAATGTCCCATTTGTTCTTTTCAGGCTGCAATCACTTCATTGCAAGTTCCATTTGATGTCCCAGCTTAGCTCTTTCATCTGCAGCCTTGGATAGTTAGTGCCTGTAGACACTAACTTCATGTAGATATTCAAGTCCTTTTTGTGTGTAGACAACAGTAACTGATTGTTCAAGCCGGGATTCCTACTGGAAGTTAGGCAAAGCTATCAAGAAAGCAAGCACACAGCTGCCCCAAATTTACAGAGTAAATCCTCCAGTCTGTCCCAAACCAACTTTCCATTTTCTGCAAATTGACTTTACCTACTGATTGTCTGCAGCAATCAATGCCTTTTACTGGAGAAAGAAAAATATCTAAGGGGGAATTTTTTTTTTAAAGGCTCCTAGGTACTTCATGATGAAACCTAGTCAAGTAGACTTGAAGATATTCCCAGAAAACTTCCCCGTTTATTCAGTTGCCAAAGCTTGCAATGGCACTGAGAATGGAGATGCAGAAGGATTTGACTGCAACTGACGCCAAGAAAGTATTTAGTGCTTTGTGGTTAAAATCCAGACTTTACACACAAAGCAGCAGCCTAGCTTTGCAGAAGTGACTGCTCTTCTCAGCAGCATGTGAAGCTTCCCTAAGGAAGACACAAAAAAGCAATTCGTTCCCCTAGTTCATCCATCTGTTTTAAGTCTACCTGTCTCGTACACTGCTGAGAGCAGCCACTTCCAGAAACCAAGGACAACATAACAAGCTGTATTTAACTATTTGTATTTTGCAAAGCTTTTTCCAGGACCCTCAGCAGAAGACCCTAATGCTCAACATAAATATGCTTCCCACCTGGCTCTTGGGCATGCGAACCTGGATCAGCTGAAATACCCCAGAGAGGTTATCAGAAAACTGTCCTTGCTCTGAAAGACTGCTCTGTCTGACAGCAGTCAGGGTGTCTGAAAGGACAATCCCTGCAACGCTCTCTCCAGCCAGACCGTGTATGGCACGGTCCTCCCTCAGAGAAGGGGAATCTACCCATCATCTTCTGTCTCTGTGTCAGCTCTGTTAATACCACCAAAATGTGTTTTCCTTCCATGCCACCAGTATTGCTGGGAAGTGGTGTTAAACTTACTCTTTTCTCTACTCATCACACAGCATGTACAACACATTAGCACACCAAAGGCTTACAAATAATGCTGAGGTTTTTAGTTTTACGAGGGCATTTACTTTTTTTTTCATCACAGACACCACTCATTTAATTCTTCAAAATTTTCACCTTGCTTCTTCCCTCTTCTGCAATTTGGAATATGTAGTATAAAAGCAAAATAAGTTCCTGTTATTTTCAGATCAGCTCTCTATGCTTTCTTTCATTGTTTTAAATGGTATCTGTTTCTTTATCTTATGCACTGTGTAATATGCAGTCTCTGGGGACTGTGCAAATTATTTTCTCTAATGTCTACTGAAAGGTAAACTACTGAAAGTGCAGCATAATCTTTCAAAGCCTGACTCCTTCATTTTTAAAAAGCATATATAACAACAACCAATGGTATGCCACATGGGGCCTATTCATAACCTAATCAGGCAGTTTCACATTTGAAACACATTATTCCAGCAGCAGCTTATATAGTTAGCTGCTCTTCATTAAGAAAACAGATATTCCAGTTGCTGTTAGATGTTATGCCATCCACATTCTCTCTGCTTTGTGAATCAATGGAGAATTCCTGACTCCAAGCACTTCTTTCCTGCCCTGTACAGTTTAGGCAGGTCTCTGTCAGCTGCTTGTAGATTGTACTCAGAATCAAATCTTCAGATGTTCAAGTTGCTGTGTGTTCAGAGGGAAGTCCTCCTGTTTACCACCTCTCAGAAGATCCATCCAGGACGTGGATAGGTTACTTCATACATACGAGTGGAATAAGCCAGACAACAAAGATGTCTGTATCTCTGGATGCTCTTCAGGTATTTTTTTGTTTCATTCTTTTGATCACTATTTTGAAGACTTAGTTTATTTCCAAATACTTTGCAATTATGTGCTTCTGCATCTACAAATACATTTCATAAGAACTTCAAATACCCAGTCATGTTGGGAAAAAAAACTGTGACCCTACACTGCTCTCTGTTTTCCAGTGTACTCTATTGAATGGCAGCTTTTCATTTTTCAGTGACAGCCCAGATCCTTTATCTTTAAAGAGTCAAGACATGAAAAAAAACCACTATTGTCAGTTGACTTCATAAACCTACTAGGCCATTTCTGTTGCCTACTATAACACATGTGCACAGTATGTCCTTGTCACTCTTGCCTGACAACAAACATGCACCGAATTACATAAATATGGAAATACGGACATATGTAAAAACATTTCTTCCCTCTTTCCCTCACTCCTTTCAAACTACACTTTGGATGTACTATTTGTACACAGCTCCTAGTAAATCACTCTAATCAGAAAAGGTCCATGCATCATTTGGTGTTCACCAGCCCAGCATGATATTAGAGACCTAAGTGTATAATCACGTGCAGCTTCACGCCTGCTACTGCTCCATGCAAAAGCCACTTCACAGCAGCAGTGGGAGATGAAAACAGGTCCTCTTTTGCAAATGCACAGGACTCTGCCACCTGGACATAAGGGGAATAACTTTAGATTTACAGCACTACATAACTTATGGTGGCTCTGTGGCACAGATGCATATGCGCAAGAGACAGTATATTACAGCATTTTTTAGATCATGTCTAATTTCTCTTTCACACTAGCTAGGTTATTTGCTCAGTCATTGTAGCTATAGAACAGTATTTGCTTATAGATTTGAATTGCGATTTCCAAACAAGATGATCATGTTACAAGCAGATATGGAAAACAATATTCGAGATGAAAAAGAATTTATAAAAGGAATCCTGACAGATGGGACTAGATTTTTTTATTAGTGACGGCCTGTGCCCTGTTCATTTATACTTTGCGTCAGTGGTAAAAGACAGGTATTTTCTTGCAAAACTGAGGTTTTTTTAGAAAAAGATTGATGTAGCTCATTTCATTTAACTGTATGTTTGACACTATTAACAGCTAGATGTTTACTGCTTGATACATGGTCCTAAAATTTACTATAAAGAACAGGCATAACTCAAACAGTAACAAGCAAAAGGAAACATGCTTGAGAGCCATATTAATCACATCTTGGTGTCCTGGAATCTACATTGCTAAATCTTGGTTTTGGCTTTGGTCTTCTTCATAGCATTACATAGCTAAATATTATTTGCACTGCTGAAAGCCATTTTTTATTTTTTGTACATTTTGTTTTCTCAGGAGCACAGGAAGGTTACATCTTTCTAACAAGCAGACCTACAACCACAGAGCATTTTAAAGAGAAAATATGCTAAACATCACCCAGGCAGAATGCTTAGCAGTAATGCCATTAGCTTACTAGCAGCCTGCAACAACATTCCCATACAACAATCTGTCCAGAGATTACAAACAATGACACTTCACTTGAAAGTAGACCCAAAACTGTACCCTTTCAACTGCAAATATGTTAATCATCATTCAGGAAGACTGATTAGTCTTAATGTCAGTAAACTTACAGACTAACTTAACCAGTTTCCCTGTTCACTGATCTGTTGCTCCATATGTCCAAATCTACAGCAGAGAAGTGTCTCAAAAGACAGCAGTGCATTTTGTGCTCTGAGGCATCCATTACAGCTGGGGCTGGGCTCTCTGCCTCCTGAAATGCTCACACCAGTGCCTGCAACTGCGTTCCTCATAGGTGGCACCCAAATAAGCCTGCCTGCCATAGTTATTCAGCTACCCCAGCTAACAATGTGGAGTGGTAATCTGAGGTCTTAAGAGTTGCAAGCCTTCACTTGCAGCCAGGCAGTTGCCAGACAGACGATGGGAGGCGCGCAGCCCAGTAGCTAGCTTAGACAAGCTATTAGAAAGCATCTGATGCTACAGCAGCTGTGGCATTGTCAACAAACATCATATGTGATGCCTTGGTTTATTCTCTAAGAACAAAGATGTGAGAAACATGCAGAAGAACACTGAGACACATCATTACCATATGCCTTGCTTTTTCATGGTGCTGAATGAAAGTCTAGACAAACAGCTTCCTTGGAGGTGAATAAGAGACGTAGTTACACACATTCACGTAGCTGCCAAGAGCGTTGATTTGTGTATCTGTTTGGTCCTTGGCTAGGAGGCCTATGCTTGCCTCAAATACAGATTGTGCTTTGCTTCTTCTCCGTAAACCTGATTAAAAAAAAAGAATGCTTCCTAAAATTGTCTAAAATATCAATGAAAACACCTTTTATCCCTGTAATAGGGCAGATAGTCTTTCTCCTCTAAGGGATAGAGAGGCCTAAGGCCAATCCCCAGTACGCTCCATGGTGTGACCCCTTTAATGCAACAGATGTTTAAAGGTACCACAGGCAAGCTATGGAAAGAAGACCAACTGTTAATCAAAACAGATTAAATAGACAGAAAGCGTCTCTTGCTTACCATCTCTTGCAAGACTGTGTACTAAAGGCAAAATTTGCATGTATTTATTGTATTTTATTAAACATATTATTAAAACATAATTAGAAAAATTATATATGGATGCTGAGTTATATTTATGTAAATATGTAACATACAATATATAGTACACAAATATGTGATATACTCTCTCTCTTTATATATATTTATGATAAGGAATTACAACGCTTTATAGAAGAACAAAAAAAACAGCAAAAACCCAAACACCTTTGATTTGCTTTTGAGGTTATCTTTTGTCAGTGCTTTTATTGCTTTCAACCTTCCTTGGAAAACAATAATTAAAGTTCACTGTAGATCATGACTTCTAGAACTCAGATGAATTCTTCTCTTTCTCATTCTCCTAGCAATATTCTGCCTGCTTTTGTAACCCCTTTTTACTTCCGTCTTCCAAAACATGCTGTGGCTCCCTAGCCCTAAAAAAATGTTTCTTACTTGTTTAGATAAAGAATTGTTGCTAGCACACTTTCCACTCTTTTTTTTAAAATCACTTTTGCATATTCCTACTCCCTCTTGATAAACACAGTGTAGCTGGGCGAGACAGGAGCTTCTTTGGGGCAATATTTATTGAAACCTACTCATAACATTTAAGCACCTGTTCCAGTACCTGAGTGTTTAAAAGGATGTGCTGTGATAAGTGTTACAGTGTTTGTAAGAAGCTCTAGTATGTACAAAAACACTTCTACAGATAAAGCACAAGGTAGAACCATGTACGCAGCTCGTCCCGACAGACGTGGTTGAAGTCTTGATTGGTTTGGAAGAGGAATGGAAATGAGTAAGAGAGTACAGTATGCTGCTCTGCATTTTAGGAATGCTTGTGAAGAACTCCAAACTCTGAAAAAAAAAATACCTTTTAGTAACCCTCAAAAAATACAATACTCTGTTGTTTCTGGGTATGCTGAAATTTCTTCAAAAGCTGGGAACTATTTTGAACTATAAAAAGCAGCAGCTACTTAAGGCATATTTTGTAAGTCAAACAGCACATAGTTTCTATACCAAATAAAATTTCTAGTTGGGAAATTAGACTACACAAAGAAAAATCAAGAGTGCAATATAAAAAATATTTCAGAAATGCCACATGTCTTGCTCTCCTTGCCTTGGGTAGCCCAATCAGACTTTATTACTTCGCTTCAGAAGGAACATAGGTGAAATAGAAGCAGTTGGCTTGAGAAGGGCAACAGGAGATCAGAGAGTGAAGGGAGTTGCGAATGATTGTGGCTATTACTGGAAAGAATATTAAGAGAAGATACGATAAGGGAACATAAAATATTGTTGCAACTCAGGACAGACAGCTACAACTCAGGAAAGACATCTTGGAGCCGTTGCTGATTGTTTTCCAGAATCGCTGACCTGCTCGGCAACAGCAACCAGAAAAGCCAACAAGGCTCTGGGCATCATGAGAAAAAGTATTGGAAACACCACATTTCAAGAAGGATGTGGTGGTGTTAGAGAAGGTACAGACAAGAGAAACTGAAGCAATCAAAGGGATGCAGGAGTTGCTTTATAAGGAGCAACTAACGAGGCTGCAGCGCTTCAGTGAGTAGAGGAGATGGATGTGGGATATGACTGAGGTTTATGGAATTGTAAAGGGAGCTGATGAAGTGAATGGAGAACTGGGCTGGTAACCAGATCCCATGAAGTACTGGCAGTGGGGATGCTCAAGGAAACTAGCAGGAGACTGATCTAAAACAGAGAAATGAAAGCACCTCTCTAGGCTGTGAGTGGTGAGCATTGCAGGGTTTGTGGCTGCGGGACATTGTGGAGGCAAACGCTGTCAGCAGGTCCAAAGGGGAGAGGGGAGTAGTCAAATTCAGAGTCTGCAAGTCCACATACATGTTTTAAAGGGAACAAGCAAGGCTGTGTACCCTCCAACATCTCTTACCCACAGTCCCAGATACTGGAGGGGTATGAGGAGGGTGGGCTGCGGATAGCGGCAGTCGTGTGCCACCTCTAAGAGGTGGACTGTTATTCCAAACCATTGGGCATTTCATATGATTTTAATACATAATATAGTAAAGGGTAATTGGGAGATCTCATTGTCACCAGTCTATAAAATGTAAGCAAGGAGACACTTTATTTATTCCATAATCAGCAAAATGTAAACAAAAAATAGAAATTGTTTTGCATATTCCAAATTAATGGAAATCATTGTGAGTGACATGGAGTTAAGTAGGTCACCCAGCCCAGACATGAGCCTATCCACCAATTAGGGTAACATCAAGAGGAATATTTGTCAGCTAATCCCTGAAGACAGGAAGAGATTCTTGCTGTGTACGACTTGTTAATCGCAGTATGACTTGGGTTGGTTTGTTTGTTTTCTGGCATAGTTGTTCTGTTGCCCATGTGGAAGAAGGAAATTAATTCACAGTATATTGCTGTCGGTTTCTACAAGGGCAAAGACTTTAAAGGGCAGGCAGCAGAAGGTAACTTCCATAAATACAAATGCATTTACTTCTGCTTCCTTAACTGTGGCAATTATGAATTCAGGAAAGGTTACTGTGTCCAGTTCCTTCAATGCAGATTTTGGCTCACAAAAGAAAGCTGAAGGACTTCATTAAGCAGGTAGATTAGTAAGCTTCCTTTATGCAAACATTTTATGGTCATGTCTGCCAAATTTGCTGTTTCTTATTATTATCTGCCACTGTATGGGGTCTTTTTCTTTTGCTTTTGTCATAGAGCAGCTTGAGGACCTGTACTGCTGAGCTCTGTACTACTGAGAGACAAGGAACTATGACCAGTAAAATCTCCAGTAGCACAAGTGAAGTCCTCCATCTAATGACTGGAAAACATTTCATAATTGCAAAACAAGAATGAAAACCCAGGTTTGTGACAATGTGCATGGTTTTGTATGAATAGACTAACTTTTACTTTTTACTCTGATAGAAAACCCAGACTTTTGACAGCCAAATTAATAGAAATTATAGGGAGTTATTGCTACTTTCTCTCTAATTCTAGATTGCATCTACTCTTGTATTTAACAAGATAAGGTAAGTTCTAAGACAGCACTTCTAGACACTGCATTGAAAAACACTTTAAAAAAAAAAACCTTTGAATTTCTACTTTAATAAAGCTTTGAAAATTTAGCCATGTTTTGCTGGTCTGGATTTCCTTCTCTCCATGACCATCTTATTAAACATCGATATTGTACTGTGAGAGACTGTTGATGTGGGTCTTTAGAAGAAACTTTGCAGTGACATTGTCAAGAGCTATTCCTAGTGCTGAATCTCTAAATTAAAAGGGAATGACTGAAATCTCACCTACCATATTACTTCCATGTGAAGTCACAACTATAAGAAATGTTTTGCTGGAACTTTGATTTAGAGACACTTTAATTGCTACTGATGTTTCTGGAAGACACATAATTGTTTCCCCTGTAGCCTCAACAAACTAGTACCGTTTCTGCAAAATCTGAGCAGTTTGAACAAAACAAAGCAGTTTCAGAAGCTGACTTCTGTTCTGCTTGGGGAAAATGCATTACAAAACCTGCTCGATTTTAAATGCTTTATGTTATAAACCTACTCTCCTACCCTAGTCAGCATCCAAAATTCCTGGGCAATCTGACATGCTTTTGTGTCAGTTCATACCTAGATAATGCAACAAGACAGTTCACGCGTCCTTGTGGCTCTTTGCAAATGCAGGTGCCTTGGGTTAGAGGCTATACCACATCTGCAACATTCTTGTTTTGTGGTATCTATGTGCAACCCTTGTGCCAGCACCTGGCTATCAGCAATAAGGGCCTGGTTCAAATTTCAGAAGTCACTAGTAAAACATTGGCTTGCATTCCTATCCAGAAACTGGGGGAAATTAAATTAAACCAGCAGTTCCTCAATGACCTAATCTTCTCACTTGTGAACAATTAATTAACTAGCTTAAACAAAGAGCAAAGCACAAAGGAGGAACAGGAAAAATATCCCCACAGATACATTAAAATAAGACATGCTCCATGGATCTCTCTTATTAATTTTTTCTCTCCATCAGACGTCAAGAGGAGAGGCTGTTCTACATTTTTAGGCACCAGCCACTTCAGGCTCCCATGCTACCACAGAATCCATCTGCTTTGACAAGAAAGGGGGCTGTGGCTGCAAATGGAAAGAAAAGGAGCAGTAGCACCTCCTTTAAATTGAAACAAATGGGATTTCTACAGAAGGGGTGCAGCATTTTTATCTGTGATATACTGCAACAGTTTGACCTACTGGAAAAAAAAAAGGGAAAAAAAAATTAAAAAATATTTTTAAGGTACCGAGACAGGAAACTTCCCTGCAAGTCCTTCTGTACATTTGCAGCAGCAGCAAAAAAAAATGTATCAGTGATAGTAGTGGCCTCAGCAGTAGGGAGCAAGTGCTGAACATGCCTGGCCCTGGTAGTGGTGGGTCACTGCTCTGTGTGATGCTCAGGTAAGACAGAAATACTTCAGGCAGCTCATCCCTGCCAAATCTCCTGCTGTGCAACTGGCGGGGGGGGGAAGACCCCAGCAAAGAGATCTGCCCAGAGAAACAGCCTGGGAAGCATGAAGAAGCACTTGAAATCTCTAGGAAAGCTGAACCTCTTCGGAGGCCTGGAGGACTGAAGCCAGCCTCTTGCTCTGGGTCTGCAAACACCAGCTGTGCTGCTAACACAAATGACACAGAAGGTGCCTTCAGTTCTTAATGCTGATGTTTTTACTAGTTTTCAGTTAACTGCAGATCTGTTCTACAGACATGGGAACAGTATTCTCTGTGTTTACAGGGAGTACCAAAGAAAGTGAAAACAAAATAATTGGCGAGCGACTTAAGACTAAGGAATGTATTCTGCAATGTTGGCAATAAAACAAAAAAGCAGAAAACAAAGTTTATCTTGGCATCCTGGTTACCGTCACCAATGTAAGAAAAGCAAGAGAGCATGCAGGCAGCACAAGAGTTGTAGGGGTTCAGCCCACGTGCAGATGAGAGAGTTATGCCAAATGAATCCATTCTGCAAAGTCACAAGCAATGTCACCTCCAAATTCCAGAAGAAGGGGAGCAAAGGTGGCTGGTTTTGCCTGATGAGATCTTAGCAACAGCTGTAGTTTTGAAATTAGAAGTCCAGGACCCACTGATGTCAGAGCAGAGATTGTGTAGTTCACAAGAGGCTATTGCACAGATTAGCCGTCAGGCTCCAGGTAATGCAAACTATGAAAGGCCTTCAGTTTTACAGTGTGACAACTTTTTATTCTTAACTGCTGCCATTTAATTTGTTTCTGAGAGAAAAGGAGAAGGTTTTGCTACGAGCCAGTTGGAACAGGTCACTGAGTTTTGGGGATGCTCATGATTTGGGTGCACTGCTTTGAAAGAGATACGGTGCACTCCTCAGTTACCCTTCAAGGAGAGTCGAAGGTCAGGGATAGAGGATGAATGTGCCTGAAAGAAAGGATGGAGACCTCTGGATATGTTTCTTGGAAGCAGTGCTGCCCGGAGACACTTACAGAGCAAAGACATGTAAATTGAAGTCTAATGGGACAAAGACCCTTCAGCATTTATCACCTTATGCTCAAAACCGCACGTGACAGGACTCCAGATGGTGTTCAAATGTGAGGACGATTGGCTTGGACCTTTTCCTGCAGTGAATTCCCCAAGCGGCTTTTAAACCCACAAAAGCCCAGGCTCATTACAGGACAAAACTCTACTGCTTACACTTGTGAATGGAGACGGGGTACTGACTGGGGTTGCAGCACTGGAAAGGGGGCAGCCAGAGAGATATAGAGAAGGCTACAGATTTGGCAGGAATAGTGAGTGCGCAATTAAACTTGTGGTTTTTTTTTGTCAAGTACCTATGAGATTTCAATTGTCATTAAATTGAGTTGGAGTTGGAAATACTCCCCCAACTACTTCTCAACGTCGCAATAGTGGGTTGGAGATTTTTTAGAGAAAATATTCTTGTTTCAATTAAGCTTAAAATGTTGGCTTCGTGGATGACTTTCAACTCCTGCCTTCCTTCCATACTGCCTTTCTAAAGAGATCTTCCTCTAAGCAGCCTCACAATGCCTTCATATCCGCATTGTAAGACTGTGGTAATTAGCTGGAGCTTTGCTGAGTTTGTGGAAATCTTGTGAGTGAAGTAATTATAATAGAAGTTAGTGTTTCAGCCTCTTGCTTTTATTTGCAAGATTATTGGCTTGATGAAAGAAAGATATTTTGACAATGTGATGGCTGTAGATACTGGCAAAATTGTCTCCAAGTTGTTATTTTTGTTAAGTGTACAGTACAGTCCCTTATTTAAGGAGCACTGTGACATTGTGGGAAGGAAGTCCAGGGATGTGGTGACAAGTAGGTACCGTTCAGCTGACACGATAATGCACACACTGTCATAAATTTAGTTATTAGCCTCCAGCTGTGGCTAAACTCCTATATTTGCATCTTGTTACCACTTTTTATGGGTTCAAATTTGCCTTCGTTTTTTTTAAAAAAAAGGATGTACTTTCTCTATTTTATTCAGTAGTGATTCAGACAAGGTAAAGTTGTGAATTTCAAAACCAAATAAATTCAGTGTTCCTAATAGAAGCACCAACTCAAAGGTCTTCAGAAACAATGTCTTTAGCTTCCTCCTATGAAAAGTGCAGTCTCAGAAAGATAAATCCATCCCAGACAAATCGGGCACCTGCCAATGCAGCTGTCTGCATCATAGACTATTTAAAGTAAAGTGCTTTGAGAGAGTAGGTGATATAAACTGGTGCTGGAAGGGGCACAATGAAACAAAAGAAAAGGTGGATGTGTTTGCAATAAAAACTAGCTAATGGGAAAGCCAAACAAGTGTTGAGTGAATTAGCATCTGGCTGAGAGGTATACCAAGTGTTGGTGATTTTTGAACCAAGAAGTACAAAGAAGTCAGGTCAGGATAGGGATGGCTGCCTGCTTAACTTCCACCTTGAACATCAACTGATGAGAAAAGACAGGCAATGAGAGCCCAGCTTGGGTTCAGTATTGGAAGAGGAATTCAAAACTGATATGTTTTAATTTCCGGTAATGATATCCAAGGATATGTAATGGTGTTTAAATAAGACAGTCTGTAGACCAGAGCTGTTCATCTGTCTTGATAAGAGGGTTAATGGTGGGAGCCCAAGACAATTTATCAGCATATCTTTTAAAATCTGTTTATTTCACATAGGAATTTATTTCAGACTTGAAAGTCTTAGAGTCCTTATGGCTAAATAAAATAACTTGGTGCAATAAGGGAAGTATGCAAATGATTTTATGACAATTGTAGCTGTTTTTCTTTCAGTGAATTATTTGCCAACAAGCTATGAATTTTGAATGTGTTCCAAAACCAATTTCAACATAATTTTAGCATAATTCTTGTCAGCTTGCCATGATGAGTATTCATTGTTTATTTGAGCCATATGAATATTCATTCAAATTTGCAATGATGTTTCTCTCTGCTGGTTTGGCAACAGTCATGTAAGCAAATAATTCATTGAATACATGTAATTTTTAAATACATCTTTGGTCTGAAGTCTACCAAGAGCATTGCAGCACTGACGAAGTTGTTTGTCCAGACACTCTCGAAAGTATTTGTGTTAGTGAGTTTGATGTTTGGCTTTTGATAAAACTTCATTAAACCATTATCCTCAACTTGCCACCTCAGTGCTCCAGCACAGACTCCAGCTTTGCATAGCCGCTGAAGTTTGAACTACTGATTTAACTGTTTATTCATAGACTGAATAACCTATAATATACATAATTTAAAATCTGGTAAGCCATCTTGTGTTGCCTACAGACATGGCTATGTTAAGTGTTACACACTTATGCAAGATGCAATTTTCAACTAAAGCCCTTAAAGGCATGTTTAGCAAGGGGATTTCAAGATAATATAGCATAATGAGGATTATGTGTTGATTATGTTTAATACTGATGTTTTTGATTTAACAATCCAATTTCCTAATAGAAAAAATTATTTTCAGAAACAAGAACTTTTCATGTTTCTATTGCCTGTCTTTTTACTAGACTTACGTGTTTCATTTTATATTTTAAAACAAGGGAAAAACTAACTAAAAGTACACTTGTGTGTAATACTTTTTTGCTGCCTTCCGAATTTTTTTTTATGTCTCCCAAGCCCACAAAGAAATCATAAGGTAACCGTGAGGCTCTTCTTCAGACTTTGAGTTGCTACAGAGACTCAGTATCATGGTATCCTTTGCAAGAACATTTTCTATCTGAAAAAAAGTGTTGATAAAAAGATAATAAAAATGATCCACAGGTATTGTAAAGAGCTACTGAAGTTCAAGCATTTCTTTGATAAAATTTTCAGGCAATATATTGTGAACTTCTCTGCAGTGATTCATCCTAGAGCTATTTTTCCGTTTACTGTTTCCACAATTGTTTGAGTAGAATAAAACCTGGGAACAGAATAAAAATAAAGGAACAATAAAACTTCTTCACCTTGGGTTATTTTTAGTGTTTGTCAGCCTGGGAAATTTATCATGCAATTGGAATGGTGAGTTTCTATTTTCATAATTGTTTTATGCGTGATAAGGTATTTCTAAAATAGAACATTTTGGATGCAAAACAAACGCATTGCAATTACTGTTTTCTACATCTTCAGTTCACTTTGTTGGCTATTTGGTAAAAGGAAGAATCATTAAGCATTATGGCCACGTTCATTGCTATACTCTGCAGATAAAAAGGGATAATAAGCATAGCTTGACTAACTGTTTAACATGATCTACCTTTTACGTGGATTAATGGAGCATATTGCTTAATCCCCTGCTCAAAATCCTGCTTTATTCTTAAAGCAGGTAGTGACTGGTATTCAAAGTATGCCGTGGGTCTGGAACTGACAATCAGACATCTGCTATGTGTGGAAATGAATGTGTGTGTGTGTGTATGTCTGTATATACATACATACATAAATATGCACATGTATATATAAAAATGTGTATGCACATATGCATGTATCTGTGTGCACATACACGTAGAAGCAAACATGCATGCATATTCTAGATCTTCAAAATAAAACCCCAAATTAACCAGCTAATACATTCTACTTAAGAGTTTTCTCTGATTTCCTTACTAATATTTCAATGTGGTGGGTTTTTTTTTGAAAATAAGCAGGCAATTTCCAATCTGAACTTCACCCAATCACATTATCTTGCCAGATGAAACACAATTTCTCTCCTTTATCTTCCATTTCATGTTCTTTCTCAAAGAAGCACCTCCGTCTCCTTCTCCAAAGTTGTAGGGCTCTGACAGCTGTCTACTCCAAACTGATTTTTTTTTTTTTTTTTTTTTTTTACTTCTGGATATACAGCATTCCTGGCAGCCCAACATCCTGTACTGCAGCTGCTTTGCAGTTTTAAATTCTTCTCCACCCTCCACACCCATTAGTCACATTGTCTTCCCCGTGGTGGATCTCTCTAAGTTTATCTTGGGCACCATGATGAATTTACTCTCTGCTGGTTAATGATGAACTCACAGAGTCAATTCATAAAACTAAGATAGATATTTATTAAGAGCAATGATGGAGAGGTGCAGTTGCGCCTACCACCTAGCAATGTGTACATAGACTTCAAATCATGCACTCCTCAGACTTGGACTCTTCTCCCCAATTCCCATGCAGCTCAGTAGCTGATTTGAAAAATAGCTTGTCAGGGCTTGGATTTCTCACATTCTACCATCTGTATATCACTGTCATATCTGTATGGCACTACTATAAAGCCACCTGTGAAGCCATATGTATTTAGTATTTTGCAATGGGGCAATTGGCCTTAAGATGGCATCTCAAAAGTATTATATTGACCTGCACAATTAGCATGGTGTTTGCAATGTAATGTAATTTTCTAGCTAATTAGCTTTGCTAGAAATTCCATCGATGCTTCTCCTTCCAGTAAAGAAAAATGCCTTGGAGGGAAGTCTTTCATCTGCTTTCCAACAAAATTAGTGAACATTTGGGCAACATTTTATGTATTGTTGTATGTGAGAGAAATGTGTCTTGGAGTAATTGATTGTAAAAGATGAGTAAAAGCTGCCTGAGCCTGTGGGCTCCCACTTCTTTACTGACAGGTACAAGCACAATAAGCAAAAGCATGACTGCGCTCTTGAGCTTAATTTGGCCAACAATGTTTGGGCTGGTGCATGGCTTAACACCAATGCCCAAATTCTTCCCTTCTCCAAAGAGAAAAGGAAAAACCTCATCCATTTGAAGTGGTCTGAGGCAATTCACTAAGGCTAGGCAGCGAGTGACTTCTTCCACATAATTGTACCAAACAAGGCAGCAAGCCTACAGCCAGCTCAAATGGATCTTTCAGTTAAAACACACGGAGGTTTTTTTCTGGAAATAAAAGTTTTTCTCTTTTACACAGTAGTTAATTCTTCAAAGCATGCGTTCAGAGAGGTTAGTAAAATCTATTTCTGTGCAAATGATGTGAGACTTTCACAAAGTGCTGAAAAAACAGCTAACTATAAAAGAAGGCCGAGATCTCTGTCTTCTCACAATTATACCAGAATCTCCAGAACTTCATTGACTTAATTACTGTTAAGAACCCTTTGAACAGTTTTGAGTGTAGGGTCAAAACTACAGATGATAATTGCTCTGGTTTGAGTGTGATCCCTTGCCATAATCAGGATTTTGAAATTATGGAGTATAAGTGAGCAAGAGAAACTGAGGCTGTTTATCTTGTTAAGCAAAGACATTCCCCAGCATACTCTGCCTTCTAATTCTTCTTAGTGTTTTCAACAGGGATTGTTCAGAAACTTGTAGTAGATTTTCCCTGTCTTTGTGTATGGTTCTTGTTTTGGAAGAGCACCAGGATGTTGAAATATCTTCCTGCTATGAAACAGGGATGTGACCCTGGGGAGCAGGACTGGAGCATATCACAGGGTTGGCAGGTTAGACTGAGTGCTGTGACTATTATTTTCTCATTCTAGTATTGATCTTTGCAATGTTGATGGTCCAAATTTCTGTCTGTGATGTTATTATTAATCTGTAGATAACACACATTAAGATCTAATTGGCTTGGATCATTAATAACATCAGAATCATGCTAACTCAGCTGCTGAAATAAATACTTATTTACCAAATATGGACGCACGCACACACACAAACAATGGAAAAAATATTTTATATATATATATATATATGAATGACAATGCACAATTCTTTAACAGCAGTCTTTAAACACTCTTTAGAAGTTATGTCCTTAATTTTATTTTCACTTTATCTCTGAATGTCAGCATTAACCTTGGCTTTCAATATTTTGGCTTTTCTTATTTAAAAAAATCTATAACTTTGTTGTAATTGTAACAGAGTTGGTGAGTTGGTTTAGATGTTTGGTTTTTTTTAACTAGAAAAGAAATTTTACTTTGAAAGTGAAGTTATTATTTATAGATTCCAAGCCAGGTGCTCTAAATAGACAGCAAGATGGTATAATGTAAAATTGAAATAAAACTTGAGAGGGCAGGAACTGTTCTAGAGAACTAGAAACTAAATCTTTTAAATATTTCAAAGTTGAGGTTTTTTTTTTTTGTGAGTAACAGTAAACAAAGTTATAAGCCTGTATGTTGGTCATATTGTCAAGTTTAGGACGGACCTCATGAGGAACCTGCCTATTAGCTTGAAATGTAAAAGCCTAATAATTAAAAGTCAGCATTTCTGATGTTTGTGTTCATGTTATAACCAAAAAGCACTAGGTTTCAGT
The DNA here is from genome assembly GCF_036417535.1 of Chlamydotis macqueenii. NCBI lineage: Eukaryota > Metazoa > Chordata > Aves > Otidiformes > Otididae > Chlamydotis > Chlamydotis macqueenii. The sequence continues at coordinate 86,441,436 of NC_141557.1, read as the reverse complement.
CATCACTTACCCCTTACGAAACTCTGAAATGATTCAGTGTCACCCAGTTAGGAGTCAAGGTGCAACGAACCCTCCAGCTGCACGAGAGACCACGCTACAACCTCTCTGCTTAGGCAGAGGTTCCTTTAATGGGACATGTCGAGTGGCGCCAATTATACAACACTTACCCAGATCTTACCAGGAAAAAACCACTTCTGAGTGGCTGGGGAGAATCTGTTTCCTTTCCTGCAAGTTCCTTACGGTTTTGATTCAGATGGTTACTAGAGTTTTTGGGTTTTCAGTTGAGAAAGAAACTGTTTCATGTCCTAGCCAGCAAAAGCAACACCCAGACCATGTCCCTGTTCTAAATATCTGCAACTTCTCTGCACTGAAGGTACTTCTGGCTTGGGCTGTCACTCGTAACAGTTGGACCAAGGTTCAGACCTAGGCAAAGCACATCACCTGTAGGAGATGTGGGCTGGCAGCGTGTAGGTACAACACCTCTCCTCAGGGATGAAACAAGGAGTCAAGGTTCAGTCTGATGGACCTTTCTTGGCAGCCTGAAAACAGTCACAGTTGCTAGATCCAAGAGGGGATATTTCCCTGGGAATGGGGGTCTTAGAAGCAGGCGTTGCATTCTTCTCTCAAAGAGAAATGCCATTTGATTATCAAATAAAGGAAAAGAAAAGCTGGAAACAGAGACCAGTCTACAGTGCAGTGTTTCCATACTGACATAGTATCCTCCACAAGAGAGATGTTTCTTGCCATATCAGATGTTTTATGACTGAGGTGCTCACCTCTGACAGCGCGTTCTGTTGGAAAAGTCAGCAGATCCTTAAGCAGAGGTCAGCAAAGTCGCTTCTATAGTACACAGAAAACAGGAATGTCCCTTGGGTCAAACTGGATGAAACTCATAAGTAGTGAATAATTTGAAGGCAAATACTTTCTTAAGCTCTGTATAAAAAAATCCCATCCTGTGGTCAAATATGTGAGAAGTTCAAAATTTCAGACAAGAACTACTTGCACCGAGAGGACATTATCTGTTGTCAGTATAATATACATCAGATGTCAGAGAAAGGACTGGTTGGTGAGCCTGAAAGCTATAAAAGTCTCAAAAGAGAAATTACAAGCTGCTTTACTGAGTAGTGTCTAATATTACAACTGAGGTAACATAAAAGCAACACAGGAAAATCCCACCACATTGATACACGCCCAGCTGAGTTGTAGTGCCCTGAATTGTTTCACACCAGATTTTCATCATCATCTCATCTCTCATTCACGCTCACTACCAGTCAGAAAAATGTTGCGAAACAGGAATGTCATACAAAGGTTCTCGAGGTTTTAAATATCATGTCTGGCATTCAGACTCCAGGGAGTCAACACAATCAGATCAACTTAAGGGAAAAAATTAGGTTTAAGCAGAAATTCCACTGATTTACCTGAAAGTGACGGAGGACAGCAAACTGCGGGCTGTGTTTACATTCAGGGTATAGAGGCACATTTTGCACCTCAAAAACCAAGCCAGGAGTTAGGACTCTGATCTAGAAATAGTGCACAGCTCTGTGCAGCTTAACACCTAGAAATGGTCCCACTGAGCTGTGGGTCTCTTCATGTAGGCAGTGGTGCCCAGATGCAGAAAGATCTGCAGGATCAAGCCCAAACGATCAGTGGTGGTCCCAGACATGGTATCCATCATTCCCATTTCTCAGGCCTAGTGCTAACCACCAGAAGGTAGGCTGAAAATGAGCAAATCTGCTGTCCTAATTATACAGTGAATTGTGCTATTAATCACTGTATAATTGTTTAAATAATAATAAAAATTAAATCAGATTTACACAGCATTTTTTTTTTCCCTGAAAAGTGTTTCATTTAATTTTTTCCTCATCAACCCTGGAAGTTGTTTCATTTTCATATTTTGCCAGTTTCCCATACTCTTTTGGAGAGATTTTTTTCAAATGCAGAAGCCTTGGACAGTTCCTATTTGCTGACTAAAACTGAAAAAGGTCAGCTTTGACTTTGGTCCTTTGAAAATTGAGCTCTTACGCATTTCTGTTGTTGTTGTTGTTGTTAAAATATTCTAAGTATTCCTCCAAAAACTCCTAAAAGTGAAACTAACATCTAATGCAAGAACTTCCATGCTAACATTTAGCCTCATGACGATGCAAATTTTAGCCCAAATTTCACCTCAAAATGAAAAGGCAGAGGGGACAGCAGTGATTCAAGACCTGTCAGGTTATGCTTACCTGTCAGATTTCTTTCTATCATCTGCCAACTAATTAAGGTAACCTTGTCAAATAATTAAATTAAAACTCAAGCGAAATGACAGAGCTTTAGATGTTTTAGTTAGAGGTTATCCCATTTCCTTCTTCTTGGCTGCAAGTGGCTGTTGCACACATACTCTCTGCTCCCCCACTGAAATTATTTTCCCTTGCAACACTGAGATATTGCAAAGATGATTAATCTTTCCTCTTCTTCAGAAAGCCAATTTTTCCTCTGCTTTCTTGTTGAATTTTATGCACAGCAGCCAGAAAAAAACAAGGGTTGCATGGGGTGGAAGTATTTTGGGTAGTGAAAACACAACACAGAATATGATGCTCAGTTTCTCTGTCTTTACTACAAACATACTATGCAGCCATCAGCTGTTTGGTGGAAGATGTATTTCATGAAAAATGATCAGTGACCAATTTTTCAAAAGGAACTCGTGTTTGCTAATGAGATCTATTGAAAAAAAATCTGCCTGTAAAAATTACATTGGGAGCTTTAAAGCATTGAATATTTAATAAAATTTGTTAAATGCTTGTTAAGTTTACCTATGTGCTTTGCATTACCTTGATTCTTCATCCATGTAACAGTGTTTTGCTACTTACACACACTTGGGCCAAAGGAATTCATTGCTGTCTGGAATACCATTGCAACCTCAGAGAAATCACTGAGACAAACCCATTGGGTGGGTGAGAACATACCCTATTGGGTACATGTAAAGCCCATTTTCCAGGCGATATTAACAATACCTCTCAGATCTGTGATCTGTTTAAGGCAATGAAGATAAATGGGACAGCCTAGGAACTGTAGGTAAGTTTTCCACAAAAAGTCCCCTGTAATAATATTGGAGCTGAATTGGATAATAAAGTAGACTTGTTTACGAAAACCTCAAATAAAAGAGTCTGTTGAGTTGAAAAGACAGGGACAATCACTTGAACAGTCAAAATATGACAAGCGAAAAGGAAGCCAAAGAAGCAGTGTCAGCTAGAAGTGGAGTTAGCAGTGAATTTTATAGCTCTTCAGGGAGGGGAGGACTCAAGACACAGAAAAAATCATTTGCAAGCTCATCCAGGCAGGAGAACAAACGATAAGGGATATGAACACATTTGCTTATGTTAGAGGTAAATAAAGTATATTGGAAATGAATGCTGAATTAATTAGCAATGCTTGGAGTGATTATTTTGCAAGAGTACTGCATGAAGAGAATGCAAGAGAGGAACCAAATCATGTAAATCCAACTGGGATGAGATTGTATTTAGAAGGAGCAAGTCATAAAAGCAGGTAGGGAAATGAAAGTGAGGAAAGTCTCTTGATGAAGTGCCAATACATTTGCTGAAGTGACTTTCTTATGGAAGGCATGTTTGATTGCTTTCCTAAGTCAGAGGAAGTACTAAATCAATGTTGTAAAAGCTTTGCAGAGTATATATTTAAATGTGGAGAAGTATTAAGCTCAGCACAAATTATCCAAGTGAAATGGTGCTGCAGAATATGAAGCATTGGCATAGATTCCTGGAAGCATCTGTAGAGAAACTGAAATTTAGATGTGTTAGACAGTTTCATGGAAGGAAAGAGTGGAGAGTGTGCTGTATGCATTTTCTTGGAAATTTAGAGAAAAGAAACAGCAACCGGAATGGTCTTTGTAGAAATGGAAAAGGCATGTGCTCATGTAATGAGAACAAGCAAGTTGGTTTGGAGAACTTTGTATGTGCCACCTCTGCCAAAAAAGATGCACAAAAGTAAGAAAATATGAAAAGAACTACCACAGAACATGCTATTACTTAATGAGATGCAAATGCTTGTGATGTGTTAGCTAAATGTTAACGATGGCAACACTTTCTTGCAAAGGCATGAGTTAAGAGTAAGATTATTGGTAAGACTGAAGCCTTTTTAAATGGTGAAAGGCATACTCCACAAACAAAAGCAAAGTGTGAGACCTTGGAGGAAGCAGTTCTAATGCCTCTTTCTGATTGCTTTTTCATTGCTCCTTAGCTCTGTGATGTAAGTGCAGCTCAGATTGACTCTATTCTTTAAAGGCAGTCTCAGTATGGGAAACCAGTACACTTCAATTTCTGGAAATGATGCTATTTAATTGATCAAATGGTTGCCTACTCTGTGAAAGGAAAAAAAAAGGAAGGAATAGAGGATTTTAGTTCAGGTTGTTCCAGTTAAAGACAAAGAGGGAGATTAAAAAAAAAAAAAAGGCTGAATTTTGTTTGAGTAGCATATATGCACCTCAGGACTGTATTAGTAGGATAGCTCTAAAACGACAGTGAAAGAGACAATTGTAGGAAAGGCCATAGACCTCACATGCCGCCCGGATTTAGCAGCAAGTAAATTTGTAGGAGATAGCTGGCTACAGATGTAGTAAAGAAACTTGCAAATGTTGCTAACTCCAACCAAGGAAAACTGCGTGACAAAAGATTTTTCATGATTTTTGCCTCTTCTCTAAAATGTCTGTCAAAAAGTACTGTACCCTTAGGGAATACAAAACACAGGGGAAATGTATTTGGCTCCTCAAACACAGGCAATTAACATGTATTATAGACACGTTCAGGTTCCTCATCTTTTCACAGGAAAAGTGCAGCCCATATGTGTGCAAAGCATACGTACAGACAGACAGTAGAGTGTATCTTTGGTTCTCCCACCTACCTTTTGAAGCGGTCCAAAAGCTTTGTTCCAACACCTTTGACACTCAAGTTTATGACACAACAATCTGATTACGACCACTAGTCAGGCTGTATGTTAAATCCTTTGTCATATTGTCCACTTTAGAACTTCTACTGCTAGGCAAAGTGTGCTGAAAGCTGGGTCTAAAAGCTGGTCTTTCTGTTTGAAGAGTCCACAGCACCTAGCCAATCCTTGACTGGTTCTGTGTACTGCCAGCAAATATTGGCTTTGGGATGCTTGGTTTTTGTGATGTGGTTTTCTGTGTGGGTAATCCATGCTTTCCCAGCTGAGCTCTACAGATACAGCATGGTATTTAACTATTAGGTATTCTCATGACGATTTTGTTTTACAGACATCAGTCGGAAGATAAAATCCTTTGAAACAGAACTGTCTCTTCAAGAAGTTAACCCTCTGACTAGCTACCGCCTTATTAGTTCTCTAGTAAGTTATATATTATTTGCTCTCTGTAAGTATTTTCTCTAGCGTTAATCTAGCTTACAGTTGGCATCAAAAGCCATGGATTTTTGCTCACACTGTTTTTCCGCAAGAAGAAACAATTCTTTAATATGCAAATCAGAGTGGCAAAGTTGGATGATTTTAGTCAGCATGCCCTTGAAGGAGAGAAAGGCTTTTATGAAAAACTCAAGGTTACAGTTGTGTTCCTAAACATGATGAAAAAGCTACTTAACCCTTTAGAACAGGTAAGTAGGAAGATCATTTTCTCATGGAAAATTTGTTATTCTTGTATAGGATATTAACAAAAAATGGGAGCTAAATAAGTGGGAGGAACAGTATGTAGAAACTGAACTGTCATGTTGACAAATGCAATATTGGCTTACTAAAATTTTTAAAAACTCTCTTAACAAGTCCCTGTGCATGTGCTTTTCAAAAAAAAATCCACATATCTAGCCCAAAAGCTCAATTAAAATGGATGTTTGTCCTAATTCAGAACTTATTCCTCCAGCCTTCATCACGTTTGGGGAGTCCAAAACAAGAGATGCTTCCTGCAACACAAAATGTTTATTGACTTTGAATGAACAAATGAATTCTGGAACCAAGTTTTACCCAGGCTGGAAAGGGCTAGGCAACCTCTGGTGTAAATCCAGTTTCAGGATCTCATTTTTACTTGTATGAAGATAAATAAGACAGTTTTAGAAAGAACAGAGTACCAATGTCTATTGAACGTCATGAATTGATCACACTTCATTCTTGATGCATCCTGAAAGCAATAGAAAGCCAGTTGTGCATTATTTGATTATCACTGTAAGGCATAAATGTCTTCAGTGATTTGACTATCACTGTAAGGCATAAATGTCTTCAGTGAATTAACAAAAATTGCAGACAAATATTTTGTATCCAGAAAAATCAATATAATCCATATTGTATTGCTTAGCTCCATCAACATTAAGGAACTTAAATAAGTAAATAATGCTAAACAACTATAAAACACATAAAAATAACATTCATCAGCCTTTCAGAGTATAGCATAAAGAGCACAAATAAGAAAAAATAAGTATTTGATCTCATCTGTCTACACTGAATCCTTTCTGTCTTTCAAAGCATCTGTCCTAATCAGGGTCAGCTTCAGCAGGTCATAGGTCAGCGTCCTCTCATTCTGCTTCTAGAAAACTGAGACCAAGAAGAAAGGCTGAATATAGCAAAATCTCCACCTGATGAAGTACGATACTTTCATTGTCTCGTGGAGCTTGACCTAGCCTTCAACAGGGCTTTTGCTCCACAGACTAGTGAGTCATTTCCAATAATATGCCAGCATGAAGGAATGCCATGTGGCATCTGTCTACACTGAATCCTTTCTGTCTTTCAAAGCATCTGTCCTAATCAGGGTCAGCTTCAGCAGGTCATAGGTCAGCGTCCTCTCATTCTGCTTCTAGAAAACTGAGACCAAGAAGAAAGGCTGAATATAGCAAAATTTCCACCTGATGAAGTACGATACTTTCATTGTCTCGTGGAGCTTGACCTAGCCTTCAACAGGGCTTTTGCTCCACAGACTAGTGAGTCATTTCCAATAATATGCCAGCATGAAGGAATGCCATGTGGCATCTTCCTCTCCTGAAAGCTTTTGATTTTATTGTTTGAGCCTGCATTAACAGGTGTGCCCAAGAAATTTTTCATTTCCAGCAAAGTATGCCAAAACCAAAATTGAGCAGCTCTGTAACTTTGGCAGCTGATAACTGACTGAAGCAATAGCTTATTAAAATAATCTTTGAGGTCCTTACCTGTAAACTCACAGCCATAGGTGTGCTAGGGAGAAACCACTCACCTTCTGGTGAGTTTTCATTCTGGGACAGGCACAGATGCTGTGTCATTTCATGTGTCTTGGGTACTGCCTGTACTGCACGACAGCCACTGGACAAATACGTCCTGATTCTTGGTGTAATTCTAACAAGACTTTAGACATATGAGGAACAGACTCACACGCAACGCTAAGCTAGTAGTCCTTCCCTAAGCTTGCCAGGCCTGAGAAATGTCAGATGGGAGTTCCTTCTGTCCAGAGCATCCTCTTCTAGTATCTCTCCAGTGGGGGACCCTTACATATCTGCTGCTAACCAGGTTAACATCCAGCCCCTGTTCCTTCCCCTCAGACTGATTGGCTCGTGGGCACATCCATGCTCTCCAACACTTATTGATCATCCTTGGATGCAGCTCATGCTCCTTTCCTCAGTTATCACATGCTGTTCATGCCTCAGTATATAACTGTTTAACTGGTTATACTTTATCCCTCCTGTATTTTAATGAGTATTTTTGCTCATGCTGACACCACACAATTTTGCAGGGCTAAGCAAAACCTCAGCTAAGACATACAAATACTAAGACGGCTAAAGAAATATGGATAACAGAGTTCCTGTTACAAAAGTTTCTAGGATGATTTTTGCAAATATTGCTAAAATGCGTTCAAGACCAGACAAATCCAGACAAGGCCTGAGGCTTAATACATTCTGTGATTGTTAGAAGGCTTAAAACTTACTATTTTATACAAATGCATAGTTTCCATTAATATTATTATTGTTGCTTGACAGCTTTGCTGACCTTGGCCTGTCTCCGGCTTAGTATCTGAGCTCAGTGAAGTCTTGGTTCCCCTGTGGCTCTCCTTAGCTCCTGTGCCTCTGCCGGCACCACCATTGCACAGGACGAGCCACCTTTCTGTCCTGCCACGACCCAAACATGGCCACTCACTGGGGCTATGCCCAAGGACAAACTGCTGCAAAGCCCTTGCCAGTTCTGTCTCCTCCAGGGTGGTAAGAGTGGCCAGTGCCTCCCATCCTAAGCAGATGCACAGAAAAGTGCATGTTCAGCTTAGCAGGCAGCTGTCCAGTGTTGTGCAAAGACCTAACAGACTCGATGCACCTCTGCCTCTCCTGTAGGCACGCTGCCGTTCATCGCTGCCCCACGGCAAGTCATGTAGTGATTAGGGGAGCTCTCTTTCCAGAGGGCACTTTAAACACTCTCAGGGCCTTTGCCTTGCAAGTCTCTTCCACTACATCAACCCGGTTTGACTTCATTAAGCCTCAGTTAACTTCAGTTCCTGGTGGCAGTATTCCTCATCTTGCTTATTGACCCAGGTACAATGATGAGTCAAGTCTGCAAGGTCTTGATGGGCAGTAACACGAGCAGTGGGTATATTTAAGGAGGCTGCTAATAAAACATTGGCTTCAGATGCATGGCGAAAAACTTAAGCTGAAAACTTTTTCGCCTTCATTAAGATAAAGTTATCTTTTTGCCGTGGTGCACATTTTGCCTTGAATTATTTTATTAAAAGGGAGAAAAATGAGAACCTAACAAGGAGATGAACACAGCATGTAACTGTGCCTTGCTCTGCCAGCTACTCCAGCCAGCTCTGCTGCCTCTTTCTATTATTTCACCTTGCAAGAAAATCCATGTATCGCTTAGGACCTATGAAGTCCTTTTGCGTAGAGGGCACTCCTAGAAAAGCTTCTTCACTTTACAGTTGACTCCAAAAGTCATAAGCAAAAAATGGTGCTTGATGGTTTTATTTTTTTTTGTAGAGCTTAACTTTTGCATCCCCGGACTGGGTGCTATTGCTTTACTTTAGAGCAGTTACTCAGGCACCTAACTGGCCTGGCTGTCCACGTACCTACAGCTACAAAACCTTCTCTGTTTTACAGTGTGATGTCTTTTTCAGCAGAAATGCCTTCCAAGCACAGTGAAATGACAAATACCATCCATACCTGTTACAGGCCAGCCCACTGACCAGTGATCTTTCCTTCTCATCACTGCATGTTCGTAGAGTACTTCGCCCTTAGCACCTCCTCCCCTCTGGAATAATTTTGCAGGTAGGATTGCTTTTAGGCATCACCCACTAGATCTATCTAGATGGCACTGAAAAGAGAGTAGCACCTGGTACATCATAGTGAATAGTGTCTGAATTACCTCATTTTTCCAGTGGGTTTGTTGAAGCCAAAATCACCCCAAAGTGTTCTTATCATAGAATCATAGAATGGTTTGGGTTGGAAGGCAGCTTAAAGATCATCTAGTTTCAACCATCCTGCCCTGGGCAGGGACATCTTCCACTAGACCAGGTTGCTCAAAGCCCCATCACAACCTGGCCTTGAATACTTCCAGGGATGGGGCATCCACAGCTTCTCTAGGCAACCTGTTCCAGTGCCTCACCAGCCTCTTGCTGTAAAAAAAAAAATCCTCTTCTATTCCCTTTTAGCCAAAACCACATAATAAAATTATATTGGAGCCCACACACCACAACAAACTTGAGCTAAGGTATCTCTAAACAGTTTTGTACACTCCGAGTTTCAAATGGCGGGCTGGGCGGTCACATCCGTTTTTGCTCTTCCAGCCCTCCAGCCCTGTGTGGGATGCATGAAGGTCTTGGAGGAAGGAACAGGAGTTCCATTGTGGCAAGACCTGCTGTTTTGCTTCCCAAACACATACCTCTTTGCTGAGATTTCATGAAAATATTGCTGGCCATACTGTGAGGCTTCATTGGTGCCTTGACTGATGGCCTGGTGAGTGGCAGTAAGTGCCATCAGCAAGGCATAGAGTAAATCCCTGGAAGGAAAAGAGTCCCAGTTTTCCTGGGATAATTCATTATTTCTGACATGGTATTGGAAACACAATAAAAGATTATATAGTTAATTTCTCACTTTTTATATCCTCCAGTTCAGCAGGTCAGGCTTAGCTGTGACTGAAGTTGTTCTGGTTTATAAAACTGCATTTAGTTTTTAAATCAAAGTTAATATAGCAGACAAACACCACACTTTTAAACTGTGGCAAGGCAGAGACAAGACAAATGACAGCCATCACTTTAGGAAGCAGCTCCAAAATCTTCCTGTCTTTTAACACCTGTTTAACCTTAATGTTGCTGATTTGCACAGTTATTAATTACCTAAGTACAGTATACACTGCTATCCTGATAGATCTGGAATTTCACAGAGTATTAGAGTACAGAATTTGCGTTTACATCACAACGTTGTAAAACCAAATCGTTATCTTAACCTACACATATACATCAAATTTTGGAAGTCAAAACAACTTGTCTCTAACTATATTTTTCAATTACATATATTAACATTACTTTTCTTTTTAGTTAGTCAAGACACATTCCACAGACAGTTACATCTAAAGTATTATTACCCCAACTTTCATTATTGAAAGTAAAAAAAAACAAGCCAAAGAAGCCCAAACCATAGTCGTTAACTGTGGGAAGGTTAGCTCATTCTTTCCCCTGCATTAACAAGCGTTGCTTTAATTCTCCTGGTGTCTGTCTTCCAGCTTTACATTTCAGTTCCTTTTTTTTTTTTTTTTTTTTTTACTTAAAATTTGGGCAAAATGCAAGTTTGGTTTAGCATACATCATTATCAGTTTCTACTAACTGAGATTTTTTTTATTTCCTCCATCACTGATAAGCTGTGAGTGCAAGAGCTGAATGAACTACTGACACACAAGCCTTGGCTCTGCACCTGGGCTGGAAATTACAGTAGCTCATAACAACAGTTGGATTATTAAAAATGAATGAGAGGGGAGAAAACCCAAACAAGCAGGTGACCTGTTACACTGTTCTAGCTGAAGGCAAAGCAAAGAACTGACCTGGAAGGCCACTGGTTGAGCTACAGCAGAGACGATGGTTCCTGGTCCGTGCTGGGGACCCCCCAGGCCACAGCATCTGCAGCACCCGCTCCTCCACTCCAGCACCCGCTGTGCCCCGCTACCGAGGCAGCCATGGACTGAGAGGCCTCTGCCCACTGTTGCCGTCCCTCGGCCCCCAGCCCGCGGTGGCCCCATGGGCAGCACACTGCCCTCCATGCTGCCCCAAGCACTGCACTGCTCGGCCCCTTGGCTGAGGGCACCCCAAAGTCAGTGGGTCCTTGCTCATCAACTTTTGCACCAGCAAATGTGGCTGGCTTTTTTAATGTGGCTGGTATTTTGCATATTTTAATTTGCTTAATGCTGTTACAGCACTACAGCGAGCAGCTGCCTTATTCACATCCATAGGCCTTGGGCAGAAATAAAAGCAACGCAAAGCATTGTTCAAATATCGCATATAATGCAAATTCTCCTCCCCGTCTGACACCTCAATAAACAGTCAAACCCAGGGCAGCTTAGAGGAAAAGATTTGAGTTTCTTTTTAAAGTCTTTTTTTTTTTTTTAGAGGGACTTATATTTGCAATGGAAGTTGTCAGGCTTCATGCAGTAGATGCTCTTTTTTTTTCTCTATGAGTTGATATCAAACAGAGGTAATAATTGACTGTGTCTGTACATAGTAGCCTGAATTCTCTGCCAGACGTTTTTTCTTCAGCCTTCATGTGTTATTGTCTTGATGTGTTTAGTTATCAACATTTTCCACTTATATAACATTCATGTAAAATAATTAAATTATGTAAAAAGCAATCCCTATAGCCACTGGGCTATGCATAAATAAAAAGGCTAATGTCAATTTGTGTATGAATTAAACTTGTGAAAAATAGTGAATCAGGAAACCACAGCTGTTTTGCTTTCCTAGATTTAGTGGCAAGCTTTAGATTTTGCCTGTCTAACTGAACAAAGGTATTTCAGTGTCTGAAACTACTCATCTGGCTACTGAAATTAATGGCAACAATCAGTCACTGCAAGTACTTTTTATCTAAGTCATTCTCTTGAAGCAGTGAAAATAAAATTACAGAGAGCTGAAGGCTCTACAGTAAATTTTGACAGACAGGTACTAGAAAATAACTTCAGGTTTTTTTTTCTCCTTTTAGCTGTTAGAAAGTTGCAGCCTTTGGTGAGCTGGCTAGGGCAGCCATGATGCTCTCATCCTTTAACAAAGTTCCACCAATTTTTCGCCTGTTTTCACTTTAAGCCTGATCCATGGCTTGGTGAAGCTGTTGGAAGTCTTTCCAGGGACTTCTGTGGGCTTTAACATTAGGTGTAAGCTAAAGGTTACACTTAGCAAGAGTTCACCATGTACTTTCTTTTGTCAAAGCAATACCATTGCCCACAGAGGAGGGAAACTGCTTTTAAAATGGCATTAAAAATACTGAAGTGAGCTCAGCTGGGAATTAGGTTTAAGAGTAATGCATTGGCACGGTGTCTCGCTAGAGTACTGTGCCTGACTAGCACCAGTACTCATGCACGTGCCTTGCTAGACTTGTAGAGGATTGAGGTTTGCCAGTCTTTCGAAAGACGTGGCCTGGTCAAGATAGTGCAAAACCCAGGGAGGGAGTTGGGGAGAAAGAATTTGAAGGGCTTGTGTTAGATGGAGTCATTGGGCTTGGCCCTCAGAAGAGTGGAGCAAGAGTTAGGAGCAAAAGCTCTTAACCCAGGCGTATCAAAAGATGTTATAGTCATGGCAGTGTTCACACAGCCACACATCTAGGCCAGGTATTGCCCAGCTGATACTAAGGGGCCTTTGCAAGCTGGGGCCTTGACAGGATTGTCCCCCGTGCGCACTGTGTCCATGTACCCACTGGGGAGACCACACTCTGCCATTCAGGATATTGGGGTGGAGGGGAGGGGAAGTTTGCAAAAAGTTGTTTCTGTTTTAGCTGCCTTGGGTCTTTTTGACCTAGTTATAAAGTCTTGGATCTAGTCTTAAACTCTTTGATCAAGACTCTCATCCCCCTCCTCTGTCCATCATAGCGGTTGCTGCCCTCATGCCCAGCATCTTCTGCTGTTTGGCCCGGTGCCTTGCTGGCTGTAGCCAGACGTGCCCAGTGGTGACCTGTGATTTCCCTCTGCTGCTCCCTCCCACTTTTCTAGCTTAAAGCTGTCCGTGCACCATGTTGCTGCTGTTAGATGTTCTGTACATTAGCTTCTTAGTGATATTTTATGACCTCAGTGCATAAAATCTCTTGCTGGGTCCATTCCACAGTTAGCAATTATGGGTATGTATCTATCTTCATGCACAAGCTCTCAATTTCTGTATTTTTAGGCCCCTTGTTTGTTTTTCCCCCCTCCTTTGCATTGCTATCTCCATCCCTCCTACTCCTCTCACCGCTCCCCGTGATACAGGCAGTAACACCAAACCTGGAGCTCCTTCTGCTTTCTGGCAGGAAAGGATGAGTAGCAGGGGTGGAGGAGCAGCGAAAGCCTCCCTTGCAGCACACCGGCTCACAGAGCCAGTGCTGTGCCAAGGTATAAAAAAAAATTAAGTCAGCATTCCTGATTTGAGTTGCAAGTCTCCCAGGCGAGATGCTTCTGCAGGCGAATGCAACCCAGTCCCGGGAAATAATTACTCACCAGCCCTCACAGGCACTGCATGCCAGGGCTCCCAGCAACGCCTGAGTAAATTAATGGCTCACTCCCCATTTCTTGGCCGCGGTCTGTGTAACGTTGGGGCCAAAATCATATTTTTTTTACAGTGTGTTCCTATCCAGCAGCACCAGCCTTGAGCTTTTTAGTTTTTTTTTTCTACAGGTGTAAACTATCTCTCTGCAAGCGATGGCAGCTGAGTTCTTGCAGCTGTAATTAGGGGCAAACTGGGGGTTGACACTCTTCTCAAAAATACCTTTCTCCTTCATTTGCTGCTGTAGCTCATAAACATGATGGAGAGGGAGGGGGGAGCGAACTACTTGAGAGCTGAAAGTCACCTATCTGATGAATACTTAAAATAAATAAATGGCAGGGGTTTGTTGGCTGTGCGAAGCCAGGCATCAATCTATGGGGTCAACTTCTGAGTTTACACATATTGCACTATGACCACTGATTCTCCACAATACAGTAGGATTTATTAATAGAAAATATGTCAATATGAGTTTGTCTTTGTACATGTTAGGAACATGTACAGTGAAACACATCTTTTTTTCTCATTCTATATTGTTATAGTTCTTTCGTGTTATCTGACATAACCATTTATATTTTGGGCTTAAATATGTTATTTCTCAAAATGGACTTTCAGTGTTAATATACCTTTAAAATCATAGTTTATCTTTTAAATATTGAATTATTTTTTTTTTCAGATCAATATTGCTCATGTTAGTGCAAATTTGTTAATCTTGAGATAGGTTAACCATTCCTTCCAGACCATAAACAGCATTTAATAAAACAGTGAGATTTATATAGCTCTACACAGCTGAACAAGATTCTAATACGAAGCTTGTTAAAAAAAAGAAATCCGACATTTTACAGTACATCGATTGCATTTTATACAATTTTTTTTGGAACAGTTTTGTTTCTTCTCTATTTCTGTGTGTGACCTAGTACAAGAATGCAGGGAACAGCAACAGGTAATGGTATTTTCCTCAATATTAAAAAGAATGCATCATATATATCCTGCTCAGTATGGCAGCAGTGTTGGATTTCTAAGCCTGGAAAAGAAGCCAGGTAATTCAACACCTTCTCAACACTCAGTACAGCAAGAGTGAACATCATCAGTTGGAGCACTTGTCACTACAGAAGGATGGAAACAAAACAACACAAACTATAGACAAAAGGTATTTTCTGCCACTTCATCAATCCAGAATCTCTCACTTGAGCAATGGTCAACACTGGACTCCAAGTAATACCTAAGAGGAGCTGAAAGGGGGCAAAGTGGGCATTTCAGTAGTTTGAAGAATGGAAATAAATCCAACTTACAACAACCTCCTGTCCTAAGAACTTCAAACAGAATGACGGATCCCTTTGGCCTGTTGGCAATCCTGCACCTGGAGAACTGCGCCAGCCTGGTGGTTATCAGGCAGTCAAGAAGAACTTCAAGTCGTGAGTGACATTCTTTATTAAAAAAAAGTTTTTATACTGAAAAGGTGCTTTGTTCAAAACAGCACTGCAAATGTCACTTATCTTATTAAAATCAATGTAATAAATAAAATATAAACAACCTGTGTCCAAAACTATGAATAGTATTTTTATCTACCTCACTATACATCTGGCCCACTGTGCCCCTCCCACCCACCCTTTCTTAAATTTTTTTTTTTTTTCATGCGATTTTTTTCCCCCTGTTTACTACAAAGAGCAGATAAGGTTACATATCGTACACTGGGAAAAGCTGCCAAAAAAGATTAAACTATAGTCCTAGATTACCAATAAATCAATTCTACATCACAATACCCGCCTGCATGAACTACTGGGGCTGCGTCCTATAGAGCAGGCGATGACTTGCGAGAGACGCCTCCCCCCGCGCACAGCCAGAAGTGTGCCAGGTGATGTTAAGACTATTACAATGACTAATCACAGAAATGTTTGCAACCTAAAACAAATTCCTTAATTGTAATTGGAGCAATTTACAACTGCTCCATTTATGGTGGATCTTATGCTCTAAAAACTGTGAACTGTTGCTGAATCAAAGAAATTAAGAAATGCTATTCTTTTTTTTCACTTCCAGAATTCCAAGAGCTAAGATTAATACATCAGCTCTTCTGTCCTCCTATTCTAGCTTCTTTTTCTTTTTCTATTTTTTAATGTAAAAAAAAATATATATCTGTCCCTTACATTTTTTATTTTTCTCTGTCTCTTACTTTTTTTTTTTATTTTATACTTTAAATGCACAGAAATGGTCAGTATCTTTCATATTTGAGGAATGTGTTTTGCGTATTGAGTTTTCTTTTTGGTTGGGTTAAAATAAATGATTGTCCTAATGGTTCAGGCGTTGGACCCTTCTATAGCCCAAAGAGCTGGGAGACTGCAGACTTAAGTCTGTTGGGTCTTTGTTTTCCAGTACTTCAGGGAGATGGCAAGATCAAAATCTGCCTTCCATGAGCACTTGCTGGTTGGTGACTGGAGAGTAATGAAATTTCCTCAAGAGAAGATCAAGAGATGCTATTTTAAAGGAAATGGCACCTAAGGGTGAAGGAGTCAGCGAAAAAAAGCTGATAACCCCTTCCTTTCTGAGTATTTGGCCTGACAATTTGAATTGGTATCAATGGTTACAAAAGTGAGTAAGAGAAAGCACATACTGGAGTTTCCACTGTTTAAAAGAAACTGAAATCAAACAAAAACAGAACCTTGAACAAGGAAAACATTGGATGAAAAGAAGTCTTACGCCACACAAATGCACACGCTCAAACACATACACGCACACGCACACAGAATACTATGCATACGTGGACACTCACAAGTAAGAATGTGTATTTGTATGGGAGGTTCTTGGAAATAGACATTCTTAGCAAATATGGATGACAGATCAATTGTAATTTATTTTCTTTTAACACTGTATCATCATAAAGAAAACTGGTATAAATGAAAAAAATCTATTTCAAATATCTACATCTAAAATTTTAGGCAGTGAAAAAGCACTTTGTTGACAAGGAGTGTGGAATGATGAATGTTAATTGTCAGAAACTGCTGAATGCCTTTTTTTTAGTTGCCACAAACAAATTCACATATCAGAACGAACAATACTGCTAAATATTCCTTTTTGTTTTTTTGATTTTTTTTGATTTTTTTTTTTGTTAAAACGCACTGGGGAAAATAAAACAAAAAACTGGAAATTCATACATCTTTCAAAATTTGAAATTGAAGCAATATTTAGAACCATAGATGAAGAAACACTGTGGCATTGGTGTAATATACACAATGCACTTGGGTTTTCTTTTTTCTGTAATGTACATCAAATACTTTACAACAATGCATTAACAAAAGGCAAGAAACATCTTGCTGTACAGAGGAAACCCCAAATGCAACTTGAAGCCTAGATTCACAATGAATGAGGATATTAAACAAAGTGTGAGAAGCTGTTCCCCATAAAGTATGTACGCTGCTCAGTTACTTGTGCTTGACTCTTGACTCACATCCACTGTCATATTCTCCCTCCTTCCTTCAGCCACGTTCAATATACAGTACCAAACTTTAGACTCTACAGGCCAACAGTAAAGTTGCCCCACACTGTAAAATACATACATGTATATATATATTTCTCTTCTAATTACTCCCAGGTTTAGCTTTCGTATCGTTTAGCCTTCTAAAAAATCTCTTAATTTTTTCCATACTGGTTATCTGGGCCTTCCTATGGAACAGGCTTTAACAAACTAAATTTGCAGGAAAAAAATGTCTTGTGGTATGCATGCACATGCACAGTTCCTGGAGCTTTTGTATCTGCCCAAGTCTCAAACCCAGGAGTCGGGAGAGGCTGGATAGTGGCTTGTTTCATAGTTAAGTTCACTATAGGGACGAGCAGCTGAATAGAAGTCGACATAGTTGCCAGTTGACTTTAGTCCCAGGTGCATGTTGTATTCACTTGCAGGTGGACGATGATGCACTTGGTCCTCAAAGAAGGACTCATCATAGTTTCTTGTTGAATTCTGAAACGGCTGATATGGTTCGTAATCTTTTCTGCTGGGCTCCTGTGGAACTGGCTGTGTTGAAACCTGAAAGACAGTAATACCCACAGGTTGTTAGATACGGCTTACTGTGGGCAACAAGAGGGAAGAAGGAGTAAATCTCACTCTATGTTTATCATGCTGGAAATACAAAGTTTATCTTTTTAATCTTAGCATCTGCTCAAGGTATTGCTTGGTAGTGACTAATTCCACAGCTTTGCCTTGTCATTGCATTTCTTTACATTTCTTTATTTAATATTGTTATTAAATACGTTTCTTATCTAATGTTATTTCTGCTAACAGATGCTGGTTTACTTCAAAAGTAATTCAGATCTGGATCTGAGCAGCGTATCTTACAGTTACTTTTGTAACTATAATCTGTGTGTAACTTCCTGACTATTTTGCAGCTATAAAATGCAAACATTGATGGCCAAAAATCAGCCTTGAAGAATTTCCATGGAAATGAAACACACTAAACATTTTACAGCTGCCTTTGCACAAGTGAGATTTAGAGTGACACCACATCCTTAAGAACCATTTATAGTCTTCAGGGAGCTGATATGAGAAAATTTCAAGCTAAGTGCCCTGAAATGTGTTCTTCTGCTACTGTTAAGCTGAACGATCTTCTTACCACCTCCTCAACACTTCACGGTGGCAATCTTGTATTGTTGCTACATTCCAGCAAGATGCCTTGAAACCTAAATATTTATGATATGCAGTAAAAAATCTCACGTGGTCCCTTAACCTAAGTTTGCCATAAAGTGTTTTGCAGACAGCCCTAGCGAGTCTCTGTTTTTATAGTTGAGACTTAATTAAAATCTGAAATTTATAAATATTTGCTAAGTATGTTAGTCGAACACTACCTTTCAATCTGTCATCTCTATTAAGTTTGGGCAGACTTTGTGAATGCAAAATGCCTTTCAGTCCTCAAATGGTCATATTGGGAATACCAACACTCAGATGTCAGTGTCGGAAGACTCTCTGCAGATCCTGCTGACTCTGCAAGGGCTCATAACGCTCCTTCGAGAAGAGAGGAACAGTTGCACTGCTGTGTCCCAAACTCCACGATATTCTTTCAAAGCACGTCTGTATAGGACTCTGTGTGTAGAGTGCAAAAGGCTGTCCACGTCCTTTAACAATTCTACAGGTGATCTTACAACACTGGGCCCAATATCATAACAGCACAAGGGAGGATAACTCCTCTAGTTTCTGTTTCTAGAACTACTATCAAGATGTACAGGACCTTGAGCCCCTCATTTCATTTCACATATTCAAACACAGGTGTTTAATTTCAGACATAGTAAAAAATTCTATACTAAGCAACCTACTTATACACCCAAGAGATGCTCAATTTTTGAGTAGAAAATAGGGGACTGAAGTAGTATTTCTGGGTTCTTTTTAGCTAAAAATATTATTTCTAATATGTCAATCATAAACCTTACATTTAATTGAGAAAGCACGTGGGAAAAGGTGGAAAATTGGTTTGTGGGTTTCTTTTGTTGTCGCTCAAACTCTCACCCCAAAAATCAAATTAGTTGATTAATGACCACAGTTAGGGTGCACCTGCTGTTACAATACCTTATACACTTATTTTCTCTAAATACTGTGTTAATTAGAAGGGCTTAATCTCTTTAAATGCAGTAACAGCAGAAACACCTTCATACACTGAACTGGCTCACACAAAGAAGGAATATGGTGCACCACAGGAAATACTGGCTAATTAAAAAGCAAAACCAATAAAGAGAAGTGAGGGTACAGAATATAAGAAACTCTCTTCACCTAACGTTTGTGGATTAAAACTGAAATATCAGGCTCTTAAATTGACATTTCAAGTAGTCTACTAAAAATTTTCAGAGAAAAATATTTTTTATCATTTTTACTAAATATTCATTTACCTGTCTTACAGTACTAAATGCTTTCCTTAAATGATTTTTGGTCTAATCTCTCTAGGTGAAAAACGCTGTAAAAAGTTGTAAAAATATTAAAGAATCATGATAATTAAGCTCAAAGTAGAATTTCACATAATGATGAAACAAAAGTCTATGTCTGTTTCCCAGGGATAGAGGAAATACTATGCTGGAAATACCAGCTACATGAATGCCATACACGTCAATATTGCAGCCCTTTCTGTGAGTGCATTAGCTTGGCACCCACACTGCCAATGACATTTTTGAAATGCCCACCTTATTCAGACATACTTACTGCTTTCTGGTTTTCAGGGAAAGGACATTTTAAAAGAGTCCCAAAGTTCTAGACCGAATGGCTTGGATGTATATACATGAGAAAGTGTTCTTGCCAATGAAATGCTACATTTTCTCTTGTCCATGCACCAATGCATACATTAAAAACCAAACAAGCAAAAAGCCTTGTTACAATCATGCTTCTGGAGTGATTAAGTGGCAAATCTGAGGGCTTCTGCTACACGTTAAGTGTAGCATACACATTCCTGCAAAAGATACACGGGGTTCTTTCTCCAGGACTGTTCAATAATTGAGTTTCTGCTAGGATGCCTTAGCACATGAGCCGTGTGGTGCCAGCAGTAGTATCAAATTATGACACCTATGCTCAAGTAATAAGATGTGACTGGACTTAACCAAATTAATTGGCACAGGGTATCAGGAGATACCAGAGGCAGCAGAAGTGTCCATGAACATTAGCTTGGCTTTTCTAGTCTGTGTTACACATATCCAGAACTTTAAAGGCATTCAGGTCTCAAGCTGCTCTTGATTTCATTATGAGTTATAGGCTTAAACATCTCAGATAATTCTTGTCCATATGCCCTCCAGAACTGTGTCATTTTAGTCCCCTTACCTACCTGGTTATGTTTGATATCTTCAGCAGGTGCACCATACGAATTCCTGTACAAGGTTGAGATTCCAGTATTCTGAGCTGGAGAGAGAAAAAAGGAAAGAAAAAGCAGGTTTACCAAACATACCTCCTTGGCCTCAAAATTAATTCTGAAGGCTTCACTGAATACATTACACAGCACCTGTTTCCCATACACAAAAATCTTTACAAGCATCTGCAGACTTCTATTTTCTCTCCCTCTCACTGAACAGTCATAATTTTTGCTTTTGTGCACATGCAAGTACATGGTATACACTCATTAATGGTAACAGGCACCAGTCATGTTCACACCAATCTTGTGCACTTCACATATAAATCAAGAAAATAATTTCATATACAGTTAGCATTCAGTACTGTATTTCAGGTTATATATAGGATTTTATATCACGCATACACTAAACAGGTAACAGTTGTAAATACTGAGATAAAGAAACACTTCATTCCTTTCACTTCAGTTGGATGATGTTACACCAAATCCTGGATTATTTATCCTTCAGTGCTTTTGCTGTATGGTGAAATTATTCACGGGAAAAGTGATTAAATGCAACTGAAAAATGAGTTATGCAAAAAAGTAGTATGTAATTATACTGAAGAGATTTGTCCAAGATAGTCTCAAAACCATGAACTGCTGTCACTTTCCTCTCAGACATCCTACTACTCAAATGCACAGACAAAACTGAGCTATGATATGGAAACCATAAACAATTCTAAAGACAAGGATAACATTATACAGTTTTGCAAAAATTTATTTCCCACTCTGTCCCAAAAAACACATAAAGAGCTAAGGATTTTACCTGCAAAGCTGACTTCACCGATCACTTTGATTTAGCTATCCAGCTGAAGCTTATTTTGCTGGTAGAACTAGAATGATTGTAGTTATTTCTCACATTCAAAAGAATATGAGGGTAGTGGGTTTCTTTTGTGGCTGCTGTGCACTGTTCTTAATGGGCATGTGTTATTAACTGTCCAGACATTGTAACTAATTATTTGATGCTGTCATGAGGGCTCTCATTACAAAAGCATGGGCCTGAAAGTAAAAATTGAGCAGTTGTGAATCAGAGTCATCAGTAGAACTGAAACATGTTGCTTATGCAACTTCTCTTAGGTCTCTATGCAATGGTATAAAACCTGGAGGCACCAAGAGTTGCTTTTAATACCTTCACAACTCGAAACCTTTGAGGGCGAGGACTGAGCATCAGAGCTGAAAGCTGGGTATGGGATCCATGCTAGTCACATCACTAAGAACCCCAGTTACTGAAGATGTAACCACTCTTTCTTCCTTTGGCAACCTGCTAGCATGGACCTCAGCATGTACAACTGCCTCTATCTTTCCCTCAGCCACCGCACCCTCTCTGGAGAAAGGAATGGCACAGTCTTTAGTCAAAGTTGACTGTAACACACCAATTCTGATCTTCACATCTGCTAGGGGTTCCATGCTGAGGGTATAATTTTTGTCAGAGTTTGGTGCACTGTTCCATGTTGCTGCTTTACAGATCTCAGATGGTGTTCTTAAAGATCTCCAGCAGATTCTGGAAACAGGATAAAGACAGGGCTTATATGGTGGGATAATGAGCCCTAACAGCTGGAAAAAAAAAGAGATTTTTCACTTGATAATCATTAACTATAAGGGATGAAAAAAACCTCTTGTTTCTTGAAGACCTGGATGCAGTTACTGAGACAGTGCATGGTCTTGTGTAGGAAATGGAGAAGATCTCTGGATGTCACCAGGGAGTGCTGCAGGATCCCTGCTTTGAAAGTAGGAAGAATACAAACTCTACTAAAAGATGATGATTCATCTTTTCCAGTGGTAGGCAGTCTTAATACTGCCTGTGTGCCAACAGGTGGTAACAGATGGAAACGATAACTGCTTGAGTAGTTTGTCTTTGGCCATTGCTGTTAATACAGAAGAGTCCATCTGCAGAGGTTCTTTCTGCTCAGGCTGCCTTTTGTCACCAAACTTGAGTGATGTGTGAGTCTTGACTATTATTTCAGAGTTTTTAATATTCCAGCTGCATCCTCTGCTTTAGTGTTTGAATATCTCCCCACCTCGATGACAGTCTTTGGTATTAGAGGAGTCTGCATCAGCATTGCTATTTATGGTGCATCTCAGGATGACACGACTCTCAGTATTACACCTGCCAGATCTTTCCTTGATACCATCTCTTCTTTTCTTTTTTTTTTTTTTCCTGAGTTTTTTGCTTGTCATACAAAGTGCTAAAAGTTGAGTTACAGAAATTCCTATTCTCAAGATCTAAAGATAATACGCAGAGTTAGTGTTTCAGCTACCCATTTTGCGAGGTGCTACCTCTTGAAAAAACGGAAAATGATATTCAATGTGTTGGACTCTCAGGGGAAGAACTTCTTGTAACCATTTTGGTTTTATGTACATAAACTGCATGATAACCAGGTTGAAGTTGCATGAAAGTTTCCAGTCAGGCATGACATATTCAGTCCAGACAGGACAATACTGTTCATGGTTGGCTGATGTCAAGAATAAAAGATTGGTATAAGGTGCAACATCTGAGGGTTTTATGAAGAATCGGATGAAAACCAGCAAAATTGGACACATGCTAATTTATATGTTGATCCTACAGGCAATCAGAGAGACTTTAAGGAGGGTCATGACCTTTCCTTCTTTTTCCAGGTATATAAAAAGGCACAGGGTACTTATGTGCTGCTAATAGCCATGACTATTATAAAAACAGAAATAGTAGTTGGTGCACAGCTGTCCAACGCATGACTGTGACAGTTGCACTGATGTGCACAGAATTGTCACATGCCAGATTGAAGACTTACAGTCTCCCAGATCACATATTCTGCGATGGAAAAATGGATAGTTTCAGTTTATGAAAATAGCTGCAAGGTCTGCACTGCTGATTTCACTGCAGCGATGTGGATACAAATTCACAAGTTTAAAATGAAAAAAAAAAAGTAGTATTCTTTTCTGAATCTAATAAAAAGAAATACAATGACACATCAAATGCTTGGAAATGAATGCCAAGAGTTCAAGAACAAGAAATCTTGGCTTACTCCAGCTGGGAGGCTGAGATAATTCTGTCTCTGGAGGAAATGGTCAAGCAATGTAGCTGCTAGCAATGCATGCAGCCCCACTCCAGTACCTGCTTCTGAACACGCAGGCGGCATCCCTGGGAACTCCATTCCCGCTCTGCCATGCTTCAGTGAGCAGTTGACTCTTGCTGTCCAAAAGGAGAGGGCAAATATAAAAGAAAGAAGGGAGAGAATGAGCTAGATAAATGGGCAGATATTGTTTGGTTAGTATCTGATTTTTGCTGTTAATATTGTATACGTACCATCATAGTAAAATTATCAGAGAGAAAGAAAGGTTAATAATTTTATTTTTTAAAACATGGCAAGAGAAGGGAAAGGAGTACAAGGAGCAAGAGATGGAGATTTTCCGGCAGCCACACTTCCTTACAGAGATGTGATAATTGTAGCTGCAGATTAAATTATTTGAGAAGGGATGACTGTGTGTGTGTGGCTGTGTGTATTTTATGCACTATCTAAACATCAGTACATGACAGTACTGAAAAGATACTTTTTACTAGGCAAAATCATGAAGGTTCTGAAGTGAGTACTATGATCAACTTGTAGTACTTTGTGGTTGCATTGCATAAAGAACACTACAGGAAAATAAAAAATAGGTTCCTTTCCCCGCCCCATTCAGTTTTCAAGGTAATACTGGTTAAGAAGAAAACAAACCATATAGTTCCCTACAGCAGTTTTCTGCAAAGCTGACAACAGCTCCGAAAATGATGTCACTCAGTGGTTTATATGGCAAAGATATCACTGACTGAAGCTGACCGCATACATCCCAGTCACTTGATTAATGGTTTAACATTCAGCTTTCCGTTCTTGCAAGTACTTATTCTGAAGACATTTAAAGACACTTTGAAATAACAAGGTGCTAGCCGTTTGCCTTCACAAACACCGACTGACAGTGAGAAAGGAAAGCTCAGTTGGACAAGCAGTGATCCTCATCTGGTACTGCGTCACCTGCTTTTTCTGCTATAAGCAGCAGGACTCAATTTTCTAAAATTTAGTTCAAGACAGTAATGGAAAATGCTTCTGTGCTTCACGAGTCTCAGCTAACAGACATCATTACCTGTCACTACCACTGCCACTTTCCTGCATGGTGAAAGATGAGCTAAGGACATGAGAAAAGATTACAGTGTATTACGGTTTCTCAAAGTAATAATAAGTTCAAGTAGCTCGAGCATCTGCGGCTACTGTAGCAGATGATGGTGGCTGGTTGTGTCCTGAACATGCAGGATTGGAAGTAAATTTAAATAACAAAAGTACAGATGATTGATTCTTGAAAATAAATTAATCAGAAGGTGTTTCTGCTGGTGGGAGTGAAGATACAGGGTGCAGTCTGTGATGCGCTTATTAGTTCAGGAAGGGAACTAACGAAGTAAAAGAAACTTTAGAGTAGGAGTCCCGTGATAGTATATAGTAAGCTTATCTTCCCTGTTCTGAAGGAACACACCATGTCATAAATAACATTACAACGTGCATTTATAGTTCCTGGGTTTTTAAAAGGAATATAATAGTTTTTGTCTTAAAAATATACTTTAGGTGATAAAATTTTATTATTGGTTATTATTTTCTACAGAGAGGATGGATAGTAAATATACCATGCATCATAAACCTGTGAAGGGAAGAGGGCAATGAGAACTTTGATATTGTTCCTCTATTTTTCAGCTGTCCTTGTGAAATCGATAGAAGTTACTATCTTCAGCCAAACTGTTTACTTCATAGATTCTCTATTTTTCCCAGAGGTGTCCTGACAACTGCCCACAATGGCAAGAAGCCAACATTTCTACTTCGAAAATCCATCAAAAAACCTTCATTTCAGTCCCAGCCAAGAGGTCATAAAATTTCTAAACTATAAACTGAGAAAAGCTTTGGAGAATAGCATAGAGACAGTCATGGATAAATTGGGACTACAAGTGTGGCTCTACATTCTGTGTAAATCCGTAAGTCAAATAAAGCTTTCTGTAACACAGCAGCTTGGCACAAAATACAAGAACAGCTCAAAATATGTATATACCAGGTGGAACCCAAAAAACCATTTCTCTAACTCCCACAGACTCTGTGGATGTATTAGCTGCAATTCATTGTCTGACGCACAAAAAGAAATATAGGCATTTCAATGGTCTTGCAGCATGAACTTGTATTTGACCATCCAAGTAAAGTCAAAATGTCTCACAATTAAAATAACAGATACTGATTTTATATTGTTCTTTAATGAAATATTTATTCTATGAGCTACAAATAGGTTACACAAATTTCATGTTGAATGCTGACGAGTGAGACTTCTGTCATTTTCTTTTGTTCTTAAAATGGTGCTTAATTTGAGCTCACACCAAATGCGCAGAGATTTAGTGACCTGAAAGAGAGAGCAAGTGATTTGTTAATTTCATATTCATTTGTACAATGGTCATGTAAGATTGTGAAATTTTATGAAACTTTTCAATTTGATATTGGTTTTGAATTTTCTCACTGAGCTCAGTAGCTGGAAAAATAGTCGATAGCTGAGCATGATGCTGAGAGTTTTGAGTTTCCTTACTAAAAGCCCACTCAAAAGATCAATAAGAACAG
Source organism: Chlamydotis macqueenii (assembly GCF_036417535.1). Lineage (NCBI taxonomy): Eukaryota > Metazoa > Chordata > Aves > Otidiformes > Otididae > Chlamydotis > Chlamydotis macqueenii. The sequence continues at coordinate 86,415,337 of NC_141557.1, read as the reverse complement.
ACAAAACACAAGCAGGTACTAAAGGAAAACACAATGCAAAAAATCAAAGTGGAGCAAAGGTTGCTGGGGAAATACAAACGTCATGACCTACTAACTGTATTGAAAGAGAAAGGGAACAAGGGAAACAGGAATGGGAGAAGAAAAACACTACAGTAAAAGACAAAATGAAAAAGGATGGGGAGAAAGAAAATCTCAATTGTTTTGAAGTGTGGAGAGAGACAAGACTATCTGCAAGAGAACACAGATTGTCCACATTTTTTTTTGTGAATTGTCTGATATAATCTGGTAGTCTAAATTTGCAGATACAGCTAGAAAAAAATACTAATGTTTCTGCCTTTTCAGTCTGCTGCTCTTACTCCTGAGATTCCCTCTTCACGGATCCTTGACAAAGTGCTGAAAAAACCACAGTTCTGTCCTTCACAATCACACAAGCAAGGACCACTGAAGCGTTTTAGACAACCACCTCGTGCAGTGACTGTGAAACACTCAAAATATTCCAGATACATAAAACACAGTACCTTGACTGAATCTGCTGCCATCTCATGTGGTATGCTGCAGATGCTGTTCAGGACACTCCTCATTTCTGTGGTTTCCAAATGCTCTTGACTGTCATTCCTCTTCAGATTTTCACTTTCATGCTAATTAACGTTCTGTATTGCATCTTCACATCAATTTAAAGGCTGACCTTTGGGTTTTCATTACACAACAGTGTATAATACAATAGATGTAGTATGAGTATCATCATATTCTAAATATGATCTTGAAAGCTAGTACAGAAGGCCTGACGCTGAGTCAGCATGCTACTGGTATCCCCAGTGAGCTGGGGAACACAAAGACAGCCCATTCTGGTATCCTCTGATACTTCTGCAGAGGGCGTGGGAAAAGGTAACAGGCATTCAGAAAGTGCAGAGTGACTCCTCACCGTGATTTTTTGCTTGCCCTCAGGTAGCATTTGGAGGAGAGGATACCATGATGCTTAGCACTGTATAAATGTACGAAAATGTTCAACAGAGGTTATATAAGCCTGTGCAATGGTGACAGAGACCAACACGTATTTTGCAAGAGAATTAAAAAAGAGGTGCAGTACTAAGCAAAGCACTCAAAGTTCTATAATTACTGAAATGCTAACAAGTTAACGAGCTCACAAGGGCAGAGAAGCCTTCAGTGAAACCTGCAATAGATGTCATAACATACATAGAGAAAATTGTTCCATTTACGTCAGCCCAGCTGAGAAAGTAACAGGGATAGACTTTACAAACTGCTACCAAGTTTCCTAGGATTGACTGACGTGCAAAGCAAGCTAACTGGTCTTAGAAAGTCAGTCCCTGCAAAAGACAGATGTTAGGCATCACTGCACATGCTCAACCATTGTCATGCTTCAGAAACCATGCTTGTTAATACAAGGTGGATTTACTCACTTCCTTCTGAAATGAAAACAAAATTAAAAAGAAATGTAAAATTGCTTTTAGAGTCTTTCCTCTGTACACAGTCTTCACAAATCATTTTCATATAGCATTGTATTCATTAAGATAACATATTTCTTCAATTGATTTCCTCAGGGTGGCTACAACTTTGGAACCAACCAAAGTAGGTTTCTGTAGCAGAGTAAACCCAACCAAGCCAAGTCTATAAAATCAGCGGTCTATCATAGCTGATTTTTATACATTCTATGCAAGCATAATCTCACCTGTCATGGTGTCTTTCCTAGAAGTGTGTTCTCCCTTATTTCCATGGTAAGTGGCGTTTGTTCCAGTTGATTCATAGTCTGTCTTTCTTTCTTTTAGGCTGATCATTTCCCGAGGTGAGGCTGGGGCACTTGCTAGATCATAAAAATGGATTTATTTTTTCTTGCCACGTTTGACTGAATGTAGTTTTTAACTCTAGAGTAAACATTTTAGTAAACTTTATATTTGTTAGCATACTAATATTAAGCTGTTTGAAGAAACACTACCCTCTCATGGAAGAAAAGATGCTGTTATTTCAAATACAGGACAAATGTATTAACAGGACAATCAACCCCAAACATAATTTTCTCTGTGAACATTTTACTTTTTTTTACTTACACCCAACATCTAAGATGATCATTAAGAAAGAAGTACAATAAAGATGATTTTTTTTCTCTCTTTAGCTTTTACATTTCTTTAACTTGTCAAAACCTTTTTTTTTTCTCAAAATGGTCAAAAGACTATTAACTTTTAATTCTGTGGAAAAACCCTTATAAGATGGTTTCCTCCCTTCTCTGTTGAAGATAAACAAACCTATTAAATTATTCTAATAGGCATGGGAAGAAAAGAAAGCTGTGTTTCACAGAAAACATATAGCAAAGAATGCCTAACACTTAAAGGTAACTCAAATAATTTCTCTGCCTTTAAATATCTATGTATGAACAACTGGCATTAAAACAACTGCTATTTTAAAATATCATTAAACCTAAAACCTCTATCTTGATACTCACCGTGTAATTAAAAGGAAGAAAGTACAAGGTGACTAGGAGGAGAACTGTTTTTTTACTTGATTCTCACACTAGAAAATGTGAAGGTGATCACTGTCACTGATCATGAAGACTTAGAGATTGTGATGCTTAGGAAAAGGAGAAAATCAGAGCCAAAAATAAATGGCTTTCAAGTACATTGACTTAAAGATATTTAGGTGTTGGTAGATACAACACACTTTCCCTGTTGTGGAGGGCAGCGGAAGGAGTACAAGGTGAGCAGCAGAGCATCCCAGAGCCTCATGAAGGCACAGTGGCACAAAAATAACTAAAGTGCTTACTTTCACTCTCTCCCTTGCCTCCACCCAGATTTTGATATGTCAAACGAACCTCAAAAGCAATAACAATGTCCTTGCTTAAAGAAAAAGAAAAACGTTCAAAATGTAAGACAAGCTGATTTGTGAAGATTGACTGTGAGTTATGTCTTTCAGCATCTCTACACTATGTTACATTTTTTAGTTAAGAAGCAGGGAGGTATTTGTACTTAATTAAGGAGTAAGGAAGCACAAGTGATGTTGAATTCTGCTTAGACTGGTTCTTCTGGCCCTGGCCTCTGAATTTAGAACAAATGCAGGACAGATGTTTTTTCTTACGAAGCCACTGGAATTGGGGATTGTTTTTAAATTGCTTATCAATAGTGATGTAGTTCTAAGACTGATAATCCAGGAGATATAAAGAAACACGCCATTAAATTACCAAATCAGCTAATGGCAACTTGAGTCTAATGGGGAACAAACCAAAATGCAAACGTTGAAAAAGTTGCTAACACAGGGATGCATTTTGCTTTACATACTCTGGTAATGCTTTTAAACTCTCTGGTGTTTCGAACAAAATTGACTGATAAAGACAAAACCATCTCTCTCTGTTCCCTGTGGGGATTCTCTCTCTCTCCCATGAGAGAACAACTGCTTTCCAGCAAGTGCTAAAATCCAGAAGTGCCCTCTTTTTACTGGAAACAGACATAAAATCATTGGTTGACATTAGACTGAAAAGAGGTATCAAGGTTTTCTGCTCTTATTCTTAAAGGACACAGAAAAGTAGACAGGGATCTCTACCTTAGTTAAAGCATCTTATCACCAAGTCCTAGGGATGGATGGGACACTGTGAGTTCATTTACTTCATTTACTTTACCCCAAAGTGGGATTCAGTATACCAAAATAATTCTTGACAGATTTTCATCTAAAACTAAAGATCTCTAATGACAGAGACCACATAACTGCTTCAAGCAATCCACTCAAGTGCTTTGTTTCCCTACTGTTTGGAAATGTTCCCTGATGTCTAGCCTGACTCCTTGCTGCTCATTATTTCCATTTGTCTGCTATGAAAGTAGAGAAAGTTCATGCTGTTCCTCTTCACAGCTGGCTGTTACGTGCTTGAACACTTGGTGCGTACCTCTTCCCACTGACCTCCTCTTGTGTCTTTCTTGTTCGAGTTAAACAATTACAGTCCATTCCATGTGTCCTCATAGTCTGATTTCTCCATCTCCTGATTCATGTGTGCAACTGACAGAAATCCCTAAATAATTTCTAAAGAACTTTTGTCTAGCCAGATATTCTCCTTACAACTTTTTGGGAAGGACTGAATCTCTTTTTTTCCCTTTGGATAGTATCTCCAATTTCTCAGGATCACTCTGAATTCCAATAATGCCCTTCAAGGTACATGAGCCTCCATAGGTTTATGTCACCTGCAAAGGTAATAGGCATCCTTTGTATATTATCTGGGTCATTAATGAAGCCACTGAGAAGTAGAGGGCCCAACGGAAACCTCCAAGCAAAGCATTCTTCCATTTTGGCAGTAAGCAATACCCATTCTTTGTTTTCAGTCTGTTTTGTATTTACCACACATGATTTCTGGACCATGTAATAGCTTGCCCTAGCTTGCCTATAAAAATATTGTGTGAAATGGTCTTACTCATTAGAGCAGATTTAATTTATTGACTATCCTTACCACAAAGCGCTCTAGCTATGTTGTAGCAGTAATCCAGGTGGATTTCATAAGAACAAATCATATCAAACCAATGTTTGGATTTGATATGGATACTACTAGACAGACAGTAACTTACAATACTATGTAGAAATAGATACTCCTAGAGTGAAGCAGTACCTTATGTTCCTACTATTTTTGAGGTCCTCAGATTGTGATTGTTCCAGTAATTTTCTAGAAGGAAGTTGAGCTGACTGGGCTGTGATTATATGAATAATTACATGACTTCAGGAGGGCAGACTGGCCTGCTCAGGATACTGGTTGAGAAAGTCCCTTGGGGGACAGTACTGAAGGGCAAAGGGGTCCAGGAAGGCTGGACATTCTTCAAGAAGGAAGTCTTACAGGTGCAGGAGCAGGCTGTCCCCATGTGCTGCATGACAAACCGGCGGGGAAGACGACCAGCCTGGCTGAACAGGGAGCTTTTGCTAGGACCCAGGGAAAAAAGGAGGAGTTTACCACTTTTGGAAGAAGGGGCAGGCAACTCAAGAAGAGTACAGGGAGCTCCTTCCTTCATGCAGAAAGAAAATTAGTAAGGCAAAAGTCCAGCTTGAACTCAATCTGGCCATTGTTGTAAGAGATAATAAAAAATGTTTTTACAAATACATTAACAACAAAAAGAGAGCCAAGGAGAATTTCCATCCTTTATTGGATGTGGGAAGGAACATTGCCACCAAGGATGAGGAAAAGGCTGAGATACTTAATGCCTTCTTTGCTTCAGTTCTTAATAGTCAGAACAGTTACCCCCTGGGTATTTAGCCCCCTGAGCTGGGAGGCAGGGACAGAGAGCAGAATGAACCCCCCACAATGATGGGGTAGCTTGCCAAGACACTCTCCAGCATTTATCAGCAGTCCTGGTTAACAAGGGAGGTCCCAGACGACTGGAGGCTTGCCAATGTGACACCTATCTACAAGAAAGGCCAGAAGGAGGATCTGGGGAACTACAGGCCTGTCAGCCTGACCTTGGTGCTGGGGAAGATTATGGAACGGTTCATCTTGAGCTTGCTCACCTGGCATGTGTAGAACAACCAGATGATCAGGACCAGCCAACTTAAGTTCATGAAAGGCAAGTCCTGCTTGACCAATCTGATCTCGTTCTATGACCAGGTGACCCACCTAATGGATGAGGAAAAGGCTGTGGATGTAATCTACCTGGACTTTAGTAAAGCCTTTGACACTTTCTCCCACAGCATTCTCCTAGAGAAGCTGGTGGGTTAGATAGGTGTACTCTGTACCACTTTTTTTAGCTGGGTAAAAAAGTTACAGGATGGCCGAGCTCAGAGAGTTATGGTGAACGGAGTTAAATCCAGTTGGTGGCTGGTCACAAGCAGTGTTCCCTAGGGCTCAGTTTTGGAGCCAGTCTTGTTTAATGTCTTTGTCAACGACCTGGATGAGGGGATTGAGTGCTCCCTCATTAAGTTTGCAGATGACACCAAGTTTGGCAGGAGTGTCAATCTGCTTGAGGGCAGGAAGGATCTGCAGAGGGATCTGGACAGGCTGGATCAATGGGCTGAGGTGAACTGTATGACGTTTAACAAGGCCAAGTGCCAGGTCCTGCATTTTGGTCACAACAACCCCATGCAATGCTACAGGCCTGGGAAAGAGTGGCTGGAAAGCTGCCCGTCAGAAAAGGACCTGGGGGTGCTGGTAGACAGCCGGCTGAACATGAGCCAGCAGTGTGCCCAGGTGGCCTTCTTGGCCAACAGCATCCTGGCTTGCATCAGGAAGAGTGCGGCCAGCAGGAGGAGGGAAGTGATTGTGCCCCTGTACTCGGCACTGGTGAGGCCGCACCTCGAACACTGTGTACAGTTTTGGGCCCCCTCACTACAGGAAGAACGTTGAGTTGCTGGAGCACATCCAGAGAAGGGCAACAAAGTTGGTGAGGGGTCTGGAGAAGAAGTTTTATGAGAAGCAGCTGAGGGAACTTGGACGGTTTAGTCTAGAGAAGAGGAGGCTACAATTATCTGAAAGGAGGCTATAGGGAGGCAGGTGTTGATCTCTTCTCCCAAGCAACTAGTGATAGGACGAGAGGAAATGGCCTCAAGTTGCATCAGGAGAGGTTTAGATTGGATACTAGGAAAAATTTCTTTACTGAAAGAGTGGTCAACCATTGGGACAGGCTGCCAAAGAAAGCAGTGGAGTCACCATCCCTGGAGGTGTTCAAAAACTGTGTAGATGTTGCACTTCACGACACGGTTTAGTAGGCATGGTGGTGTTGCACTGACAGTTGGACTTGATGATCTTGGAGGTCTTTTCCAACCGTAAAGCTTCCATGATTCTATACATTGGCTTCTCTTCCTTCAGAAACAGCCACTATATTTGTCCTTTTCCAGTCCTATGATAACTGATAATGGCAGTAAGATCCAAAATTTCTTGAAGTATGTTCTTTAAGCAACAGAATAACAGAAGTTAGGAGACAGTTCTGGCAAGAGATAGAACTAAGATCTCAGAGCCATAAATTTCAAGTGCCTTGCACTTACAGTCAAAATAAAATTTTAGAGAAGGAAAAAAAGAACAAGAGCACTTTACAGACTTGTATAATGACAGAGTTTGAAAACCGAATAGCAGCTTTCACTGTACTTCTGACTACATTTTCAAACTTCCACAGCAGTTGTTCTGCTGGACTAAGATGCAGTTTCTAGATAATTAACAAAATAATTTTCTTAAAAACAAAACTATGCCACAACATTGATGGCAATAATCAGTTTGGCCAATTTTAATCCTGAACTCTTGGGTTAGCTACAGAAAGACATCATTTGATTGAACAAGAAGGAAAAAGCACATTGAAAGGCTGTCTGTTTTACTCTTTATTTCAGAAGATTTTCACTGGGAATGGTTTTATCTAACCAAGGTATGTTCTACCTTAGACTAAGCAGAGGGGAATATGCCCAGACTTCTTAATAGAAAAAATTAAGCAGCATAAGTTGAGATACTTACATTACTTCATTGTATGGATCATACAGAATTAACGATAGCTGGTGTAAATATGGCATCAATGTTTCATGAAAATCTGTAGTCAATCTTTTGTGAAATGTACAAATGCATGTGTATACACTTATATACACATACACATATAATAATCAACTTAGATACCTGAGATCTAGTCAGGTAATCCCAATTAAGAAGGAACTGCATTAGAAGTTGTAACAAAAAGTTATGGAATATTCTTTCTTCTGTAAAACTTTATAAAGTGTTAACAAAAAATATTCTTGTTTTGAACAGATAATTCAGGTAAGAGTAAAGAATATATTTTGTGCCCTTCCACCATTGTTAAAAACAAATCCAGATGCCAGTGACATTGCTTAAACAAGGAAAATGACAGTGAGGGATTACCTCTGTCTTTACCTCAGTCCTGAAAGCCTGGTCTTACCTGAGCGGTTGTTAGGAGACATGCGCACGGGAGAGATGGAGGGCGTGCGTGATGAAGAGTACGGTCTTTGCCGATCCCTTTCTATTGTTGAAGATGAGGCTACAAAGTGATACTGGGACCATCCATCCTGCAACATCAAACGTTGCGACAGCAGTCAGTGAAAATGCCATACAGTTCCCCATTCTAGGTACAGAATATTTTCCTCTTGTGTTTTCACTACGTATACACAAGTGGGCTACTATCGGTTTACTGCCACTGGGTGGCAAATTCTAAGTGGTGCAGGATACGATGTGCTGACTGTACTGACACACCAAGAGAAAAATTAAAATGCAGAAAGTTCTGTAAAATAACACATTTCAGGCAGACTTAAATTATGAAAACACTGAATAAATTTTTAGGCTATTTGTTCAATTGTTCTATCTTTCTTCATGCCTCTATTTTCACATTACAACTGGCATTCTGCCTATGAAAATATTCCAAATCATAAGAGCACTTGTTTTCACAGTGAAAATCAATTTTTGCTTTAAAAAATTTCTGTCTTACAAGGAAATTTTGAAGTAAGTAGATGGCGAAGCTCCAGGATTCTTAAAATTATTGTAACTATTTGGGTATCTATAGTCTAGTTATATTAACTGCCCATTTATTCACATATGAGGGAAAAAGAATCAATGCATTTTCCTCATTGCATTTCTCTCCAGGATTTACAGAAAGAAATTATATTCCCTCTATTTAAAACTGTGGTAATGGTGATATATTTAAAAAAAAAGAAACAAAGTAATACAAACACTAGAAAGAGCTAGTTCAGAAATAAAAATAGGAGAGTTTAAATAATTTGTTTTGTTCCTGCACCATAATAAAATGAAGTAATCCAAAATAATGTACTTTACACTTTTAAAAGGATATTAAAAATAGTTTGAATATATGAGAGAATAAATTGACTTTTGCTAGTGCTCTTATTAAAAAACAGTATTTCAAATGTCTTAAAGTATTGATAGTTTTTAACTGTCTTTACCAGTGCTTAATGTTAAATCTAAATCAGTAACACAGATTTTTCCCAGTCTCACACTGAAGGCATAAGCCTTTTAAAAACGTCTACTTTCTGTCAGGCTCAGTGGAAAGTGAGTCAAGCACCTGGCATGGTGCTTAACAAAATTTTTGCAATGAAATGCTGAATAAAAACAAACACAGTACAATATTACCAAAAAAAAAACCAGCTGGAATTTTTGCCTTGCCTACAGAAAAATACTTCCCTGTTGGGGTAGTAAAGAATATTCCCACCCTCTACCTCAGGCTACTCCAGACATCCAGTCCCGAATGCCACCCCCTCCCACGCTGTGCCATTGCCCAAGGCATCTCTCTGATTTCGTTCCCTCCACAGAAACTACGGGCACCTCGCTCTCGGAATTGCAAGAGAAAATGCCCTGAAAATCCCCCTTCCGCTAAACTTTTAAGAATGAGAACTCAGCAAGAGTGAGATACTTTCTCTTTTAAAAACAGCAGGAGGAAAGAAGATACTTGTACTTGATATGGAGGGAAATGTTATAAATAATTTAGGATAGACGGATGTGACACCTAACTACAGATTCTGAATGTCTGTACTCCTTACATAATGCATTTGTATAAACGTGTGTGTATCTCAGTTGTAATTTCAAAGGAAAAAAAAGGGAGGACTGAAGTCTGGGCCACAGCTTTCAGTATAGAGTCATGACTTTCCCTAGAGTCCATAGTGAGTGTTTGTCCACAGGGTTCACTCATGTTTAGCACACTTCACTGAACTGCACCTCGTATTTCCTGACAGTCATATAAGAAAATATAAGGAAGAACACTAGTTAATTAATAAAAAATAGTGAGCCAACTTGAAAAAAGAAATAGTTCATCTTTAATATCACTTGCTTAAATCAAAATTTTCTGTATCCAATGTTTCATTTCCAATAAGCTGCCTCTACACAGCCATGTCTTCCAACCTAGATGGAGGATCAATGACAATGCAAACAAAACCATCTCTAAACTCCTAATTTCTTAATGTTAAACTACACCGGAAATTATTGGAAACTTCTAAAAACATATACATATATATATAATATGTATATATAATACATACATATATATTAAAATAAATAGTAGTTTATAGTTATAATGAATAGCTTAAGTCCAATAATCTTACCCAAGCACCAGGACTGTAAATAAAACACCTAGCATTATTTTTACATCTCCTGTTAGTAATAACTTGCACAGTGATTTCTCTACTATAAAAATGAAGTAGCAAACAGATGAGAAGCCCACGCTGTTATACTGCTGAAGAAAAATGGTTCTCTTCTTTCTCCTTCTCTGGGGTCAGAAGTTCTTACCAGAAAAGTGACTCTCTAAATTCACACTGTTACAATTTTCTGATAATTTATTTTCTTTTAAACAGGCCACTGAAGAGAAGATACCAAGAGGACGGACTCTACATCTATTAAAAGGGGAAGGAATAGACTATTTATTATCGTCTGCCTGCAAAAGGAGGAGACATCAGCCACGCTTACATAGTGCAAGTCAGAAATGCTTCCAGCTTTGTGGATCTGGATGCATGCATGGCCAGGTACACTTTCCTTTTGCACTCTTGCTTCCCTCAAATAAATGACTGGCATGTGAGTCAGAAAAAAGTGACCTGAATCTTCTCCTAAACCTTTTTTTCCTGTTGTCTATTCCATCTGTATTGTTTACATTAATACCTGAACCCTGGTTCTGATAGGAAGTGGATGAAATACATCCCTGTTATCTGCACGGTCCCATGGACTCTATAGGAATAACGTGTGGCATCAGTTTTGTTCTGTGGAATATCAACAGGTACTTTGTCAACATTGCTTCCCCAGAAACAGCATTGCAAGGTGCCTCAGCAGTGTGGGAACAAAATCCAGCTGTAGTTGGGATGCTGGCAATAGCATTCTGTGTGGCAGATGTTTTTCCTTCTTCTTCTTCTTCCTGCAAATTTTCATTACTCTCTTTGCCAAGAGCAGTGCCTATCAGAATCACAGAATCTTTACAGTTGGAAAAGACCTCCAAGATCATCAGGTCCAACTGTCAACCTAACACCACCATGCCTACTAAACCATGTCCTGAAGTGCCACGTCTACATGTTCTCTGAACACCTCCAGGAATGGAGACTCCACCACTTCCTTTGGCAGCCTGTTCCAGTGCCTGACCACTCTTTCCATAAATAAACTTTTCCTAATATCCAATCTAAACCTCCCCCGATGCAACATTTCCTCTCGTCCTATCACCAATTACCTGGGGGAAGAGACCAACACCCGCCTCACTTACACCCTCCTTTCAGATAGTTGTAGAGAGCAATGAGGTCTCCCCTCAGCCTCCTCTTCTCCAGACTAAACCGTCCAAGTTCCCTCACCTGCTCCTCATAAAACTTGTTCTCCAGACCCCTCCACCAGCTTCGTTGCCCTTCTCTGGATGCGCTCCTGTAATCCAATGTCCTTCTTGTAGTGAAGGGCCCAAAACCGCACACAGTATTCGAGATGCGGCCTCACCAGTGCAGAGTACAGAGACTAACCTATAGTGAGGTGAGGTCTTCAAATAAAATCTGCTACAAACTTTCAAGTTTGCAACCTGATCAGCTCAATAAAATAAGACAGTAAAAAAATAAACTCTAACACAAGTACTGTGGTGGCCTGGCATTGCTTTTAACTAAACAAAGCCTACTGCTGTCACTGTACAACAGCCTTCATGGTGTTTTCCAACAGCATCATGGGCAGCTCCCAGACCTCACAGTATTTCAAAACCCTAATACTTTTAAGTCATCTATCTTTAGCTCTCCTCTGCTGCAAGGAACAAGCTTCTTTCCTTGGAAAGGTAAACAGTTTGTAACAAATTCATTAAAACTATCCCCATCAACAGTTCCAAAAGCTATTAGCGTTAAATATTGAAACTAATTTTTAAGAGCCTAAAGGGAGTATTTTCAATTTAATGCTGAGATAAATACCACCTGACATGATGGCTGCTTTCATTAGTTTGTTTCAGCTCTAGTGCCTATAAAGAAATTTAATTAAATTGATTTGGGCACTTAAAGGTACAGTATATAGCAGCGTCCTGCTGAGAAGAAAGCTAACTCAAAAGCAAAGAGTGTGAGACTGCATTTCAGAAACCAATTTACCAGCCACAAACGTGATCTAGGAGAGGAAGAGTAAGACAAAAAGATCTGACAAATTGGAAAGAAATTCAATGCAATTCTGTTACAGAATGGATGCATTTGTTAACTGGCAGCAATTAATTAATAGGTGGCAACTGCACACTACAGGAGGGCAGAGAACGACGAGAGTACAGAAATATGATTATAAGTCCTTATCATCTCTTCCAAGGTATCTTCTACTAGGCATTTCTCTATTTTTCAACTATAATGAATATGAGTATTCTCCCTCAATTATATTTCATGAAGTCCAGTGTTAAAGCTTGACTGGCAGTGACATGTTTCTGATGACACATTCTTGGGAAAGCTGCAAGAATTAGATTTGGGGTGAGAGTTGGTTAACCACTGTAAAAACCAAAAATGATACTGGACTTTAACTGATCACCTTTTACTGGACTTAAGGAATAAAGAGGTCCTTTGTTTCTCTACTCAACTTTAAGTCATTTTAAAAATAAATACATTTCTTCAGGCCCATGGAAAATAATTATTTTGTCAGAGTGACTAAACTTACTGTGCCAAACACTTATTGCTTAGGTATCTTATGAAAATATAATTTGGCTTTTCCACATTACTGTTTTAATGTTTAAAATCTAGGGGGAAAGAGAAAGCAGTTCACTATTGTGTTTGAAAGAATTTAAAACTTTCAGAACTCTCTGGTAGCAGAGTCCTTGATTTGAGGAGATGATTTGCAGAGGTGGGTGATACCAGACACACCACCACACTTGTAGTGCAGCAACTGTGATGACTGAGTGAAATTAAGCCCTGATGGGAAATGACACCATGCTGACACAACGGGAAACCAGAGCTCCTGCCTGAAGAACTCACAGATGAGAGACGAAAGAGAGGGGACCAGATACAACGAGGTGGCCAAGGAATGTGTGATGGAGTCGCGGATGGAGCACTGAGGCTGCCAGCCTTGGTGCAGTGCGTAGCCTGGATGACCTCATGGCATCCAGTCAAAAAGATACCCCATATTGGCTGACGTGCCAATAGCCTTGCAGCAAAAATAAAAACAAACCCTACCCTTTAACCTATTATGCTGATCATCTACTAAAAAGACACTGACTTAAAAAGCACTGAGTGGTCCAGAAAAACTGTACAATGGCTGCATGCACATCAGTATCTGTCAATGCTGAAGAGCGTAGTCTGCCCTGACTCCTGGGTGACTGGTGTTCTAACATTGTCAGGAAGAAAGAGAGCAACTTCTCGGAAGCAGAGAAGTCTCACTAAGGAAAAGAAACAAAAATGATGCACCAAATCCAATGATTAATTAGCTAAAACCTGAGAAACTACAGAGAATGTTGTGTCCTGCCTCCCTCAGGTTTACAAACTCTCCAGCATGCTACTTCTTGCTTCTGGCACCTGATCCTCTTGTGACTTGATTTAAGACATTTTTCCAGATGACTTGAAGCATACAAGAATAGACTTGTTTTATCATCCTGCTTCATCATCTGTAAATTAGAATTTTACTGGTTCCAGGAATTAATTGTAACAATATCTGTTCCAGTAATGGTAACAAGCTGTAGAAACGAAAAGTTTTGATAGGCAACCACTTGCAGGAACTGGTAACTAGACTCACCATGGTGTTAGAAACAGGTGATAAGCAACCAGGCAAAGTGCCTGTAAGTACGTAATGTAGGAACTGCTCGCTTTGAAACTCAGCCAGACATTGCTCTGAGTTGCTGGTGTTACTTCTTTCACAAGCTGAAGATTGCTGTCAGGTTAAATGAAACATCCTGACTGGTGTGCATGAGTGTGACACTGTCTAGAGTAAAAGATAAATCTGATGTGAATTAAGTCAAGGCTCATCAGACTTATACAGGTCTGGGCAATTCTTCACTGGGAATTTGTTGTCACGATGCTAATAAGACAGAACAGAAATTAGAATTGGATCAAATTATCTACACATATTGACAAACGAAAGTTATGTGTGTGACTTGACTGCGGTGAGAGATCTAAGATGGTAACAAGGTTGGGGTGATGCACGTATGTATCTCATGGAGCTCTGAAATGCGACTTTTGAAATCAGTAAATGATTCCTGAAAGGATTGTCCTTTCTGGATGTGCTTTTGTTGTTTCCAGGAAAACTCAAGACAAGCAGAAAATTCCTGGGCATTGATCTGCTTTATGATATATTCTCAATAAATCTACTTCATTGACTTTTTTTTACTGCCATCAGCCAAACTACAAAAAATTATAAGCAGTACATTGACATTTTTACTCCTCGGATTTTGTCTTTTGCTTCCAAAGTGGGAACTGTTGTTGAACAGAGGAGTAGGGATTGAGCCTGGAAGATCTTGGCATTCTTCTGGCTTATACACTAGCAGTTGTTGCTTGCATTAAATCCTTCAAACCGATTCTGCTTTAAGTCTGCAAGTGCAAATCTGGAGTAATTTCACTGGCTTCAAAAGATGAAGGGCTGCTGACTCCAATTCTCCTTTCTCCCCTCTTCTCCCAAAGAGTTTTTAGCCCCCAAAATCAATAAAGTGAAGACATGGATCACTGAAGATCATCTTAATTTAAAGATTTTAGTATTTATGTTTATAGTCTTATGTTCACAGCTTATAAAAGAAAAAAAATTACTTAAAACAGAGTAATTATTCAAGTTTGGGAGATTTACAATTATTATACTAAGTTGGATAAAAGTGCAGGAGTTGCTCACAGTACGACCACTTAGCTGAAGTGGTTAAAGGAAAACAGTTTGCTTCCCATGTCTTCTGACGATGATAATCATGCCAGTTACTTACTGGTTACAGGTTATATCTGGAGTACGAGACCTGCTGCTGTGTAAGCCTAGGAGGAAGGCCACCCGCTCATTCCGTGCACAAACACAACCAAGGGGAGAGGACAGAGACCCCACTGAGAGCACCAGAGGACCGGTGCCATCACTTAAGCCAAGGCAAAGAGCAGCGGTGGCTGAGCTGGGCAGGGAAGGACCAAGCCAGCTGGGTGGCAGAGCTGCCACTGGAGCAGCCACCACTCCCAAAGGCTCTCAGCCCCGCCCGCCTCAGTGTCTAATGCCTGAGGGGGCTGCCTTGCTGGCAGCATGGTCGACACGGCTGTGTGATACAGACACTGCTTCAATCTCTTACGTTGTGCAGTGGGCTTGACCTCCCCACTACTCTCCTTTTTACTCTGAATTTCAATGTACAAATGGCTTTTACTTATAAGTGATTGTTTCTGCATCCCAGACACAGCAGAAGTTCAATTGCTTAAAAAGCTGAAAGAGAAATATGTATTTAGGGCAGCATGAGGCTTAAAGAAGGGCTCCTAGTCAGACAGTCATTAACTACAGCAAAATTGTCTGGCGCTGGAAGAGGATTATTAAGTTTTCTGGAGGCTCTTTAAAGTGACATTTTCAGAATCAGTGGTTAAACTCATTCTTTTTGAAACGAGATGCGTACCGCCCAGCCTCCATCTCCAGCTTCTCTGAAAGCAAAGTCATTATTCTGCTATTGTCAGCGTTCCACCCCAAAATAATTTGGAGTATTTTCTCTCTCTGTTTTTCTCTTGTGATTGCAGACCCTGAGGTACTACATTCTTCTGAGATTATAATTTGTTTCTTCTTTTCTTGCAAAATACTACAGATGGCCTTGGCCAGTCTTCTTTTTCATATGTTTTTTTTTGTGTGTGTGTGTGTGCAGTGTTATCATCTCCTAATCACTTATCTTCTACCATAATTTTACATCTTATCCCTTGATCTTAGCTATGAAGAGACAAACGATAAGGGAGAGATATGTTAATTACTTGCCAAATCTATCCAAGTGAGAAACAGCTGGGTAACTATCCCCGGTTGTTTTATATAGTGCAACTATGGAATGTTTCAGGAAATCACTGAGGCATTGCTTTACCTGTCCATAATTAATTATTGATTTCCTGTTGTGCGAGCTGCGAAGATGACAAGACCTAATCTGATGAATAAAATTGCTATAAGAAAAGGGAATCGTATGTGAGGCAAAGCATGAAGGACAAGACTTCAGATACGGCAGAGTTCATTATTCATTTTGCTGAGGTTGTATGCAGCTACATAACAAACTTTTCAAATACTGCAATAAAATGGAATAAATTCATTTTTCAAAGCATCACTTTGCCTCTTAAACAAAAATAAAATTGTTTTAATATATTTTAGATGAAATGAAGGCAGTATTTGGCCCTTCAGCTAGAATATTGTCTCCTAGTTCCCCCGCATAAGGTATATCAGCTATAATTTAAATTATTAGCATCACAAAGAACTATTTTTGCTTGTATCTTGTATGCACACACAAAAAAACCAACTTGCATCCAAGACAGTGTTTACAATAGTTTTTGACTTGTATTGGCATTTTCATTACAGTAATGCAATTTCACCTCTCTTAACATGCGTATACCCTAGGAATGCAAACTCTGGCTCTTGGCTATAAAATCTCGGAGTTTGGACAAATACTACTTTATGGCCAGAGTCAGTTTCTAAAGTCTACTGTCCTTACAACGACTAGAAACTAATCAACAATTGCTACTCTTATTTTGCATGCATTAAACCATAACATCAACCAAATACAACTCTTCTTATTACAGCTGTGAACATAAAACATGAAAAAAAATAGCAGAATAAAATTTGCACCTTTGTCTCTTACAGTGAAGAACATGATAGGATTCAGGATACTGACTATGATCAAGAGCCATTGGGACTTTGTGCTTCCTGAGGAGAGGCACTGTAGCTGAAAACTGAGGATCATTTTACTCAAATGTAAAGCTGCATGACAAACGAGGAATCAGCACCCGTTTAGAAAAAACACTAGACAAACTCATGCTGTCCTTGGTTTTAGGTCAAAAGTTCTTGCATAAATACACTTGAACAACACAGTTGGAGATCCCAGTGAACACTGTATGAGTTTCAAGGATACGCTCCTTTGAATATGTAGCTTGCCCACACATTTAGAGATTAATAATGAGAAACGTACATTCTTTTTTTGCTGAAATACCTTTAAGAGTTTTTGATTCAGTAAATAAGAGCTTTAGTATTGTTAACTCAAACAGGAACACACTATTGCACCAAAGCCTACAACTCTCATTTTAGAGGAACCACAAACTTAGAATCATAGAATGGTTAGGGTTGGAAGGGACCTTCAAAGGTCATCTAGTCCAACCCCCCTGCAAGGAGCAGGGACATCCCCCACCAAATCAGGTTGCTCAGAGCCCCATCCAACCTGGCCTTGAACGTTTCCAGGGATGGGGCATCCACCACCTCTCTGGGCAACCTGTTCCAGTGTTCCACCACCCTCAGTGTAAAAAATTTTTTCCTAATATCTAATCTAAATCTACCTCCCTCTATTTTAAAACCATTACCCCTCGTCCTATCGCAACAGGCCCTACTGAACAGCCTCTCCCCATCTTTCTTGTAGGCCCCCTTGAGGTACTGGAAGACCGCTATCAGGTCTCCCCGGAGCCTCCTCTTCTCCAGCCTGAACAGCCCCAACTCTCTCAGCCTCTCCTCATAAGAGAGGTGGTCCATCCCTCTTATCATCTTCATGGCCCTCCTCTGGACCCTCTCTTAACTGGTCCATGTCCTTCTTATGTTGGGGGCTCCAGAACTGGACACAATAATCTAGGTGGGGTCTCACCAGGGCAGAGTAGAGGGGGAGAATCACCTCCCTTGACCTGCTGGCCACGCTCCTCTTGATGCAGCCCAGGATGCGGTTGGCCTTCTGTAAAAGACTGTGTCAAAAATTTGTCTCAACATTGTTGAAACAGTGGGCCACCACCCAAGCAATGGCTTCCAGTTATCTTGCAAGGCAACTCCTGTTGTCTTGCAAACCTGAATGCAGAGCTGGTTCCGAGAAATCTAGCCTGGTAGCTATTACAACCGAAACTCTTTTCCCTCTTTCCTTCCTTTCTCTCCCTTCTCTTCCATTTACAAACTTCTTATCAGGTTAATTAAGCTACCTGGCACTTGACTCCGTTTTGAGTCTTAATTCTGTTCCCGAGAATATGAACAAAACCACGCTCCGGTGTGTGAGAGGTCGGTCCAGCCGCCCCTAGCCTCCCAGACTCGTCTGAGGTCGGCTAGAACGCAAGGGGGCCTTCTTCTCATCCAAAATCGGAACATGACACCTTCTCTAAGAGCACTTTGTAAAATTAAAAGTAATAAAAAAAATTTAGAAACGGCCAATGAAACCTTTTTTCTTTAGTTTCTGCAGGAAGAAGAAGCTACAGCTCTTTTATCAAGAAGAACTGTATCAGCTACGAAATAAAGTAAAACAATTCAGAACAAAGCACACACACTACAAAAGAGACTCCTTTCAAAATACAATGTTTCTTTCTTCGAATCTGAAATGGCAGACATATTTAGGCCATTTTTTAATTCTCTTAGCAGTTTTAGTAAGAGAAGAGGGAAGATACGGGAAGGGCTTCCCAGCAATTTTTTCCCCAACTGTTTTTAGATCATGTAGAACATCAAAGAACTGGAAATAGGATATTGATACACCAGCTCAATATTTCATCAAACTTTGATTGAATTTACATGTACTGGCCACGTTAAACAAACACTTTTAATCTCCTTATAGGACCCAGAAGAATGAGGCTGATGATAGTGTAAGTACCGCAACACACAGGAGCATCAGCAGAAGTTGCCCAGTGTCATTTATCAGACCATCACAGCTAAACTATTCACCTCTGAAAAGAAAACATGCTTTGATTACCATAATAAAAAAATTATTTTAATTTCCATCCCCTCTGTGCTTCTTGAGTATGCTATTACTACTCGTAAAAGTTCTACTGTTGTGATTAATTTGCAAAACTATAAGCAGCCATCCAACATACCGGTTCAAGTTTGCTGGGACAGAGTTTCTCATCCATACTCTTTACTACACATGTGTTTTTATCTGTGTCTGAACCTAGACAGGCAAACATCAGGCATACAAGTTAATTAAAACTGATATTTAGTTCTGAATGGTAGAAACCATGTTCCCTGGATGAATTTTGGAGAAATACACTGACATGAATTAAAAATGTTTTCTCTTAGCATGTATCTTTAAAAGACTTTTGAAAATCTTTAGAAAGACTTTTGGATTCTTTTCAGTATTGTACATCTGAATCCAGCTAAATTTTGTTTCCAATTAATTAATGTTATTTATATTTGGTTTTAAAATTTCAATACATTATTTAAGTGGACTGAAATTGTTCCCAGTCCCAAATGACATACAGATAATTTTCTTAGGCATCTACTTTGCATTCAAGTATTCAAATCCAACCTCATTCTGAGGAACCGTACTTTTGAGAAGAAAAATTCTGTAGATGTGACCTTCCACTTACACATAACCCTCCAGATTCTGGATGCCTACTCATATCTCTACCCTAAGGATATTTCAGAAACTTCAGTTATACAACTGCCCTCAGAAAGAAGGCTCTAAGTCAAAGATACTGACTCCTGGGCTGCATTTTAAATTTTCTTTTCTTCAGAGAAGTTCAAAAGGTGGAATACTTTAGAGACAGACTTTACACATCTATGAGATTAAATTTCTCTCTCCTAAATCTCTACTTAGTAACCTTAAAATGGACTTGGCTTTCAATTAAAAAATACCTACTGGTTCCCATGTAAGTCAACCAGAGCTTACCATGAGACTCACTATCAATGCTAAGGATGCTTTAGCATCATATATATGTATCACTTACCCTAAAGAACTGTCTGGACAAGCTTTCTTTCCTGATTTGTTTAGCACCTCTACAGTCTAGTAGGTTTTGGATGAGAAAGGTGTCAGATTCCACACACCGCTTACTGGTGATTTAGAAGAATTACTGCTACATTTGTTTGCTAAATTACCACTTGCTACAATGCTGAAAGTTAAAGGAAAGCACTATGATGCCTTTCAGGCCCTCTTGGGAAAAGCAACAGCCAAGCATAGCTGCAGACACTTTCTAAGCTCACAGCTTGAATCATTACGGTTAATTCCTTTAGGTACTCCCAAGCTTTCCTTGTTCAGACATTATGCTTAAAGGCAGCATCTTCTCAGTCCATGCTGTGTCATGAGTACATTTTATGCACACCTGCATTCATGTATACATAAACACTGATATAGATACTTACCAGGAAAAAAGCCACTATGTCATGACACAGACATACAAGTCTTTGCAAGGAGGGAGGTGATTTGTTTGGCTTTAATTGAGCTTAGTCATCACATCTGATTTTTTTTTGGATATCATTCTGTAAAAAAGCCCACACTAAAATAGTGTAAGAATGAGCAAAGTCTCGCTTCAGCTACATGGGTCTGTTCTCATAATAATCCTATCGTCCGTACTGAATCTTCAATTCAGCACAACTGTATCTTAGATTACTGCTAATATTTTAAATACAATAGTGAAGATGGAAAATGTTTTAGAAAGAAACATATAAATACTGAAATAACTGAAATGTGACTAAAGGAATGGAGGGTGATACTGCACAGTAAACAAACCTTTGTTGAGAGTATCACAAAGAGTTTAGCTATGTAAAATACAAAATTATTAAAATAAATAAAGTCTATTATACGGGAAACATGATGGAATTCAGCAGCATAGAACATTTGAAAATATCTCCCTCTAACAATCAATGCAGAAACACAAATTTTGATACTTCATCATGTGTTGTCATTATGATATAGGTAAGAACAACAATATTTTTGATTCTAAAATATTTTCTACTCTCTTTAGGTCATGTAAAATATAAAAAAAAATGTAACAGCATAATGGCAATCCCTTCTCTTCCTAATAGTGTCTAGTGCTGGTAATAAACTCAAAGGGAGTTGGAACTAGGAAAAATATTACTTGATATGATGGGTAAGCTAGGAAAATTAGAACATGATCTACTTAACTGAACAAGTGAAATGATAATTCACTTATTAAAATAAAATGTATTAAATTAAAATTCATATTATAAAATAAAATCAGAATAAAACTCAGTTTGCCCTAACATTTTGTAATATTTTAGATATATTGCCTTTTTCTAAATTGTTCTTCATAAAACTAGTCAAATTATTTAGAGTAATACAGGTAGTTGAAGACACTTAATATATTTATGTTTTGTCAAATGCTGAGACTTTCTCTCTCTCTCTCCCTCTCTTTTTTTTTAAAAAAAAATTAACTCAAGCACAGATAACACTCTTTTTTTTTTTTCCCATGTGTGAATACTTCTGAATACTTACGCACGTGCCAAAGTTTTTACCTGTATAGCTCAGATCAATTTATTTGCATAATTTCCTCTCTAGGCTTCATGATTTTGCTCATGATACGTAAATTTCTATTGTATAGACAAAGAGGATATTATTTAGGCAGGCAACTGGCAATGAAAAAGCCACAAATATTAAAATTTACTTGACAAAGATTTGAATGATTCTTAAAGAAACAGTCCCTGGGAAGGCATATGCAATCAAAGGAGGAGGTAAGTTAAAGGATAAGTTTCTGCTATACATTGATGCAGTCTAAAAGAGTTCCTCACTGAGGAAGCTTCATAAAGAAGAATGTGAAATGATGAACAGATTATTCTTTGGTCTGCAGCTTCTACCTGTTATTTCCTGCAGAACAGAAAATATGTCTTTGCTTTAATGAAGGAATACTTCATATTTGCATGTGCATTGGGAAAGGCAAACCCATCCCACACGCACACTGGAAACTAATATACAGCATAAAATATAGAATTAATAATAATTCAACACACACACACAAATCAGTAACAAGAACTTTTTCTCTTGTACTGAAACCAATGACAACTTCATTATTAAGTATTTAACAAAATTGCCATTTGATAAAAAGTCACATTTAAGATGCTCACTTAAATGTGAATAACACATTGTTTTTCGGCAAGAAAGACTGAAACAGAAAGAAAAAAGAGAAAGTATATACTTGAAGATGATATGTTTTTTTTGCTATATTCATTACAGAATCTCTACCTCCCAAAATTACTCAGATGACGCCTTTAAAAGGCTTCAATATGTTGATTTCACATAAAATTTCCACATTTCCTTTATTTAAAGTAAATTCAGGAATTTGCTTAATTCCCGATTAACTAAGGAAAGTAATGTCATATATCAGATGATGAAATGCTGGGTGCTTTAAATACCATATTCCTGTTAGCTAAAGATGAAAAGGATTTAGCCTAACCTTGAAAGATATTTATGTCTGAAGTATTTAAATGAGATCTTGTCTGATGTCTTCTCTCTTTTCCAGGCAAATTTAGTAGGAAAAAAAAAACCCAAACTGAAAGAAACAGTATAACTACTATGTCCTCTGTGACCAGCAGAAACACGTAAACTCCTATTTTCTCTACCTATTTTATCAGAAATAATAATACACAGACAGATATACATATGCTTCTACACAGATTTACTTGAATGCTGTGCATATGCAGAAGGTATTTTGTTTTTGCAATAATGCCACAGAGTCAGATTTTATTATTTCAAAAATATTAGGAGGAAAACAAAGGACTACACTTGGTTAATGAAATGGAATTTTAGTAACTAAAATTAAATAGTGACTCTAAAAGAAAAATGCTCAGTTGTGCTAATTCTCACCAAAGGTACTTACATCTGAAGGAAATATCCATTGATCTTCAACAGAGATTTTGAAAATTAGCATTTTAAGAATTTAGTTGATTCCTGAACACACTGATTTTTCTACAGATATACTAGTTTACCTGGGATCCTCCTACTGAATTACATAGCTATTGGTTTTTTTTCTTAGAGATATCATTGGGCCAGAAAAGAAAGGAAAGTGCTTGATAAATTTAATCTGCTACTGCAACATAGGGCTTATCAGCAACTGTCTTTCTCTTTGAAAGGTTCAGACAATCAAAAAAGGGATTAGAGAAATGCTGGAAAACTTGTCAGGGAACTGAATGTAATGCACTTGCCCCTCTCTCTAGAACCTACAGAGTTCAGAAAATTAAATTGCACAATTTAAAAATATATACTCTAGTATACTAGTATTCTAGTATCCCTGCTCCTTGCAGGGGGACTGGACTGGATGACCTTTAAAGGTCCCTTCCAACCCAAACTATTCTATGATTCTATGAGTCCATATACCAATATATACTAATATATACTTCAGTACTTTTGATTCAAATGTCTCCTGTAGAACTCTTTTGGGTACAAATCTCAGTATGCATGAAACATAACAATTCAACGCTGGTCAACTGACAGCTAGAATACCTGGGTTGGGGAATAGATTCTGGTTTCTTGGCTCTGGGAGAGAGTATGCTGAGCGTGCCATGACCCAGAGTGGTGGGTTGGTGAAAATCCTCTGTCATCAGTCACACTGAAGCTTGGGGCCGCCCACTGCCATAAATCAATCAATCAGTCAATCATTTATTAATCAGGTACTTGCATTTTCATAGTTAATATAAAAATGGGCTCTAGACAATGCCTTCTCTATAATGACAATCTAGTTTTATATTACAGTGGGGGGTTTACCTTAAATTAATGCATCCTTTCTCTAAAAAGGCGACATAATCTGAAAAAGGCCTTGTCAATTGTATAGAAATAAATTAAGCCCCACTGAAAGATCAGCACTGCAAAATACATATCCTCGAAAACAATCTGAGCACATGAATAGTTCTTTCAAGTTAAGTCACTTTTTTTAGGAACTATTATGTACTGGGTTTGGAATTTAGATCCTTAATGTAGGGTTTAAGTTCTGCACAGACCTTTTCACTAGATAAATTTAACCAAAAGACAGCATCTTTTGGGGGGACGTCTGACTGACAATAACCTTACCAGAAGAAAATCCAAATGATGTGTTCCAAGTCTATGTGATAACTTGATATAATTAACATTTTAAAAGGATGAGTTGGTATATTTTACTTAAGAAAGGACTTCAGATTCTAAAACTCCTTGATTAGAGTTTTGAAGTTTATTGCTGGCAATTTTCATGGAACATTTAGCAATAAAGGACCTTCTCATAGAGTCATCATTTTATTATTCTGAAACTCACATGAAAAGAGAGTCCTCTTCTAGATCCAGGCTAGCTTAACTGCTTCTAAGGCTTCGGGCAATTCCAAATATCTTTTCCAGCCAATGACAGACAAGGCCATCTTCAGAGTGACTACTCTGACTTCATTAAATGCCTATCACAATAGCATCCCTGCTGTAAATGGCATACTACACCCTGAAGGACAACCGCCTTTAACAGCCTCTCTGGTTTCAAGTGTTTTTATTCATATGGCAAGTGAAAATGAGAAATATTTCTATTATAATGGATAATAAATGGAAAAGAAAAAGAATTTCTATAAATTCATTCTGATCTCTGCTTATGTACTGGAAGACAGAATAAGTGTAAACACAATGATAGAATGTAAACATAGTTTGTTGGAGCCCAAGTGGTTAGGCAAAGCAAACCCATTAATAGAAAACATTTTATTCCTGACACGTCCTCCAACTCTTTAATATTACACATATTTAATGCTAATTTAAGCTTGATTTCAGCTACTAAATTTTCTTTCACGTTAAGCTCATGTAGCATAACCCTTCTGCTCAAATTTCCTCATGTAATTTAACAAGCTATCTGTGTTTAAGAGTAGCTGGTTATTTTTTTTCATTATTGAGATAGGTAAGAGCTTACCAGCTAACAGAAATCTGCTCTCTTACAGTAACATCTCTATTTTCGAAGGCGTCTCCAAATCTTCAATCAGCTAACAGCCTACAGACTGGAGTGGGGTCCAGTGTTCCTCACTTGGGAACAGGTGTCTTTGAAGAATAGTGTAGTAGCTCCTTTCACCTTGCTTAGGCGGCCAAACAAAAGTGGGGAAGGACCTCTCTCTGGAGACTGCAAGCTGCACTTAATTCTCCTGCTGACTGCATAGGTTGCCAAGATACTTGAAGAAGAGGAGTGTACCATGAGTCTGAAGCATGGGGACAAGTGGGACAGCTCTCCTACCTGATTTTCTGTAAGTGCTATGCCACTGACCCACTCACGGGGCTATGGACCATGTGATCATTAAGCACTTTTGAAAAATCAGATTTTAAGTATTTCAGAATGTACTCACAAAAACAGAGGCAGAAGTAGACAAATGATCATTTATGAAAATGTAAGTCTTATTTGTAGAGAACAAAGAAGTCTGAAAATGACATGACATTAAAGTCACTCTTTGGGAGACAATATTTCTTCTACTGATGAAAAATTGTGACAATCACTTCTTTCTTACTTGCTAAGCTTTACCAATATTTAGAAATGAAATCACATTAAATCATCTAAACTCTGTTTACATGGGGCTGAATCTGAACCTTGCTTTCTTCCTGGTGGGAAGTTTTCAGACTACGTTTCTGTTTCACCATTACTCAGCAAACAAAACACTATTTTCCATTATTAAGTACCTGCAAGTTAAACTTTTGGGATGACTGGCAACTCTTTCACTTCAAGAATAAATTCATTGCTTCCTCTTGGTCTGTCAAGCTTTTTTTTTTTCCCCTATAATTTCAGGACTGGAAACATTGATGCTTTCAATAACTTTTTCTTTTTGACAGTGTTAGGATAGTGCCAGATTAACCATACCAGGGCATTAAATCCTCTTTCCTCAAAGCACAAGCCTACAAAGGACGGTAAACACTCATCTCACTCACAGATCTGAATGCTGTTTACCTTCTGCGCCTCTCCCACGTGAACCCAGCCTAACAAGACTGTGTGTCCCATTAAAGCCACAGCAGAACTATGAACTGGAAATCCTAGTACACTCGATAGAACCTGTCAGTTCTGGGCACGGGGCATGACATAGCTCTGCAAACACAGTCCACAAGGTATTGTGGACTTACAGAACTTTCCCAGTGGAAGCCAAGATAACAAAGCCAATGCTTCCTTCTCTTAAATTTGCAGCTCATGCTGTAGGAAGTTAGAAATCTATCCATCATTCTCCTGATCTAGAAAAGCTAGTGTCTCCACCTTAGCATGCTTTCTATAGAATATAAAGCTATTTGAGAAGAGAGACCAAGAATTCAAACAGTGCAACTCCTGTTGTATTAGCTATTAATAAATGGGCACAATGTTCCTGCTCCAGCAGACTGACTGAAAGCAACACACAACCTTCAATTCTGACTTTTTATAGGATCTTGGGAATCCGAGGACACATTGGATGCTGCAGACAAATTAGCTTGTCTCCCCAGCAAAGTGCAATTGGCTGCAAAAGTTCCAGTTCTTGCTTTTGAGGCCTTACAGAAAGGACTTATGAAATCCATGGGGCCTTCTCATTGCTTTCACTGGGAGCAGGATCGTCCCACTGCATAGAAGTTCCTGGGTACCAGAATTCTGAGCTCTGGACTGTCAGAGCTATGTTGCTTGCAGGGTTTGTTCTGTCCATCCGCTCTGCCTTCCTTTTTAAACAAAGCACATGGGCTAGCATGAAACTTTTTCCAGAAACATCTGTATCTCTAGCTTAACTTGGCTTACCAGATTTAATCTTCTATGCTTTCTGCCTCGCTTGTGGAAGAATTCTGCATATTTCAGGATAAAAAGGATAGATAGGACCTTAAATTTTTGTGTTGTCAAAACATGCTGTTTGTATTCTTAGCCAGATACACTATGGCGTATATTGCTTGATTTGGACAATGAAGTTAACTGAGTCATTGTGGTTGCTGTTGCAGTTTTTGGCTGAGTAGACCAGAGAAACAGGCAATATCTGTCAGACGCTGAGTGGCACAATTAAATCTGTGCACACTACTATTCTTTTTAAGCAACACACCTAGCAAAATCTGAAATCTGTTAATTTGGGGCTATTTTTTATGTGACAGCTGATTTTTGACAGCGTCCTTAGAGGCTGCTTAATTTAGGTCTCACTACATAGGCATATTAATGTTAGAGCCTTGGTTAAAGCTGAAGAGCTTGCTCACCCATGATGGGATGGAGCTTGGGAAGCAGGTACACCCTACTTAGGGCAGCCCAGCAGCAGGTGGGGGACTAGTTTCAGACTCCTGCACTTCTCTCCACTTCACAGTCAGGAGTTCATCGGTGAGTGTGGCAAGAGGGAAATTGGTGCCTATGCACTTCTCGGCTTTTGGTCCTTCACGGGTGTGGTAAGTCATTAGGTGACCACATCAATCCCCAACTCTGGATGGACTTTCTGTCAGTGCAGTTTATATTCTGCCAGCTATGGGAGAATTCCTGTAATGCTGAGCAACATTAGAAAAGAGAATGAGGTTTTCGTGTTTTTGCTGCTGCAGTCATATTTGGACTAAGTATACTGACTACTACTGTATCAGCAGTAAACACGTATTTTCTTCTTTCCTCATTAATACAAAGGACATTATTTCTTTTTATCTCTTTCCTTACTCTACTGTAAACATGTAGCTCTAAAATATAGCACAAATCAAACTATTTGGTTACACTGTTTCTCAAACAGTAAGCTAAATGCTGCTACTTTTTCTTAAATGTGATGTGATGCTTGTAATTTCCTTGTATTACAATACAAAATTGTGCCTCTCTGTAGGCCACCAATTCTTGGAAAGTAATTGTATAGCTACTTCAGTACATAGGAAGAAATTGCTGATGGTTATGCAATGGGATTTACCTGCACTTCAAAAAAGGCTGTGCAAGTGCAAGATACTGCAAAGTGATGATCATATTATACTGTCAACTCTATGCTCACTCGTTTTTACTAGCAAATTGCATTGACCCATTATCTTTATATTACATAACTAGCTGATTATTTGTATAATGCAATCTTTTCTAATTTTTCTATCATAAAACTTTTGCAAAAGTACTGAAGCTCAGACAGTTAGCAAAAGTCAGCCTACTATCGGCAAGATTAATAAATATCATGGACTTTATAACTCTTTTAATAAACAGGAGTATCTTAAATTAACTATCTGAACATACTTATACAATGCTTAGCAGCATATGTGATGGTATATCATGAATACATAAATTTGTAGTAGAGACTGACCTTCATTTTAAGATTTTGTGAAGCCTGTAGGAATTAGCCAATATACAGATTAATAAAATGCTTCCTGAGAATAGACAACGAGCCTGCAATGAGTGTCCTGGTAGCTACCTCAAAGGCTAGCCTGCACTGTATTCCATACCACAAATCTGTATTTGTGGCTGCAGAAAATGTTATTTTAAGCATGCAAGGTACTTAGTACCCAAACATGCTTAGTATGTAAGTACATTCCCACGCATTCACCTTGGCAGCCAACAGAATGTCCTTTAGGTAGCAGTATACTCAGAAGCCATACAGCATATAGATCACCTCATGCATGGAGCAACCCCAGAAACCGCTTTTCCATCACAGCATGTATATACAGACAGAAGGCTGGA
The DNA here is from genome assembly GCF_036417535.1 of Chlamydotis macqueenii. Lineage (NCBI taxonomy): Eukaryota > Metazoa > Chordata > Aves > Otidiformes > Otididae > Chlamydotis > Chlamydotis macqueenii. Next base: position 86,387,068 of record NC_141557.1, on the reverse strand, counting down.
AATGAGCCAGACATTCTAAGAGCTTCTAAGAGATAATGGTGCAATACAGTTCAGCCTCTACAGTGCAGCCACCCACATGCACAGAAGTCAGGCTATGCACACTTCCAGTGTGTTACTGCCTTGCGTCAAGAAATGCCTCGTCTAGTTCATGTTTGTTCCCACCTCTTAATGGGACAGTTGAGTATCAGCTCGTTACTTGGAACATCTTCGCATATGGTATCCCTAGGGCTGCCAAGGATGACTGAAAATACTGGAAGTGAACAACGGGAGAGACTCAAGAATCATCTTCCTTACTCCTCAGACTTGACACAAGCAGGGCTGAGGCATGCAAAAGAACAGCACTTCAAACAGAAGGTCAGCTTCTGCCAGTTTGAGATTCGGTGCATACTTTTCACATAACTAAGATCTAATACATACAGCACAGACTACGCTGCTGTGAACCTTCCCTACTTCATCCTTATGTGTCAGCCTTAACTAGGACCTGAACTTTTCTGCCACGTGAAGCCTTAGCTCTCTTTGCTGAGATTACAAATACAAATATCAATCGGATCAGCTGTGAAATTCCATGTAGCAAGAAGATCTTTGAGAACTAAATCTGTGTACTCACATAGAGTTTGGAAATATTCAGCAAGAATTACTTTAAGTGTTCTCATTTTACTAAGTAGACACTTACGTTTAAAAGCTACATAGGATGTTATTTCACAGGACTGTATTAATGTATTGTGATCAATTTTTAAGAGGTTAGCAAGCATGTGGGAATGGTATGGACTCCACAGACTGTCTGAAAACCAAATACATGATGCTACTTTTTGCCAGCTGACGGGAAGTTTCAGCCCAGCTCCACATGTAACTGGTCCCTAAGCACCACTCCTTCAGATACTCTTGTTTACAATCTCATGAGGAAATTTGGGAGCTGAAGGGCTGGAAATCTGGAAATTTTCTCAGGACACAGTAGGGAAGTGTAAGAAGTAAAGGTACAGTAGGACAGCTTGCACAGGTCTGTTCTGTGAGCAGAGGACTTCACTCTCCATGGCTGTCAGATCCAGCACTTTCTGTATGAATTCTTTTGAAAATCAAGTTTGTATCCTCTTTTCACCACCACATGTACCTTCAAAAGGTATTTCTGTGCGAAAAGTAAAAACAAGGGAACCCACAGCCCCAAATATCTGAAATTTTAAACTCTAGGTGAATTTCCAGTTCACATAAATGTTTTGGTCTACAATCTCTCAGCCCCCAAATTTGGGTAACCACATGAAAGATGACAAATCTAGAAAAAACCCAAGCCTTACCTTCTTGTAGAGACTTCTCAGGTCTCTGTACTGCCACATACTATTGAGGACCTGAGATGCTGCTTTCACCACTTTTGGCGAATGCCTGTTACACATATATATTAAAAAGGGAGAGAGAGAGAAAGAGAGAGAAAGAGACTGTTAAGTACAAAACTCCATTCATCCTAATTTTCAAATGCATTGCTACACATTTAAATTAACAGTTAAAATTGCTTTTTAAATGTACCATAAAATCTTTGGTTGGCATCTTGGAGACCAATGTGCTTTTAAGCAAGGGCAATACATGTTATTTCTATAGTACTAATTATTCAGTGAGGAGCAAAATGTGTGTTCCTCAGCACACTGAGATCAAGGATTTGTGCCAAGAGCATAGTAAGAGGAATGGGAGAGGCAGCAATTGGCAAAATTGTTGAGGACCCAGCTGGCATTATGTGCATCTAAGATGTCCTGGCTACAACTTTTGGCACAAAGGACAAGAAGTTAGAGCCAGTTTCTTTCTCCGTAAGGTGCCAAACTCATGACAGTGTGCTCAATGCATTTAGTGCCTCTTAGCAGTGGCCAAAAGAATCACTCTAGACGGGTGAAGAGCACTGTTTCTGAAGTGCAGAGCCAAGATGCAGAAATACAGCTGACTATAAAAAGTCATGACAAATTTCATTAGGAGTCCAAATTAGGACTTGCATCTTGTTCACACCATTACCCTTTAATGACAGCAATGTAATGTCATGCTGAAAACCATATATAACTTCATAAGGACTTTCTCTTCAGAAAGGTTTTGAAAGAAGCCCTTTTGAAAGACTGCAAGTATTGTTACAATCAGTTGGAGACATACATTCCTCCTGGGATAGGTAACTAAAAAAAATACAAAACAGAGAGCATTCAGCTCAGTGAAGGAGGGTCAAATAGAAAAGGACTGTGAAGACAACCCAGCCCACTGAGGAAGCATACACTGTGTGGTTAAGCCCTTGTGCTGCACCAGTAATACATATAAAGCAGCAGAGCACTAGAAAACCTTGCAAAGGCCAAAGCCTGGGGTGAGGATTGATGGGGTCTGGTGTAGTTATTGAGGTGATTAATGTTTTACGCAGAAAGGCTCATGGATTACAAAACCAAAGAGAAACGAGAAAACCAGCAGCATACGTCACTGGTTTGGGCAGGAAGTCTTCTCAGGGATCAGGCTCTGGTGCATCCTGTGACCTCTGAGAAGGACCACTGGTAGGCTGACACTCAAGCTGCTAAAGCAATGTTCATGACACAACTCATTCAATTAACTTATACAGTATTTTCCTAGTAATTTATTGGGTGATTTTTTTTCCCCTTTTCTTCCATTTCTCACACAGAGTACAGCAGTAGGTAGGTAACTGGTGAATAAACAGGGATTTGATAATCCCTTTCAAGCATAATTGTCTTTATTATACTCCCAGTTGTACTGGCTAGTGGCATGCTGGTAGTGTGGAGTAACCAGGAAAATAACTGCCAACCATACTGTGAGTCCTGAGGAGAAACAGGAACTATGTGAAGCCAATATCGGCTTGGCCAGGATGACCTTATGAACACCAGTTCTCTAGTGCTGTCATACAGGGAAAGCGCTCAAGCCCTGGGCATATTCCGAAGGCTAGCGGGGCCAGCCCCACACTCCTGGCACTGATACATCCCAGGCTGCATGGCCAGGCTAGTATACTGCAGACACTTCACAATGGACAAGACAAATTCACAATGAAGCGTTTTACTGTATTAAACTGAGAATGCCAGAATTTCCTATCAGTCCAACAACCAGTAATTCTGAATTTCAAACAATAGATTACCTATAAGAAACCAAACCAAAGCAATGGTGCACAATACTAACATTTCTGAAAGCTGAAAATTGAAACTTCCGTTTAAGACTGCAACTCAAAGTACCTGAGAAGAGGGACATGTATCATGATTTGGGAGGGCATTTTGGAATTATTCAGCACTACTTGGGCTAAATATGTTCACCATAGATTTGTCTTTCACAGTTATGAGGAATACTTTGACAGGGAATCAAACCCTTCAATCCTCCTAAAACTGCCCATGAGACTGAAAATGTCAGACTCAACAGGTATTTATAATCTTTATCAGATAAAAAATAGGTAGACAAATGCATTATTCTGAGGAAAGACACACTGAACTAAAGAGAAATGGATATGAACCTCCTTGCAATATCAGTACATTTGATATAGAAAATATAAGTAAAGAATTTAAACAGATTTAATAACAATAAAAATGCAAATGTAAATAAATTGGCAGAACACGGGGAACTTGCACAAATGGAATCACATACTTCATTACACTACCACTTCTTACCCCTCATAATTAAAATGTGAGAATGTTTCAATAATGAATTTGATATGAAAAGGGTGACAACAGTGGAAAAAAAATGAGATTACATTATATTGGTAATGCCCCAATCACATAGGCGAGCATAAGCTCTCATACCAAATGCAGGGTGCATAAATCTTTCCTTCAGGTTGTGGCCTGGCTCTGTGGGGCTCTTTTAGAGCTGTGATGCTGCAGTAGGCTGTGGGATGACAGCTTTGAGAAGGTGGACTGATGGCTTTTGTACACTACAGTGAAAGGTTTTTGTTTTCAAACTGCCATAGTCCCATCACACTATACTTGTGCAGGCTGACAAATATGAGAACTATTTTAGGCAAAAGAAGAATAAAGAGTAAACTCTTCAAGAAGAGTGTGTACATAAGAAAACAGACAAGAAGAAATCATAGCTGCTCTGAAAACATCACAGCTGTGTGTAAGACTTTTTTATGTTTTGGTGCCTCACAAAGTAGCCTGTAGGTATCCTAATGCTCCCTCCGCAGCAAGGTGTTACGAAATCCATGGATCCATTTTTCTACTACGCCCCACCTTATGAGCAAGCTCGTGGCAGGGAAAAGGGTGCTGTGAAGAGGGACTGTGACTTTACAATCTTCACTCCCAGAGCAAGAGGAGCAGTAACAGAACTGCAGTGAGGTCCCTTCCTTTCACAGGATCCCTCCACCTGCATAACCAATCCAACAGCTCTAGTCCCTAACGTTTATCGGTATCTTCTAGAAGTGCTCAGAGGTAGCAGTTACTGTAGACATTTACTCTTTCTTAAACGCACATGCAGTTGCTGATGGTACGTCAAAAATAAACCACAGCAGATACTTTTGCTATTATCTGTTTTTTTGTCACCTTTCACACTGGGCTCATAATTTCTGATGAAACTAAATAATTCAACTCACGATTGCACAGAGGAGGCAAACACATTCAGGACTAGTAATAACTACTGGAGATGTAATAAGGTGCAAGGTGATTTGCAAAACATACTTGTCTCCTTTACTCTTAGATATGCCAACCAGTTTCTCAATGCCGCCTGCGTCTCGTAAGGCCTTGGCATTCTCCATGTTTTTAGTGATGACTTCATGCAGAGTGCAGCAAATGGCAGTAACGGTGTCATCAGACATGGCCTTGCTTGCCGAGCTGTTGCTGTTGTTAGCGCCTGGCAGTCGGTGGACCAGATCCCTCATGGCATACTTGCCTTTGTTGAAAGAAAATGAAGGGAGAATTCAGAAGATACAGCAATAAAGGGTGACGGAGAAGTACAGGGAAAACATGCAAGACTATTAGCATCATTTGCATCATTGCATGTAATCTAACTGGCTACTGATACCATTTTGGAACAACCCACATTTATACGATTGCATGTTCAAGCATTTCACATGTTAGGGACTCTCTTAATATTCTTAATAGCTGGAGACTTTGGGTATGGACATATCATGCCCTCAAGAGAACGAAACAGACAGTAAAGGCCAGGTAATGTATAAAGATAACCTGAATACCAGAACTTACAGAACTTTGAGTCCACACAACTCATAACTTGTTACTATAAATAAAATGTGCATCAGTTGTTAAAAGCACTATTGTGAATGCAAAGCCAATGATGCTGTTATTTCTGTGAAGGACCAGTTTCACTGTACAAGGTTAATTCTATACTACATGCAGTATTTTAACTGGCTTTATTAGCGTTTCTTAGACTTTACTGCTCAGAGAGGACACAATGTTTTCCACACATTCTTAGTTGCATGCATGGTACTGACCAGAAAGGGAGCCTTTCTGACATCTACTCCTGTCTGATATTTAGTTAGGAGTTACCTTATGTACCAGTAGCCTCCAGAACTTAAAATCTAAAATGGAAGGTGCAATGAATTTTTAAAATGGTCACACTGAACTGAAGACATGAAAAAGAAATTCTGTTGATTATGGTTGAACTCAATGATCTTAATGGTCTTTTGCAACCTAAACGATTCTATGATTATTCCAACTTTTTTCATGTTTAAACAAACATAGATTTCTCAGTAGCTTCTGAGAATTTATATATAGAGAGAGTATAAATGTAAATGTAAATATATATAAATGTAGGGCAAGGCTAGCACCCGCATAGATATATGAGAAGCCTCACACCAGTTATAGAGGGTCAGTATTACAGGAAACTGGCTGCTCTGTCCTGCAATGTCACGAGGACAAGATCAGAGAGGGTGAGGGCCTGATGAAGTTGTTGCTGAGGTCAGTGAAACAACTCTGAACCACCTTCAGTGCAGCTGTGCTAGGAATTTGCATTCAGCAATCACCATGAGTGTATCACGCAGGATGAAAAGGACAGGAAAAATGGGAAAAATAAATATAATTAGTAATCTAATCTACATCACATTTTTTGAATGAATTATTCAGGTATGTTATTGTATATAATATGATAATTTAATCAGATATTATAATAACTTAAAGAAGTTCTGATCAATTAGTATTTATGAGTACTTACTAAAAATCTTATTTCTGAATTCATAAATCTAGTTGTGTGTGTCCATATTTGAAAGCACAGGTAAAAGGGAAATCACATCTTTTAACTATCAAGTGTTAAACTATTTTTATTTCTCACTATTTTGCCTGCTGTGCTAGAAATACAGCCAGTCATTTGGAACAGAATATTAATAATACAGATAAAAGCTAAAATCTCTGTGCTGAAATGTTAAACTTAAAGGTTATCAAATAGATTTTGTGGTAATGTGAGATCTTAGAAACTACTCACTCTATATCATGTAAAAACATTCCTGATTATAAAAATAACATTACCAATAAAATGTGTGCAGTATGATTTTAATCTTACCGGTGCGCTGCAATAAAAGCACAAATCTTGTCCTCAAACATTTTTATTTCTTTGCACTTAATATTTTATTGGTCATTTGCATTTTTAGCTTTTCAGCAATATTATTAATATCAGATGTGGTACAGACTTTCTCTTTCAGAAATAGTTTGTTTGAGCAAAGTGAAAATCTTTTTTTCCCCTACACGTATATGAAACTCTGTTCCAGAACAGCCTGAAATGCTATTTGCATCTGCATCTTTTTGTTCTATGTAACATGAACACATTAATAGTTACTTATCACGTACAATGATTACTTCAGTCTGTGGTGTATAGTAAATTAAGCTTGTGTATCAAATAAATAAACCATCATGCGCTGTAGCTTTTATTCTTCTAAGGTAGTGTCTCTCACTGGTCCGGAGTACGTACAAGTAGATAAATCAGATCAGTGAGGCTTTCTGCTGTACTCTGTACACACATCCAGAACTGACCAATGTTCCTTTTTCCTTTCGTACTTCAATTAAAGGGCAACAGAGCATCTCCCCACCTCAGTCTTCTGGTGGAACCAGATGACAGTGACCATTCCAGTAGCAGCCAAAGACTATGTCCCTCAGCACTGGCTATAAGGAAATCTGGATGGCTGCTCCAAGCAACCATTTTGCTGGAACTGGCCTAGTAATCCAGGCAACATAATATTCATACCAGTACACATGCCTAGACACATAAGACCCTTCTTAAAATAAAAAAGGGCTTTGGAGCTATCAGGAAAAGCTCAGTAGGAAAATTCAAATCAACACAATAAGCATGGGAGACAGGCTTCCTCCTCCCTGGCCTGTCCCTGAAGTGCAGGGAAAGCCAAAACTGCCACCTCCAACATTGCTGCTCACACACGCAAGTAAAGCAACTGACTGCACAGGCAGGCATCAAGGCTCAAGATGTCCTTCCAGATACTCACCAGAAAAAGGTGGCACACAAGCTGGAAGAAGCGAGGAATGGCCACACTTTAGAGTTAATCTAAGTCACTGTTTATATGGTCTTAAAATCTATTAACAAATGTAACTGCTAACACATTTTCTGTGATTTTACTCTTTGAACATTTTGTTAGCTACTTGAAAATATATTTGGGATGAGAAAATCACCTGTCTTAGCCATAAAAAAAAAGTTACATTAATTTAATTTAATTCAAAACATAAGAACTTCTATTGAAAAAGCAGTACCTTTTCTTTAATATAGCATTAAGTCATAAAAGCTAGAAGTTAAGGAATATTCTTTATATACTGTAAAAAATAATCCACAGTAACTGGCCTGTATTCCCAGTGTGTTTTCTGAAACCATATCTAGTTAGTACATTCCTGTACCATATTCACAAAAAAAAATTTCAGTTGCCAGTTAACTTCCCTCATCTCAATTATGTTCCTGCTGCTTTACAATAGGTGACAAGGAGAGAAGAGTCATGTTTTTTAGCATGAACTACAAAAGAAATCCTACTCTAGTTAAGAGTGGTGTAAATGTCAAGTAACGCCAATGAAAGCATAGCTACCGCTACATCAGCCCAACACAGCTGACAACACACGTGATCCTTGACTTTTGCAGTAGTGTATGTTACAATCTGCAGAGCATTTGCTTTTAGAATTTTTTGGGGGTTGTTAAGAACCTCTTCTGAAAGCGGACTGAAATGTATAAATGGAAACTAGTCTTCTAATGTCAGCAAAGTTTTATCTAGCACTACCAGTAGGAAGGCTGGGGAATTCAACTTGCAGCTCAAGAAGTCTCCCTGAGCTGAGAAAGTGAGAATTGATGAGGGTCCTGGGAAGAGAGAAGGATGTATGTGAGAATTATATTAAAAATAAATAGCATTGTTAATTTTTGTTAGGGTTCATACAGAACTGCTTTGATCTACAAATAAATTGATTTTTTATTTGAGCAACGTTACATTATAAGACCCATAACTGATTTGATGCTTTTAAAGAGGATTTACATAATATGATTAAACATAATCACCAGCTTGACAAGGAAAAAAGAAATCATTATTATTTCTTCCATTTCACCCATAAAGGAAAGAAGACATTAATGGGCATAACCTGGGGGCAGTGTCACAGGAAAGGGGCTGTCCTGTAGGTGCTTGGGACAGCATTTTTCTGACATTAAACATTTTGAAGCTATTTTTCTAAGATAAGACTTTCATCACTGTTTTCTATTGAAAGCAGAATTCGTCTATCACCGTACACTAAGTCTTTGACTGTAAGATGATAATGTTTGCTTACTAAACATTTCAACAACGCAGATTTAACACCTTTTCCTTTGCATGATGAAGTCTCATTAGCACCTTAGTACATTCCTCTGTTACTTCATCCAGGAAATTTTTTCCCTCATAGGATCAAACTGATAGCTGTCCTAAGAAAGATTCTGCCTTCAGTAAAGGAAGACAGTAAAAAAACAGTAAAGCAAACTACTCTAGCAGATCTAACAGGAGCAAATTCATCACAGGTAAGGTTCCACTTTTGGAAGTATTTCCCCTGCTATTGCCTTGAGACAAATTCACTGCTGATGTAACCCCATTGACTTCATTTCCATTTTCACTCATCTGTGAAAAATGACTTTGACACATGGGCACATTTAATAAATAGTTGTGGCATGGTTCCTAGTTTGAGAGAACAAGACTAGGAAAATTAACCTATTGAAAACACAAGAAACCTCAAACAGATGTTAATCCAAACTAAGAACCCTGTCCTAGAAGTAGAGCTTTGTCTAACAAAAGTAATACATCACCATTTTCCCCCCTCAAAGATACCCACTGATTCTCATTGTGTAGTTAGATAATATAAAAATAGAAAAACGCCACCATATTTTGTTGCAATGATACAGATACCCTGTTCCAGAACTACTGGTGTCTGTACGTCACAATAAATGTGAATCTTGTTCCTTTGGCTCTAACACATATGCTTTTGTGCATTTTTATAATCCTTGTGTGTTTTTAAGACCATTCAACTTCCGTACTGAACAGTCTTTTTGGAAAGAATATTACTGTGAGAGCTTTTATTATTACTTTCAATCATTATTTAATAAATGTGCCAAAACTGACTTTTTAATTTGGGTGGAACAAATTTTGATAACGAGTCAATGCATTTAACTGAGAGTCTAATAAATTACAGCGTATTCATCACATGATAGCAGTGGCAGAAATATCACTTCTGTATTTGATAAAGAGTTAATTTGTGCACCATGTTTTCTCTTCTCAGATACTGTTTTTTTAAGGTGCAACTGATAACCACAATTGGTACTAGGGTAGCATCTGAAAGTGGCCCTTAGGGTAATTGTGCCAGAAGAACTGTGACCCTTCTCTGAACACTGGAAATCTTCAGTGTAAATCTTGAGGTGCAAGAGTAGGGTGTAAGAGCCTGCAAAAAAAGGATTATGCTTAGTAGAATATGTAGCAAACTCTGGACTTGGACTGCCTAGGCAGTGAAAGGTATTTTGTAGGCATCAGAGTAGCAGTGAATCCCACGTGATCTAAGAGGGTAAAGGTTTGTTAGTTTTCATAGGGAGATTTTCTTCTGCCACTGAAACACTTGACGGGGAAAAACTACCCCAAATTTTAAAGGCAAAATAGGTTAAGAAGTAAGAAATGCTGTCAGACTGAGTCTTTAAGCCAAACGTGTAGTTCTTTTGTGGGACAGAGGAAGCAAACTGAAGAAGATAAAGCGGGGTAATGCCAGAGCTGTTGGGCCAGCAGCAAAGTTAGTGGATGGAAGGAGACAAAGCTGTATTTTTGAAAGCAAGAAAGGTTGCAGTACTGAGGTTGAGACACTTATTCCTGTGAGTAGATGATTACTCCTCAGACTTTGAGTAGCACCAGGAAAGTTGCAGGTGAGTCAAGAACAAGAAATAATCTACCTGACGTGACAATGTTGGTTTATAAAGGAGGACCCCTATTTCAGAAAACAGAGCAGCACAAACTGAAATAAGGGTCATTAGCCACTCCAAAGTTTAATGCCCTCTTGCTCAGCACTGAATGACGTGATTGCTTCCAGGACAGACTTTCCACCACAATCACTGAGCCAGTAATTTTGCTATCCACCCCTATCCATTATATATAGTCTCTAGAATCGCTGACTGCAGCCTACATTGCATGTGAAGGGGCTGTAAATCACAACAGTTTGTATACAGCAACTCTTTCTTCCCTTTGTCTGGTTTGAGTAAGGACCTCAAAACTCCTGGGCTGGAGCCACTGCTTTAGATGCTTCACATTAACCCTAGTCTGCCCATTAAGCTGGGATAATGAGTGCTTTGAGCAGACAACAATGCTGCGTTTCACCTCCCTGCAGGTGTATTTAAACTTAATTTTTAAGACTGTGGAGATAAATTATTTTTGGAGAAGACAGAAAGATTAAAAAATGTTACACACACATGACCTCCTGTGGCTGCAAGCACCCAGGTGCACTTTGCTGATGGCTACTGAGACAGAACAAAAGATCAAGTGGAGGTCTCAAGATTCTCTCTTCCCCTCAGAAAAATGATGCACATTCTTCACTTTTCCACCACCTCTGATGACAGGTAGCAAGATTCCAAGATACAAGATTGGTATTTGATATGGACCACGACAAAGAGGAACAATATCTTCCCTGACATATTGTATGTGACGTGCCATTCATTGGCTTTCTTTTTTTAAAACCTTTTTTATCAAGAATAAATTCAGCGCTAGGTAGTGCAGCACACAAAGCCCTACAGGGAGCAGGAATAGTCATCTTTTACGGTTTCAGGGAAGAAATTGTCAAACTTTCATACAGCGATGAAAGTACGTGAACCACCAATATCTGTGTTGGCAATATCAAATGAGATTTGCTTGTAAAAGAATCAAATATCTAAAAAAGTAATCAACATAGGAGCTTTGATGTTTTTAAAAAGATTAAAGATACTGGTTCTATGATTCTATATTTTGCAAGAGAAAGTTATGGTGTGAGGACAACTAGGAATGACAAAGGGCACAGCCATAATAGGGGTGGAAGAGCAGTACATATAGAAGCTAGTAGCATTAGACAAAGGCCAAAGAGAAGCATTTTGGTATTTTTATCCTGAACATGCCATGGGAAATCACAACTGGGTGCAACGCAACAACTGCTTTTCAGCAAACTGCTTTTTCAGATCCATGATCCTTCATAGATTTTCTTTCCTGTAGCAGCATTTTAACCTTGCCACCTTCCTCCTTCAGCTTCTCTGTTTCCAGAAATGCAACTTTCCCATTTCATGTATTTCCTGCCTTCCTCTGGCTGACCATTTTTCTTGCTTTCAACTCACCTTCTCACAGCTGCCCCTCTCCCCTCTATTACATGATTGATATTTTTTCTTCCTTGAGCTGTACCCCGTCAGCTCTTTGGGTCTTAACCTCTAAGCTTTCATGTTCCTTCGCCATTTCTTCCATATGTGATATTTAAGCGTACATCTGTGCATCCACCCTGTCTGCCAAGCTTTTCCATTCTCTCCTCACATTGGTTTAAATCACCTCCAGTTTGATGTTCAGCTAGATCCTGGTTTTGTCACACTTCTGCATGCCCATGGCCCCTGCCAGGCTCCTGCTCTTTAATGTTCTGAACTAAAGGAAATCTTAGCTAGCTTACAAGCATAGATTTTAAACTTGAAAATACCAGTGTATTTAAGAGTTACTGCTCTTGTACTACTCTTGTTGTCTCTCTTGTATATCTCAATTCCACAGACAACTATCTATTTAATCTACTTTTACTCCTAATACTGATTTTACTCCCCTCTGTAATACCTTCATATTCTGCATTTCTCTCACACAGCAAGACTGTAGATATTCTGGCTTTATATTAGCAGTTATCTTAAAACCTAGAGATTAAAGAACTTCCAGGGCTCTTGAGCTGGCCATAAACTGCTAATTCATACAGCATATCTGTCCCAACTCAGGCTCCAAAGGCTAGATCCATGGCTACACTCTCTGTGCAGAAGCAGGTTCCGTCGGAGCTAACGAGCAATGTATTGAGATCCTGCCGTACATCTCTACCTCTCTGATTTTTGCTGCTGTCTTTTTGGCAATTGTCATGGGATGCAGGCTGCCCCAGAAAAGTGGACTTCCAGAGAAACTAGGTCTCCTTTGGGGGAGTAGATGTTTGCAGCAGAACAGCCAGAAATCTAGTACAGAAATGGACTTATGGGTAACATGGCAGAGTTTGTTTCTTAACAGCACCTCTCAGCCAGCATAGTGGATGGCTTCTATTTTGAATGTTAATCCATGTATCAGATGAGCAGTCTATTCTCTCTTTCTCATGCTGGAGAGGCAAACCAATCATCCAACACAAGCAGCCCAACACAGGGTGCATTCTCTGACTTGCAACTTGGGTTCAGAAGATGAATTTGGGAGGAGGTGTAAGTACAATTTATTGACTGGCTCACCCACCCTGGGACTATAAAAATGAGTCAGTTCAAGTCCAGCTTGACCTGTCTTATCATCTGTTGACCTGATATACCAAAGAACTACTGGGTCCACAGGAGAAAAAATGTCTCTACCATTAAGCTTCTATTTTCACCCTCAGCAGCAAAGGCAAACTGTCATGAACTCACAGATATTACTGCTTTTATGTTGTCCCGCCTCCTCTGGTGAGAAAAAAAGGATTTGGGTGGTGGCTTTGGCTGTCTCCCTTGCAGTCTTAGCTTTGGCAGGTTGGCTGGGAACAAAAATGACAGACTCAGGCTTTACTGTTCTTGGATCCAAAGAATGTGATCTTGCACACTTGAGTTTTATATCCAGAATGAATGGAGTCCATGTAGGCTATCACTCAAATGATTTTCTTTTAAATTCATTTTGCTTACATTTCCTGCAAGGTATACAAACTGGAAAAGGCAGGGAAAGCAGTTGTTACCCTACCTATTGACCCAAGTAGTGCAAATATATCTAATTAATTAGCTTCTTTACACACCAACGGATTTATTTCTCATTTAGACTGCACTGTCATCTTTCCTTTCATCTTTCCACTAGCCCAAGGTAAAAAAGATTCTGCAAAGGGAAGTGATTCCTCAGTTTAATTGCTGCAGGCTAAGTTTTCTGATTACTGGAGCTGGTTTTAGTCCCTTGCTATCCTCTTCCCTGCACCCTGCAGAGAACAGGGCTTTTGGAAGGATGAATTTTAAAAAATATAGTAGTTTAATTAATGTTATGATTAATCAGTGTTTCTAAAGTGCTTTGAAGAGGAAAAGTGCTATGTGAGTGTTGAGTGGAATTTTAGTTTTATCTGTATTATTTTCTGAGATAGGATAATATTTTGTTAATAGCCTGATTCATGGGACTTTAAATTAGGCCATAATGAAGAAATAAGAATGTAATCTATTTTTGGAAAAAATAAGTTTCAGCTTCAAGATCTATGCCCTGATCCAACACTCATTGAAATTAATGAGCCTGTCTACCAATGTCAGAAGGTATTAAATTGAATTCATAAAGTAGTAGCTTTTCTTTTCTACTTTGGTTTTTACTTTGCATCCAAACCAGAACAAGATTCTGACAGGAGACTGATGTAGTCAGAGTGAATTGCAACTAGACATTATCCTGCTTTAACTGTCCATGAAGCAATTGCTATTTATTTGCTACTATTTTTCTTCTTCACTTGTGCTATAATATTGCCTGAAACTAAGACAAATTTTTCCCCACTGTATGGTCTGAAAGATTGATTATTTTTGCATGCTTTTATATGCAGTTACGACAATATCATGGTGAAAGACACAAAAATTCTTATGGTTACACATGTACATTCAAATTATATGAGAAATAAAACCAAAACAGATCCTCATGATATAGTCTTTTATTAAAGATTAAATAAGGTGCATAGATGTAAATGAGTTAGCTTAGTAAATATATATCTTGGTAAAGTGATAGTGTCTTTTGAAAAAAACTCTTCTAACAAATATCAAAACCACTCCAGGTCATACTACAATGTTCGTTCATTCCTTAATTATTGTAATGTTCAAACATTGCTTAAGTCATCACCATGAAAACTCTACATGGAGCAGTTACGATAATTAATCTGTGCATGATGGCAAACTAACAATACTGAGGATACATATCACTACTTCATATTGCTTTAGTATGCACTATACAATAAAATAATTTATATTTAATAACAAAATACTGGTTAGTATCTAAGGCTTAGTGAAACCATACACTAACTTCACAGACATCAATGTCTAGAAGAAGGGAAAAGAAAGGGAAAATAAAAAAAAAACAAGTAAAAGAATAGTAACAGAAAAAGTGCTAACCCTCTAAAAATATTTTAAAAACTTCAAAGACAATTTGTTCATGAAAGTGTAATAATATAATACAGTATTTGTTTTTTTTCTCCAATTTGGAATTGTTAGCAAAGACCTCATGAAGACACAGTGTCCATCTGTTGAACTGCTAATGTATCAGTGTAACTAAAACAGACCATACAAACGTAGTAACGAAATTATAGGTATCTGCATTAGAAATGAGGTCTCTCACACTGGTCACGCAGAAAGTGGACAGGTAGTCAGTATTACTAGGTATTTTTAGAGGTCAATCCATTTTGCAGATAATACTAATATTCTGACCTAGTTTAATTCCTGTTCTTGACAGAGTGGTTTGTGTTCTTAGCAACAGAGTCATTGGAAAAGAGCAAATGATATTGTAGTTTTATACTTTAATTTACCTGAAGCTACTACAATTTAAGGCCTGAATACTGTAGGTATGTAAGCAAGGATATACTGCAGAGCTAAAATAAGCTTTGTGTTCTCATAGGAAGGGAAAATAATGCATCTGATAATTTTCATTAACTAATGCATATTATATTTTTTTTTTTAACTACAACATGACTAGTTTTTAAATTTCTCATAAAAAACATCCTAAGCTCTTGTTAGTTGTACAGCTCATTATTAGCTGTGTTTAAAGAAATTGTGGCAAATGAATCCTAGTCCCGAATCCTCCACCAGAGTACAAATCTTCTAGAGAACAGTTCTGTTTGTGCTTCCTCAGGAGGTGGGAGTCAAAAGGTTCACAATGTGATTTGGTTTCGGGTTGCGCTACTGCTGTTCCTTTCAAGGTAACAGCTCCAGGTGCCATCTTCAGGCTAGCAGCTGATCAAGTCTTTTCTCAGTGGCCCTCAAAGAAACTTTGCCTCCAGCCATCCATTTGAGCTTGCTCAGAATCACTAAATTATTGCTTTTTAAGCCTGAGCCACAGTTGCTCACCTACATCTGACTAACACACAGAGGGAGGATTCTCAGGGCTGTGCACTCACTGAATTTCCTTCTCATACCTCCATGGGGATGCAATTGCCCACATGGCTACAGTCAGAGAGTTCACATGTTACACTTGATAAAGTAGAATTGGTCTCCTTTTTGGAGATGAAGTTGGACAGAGGAGATGCACTTAAGGCAAAGCCCATAACCTCTTAGGTCGTTCAAGTTCATATCTCTCAGACCCCTGCAGCGCTGGCTGATATCTGCTACTTCCAAAGAGAGGGGGAGAATTGTGCAAGTCTTCATGAAGTCTTCTCCTCTCTCCAGATTTGGGGAAAGGAAGAATCTGCCGGAGAGCAGCTGGCTCCCTGGCTCCACATGCCTTATCCTAAATGCTCAGAGTGCTCTGAAAGACTAGGGTGGAATCAGAGTGAAAATTGTACAGGTACTCAGCAGCCTGGCCTACTGCCCTGTGACACGGCAGAATATAAGGTACACTCTGCACTGCAGGGAAAGGATGGGAGATCACGTTTGAAGTGCTAGAAAAGATTTGTCTGAGCAACAACAACAAAAAAACAAAGCAGAAAAACAAATGCTCTCAGTCAAACAGAACAGGCAAGATGTCAGATATAATGTTGACCTCCTAACCACAGGAGATCCAGAGGACAATATTCTGAAAGGTATTTCTTGATAGACTGCTCCAGCGCAAATGATAAATTAGATTTGCAGAATATCATGTGAGAGCAACTGTTGTTGTCAGTGTCACCTTGAAAATTTTTGCACACAAATATATGACTTTGCATATACTCATGCTAATAGTATGCATTTTCCTCTAATTAAAATTAGCATTCTGATTATTTCCTAGAATAATCCTGAGTTATGAAATCCAAATGATGTATAAAACATTTCACTTTAAGAGCACCCTGCGTAGCACCCAATCTAAGAGATCCTGTAACTTTTCGCCTGAGAAGACTAAGTAATGAGACAATTTATTTTTCTTGTCTTATATATCAGATCTACCCAACAGCAGGTGAACTCTGAACACCATCACTGCACATTCTTTTGGTATACGGAGCCGAATTATGGCCTTACGCTGCAAAATCTGTAAACTTGGACTATGGGCTTCTTTCTCATGATTGCAGAAGACTTCTCAGCATTTTGAGAAGAAAAGGAATTTCAGAGCCTCTGCCTTGAATAAATTGCAAGGACAGATGAAAACTAACAGTGTCATTCACTGATTAATTAAATTCCCTATGTTAGAAAGACTGACTAGTCCATCTCTGTCTCTGTACCCCAAAGGACTAAGTGTACAAAACTGAGGTGCAACCATGTATGAATGAGGTGCCTAGCTTAGTCGTGCTTAACTATGGACCTCAACACTCCTGGTAGCAAAAAAAGAAACAAAAATTGATGCAAATAAAAATAATGATGCAAAAGTTTCATAGAACACTTGAGGTTGTTGGGATCCTCTAGAGATCATCTAGAGGATGATCAAGGTAGGGTGCTCAAAGTAGGGTTAGCTTGGTGTTTTCTTATATTTGGATAGAATTTCCTGTATTTCAATTTGTGCCCATGACTCCTTGTCCTGTCACTCAGCATCACCAAGAAGAATCTGGCTCTGTCCTCCCATTAGAACAGTCTGCTGTGTCAGTCTCTTCTCATAGGAGAGATGATCCAGCCCCATAATTATCCTTGAGGCCCTTCACTGGACATTCTCCAGTATGTCCATGTCTCTCTTGCACTGGGGAGCCCAGAACTGGACCCAGCAGTCCAGGTGTGGCCTCAGCAGTGCTGAGTAGAGATGAATGATCACCTCCACTGACCTGCTGGTAACATTCCTAACGCAGCCCAGAAGGCTGCTGGCCCATTTTGCTGCTTGAGCACACTGCTGACTCATGGATTTTTAAAGATTTTTCTTGGCAATCAAAGCAATGACAGGGAATGTGAGACCAGATTTTTATATCTTTACCCTAACTCTCGTCACTAACCTTAAGCCCTTGCAACTCAACTCCTAACCTTTACCCCAGCACCCTTCTCTAATCCCTAACACCAAGCCCTATTGGAAAGCCAAGGACCAAAAGCCTAACTCTTTATCTTATCCCCAGCCTAAACCCTTGCCTTGGTTGTTAGCCTTAAAACGCCATCTGTAACCCTAGCCCTTACTGCTACTCCCATTTCAACCCCTCAACCCACACCCTAACTGCTTACCACAAGCCCTTTGCACAACCCCCAACCCTCACCCAAAGCCCTCTCTAACCCCAAACCCTAATCCCTCACCCCAAAAAGCAAGGCCAACCTCCTTGCCCTAACCCCTATGAAGATGCCCAAAATCCAAGTTCAACTCCTCCTTCTTGGCCCTGCACATTCACCCCAGCTCTCAGGCACCTGTGCCCAGGAAGTGAGTGGATGCTGAGGAAGAGATGGGGGCTGCAGACCACAGCTGCGGTCTCAGCTGGGCTGGCAGAAGCTGATTGGCTAGGGCAGTGGGCAGGCATTTATGAGGTGCAAGCTGATTGGCCAGGGCAGCAAGCCAGCATTGTGAGACGCTCGAGTGTTTTTGCAGGCAGCTGGAGGAGAGCAAAGGAGAGGCAGGCTAGGCCAGGGCAGGGGCTTTGGCAGGGGCTTTGGCAGGGGCTTTGGCAGGGGCTTTGGCAGGGGCTTTGGCAGGGGCTTTGGCAGGGGCTTGGGATCTGGGCGGTCCTCGTGCTTCAGCACTTGAGTAGGCAGGAGCTGCAGGCTGGAACAGGTGTGAGAGAGCTGGGCCAACAAGGGTGGTTTTGTGGCTGTAAGGGGGATTCAGGTGATGGGACATCGATTGTGAGACCACATTTATTAAACCTTTACCCTAACTCTGACCACTAACCCTAAACCTGACCCCTAATTCCTACCTCTGCCTCCACCTACTACTCCAAACTCTAATCCCTGACCTCAATATCATAAACACAAAGTCCAAGCCCATAACAAAACCCAGTCATGAATAATTGGGTAAAGCCAATTGCCATATGGAGTAAAATCAAGAAAACCAATTGCCATAAGAAGTATTTATAATTGTCAAAAAAGAAACCACAAGCTTTTGGTATGATCTTTCTCTCATAAAGCCGAGCAGGAGCAGTGAGGTAAGGCTTCATTTATCACTGTCTCAAGCAAACATTAGCATTCACTGTGTGAGAAAATTAAAGATTTTTGCTCCCATCAGCCATGGTATTTCTGCAGCACAAGCTGGTTCTCAGCTTATTTGACTTAGCAGAAACACCCAATTAAAATTCTTGCCTATGAATCAAATCCAGTGTAAAGCAGCTGGAGGATAATGATGGATCTGATGCAATGCGCTAGCAAATGGCACTGGTCTTCCCTTTGATAATAATGCTAAATACTCTGTATAAATGGCATCACTAAACTCAATGGATCTTAAATACCATAGCCCTACTCTTAAAAAAAACCCCGTTCAGATAAATGAAAATTTTGTGAAAAAAATGAGGGAAGGAGAGAGGATATTAATACTGGCATATCAGCTTTTGAGTGAGATGCAGTTAACAGCAATACCATGCAGTCATGCATTCCTTTAACCATAAGCTCCTTATCTAATATAATCAGCAATACAAACATATTTGCATTCATGTTGTATGAAATTTATAGCACACAAACCATACTGAAAAGATTATTTAAAAATCGTTAATAATCATTAATCATTGGTAAGCACTTGCTTACCAATTATGTGATATTCTAGCGGATATTTCTTAGCCTCCAGATTACTTGACATGCATATTCTTATCTTTGAAAATGTCTGAAATATATCCTCAGTACATATTTATTTCAAATATTAAAAGTAAACATCCTGGAGGATCTCTTGGAACCTGGCCCATTTCTGAGCTATGATATCCTCTTCTGAAAACAAATGGAAGTAGATAAATCTGTCAGTTATGTTCAAGTTCTCTTGTCCTGGAATTATTTTTCCTTTCAGAGACTGTGTCAGATAATGGTCTCCTTATAATTCCTAGAAGTATTTGGTTTTAGATACATATTTAAAAATGTTCATATTAACATCAAGTAAATTTCATAATTAAATTAGGATAACTAAGGCTGGAAAGGACATCTGACGTTTGTCTAGTCCTACCTCCCTGCCAAAGCAAATGCAAAACCAATGCAACGCAAAACCATCACAACAGACTACTGCATATCATAGGAGAAGACTGTTTAAAAAATACATGGTTTATATCTGATATAGTTGACATATTACACTGGATGGCCCATATATTCCCTTTGGTGCTCTCCTGCTAAGAAGACTACTATTCATAACGAATAAGTATTTAAATATGCTGTGTCCCTTCATGTGTACACACACGTTTTTGTCTCTTCTCCCAGTAAAATTTTTAAACAGAATTTTGCCTACATAAAGACTGCAATCTATTGCATTCCTTCTAATATGAATATATTCTGGGAGATGAAGGCAGCAAGACTACGTAAGTGGAAAGATGAGCTAATAAAGAGCAGAATATATGTATTTATTGATAGAACAGGAATGGAAATTAAGATGGTTTCTATGTATTGGTACATGCATATGCTACCACACAGCTGCAGATGCCTTTACAATCCAAATCTCTGTTCAACAGAAACTACTAGTTCATTAAGATCTTAAATTGATCTGTGTTCTAGCTATCTCAAAAACCTATACTACTTTTTTTTTTTTTGACATGCAGTTAAAATTTTATGCTATTTTTCCCACTTTTGTAATTTGAAATAAAAGTCAGTATAAGAGTATGTCCCTGGAAGGAATGCACTGTAAGAGCAGCTGCAGTTTACTCTCACGATGTTAGCCTTTATCATTCCAGACATGCAGCCTGCAGGAATGATGAACACCACAGAAAGAACTCATAAATGAAGAGCAGACTATTCAAAATCATGACAGCAGTAACCCTTGTGAGGTTTCAAGACTTGGGGTTTTTTTTTGGCACCTATTGGTACTTTGCACCTATTAAAATGCAAATGCAGCAATAACATATGGTATATTTGTGTGTTTTGTGGTTAAAAGAAAATATCCTGTAGCAGAAGGTCTCACGGAGGAAAGCTTGTGTACCTCACTTGTCTTGACATCAGTAAAGCCTACAAGACCGGTCTAACATAACACTCTCATGAGAAAGCTAACAGGAACTGCTGCAAACAGGATGAAAAATATTTGGATGGTGCTACTCAGAACAGTTACCAGTGGTTCATCATTTAAATAGAAGCATGTATCATGTGAATTCTATTAAAAATGCATGAAGTAAGTTCTGTAGGTAATGTTCTGTCCTGGGTCTATATCCATCTAGTGTCACAGTCAATGGTATGGATGGTGAAAGAGAGAAGGACGAGGGCTGAAAAATGTTTGAGGACTGGTTTAGAATTCACTTATCTTAATTTAGGAAGATGGAACTCATTAAAGGCAAATTGATAATATTCTACACAGGCAGGAGATTATTATCTGCAGAAATACAGAATGAAGAACAACCCTCTGAGTAATAATTCTGCAGACAAGGATCAGGAAGTCTGAGAGGATCACAAGATAGGCATGTGTTTCAAGATGGGTTGCTGTGAGAAAGACAGCTATACATGAGTGTATTAACAATTATTCCTGGCAGAACATACAGATAATATGTTCCTCTGTTTGAGGAATGTTTGAATGCTGAACTTCAGGAAAGATATTGATCAACTATAGAATGAGTCTAAATGAAAGTAACAAGAATAGCTAGGAAGATGGACCGGACAGACTGCTGCTTCAATAATATATTCAACTACCCTGGAAACGTTCAAGGCCAGGCTGGATGAGGCTCTGAGCAACCTGATCTAGTCAGGGATGTCCCTGCTCCTTGCAGGGGGGTTGGACTAGATGACCTTTGAAGGTCCCTTCCAACCCTAACCATTCTATGATTCTATGATTCTATGATTCTATACTATAACTACTTCTCTTCAATCTGCAAACAAGGTATAATGTAGTCTCTTTGTGGTACTATACTGCAGTGGCATCATTCTTAGTGATTGAATTCATGGATGACCAGATATATGGCACAGAATTCTTCTATTGGGGGCTGCAGGTCATCAAGACAAGACAGAAAAAGCAGAGTCCCTGAACATACAAACTCAGCGATGAGCTGTGTGCTTTCAAAATTATTTGAGGAGAATTTGGAGATTTTGATCGTTTAAGTTGCCAAGAGACTATGGTTGAGTTTAGACTTTCAAACTGGTGCTCAAAGGGCCTTGCAGCACTAATGTAAGGTTTTTTTTTGTAAGGCAGTTGTAAGAAGGAGTGAGTGTTTTCTGAATCTGTTCAGTTCCTTTAACAGCGTGTTTGTTGTGGAAGCTTTTCTAAGGATAAAAAGTGGACTGCATGGTGTCCTCTCTAGAGGATTTGAAAATTGCTGGCTTATCCTGAGGCAGAAGAGAGTCAGACCCTGATTTAACTTCAGAAAGTGCAGGCTTGTGATGTGCTGGAGGAGACAGGGCAAGACTATTGACTGAGGTTGTGTGTACTGTACTGAAGGAGCAGGAGGAGGAGCTTTAATTTGAGGGATTGGTTCATAATGCTTTTCACCAACGAGGCTATCCATTGATTCAGCATTAGTTGGTTTCTGCTTAGAAAAATTAGTGAAATTCAGCTGATTCTGTGAATGTATTGGTTTGGTGTGCTCAGAATGATGGCTGGCAGGAACCTGCGCAGATGGCTTATTTTCAAAACTCCTGTGATCAAAGTATGTCAGCTGCTTTTCATAATACTCTTCCTCAGGATGAAAATGATTTTAGACTTTCACTTGAGGTCTATGTGGTTCTCGGGCCCTGTAAGTATACTTCTTAGATGAAGTACCCTCTTAGCTTGTGAATGAGTGGAATACACTTGTTGGAAGATAATGTAGCGTGATCTTGCAAAAAGAATGAACTGTTTAACTTACTGGTGTGTGGAAGAAAGGAAAAAAAGAGGTCGAAGTGAAATGAGTCAAACGGCAGACTTGGCAACCTGAATCCAGGTCACCAGATAAAAGTCTCTGAATCTCTGTTTTCCTCACATTTTCAAACTGCACAATTCCCCAAGCTCATTTGATCATCATCCTTCTTTTCTTAATCTCCCTGTTGTCTACTCCCTTTCTTTCAGGAGAAGCATAAAGCAGAGACATCTTATCTCCTTCCACTCCTCTTCATGGTCCAGGGGATATTCTTGCTCTTTGTTTACCACCTTCAGGTGACTTGGCAATCACGGCTTCTGGGTCAGCTGCTGCTACTGCCAGACAGAGTAGGTGCCTGCTCTGACTCACCTATCCTGCAAAAGTTGTGCACGCACTGAAAGGTCAGTACTCGAGAGCTCTTTCCAGCAAGATCAGTTTGTGAACAGCTCACCTTGGATGCCTTCTCCTGGGTTCCTGCTGCAATCTAATCTAGTCTGTGCCTCAGGACTGGTAATAAAGAAAGCTCACGTCATCCTAACTTTCAAATTAGCACCACTGCTTCTGAAAGTACTTCCATCAATTTTGTAATAATGACGTGTTTTTTATAATACCTTTTAGCTGTTGATGTCTAGGCATTTTCTGCACATCAATTGTCCCTGACAATGACAAAGACACATATGATTAATCATTCACAGTTAAGAAAACCAAGTTAAAACAGGCCAGTGACCAACTCAAGAAGCCATCTAAGACTTCATGGTTTTCCTCCTCAGGAATGATTGAACTAACTTGGAGAACAAATTAACTCTTCCAACTTCTATATGTGCTTTTGTTGTGTTTGCTTTCTAAACCATTTAATTCTCTTACTTTGTTTACTTCAGTGGCAACCCTACAACAGATCTCTAACCACAGCAGTATCTTATTAATACACCCAGGCTAATAGTTACTGATCTCTAAGTAAGTTTTAAGGCTTTAGAATAAAAAAGGTAATGAAAGAGACAACATTTGATTTCCATAAGAATGTGGAAATGGTTACAACCAAGCTAATCTCTGACTCTTCATCAATTGTTGTCTTGTTTGAAGCATGAACTAAAGGTGCAGTTCTTTTCTCTTTCTCTTTTTAATGACTCTGCCTCAGCTTTGAAGTTTCTGTAAGCTGGGGATAGCTTATCAGAAAAGTTCCAGTGAATGAAAGATGCTTAAATAGGGCTACAAGTGAACGAGATGAATTTCAGTCTCCCTAGGAAGAGGCTGAGCTCTTCAGTGTAAGGCATATACATATTCAATCCCGAGGCAGAAGAACGGATTTAACAACAGTGGATAATGCACAAAAATCCATCCTCAGAACCCCTGTCTCAAAGGCTTTGCTCATGATGTACTCAGTATCTGGGATTGTTAGTGGCTCACAAGAGAGAAGGAGACATGCCCTTTTCTTTGGGGCTTGATTTCGACATAGCAGTGCAGTATTGTACAACAGAGGATAACACCTTTAACTGCGGAAGATTCAATGCCCATACAGGGAAATTACACACGTTGGCTTGCCAGCCTATCTGATTTCATCCTATTCCAAAGGAGCCCGCTTTGGTCTGGCTGAGGAATGCAGCTTATCTGTTTTGTTATGCTAATTTTCTAGTAAGGACATGAAGGAATTACCAAAAACTGGGTGTTTTTTTTTTTTGTTTTTTTTTTTTAAAGGGAGGAAGAAAGGGAGAGGGAGGGTTTGTAGTTACATAGCAGTTTACTGTGGTGCAATAATACTATGGTAGGACCCATGGTGGCTGGATTCTAACAAAATAAAACAACTTCCAGGATCTGGGCAGACATCCAGTATGCAAGTGTGAAAATTTAGCATATTTATTAAATGACCACATTTTGAGCCTCACAGGCACTACTGGGCCAAGTCAAGAGTTTTGCACCCCTCAGGTCAGCCACTCACGTGACTTGTTTGAGTTCATTCTGCTTAACAAAAGTTTGTCTGTAAAGTGAAAGAATCATTTTTTGCTCATCCAGCTCAGTCTCACTGATAAGCCAGGCTGTGCTGACTCACACAAGTGGTTTGACTGTAGATGTGATGCGTTAATGAGAGGCTGGAAGGAGCCTAGGAGCAGGAATATCTTCTGCCACTGACTGCCTCAGGGCAAGTTATCACGTCCTAGGTGAGGGAACTGTAATGTCCTAAACATGCTAACTCAATCAACTGAGAACCTATAATTTCAGAATAAAAATAGAAATTCCACTACTAAAAAAGTGGACTGTTTTATATAATACGTTTAACATGAATTTATTTCGATTAAATACACTTAGTGGAGAAAGTGCAACATTTCCAAAGGACCAAAGTGACTTAACTGGCATCCAACTCCATTTTTCAGAATAAACTATTAGTCCATTTAAAACAGTCTGCTTAGAGCTGATATCATGACGGAAAATAGAAATTTAGTTCTTAATTCATCATCAAGCACCCAAAAACTTTACCCAGCTGTTAACGTGGTAAAAACCAGTTGTACTTTCACTTTCCCTGTCTGCAGACTTCACTAATTGATTTAAAGTAGATCTCACCATTGTTTGACATTGTTATGATGATTACCACCTATGCAGCCTACTCACTCTACCTTAATAATGCTGCTTTGTTACTCTGAGTGGAATCCAGCTTCTCAGGAATTTGATGGAAAAATTCCTTTTAGCTTCCACAAGCATAAGATTAAGCTGACAGCTACAAGATTTTATTCTGGCTGTTGCAATTCTGTGCCATAGTCTGTGTTTTTCAAATGAATGGAGCAGCTTCCTATATGCATGTGTACCCCCCAACACACCTTCCCTTCTTCTTGGTGCAGGTAAGAGGTTTGATTAAAACCTACATACATACAAAAACACACATACATATATATTGTGTGTCTATATTAATGTATATAAAGATTAAGTTAATGATTCTTTATATCAACTGATTATATGATTCTTTATATCAATTTAATATGGGGATAATTTTGCAGATGATATACAGAGGTGAAGTTGAAGCAAGTTACAGTAAAAGACAGAATGACAATGCCTTTGAACATAAGTGTTTGTGATTACATTCCTTACAATGACCAATTTTTTTCCATATATCTGCAATAACTTAAAATTAATTTATTACTATATAATTTAATTATATATCGGATCAGAGGAGAATCTATTAGTCTACATGTGATTACTAAGATTAGTTTAATAATAGACATCACTACCGAACACTAAAGAAACTACATTTATTTCCACTGATTTTAAAGTAACCAATTCCAAAGACAAAGACATTCCACAGTATTTCCCTTTTAAAATCTGCAAGTACAGTGCTTTACTAAAAATGCAACGTTTTGTGCTATTATTGTAATTCCCTCTCTGGTAAATAAAGCAAACTTCTGTGTCTAAGTGAATTTAATGGCAATCATCCTATTAGGGCCTTGATTCCAGAATAAGATGATTTGATTCTGGTCCTTATACATTATCACACTGAAACTGTGGTTTAAAATTTGGTGAAACTTGTCCTGAAGTGACTTAAGTATATGAAATTATGTCACTGAGCTTAAACACATTTAAATTGTATTTATCCACCTCTAGTTTAGGAATTACAGAGTTTACTTTGCATGGCTTGAAGTAATAAACATGTCAGCTAACCCACTTTGTATTCACTATAATATCCTTACTGACATTTTGACTAGATAAGTGGGTGGTACGATGGGTGGAAAACTGGTTGGACTGCTGGGCTCAAAAAGTGGTGATTACAAGTATGAAATCCAACTGGCAAATGTTTACTAGCGGAGCCTCACAGGTGGTGATACTGGGGGCAATACTATTAACATCTTCATTAACAGCCTGAATGACAGGATAGAAAGCATTCTCAGAAAGACTGTGGACAATATGCTGTTGCAAGGACTAGTCAATATACTGGAGGACAGGGCTGGTATTCAGATGCACTGCTGGACACGAACCTCAAAGTTCAATAAAGGCAAATGTGAAGTCCTGCACCCAAGGTGAAATTATGTCCTGCACCAGCACAGGCCAGGGGTCAACTAGTTGCGAAGCAGGCTTTCAAAAAACCTCCAAAACCTAGTGGTGCTTGTGGACAAGTTGAATATGAGTCCACAATGTGGTCTTGCAGCAAAGAGGCCAACCACATCCTGGGCTGTATTAGATAGAGCCTAGCCAACCAATCACAGAAATGATTCTTCCTCTAGGCTCAAATGATTCTGCCTCTAGACTGCATCTAGAGTATCATATCCAGTTTTGGTCTCCCCAGTACAAGAAGGATATCACAATATTGGAACAAGTCTGGTGGAGCACCACAAAGACAGTCACAGAGCTGGAACATATGGTATAAAACAACTGCATTTTTTGAGTCTTTTAAGAGAAGGTTAGGGAGATCTTACTGTTGTCTACAACTACTTAATGGGATGGTGTAGAGAAGATGGAGTCAGGCTGATCTTAGAGTTCCACAGCCTAAGAAAAAGAGACAAAAGATACAAGTTGGAACACAGGAAATTCCAACTGATAAAAGGAAGAGAATTTTTACTATGAGGGTGGTCAAACAATGTAACAGGTTGCCCAGGGAGGCTGAGGAATTTCCATCCCTTCATCAGCTGGACAAGGTCCTGAGCAACCTGCTCTTACTGGACCTCCCTGGAGCAGGAGGTTGGACTAGCTGACCTCTAGAGGTCCCTTTCAATCCCAGTGGATTCAGTAAGACCAAATTCTGTCTACTGTTGCACTGGCAGACTGAAGCCTTCCCTACAAACTGAGAAAGTGAGTTCTTTTTTAAAATGCATTTTCTTAAGTTACCCAGTTAACTTAGTTTTCTGGACTTAAACAGACTAAAAGGACGATCATGCAGTATCCACGTTAATTTCACAATATATGTATCCCAGACTGTTAGCAATTATTTAAGTTAAGACTGCCCACAAAGACAAGTAACTTGAATTTTATTGGTGACTTCTTCCTTGCACTTTCATTGGGATTTATAAAGCACCAGTAACAAGGTAAATTTTATTTCCATTTCTTTCTGTAGGGCAGGGCTCCACAATCTACCAAAAATTCTCCAAATAATCTCTTTGGAGGTGGTTCTCTGATTAAGTTGGTTCAAAATCTTCATTCTGGAGTATAGGAGGGATCATATCTAAAATATTCAATTATCTAGTTTCTTTTAAAAAAAGAAATGTTTTCAATTATAAGTTTTAACAAAGTGCTGTATTCTTTTGTCTTAACCTGATCTTTCAATTTGCACTATGCTTATTACATTTCTACACAAAAAGAATGGGTTTAAGCAGTAATGCATATAAATACTATCTTAGATCAATTCCTGAAGTCTGATCCATCATTATCAAGTATTATACATTACACATATACAAAATTGCAAACTCTACGGGGTAGTCATATCTTTTTCATGTTTGCACAATCTCTTGCATAATGCAGCCACAAGAGGAAGCAAAAGAAAAATGAAAAACATAATAATACTAAAGATTGTATCACTAATACCAGATTTCAAATAACTTCATAGGGATGCCATGGAGAGATCAATGGGGCTTTGAAGCCAATTCTAAGGGTTATCTAAGCTTTCCTTGGGAGGAAAACTAAATTTCTTTATTTTTGTTTAATTGAGCCCATCGAGATACTAAGTACCAGAATCACAGTCTTACCTTATGGAATTATGATAATAAGGCTCCTCAACAAATTGATTATTTCCTCACTTATCTCAGATGATGAGAATTTGTTACCCCTTTGATATTTCGTAACTGTGTATTACAAAACTGTTGCTATTCAACCCCAGCAGTTATAAGCATGAAACAGAAGATTTGATTTTTTTTTAATAATTGCTTGTTAAGCAGGGGTGCAAGCTGATTTAGTCTGAGACCTATTCAACTACTATCCAAAAGAAGAACTGCAGAAAGGAGCAGAAAGCTAACACATAGTGATAGTGCTTCCAGACAGTCCCAGATAACGCCTTTTAGAGATACTACATGCACCTAAAGGTACAATATTCATGAGGAAACACAAAAATTCATTTGTAAAGGCTGTAGCAAAAGATCACTATTCTGCTTTCTGTAATCAAAAAGATATTTGAAGTTTTAATAATGTTATCTGAAACAAGAGCCTTTAACACTACAACCCTAATAAATGATGGCAACAATTAGTGTATGACTTAGGTCTTACAAGCAAGCAAATCCAGCATCAAAGTACTTCATGAAGAAAAATTATTTTGTAAGAAAACAGCAGCATCTGAAGATGCCATGCAGAAACCAACAAGACTGTGTTCCCTTTTTAAAACTATAAAAGACTAAACTAACACTAGGATCACCCGTATTTTGGCCCAGAATACAAATAACCCAACAGAGAAACACAATCACCTTCTGCATATACTGGGGCAACTGCTAACAACCCGCAATGTTGTGTAACCACCTAATGGTCAGGAATGGAAAGAAAAACTAAATTCAATTTCACTGCATTGAGATTTAATTAGAATGTCAGTTGTAAAAATCCAGACATCTGTCCTGTTTCCTAATCTTGCATTCTTTAAACACTGACTCTCTGATATCTTTTACCTTTGTCATGTTTTCTTTTATCCTAGGAAAATGAGACATTTTATGATACAAATGCTTATTTAATGCATGAGAACCATCCGTGTTGCATATGCACAGGTATTTCACTTTTCTGTTAGCTTACATCATGTCAGCACAGTCCTTCTGTGCAGGGGCATAGAAATCTTTTAGGTCCCTGCAACCTGAATTTTCTACCAGTATCACCTTTGTGAAGGGTCTTCAGCTTTTGTCCTTAACATGCTTCTTTTTAAAGCAACCATGACTCTGAAATAAGCAGAAGACAAATTTGGAGACATTGAAATGGTAGTCTTGAGTATGTCTCAAAAGCCACGTGTGGGGAGAGGGACATCGTGTAGCACCACTTCACCTGTCAACATTTAACTCTGGAACTAGGGCTGTATGAGATTTTGCAAGAACAACTGCACTAACTTAGAGATTGCAACGATGTAGATGCACAGAGAAAATTACTATTAATATGACTGGAAGCAATCTATAGACAGCTTAAATTTAATTGACACAAATTAATCTTTTTTTTTTTTTTAATTTTTTTTCCATTTCTCAGCTCCACATCCAACACTCTTTGCAACTAAAGTTCCCCAGCCCTATTCCCAGGGGTATTCACATGTGCGAAGAAAAGGATGTTACTTCCATCTATCAAATGCTAATTCACCTGACATCTTCTGCTCTCTTTCACGGATATGTGTCATTAACAGAAGTTTTAGTTTCATCAAAGAAAAGTGCTTTTAGAGAAAAATTTCATATATGTAATTTCTATCATCTGAAAATTGCTTATGTTGATAAGGATTTCAGGAGAAAAGGTCATTTTTCATCTTACATAGAATAAAACTAGCTCACTGTTCCATGAATTGAGGCTGGTACAGAACAGGTTGGAAACATCTGTTTTGATATGCTTATCTGTTAACGTAAGGCTGTCATAAAACTTGGATTTTCAAAACTACTTTGCAGATTTAGGGTAATTCCTCATGGATTTAAAAGTACTTTAAAAATTGCTTTGTCAGTTTGTCATATTTGCATTTCTACCTTTCTACGTTTTATGGAATATGTGACTGAATTACATGTACTTTTTAGATCAGAACTCTGAATTTTCAAAAGATAAGTAGCACTTCTCAGCATGAGCACACTGAGAAACAGAGGTGAAAATTAATATTGAATCATTTGAAATGTCAATCTCCTGAGTGAGAGAAGTGGATACAGTTATAGTTTAATTGCTTTCTACCTTGTGCAGAAGAACAGAACCAAACAGAAATTGTTTATCTCAAACAAAACATAAGGTGCCGGTTGGGGCACTTTCTTACGTGTGAAATGCACATTGCTGAAGTGAAAAGGCACATCTGTTGGCTGCTTGCTGTTTTTGGTGGTGGTGTTTTTGGCAGTCACGCTGAATCTAGGCATTCCTGGGCCACCTCCACAAGTTTTGCAACTTTTATGACTTGCACTCAGAATTTAATTTTAAGTAATAGTGAACATGAATACAAACTTATAAAACCTATAATAAAGGCTTTAAGGTTTAAAAACCTTTAAAGATTACATGGCATCATTTAAAATTACCACTGTCATCTAGATAAGCTGTCACGATGCAATACTGGAAATGATTCTCTTGAGACTCTGGCATTTGAAATAGAAACACAGGCACTTTCCCAGCCTTTCCCCACTGATTATTCTGCTACAAGGAATAGCTGACCTGGGGCTGGGTTGTAGTTAGTATTTTGAGGCATCTTGGTCTTATTTCATGGAGATTAAAAGTTGTGTGATTCTTCGACTTAGCATTACACTGAAAAACAGATCTGTAAAAGTGGTATTCTTTGTTACCCCAGATCTGAGCCTATATACAGTTATTTCTACTGTTTTGGGTGACAATGAAAAGATGTAGTGCTTTTTCACTAACTGCCCCTGCAAAGTCTATTGAGCTAACTGAAGGGGAGCAGGACAGTACTTGCTCTGCATTATCAGAACAACTTCTGATGGGATGCTATTTGCTTATATTCAGTCACTCAAAAGTTTCCCATTGAGTTTCTGGTTACTTCTCTAGGTTCTCACACACCCATTCCACCATAAGATCCAGGACTTTAGGTGGCAGAGGTAAGTGGGATGAACATCTACAGATGCCGTTTTTTTCTCTCCTGTCCACAGCAGAAGCCTACCCAGTTGAAACACCAGGTTTTTTAGATGGTTCACAGTAGAGAAAAATCCCTTCACATCCAGACAGCCACACTTAGGCAATAGGGAAGTTCAGATGTAAAAGACTTAATCAAGTCTTGAAAATGCTTGATCTTGATTTGGATACTAAAAATGAGAATTCTATTTTGCCAACCCTGTTTTCCACACTAAATCCCTTCACTTGAGAATGTTATTTAATAAGAAATGACTGAGGAAGCAAACCTTTCCTAACCTCTATAACTATCAGGTCTGCTTGTCAGACATATATTTGAGATAAGCTGGAGCAAAAGGTAGTGCACAAGTGGTTGAAGACACATGAAAAGTCAAAGTCTCCTTGACATAAGGCTTTTACACTGTAATGGAAAAAATATTTAATATTTAAATTTTTATCAGTTTAAATTCTCAGCTAACTTATGTATATAGCACTAGAAACCAGAGAGTCTGGACTTTGCCATACAGGTGTTATAAAAAATCAAAGCTTAATTATGTATTGACCACCTTAAATAACATCTTTCTCTTCACTGATATAAAGTAAGGAGCACCAGCTATTAGTGCATGACCATATTTTCCATTTCCCAAATCAACATCCTGATGACAGCCTCTTCTTATTCAGGTATCTGTTTATTGTAATATAGGTTTTGCACAGCTCAACTATTAAACAGAACAAATGAAGTGAAATAAAAACTGACACAAATTAAACAACTTGCAGCATGTATTCTGCCTTCACTTTCTTCTGAACAAATGTCTATGATTCCTGATTAATGCTTTCTGGCATCTTGTGCATTGCGAATTTATGTCAATTTAACATTTCAGTGACTAAGCTACTTTATAAGTCAATTAAAAATTCAATTTCAAAAATCAGCATCTCTCAGATCTTTGCAGATGTATATGTGAAAATTTTGGAAGTGCTCACATTCAAAAAGGAGAGAAAACTGCATGTAGACATTCTAAGTGGGATGAAAACTGCATATTTGATTTAATCATCTCCCAACCCATCCCCATATTCTCTATCAATGTACATTACTAGGACTTAGAATTTCTTATAACTGCTGTTCTTGTAACTACAAAAGTGAACACTCTTTTCACTTGGATTTATTACTAATATTGAAACAAAGTTACACTCTTAAAATGTGGCCATCTTCTAAGACAGGAGAACCTCATGTAGTTATTTATGCTCTAGAAGAGTCACATTCTACTGTGAGAATGCAAATACTTGTTTCTGACGTGTTTGCAGCCTAACAGCTGAAAGGAAACCTTTCCAAATGTGAACCAATATCACACTTTGAAATAACATACTTGACCCTGCTTTGAGTGCAAGGCTGGGCAAGATGACCTCCTGAGGTTCCTTCCAACCTGAATTATTCTGCGCATCTAACAATCCATTAGAGTTGTGAACTCCTCATAAATATTTCAATCAAACTTTCTCAGGTTTAGCAATAAAACTTTGAAGTAAACACCAATTGCTTTAGGCACTCAAACAGATCCACATTGCTCAGGAGATGGCAAGGCCTAGGCTCCGTGGCAATTTATGCATTCTCTAGAATTTGTTCATCACTCAACAGTGAGACAGTAATACAGGGTGAGATCCACTTTATCACGTTAGATAAAATACATCTCTCTCTGGGAGTCTCTCTCTCTCAGTCAACTATAAGAGAGTCTAATACAGGTATCCTATATTTGACACTGAACTTTTAGACACTCAGCAAGATTAAGCAGGTTCCAACACAAATCAGGAAACAATCTAATTGATCTGCTATCCTTGAATTCAGTGCATATCTTAAAATTGCATTAACAACAGATGAGTAGTGAACTGAAAATAACTCAGTACTGACAGCTTGTAGCCCCCAACAGTTATTAAAAAATTAGTTCTCCTACAGGCCCTGTTTCAGGTCTTGCTTCAAAACCTTGTGAAGGTGGCAGAAATTGTACCACTAACTTCACTTATCTGAACCATGCTTTTACAGTGATAGCCACACAAAAAAAAATATGTCTTAAGTACCACAACACTTCAATTGATACCATCAAACTCCCTAGAAACTCCCTAGAAACTCCCTGAACAGACATTTGGGGATAGAGATTAATCCTTTAAAAATTTCTGACTGGGAGGGAAAGAGAGTTTGTCTAAAGTAGGACAAAGGTCTACAGTGCAGGGTCAGATGATCAACAAAAAGTTTCCTAGAAGCCCACAGGACTGTGTGGAAGGTGTTTGCATCAGAAAGCCACTGAAGGTTACTGGAGTCGACTGCAAGAAAATAATTTATCCTGCAAAGATCCTGTTTACTGGAGACTGATTTATTTTTAAGCCTTTCTGCTCTACCCAGCTGCTCCAAGTTTCCCCTGTTTAAAGAAAAAACCCTTATTCTAAGTTAGTGGTTTCTTGCTGTCCTTCCAACAAAGCACAGCTTTAGAGAACAAAAGTCTGGAGGTGCGCTCAACCGTAGGGAAGGCAGTGTGACAGCTCTGGCGCGAAGCAGCAGGCCTGCAGGTAATCCTCACGTCAAAAACCAGACTGCTGGAGGAAGGAGAATAATGCCATATTCTCAAATTAAGGCACCTATATAGTGCTGAGGAATGCAGAAGTGTGGGTTTGTTATTCTACTTCCCTCTCCCCTCTTTTTTTTCTTTTTTTTTTTTTTTTTTGAGAGAGGGGAAGATAAAGGAAGAAGGAAGGAACATAGGGATGACATAACTGCACAGACATCATCAACAAAGCCCTTGCAGGACCTGTGGGACAAAAGTACATTTTTTCTTTCCAAGTGAATGATCAAAAGCAAAAAAAAAAGTGATTTTTGGTCAACTCAGAGGCATCTAGTGGGGCTGGGGGGTGAAGCTAACAGCCCCGTGTAGAAGCTTAGCAGAGACAAAACCTGCTTCAAGGAAGGAAAAAAAGCCTTCCAAAAAGCTTACAGATGACATGATAAAAGAGGAAGATACTGAGGTACCAAAGGGACACACAGACCTTGTGCAGCCTAGACTGCTGAAACCAAAGAAGAACAAAACAGGCAGTATCAGTACTGGGTCTTCTCAAGACCCAAAGCACCACTTCCCTCAGCTGTGGCACTGCTGGGAGAGAGAAAAGGCTGACAACTCTTCCCATGGGGTGCACTCTTGGTAAGTAACATAGAAGGGTACTACTTCATGCAGATGAGGGTTCCAAAAGGCAAGTGGAAAATAAATGTGATCAGGAATGCACCTGGGCAGTATGCCCAAGGAGAAAAAAACAGGTGCTGGATTACCTAGTGCCAGTACCAACTAGGCCAAATTTACCATGTCTTTGAGTGCAGTTTAATTTTGGGAATGAGCAAGATGAATATGCCCACTGTCTTGGCCTGGAGACATATGGCACAATACTAAGGACATGGAACACGCCTGGAATGAAACCCAGGGAGAAGACCTCACTGTAAATAAAGAAAATGCTGTTATGTGGATGGCTCAGATAAAATGCAAGAGAAGCCTGACACCAACCTTCAGAAATGTAACAACACACTTGATAGATCTGTGTGAAAATCAAAACAGATTGGTAAATTCAATGAGGTCTAGAAAGAAACCTCTGGTCATTTAAAAAAAAAGGGTGTCTTTCTTTGTTTTGTAGTTTAGTATAAGTGAGTTTGGATTTTAGCAAACTTTCTGAACTACTTGCCAGACGCCTCAACACTGATTTATGGGCTGCTTGGCAGTAGCAGAAAGAAATATTTCATTCTCTGGCACATTTCAGTACCAATTTGCCAGTCAGGACTGGAAACACAGCACTACTGAAAAGAGAGCTTTACAGATGCATTTAAAAAAACCCCCATTCTACTTATGTAATTTTACTATATATGCAGGATAACAATGCACCTTTAAAAAAGGTTATCTTAAGGGGAAAATTCCAGTTTGTGAGGTAGTTTGTCACCACAAGAATATGATGCACAACCAAAAACTGCAAAGAGTAAAGATAAACAGAATGTTGATTCTGCTTAAGCAGAAAGATGCTTGAGTGACGAACCTCAAGAAGCTCCTTCTGAGTCCTCCTTTCCATAACAACAGCTAAGGCATCTTAGAACACATGGAACTATAATATTCACAAAAATGGACCTCCTACAACATGAGCTGAAATCCTTGACAACTCCAGGCGCTTAGTATTTCTGAAAATCAGCTCTGTGATATGCCCTATTTGCTACAAAATATTCAGGAACAAGAGAAATAATGACCGTTATTAATGTTTCTTTGAAGTTCAATGATGAAAGCCAAAGAAATGAACATATAAAGATCACAGCTGAAATGGTTCAGGAATTATAGTCATGACTTCCCTGTCATATTGGCATTTTTGGACTTTTTTAAACTGCAGCAAATTTGTGTTGTAGTTATGAAGTACAATTCCCCAGAATCACCCCATAAATAACTTAAATCTGAGCAGCACTGCACAGCCATTACAAGTTGGCTACATAAATATCTTTTTTAAAAAAATTAGGTAATTATTTTCAATAGACTTTTTTCCATCTTTTAAAAATTCATCTTTGTTTATATCACATGTTTTCCAAGAATTTAATAAAATGTTAAAATGTTGAGGTTGTGTAAGCTTATTATCCATAACTTACGCAATATTTGGAATGGCACATTGTATTAAGACAGCTCAATTTCACATGTATAGACTTACTTTACTAAACAAAATTTGCATACTTGGGAAGGAAATAAACCTTTAAATTAAAAAATAATAATTGGAGCACAGAAAAGGCAACCATGTATAGTCTAATTAATGGCATTACAAAACATGTTTATACTCTGTAAATTCAACTGTAGAGTTTTTTGTCACGTCAATAAGTAGAGATAAGAGATTACAGAAGATAACTCAGTATGAATGTTGTTTGTGAACCCTGTAGAGGAAGTCCCCCAAATAAAGGAATAAGATGTTAAATAATAGAGGCTGTGGCATGCTGTAGACTAAATGTGGAGGAGGGATCATGAGAGGAAAAAATAAGTCTGTTATTAGTCCAGATTAGATGGCCTGGTACACTTGCTTCAAGAATAATTTCTACTTTAAAATTCCTAGAAAAACAAAAAAAAACCCACTAAGAACACATATGCAGTATCCTGCTTCCTGAAAGCTGAACACAATACATAGAACAAATCTAATTTCATTACAATTTTATAAAAAAATCCTATAACACTAGCAAAAGCTGAACAACCAGGCTGGTCTTGCAGGCAAAGCATCAGTCTTGCATTCAATCCCTGGGCAATCACAGCAGGTTTACACTATTCACCAACCTCTACCTCAACTTGCAGAGCACTGCTGTAATGAAGCACTAACCCTGAGATAGCACTGGATACAAATAATAAAACATTATGATCAAAGTATCTAATTATGGAATTCTGTAATTAAAAGGAGAAGTATGCTGTAATGATAACAAATTAAGAAGTTAGCAGAAATGAATAAAAACATGCTTTTAATGTACAGAAGCAGAAATAATTTTGTCATGACTGTTGAAATAGTTCAAAACCAAGGAAGTGATTGTTTTTCAAAGAGAGAATATTAAAAGAAAAGTTCAACAATCTACAGTGTTTGGATGAATTTAAGCTTAAAAAACTCATCAAATACCTAAACAAAATTAAAAAAAAAAACCCAAACCCCAAGATGTCGGCTTACCACACCTTCAGAA
Source organism: Chlamydotis macqueenii (assembly GCF_036417535.1). Lineage (NCBI taxonomy): Eukaryota > Metazoa > Chordata > Aves > Otidiformes > Otididae > Chlamydotis > Chlamydotis macqueenii. The sequence continues at coordinate 86,350,159 of NC_141557.1, read as the reverse complement.
TTCAGAGGCAACAATGATTTATCTAAATTATTGTCCTCTTCCTTAACTGCATATGTGTTTGTGGATCAAGCATCTCCCAGTTCTCTTGCTGGAGCTACTAATCTGCCCAGTAAATTCCTGGAAACATCTTAAAATCTTTATGATTTATCACTTCATGACCCCAAAATTACTTGCAATAGATAATCTGAGAATCAGGAGTGGCTGCTCTGCTTTGATCCTCGATCTGAAAGATGCAAGTGCTACTGCCAGCCTAAGAATGAAATGCTAAAGCAGAACAAAGCCATTGCTTTTCTTCTAGAGATTACAGTATGACAGATCACAAAGCATTGCATGATGTTTAATTAATTTAACAATTCCTTGCAATATAGCACTAAGCTGTCACATAAAATGTGAATATGACACATTAGAGAAATAATTAAACAAATTATGCTAGAAATGTGAGAACAATTGTTTTCCTTGTGCTCATTCTGCTGCAAGCTGGAAAAAAAAGACCCAAACCCACAGAATATATAGATTGTTTGGAAAGAACATACCTATTAACTCCTTATTTCTGACATCTAAGGCCATGTTTCGTAAAGCTGTAGCAACTGCACATACCACCCGGTCATTGTCTATTCGAAGCAGTTCCACCAGGATTGGCAATCCTTTTTCTTTGCGGACAGCAGCACGGATATACACTGACCACTGTAAAGACACAGGGGAGAGCGTGAAGAAGAAAGTGAGAAATCCACTACAGAAAGCAAGGCATCTGAGGTTATAACAGATACAGAGTAATGGATAACAGAAGCATGTGAATGCAAACTCAAAAGAGGAGAAATAATTGCATTTATGATGCTAGGCAACCACTTGATTTGGCAATCTGCACTAATTTTTTATTGTGGCGGAGAAATTAAATGAGGAATTGACTTTACTCCTAGCACATCTGGTTACATTTTTACAGCTCAAGTCTGCAGACCACTTGCTTTGCATCAGTATTTCCTATGCAACATCTAATGGTGCTTGTTCACTGCTAAACCAACAAATTTTATATTATTGAATATGTTTTACAAAACATGTTCAAAAGGCCTAAGTATTTGTTATTACCATAAAAACATGAAAAATGCTGTTACAATTTCTCTTGTGATTTTCAACTTGTTCAGAAGGAAAAATGAGGACAACTACATATCTGGTTTTGATAGCTGTAGTGGTCCGAACTGGAAGACTATTGCATAGTGAGGAGTTAGAGATTCACATGAGAGCTGATCTGTGCTGTGCCATGGTGCATGATAAACCCAGAATCCTGTAAGCATCTCCCACTTGGCAGGTGGTCATGACACTACTGGCATGCCCTTGTCTTTATCTCAAAGCGAAGCACCATGTTCTCATGTGAACATTCTTTTTGTCTGACAGTAGAAATGATGAATAGAGTTGTTTACTTCTATGAAAATCCTCTAAGAGCTCTAAAGACTATCATGTCAGTGAACTTCTCCATGGATGGGATCTGTGCAGTGCACCGTGATTAGGAGATCCATCCAACAGTGCACAACTTGGGGTTCCCAGTATCTCAAGGGATGAAAGATTAACTATGCTATCCTCTTTTTCATTTCACTGTTAGCTCCAGAAATTGGCAAAAAAATGTAAACAAGGCCAAAACTGTGACCTTGTGGTTTTAAAATCTATGCATACTCCCAAATTTGGATGTTTGGACACCTACAGGATGGGCAGCACAGTCTGCTTCAAAACAAGCCATCTACTAGGCATATATTCCTTCCCTCATCCTGAACTCTTCTCTGAAATTTCCATAAAGTTCATGTTTGTCGTAGTTCAGCCCCGATCAGGACCAGACTACGCAGTCTCTCTCTCACTCCCCCCACACTCCGAGAGAACAGGGAGAGAAAATATAAGAAAAACGGCTCGAGGTTTGAGATAAGGACAGGGAGAAATCCTTAAAGTTACCGTCACGGGCAAAACAGACTCGACTTGGGGAAAACTATTCTTTATTACTACAAACAGCAGGATAATGAGACAGAGAACAAGATAACCTCCCCTCACCCCTCCCTCTTCCCAAGCTTAACATTATCTCTACTACCTTCCCCTCCCTAAGCGGCACAGGGGGGAAGAGGGAATGGGGGTTGCGGTGAGTTCATCATACGTTGTTTCACGCCGCTGCTTCATGGTTGGGGGAAGAACTCCTCACATTCCTCCCCTGCTCCGTTGTGGGGTCCCACCCCTACGCCACAGTCCTTCGCGGAACTGCTCCGGCATGGGTCATCTCTTCCATGGAGTTCAGTCCCTTCCGAACAGCTGTCCCAGCGGGCCCTCCACGGGCCACAGCCGCCTTCAGGCATCCACCTCCCCGGTGTGGGGTCCTTCACGGGCTCCAAGTGGATCTCTGCTCCTCTGTGGACCTCCATGGGCTGCAGGGGGACAACCTGCTCCACCATGGTCGTCACCACAGGCTGCAGGGGAATCTTGGCCAGGAGCCGCATTACTCCTCCCCCTCACTTCTGAACTGACCTTGATGTCTGCAGCCGTTCCTCACAACAGGCTGGTAGATGTCTCTCAGGATCTTTTTTACATCTTATTCACTTCTCATCTCCTCTCCACTTCTTACAGCCAGGCCGGACCGAGTCGGGCCCAGTCGGCCACCTGGCGAGAGGCCAGAGGGTGAGGCCTGCAAGGCCCATGAGGCCTGCGCCTCCCCCTCTGCGCCTCTGCCCCCACTCAGCTTCTTCACATCTTCTCTCCTCTCCTTTTTTTTCTGTTCTCTCCTTCTTAAATACGTTATCGCAGAGGCGTTATCACAGGACATTCTGCTACCAATCGGCTCGGCCTTGGCCAGCAGTGGGTCCGCCCTAGGCCCGGCCGAGTCCACTGAACAAAGGGGAGCGACTTCTCGCAGTTTCCTACAGAAGCTACTACCTTAGGCCCCCCCTCACTAAACAAAACCACGACAATGTTCATGCTCCTCATACTGATAGCTGAAAGGAATTTATTGAAGCAGAGCTCCTCCCTCCTTTAAGTGCTGTGCCATGGATGCTTATCCTGCCATCACATCCGAGAGGTGGAGACAAAGTTCTGGAAGCCCTTAGCCTTTGAAATATTTGAAATATTTCAGAAACTATGATGATAAGCCTTAGGATTTTCAGATCATGATGATCCTTTTCTTTTGATAAACCTTCCTTAAAGAACAGTTAGATCACACCTTGAAGAACAGTTACATTGCAATGGTATTCCTCCATAAAACAGAAAGAGGAAAAACAAATTCCACGAAATAAAGCATTAGAAAATGATAAGCATGCTCACTGTCAGCAGATCATGCTTAACCTCTGCATGTGGCTTCTACCTACCACAGCTGAAGTGCTTATTTGAAAAGCTAGCATCTGTTTATACTATAGACATGTACCCTCAACAGCAAAAGAAATAATATATTTTATGGTAACAACCAGAGATGCACAGACAGGGAAGGCCTGCATTGTTGCAATATGTGGAGTGCTAATTCATTCCAGGTGATGTCATTCAGGGGAAAACGGGAGTAAGGAAAATAAATCATTATTTAAAGAATATTATTTTATTATTTCTCCTCTGTAGTAACTATGCATAACAAAAGCCATCTGGTTGGACTTTGCTGTAGACAAAAGTGATAATGGTTATGATAAGCTTTCATGTCAGGAAAATGGGACACCGGGTTCTCAGCATCACTGAACACAGTAACCTAATATGTCTAAAACATACATGTGTCATCATTTTCTGCAGCAAAGCAAATAGCTCTTAAGTGAGAGAAGAAGTGGTAGCAGGATTCTTGATTGATCTTAGAATCATAGAATCATAGAATGGTTAGGATTGGAAGGGACCTTCAAAGGTCATCTAGTCCAACCCCACTGCAAGAAGCAGGGACATCCCCCACCAGATCAGGTTGTTCAGAGCCTCATCCAGCCTGGCCTTGAGTGTTTTCAGGGATGGGACATCCACTACCTCTCTGGGCAACCTGTTCCAGTGTTCTATAACTCGCATTGTAAAAAATTTTTTCCTAATTTCTAATCTAAATCTACCTCCCTCTATTTTAAAACCATTATCCCTTGTCCTATCACAACAGGCCCTACTGAACAGCCTCTCCCCACCTTTCTTGTAGGCCCCCTTGAGGTACTGGAAGACCGCTATCTGGTCTCCCTGGAGCCTCCTCTTCTCCAGGCTGAACAGCCCCAACTCCCTCAGCCTGTCCTCATAGGAAAGGTGCTCCATCCCTCTTATCATCTTCATGGCCCTCCTCTGGACCTTCTCCAACTGGTCCATGTCCTTCTTATGTTGGGGGCTCCAGAACTGGACACAATATTCCAGGTGGGGTCTCACCAGGGCAGAGTAGAGGGGGAGAATCACCTCCCTTGACCTGCTGGCCACGCTCCTCTTGATGCAGCCCAGGATGTGGTTGGCCTTCTGGGCCGCAAGGGCGCATTGCCTGCTCATGTTGAGCTTCTCATCCACCAGCACTCCCACTCCTATTCTATGCTTTCTCCTCTAGAACCAGTGTACAGAATGATCATCAGATAAAAAACTAAAACACATCTTAAAGATCAGTGAGTTTAATTGAAAGTATTTGCTGAATAATATTTTTGAGTCACCATCCCTGGAGGTATTCAAAGAATGTGCAGACGCAGCATTTCAGGACTTGGTTTAGTAGGCATGGTGGTGTTAGGCTCACGGTTGGACTTGTTGATCTTGGAGGTCTCTTCCAACTTTAAGATTCTATGATTTTATGATAACACCAAATTAATCTTTCTAAGCTTCCTCTTTTAATAAACATGTATTTACCTGCCAGCTAAACACACTCTCACCTGCAGCTGGGAGTACCCAAAGCAATAGCTCTTTGCACTTAAAACCACTGTATTTTCTACACCTCTCTCAGGGCAGGCCTCCGCTGTGTCTGCTGTGTTTACAGAGTGGCTGCTGGAGTGAGAGTTCATGGTAGCAGTGAGACTATTTTGAGAAAGCAGTGAACCTGTCTGGCTGAGATGAGAGGTCAAGCTAGTAGACAGTATATTGAAAGATGCTGTTCGTTGTGAAAGTACATCATAGATGTAGTGCCTCCAATATGGATTACATGGGGAATCAGTGGGGTGTTTTTTAAAAAAATCTTAAATCTGTTTATTGAATACCAGAGAGAATCTGAAATGATTTTATAGATTATTCACTATATTATAAAAAATCTCCATATTATAGCCTCAGTAAACAGTTTTCCTTTGAATTTTTTTTTAGTCAGTTACCAAGGGAAAACAAAAGCATTTGTTTTGGGAACCCAGGTTTACAACTAACTTCTTGGATTGTAGTATTTTCATCATCCATTCCAAAACAAAAGTCTAAAAGAAACAAATTAAGAAATGGATTTTTTTAACCCTAGGGAGAGCAGAAGACATTGTAAGAGAACCAGCAAAATAACACAGTATGAAAGAAAAATGTCAACCTCCTTACTGAATAAATGACATACAAGCCTTCAGCATCTGTAATGAACCAATTACTATGATCACAATAGCAAAAAACAGAGCTCCAAAGTTTTCATAGGGGAAAAATTCAGATATAACGTTTTGCAGATGCACATATGCACACACATACATAAAACAACTGGAGAAAGAGAGAAAAGTATGTACGAAACCTCTCCTCTCCCTTGTGCGTTCCTGAATGCCATCCGCTTTGGGAAAAGTTCACAGACTCCTCAGTGTGTGATTTGCTATCATTTCATCTGTGTTTTCAAGTTATGCACCTTCGGCAGAAAGATAGAAATGTCTATTCATTGTTTCAACAGTCTCCAGAGAACCTTCCATGTGGAAAGTGGAAAGAACTGCCTGTGTCTCTTTCTTTAAGCTGCCAATTAGGACAAGTCTCTGCAAGCAATTATGCTACGCTGTGTGGATTTCAGGAACGCTCAAATTGAGATGCCTCAAAATGGCTATTTTATTCTCGCAGAGAATGTAAAAATTGATTTGCTCTTGCGTATACTGATGATCCTTTTGTTTGCCTAAAGCCATCGCGAAACGCGCCTGAATTTCCACACTGCAGGTCAATTGCTAATATGAGCTTACTGAAGTATAAAAGGGAAGAGATGAAAAATCATAAAAAAAGAAAAGAGACAAAGGGTTTGTTGCCTAGGTAAACGAGGCAATCTGCCAATATACCTAATCATCCTGTTACTCCACAAATCAGTGGCAGTGTCAACGATCAAATAACTGTTCAGTTTGTAAAGAGAAAGGGCTCCTATGGGAACAGCAAACACTTTATAGGAAACAAGGAGCCAAAACATAAAATAAAATATTTATTCTGGCATGAGATTGCAGCTACAGTATCAGAGACAAGCACAGGAGCCTCAATCTGTTCATGAATACTCTTTACAGATAAATGAATTCAGGGGGCATAACTACTATATATCACTTTGAAGGTATCTAGTACATCTCTACGTCCACTTTCATTAGTAGTTCCCTTTTTCTTTTTGTCATGGTAATTAAGTAGAAAAATACAGTAAACTGGAAAATTATTTTTTTAGTTTGTCACAGTTATTTTTATAAAGGACCCTTTCCAGAGCTGAATACCTCTAGGCATTAAGATTACATTAGGCTGAAACTCAACAAAAGAGCAATTAATCCAGATAATTTGCTTTTCCAGAAAAATTGAAAAGCATTTAGCCAGTTAACTTCTTTTAATGTTTCATATGTTTTTTATTGTTCTCTTAAGAAGCATCATGACAGGAGACTGAAATAAAAAATGAGGACATTTCCATCAAAAAATGAAAAAGAAAAACGCCCACCAAAATAAACCCACAAAAAAACCCGCAAGGAATATCAACAATCGTATACACTTGATATTTTGAAGGGATTCACATTCCCACCACTGACATCAGTGTTATTGGAGTACCTCCAGAATATTTCACCATCATATACTTCAGTTTTGACTAGAATTTGCATTGTATTGGTACATTCAACCCTGTGACTCAAGTACTATTGAGATATTGAATACTAAGGGGAATTGCTGAGACATAAACTACAAAATTAAAGCCAAAACAGGACAGTAAGCATGACAAAACAAACTAAATCACTGAAAGAACCAGGAAGATTAGAGAGACTCAAAATTTGCAAGAAGAGGCTTAGAAAGGGGCTGTCTACTAACAGTAGTGGAACAATAGATCATGGAAGAGAACTGCATGTTGAATAATCAAAGATCAATAAGTAATCGAAGATCACTATTCCTCTTGGTCTGATCATACTCAATGTAATACATGCATCAGGAAAAAAAAAGACAATTTTTTTTTACATTCCGGTTAGAAAATTACAGATTTACTTTACTCAAATAACTCCACTGGGATTCCTGTGAAGTCACACAACTTGCCAGAGAGCAAGGCTCTGCAAACTTGGTTATCTTTTTGCAGTTTCTGCAGAGTGCAAACATTTTCCAGGGAGCTCTTGCTCCCTGACTGCAGTGTTTTGTTCTCAGAAGCGATCCCATCTGGTAGGCCACCCCATGATGTCTGGGTGTTTGCAGCAGCAGGTCTTGCTTCTTGAACACTGTCCTGTCCCTTGAATCTTGTCTTCCTTCCTTTAGAGCCAATACATTTCTCTGTATTAATTGACACTATCTCATCTATAGGTGGGATTCCACTGAGCTAAGAATTCCTGACAGAATAATGCACTGGTTATTTAAAAAGTTTGCCTTTGTTGATTAGGTGATGTGTTATAAGCAGTCTTCTCTATCCTATCACCTAAGAATTCATGATATTGGTATTTTGGAATAAATGAATGTGAGCCTTTTCAATGTAATCTGAAAGACCTCCTCCCAGAACAGCCCAATGAAGCTCCAAAGGCTTAATATGTAAATAACTAGAGTTATCAGAAAAGTCTGGCAAGGAACTCACAATATGTCCTTGCCTGATAGGAGGAAGATTGATAACCTAGATGGCTGCTGCTTTAGACAATAATTACCCATTATCTGCAAGTGTCTGGATGGTAAGGAGCTTGAAACTCTTTCCATACTACTCTTTGAAGTTGCTGCACTGACCTTGTGACTGAATCAGTCCCTTTTATGTTTTCAGTTTCCTTATCTAATAATTTACTTAATGGAACTCTTGCTCTCTTGAGACTCAGATTTCTCTAGGATGGAATTAAGAAAATAAATGTAGTTACTTGTCTAAGGAACAAAGACCAAGATCTCATCTAGCTCAGGCCGATAAGATCAGGCCAAGGACCCATAAACCCCATTCACATGGGTATTGTACCTCTTGGGGATCAAAGGCAGGGACATTCAGTTGTCTAACCAGAGAGTCTTATCATTCCCTGCTGAGTATGATCAAACATGTAAGTGAAAGGAAAGGAGGTAGAAAGAACTAGCCAAGGAATGCTATAGCCTCACACAGTTGGAAGACTTATACAGAGCAGCACTTGTTCCTGATGTTAAGGAGCCCAAAGAACTAACAGACACTCAGGAAAATGAAACTGGCCACCCTGTCATTAAGGCAGATGAGGGAAGTTTGTAAAGCCTGAAAAGCAACTGGGACAGAAGACTGGGCACACAGAATGGACTAACGAAGACCCAGAGCAGGTGTGCTGCCTGTTCTAATGTAAGCCATTACGTTGCCAACAGAAGCACAGCAGATCTTGTTTCCTGCTTTTAAAAGATACGTATTACCTATATAAGTTATGAGAGCATTTTAAAACAAAACAAGATCACATGAATGAAGAAACTATTTTTAAGGGTTTGACAAAACTAAAGAAACCCTACATGCGGTGACAACACTGCGTTTTTAATGACTTGTAATAGAAAATATAAAATTGTTGTTGCAGAGGCAATGGGAACAAACTGAAACACAGGAGATTTGCAGAACATCAGGAAATGCTTTTTTTGCTGTAAGGGTGATTGAGCACAGCTTGCCCAGAAAGGTTGTGGAGGCTCCATACTTGGAGACATTAAAAAAACCATCTACATATGGTCCCGGGCAACCGGCTCTGGGTGGCCCTCTTGAGCAGAGCACTGGACCAGATGACCTCCAGAGGTCCCTTCTGACCTCAGCCCTTCTGTGATTCTATGCGTTCACAGTAACAGGTATTGTAGAAATGTCTCTGGCAGATAAACTGACATCAGCCTAAATTTAGCTGTCAGATACATACAAGATAGACATAGTACTGTACAGATATCCCAGTATCTCCTTTCTTCCTGAGAGAGAAATTTTGTTCAGAAGGGACATAACCTTGGATTCTTGGCATTGTTAACTCTAGGACATTTTGCACATAACTTTTTACATGCTCAGTAGATTTCATGTATTAATAGCCTATTGACCAAGGTGAAAACTAAAAAGAACTTGCTACTTTTATTTCCACCATCTAAGGAAAAATATTGATGCCAGACTAATTATAAAAAGATCTATAGAGATTTCCTTTTACAGGATGAGTCTTGTAATTTTACACCTCGTAATTTTTTTAATCCAAGGTATTAAAATAATGATATGAGGCTGCAGAAAGGACTTCAAGTTTGAAGTGTGATAGCAAAAGAAATTTCTTAATAAGCAGGCAGATGTCCTCAGAATAGAGCTGAGTGAATCAGCACACCTATTTTTATTTGTGCATTTGTGCAAACTTGACAAAACCCAAATTAAGTGGCCAAGAAAACTAACAGAGCTCCCAATGGAAGTAGATACATAACGGGAAGCAGAGTCTCCACTGCTCCCAAAGGCCTGTCTCAAGCCTTACTTGCTCAGGAAATCTCCAGCTAAGCTTGATGAGTATTTGCCTAGATTTTAATTTTGTATTACTAAGTAGCTTCAAAATACAAGTTCATATTAAGTAAAATTGGAAAAAGTCTACTTTTGGAAAAAAATACATCTCAGACTGGCAATGAAAGCAACTAAAACCAAAACCAGTGGTCATACTTTTAATGCATTGCTCCTTCTGCCTGTAGGAAGTCTAGGATATAGTGAAATTTCCCTGGTTATGACTTGAAGGGAGAAAATATTTTGGCAAGCAATGAGCCTCCTCAAACAGAAATCTGCCCAGCCCAAGATAGCAGCTGAGTTCTGCAGAAAGGGGTAGGTGCCTGCACGTATGGCACTGACAACCTGAGCCCGGAGGCTGTCAGGTTGCATGCGTACTCAGATAGTGTACGGCTCATGATATCAGCTCCATCAGGAGAGGGTCATGCAGTGACCAACTGCTAGTACCACAGGCCACCGCATAAAGCAGTAGTCAGACTCTAAACAAAGTGGTATCCTGGCAGCGATGTGGAAAACTTTAATTTGTCAATTCTCCCCCAAAGGCTAACATATTTGACATATATATTGTTCCAGAAGGGCCATTCATATTTTGCATAAATGCTTTGAGTGAGTACATGGATTAAAAAGGAAAGATATGTGAGGATATGTATGTATTGCCATGGAAGAAACGGGTTTGCTTTCTTTAGATTTCAGTACCAGTGTCTTCCCTATCTAATGACACGGTGCAGAAGAGCGAGATGAACGAACTTCCATGCTCACCTGAAACAGCCTCTTCCAAAATGAGTTCTGCTTTGTATACAAGATGTTAATCTCTTCTTCAGAACCGGAATATACATCAAAGTCAAGATACACAGATGTGATCTATCCCAGGTTAAATCTTTGCATTGAAAAAATCCTTCCTCGCACTTCCGATCAGTATCCTGTTTTACTGGTAAACTTATGTTTGGATCTGCTAATGCATTTGTCACCAACATGCTTCTTTTTTGAGTCATTATAGATTGTTTCAGTTCTAATGATAATTGTACAGATCAAACATTGTATTAGTGGTTGTAAAAAAAAAAACAAGCGGACTTTGCGATGGGTAATACATGGCAAGACTTTGGTCCAGAGTGTTTTATCTTGAAATAGAAAAATTACATGCAAATACATGTATGTTACACTTCTTTTTTGTTAGTACTTGGCTTTAGATAGAATTCCTGCAACTGTAACAGTGCTAGCAATGTCCTGCAGATTAAGATTTATTACGTGCATGTGTTGATTTTATGTGTATGTATCAATGAGAAACTATATTGCCTGAAATAATTAAAACTTTCATCTGCTTTCAGCTATTAATCCTTAAAAATATGTACTGCTGCTTTCTTTCTGTGTTTGAAATTTTTGAAAGCAGTCTAGGGGATTGAGACACATACCATCTGTTAATTCTAGTGGCAGACATTTATCTAAAACCCCTGCACCATTTTTTATTTAAAAAAAAATTATCCAGGCTTCCTTTTAGCTGCTCATTTTCCCTTCATAACGGCATTGGCTAAGCACTGCCTGTGTTAGAAGTGTTACCTCTTAGTCACCAAAGAGGATTAGACAGCTTTATACCAGAGGAACCAAAAAGGTGAAACAGCTGGGAAGGAATTATGCAAGTATATCAACTACACTGTATTTTTTTCCAGAAGAGACTGTATCTTCAGAAGCATGTGAGCATGCCTGGTGCACTGACTGCCTCATGTATTCTGGGATTCCTCTGGAATTAAAAAAATGCTAATTGGAAAAAAAAATGCTTTTGCTATTAACATTAATAGCAATAGTATTTATTTTAATGCACTTTGCTCTTTTTCTCTTTCAGTCTATCATAAAGTTGTTCTCGAAAGATTTCAAATAAAAAAATTCTCATTCCTTACACAATTACAATTTCTTGGAGGAACTAAAAAAATGAAAATGTCCCTTAGGAGTAACCTCTTGTTTTAAGAATTCTCTATCTTTTATTTCAGTCATTTTATATCCTGAAGATTGCAGCAGTGGAAAAAAAAAAGAGGTCTAAAGGTGGAAACATCAATGCTTATGCAATCCCCAAAGAGGATTATTCTCCTCACAAAAACAGCTAGTATGAGATGTGAAATTAAGGATATTCATTCTGTGTCTGCACATCACTTGTAATGGAACTGGTGAATCTTCAGAAAAATAGAGCAACACAAGAACAACTGAGCTTTTCCCATGGTATCAGTGTGGATAGCATTAAACTTCAAATCAGTCTTTCTAACCCAGCACTTGTCGAAGAGCTCGGCGGAGCCTTCCTTCCTCTTGCCACCACATACTTCTGCCAACTAAGGGATGACAGATACACATTTATTAGAAACAGAGAAGGGGCGTCACTTGTATTTTATCACTCCTGTTAGTCCTGGCAAATACACATGCACCATTTTCTCATTTGGACCGGGGCTACACCCATTTCTAAATGAATAAAACACATTTATTGTGTTTCTTTGCCAGGACTACACAATCTGATGTGGTCTATAATAGAGTAATAAAAGTATAATGATTTTCAGGCACAGTGAAAATAGCACTTTGTAGGATAGAAATCACTGGACAGATACTTTTGTTACTCATTTCATATGTCAATGAATGCAATAGTCAAAGGCATTTTTTAAGGTTGGTGGGCTCAAAAAAAAAAAAATCACATGCCTCTGAAGATCTACTGAGTGTGCCAACTCAACTTCCAATAAAACTTTAAGGGAAAAAGTAAGTTATTAGCCTCATGGCTAACACTTCAAAATGAATACCTCATTGAATTGATATCTACATATCACACATCAATGCCCGAACGCTTAAAAACCAAACAGGATACTTTCTGAGACCTAACTTTGATAACTGCATTTCCCTATATATGCATGTTTTCATAGTAAATGTGAAAAATTCAGACTAAGAATTAACTTAAAATGAAAGCACTATCTTTAAACAATAGGACTAGATAGTTAGTACTTTCACCCAATCAAACCAGTTTACCATCAGGAAAGCGCCAAAGGGATTGCCCTAAAAAGTAAAATAGGCTCAACTGTTATCTTGAATTTTATTGATTTGTTCTAAGTTTAGAAATATTTTCAAAATCTAATAAATGAGTTCTTGAGTTTTTTCTTGATTCATTGCAAATAATACGAGACAGAAAAATGAATCTATTGATTGTAACTAAAAAGGAGGATAAGCTGGAATAGAGCACCTTGATTGAGCATTTCCTTGCTCATTGTACATATTTAATCATATTGTTGACACATTTTAATAATGTCTTATTTTATAAGAAAGCAGATGGTAAGATTACTTGTGTTGGTGTCACATCACTTATATCTTGCTCTGTTCTTGCCTGGTTTTTCTTAAAAGACTGAATGTCAGCCAGTTTCTGCAGTGACAAAACAATATGGTTTCATTTGATTGTCACAGATGATATTTTTGGCTCATTTTTCATGGCTCTGTCACCCCAGATTCACAAAGACGCTGCTTCTCTTCACTTTGATATTGGTTTTCAACAGCAGGTTTTCATACTTGACTTGACCAAGGTGATTTTCACTGCTGCATGCTGAGTTGTCCAATGCTATGACTACCTGTATCAGTTCAGAGGACTTAAAATACTATCTCAAATTTGACTGTAGATAATTCAGTGAAAACAGTGGGTTATTCCACTACCAGGAGCATTCAGATACATTTATATCAACAACTTACCGTCCTCTAGAGGGGTTTTCCAAACTGAAAAAAAAATACATATTAGGTTAATACTCCTACCTTCCAGCTCCCAGCAGCCAAATTCTGCAGTGCCCCTGCTGCCCCCTCCAGCGTGTCTGGATTTGAGCACTCAGAAAGAAGTGTGAGGTAGGGTTTGACTATTGAAGGGTGCCACAGCATCTGGATTCCTTTGGGTGGTTCTGCACAGTCTGGGAGAGGTCCTACGCCATCCCACTGTTGGAAAGTACAAATCAGATTGTCAGGAAGGAACAGTGAAATACTTGACAGTTCCCTCAGTTGAAGCTATAACATCTATGATGTCTGCTTATGTGAATGCACCTGCCCGCAAGCAGCCATTCTCAATTTCAATTTCAGGATATCATGTGATTCTTCATAGAAAGGCTCAGGAGTGACAAGTCTTCTCCAACAGCTCAACTTCTGGCTTCTCACTGGGCAAGTTCTGGAGGGGTTCAGCCATACAGCCAGCCAGCCGTATGGTCTGAGACTCCAATGTAGTAGGCAGAACCATCTCACAAAACAGACTCTTCTTCTCATCACATACAGAGTTTTGCCACGAAAATAACCCTAGTCTGATATCCAAAGTGGGTAATATTAACACCGGGACAACAAGCAGGTTACTGCACAAAACCCACTCCTATGAGAAACAAACTTTACTGAGGGATAGCAGTGACTGGGCTCTCCAACGGAATGCACAATCCTTGCACCTAAGCATGAAACATCTTAAAAAGAAGGTACTTCAAGGACTTCTAACACTTTTTTTAAAAAAAAAGAAAGATGTGGAATGCACTTTTAATAATGTTTTAAATGTGATTTTATCTATATATGTAATGTATATATTTTTATTTGCTTTGAACAGATAAAGGGATTTAGAAAATTCATAGCCTTAATACCAGTGTTAAAAACAAGTCCCAACGTTTTATACAATCTCTTTTCTAACACCTCTGAGATGTACAGATTGCACGATATGACACAAAGTAAACCTTTTAACACCGTGGGTTAGAGCTTACTGTGATTATGTAGATAAAAAATGTGTATCATAACATTAAACATCTACTAGACATTCAAAGAAAGCAAAGGCCAAATTAACTCCTTGTTTAGATCTGCAACAGTTAATTTTCCTAGCTGATTTAATTAGTTACAAATTACAAAACACAATGATACTTGCACTGGGAAAAGACTTAGATTCTCTTATTTTCAGGAAGCATCAATCATCATTTTATTTAAGCTAACTTTAAAAATCTACATATAATTTAAGGGACAATCAATCAAGTCTTATCTAATAACAACTAATACAGCTTAATTTTAGCACAGTTTTACTAGATTACTGACAATAAGAATCCTGAACACTATTTTTTTTTCCTAAATTAAAGCAGAAAAAACCACCAAAATGGGAAGATAGCCATTTAATCCACATGAGCAGTTACTCAAAACCAGAAAGCTGCTCAGATATGAAACTCACTGCCCTGGACAGAAGTTACCATCGTTTAAAAGAACCGGCACAGCAATAACTAGTGGTGGTTGAGAAACTACAGGAAAACTGCTTTCTGGAGAAACAATTCCTTCCAATGACACTACACTAAGGCTGTGCCTTTGAATTTTTTTTCACACATTTCTTCCTTTAAACCAATAGGTTGATTTCACTGTATGTGACTCAGTTCTTTTTTCTTCATATAAATCACCATCCTTGCCAGAAATGACTTCTCATCAGCTCATAAAAACTACATAAAAGCCTGCTTTTTATTTTAACTCTCAGAATTCACTCATTTGCGCTGTTAGAATTTTTTGGAAAGCAAATGAGAAATGTGTCTTGCAGGTCACATCTGACCTCATAGAAGGCTTGGGCTTTGTACCTTAGTAAGCCCACTAATGAACAACTTGTGTTGTCCAAGGGCACAAATTCAGGTCTTCATCCATCTCATTCCAATTTGCATGAATTATGGACACATTATGCAACTGAACAGTGTTTGCACAGGGTACTTATATTATTTCAGGGACAAAGTATACATAATGTAGCAAATGTATCAGATGGACCAAATACATTTTTGGTACACATGTGTAGATATAATTTTTTTTTTAAACTCAGGTATTTATAATCCAAAAGGCTGCTGAAAATCAGCTCATATAAAGAGGTGTATATATATTCATGCTGTGCACTAGAAATGATACCTGCAGATAAATTAATATTTAATGTGGTTTTGCCATTCTGCCCAGTAATGAGAAAACATTAAAAAAAAAAAAAAAAAAGTGTGACAAATTACTGCATTTCCCTGCCCTTCTTGCTACTTTCAGCATGATTGTATTAATTTATCACCAAATGGGGAGGAAGGTGTTTTTCTCCAGACGTTGTGATGCCTCAGGGTCCTTGTAAGAGTGATGGAAGTCTTTGGTACCACACCTGCATGTACAGTGAGGGTGCAGTAAATCTAGTGACACGCATGCATGCAAGACTGCTACAGGTCAAAAAAGAAGATACTGCATCGGAGATTTTCCTGATCTTCACCCATTTATTTTGTATTTCAAAAACACAAACATCAATTGCCTGAGCAAAAAATATATTTTCCCCAAAACAATGCTACAGTCCATTTTCTCAAATGGTGTTTAAGGCATGGCACAAGTTGCTTTGTAGTTCACATTGCTCAATATTAATGATCCAAGGCAGCGTGCTAAACAACTCTACCCAGTGAATTACTGGAACAGTTACTGTACTGTTGCAGACCATCAGGAATGATCAGTAAGGTCCATTTGAGATGGACTGTGGATGTATTAGGAGTTTCTGAAAAAAAAAAAAAAAAGAGGATGACTGCATGTAATTACTCTTCCTAGCTTATGCTAAGGAGGAAAAAAAAAGTCATAACCAAATATTCCTTCCAGGCTTCCCTCCTTCAGCTGAAATTACCCACATATATTGTGGTTGAAGCTGACAAACTGTTATGTGGGTGAGATACAAATCTCTCATTTCCTGAAACTGATGCAAAGAAAGGATGAAAGTTAAGAAGAATAAAAACCTGCACAGAAAGATCTTTAAGAACAACAGACTTGTGAGAGCAAGATTACTCTAATAAAGCTTCCAAAGTTTTCACATTACTAAGGAACTTTGAGAGGAGAAAAAGATCACTCATCGAGATGCTCCCCCGTGTCGCATAACAGATTATCTATCACTTTCTTTCTCACTTTAATGAAAGCACATCCATGCTTATAGCGTAATTGTACTGAATACCAGGGAGAACTTCAGCTCAGTAACAGAAGTGCACTCTCCATATTTTGTTTTTTTTTACTAACAACCTCAAGTTGGTGGGGTTTGTTCTTAAGAAATATCACATGACAACAGGTTTTCCTGTGATAACACAACAACAGAGTTTTATTTTCATTTATTGAGTATTTTCCTTTCCACTAGTCAGAAAAGAAAATCTAGGAAAAAAAACCCAGCAATGACTAAAACTATCTTGATCTCTCTCCAATTAGCCTAGGCATTTGAGATGGTCTGACAACACTGTAGCTAAGCTCTTTGTAGCAGCAGTGACAAAATTTATATCAGCAATTAAACAGTGCTCACCAAAAGCATTTTTGAAACGCCAAAGACTTTTAAACTAACAGGCCTCCTAAGAGAACAATGATTTCTCACCCTGCATATCTTAGTGGCTGCAGCAGTCTATGTCAGCTGTCCCTTGGCATGTCAGTCCAACAACCTCTTTTGGAAACCTTTATCCAAGAAATGTGTTAGCCAATGCTGTCAGAAGCAGAAATCTGAAGTTAAGCAACAAAAATTCATCAAAATCACAGAGCTTGCTTTCAGGGGTAATGGGAATCCATGCATCTGATACAAAGGAGGCAGGAATGCCACTATTTAAACCAAGTCAAATTTCAGTTTAGATATCAAGGCCTAAAAAAAGGTGACAAATACAAATGAATGTGCTTAATGGCAGAGACTACAGGACAAAAGTGAGAGAAGGAAGAGCTGATGTGGTTCAGCAACACATAGTCCCAACAAAACTGGGCAATTTTTGGATACAGTTTATTGCATAAATAACGGCAACCTCCCCAGTTTGATGCAACAATGTTTACGATTTTGGGAAAGGTAATGCTTTCAAAAAATTCCAATGTTTTGAATCTTTATTACTAACCTGAGATATGAATAAATTTAATTTACAATTCATATTATATATTACACTAAAATATTAGCCAATGCCTTTTATTCAACTTTTAAATATTATTACACTTGGCTAAGAAAAATTATTTCATTGAATTTGTGAATTTTGTCTTTACTTAAAATCAGATCTCTCCCAAATAAAAGAGGATGGAGTTCAATCCAGGAGTAACAATCTTTGGCATCTCACTACATCTCCTCACCGCTTCCCTCTCCATAAGAAGCTGAAGCTAATGGGCTTTGCACTACATTCCATATATTGACAAATACAAATTATATTTAATAACCCTGTAGTTTTGGCTTTGAAAACAATTTAGTCATACATGATACTGAGAGATTCCCAGGGTATATGAGATGTTTCTGTGCAGGAAGGCAAGAATTTAGAAATGGTTGCTAAGAAGCTCTGTAAAGAGCTGCTCAAGATCATTGATTTCTTGCTAATCAACACTTGGTAGAACCACTTTGTGCAAGACAAAGAAGAAGTAGAAATAATATCCTTCGTAAGCAGAACATACTGGCAACACAGTCTTTCATCCCTAATCTCAGTTTAGATTATTTGCTACGCCCTGAAGATGCTGCCATTTCTCTGTTTCTGTGCTTATTAATTTGGTATGGCTTGGAAGAATATTGACATATACTTGGTAAAACAGTAGTCTCACCACATGAAAAGGCACACCTGACAGCTGTATTTTTTATTCTTTTTGAAATATTATTGCCTTAAATCTGCTATTTCACCTGGATAGAAAAATTTACAGCCCACTTAGCAAGCATGCTGAAGAGGTGTGCCAGTCAATTCATAATGGTATATAGCTTGAAGTGTTGCTGTTATACCTTAAGGCTGCTAACAGAAGGTGAAAGAGAAGGTCAGGCTCATTTCAAAAGTGCCACTTCCAATTAAAAAAAAAAAAAAAAAAGAGATTTTGGGCTAGATTCCAGGTTGACAAGAATGATCACAGGTAGCGAACTCGAGAGGAACATGAAGCCAAGAAGTTACTCTGCTTCTTAGTGAAGAAAGGAAAAGAAATGAAATAGTGCCACATGTGTATATAATGGGCTGCATAACAAGAAATAAAATAAGGATTAATGACAACTCCCTGGCTTTTTTACTGAAATTGGACCATACGTCTTATTTTCCCTACCTGCTTTTTGTCATAATCCTTGTTTCTCTTACAGCCCAAAGAATAAACCTGTTGTCAGCAGTGAGCATACCAACAGCAGTGACAAAATTTTCTGTAGTGGGAAAATTAGTTTCCACCTGAAGAGTGACATGACAGAATGCAGAGAGGTCAATGTCTATGATGTCCTAGTCAGAGATTAAGGCCTCTATAGCTGGAGAGCTTTGTGCAGTGAGGATTCAGTAATAGCCGATCACAAGTAAGCAGCAGAGAGAATATAACGAACAGCAGTGACAGCAAGGAATTACAGTGGGGTCTGAGACAGAAACAAAGTCAAGTGAGTCTCATTTACTTTTTCTTAAGTCTTTGTAGAAGTTTTGCTTTCTGTTTTTCCATACATAATACCAATGTTATAAGTGGCTTTTTTTGCCAATCTTCAGAAGGTTTGGGTCGTCTTCTGGCATTAAGCTTGCATGACAAAGCACATGCCTCAGGAACCTGTCTAAGCTCTGTTAAACCATGGAAGAAAGGAAGGATTGTGGGCTCTTTTAACACCACCCACCTTTACTCTGAAATGAATAGAACACTTGTTTCCTGTGATCCTAAGTGAACTCCTTAAATAAAGTAATTTAAAAGGCAATACTAGACTTAACTATGAACTGAACAAACATCTCTTATTTGATTTCAAGATGTAGAGAAATTGCCATTAGTATAGACAGCTAATGTCATTAATGGAAAAAAAAAAGACTCCAATTTGTTCTTAAAAGGCCTTTCAATGAAAATAACATTTCATATTACTACTCAGTTCTGTTTTTCTCATCAAGCAACTTATGTGCGATCACAACTAAAATATAACCTAGAGAAACAGGGATAATTGTTTCCTAAATCATTAAGCAAAGAAATTTACATCTACTTTACTTTTACAGAGAAATCCAATGAGAAGGTGACTTTATTGTTAGAGAAGGTTTCTCCTATTTTATGGTTTAAGAAATAAACTCCCCATCTATGTTTGGGAATTTCTTTTTGTTAAGTATAGAAAACTGTGACTTCATCCACATCTACTAAAATGATACATCTGGTATTACTACCCAATTACAGTAGTTTTGCTACTAGTAGCTTTTAGATAAGTTGTATAGTTTTATTCAAAAATTAAAGACCACCCCATAAATGCCCATATCTGTTACTTCAGAAGGAGTTCAAGAAAATACACGCTCGAGGAACTAAATGAAGGACTAAAGAAGTATACTGTAAAAGGAAATTTCAAAATCGCGTTCACTGAAGTCTGAACATTTCCCCCCTCCACTGTTTTGTAAACCTTATCCTCTGAGGAAGACTGAGGCAGTCAGTTTTATTCTATGAGAATCCCGTGCACTGCCAAAAAAAGAATGATACTTATACCCTCAACACGTATTTTCTGTGGAAACATACAGTGTAGCATGCTGCAGAACTAGAAACTACTCCCTTGTAAGAGCTGTGACACCTCAGTAGAGATGTGTCTGTGCCCCGTGCTTCACGTAACAGGAAAGGCAAAACTCCCAAGTATTAAAGGAATCACACAGGTAACGACTGGAGTTTCAACTCCACTTTGTGTATCTGTAAGTGACAACAATAACGAGCCTAAAGAAAGATTTTTTTTTTAACGTTTTTGAAGAACTTCACTAACTAGGTTTTTATTGTCTAGCGTGAACAATCTATTGGAAGTAGAGTGAAGCTCAATGCTGTCTCTCCATGGGGCACCTGAGTAACTGACTACTTCTATATCTTTCTCATTGTCTGCTTCTTTGAGGTTTCCTTCCACAGGTTCCAAACCCGTGGTGGTGTGCAGTGCTTTCAGTGTTTCAGATGTTGTAAATCTTTGCATCCTATGACAATTCCGCAGGTATGTCTTGGTTATTTACACGTAAAACACTGTCCATCATCAGCGTAATCTTCAGAACTATAATATAAGATATTTCAGAGAATAAAAGGTTCCCTGATGAGGCACTTAAAGGAATAAGCACTCTAAAAATAGCATCCCAAGAAGTGCAGGAGATCTGTTCTGAGGGACAGAACAAGCAGCAGGCAACAGCTTAAGCACTGCAATTGAAAAGAGATTATGAAAGGCATTACCTGGAGAAATTTAAAAGTCTTGCAGAAAAACAATTAGATTACTGTAAAAGAATATGTGCATGTGCAATATACAGGGCAGAAGTCAGCACACAGGGAGACAATGTATGGTGAAAGAACATGTCAAAACTTTCTCCTGCAAGCTGCAAAAAGTGTTGATGAGCTTAGTTTAGATGGGATGAATTCTGACTAACCTGAGGAACCCAAGATGATACTGTTGTTAGAGACTCTTGGATGGAGAAAACCAACCCCAACAAAACACCCAAGAATACTGACATTTCTTGACACACAGAGAAATAGTAGAGTATTCCTGACTGTGACATAGGCAAGAACATGATTTAGGTTTCCAGTTAGTCTTACTTTTTAATAGTAATGAACATACTGGAGTCCTGAAAAACTACCAAGAAAATGACAGAGTCAAAATTTTTTCTGTTACTTAATTGGACTGAGTGCTTTCCAGAAAGAAAGCCAACTCAATATAGTTGTGTGCTCATGTTTGCAAAATAAATGGACAAAAAAAATATAACCCTTACCTCAAGTTTGAGTTCAGTGTCAAGCTCAATGCTATTAATATAAAGGCACAGTTACCAGAAAAACATTCTTCTGTTTTTCTTTCCCATTTATGAGAGCAAGTTGGGAGAGCTGTTTCTAGCATGGTGATCTTGCTGATAGACCTCAGTCACATTTGTTTTTAGTAGCATTCTAGTTAACCTGATAACGTATTTTAAAATGTTTGGTATGGTCAACAACAGTCAAGGATCACAGGGTGAGAATAACAAACTCTGCAGAAGGCTCACAATGCTCCCTTAAACTCTGAACTGAATAACAGCCACAGGTAAGAACTGGTATATGGCAAGATAGTGTAGGCTGTCCAGATTTAAAGGCAATGAGATGAAAGAATAAAAATAATTAGAAAGATATTTCTAATTTTTTGTAAAGCAAAGCGGTCCTGTGCACCACAAAATGAGTTCTGGAAAGAGTAAATTTATTTCCTTGTCTCAGAAAAGCCCAGTGAACATAAACCTGAAAATAAGTGTATGGTTCTACTTTTCTTTGGCTTTTAAAAATTGTATCAAACCCTTCCATTACACAAACAGAAGCAGATCTGAAGAGACCTTTACCATGCTCTGTGCTGGTAATGAACGCTCATAGAAATAGACAAAAGATA
Source organism: Chlamydotis macqueenii (assembly GCF_036417535.1). NCBI lineage: Eukaryota > Metazoa > Chordata > Aves > Otidiformes > Otididae > Chlamydotis > Chlamydotis macqueenii. The sequence continues at coordinate 86,328,182 of NC_141557.1, read as the reverse complement.
TCTAAGAGCAGGCAGAAGCATGTATATAAAGGAAATCAGCCAAATGACATTAGTTCTTTGGTCTGGAGGAGGAGAAAGATCTTTTACAGGAAATTTCTGTAGTACAGAAAAGTCTGACAGGAACATTGAACCAGTCAGTGGTACAGAGTTAAAAGTACAAACCTGAGATCCAGAAATCACACAAGGAATACAAAGGAAAGAGTTAAAAAAAGACTTTATATAGTGTCTGTATGTGCACACATGTGTGTTGGTAAACAAAGCATCAAAAGAGAAAGGTGAGCTGCAGTATGACCCATTCATATCCAGACATGCTACTTTTGTTTCTGCACTTTGAATACCTGCAAGCGTGGTGTGTAGGAACTGTTAATTCAGGAACAGAGACGATGACTGCTTTGCGGGGTAAAATTAGCTTCCTTTGTCACTTTTAATCTAGATGTAGCCTAGTACAGGAATCCCAACAAAAGGTCATAATAAATTCAAATTATCTGATGACTGTAGTGTTTAACTAGAAGAGTAAGTGAAATTACAGTCTTACTAGGCATGAGTGCTGCATCTTTCAGTACCTGAATCTTAGCTTGTTAATGTTCCTGTAACTTTTTCACACTAATACAGTTTGCTTTATGAACTCAGGAATATTTTCAATACTGGTTTACATCATTTATGCAAATACTCATTTGAGTAAGCAATTACATGCACAGAGTATTTTCTTTGAGGAATCTGAAACAGAAACAAAAAGCAATGGAAAAGACCAAGTCTAGGAAGAGGTGGAGAACTGCCTGCTGCCAGCACAGGTCATTTGAAGAAGTTCATAAATCAGTAGCCATTGTCATTGCTATTTAGCGTGTGTACTGATCCAACGTGTGTCTGTCAATATTTAGTGTCTGTACTGATACAGTCTTTCTCCGTAACATCATAGTCAGCATTCCCCAAATTTTAAGTTGTTAATGGGAAAATAAGGAGATAAATACACTTTGAAAGTCAATCCACCTAAAATAAAACCCACAGCAGCTCAAATAACTTGAGGAAACTATCAAGACTGTAATTCTCAACCTTTGTTTGGTAATAACATTAAATATATCAAAATAGGCGTGCTTTAACATTCACTCATATTACTTGATTCAGTCCTGTATAGTTTTCTCACAACACACAGAGGCACAGTATAAGATTAACTTTGAAGAAATAAGTATAAAAATGTAAGCCTGATGTTTGCTTGCATCAAGGCCTCTCTACACATAGGTGGCTGTGTGGAAGTACAGCGTAAAGCACATGCAGATTACATCTGAATGTTAAGACTTACACTTTTCATTATAAATTACTTCCTTTAATAGACTGAGCAGTTTACAGTATTTATAGTGTTGACAGCGTACCCATGAGTACAGCTTCCAGGTGCCACCACATAATGTGAAACTTTCTCAAGCAAACGTATTTCCTCTTGTTACTCAAACCATACTCTGCATTAATCTCTCAGCTAATTAACAAAAGGCAACAGTTTTGTATATTATGCATCATGCACTTTATTTCTAATATAGTGCATTAATCATTTATATTTTAAGTGATGGGCACTTCAACCACTTGCAATGCAGCTGTAAGTAACTTCCATTACCTGATCTTGTGATTTCTTTTTCTTCTTCTTCTTCCCCCAGCATCCTGAACTCTCTGCGTCTTTTCCATTGGCATCACCACAGAGTAATCCATCAAGTTCGTCTGTTCCCATCTGCTGTCCCTGAGATGTTTCTGCAGCTAGCCTGTATGAGAGGTTCCTCAAAATGCACACACAGTTTTCAACGGTCTGAAATGTGTGACAAAAAAAAAAAGAACAGAAAACAAAACCAGAAAAAAAGTTAAAATCCTTCCCTTGCTCACTCTGTATACAAAGCAGAAGAAATACCATCGATCTTTCCACATACATTTTCACACCACAATCCTTGTCTGCTCATTTCTGAGTGCTCCTCAGGTAACCATAGCTTAAGAGATTTAGAAATTTTTATGGAAAGAAATCAGCAGCCCGGACAATATTTTTTGCACAAGTTTTTTTCTTGTCATTCTGAAATTCATGCCAAAGCCCCATGTGAAACTGAAGCCATGACAAAAAGTAATCAACAGAATCTGAACACACACAGAATGTCAGCAAACTCCACCTCAGTGAACAGAAAATACTACAAATAGAAAATGGCACCAGGTTGTAGGTTTTTTTGTTGGTTTTGTTTGTTTTGGGTTTTTTTTGTTTTTTTTTTTTAAACAGAAATAAAGGTTATTTCTGGCATCAATTCCATGTAAATTACCAGAAAAATGGAAGCTGAGTTCTGTTTCAGAAATACTTGTAGCATGAACAGATGATGTTTCTCAAGTCCCAGAAGTAAGACCAGAAATCTCACAAGTCTTGTTGTTTTTACTGCTTCTAGTAGGGCTGCAAATAACTTGTAGGTAGCCTTTCCCTTCCATCCATTTGTCCCCCTAGTAGGTTGTGCCTTCTGTGGAAGATTGTGGCAGGAATCCAGAAATGGAATGAGACTCAGCCAAGGAAAAAGATGGCACTGGTAATCAAGATAATTCTGCAAGTCTAAAAGAAGCTCACTTTAGACTCGCTTGAAGTTTACTCATTTAGTTGCTTTAATTTGGTTTGACTACTCTTAATGGGAAGGATATGTGCTTAATTTTCTGGAGCCAGGGAAAGCATGGTTAGAAAACCCAGTCGGTATCTATCTATATCTATTTCAGCTCTTCCCAATGCTGGATGGAGATAAAAAAAGCAATAGTCACTATCTCTGTTGCTCCATTAACCCAGAATGGAACGACTGTGAGGCTTTCGGCTCAATTATACTCTGCCACGTTCAGCAGTGAGGCAAACAGATGGGGCTTCATTTACTTTTATATACAGTAAGAGCTTATGCCAGCTATGCATTTGGCACATGGTTTTTGAGATGATATTAAGTTCCAGAGATTATATTGAACACTGAACTCAGACTTATCTAGACAGGATTTTTAATCTAGTTTTTTAAAAATATAAATGGAATTTCACATTACACTTGTACTAATTTGAATTCTCCACCCAAATACGTAAACACATGTAGAAATACATATGTAGAAAATGTGAAACTTCAGTGTACCTTCCATACCTCAAAGCTTTGCAAATCTCATAGTGATTGTAAAATGTTTGCTACTTCTTTTGCTTCTCTTTAACATTTCCACATTTGATTTTTATTCACTCTTGCTAATATTTACTTCTGTACATCCATAATATGCTGAAGCTTTGCATTTGGTGATTAGGGTTCTGAATTTCAATTCTCCTTTTTATGAATAACAGTTTTCACACTTAAAATTCTCATTATGTCAAAAACAAATTAGCTAAGTCCACCTCAAGGACATTACCTCAAACTAAAAATTGATAAGAAAACTCCCAAGCCTCAAATGCAACCAACACCTTCTTCACTAAAATGATCTGGTACAAGCCAAGAAAGCTGGTTCTAGTCATGCAGCTGGACAGACTTCACTCCTCCTTGACTTCTAGCTTTGATCTTTCATAGGTCCTTGTATTACTCATTCCTATAGATACTTTTCAGTTTCATTGTAAGAGGACTAAATACGAGTTCAGTAGTCTTAATAGATCAACTGAAAATTATTAACAGTAACTTTGCCCAGTAACTGTGTCTAAGTCACTCACTTGTAACATTTCAACGTGAAGTATCACAGTTTGTTCTTATTAGACATTTATAAGAAACACTGCTGCTAAGATCATAGAATAGTTAGGGTTGGAAGGGACCTTCAAAGGTCATCTAGTCCAACCCCCCTGCAAGGAACAAGGACACCTGCACCTTGATAAGGTTGCTCAGAGCCTTGTCCAACCAGGCCCTGAATGTTTCCAGGGATGGGGCCTCCACCACCTCCCTTGGCAACCTGTTCCAATGTTCCCCCACCCTCACTGTAAAAAGTTTCTTCCTTATGTCCAGTCCGAATCTACCGCCATCTATTTTACAACCACACCAGGCCCTGCTAAAGAGTTTCTCCTCACCTTTCCTATAAGCCCCCTTTAGGTACTGGAAGGCTGCTATAAGGTCTCCCTGGAGCCTCCTCTTCTCCAGGCTGAACAGCCCCAACTCTCTCAGCCTGTCCTCACAGGAAAGGTGCTCCAGCCCTCTCATCATCTTTGTGGCTCTCCTCTGGACTCACTCCAACAGGTCCATGTCCTTCTTATGTTGTGGGCTCCAGAACTGGACACAGTACTCCAGGTGGGGGTCTCACAACAGCAGAGCAGAGGGGCAGAATCACCCACCTCAACCTGCTGGCCACACTTCTTTTGATGCTTGTAATGCTGCTAAGATTCACACACTCTTAATCTCACCAACATAAGGAATGACTCTAACAACAACTCTGCATGCACTTGGTAGTCCTCCATCCTTTTTCAGAGCCTGCAAGAGTGGGGATCTGTTTTCCAGTATTTCAGTTTTCAGTCAGTAACAGTATTACAGATTATATAACAGGGCAATCTGTCATGGCATTCGGAAAACAATATTTTAAAATAAAGTTCCATTTTTGGTTATAATAGCACCACTTTTAAAACTAGATTAAAAACACATTGAGCCAGCTATTTAAATATTTAATTTAATTAAAATTACATTAACAATAACAGGCAAAACAGAGAGCTTACTGTGCTTCTTAAAATTTAGCCTTTTTAAGACTAAAACAATCTTGAAATCAGGTGGATCACCTACAAAGAAACTGCTGAAGAAGCATCCATTGAGCTGTGAGATGAGGCATAAACTGCCTTCCTCCCTCCTTCCTCCTCCATTCACCTCCCATTCTGCTCCAGTGAACCCCCTCTAACTTCTCCTTTCTGTTAGGCAAGCCAAATCAGGGAGCTTTGAAACAGTCCCTGGTTCAGCTCTTCTGGAGCTAATGAAGCTAAAACCAGCCCCGTGTTTGAGGGCTGCACCGCAGGAGGTGGCAGGCTGCAGAGGGCAGCTAAGTTTGCTCTGAACCCTACTGAAGCATGGTGCCTACCTTGTGGGTGGGCCTCCTCCTCATCACTCTGATAAACTTCTGTTAATGGAAAACTGATCAGAGACTAATGAGTTGTGGGGTTTTTAAGGATTTTTTTTTTTTTTCTTTCAAAACACAAAAAGATGCAGCTATCCCAACACCACATGCTACAAACCTCTCATCATTCCTCTCTCCCTCCTCTGAAAGCATGGGCAAGTTTCACCTATTTGGTTCACAATAATGACCAGAAAGTTCTGGAGGTTATCCCTCTCCAACCTATAAACCACAGAGGTCCATGGACAACTATCTGTGAGGGATCATTTGGAAATACAAACCCAGTGGGCTTTAAAAGTGTGCTGGGTAAAAGGCAATTATTAGGGCTTTGCAAATGGACCGAGGTTGCCCTAGAGCAGCAACTGTAATTACTTTAGCTCCACATACTGATAGTAGAAGACATTTGAAACTAGCATTTATCTTCTTCTCTGGAATACTTTAACGGATTACAAATCTTCAATTGTAAAAGCTTGAAGTCTTCTTAATCAGGCAGTGCCTTTTCCATTTGGAGAAGCATGTTCATATCCTAATACCTCAGAGAAGTAAAGTTGACATAAAAATACATCTTAAAACAGTTGTTATTGAAAGCATTCATTGATCCTCTTCCAAGAAAAAAGAATATTCCTAGTACTGCAAAACTGCCTTTTAATTGTCCAATTTTTCATTTGTTTGTTTGCCTTGTACGCTTACCCCACTGTTATTATTTCTGTCTCACACTGGGTACTCAAAATCAATTCTATCATAAACCTGACAGAGTACTGTAAGAAAATTTACATGGCATATGACATATTTGCTCTTCTTAAGCCAGTGTTGTATTTTCTTCTTTAACAGTTTCAGTGAGAGGATGGTATACTTACCTGTGCACACTACACAGGTAGACACAAATCCAACACTTAGCACACAAAAATACACAAGAGAAAGGAAATTAAAAAAAAAAAGGGCTCAATTATGCCTTGCTAAGGCATCCCTCACAACACACTTTTTAAAAAAAAACCTGTCACTTTGTAGTCCTGATGTACCCTGAATACCTGAATTTCTTGCTCCTGAAAAGACAAAGATGACAAACCTTACTATCAATTTCACTGCTCCCCAGAGCAGACTGGATCACGTACAGCAATGCATCTGTCAGGCCATCACACTCCCTCATTCTTCTGCGGGCCTCCTCTCCAGCAGAGCTGACATTCCTGCAAGGCAACAGCAAGGGTCACTACCTCCCCTCCTGAAACCTTCTCACAATTAACATACAGATAAAACACTTGTTTTCTTTTCTCCTTTCATCAGTTGAGAGCTGTGAATAATGAAGACAGCTGTGAATGAGCTTAGGAAATGTAACACAGAGGGGAACAAATGGAAGTCATCAGGTTCTCCACAAGAAGAGGCTGAGAGGCCAAGCAGCATGCGCCCACCTGAGCTGGGAGGCTCACCACCTACTACAATTTGTTGAAGGGCTGATAATTTTTCTTTCCTTTTTTTTAACAGTAGGTTTTGTATTTGTGAGAAAGCATTTTAAAAATGTGCATGTGTACATATAAATCAGACTTTGAAAACTCTAAAGGTTTTGCTAAAGAAATCTTCTAGGATTTGAAGAGCCCAGCAGTTAGGGCTCTTAACCTGAGAGAAAAATATTATCAAAGCATAACATAAAACACTTAGTATTTTTTGATTGGCATTTTAAACAAATGTTTCCTCTTCTTTCTCATTTTGAGAGAATATTAATGCCTCAATCTTTTCTTTATGTAGTTATCCACAAGTTGTTCTACATTGCAGAATTTAAAATCTCAGCTTATTATAATAATTGTGTTCCTCAGACCAGGCCAGAGGGCCTTCTGAACATATTTATAAACACACAATTAAAACAAAATTTACTGGATAACATAAAGTGTCATAAAGTTCAAAATATTGATAGATAAAGAAACAAATATGTATGAATGGGCATATATAAATAGAATCTATACTTGCTAACCTCAAGCCTCCCTGAGAAAAAAATGCTTTCAGATTTGCACAGCAGTTTTGGTTTGGAAATGACTGAATTAGCAATCTCAGGAATGGGGTAAAACTCTTCGCAGTCTCCTTCGGTAGGGGAAGACAACCCTCTGCTGAGGTGGTTCATCTGTAGCTCCTCTCTCCCCACTCCTATAGTTTATACAAAGGAAGAACAGAAAAGAGCACACAGCCCTAAGTACTTAATGCCAATGTATGGAGATGGAAGGGAGGCCGCTGGCTCTTTGATTTGAAAAGGTGGCAATGGATTTTCTTCCTCTTATGCCATTTTCAATTTCCTTTGCATTAAAGATGGAAGAAGGATGAGAATACTGGGAGAGGCAATGGATTTTACATGGAGGAAGGTGAGAGGACTTAAGGATAGGTTTCCTTTGAATTTTTTCTTTGTTCTACCTACATCATCCTGTTCTGCCTCCCTATCATCTAAAAAAAAGCATTTCCATTCCCCCAAAGCACCAAAGAGTTTTGCTAATCAAATAATCATGTAACTGGAAAATCCCCCAGCCCCTCCAGCGCAGGTTCCTAATTGATTCTGCTCCCTAAACACACATGATTTCCCATCCAGACTTGGATCCCCACACAGTCCTAATTAGTTCTGCTCCCTGCCCCAGAAGCTGCTCCAATACTGTTCCCTTCACCTCTGCAGACAGCCCAACAAAAAATATACAGCCCAGGAGCTCTAGACTGAATTCCTTTATCTCCCTAGCACACAAACTCACACTTTCCATTCTTCTTGAGACTCCCCAGTTCACCCCACATTACACATGACAATGGCTTGCAAGTTTTGTGTTGTGTGGTTCTTCTTCTGGTCCCTGAACTCCATACCTCTCTCCCTCTCTCTCAACAGATGAGGGGTCTTCCTCCATTTCATGGGGAAATGCTCTCCTGTCATCCTGGAACTGGGTCTGGAGAGCATAAACTGGAAAAAGTCTTCCACTGGCTCTCCCTTTGAAGTGATGGAAACCTTTTGACTTCCCTTTGAGTGACAAAGTGAGTAGGTAAAATTGCAGAGCATGGTTTTGCCAAAACAGTGCCTATGCCCTGTATTTGCAGGGCTGGGGACTCTGCCCAAAGTGTATTTTGGTAGACTGTCACCTTATTAAAGGCAACAGCTCCACCTGAAATTCCTGAAGGGCACCACATGTAGGAAAAGCAGAATCAGGGAGCTGAAAACTGCATTGCAGAGTGGGCAGTGAGGACAAAGGGGATTAGTGGACTTCTTTTATCGTAAGTTCTACTCTCTCATCCTCCAGGAAGACAAAGATAGAGTCAGAGATGTATCCAGCCCTAAAAGAATAACTGCACAAATTACAATAGGAGGATGCTGAGGAAGTGTCTCCGCAGACCAACTTTCCTTCCACCACTATCGAGAAAAAAGCTCAAATATTACTGCATCATTTTAAACAAAATTAGATGTAACAGCCTGTTCTAACACAATTTGTCCAGGCTTCTTCATTTTCTGCATGTACTTACATATACTGAGTACAAGCTTTTAAAATACATAGACTTGGACTTTGGCAGAAATAGAGAAACACATTTGCCCCAATCTTCTCATTGAGGTGATTTCTCCTTCTCTCTAGCATGGGCAAATGCATGTCACCTTGACTCTCCAGAGTCTGCAGAGAATGGCAGCCTCTCAGCTCCTCTCCAAGTTCACCAGAAACTCCTCCTCACCAAGACAGCAGTGCAGACAACCTTACAGTCCCCGAGCTGTGAGCTGTCTGCCTCCTTCATTTCCAGCCAAACAAAGACTATGAGGCCTTTAAACAAAGTAAAACAGACACACTGGGGGCACATCTCACACAGAGAATGCATTTCTCTGCCCTGTGTGGAGGAGCTGTCAAGTTCAGTTCTTCTGTTTATCACCCTTCTCCATTATGCTCCAGTTGCTTCTATAATCAAGAAGTCGATACACCAAATTCCCATGACTGCTCCTTTTCTTTAAAAGTCTCTGTCTAGTTTCTGCACTGATTTATAGCTACTACAGCCCTCCTTAGATCTGATGTATTTATTTACCTGTCAAATAGCTTAAAACTCAAGAAAAATCCAAAACTTGCATCAACATTTTGGCAGAAATAATAATTTGATTATTTAAAAAGAAATACATCCCATTACCTAACTATTCCCATTTTGCCTCTATTTAAGGAACCATTGCTAACTGAGATCTTTCCCAGAAGGTCTCTAACAGCCCCATGTTCAGGCTATGGAGTTCTGTGAAAGAGAAGCAAGTTCCAGACTACTTGAGTTGTCAAAGAAAGCAACCTGCCATCTTAATTTTCTTATTTCTCATTGTTAGCTTGAACACGCTGTAGCTGTCAGTGTGACAGGTAGTAAGATGTGATTTTTCATTTGTGAATTTATAGGTCACTGTGCAAACCTTAAACTGGAGCATTAGTAGTATCTACTATGGATAAAATGTCCCACCCAGCAAGTACATATTTCTCCAGTGTCAGTTTCCAAACAGGTGAAACCACGTTTTCTAGATTTTTGAAGAGATGCGGAGATACAACGCACAAGTTTTCATGAAAAAAAATACTCTTCCATCATAAAGACAGCCCAGCAAAACCTTAACTGCCTGGTAAATTTTGATTCTTTGTGGAAACTCTATTCACAAGGCATATGTGAGGTGTAGGCTACCAGAACAAGACCACCAATAAACCAGTAAAATTAATTGAATTCATATGGAATCCAGTCAGATAGAATACCAAGAACACAGGGCACTGAAGAATAACTCTCAGTTTAGTCAGAAGGTCCCATTCAGATCTTCAAAAGCCAGCTAATTTTAACAGCTTCCTCTCAGGAAGAACAGATAGTCAGAATGGGAGTTCAGAGCCACGGCTCATCAAATTGCTCTTTTCTGAACAAATGGCAGGTAGATTTTGCTAATAATTTAGGAATGGAAAGAGAATTACAATAATCCAGCTTCGGTTTTATGAGAGGATGTGTCACAGCTATCATGTCATCACCTGGTAACTAAATGCAGGCATGATCCTCCAAACATACATACAGGATGTCAATCCAATGCTCTACGGATATGAAGTGTGCAGTATAAAGGAATGCACCGTGCAACACATACCTGATTCCTGTCAACCCTGGCACTTAACTTAGTTATTCAGTAGAACTGGTAGAATTTGAGGTAGGGGAAGATGGAGGGTGCCAAGTACTTTATTTCTCCTTTAGAGTAATTTTCCACATGCTCATATAAACCATGGGAAGTTTCGAGCAACATCCTTATGACTCTAGGATAACTAAGTTCACTTGCCTTATCTCGGGGAGGGACATTGAATTCTACGGAAAGATCATCAAGAAAGCCTGTGTGCAGAGAGACAAGCCCTCTGGATATGGGAATAGTTAGCAAGCTGTTGATATTATTCCCAGTGGCAGTTCTACAAATCTCAAAAAATAAATTAAAGTATCTACAGAAGCAACTGCCCTCCTTGAGCATGCTCGGGTCATGTTGAGAAGTACGACCTTTACTGTACCAGCTACAGGTCTGCAGACTGCAGGTCTCACTACAGTCATGTAGGATAATCACTGAAAATAAATAATCTGTATCTAGCAAAAATGAAATTGAGGTGGGTCTTCCTCAAGGACTCATGATAAAAAGAGAAAGCATGTTTAGTATCTAGTATATGTAACATTTTTCCTATGGACTGATGTGATATAAGAAAGGACAGAAAAAGGACAATATCCTAAATTAGGTGAAATGCTGAAGTTATCTTTGGTATAAAACTTCAGATGCGTCCAAAGTATAACTTTATTCCTAAAAGCTTTTTGTAAGAGGGACTAATCATAACAGTCTCATTCTTTTTCGTCCTTCTACTTGTTATAATAGCTACCAACAAGAGATTTTTCACAGAAAGGGTGAAAAGTTTATATAAACCAAGAATTGAAAAAACTCCATTAATATTGTAGGAACCATGTTTATATTTCTCTGAGCATACCTAGCAAAGGAAAAGCCCTTAGGAGAATACTGAATAACTGAGTTTCAACCGACACACTAAATACTGACCTTTAAAACACATACTTAAAAATAAAGAATCTCCAATACTGGCCTCCTCTACGTGTGCTCTCTTACACACTGCCTATTTTTACTTCTGTCTAATTGGCTAAGCATTCTCCTCCAGGGATGGAGCCTTGTCTTGGAGGCCAGCTGGCATCCCCAGTCCCATCACAGGCTGCAGCAACTGGTGATAATGCTCTGAGCTGCAATGTCGTGGACGATCACGTAAAAGCTACTACTTTTCCTGTGTACTTCCAGCTGTTTCTCTAAGCATTCAGGCTCTTTGCTGCAAGGGTCTAATACGGTAACAGAGACAGCAAAAAGAAGCAATCAGTGCCATGCACATATCCAGCAAGTGTGCTCACAGTCATCAGCAGTCCCTTGACAGATGTACAATTTTAAGGGCTCTTTATAAGTAGACCTTGAGTCACACTGGCTTATCTGTAAGTATTCAGTGTAGCCTTTGGACACAACAGTTAACAGATTAGCTGTAGTAGTTATGGTTACTGCTGTAACTTTTAGACAATTTCTATTTTTTTTTAATCATTATTTGTGCACTAAGACTTTTTTTTAATCATCCCTTGCTGCTGAAAAACCAGCTGATAACAGTAGCGATTTCTCAGATAACATACAAATTTAAACAAGGCAGTGAGACAAAAAAGAAGAAAACATAAGATGTTTCATTCTCATTATTAAGAGTTTCTAAGTGTTAGGCTTTTAGTGACTACAAAATCAGCTTATTGTTTGGAAGTAATAACAAAATAGATTTTTCAGTCACTGCCACAGATCCTTCTTGCAATTTTGCCTGATTTGAGTGACAGCTCAATGCAGTATTAGCAAGATTAGCAAGATTTCCTCTTGCTAAATGTTCTTAGTGCCAGTTAGAGCCTTCTTTATCTATCAGTTGGTCTTCTGAGGAGTAATAATTTATCAGTCCTGCATGCGGATTAAAAATAACACAGGTTTTGGGGTAAATTATCTTTTATTAATTAGAATAGCTCAAATGTAATTAAAGAAGAAAGAGCATTTTATATGAACAAGAATTTGGCCCCAGATCTTTATGTCTTAGGTATTCATTTCACTTTAAAAGCATACTTTGCAATTAGACAAACATCTGACAGCCTAACGTGGATAGAGTCTCGGTTATTAACCTTTCTATCAAATGCTATGACAATGTGATTTAGCTTTGATTATTCAGCCATATCTTTCATTTTCGAAACATCAGAGCAATTAGCCTACCAAATCAAGCACTCCACAGGTAGTTTTCAGTGCTGTGCTTCTGCATGTCCAATCCTTAGGCTAAATGCACTGTTTTTAATGACCGCTCTGTGTGATCTGTGAAGCAATTGACTTCTAACATAATTTTTTTTGCTACTTTGATACATTTTGAAGAGATAGATGGTGGAAAAGAACGTAAACTGCAATAAACATCTTAAAACAAATTGTCTCCCCCCCCCCCCCCCCAAAAATAAATTATGGCATAAAATATCTTTGGTCAAGGTTCATGGTATAATCAACCATCTGAAAGAAACAAAAAATATTTCTAACTCCCCCTCTCCCCTTTTACTATGTGTTTTCAGTTGAAATGCAACTTCTATTTAAATACAGTGCAAAAAACTGCATTCAGGAAATGTTTTAAATTATGGTATTGAAAAATCCCACGTGTAGCAAATTTCTGATCTGGTATTTCATTTCTCTGACATGTAGTATCTGGCTCCATAAAAATCATTGCACTCATTAATGCTCAGATGTTTATGGATATGCTGCTTTTAATGCACTAAGGGCAGGAGGTGAAAGTCAGTCTGACCAGTGTTCATTCAGTTGGTAAGAGCTGAAATATTGTGCCACTTACTGCCCTTGGGAAGAAGCCGCCGTGGTGCAGACTCTGACGGTCATAATGGAAACACTTCAAAGATGTCAATGTGAAGGCATTTTTCTCCATTTAGAATTGCCGCATTACCAAATGGAGCTCTGCATGTGTTAAAGATCTGTCGCACACAAGCGTGGTGTGGCGTGGTGTGGTGTGGTGTGGTGTGGTGTGGTGTGGTGTGGTGTGGTGTGGTGTGGTGTGGTGTGGTGTGGTGTGGTGTGGTGTGGTGTGGTGCGGTGGCAGCCAAGCACCACAGAGCTGCTCACCCATGTCCAGAGACTGCAGCAAATCTAGAGATGAGGAAAAGCAGACTTCAAATTAGAAGGTACCAGGTATAATTCAATTACTGCTTTTGCTTCAACACACACCGTACTTGGCCAGAAGCACTTTGCAGATCTTAGGAGGCCTGTATTTGCATCCCTAACCATTCATTGTTACCTAACTGTGCCATAACCACGGTGTACAGCCTCTCAGTTTAAACTACTTTGGTGTCTCAGGACTGAAAGAATGTAAATACAACAACATGCTAAAAAATGTCCTAAACTATGGGAAGCCATAATAAATTACGCAAGCAGTGGACAAAGGAATAAGTAAGATACGACAGGGGGAGTCAAAAGGGCTGATTCACAATCCTACCTTTGCACTTTGAAGATGAAATGCATAACCAGTAACCATGTTAGATAAGGGACAGACTGACTGATAGTATTTATTTAACTTTTCAAAAGACTTTTGACAGGATGTCTAACAAACACACTTTAATGAGAATAAGCAACCATGGGAAGATGGATAGATAATTGTTAAAATATAGGAAATAAATGGTCAGTTCTCACAATGGAGGGTAGTCAACAGTGGAGTGATTTATTAACCTTTTGGGAACAGGAGACGAACAATTAAATGAAAGTTTGCTGAAGATACTAAGTTATTCAGAGCGATAAGCTAAGTGCTAACAGTGAAGTACTGCAGGTCTTTAAAAGTAATGTACATAAACGTAAAATGATGTACATGAGAAAAAAAAAATCACATATATTCCTGGTCTTACTCACAACATGTTGGGCTCAAAACTGACCACTGAAACCTCGGAATCCATGAAGAGGTAGCTCAATACTCAACAGCAGTCACATGAGCAAAACGGACTGTAAGGCATACAAGGCAAGCACCATAAACTAAACCAGAGTATAGCACTGTATGCACCATCCTTATTATGATGTGCAATTCTGATCCCTCCATCTCAAAAATGATACAACAGAAATGGAAAAGATTCAGAGGAGGGTACACACTTCCACATTAGGAACAATTCAGTAAGCCAGAACTCAGCATGTTGAAAAAGTGACCGGCAACAGGAGTGGGAGAATATAACAAAAATTTATGAAGCCATTATGGTCACGGAGAAGGTGCATATAAATCAGCTTTTCATTTTAGTCGAAAACTGGATGTCACCAGAGGGAACAAGACAAGGAGACTTAAAACAAAAAAAAGGGACGGCAGTGGAGGGAAGTTGAGGTGTAGATGTCCTGCCCAAAAGAAGCTGTGGCTGACAAAAGTGTATATGGGCTTAAAGGGAGGCAAGTTCATGGAAGAGAAATCTATTAAGAGTTATTACAGCCAAAGAAATAGCATCTGTTTCAGGAAGACTGGGAGCCAGCAGCAGGGCTAAGAGGACAAGTGAACCTGAAAAGGCACCAGCCTCACAAATTTAGAATCCTGGATTTAACCCTGAAAACTGCTTTGGGTCTCTTCTTTTGATCTTTATGTACAAATGAAACACTCGAGTGTCATTCAGTCTCCCAGAAAGAACTGGCAATCTGAATAGGCGTTCAACGGCTGGAGAATAAAGAGGTGGTGTACAGCATTTCAGCAGTGGCTTCTGAATCAGTACTCAGAGCTGTTCGTCTGAGAGACATACACTTCCTAACTTTTGTTAAATTGTACTAGTATGTAGAGTAATACATACAGCTAGGTATGAAAGAAGAAAAGATGTGGACAGTCCAGACGGGTCTGCCACTGCTAGCACTGGAAGAAATGGAGGTGCACCTGCAAGGCACAGTATAGCAGTGAGGACACAGAAACTAGCTCTGAAAGACCTACAAGATTACAGCTGCTGGCTCTCCCACCAGCTTCTCATTGATTGGTTCTCCAGACAGCTGACCAACTTAGCACAAAAGCTGGTATAGACACGTTCCTTGCACCTGAACTAACTGTTCTAGGACTAGCTGAGGTGCTCCTGTCCTACAAAATTTATTGCCAGAGGACACTGCAGCTTTTAATGACTGAATGGACCCAAGAGCAACAGGATAAATTAGTGAAGAAGGATGCTGCTGAGGCTTTTAAATGCAGGCATCACTCCTCGTGCCAGCTACCAGAAAAACACCTACATGTCCAGCAGGAGCATATCCTGAGGAAGTATTACTGGTTTAATTTCTTCTTCCCTGGTTACCTACTCTATGATAACTGTGGTCACTGTGAAAACTCAAAAATATCCTGGCAGATGCTTCAGTACTGTAAAGTAGTCTCTCCCATTTTTTTCATTTTCTTGCTCAGCTTGTTATCTTATTCAGAACAAAACCATTTGATCAGACATATACGGTTTTCAATTAACCTCATTCTACCTATTATTTATCAGGTTATTTTCTTCAAATGCTTATGAATTGGTCTGTTTTGATGTCTTAATTGCCTTCCTCTACATCACCTGTTCAAGCAATTTTTAAATTATTAAAGTTCAGGTTATTTGTTCGTATTTCTATGTCTACTTTTCTCCTCCACTAAAAGATGAAGTCTGTATTCGTCCTGTTTAGTCCTGTGGGAAATTCTCTGGTAAGTGCAGCATGAGCTTCTTCCACATGAAGAAAAATATTTTTCTTTTTATTTTTTTGTAGGCTATATTCTCAGGAAAAACTTGGCATTACAACTGCATTCATAAGAACAATTGAAAGCAAGCAGGCTGTTGTGGTTTAACCCCAGTTGGCAATCTAGTACCACACAGCCGCTTCCTCACCTCCTCCTCCCCAAGGGCATGGGTAAGAGAACTAAGAAGAAACAAAAAATTGTGGGTTAAGATATAGACAGTTTACTAGGATAGCAAAGCAAGATATAATAATATATAAATAATGACAATAATAATAAAATATAGGGATCATAAAATATACAAAATGAACGATGTACAACTTCTCAGCACTTGACAACCTGATGACCAATACAGCCCATTGCAACCAGTGATCATGGAACAGAACCAAGAGCAATCTTGGAACGATCCCGAGCAGCAAGAGAGTGAGAGAGCCACCCACTGGCCAGCCTCCAATTATATACTGAGCTTGAGGTCTATTGTATGGAACACGTTTTTTGGCCAGTTTGGGTCATCTGTACTGGCTATACCCCTCTCAGCTTCTTGCACCTGCACATTAGTGAAACCTAGAAAGCTGAAAAAGTCCTTGGCAACAACTAATATCAGTGTATTATCAACATTCTTCACGTACCAAAACTCATACTAAATCCAAACTACAGCAGCTACTGGGAAGAAAATTAGCTCCATCCCAGCTGAAACCAGGACAGAGGCAAAATGCTTTAGAGTTCAGAATAAGCACCAAAGAAATATACTATCTGTAAAAGACAGTAATTTACTAAGTGTTTAAAAATTTGCTGACATCACCTTATAAAACTCTTTGAGTGTTATTTCTATAATATAATTTTAGTTCTGTAAAGAAAAATCACTCTCCTTCAGCCAAAATCAGGCACAAATACAGGCTGGGCAGGGAATGGATTGAGAGCAGCCCTGAGGAGAAGGACTTGGGAGTGCTGGTGGATGAGAAGCTCAACATGAGCAGGCAATGCGCCCTTGCGGCCCAGAAGGCCAACCGCATCCTGGGCTGCATCAAGAGGAGCGTGGCCAGCAGGTCGAGGGAGGTGATTCTGCCCCTCTGCTCTGCCCTGGTGAGACCCCACCTGGAGTACTGTGTCCAGTTCTGGAGCCCCCAACACAAGAAGGACATGGACCAGTTGGAGAAGGTCCAGAGGAGGGCCAAAGATGATCAGAGGGCTGGAGCACCTCTCTTATGAGGACAGGCTGAGAGAGTTGGGGCTGTTCATCCTGGAGAAGAGGAGGCTCCGGGGAGACCTGATAGTGGTCTTCCAGTACCTCAAGGGGGCCTACAAGAAAGATGGGGATAGGCTGTTTAGTAGGGCCTGTTGCAATAGGACGAGAGGTAATGGTTTTAAAATAGAGGGGGGTAGATTTAGATTGGAAATTAGGAAAAAATTTTTTACGATGCGAGTTATAGAACACTGGAACAGGTTGCCCAGAAAGGTGGTGGAGGCTCCATCCCTGGAAACGTTCAAGGCCAGGCTGGATGAGGCTCTGAGCAACCTGATCTAGTCAGGGATGTCCCTGCTCCTTGCAGGGGGGTTGGACTAGATGACCTTTGAAGGTCCCTTCCAACCCTAACCATTCTATGATTCTATGAAAATTTTAACATATACAACAGCTGGGGAAAAGGATTTTCTTTCATACCTGAAACTTGTGAAAAGGCATCTAGCCAACTTCATATAGAGTGTGAAATTTCTTGCCAAACTCTGATGTATTTGACCTTGTTTTAGCTTAAGAACAACTAGTACTAACAAATGAAAACAAAAACTCCGGGTTTTGACAGTTCTTTCCCTTTGGCTTATTCCCAGCATAGTTCATGTGCTTTTCAGGGGTACACACAAGCCTCTTTTCTATACACTTAGAAATATTTTGAATGCCTGAGTTGATTATGATGAAAATGTAACTTCAGAATCCAACATGGGGCCAAAATGCATTTCTGACCTGCTTCCAGGTTTTACCTTAAATTGTTTAGTGCTAGCAGGCACGTCCTAGCTACCAAAGATATATTTGTCTCTAGAGTTATAGGAAAGGACCAGACCATCACATGAAATTAACAGCTGAAAATAAGCATGGTGTTTTTCCAAAGGGAGCCGTTTGCTTATTTAATAAAAGTCACAGACCAAAAAATTTGTGAAAAAGGTCCACAGGTAGTTTTTGGAATCAGAAAAAAAAAAAAAACCACAGCAAAACTCACAGAAAACAGACTTTGGGTTATGCTTTTTTGAAGTTTACTTGTTAAACATCTTGCTTTCTGAATGTGCTAGTTTGTGCATCCTTTCTTCTCTCTGTCAAGAAATTATGAACCCAAGAAGTTCCGAGAGTTTGTACTCTTTGGAGTCATCCTCTACTCCATTTTAATAAGGCACTTAGAATTAGATCTCAGGCATGCTTAGAAGTCTTCACTGAAAGAGTACGGCTGTGCTACCCCACAGAAGCAAAAAATGAAGGCAATTTGAAGTCTAATATCTGCAGTTAAACTTTCTCAGTCATTTGACAATCTTGGATTCCAGTGAGTCTTAACTTCTGTCTATACATTCTCTGAGGTGTCGGTTATGAAAGAAAAAAGTGTTTAATTAGTAAATTACAGTTCACTATCTTGGTGACGTTATTACTTCAGTCTCCTTTTTTGATGATACGTACAATTGAAATACCTCAGAGTCAGCCAGTCTCCCAGATAAAATAGGCAGTTTAAATATTCAGTGTATAGCCTGTTAAGTCAAAGAAAGTCCATATACCAAATAGACTCATTGGACTTTATATTTGAAGCACCTCCTGAAGCTCTAGTCACACAAATTCACTGGAGGGCAACCAAGCTTGTGCCGTAAAAAGCCCTGTGCCACAACTGTCAAATTCCTTCTACAAGACAATGCAAAAAGATGAATCTGTGCTTCCAGTATAAACCGAGTAATTTTACAGTCAGCTGGGCAGACAATTACATTCCCAAACAAGCAGATACTTTGAAATGGAGGCAAACTAAAATGAGATCTCCTAGCTAGTTTGATGATGTACAGATGCGAGCATGTTTCTGTGCAAATACGAAAGCTGTATCTTAGAAAAAAAAAATAGACCTTATTTCGTACATATTAACTCAGAATAGCATCTGTTTGAGGGCAAACTAGTTTAAATCTTGGGACAGGATCTCATGACACTGTCACTTTGGTTTCTCACTCTGTGTTAGGCAAGCATTCTACCTGGGCTAGACGATAATTCAGATGTGACTTTCTAGTTATACAAATATGAAAACAAATAATGCCATTACAGATGCATTCTAGGTTCCATTTTGAAATAAGAGTCTACTTTTTATGTTCTAATTTTCACTTTTCCATTTGTTATGCTGATTTTATAATTGACACTGTTGTCACTAAATCAAAGCAAAGAGATTTGGATCAGGTATTTGTGGTGGTTTATCACACGAAATCCAAAACACACCGGCTACTAAGAAGAAAATTAACTCCATCCCTGCTGAAACCAGGACAGTATTACAACATATCGCATATCCTTCTCATATACTTTGGTAGCCACCTAAGCTCAGTAAGTCTGTTTTCATGAGCCCTTGAATTTGAAACATTTAAAAGCACTAATAGTAATGCACTTCTTCTCAAGTCTTATAAATAGAAAACTGTATAAACTGGAAAGTTATACAGTTCTTTTGCTTTGGTTTTAGAATCAAGTGAAAAAGATAATCACCAGAAACAGACCATAAACAATGTAAATAGTTATATTTAGCAGAGTTACCAGTCTGAAAATCCTACGAATAAAGATTAGGTTCCAGAAAAAAAATATATGACTCACAATAAGCAATCCTATTAATCTGGAGGAACAAACAAATAGGATCGTGATTGCTTAAGTGAGATGATTCCCCTAACTTACAAAGCAATCTCCCTGTCACATCTGAGTTTCAAGTGCATTCCTGCATGCATTTTACAGTCTTGAAAAAAAACATTATCAGTGCAGAGCCTTGAGAAGAAAGGATGATAAATCAGCTTTGGTTGTTGACTAATCAGATGAGCACAATTAATTACAACACCAATCAGTTCATTAGATTATTAGGTTAATCTCTTTCTGATCAGCTACTTAGAAATTTTAATACCGAGGATAAGAAGTCACATAGCTGAACACTCAGAATATTAGAAAGTATGAAACACTACTTTGAACGAAACAAATGAAGTTACAGCATAGCATAGAAAAGTAGAAGTCAAATGCTTTTCAACTGTGTGTATACTGATACTCTCGGTGAATTGACTACCATGGATATTTCTCTGTCTGGAGTCTCTCTCCAAGCCCGAGAAGCATCCTTCTCCTCCACCAAACTAAAAATCCTTAGAAATGCTGTCTTATATCTCATTTCTCCCTGTTCCTAGACTAGACTAATAACTAGACTAATTACTAGTCATTAGTTCTACCATCATTGTCCACATGCTCTATATTACCAGCACTTCACAATTTTCAGTTAGGTATCTCAAAAATAATTTATGAATTGCTCATGTTATTTCTCTCTTGTCAAATAATTCATTATTACGATACTCTTCCCATTAAATTGCATTTTACTATTTCTAGAGCAATCTCTCCCCTCAATATTCTTATTTTTATGCTTTAACTTCATTAAAAACATCAAGGTATCTATGCTGCTTCACACTAATAACATCTCACAGTGTTATGACTTTTTAAGCTAAATACCTGTAAAAAATTTCATTATCATAAATTGCCTAATTGTAAAAAAAAAAATATAACGTGATGCGTATTAAATTGTAATTCCTATGCTTTGCCTAAATGTGACCTCAGCATAAGAAATAAATCTGTATGTTCAGGTCCTATTTTCATGACAGTTAACCTGAAATTGCCAGAGTGTGTATCCTACCTCAGATTATGTCACTTCATCATATCTCCAAACGGCTTTATGTGCATTCTGAGAGATGATGAAAGAACTGACCCTCTAGCGTGCCCTTCAGCCTAATGAGTCATTGTGCATCACTGCTGCTCAAAATAACCTGTAAAAAAAGAAGGGAATCACTCTACCACAACCCTACTTATCCTCACGCAGTCCATGCCATGTAAAACGATGAACAAAGATTCTCTGCTACTAGCACTATTGTCAGTGCTGTCTACCCCTCTGGCTTATACCCCAGGGATGCTGTCTGACAACTTGGCTCTTCTGCCAAAACAAACCTCTTACAAAACCCTACCCTGCCCTGTCGCAGTGCCCCACTCTGTTGTATGTCACAGTAATTGATTAGGGGGCAGAGATTACTTATTATTGTCAGAGATTTCATTTTTCCCTTTCCATTTCAACTTATACCCTTTGAGTCAATTCACTTGTTCCTGTTAAACTAAACACAAAATTCAAACTTCCCACTGGTGCCTCAAGACGCTCATGAAACTCTTGCACGAATAGCAGGCTCTCTTCTTCCACTTTGTCATTTGCTTTGCCATGAAATGCACTGTTATGCTCGCTTTCAGATATTTTACCCTACCGCCTGCAAATGTATACATTTAGCACATTAATGTATTTGCTTCATCCTGATTCTTCCTATGAATTGAAAAAAACCACTTGTATGCAGTGAAAGAAGATGACAGCCCTCCCCAAGCCTTCCTCCTTCCCAAAAATTGACTTTACAGGAGCTGTGTCCATCTGACTGAGAAAAGGTTTCTGCAGAATCATTGTTTCCTTTATCTCATGATTGCTTTTGTGCATCTTATCTCCATCAAGAGTCATCTTACAAATGGGCTTTACTTTATGTTCTTTGGGCCAAGGGGCAGAGTGTACTTGTGTTCTAAAACCATACGACTGACCAACACCAAAAAAAAAAGAGTAGGGGGAGAATGATGCAAACTGAACAGACGAAGCTGAGGGCTCTTACAAGTACAAAGTCACTGATGCTGTGGCAACCTTCAGCCCCAATGTCTCGCTAATTATTCCTTCGCTAAGGGATTTCTGCAGTTGTGATTATTCTGTAGTTGACAGATAAGCATTCCCTGAGTGGCAGATAGGCAGCACCATCAGACTTGCTCCCGTGTGACCTGCTCTTACAACACAGCCACTGTACAAATCTCACCTCTAATACAGTGCTTTGACTGTAGTGGTGTTATGCCTGTGAAGAGTTTCATCCTTTGTATGCTTTGTGTTACAAGTCAGAGATCAAATTAGCAAAAAAAGATAATTATAGCTTATATAAGTGTCTGTTCTTTTATGAATAAACACTCATCCTAATTTAGTAATTATTATTTTACCATTCTCAGTTAACTGTCAGTTACTCAACAACACAGCTTCCTCCAGTACAGAGCAAACACAATTCCCAAAATTACAGTGAAATTTCCCATATTAGGTATAAAATACTACAAATTATTTAATACAACTTTAGGAAGTTCAGCGCTTATCCCCTAGCTCAGAGCTGATTTCCATTGCCAGATCTTGCTGAAATAAAGATGCTAATACCAAATCCTAGTGGATTTTTTTTTCCTTCCTGAACAGGTGGCTCTGGTAAAATGACACTCCATCAAGATGATAACTGCATGAATCAAGTATCGCAATGTTCCAGTTCCTTGTGCTTGAGTTATCTTCCTGCCCAGAGTAGGAGGGATACAGGAGGCTCACGTGATCGTAACTGATAAAATACCTGTCTGTTTTGTGTAAGGTGATTCATTTACAGACACTGCACTGAGAAAGGCAGAATTATCCTGCAATTTATTAATGATGATTGAAGTAATTCCTACCGCTTCTGTATTATTTGATTTACCTCATTTTTTACATACCTATCTACTCACCTGTCAGCTTTATATACCAGTGCCCATGACCCAGGAGCCTGGAGCCCTGTCCCTGTCCTAGCGATGCTGCGGCAGTGTTGGTCCCCAGCCCTGTTTCTGGCTCGTTGTTTGGATTTCCTGCCTTGGCCTTGGACCTAGCTTGATCTGCTGCTGTCACCTGATGCTGCCCGGAGAGCCAAGAGGACCTGCTGCCATTCCCTGAACTCTGCCCCCCCCGGCTGAGCCTGTTGGTGAGGGCACGGCCTGTCCATGTTGCTGCTACCCTCAGCTCCCAGCTCGCTGACCCCAGAGAGAAGCCCTGCTCCTGCTGCTCCCTGACACAATTCATTGGGTAGCTGACTCGCTCAAATCTGCTATACTGGTCTTGATATTCCTCCTATTTCCACTCCTAAAGCCACTCAAGACCAAGTAGTGGTTTTGGTTAACGTTCTATTATTCTGAACGTTAAGACCTGCACACTTAACTGGATTAGGCTGAAATTCACTGGCCTCCACAAGTGGTATGGATACGGTCTCCATCTGAAATCCTCTGAATCTCAGCTCCTCAATAAACCAAAAGCTATAGCTATTTCATGTTTAAAATCAGCTCTTGTTATAATTTTATGTATGCATGCACAGGAAAGTCACTTATTTTCTCTCCATCCTGTGGATTTTGTTCTGTGGGATGTTACAGTGCTGAGGGCCCTACACTCTCCCCTGCCATGTGGGATGTAGGTATTGGAGGGGTCTCAGCTGAGTATCAACCTCTCCTCCTCCCCACCATAATCAGGATCAGGATGACTCAGGCTTTGCTGGGTACAAGCACCTCTCCCTGCACCCTCGGATGCCAGCAGCAGGTAAGCACCCTTCTGAGTGCAGCTCTGGGAACAGACTTTAGCTGTATGAAAACACACCAACGCTTACATGAAGTGAAGAGCTGTACACCCACACTCCAGAAACACCCACTGGCACCCATGGGTGCCACCGAACACATCAGGAACATGCAGACACTGTGCAGACTCTTCTGCTGGAGGAAGCTTACAGAGAAGTTATTTGAATTTCATATGCAGTATTTATCCTGCACTAACTTCCTCTGGGGACGTGTGGTCTACCCTGACAGTATTCACAGGAAGAATTACTGGGAAACAATTATTCTGCAGTTCTTTGCTTTCTGCTGTAGACAAGTCCCTAAGACAAAACTCCTGGTTACAACATAGGTTTGGCCTAGCCACAATAAGCAGAAGTAACCTATACCCAGCTTCAATTTAAACCTCAAGCCTACCTCTCACCAATCGTATCTGCACTCTTGCCTGATCATTTTACCTAAAATGTTGCCCTCAGCACCATGGTATTAAGGCATGCAACACCACTGTCATGAATGTCATCCACTCTCTGAGAATCTCCGTGGAAAGCAGCACCCTGGCAGATGGAAAACACAAACTTCAGGGTTTACCCACACCTTCTGTGGCTGTGCTGGGCTGCTCCGACTACTGCTTCTGCCAGCCAGTGGTACTGCTGTGACGACTGCGGCCAAAGCCACTTGAATAGGTGAATGATTGAATTTCAATCTGCACAATGAAATATTTTCTCAGAATATGCCTAATTACACTGGGCTGTTTAACATTTATAATTCAGAAGGCAAATTGAGTTGCATTTGCTGCTTGGTATAGCCTCTTGCAGTAATCATTTCATGACATTCAGTATGCCTCCCTCTCCCTTTCCCCAAATGAAAGTGCTTTTGACCACTTAGGTCTTGAATTCACAGATTTATAACCCAAACTCCACCTGAAGAGTGGTTCTACAACCTGCCCCAGAAGATTCAGGCAGCCTGTCACACTGTAAACTTGCCTCATTAACTGAATGAAGCATGACTGCCAAAAAAAATTGCGGCACCAGAGAAGTTGATTGCTACTATTAATACTGGGAAAGAACAGCAGCAGCAAGCATAAACTCTGCAACTACTTCAAAGATCAAGTGTTGTTTATTTAGCCATCTTTATTTATTTAGTGCAACCATGAGGTCACTCTGAAAGAAACAGCAAAGAGTTCTGGAAATATTTCAGTATAAAAGTCCAGAGAACTCCAGAAAAATATGGAGGTATCAATGAGAGTGAAAAATAACACCTAAATGTTGCAGAGTTACATTAGTTAGGAAAATGAATTAATGAAAAATCCACCGGGTTTCCCCTACCTCCATTCCTTCCAAAAACATAATATTAAATATTTTGCATAGAATTTTGAGGTTTCATCTCAGTTTTGAGGGGATTTAATTGATTTCAGAGACTTGCAAATGGCACTTTAGACACTGTGCATGTAAAGGTCAATACTTTTTTCTCACTGTAATTTCATCTTGATGTCAAAAATTACGAACAGCAGCTTGTAACTGCAATTCTGAGATTGTCTGTGCTCTTTTCATCATAAATACATATTTGAAAAAGTGGTAGCTACAAACTGACCAACCCTCAGTCTTTTTCTTCCAGAAAAAAAATTCTTCATCAATGTCTTTCTGATATGTTTTTTAATTGCACTTCTCTCCTTTTCATTGCCACTTCGTATTTTTGACTCCCACTGTGTGACAGCTAGTGAAGAATGAAACTCATGTAAAAGAAAAACACACATTGCTTATGGGATTAATAAAAGTTAACTTAACCACGGCAATGTGCTGTCACACAATCAAACTGAAAATGTCTTTCCACAAAGAGTGCCTCACACTGTCCACCCTCCCAAAGAGAAGAGCAGCCCACTCCATGGGCAGCCTGGACCTGCTCCTCTGCTGTCAGTGATGGAGGGGTCTTCCCGGGGGACTCGGCAGCAGGAACCCCTCTGTAGCTGGGCACTTAATGCCACAGAGTAGGCAGTTTTGCCATTGAACTCAAGTAGCAGACACTTGTTGTGTGTTTCATAATACTACTATAATACACAAACAGTACACTTCAGAGTTAATCTTCAGAACATTTTCAGTCATTTCACAGTTTCCTTTAAATTAAAGTTTCTTGAGTGATCCTGCTGCATTTATGCAATGATATTTATATGAAGAGGAACAAGCAGATCTCCCTTTACTGTGTCTGAAAGGAATTCTTACATTGAGAATTAAATGCCATTTAAATGCCTTGTGCTCAAACTGTCTGCTTAGTGTTTCAAGTCATGGTGATTATTTAATTTTGCAGTGTGTGGAACAGAGTCTATTTAAATAAACATCTTATTACATATGTCCAATGTCATAACTATGCATTTCAATTTCAAATCCCATCAAAATACCACTTACTAATCCACAGAACTTTATTTACTTCATAAGCTATTTTATGATTTAAAATTAGTCCCAACAAAAATTAAAAGAAATCAAATGAACACTTATTAACCTACACTACAGTAATTAAAAAAGATGTTGCAAATACAAATCCTTCTCTAGCTTTTTGTCTGACATTTGAAAGTAATTATACTTGCAATTGCTAATCAGTTCATCATTATGAATTATACAATACTTTACAGAACAGTACGGTTAGAAGTTAGGCACTGAAAACTTAAGTAATACCCAAATTAAGTTTGCCTCTGCAATTGTAATTCAGTCTTCTTTAACAGAATGATTATGATACGCTGCCTACAATGACACTTTTCAGCCCCCTCAGGACTCATGCCTCATGTACTGCACAGGATGGACTTACTTGATATGAATCAGTTACACTGCAGAAGGAGTTGTTTTCTGTTAGCCTGCTCAACTCTGTCAGCAAGGACTCCATGACCAATGCAAGGGAAGAGAAATAACGGCCTTGAGAAGGGAAGGGAGGTAAGGGAATTTCATTTTCTTCCAGATTTTGCTTCAGAGCAATGTGTGGAAAGTCACCCAAGTCCAGCCTGCTGCCTGAGGAAGGACTATCATCAGCATAAGACAAGGTCATTCATTTTGTTAGAGAGCCCTGAAGACATCAAACGATGGACATCCCACCACCTCTCTGTTCCAGTGTTGCACTATCTTCTAGGTAAAGCATCACGACCAATCTGAACCTTCCAAGCTGAAACTTGTGACCTCTTCCCTGCACCTTCTCCAGTTTCTGAACATCTCTGTTGAGCTGTGTGGGCCCAAAGCTGGACACTATATTGCAGAGGTGGCCATGCCAGTACCAAGTAAAGGGGGAAAATCTTCTATGGATCTGCTGGCTGCAGACGCACCCGTCTGCCTTATTCATGATGAGAACACATCGTTGTCTCATAATCGTTTTGGTGTCTCCTAAACAGGTGCTGCTCAGCCAGAGGGTTTCCAGCCTGTACTGCTAAAATACTTAATAAAGTGATGGTATACTGCATTAGTGTGTACATTTATCCGGGCGGCCCAACACTTTATCATAGAAATCAATCAGACTCATTAAGCGTGATTTGCCACTGGTAAATCAGTGCTGACTGTTCCTCTTTCACACTTTTGTAAATGGATTAAAAAAATTCATGCTCCACGTTTTTTCCAGGGTTTGAGGTAAAGGTGGCCCATAGACTATCCTTTTTGTTCTCCTCAAAGACAGGTAAACTATTTAGCCTTTCTCTAATCCTCAGATACCCCCTCCAGTGCCAGTATGATACGTGCCTCACGACCATATCACTCAGCTTCTCTTGCAGTACCCTTGTGTAAATCCCAGCTGGTTTCATGGATCCTAATATATCTATTTTTCTTCAAATAGTCCTAAATCTGTTCCTTGGCCATTGCTGGATTCTCCTTCTCCTTCCTAAAACATTCTGAAACGTACAGGAATCTAGGAGCAGGATTTGCCTGTCAAGACTGAGGCACAAAAGGTGTTGAGTTATTCAGTCTTTTTCTGTTTGTCCACCACTGATTTACCTTTCCCATGCATCAATGGACTCACGTTCCCCTCAACTTCTTTTTGCTTTTAGGATACATATGCCTGTAAAATCCTCTGCTGTGACCCTCTATTTCCCTAGTTAGCTCCAGCTGGGCTTTTATCTTCCTCATTTCACCCCCAAGTGTCAAACCAAGGCTTTTCATACTCCTTTCTTGTTCTTGTTTCCACTCCTTGGTCTCTTTTTCTGCTTCAGGAAGCTTTCTGTTTACCCAAGTGAGCCTTCTGCCATAATTTCTGGTCTGCCTGTATGACAGGGTAGTTTGTTCCCAAGTTCTCACCGAGTTTTTTTTTTTTTTAAATTCAGCAAGCACCCTTCTCCTATGAAGCAGCTCCACAGAGGCTTCAAAATCCATTGAATTTGTGACTGCCATGGATACATTTGTGCTGCTGTCAGAAGGAATGATCAAAGCATAGGCAGGTATGGTTAACAACCAAAGTTAAAATGGAAGGTATGCCACTTCAGTTGAGAATAACAATCTACATGTATAGTTGAGGCCCACAGGAGGTTTACACCAAAAGCAATAGTCTGTACTGCTGGCTGAATATGCTGATGCAAAGCTGCTGCAGGTACACCTGCCCAGTGCTGCAAATTAGCCTTCCAGTTCTCCTGCCAACATCATTCCCGTTTCCTGCTGGGTATCAAGGGCAGACAACAGCAGTATTACTTTGAGTGAGACAGTAGCAGGAATTGTGCTGAGGCCACTACATTCATTTTCACACAAACTATGAAAAGAGCAGAGCCAAACTGGCATCCGCTGAAAACTGTTCTGATTCTCACTGCAGATTATGAGCATTAACAAATATTTCTTATTGATAAGATAGGGAAATCATTTATATTTTTCTGAACACATGAACCTCACAAAACAAAGAGCACAAGGACAGACCTCCAACAGAGAGGAGTAAGTGTGAAACGATTAAGCAGGAAAGGAATGAATAAGCTTAGATGCCTGCCAAGAGTTACATTCCAAAAACCGCTGCATGTCTGCACCAAGAAAAACTCCAGCTATTCAGATGGCATTGTAGACATGATCGATCTTCTTCTTTCTTTATTTCTAGAAGAATGAGAAAGAAGGAAAGAAAAGGTACTATCGGTACTACTGGAAACTAAGAAAAAAACTCGTGGGCAGTTTCCTTATTACCTCAGAATACATTCCTGCACCTGATTTAAGAATGGGAGCCATTAGGCTAGCTTGGCTTGTAAGGTGCTATGGAAGTCAATCACTTTCACTGTGCGGCAGCTACCTCTATGGCTTTTGATAGATGAAGGTCAGTACATGACAGTTATCAAAATATTAAATATATTCCAGCTCCTATATATTTGTTTTAACCTATTATGTCTGATAATACAAGATGTGATTTGCACTAGCGTCCCTCAGACTCTGTGTACTAACTAGAAAATTATTTGAGTACCCCTACACAAAGTAAGATATACTTACTTACTTTGCTAAAGCATGATCTATTGAAGTTCTCACATACCTGGAGGAGAGGAGGAAAAAACAAATCTAGGGATTATGATACTTTCACTTTGTAAACTCTGAATCTTTTGAGTGTACAGTATAAATACAATTTACAACACTGATCTACCCAAGCCCTTGAAGAATGGCTGACTACATAACACATCCACTAGCAATAAAACATAATGATAGGGCTCACGCTATAAAAAACTAAAACTTGTTTACATAAATTAGCCCCCATTTAGTAATTACACTGTATGTTTGCCATAAGGTCAAGCGAAATGTAACCCTGGCAGAAGCAATACTGTATACATTATAGTCTAGACAGAGATATGTCAGAGAATTATGGGGAATAATTAACCAGTTAATGCTTTCCATGTGTTTCATGATATGTGGAGCCATGATTCTAGAATTTATTCTAGATTCTAGAATAAAATGTTTGTGCTAATGCAGTCACTTTCCACTTTCTTAAAAGAAATACTACCAACTGCTGTCATTCAGGCCAAAGAGTACCAAAAAAAAAGAAAGTATATAGCTATATAAACACATACAAACCCCCACATAGATAAATACACATCTTTCTTTCTGGTTTATTAACAAGTAATGATATATGCTTACTATATATAACAATAATATCAAAGTATTAAAGTACCTATAGGTTTTGAGGAGCAAATGGCAAACTACATTGATTATTTACAGGTCACCTGTGTATACACTAGTGTGACATATAGCAGCAGTATGCCTCTGCACAACCAGTACTTCATACTTTATCACATAGGCTATAAAAAGGATGACCTCCCACTCAGTTTGTTAACTAAATATGAGATCTTCCTTGTGTCTGTGAGGACACAAAACTTAAATACTTCTGAGGTCACAAGCTGTGCCCAAGGCCAGGAAGCCTTAGGTCTACCCATGGACTGCGAGTGCTTACTTGAGAAGCCTGGAGTGCAACAAGTGCCTAACTGTAACACATGACTAGAGACCAAAACTACAGATGATATTGTGCATTTTCTCATGTTTGCATTGATTAGAAGATACTCCTTCTTAGCATGAAGTCCAGTGACCAAAGACAGCAGGTCTACCGAAAAATGTCCTCAACACAAACTAATTATACAGAGTGAACCCAGGAAATTAAGTGAATATTTTCTGTAAATAAAATATTTTTATTTTCTATTTCATTATGCATTTTTACTTCATTAGGGGATTAAAAACAAAAAAAATTCCCACATTTGTGTATGCACAATACTTACATTGTGCCCTTTCATTACTATCTTTTTCGAAACAGCATTGTACTTTTGTGCATAGTAAATCAGATATAAAGATGGATGAATGACAGCAGGGGAAGAGAGGAGGTATTTCACAATGCTACTGTCCTTCAAGAGAAAACGCTGAAGCTGTAAGCAACTAACTATAATAAATGAGTACCTGACAAAAAGAAATGAGCCTTGAAAGTAAAAAAGCTACACTAGGATGAATACTTCAGAACTACTTTGTCATGGAAATCTTCTGTAAGTAGTGTGTGATCCTAGCTAAAAATACTATCAGGCAGATGTTAAATGTTTTTATACAGTACATGCAGATGCAGTTAAAATACAGGATTATTATTATTATTTAAAAAAATAGAATGTGTTCATTCTTTCCAAATGAAACTTTCTCAACAGTAAAAAAGAACTTGAAAATACAATATGAAGCTAATTTAGGGAAGGTAATAGGAAAAAACCCTAAAATCCACGAACCTTTAGTATCTTTATTTAACTCATTTTTAAAGAGGGAAGTCTTCCACCCTGCCTGTCATATTAGACAGAAACTTTAGCACAGACTTGCTGGCAGAAGATAGGAAAATCCTTTCACCCTGTTCTGTTGTTGTCTTTCTAAGGCAGTGTCCGCAAGGCTGTGTGCGTATCAGTGAGCTACAGTTGGAAATCAGCATCACCTTGCACCTTGCCCTGGCTTTGAACCCTCCCACTCCACGTGTGTGACTGTTAGTTTTTTATCATGTCCAGAGAAATATTCAAATTGATAAAACTGAGAAAATTTAATTAGTGATGGACATCAGATACTGTTTACGTCAGTCTTTATAAAAGTCTCAATCTACCCCCAAATTATCTATCCACTTCACTAATCCTCTCAGGAAGGGGGAAATCCATTCAATTGCAAGTAATGGACTTCATCCTCCTTTCTCAAAGTATTCTTACTAGATTGTCCTCTCTGCTCAAGGAAAAATCTTACAAAGTGCCATAACTCCTCTATGCAGCTGTGTGGTGACAATAAGAACACAAGATCAACACTGGGCAAAATTTCACAAACAATGACATCCAGAAATGATCTGCTGCTTTTCAGTCTTTAGCTCAAACATTGTGGGTGGACTGAAAGCTTAGCAGGCTTGACAGTCTGCAGTCTATTTCATCACACCTCCCAAAAGCTGTATTTTTTTAAATTTATTTATGTCATCAGGAGCCATCCTGGGAAAATATCTCCAAACCAGATAAAAGTAACAAGGTTTGTAAGTGTGGTTAGTGGAGGCTGCAGGTCTCGGGGCTTCAGTGCTAAGGATATTACCAGGCAGCGTTTCTCACAAGCTCTCAGCAGCTCACCAACTTGCAGAAACGCAGAATGCCATCAAAGCCTTCTGGCAGCAAGAGACTTGAGCACTGGCTCAACTTGAGCTGCTGGCATTGATTACTCTTGTGCTTGAAGTGAGACAGTTCACGTGCCCAAAACATTCTGAAAGAGGGTGATAATGTTTTACTCTGTGATGTCGGCTGGCTTATCCAGAAGGATGAAGCGAGCTCAGCACACTTCAAACAGATATCTCTACTGAAAATCCTCAGACTGAGCAAAGAGACCAAATGATCTTCTCCCTCCTAGGGAAGTTTCTTCAGATTTGAACTAGTCTACCATAAGATAATGAGAGAAAACTGCAGAAGTATGCCTTGCCTTTTCTTCACTATGCAGGGCTGTATGTTTTCACATGCTCCTTTTTCATATTGCCTAGTAATGTAAACATTTTTAAGATAAGAAAAGCTAGTTAATATACAAATCAAGCGACTAGCACCAAAGAACCTCAACCTTATCAAGTATTATATTAGTTACTGTGGTGGAACTGAACTGACATACAAACTTTGGATGATTGTGTTTCTCATTTCCCTTGGGTAAACAAAAACATCATCCTCTACCATCAGTCACCATGACCATGAGTGCTGCTACAGAACTGTCACAATCAGTTTTTCTGTCATGCTGAGACAAATAATATTTTCTGTGGAGCCAGACCATATCAGTTTTTCAAAGTACTCATTCAAAAATTACTATCCAGGATTTTAGATAGTTGGCAAAGCAACCACAGCGCAGTCACGCAGTGACTGCATGGATGTGGTGACATGCTCTAAAATATACGAGGTGCAATGCAGGCTTGGAGACTCTTCCCAGAAAGAATATAGCTGTGCCACTGTGATGCTCGGCTCTGCAGCTGGCCAGTGAGAATGAGGCCCGTGTAGTCAGCTAGCCTTGGAGTCAGCCCAAATCAAGTCAGCAGGCCACCAAGATTCAGTTCATACTTTATTACAGTGTCTGCCAAGCTAACACTCACTACTGCATAAATGAAAACTGTTCTGAAATGAAAAAAAAGCCCACAAAACAATTTCACTTTCTCCAGAGCATTCACATCCACACGGCTTAAACCTCTGACAGAAGGAAATCTAAATTAACACTACCTAACCATGCAAATATGAGTGGACATTTAATTTTCACATTAGGCACTAGCTAACAGTAGGTATTCAACCTGAAAAGAACTAAAATCACCAACAGCTGGGAAAACAGTCAGTCATTCAAAACATACTTGATATATTCAACACATCCCTAATCCAAGGCTAGGATACAGCATAAGCTATTCAGTCTAAGAGGCAGCAGTTGACAGTTTTGTCATCATCGCTGAGCCTAAGAACATTGCAAGATGAAAATAAAGGTACCCAGACATATTCATTCATTTCATACGTATGTGTATAATTTCCAGCAACAGTAAATTAGTAAATTACAGGAAGAATACACTCCTGCCATAGCAACAAGTAAATATTTAGAGCTGTATGACAGCCAGTTAAGTTGCTGGGTTTTTCTTTTTCCTTAAAAAACCCACACACATTCGTGTTAAAGAGGATAAAAGA
The DNA here is from genome assembly GCF_036417535.1 of Chlamydotis macqueenii. Taxonomy (NCBI): domain Eukaryota; kingdom Metazoa; phylum Chordata; class Aves; order Otidiformes; family Otididae; genus Chlamydotis; species Chlamydotis macqueenii. The sequence continues at coordinate 86,295,223 of NC_141557.1, read as the reverse complement.
TCCTAGTTGAAGAACAAGAGTTATATTTCAGCTAGGTCCTAAATTAGCAGACTTTGACAAATAGGTCCAGTATTTCTAATTCACATTCAAACATGAAGCCCCACTGAAATATGAATTAATTTCTTTATTTGTCCAGGGATTACTTGGGACAAGCTCAAGAAGTTGGCCCATGTGCACCCCATGAGGGTCAATAAGACCAAGTGCAAGGTCCTGCACCTGGGCTGAGGCAACCCCTGGTATCAATACAAGCTGGGGGATGAAAGGATTGAGTGCAGCCCTGCTAAGAAAGACTTGGAGGCACTGGTGGATGAAAAGCTGAACGTGAGCCACTAATGTGTGCCTGCAGCCTAGAAGGCCAACTGCATCCTGGGCTGCATCAAAAGAAGTGTGGCCAGCAGGTTGAGGGAGGTGATTCTCCCCCTCTACTCTGCTGTGGTGAGACCTCACCTGGAGTACTGTGTCCAGCTCTGGAGCCCTCAGCACAGGGAAGACACGGACCTGTTGGAGCAGATCCAGAAGAGGGCCACAAAAATGATCAGAAGTAGTTTTTTCTTCTGCTTGGTTGCAACAAGACAGGGGATCCTCTGCTTCTTGTGGAGCCTCCGTCTGCTGCCTTGGCCTCAGGGATGGTACGATGTGGCTCCAATGATCTATCTCCCTCTTATACTTCCTGATACTCCTCAGCCTTTCCACTTCCTTTTTCAGCTCTGCCACCAGGCTGAGCAGATCATTCACCCCATCACACTGAAAACAGCTGTCATCTCTGATGCCCTCTGGTATGAATGACAGGCTCAGGCAGTCCCTGCAGGGATGGCTGCGTGTTTGTGTAGGAGCACCGTCTGAGTTGCCACACTCCTTCTGGCAATGGCTTTCGGGTCAGAGGAAACCACAACTGGGTCCTCCCCTGGGAGGACGATGACCACGAGGTGAGTCACCCTTTGGAGCCAAGAGGGAGACTGCACCCTGCCCGTGCACCTTCTCCGTGCCAATTGCCACCCAAACTGCTGCTCCACGCCCTTCTGACGCGCCATACCCTGGTTGCTCGTGCTCCCTAGGGGCTGCTCTTGTATGTGAGGAGGTTTGTCTGCCATCACTTTTGTCCCTGCTAACACTGAGTCAGAGCTGCTGCTTGTCAGGAACTCCATCTCTCCCAGTCTGGACAGTGGTGGTGCTGGATACCCTCTCTCTCCCTGTGCTTTTGCCTTTGCGGTTTTGCTGCTTTAGGAACGGTCCCTCAGAGCAATCCTCTGCTCTAGAGCCCTTCGCTTTAGTGGCTTCAATAGGCTGAAGTAATGCTTTTACCAGAAACACTGAAAAAGCATGAAACTTCAGAGCACTAGTCGAATACTCGTGTATAATTAATATGGTATGATCTTGTAAAAACCTTATAAATTTGTGCAGGAATATGCAAAGTAGGTATAACTGCACTGTGAAGAAAAAGTGGGGTGCTTAAGTATCTGACACAGCTACACATTTAATTCTGTGGGTACTTTCCCTTGAGTATCTTCTGAATAAAAATATTAAAGCAATAATCAGAGGACATTGATATATTAATACTAAAATCTCCCTCTTCTCCTGAATCTACAATTAGATTTTTATTTCAGCTACATTTCTGAACGATTGCAGGATTCAGTAAAGAACAATCTTTCCCATATCCTGTAGAAATTTGCCTCCAAAACTTTATGCTTAAGTGGGACGCAATCGTTGTGGCCTCTCAGATTGGTTTGTGACTTTTTTCTAGACTAGCTCTTTCAGCTTCTTGCTAAGTGAAATACGTCTTCCACAGTAGACTGACTCTTTATTAATTGCTCGTGATTTTTCCTGTGTTGGTTTGTGGTTGGAAGACCAGGAATACGGTCCTGCGCATTTACACATGACCTAGTGGAAGTTCTAGGCATTCCCGAAAATACATTTTGCACAGTTCATGCCCATGAAAGCAGCCTATCTGAAAGTTTTCAATCAGGGTGCCTGAAATTGGACACTTAAACTCATTCTCATAGACATCAAAGCTACAAATGATTTTCAGAGCTGGTGAGTCAGCAACAATCTAGAAGTATCCCAAGCCTCTAAAAACCAGGCTGTTATATAGACACCTACTCATTGATTAAAATGCCTGCCATTAGGTAAATCCAACTTAGTGTTTCTTCCTTTCTTTCTTGTTTTAAAAAACAAGAAAGAGCAGTTCAGCTCATTTTTCCTCCTCTGAACTACGTTCCCATATGGTACTCTGGGAGGCATTTTCAAGCTTGTTAAAGATAGTTTTTCAAAATGCATCACGTACAAGTAATACAGAACTCCTGAGCTAATATATTTAAAAGTAAGCAATATGCCATTTAGCTTTAACCTGGAAAGACAAGAGGTAGAAGCTGTGATCAAGATACCTTCATTTATCTTAAATTGGCAATTATCTGTCAGTCATTCATATAGTACATTTCAGGAATCCTTCTCCGTTTCTTCAAAATAATGGAGACTTGACATCAGCCCCTCAATTCCTCCACAGCTTGTTTTTGCTGGGATCCAGGAGCATAAATGATCTGATTTTAATAAGAATTTAAGCTTCAGTGAAAAGAGATTGAACTTCACAGACCCAGACACTAAAACTAGGCTTTTACTTAGCTTCTTGACAAGGCTTTCCTCTGCACTTACTTCCAACTCCAAGTCCTAGACAAACTCCCAAGCTGAGAACAGCTGTCAGGAGAGCGTGTGTTTGTTTAATAATGGACACACCAGTATAGCCAGTATAACACTGGAGTTTAGGAACTCTCTATCTTGATTCAACATCCTAGCTGTGGCCAAATGAGGTTTAACACACGGTGTGCCACTCTGTAAACTATGTAAAATCTATTTCACCACAATACATTCATAGAATGTAGCTAGACATTTGGCATCAAATCTGCTAGTCCTTGTATTTTAATTACATCAGCTTTGTAATTTTAATAGCTCAAAATGTTTTAAGAAGATAAGATCAGTGGTGATTTCCCCTTTCTCCAGGATAAGACTGGATTTGAAGAGGCTAAGAGAAGGAAAAACGGTGCGTTTGGATTTGGACCGCTTCCTCTCTTCAAGTGGACAACCCTACGTCAGTATCCCTCTAGGTAGGTCTCTCTCTCCCCCATGCCTCTTGCTTGCTGGAACTGCTTGTAGTAAAAGTTTCACTCTTGAGTAGGCTGCCAGTGAAAATACACAATTAATATGAGTTTTGTCCTAACTGTGCACTCTAACAGGCTTCTTCATGGAGCGTAGGCTTTCTTGTTATCTGATGCACAAGATTGCAAGGTCAGCCTGAGAAGAGCTCCTGGCCTCTAGAAAAAGCAAGTGAGACACCAAGATAGCTTGGCAAGTCCAACATCTCTGTATTCGCTACAGCATACAGAGTGATGGTCTAATGTGACTGTTCTGTTGATAGGAAGAGAATCACAAAATCGCAGCAAAGGCCCTCGTCCTACTGTAAGAAGTCAGCTCTGTTTATACCCAACTGAAGACACTCAGAGCTTGCACCAGACAGTAAAGACAGAAATGTATTTTAGCATCACTAATCAGCTCTTTTATATCTCCATGTATATACATGTAAACACACATATACACATGCACATACATACATCTATCAGTTTAGTTTCTTAAGAAACATGTTTCACATATATATACACAGGAATGTTTCTTCATATACATGTATGTTTCTTTAGAAACTAAACAGATGATGAATAATACAGCCTGTGCAATTTATTTTATACCGCTCCCACATCTTCTTTTGTCATATGCAGCAGAACGTTATATTCAAAACAGATTACAGAAGATCCTAGGAAAAGGAATCAATAAACTTCAGATGCTTAGAAGAGAACTCGATGAGAAATAAGACTGTGGGATAAATGCATTAGCTTTATATGTCTGTGAAACAGATAATTCATCCACAAAACAGTTAAAAACATTTGATATTCAAGCTTTACGGTTAACACAAATTGTTTTAATAAGCTAATATGTTCCTTCCAAAAGTTGATATATTCCAAAAATACTACTGGGTCAGTTACATTCAATTTATGTTTTAAAAGAATTTTTCCCCTTTGCTTTTCTACTCTGAGAGCTTGCAACTTACTTTTTTTTCAGTAAAAAAATAATTAATGGTACTCTGTGAAAGGTTTAACAAGTATAAAATTATGAAGATTTGAAAGTATGGGGCTTTATAAACAAAAACTACTTGAGTTACCCTCCCATACAATTTCTAATCCACTAATAGGCTGGAAGATAAATATCCCTGTGGAAGGGATCCACATTGGAGCAGGACTGTCTCCTGTGGGAAGGACTCCAGGAGCAGGGGAAGAGGAACTCCCTCTAAGGAGTTCTCCCTCTGAGGAGGAAGGAGTGGCAGAGACAAGGTGTGATGAACAGACTGCAAACCCCATTCCCCATCCCTCTGTGCTGCTGGAGGGGAGGAGGTGGAGAATCTGGGAGTGAAGTTGAGTCCAGGGAAGAAGGGAGGAGTAGGGGGAAGGTGTTTTAAGATTTGTTCTTATTTCTCATTGTTATTCTTTATTATTGATTGGTAATAAATTAAATTAATTTCCCTGAGTCAAGTCTGTTTTGCCTGTGACGGTAACTAGTGAGTGATCTCTCCTTGTCCTTATCTCAACCCATGAGCTTTTTGTTATAGTTTATCTCCCCCCTTTCTCTCCTCCCGTCCAGCTGAGGAGGGGAATGATAGAGTGGCTTTGGTGTGCACCTGGCATCCAACCAGGGTCAACTCACCACAGTTAGGCTTGACACTTCAGGTTAAGACAACAGTGTGCAATGTGCCTCTGGTTGATTTTAAAATTTCAGATTAAGGATAGTAAACCTCCCACTACAAACAATCAGGATTCCAAATTCAGTTTTCATTTGACTTTTCCTAATAAGTCTAAATTATTTAGAAATTATAAACCAAAGACACAGTATTTCCCTAACCAAAATAAAGCAGTCACAGCTGAAATCCAAAAGGAAAAAGAGAAGTCAAACTTTCACAGAGCTTAATGAGGTAAAGTACCAGTACCTCAGTGGGGAGCCAAGTAAATTGGGTGATTACTCTAACAGACATCACACTGAGGTCTGGCAATTTCGGAAAGATGAATATTAAGATGAAATTTATAAGTGACAGGTATAACGCTATATTTAGAGCTTTGAATTACGTAAGCCATTTCAAAGTATCCAAGTTACATAAAATTAATTAGTACAATATTATATTAAAGTATTTTCTTTTTTTCAAATCACAAAAGTATGCAAAGTGCAGCTTGTAAATAACGTCTTTAAGGAAAAAAAGGAAATAACAGGAAAAGAAGGTCTGATGTTGCTGCCGTCTTTCGTATGATTTCATACTGACTTCAGCCGGATTACTGTGTGACTGCAGTTGCAGAATTAGGAACTTGGTTAAGAACACTGATGAATGAGCAGATAAGAGTACTAAAAATTGTAGTTAATAAGCAACTTTTTAAATGAAAAAGCATAAGAAACTCTCATCAGGAAACTGAGAAAAGGAAAGAATTATAATTCATATAATATAGCGAAAAACCCCCACAAAACAAAGATCTGACTATTCCTATATAATGGCCATTGCAAATTATTTATTAGCACTGTATATGATATGGATTATATCACAGCACCTCAGACATTATTTAAAATTTTCAGCAGTGAATCCATCAGAAAACCAAAGGCGCAGAAGACTGAAAAAAACCCCAAAATCCTCCTGGAGTATTTGCTAGCACTAAACACTATGCAATACAACCCAATGTCTCTAAAATCTGTCAACATTACAGATCCAGAAACATTTGTAACTGTTCAGAACACCACTACTTTTCCTATGATACTGAGCGTTGCCACTGAAAATCCTGGTGCAACTGAATTTTAACCAGTGTCCCTTCAAAAACCAGTTCTAGCAAAAGGAGAAAAAGAAAACACCAGACAACCAAACCAGAGTCTTAGAAGAAATTCTCCCATGGAAGTTGACAATGGATTTTCCATTTACCAGATAAACACAGCAGCATCTCAGCCAGCAACCACAGTACATCTTGATTTACATCACCTCCCTTGTTCAGTGAGATCTTGAAATGGAAATAGGAGGCTTGTAACTAGTCACAAGTGGAAAGTGTGGGAGCTGTTCAGTTTATTATGGGTGGTGGGTTCTTAAGGAATGCTAGCTAAGGTACTATCTGCACAGAGCGTATGCTACTCCAATCATTTCCCCAGAGCTTTCTCATCTTTTCTTTCGGACATTCAGTTTCCTCCAGCCTACAGCCCCATTATCTTACATGAATTCAATATAAGAATCCAGTTGCCATCTTACAGTTGTCAACTTACACTTTTCTCCCTTGCACAAACTCAAACCTGACATTTTGTTCAGAGAGAGAGAGATTTTCAATAGCGACTGGGGAAAGGTAAACAAGAAAGTTCCCGCTGGTGTGAAGCAAAACTGGATTCAACCCTCTCCAAATGTTGTGGCTCTGCCAAAGAGCATCCACACAGACTAAGTGGGATGAAGTTGTCTAAAGAAGATGGATGAAGGCCAAATAAATATCTGAAGCTGTTAGAGAGGACAGAAAGATGCATCTGGGAAATAGGGAGCGTTTGATATCAGAAAGACAATAAATTGCCATACTGTGGGTGAAGGGGCTGGGTTTTGAAGGAAGACCAACATGCTCAGGACAGCCGTTTGAGCTGCTGTTACAGTTACCTGGGAAGGACTGAAGAGAGATAATATGCACAGTTTTTTGCAGGCAGATATGAGCTTATTTTGCACGAGCTGACCAGAAGCCATTCTGCTATGACAGTGTACCATCAAGCACTTGGTAGTAAGCCTTGCTGCAAAGCAGTGTGTATTAGATCAGGCAACGTACCATTCTCATGTGGCCACAAGTCCTCAGGCTGACCCAGAGTGCAGGCTACAGTAAGCTCACATCGGTTTGCAAATAGGCGTGCACATACACTCACAAAAAAAAAAAAAAGAAGAAAGATTTCAAGACCAATGTGCAACAAATCCATCAACTATGCGGCAGGATGAACAGAGGTTTGCAGGATCAGGGATGGACATCAGTTTCTGAGTTGGGAAAAATTAACAGGAAGATAGAGCTTATGGTGTGGGGAGACCAACACTGGAGATGCCCATTCAGACAAGGGGGGCTGTGAACCCCCGGTCTTGTAATGGACACTTCACTTATTTCAGAGACAGCTCTTTAACCAACACAGGTTAAACACCAGAAGTGTGAGAAGTATAACACATACATGTCTTTATGGAATGACTTCCGTCTTAGTGATTAACTTTTTTTCCTGGTAATCTGAATGTAATGCAACACAATTATACTACTAAACTCTTTGCAAAATCAATACAACTCAGGTACAAAGATCTAGCTTCTGTCACATATCCCAACATAACTGATATTCACATATACGTATCTGTATTTAACTCCTATACAAGTATATCTACAATAGGGAAGTTATCACCTGCTATATTTCATTCTCTTCTGACTACATATAAACAATCAATAATAATATTACTTTTTCCCTTAAACTTTTCAGATATTACTTCTGAAAGCAAGTAATTTCATTTGATGAAACAACACAAAGACAAAAAGGTGCTTGCTGCAGATATTTTAAAAAATACTGCTGTTTTACTTTGCCTCCTAATAAATGTTTTTTTTTTTTATTTAGCTCATTGATGGCTATCTGCTTTGGATGCAGCATACAACATAGAATGTATTATTGATACGTACTATTCACCTAACAATTTTCCTGTGATGTATGTAAAAACATTAACTAATCAATCTTATGTTTCCAAGATAGATTACAGAATCTCCAATATAGAAGGAGAAAAAAAAAAAACCCAACGCTTAAAAGAATTTGCCTTATATGTTAAAATATTTCAACAAAATTATATGGATTGGAGTTCAGAAATTGCTATGACTCAGTCCTTTTGTAAGGCTTTGTCAGAACTGAAACTCTTCTTTCTCATCCTATTTCCATTCTCACATCTGCAGTGATATTTAGGAATGGACAGATCATGTTGTACATATTTATATGAGTGTACCCTGGTGTTGCATATACAGGTTTAGCATACAAACATAAATATAAACACACACCACACTTGCTATGGATATATTTAAGTATTGCAGCTGCACAATGCTAAATTGGTTGGTCGCTTATTGCAATCCATTTTTCATCTTCCCAGAGCAGAAAAAATCTACTTTATATATTTATCATAACTCCAGTAATGGCATCTGGAACCCATAAGGCATGTTACTTTTTGTGAGCATCTTCATTATTTTTTTGTGCTGATTAAATTCGGTGTAATAGTGAGAATATATTGAGTTTGCTTAAGCAACTAGGGAAACGGGACAAATCTACAAGGAGAAAAAGATCTGTAATAGACGAGCTTGGATGAGAAGATTGGTCAAAGCTGTTAAGAAAAGAAAAAAGGAAAACCCACAGCAGGGCTTCTAGAGATTGTTTTCTTAATGGCCTGAAGCTTGTTTTCTAATTAATTTCCAACTCTAAGTTTACAGCACTGGAAGTCATAGTCTTCACTGACACGCAAACCAATTATTTACTTTACAGATGCCTAAGAATGAAAAATAAAAATTCAAGCCAAAGCACGATGACTAAGGCAAAGCAAATGTTTTGCAGTACTCACCTTAGGCACCCAGTGGCATTGCGCAGCACCTGTGATGAATGGAGTTGTATTTTATGATCATCCTGGAGCGGAGAGTTTTCCCATCCGGAGTGAGGGATGATTACTGCATTGGTCAACACTGCAAGGGCATCCTGGATGATTGGCATTTTCAGTGCATCACAAGAGGATAGATTCCAGAGAACTCCTACAAAAAAAAAGCAAATGATTAATAATTAACACTTCTCCAAAAAATAGACTGAATAGATTTAGTTTTAAAAAAAAACTTCACAATATTTCACTGTGTTGGTGCACTTAATGAAGCTGTTTCTACCAAGAAAAAAAAGGCTACATTGTAAGTGGGACTGAATGATACCTGCAGGCTTTCGTAGTGGGAAAACAGCTTTGAGTACACAAGTAGTCACAGCAACACTGGAAATTTCTCAGACCTAAGCCTAAAAGCTGAGCAGCTGTTTATGATACAGGCTGATTTAGGCTGTGAACACGTGGAATGAAGGAGTATTACATACTTTTTTTAGCGCTTGGACTTCAGAATTCTTCCTTCTAAATAAAAGTAATAAAAACCAATAGCAGAGAACAAGTTCAGATTTACGCTGACTATCACTGTTTATAGATATGCATTGAGAGAACAAACACCCAACTCTTTCTGTGATCTTCCATGTAATGAAAGTAATTGGCTAGGCCAGTTGGCACTACAAGCAAAAAGACCTCTTCCACAACCTGATACAGTAGTATGGTATCATACTGGCCTCCAGCAAGCCACCTTTTATTTCTTAAATATTTTACTATTCAAAGTCACAGGATACTACCATTTTTGCACAGAAACAACAAGTTTAATGGTGCGACTCAGAAGGAGACTTACTAGAACTTTTAAAATCCTCTTCTGTTAAAATTCATAATGTGCCAAAAAAGAGGAAGAGTAATCAAGAGCCAAAGCTTTCTGAGCACAGCTACAAGGATCAGGGCCACTGCAGATGTGTCACACAGAAAGCACGCAAGAAATTGTTGGGGGCAAAAGACACTCTGCTTTTCATTCCCTCATACACATTTCTATATTTGCTAGAAAAGCACATTTGATTTCTGTGCTGCGCCAAGAGCCTACCAGCACGGGGGCAAGCTGGAGGGCAATGCGCTGCTCTGAAGCAGCAGCAGTCTTTATCTCTGGCCTATGTCCTCCCAGGAGCAGGTGTGAAAGCAAGCCTGCCCCCTCCTCCCTCTCCTCTTGCCAACATATGTCCTCTTCTCTCGAATCCAACCCTACTCTTTCCTGCTTTCCTTCCTGTACTGACAGCAGCCTGGCCCCACATCTAAACTTGAGGTGCAAAATTCAGTTTTGCCTTTATGGCTATGAAGTCCTGCACTAACATGGAGAAAGATTATCATCACTGTAGACATGAGGTTACAAATACGACCATTACACTATGAAAAGCCAAAGCCAGTGGTGGTGGGAGGAAACTACTAAAGACCATAAGAACATAGACCCAGACATTTATAAGTACAAGCAGCAAGGAAACTACTTGCTCAAGGCTTTCTTTACATTTTGTGTTTTGAAGAAGAGGTGTAATTAACAGGAATCAAACTACATTTTTTGGTTTCCCTTTAAAATTAATTACCTCTATGGAGAGACTGTTTCAGTTACACAACTTCATGTTTTAATTATTTTATATGGAACTGTATGCAAAGACAGATATCCAGTTTAATGCAAAAATTTTGCTCAGCATACCAATTAAACACCCCCCCACACACTTTAATATTATCTGTATGTAGGAAATAGGCAGAAACTGATAGACTTTAGCTACAGCCCCCAAAAAACCCCAAACCAGTGGAAATAAGAATACTGCTCACTTTTTCGTTTAACAATTGCTGCTTTAAAAGGAAAAGAGTATTTGTTTGAATTCTGTTGTTAATATCATTATGAAAAGTAATAAGACCTTCATAAAGATATTTATACTCATTTCTCTATGATCTGTTCTTGGTAAGCTTTATTGGCATATCTTCTATTCCTGAAATACCTAGTATTTTGATGGGTTTAGTCAGTAAAAAAAATAATGTGGTTGCCTATTTTTTACATTTATCTGGACAGGTGTAAATGATGTGCATGGTAGAGAAGTAGAGAATTAGGATGTAAGTCTTTCTCCCTTCGGGGGGGGAATTTAGTTCTTACGCGAGACAATGAGTTGCTTTTTTGTAAAGAAGTCTTATTTTGGAAGTGAGGATGGCAACAAAACCACACTTTGGCCTTCAAGAACTAGTCATAAACTGGAAAAGCAGAAAAAAAATACAAAAGAAGCAAACATAAGAGCCCTGTCTAGAAAAATGCTTAAAAATGTGTATGTATACAGTGTTTTCTATTCACTCTAGGTTCTTGCTAATTAAAAGTAAACTTGCAAAAATACCATTATAAGTTGGTATTCAGCAACAGTTGAGGTGCCTAGAAATATTTTAAAGCCCTTTTTCTCTATTTAAAATGCACTTGACGCTGCATGTAAGCTTTTGCTCAATAAATTGTCACAGTAACAGGTGAGCTCCAAGTCCAAATAAAAACAGAATCATAGAATCACAGAATAGTTAGAGTTGGAAGGGATCTCCAAAGGTCATCCAGTCCAACTCCCCTGCAAGAAGCAGGGACATCTCCAACTCAATCAGGTTGCCCAGAGCCCCGTCCAGCCTGGCCTTGAATACTTCCAGGGATGAGGCATCCACCACCTCTCTGGGCAACCTGTTCCTGTGTTCCACCACCCTCACTTTAAATATTTTTTTTCATTATATCAAGTCTGAATCTACCTCCTTCTATTTTGAAATCATTACCCCTTGTCCTATAGCAACAAGCCCTGCTAAAGAGTTTCTCCCCATCTATCCTATAAGCTCCATTTAGGTACTGGAAGGCTGCTATAAGGTCTCTCTGGAGCCTCCTCTTCTCCAGGCTGAACAGCCCCAACTCTCTCAGCCTGTCTTCATAGGAAAGGTGCTCCAGCCCTCTCATCATCTTCGTGGCCCTCCTCTGGGGCCCTTCCCTTTCCTGTGCCGAGGGCTCCAGAGCTGGATTCAGTACTCTAGGTGGGGGTCTCACCAAGGCAGAGCAGAGGGGCAGAATCGCCTCCCTCGACCTGCTGGCTACACTTCTTTCGATTGCAGCCCAGGATGCGGTTGACTTTCTGGGCTGCAAACACACATTGCCAGCTCATGTTGAGCTTCTCATCCACCAGCACTCCCAAGTCCTTTTCCCCAGGGCTGCTCTCGATCCATTCTCCTACATACTCACCCAAGAGCCAAAACACAGGATCTGGTTTCACTAACTGGAAATTAAACCAGTAAGAGGATGAAGGGATCATCAGGGTAAATTAGCTATTCTACCTTCCCCAAAAATGACTGTAAGTTCAGGCAGAATCAAGGAAAATGGCACTGCCCAGTAAGCCTGACACTGTCTTCAGAGTTTTTGCACCTCACACACAGTTTTAAGGAGTAAGATAAATTTCTTCCACCCTAGAACAATGCCTTTTATCTAATTTTAAGTCTTTGACTACTACCAACCACATTAATGAAAAAAAACCCAATTTTATTCTGACAAGTTTTATGTAATTTATTTGCACAAGTAGCAGAGCCTGCTACTTGCTGAGGCTGGCATTTTAAGTTCCTACTTGTACCCTTCCTTAATTAAGGATCTGCAATTATGAAAGGGCACTGGCAATTCACTTCCCATTACTTTTGCTGAGGGCGACCTGGAGCTAGATTTATGTGGGGGTCTAAGAAGATGATCCATTCCCTTGACTTTGCAAGGGGAAGTGATAAAAAATCTTTTACCCGAGGCACCTTCCATTATGGAGCTATCTCTTTTCCATATGACTGTGAACATATTTTTCAAGTATGTATGCATTATATGCCCTTTAAGACTACAGTAAGGAGCTGGTCACTGAGATAATTTTCCACTTTACTCTGAAAGCCCTGATTGAACTGAGATTCTGAGCACAATAAGCAAGTCTGGAATAGCCTCAGAGGTGCCTTGACTATCCTCTAAGTCATTTGTGTGTCATCAGCTGCCCAAAAGAAGGGAAGAGACAGGACTCAGCATATCAGTGATTCATCATCAACAGTGGGACCCATCCTGCTCTATATGGATTGGGAGAGAGCTCTTAATTCAACAACTCAGCTGGTTTCAGCTGGAAGATGGATTTGGGGTCTGATTACCAATTACTAGGCTTGCAGACATCAGATGAAGGACTCTCAGAGGAGTGTATGGAATGCCTACTATCGAGATCTTGCTGTACTAAGTTACACCTTCCGGAATAGCTTGTCAGAGAACATGCATCTACTATGTTCAACAGGTTATTTAACTCACTAAACATAAATCACCTTTTCTAAGAAGGCCTTTCACAATCATGACAATTGAATTTTAAAACTGGTTGTAACTTTTGAAAAAGATTATAATCAACCTTTTCAAAGACATAACTGTACAGATACAGTTCATAAGGAAAACTACAGGCAGATCTTAGTTAAGGCAATTTGTTTGTTGATACTGGAAGAGGGAATTGAGACAACAGAAAAAAACTTTGATTTATCTTTCTCTTAGCCAAAGTCCAGAAGATTGAACACAAGACCAACCCTTTTAAAAGCACAGTCCAGGCTGATGAGATGCTACTAATGCTTAGCAGACAGAACTTATCCACCATTCTTTCAACTTAGAAACAGCACTCCTTTTTACATAAATTAAGCTATTGCAATAGACACCACACCACTTATCCTAAAGAACCAAAGTGAAATATTTTAAAAATTTGAAGACACTCAATTTAATGGAGCAATCTGAGCCAAAACCCATCATCTCTGAATCAGGCTGGAGCCCAAACTCATCCTGATTAAAATCTTCAATGCATTTTTTAGCCAGTGTTTCACTTAGAACTGGTACTTCCATGCAAAATAGCACCCTAGCACGAGAGTATGTGCAAAAGACGAACAACTATTCAGTGCATGATTTAATGCTACCTCAAATTATGACTTTTATATATATAAGCAAGCCCCTTAGAACAACTTAGACTACAAATATAAATGGAAACCAAGAAACTGGAAACGTCACCTTTTCCAAAAAGCATTGTCCCTGCCACACTATGTATTTTTTTTTAAATTGTGCTGCAAAAGATAGACTTTGCCAAATAAATTATAGGGTAAAATGATCACAAGTAAAAAAACACTATTGGGAGGAACAAGACTTTGATTCTTCTCAATTTGGTATGCTTGTGTCAGTCTTAAATGTATACCAAGATTTTGCTTATTTAATATTCTTTCTATAGAAAACCAAATCAAATCAAATATAGAAGTCTTCAAACTCATCTAGGTTTTTTCTTCCATCTTAATTTAACAGTTTGCTCATGGACTGATGCAGAGTGCCATTTGTTAGAGCTGGGAGACCCTATACCCCAGTAAGAGTGAACACAGCTTCGGCAGGATTTTTTGTTTATATGCTGAAGGCACATGGGTACTACAGGGAGTTTCCCTCACAAAAATTACAATTAAGATTGAAATTTAAGGAGCTAAATACCCTGTACAGAAGCTAAGTGCAAGGAATTTTTTTTTCTGGAGTTCTTAGGAAAAAATCTTCTACCCCAAGCTCTCAAGTGCTAGAAAAGGCATTTGCTGTCTTTTACTGCAGCTTTGACACTTGCAGCCCTCAGTAATTCCAGTGCTGCTCTGCACAGCCGGATCCGCTCCATGGCAGCCAGGTGTGGGCTCCCGGGGTTGAGGGGGCATTTGGCCTCTGAATTAAAAAAACAAAATCAGCAGTCACAGTGAAAAAAAGTTATTTCATCACAAAAATAAAATGTTTTAGTATATTGTCAAACTTTCATTTTGTAAAAAAAAAAAGTGAAATATTCAGATCTGTTGATCTGTTTCAAAATAAAAACTATTTTCAGAAGAAAATGTAAATATTCTGTGTTGCAAGTGGCAAACATTTCAAATCACAGAGTGATTTTACACTGCAAGTGTTTCAATACTCCTTCATTCAGGCAGGGGCATCAAAACGAAATGCTGCGTTGAATTTTTCCGAAGGATTACTACTTGTTGAAAAAGTTCAATGCAGCTGTTACATCACGCCATATGCTGCAACAGATGTCCTCTATTTATCACTCCAGACTGTCTCATTTGATATTTCCTCTTAGACTTACATTTGACCAAAGTAAAAAAAAATAAATACAAAAATCATTTCTGTAGTATATTAATACGGAAATAATGAAATCGGTTTCATTGCCATATGAATCAAAGCGACTTGAATGAATTTTCCATAGAAGATGGAAAACTGATCGAACAAGCGAAAAATAGTCATTTCCCATGAAGACCTGGAAACTGATGTGGTTCATACATGGGAGCGATCCCCATGCCAGAGAGAAAAAGAGACCAAAAAGGGACCACTCGGTTTTTATGCTGGGACCGGTGTGGTAAATTTAGGACAAGTGAATGGGAACTTGCCTGGGAAGCAGGGACAAGGAGGCAGGCTGTGACGAGAAAATTTATGAAACCAACCCCAAGTAGATCCCTAAGAGAAAGGAGAGAAGGACTCTGCTGGCATGGGCATCACACTACTCCCAGCTGAGAACCTGGCACCATGGTGACTTGTTCTGCCTTTGCCCTGTTCACCTCCAGGGAACCAGGCACTGCCAACCTGAGAAAGGTTTTGTATCACTGTTTCATCAGTACATTCCCTTTTACCTATAACAATACTTTGAACGTAACACCTTACACAATAAATCACTGGCCCAGCCTGTTGCTAAGAAAGCAGGGCAGAAGATTTGAAAAAGCATCTATTTTAAAACCTCTCCTTATTTAAATGGGAGCGGCAGGGGGTGAAGTAGTTAATTTGATAATTCAGAAAAAGCTGAGAATGAGCCTTCATGAATACAACAAATCCTATCAGTGGGTTTTCCCATTTTCAGAGACTAAACGGTGACAGCATACTGAGAGAGGGGGCAAAGGCTGTTTTATAATTAGACAGTAAATTGCAATAGATTTTGTATAAAATGATTCAGTTGAACTGTCAATATTGTTTGCATAAGCGCTATTTGGTAAGACAGCATCATTTCTGAAGCAAAACTGCACAATTTATTAAATTACTTTTAGATTTGTCATTACATATGAACTATAAATAGGATGTGTTTTGAATGGCTCTGGAATTGAAGATACTGTAGCTTATAGGTTGTAAACCAGTTTCCCAACAGCCTTTTACCTTCACAGTTTGCAAGGAAAAAGGCTACCAAGATTTGGTATCTCAGTAAGTGGCTGCACGATAGGTTCATAGGAAGACTTTATAAAATGTCAATTAATTTCTGCTCTGAATTTGTTTGGAAATCACTTTCACACTTTTAGAAATTATGACAATGCTTTCTGTAGGTGACGCTAAATGTAAAGTTTAAACTTTACCAGACCGTAGAACTGTACTGTAAAGTACAACAGTGTTCCTCCTTACATGACTGTGCCTTGTTACAGCACATTCACTGTCATAATGTCAGCTTACTAGTCTGGAGAAGTACAAGTAGATATTGGAAGTACTTTCTAGCCATTATGATCATGCAATAGCAATTTTTGAAGACTCTCTGTAAAACCTTAATGTAGCTGATTACTGGGGTGGAAAAGCAGAGTAGCCCTGTAGCCCACTAACCATGCCATTGACTTTGCTAATAACAGGCCAGAGGGTTTGTACTCCCTTGGTGAGACCTCTGAAGCTGAGGGAGGACCTCTGAAGTTGTGTTGGGGTACATGGACCTTTGGCTTGATTAACTCTAGCAACCACTTCTGCAGACCAGGTGGCTTCATCTGTTTTGCTTTGGCTTAGCTTTGCATAATGGTGTGGCATAAGCGTAATTTTATCAAGGGAGCAGTAACAAGTACTTTTTCTGCATTCAACAAATCCTTGGTTTCCTTTTTTCCTCATAAGAAGTTCAAATGTAACAGCAAGGAACCATAAACGGTTCTATGCAAAGTCTGAGCTGTGAGATTAAATGCATGTTTTTACTGCAATCTGAGACTTGTAGGAGATTTGATGGAGTTTGGCATTTTACAAGAAATTCTCACTGGCTCACAAAACTCAGGGCAGAGGCTGAAGAATACCTTGATTAAAAGTATCTCAGGCAACGGGAGGGAGTCAAACTATCATGTAACCTTTGGGAACTGAAAAGGCTTTTGTACTTGAAGAAACACATCCTGAAGAAACTCTAATATGTAATTCCTCATTCAGGCACTGGCTTCAATCCAGAGTAAACAAATGTTCAGCACAGAAATAATGTTATTAATGCTGAACACAAATGTTATTTAAAACCCCTAATTAGAAGTAAATTAGTACAAAGGATTTAATCAACTTTTAAAATTGATTGTGGTAGGATAGTGTACTTGCAATTACATCCATTTAAAGAAAGAGTAGGAAAGATTCATTAGAGCTAGTACCCTTCAAATCTCCCTTTCGAATGAAAAGCATTTGAAACATACAAGCAAATTTTAGTGCCTAAGCAAGTAGATTTGAAATTTGTGAATCTTATCCTAAATCTATTATTTAAAAAAATAATTAAGCTTAAAGTCTGTAAGTCACCTGTCTCGGTGCTTCATAAGTTCCTCGAAGCGCTTGTTTAAATTTATTACAGAGAATTTGCTTATCTGCAGAGGAGAAACTAATCAGCAATGAATTAACATCTTTTCTTCCCAAATCAAAACAAGTACTTCTGAAAGCTGTGGTTTGTGCTAGCAGTTGTTGATCTCCATACTTAACCTTTCTAATTTCCTTGACTTGACACAACACTGTGACTGGATGTTGGAGGTAGAGGAGAAGCTATTCCACAGTTAAACACTATTCCTGCATTTATCCCATTTCTCCATTTTCTTTAACTACATAGAGTTACCTGTACCAAATTATATTTGGCAGTCTTATTCTCTTAGCTAAGCACATATTGAACCAAATTTATGTCAACCTTGCAGCAGCAATATTACCATGGCTACACCATCATGACAATTTAAGCATACAGATGGCTTTTCACATTGTCTGTTTGAAGTTTGTGATATCCAGGATGCGTATCTGAATCTAAAACATATTATATCTTTATAATATAATTTTCAGTCAATGTAATGACAAAATCCTCTCTGGTTCCAAAAGCAATCCACTTTACAAATTTATCTTCCTACCTATTTTTTTATACTAAATAT
Source organism: Chlamydotis macqueenii (assembly GCF_036417535.1). Classification (NCBI taxonomy): domain Eukaryota; kingdom Metazoa; phylum Chordata; class Aves; order Otidiformes; family Otididae; genus Chlamydotis; species Chlamydotis macqueenii. The sequence goes on along the minus strand of NC_141557.1, from coordinate 86,277,405 downwards.
CAAAAAGCTAATTAATTAGGGCTTGAAGTGGCTGAGCTTCCTTATACTTGCATATAACTTGAATATAATTAAGAAGTGAGATATTTAATATGATCAATACTGGAACAACATCTGATATAAAACTGCAAAAGAAAGGGATATAATAGAGATTTTAAGAATTACATCAAGGTGAAATACTAAGGATGCAACTCACAGAAGATTTTTTACCTTCTGTTGGAAGGTCACCACAGAGTGGGATAAAACAGCCTTTACTCATTTTCAAATCAAATTTCCAAAGAGCAATAGGGCTACAAATAGTTGCCACCTCTAAATGAAAAGTTTATATCACAATAAAATTTCACATCTGTGTTTACACACTCCAGTAACTAAGCTAATGTCAAGGGCACTTTTGCAGAAAATTATTAAATTGATAAACTGCTTCAAGGTCCTAGATACTAAATAGTCAGCTCTTTGCCATAATATTGTTAAGTATGATTTACCATAAAAAAAATCACAAGTGTAAGACCTTACAAAGTCCAATTAGAAAATAGCACCACAAATAGGAAACAACTACAGGCATGTGATTTTGACTTTGGGAACTCCCAACAGCAGAATTGCCATTGTACTAGGAAGTTAAAAATTCCAAAGAAACAACCAGAAATACCTAAAAAAAAAAAAAAAATCACAATAAATCTTTCACTGAGCCAAAAGGTCCATTTAAATAGAATACTCCCTTCAACTTGTTTTGCACATCACTGCAGGCTCACTAAATTGCTCACTGATTAGCAAACACACATACAAGGCTCAAAGGGACCTTCTGGAGTGTCTTGACCAACTTGCCAACCAACAATTTATGCACATAGTAATAGGCAACATGCAATCAAAAAGGAGGTTTAACCTGCAGTGGTTACCTCCATAGAGGTAGACATAAGATAGATAAAAGCAGGACAATATGTAATTGCTTTCAGTAACACTGAGAGACTATCAATAAGGTTATAAATACTTCATTATAAACATGTGGCAGCTACTAAAAATGGAACAGAAATGTAAAACAACTACATAACAATGTTGTATAACATGAGGTGACAACAGAGGACCAACCAAGCCAAAACACAAACTAGCCACAGCTGAAATTAAAGACAATACTGATCAATACTGGAATCCAAAAATCTCAGAAGTAAATGAAATTTTTTTTTTGTGTCCAACTCAACCATGGGCCAAATACACTTGGACAACTAGTGCTTCTTTGAAAGGAACATTATGTACAAAATGCCTCAGAACTTTTTGCAGGAATGGAATATATGCTGTTTGATTCAGTGAATAAAAATGTCAATTAAATATACAGAGTCTATGTCTATCTATCTACACATATATAGTATTATAGTTTATGCTTTAATTTTTTTATAAGTGTGATAATTTTCATAATTTATGCATTTTCAGTAGACAATAGTTAAATCTCTGACACCTTAATGTCAACCAAAATAGGCAGTAGGCTGGCTGCCATCACAGAAAGAAAACAATTTCTCCTGTTATTATTCATAGCTATATTTCTTTATCATCATGTGCTTTCTAAAAGTGGATCAGTCACTTTTATGTTTCAATCAAATATGGTATATACAGTTTGAAAATGGGTGATACACTCATATAAGGGGCTTCTTTAAATGGAGCTGTTTCTAATTCAGTTAGCTTATTTTTCATAGGCAGAAACTGTGTTTCTAGTTGTGATGGATTGTGGTTGTCACAAGGAGAAGAATAGCAGCTTAAATCATTTTGTCTGAGACAGGTACCCAGTTATCAGATGGAGCTGATGGAACAAGGAGCCATCGTAGGTCAAATTTAGTAACAGCTGCTTGACCTCACCTTCTCCACAAGGCATCAACAGGACTCCTGTGTTATCCTTGCTAACACATCACATTGTTCATGTCATTTTTTTTTCCTGATAGTAGAACAAACAGAAAGAATGCTAAAATAGAATTTTATGGAAGGATTCATAATTAACTTTAACTCAGGAAAGGCAAGGGAGTCACAAATCAGCTACTTGTTGTCATTATTCACAAGTGAAATAACTTTTTTCTACCATCTGCAGGATCAGTGCTAATTTTGTATTGTGTTCTTGTCTATTTATATTTATTAGGAAAGTGTTAATATTTAATTATTTTAAAATAGAAGGCTTTTATTTCTTCCCATTAACAGGAGCTACTGTGGAAACTAGTAGCATAGTGCTGGGGTGAAAAGATGGCTAAATTAAGTATGATGCATCCAGCTCATACCAATTTATTTTCATTTACAGACCTAAGTGAAACAAAATATTGTAATTCAGGTTCTCCTTGACTCTCTGGAAATTATGAGAGGCTGTAGGCCATGCTGAAATGTCTATTTCTGTCAGAGTACTTCACTTCCACGTAAATGTATATATTCATTGGTATATTTCAGTTTAGCCAGGTTCTTCTCGTAAAAAAACAGTGATTGTGGAAGTATTTCTGGTAGAGTAATCCGTCAGTATTTCAGGAAGTATTCCCTGGGCATTAACACCATTTGATTTCATAACAGCCAGGCAGCAAACTTCCCTCATGGCTTCTCCATGGAAGCCTGCCCCAAAATCATTTGCTCCACATGAGAGGGCCTTGAAGCTGTATCACTTTGCAATAAGGTTCAGTTTGCCCAATCCAAAAATTTCAGCATGGTAAGGTTTTCCAGTATTAGCCTGAGTCCTCTGCTACCAATGAGGAGAAAGATGAGATAAAGGAAGTGAAAAACTCCATTACGGCATAAGGAAATCTTGGGAAAAGAGGAAAAGCCACAAACAGCGCTGAAGGCAATCCTGACAAGCAAGGAGCTGCTAGGACAGAAAGCTGGTCTGCAGGTTTAAATACGCTTCCAAAACCAGTCTTAAGATAGCTGGAAATTGAAATTATAACCTCCTTAGAGAGAAGTAACAAGAAGGAAGAAAATGAGCATGCGTGAGGAGGGAACTAACATTACAACTTTTGCTCTGGTGGGCATGTGCTTCATGGTACTTGGGGCAGGCGATGAATGCCTCACTACTGTTCAGAGAAACTGGGCTGCTAAAAATCTCTCCTGCCCATATTCCTTCCCTTGCGACTAAGTGCCTACTGAGAGTGATTCACACCTTCCTCTTGCCAGATTCTTGGACAGTTCATTCAGACTTGATAGGCTCAGTACCCCATCCACACAACGGAGATAATGACACTTCCCCACCTAAGAGAAGCACTCTGAGGACAAATGCTGGAGGAGTATTTAGGGGCAACGATGACAGAGTCTATATAAGTTCCTAAGGCAGGAACTGTGCGCCCTCTCTAAAAGTAACAAACAAGAGCAGCTTTTATGTAGAAAGGATGCACAATGAACATGACATGGAAAGGCTCGATGTATTATGTTTAGTCCTAAAACACACATTTGCTATTATTTTCTCTGAACTTCCTTCAGGCTATGGTGGCACTACTGAAATAATTATCTTCCTGCCACCTCAACTCAGGAAGGCTGATGCGAAGCAAGAGGAACTTCTTTTATTTTCCCTTGTGCCCACCACCAAGTCAAATTTTATCATCACTGAGGCGGCTGCTGCAGGAGCTATCTTTCCTCCCCCAGAAAGGACAGCGGGAAGGAATTTAACTGGGGCAGCTGTCACACTGCGACGCTTTACAAAAAAAGCAAATGAGAACTGATTCAGACACACGATTCCAGCCTGTTTTCTAAGAGATGCAAGATGAGAGGTGCTGCTACAAGCATTGCTTTGGAAAGGAGCTTTGCATTACCAGGTTTGCATTTTCAAATCACTGGGCCAGTGATTTGCATTCTGAAAGACACAAAACCTGGCCAAGGCAATCAGTGGCCTTCTGAGATGCACTGGTTACTTAAAAACAATAAACAAAACATAAAACCAGGCCCAGGAATAAAATCCTGAACTACCACTGACTTTGATTCCATTCCTCAGGGTCACCACCTCACTCTGCTCCCCTTTCATAGATGTCCAGCACTTGTGATGCTCACCATCCCTGGCAGCTGCATCTGCCTGTGCAAAGGCTGGTTACTGTCATTGATAGTCAGCACCTACTCTCCCTGGTAGTAACAGTTTGAGGGCATGTTAGCACACCTCCCCCTTTCTTTCCGTGGGAACTGAGGAAAAATTAACAACATGCTGTGCAATGGAAGGAATGTGAACTGTAGCCTAGTATCTTTTCTTTTTAAATGACCTAATGACATTATGCGTTCTGTCTACAGACAGCATGGGAAGTGCCACTGCGACTGCTGAGGTGTACTGCTGATGTTCATTAGCAGTTTGCCACTTACTACTCAGAATAAACAGGCAGAATGTTCCCTGGAGCCAGAACACAGACAACATAACCAAGAAACAAACAAGTATGTTGAATCTGAAGTGGTGGTTACACTTTATTAGATCTGTCAGTAATTCTGTCACTCTGCAGGAGGCACCATTCGAGCTCGTGTAACCCAGCATCTCTGCCCCACTAATCCTGCCTAACAAATACGAGATGATAGGTGTTGTAACTAAGAAACAAAATTAAATATAAAAATCTACATCTAATAAACACCACACAATTTATTCAGACACCCTCAAGGAAGGAACCTGGAGTCAAACAAATGATGATAATCTTATCAATTGTATCCTAAATGAGGCCTGACCCACAAGTGTAAGTAATTTCTGAAGAAGCATAGATGATAAGTGTTTACTCTGATGCTTCTATGATAGGAATGAGAACTTTTACTCATTTTCATATGAAAGTCATAATGGAAATGCAGCTATTGTAAAATAGGATAATGAAAAGATGTTAAGATTTTTTTATTTGCAGCATTAAATTAATCACCATATTGATGTAAGCAATCAAATAGAATGAAATCACAAAGTGAAAAATCAAAATACCCATGTAGCTTCTGTTTTGCATTTTAAGTAGGATAGCTTAGGGGCAATGCGAAAAAATCTTCAAACATTTCTGTTTAATGCTGTTTGACAGCACTTCTGTATCTCTGAAAAAAAACTTACACCTTGAATTTCATAAAGGAAGAAGTCCAAACAACCTTAAAAAGATCAGATTCTACCATATCAAGAAAAGAAACAGACTATACCAATATCTGCATGCCCTGTGCCTAACATATATCACATAGCATGTTATCAAATTTCAGAAAAAAAGGTTTTAGAAGATGATGCTGTCCATCTCTCCAACACGCTTTTCCATTTTCCTATCAGAACCACAAGAAAGGAAAAAAGGTCCCAACCAAATCCTCCTTCTCACTATACAGGATACAAAAGGAATCAATAACAGCTTCTAAGAAAATTCAGTATAATCTGACTTCTGCATGTGCTGCCCTACACCAGACAGGAGGGCGAGCAGAGGGAGAGCAGAGGATTCCCACCACAATGTATCTGTGTATGAAGCACACCTCCTGCAAGAACATCCATGGCTAACCAAGAACAAAGTGACCAGCAACTGTAAGCGTAAACCTTGCCTGCATCTATAAACAGTCCGCTTAATATTGAATAAAGCTATTCATACATTACTTATATCCAAAGGGCTAAAAAGTGTTCTGTTACGGCAAAGATAGTAATAAAATAAAGAGTTACTGATGGAGCAAGTGGCACATAGCACAGACCTGTGCTTGCAGAGCCAGTACAGAGTATGAACAAATAATATTGAAAGATTCAAACCTGTGACCAGTTCTCTGATTTCCAAATCTGTAGACTTGCGGAGTAACCGTACTAATGCTGGGATGCCACCACAGTTTTTCAGAGCAATTTTGTTGTCATCATTGGCCTTCCCATATACCAAATTTCTCAAAGCTCCACAGGCACTACGGTGGACTTCTGTCATCCGATGGTCCAATAGATCCACCAGTAATTGTATCCCGCCTTGTCTTCTTATCTGAAACACGCCAAAGTTATAATGATGATAAAATTAGGTAATGAACACCAGCATTATATATGCTACCCCATGTAATTGAGCTGTGGTATATGCAGGGCTACACTCCAGCAAAGGTATGCTGGTAGCCCCCCAAAGCTGCTACAGTATGCTGCTTTGATTCTTCCTATTGTTTTTTTCAATGGCAACAACAAATCTGAACCTCTGTGAAAATAGGCAAAAGCTAGTCAAGAGTGTTTCCTCATTAAGATTTCTCAAGGTTCAGCAAGGTTAGCCTTGGCAAGGCTTTCTCCCATGCTGGAGAAACATCCTCTGCTTCGGAGTATAACACATTACAAGGGTGAGGAAAAACTACAAGGTTACAGCAAACAAAAAAGCTACTGTAGTCTCTGTAAGGATGTTGTATCACCAAAACTGGGAAAAACAAAGGTGAAAGGAAATGGAGGAGGTCTACACAAACATAAAGACAAGGATGACGGAGAAATCATGGAAAGCTTGTTTATTACGATTGAGGAAGACCCTTAAGTGATACAGGAGTAGAAGGCTTATTAATTCCTAAGGCAGCCTACAAAATAAATTTCTAATGCAATACCTTATGTAAAACATCATTCTAGAAAAAAAAAACAAACAAAAATCTTTGAGGCAAATGATCAAGAAGGTCAAGAATACCAAGAACAATTTATTATAAAATCCATTTGCAACAAATCCATATTTATTGTTCTCTGGCACTATTTGCTCCTCAAACAGTAACCACTCTTGGATCTAATTTTAAGAAACTAGACTGTATTAGAACTAACATCCAAGGAGTACAACACTTCAGCTTCAAGGAAGTTGTATAGATGTCTCTGTCAAAAAGTTTCTCCGTGTGTGTCATTGGCTAAGGCACAAAACAAGCTAGGCACTTCAGCTGGCCATTTTACCAACTCTAGTAATGTTTTCCCCAAAACATTAAAAGAGACACAGCGGTAGAGTGTTTTCAAAACTTCAGGAAAAGGTGAGACGTTAATTTTAGAACCAAACTTTATGATGTCAAAGTTTTGAAATCCTTGTGTAGCTGATCTTGCACAGCAGGCGTTCTTGGGGCTCTTTGCAGGGGCGAGGCTTAGGAGGAGGAAACAGTTAAACAAAGTGCAGAAAAAAATTATTAGAAATTAATGATCTATCTACTAACTTCAAAATTGTTAAGTACAACTGATGTATGGCATTTCATGAATCTAACATGACCTTCACTGCAAATAAAGACTGAAAAATGATTCAGCCTTTGAGGTTCCAAAATTGAGCTATACAAAATTACTCACTGATAAAACAGAAGTTCTCTCTTTCTTCTGCGGCTTATCTGGCATATTCCTATTTTTGCAATAACAGCAAGACCCAGTAACAGAGCAGTTTTGTAGCTAAAAAGTGTATATACTGAGATGTTACAGTATTACATTAAAATGTTATAATGTATATACAGTTACAACATAGATTTGGGCTAAATGCAAAAGTGACAGTGTTTAAAGATAAACTGAGATATTTTCCCTTAAACAGGCATTACATTGGTATATTATGTCCAATTTTCCGAGCAACATACAGCAGCTGGCAGTACATGGAGAGTGCAGAGATGTGAATGGACATTGGTACAATACATCAACTTCAGGCAGAAAAGTTCATTAATCTTTTCGAGAGCCCATGCTTCTACTGCTCAGAGAATACATGACATTTTTCAGTTTAGAAACCAGAAAATCAGATAAAAGAGAAAATGTGTTGCAATACATCGCACTGGTCAAAACTTTACCCACATGAACAGGCTGACTTGCAATGAAATAATTTGCTCCTTTCCAAGCCAGGAAAAAATTACCAAGCTTATCTGGGAGGTGTGGGGGGTAGGGTTGTTTGTTTGCTTCTTTTTACAGTCCATCACCATTTAATCTTCAGATTAAAATACGTTCACTTCCACTACTAACCAGATTCTCAAAACCAAGCATACTACATGAAGAGCCACCTACACATCAAAACAGATATTTACTGAAACAGACTAGGAACAAAAATTTACACATCAGTTCTGCAAAAGGTGAACCAACCACTGAGCTTCACACTTCAACCTCCGAAAAGAAAAAAAGATCTGATGGAAAAAAAGAATGCAGTTAAAACATACACAAGTTGTTGGTATGATGAGTAATATCAGGAACGACAGAATGAAAACACGCCTGCTGATCTTTATATTTTTAAAGCACAATATGCTGAATGAATATTTTAATTGCTTCACTGGTAAAAAAAAGATCATGAATGAGAAAAAGTATTAACTTTGTAGCAAAAATAATTCCATGGTTCCATTCCATCATTCCTCTGAAGACTCAAAGGGCTCTGCCTCCATTCAGAGGCATGCTGTGCCTGTGCTGTTTTCCCCACTCTCCCTCCCAGACACAGCCAAGTAGCATCTCAGGCTCCTTCATCGCTTCTCTTGTGGATACTCTCAGGTGGCAGGTTTTGCTATTTTCTGCTCCTTTATAAGGAAAAATGTACGGTTCTGCTATGTTCAGCCGGTACTACTGAGCTGTAACCTTCCCTTTTTGGTCATGGTATCTCACAGCATACTAGCATTCAGCTCAGGCAGCAACTCCTCTCCCAGGAACCAGAAGTCAGCAGCAGACCGAAGTGATTCAAAGATACTTGCTTAAAAGCAAGGGCATTAAATATTCATCTACAATGCATTTCTGTCAGAAAAACAAAGGGTAATACAACAGAAATAAAACGGATGTTACATAACACTTCACCTAACTTGACAAAACTTCTTAAATTCTACTGAAGAAAGAACTTATTCCTACCTGGAAAAGACAAGACTTATTTTGCAAACTTTATTTGAATTTCCAGGCTCAGATACCTGGCAAAGTAGCTGTGTCACACAGGCAGAGAGGAATCTGATTCTTCACAACTGGGAGCTTGGCTTCTGATGCCGTTCTTAATCTGGATTAATGTGTTGCTTTGTTTTTGTTTTTTTTTTTTCCAGTAGCCCATTATTCACCAGAAGTCTCATCCCATCTTCATGTTTGCATCACATATCTACATAGCTGTTTAACACTGTATTCTTCAGCAGGTTGAACTATGCCTGACAAATTGTGAGACTGTGATAAATGTTATCAGTATCAATTTACATTTACAGAAATTTAGGCAAAAGAAATAAAATTACTTGTTCAAGTCCTTTATGGAGATAAAGCTGCAGCCTGGAGGACAGTTCTGACCTAGTGAGTCTCTTGGAGCAGATCTCAGCTCAGCTAAGTTATCACAGCTTCAATGAGTTCAGCAGCAGCGCTACTGCCAAATGTCTTTGCCAAGAATACTGGGATGGGGTGGATAAGCAGCAATTTGCACCAATGGAGCATCAAATCCCACTCCCCTAAAGGACTTTCGATAGACAGTTCTGTCTCTCTCTTGACTTTACATGAAGAGAACATTTCTTTATGTAATATTTATTGACATACCAGTGGCAGCTTCCTTGCTATATCTAGAAGAAAAAGAAAATGAAATATGCTGGAGTCTGCTTGCCTGCTACAATCAAATAATCAGCACAGTACCAAGTTATCAGGAGATACAGGAGACCAATTCTCTTCTCACATGGAGCAATGCCAGAGTAGCCACTTCTGAAGTCAAAAGAATTACCCTGAACTCTGTAGCACAACTGAGTTTGCCCACTCATATTGTAAAGTTTATTCTTCCTGTCTTGATTGCACTGTCCCTTTTTTATGCTGTCTCTTCTCAAAATTAAAAAAAAAAAACAACCCACAAGATCAGACTAGAAGTATTAAAAATGCTGGGTGAATCTGTGTTGCAGTGTTTATCAAGTGACTCTTTTAATCCATGGACACTGTTATTTCTGAATGTTCTCTTCTTTCTTTTTTCCTCACTAGAAATATTTTATGTGTGTCTTCTGAAGATGCTGCTAAAGAGTTGCTAAAAAAGTACATCAGGATGTATTCTTTCACACATGGCACTATGGAGTGCATGGCAAATCCTATTAGGACTGGAAATCTCAGCACACATAAGCCTGAATTCATTCTGCTGAGTTTTCTCAGTAACAACTCAGTGTAAACCTGTGCTGATCAATGTAAAAACTGAAAGAACAGAGATTACATGAATTTTGTCATGAAAAATTTTCCATGGATGAATGTGCAGAGCTGCTTTCCTCTGATGAATCATGTGTTTTCTCTTTCCAGTACATTTATAAACTTTCATTTTAAAGTTGGCCCTCACCACTAATGTTATCGTCTACTTGCTGGTCAGAAGGACTTGGTCTGGTCATAGAATCATAGGCTAGAGTTGGAAGGGACCTTCAAAGGTCATCTAGTCCAACCCCCCTGCAAGGAGCAGGGACATCCCCAACTAGATCAGGTTGCTCAGAGCCTCACCCAGCCTGGCCTTGAACGTTTCCAGGGATGGGGCATCCACCACCTTTCTGGGCAACCTGTTCCAGTGTTCTATAACTCGCATCGTAAAAAATTTTTTCCTAATATCTAATCTGAATCTACCTCCCTCTATTTTAAAACCATTACTCCTTGTCCTATCACAACAGGCCCTACTGAACAGTCTCTCCCCATCTTTCTTGTAGGCCTCCTTGAGGTACTGGAAGACCGCTATCAGGTCTCCCCGGAGCCTCCTCTTCTGCAGGCTGAACAGCCCCAACTCTCTCAGCCTGTCCTCATAGGAAAGGTGCTCCAGCCCTTTTATCATCCTCGTGGCCCTCCTCTGGACCTTCTCCAGCTGGTCCATGTCCTTCTTGTGTTGGGGGCTCCAGAACTGGACACAGTACTCCAGGTGGGGTCTCACCAGGGCAGAGTAGAGGGGGAGAATCACCTCCCTCGACCTGCTGGCCACGCTTCTCTTGATGCAGCCCAGGATGCGATTGGCCTTCTGGGTCGCAAGGGCTCATTGCCGGCTCATGCTGAGTTTCTTGTCCACCAGCACTCCCAAGTCCTTCTCCTCAGGGCTGCTCTCGATCCATTCTCCACCCAGCCTGTATTTGTGCCTGGGATTGCCACGACCCACGTGAAGTCAAGTCTCATGAGGCCACAATACACACAGACAAGACTGGAAAGACTTTCTGCTCCACAGTCTGATAAGAGTGCACTTAAATCAGCATGATACCAGAGTCTTCTCCTCCAGCTTCATATAAACTTTGTTTTTGCATTGTATCTGAGAACATATTTCTGTTCACACTACGTAGACAAAAAGTGCATTTGGATTCAAGAGGGGTTCAGACCAGTGCTGGAGGCAGTGAAGATGTTATCCATGTCCTAACAAGGAGAGTCTGGATGTCTCAAGCCAAGAACATTTGAGAAATGCAATTTATCAGTTTCAAGGCTGACCTTTAATTAAATGGATTTGGCTTCAGTCGTCAAGAAGCTAAGATAAGTTCAAAGCGTGTTTACCACAATAGATTTTCCATGACAGTGGACTGTTAGATATTCAATCTCCCAGGAGTTACACACGACCAGCCTGAAGCTCATGCATTGGTAAAACAAGTCAATAACACATTGATGATATGTCTGCAATGGTGTAAGTATACTTGTTTATGGTTTTAGCATTTGAATTATCTGATAGCTTGCTTTTCTAATTTGATACAAGAGATTGGACTGACGTGTGGAAAGAAAAACAAATGTAGGATGTGAAGGGTATGTAGATACCTGCAATATAAGGACATCAGTTTTGTGAGGTCAGCTGATAAATGGCTGTCCCTCATATACATAGAGATGAGACTGGAAAAGTAATAAACCATGCTTATACACGCAAACTCTATAAAACAAGAGGTAGTATCAAAGATGGTCTCTGATGTCATTGGTTGGGCTGCTGAAGGAACTACTCAAAGGCTTGGAGAGGTTCAGACTAAGCTTTGTTAAGTGGTAAAAGTTGGGAGGATGTGGGGAGGAATGAATGTCAAGGTTATCACAGGTCTTAAGGGAAAGAGTATGCTTACGGGATGCTTTCAGAGAATGGTGTCAATGTGCAAAACCTATGGGATGTTTAGCAGAAGGGCAAAGGCAGGAAAAGGGAGACATCCAAATGCATGAGGGAGGAACAACATGAGAAAATAGAGAGAAAGGTGTGATAAAAGGGGCTGGTTGTATTTAAATAAGTTGTGCTTCAGTATGCTTGTCTGGTCACTGTGTCTGATCACTGCAGCCTGTTTTATCTTCTTATTGAATCAAATTCCTAACAATTTTCCTGGATGAGGATGGTCTACATTCTGGATCAGTGTAATGCTGGTGAACCTCATACTGGAGTAGCTGATGAGCAGGATAGGAGATCTGGGAAAGACCTGTCAGAGAGAATGTAGATCTGGGAACCAGATACCAGAGAGACCTCTTTGTGTCTTCATGTGTGTAGCATGAGAGCTGCTAGGATGCTTTGAGCCTGAACAGCCAGAGAATAAGGACCACATGTGGTTCGTGTTTGTGTGAGTGTTGCTCTGTGTCCACGGGGTGCTTGTGCAGGCACTGTTCTCACGCTTCTGTTGATCTGCTGTATGATCTAAGCTTCTTTAATGTACACACTGAACAAAATAAATAGGGACGCTTTTATTTTTGGGATGATCTGTATCTGGTTCATTTCTCATTCCTTTATTGTATTGGTTTTGTAGATAGGCAATTTAGGTCAGTATATGCTACAGTATGTTGGAAATTTTAACTGGGTTACATGCTCAGTCTCATACCATGTTTACCTAAGGATACAGAATAAGAGAAATCATCAGCTGGCTTGTTAAAGCTAGTCTAAAGGAGAAGAGCCCACCCTCTGATGCAATGCCAAAATATGTCCTACTCAATTTCCAGGCAGTAGTTAGAGCTTGGTCCCAATCACTCTGAAGACTGCTAACACTCATCTCACAGATGGGAAGAGGTGGTTCAGGCAGCATTCAAGCACTACTCTTATACAAAAAGGATACATTGGAATCAGTGGATCAAACACAAAGCTCCATTTAGAAGAATCTAGAGACCTCTCCTGAGGAATATTTACTTCCCTTTGGGAAAGATGTCTGGATCTACAGCTTTTGGTATCTTCTCCCTGCTTTGTACGACACTGGTTAAACATAAACTTCACTCTTTTTGAGACGACTCTGGTCAAAGGATACTTTCTGTGCACTAAAAAGAACTGACAGAAGGACAACTTATGAACATAGGAACCCTCAAGAAAAAAAATAATAAAATAACAAAATGCAAGTATTGTAGAAAACTTTGCAGTCTTAATTTACCTTTTACTTTTCATGATAAATGCATGCTAAAGCTTGCAAAAATCATAATGCAGCTTGAAACTCAGTTATTGACAGACATAAGCAGAGTTACAGCCCATGACCTTAATTGACAAAACATGCCACCTGACACTAATTCAGCACAGAAACCGGGCTGCTCCCCCAGCCTCTGCTGAAGGTCTAACAATCCAATGTGAAAACTCGACTGCCTTGCTTTCTTGGGGATGGGGAAGTTCTGCCCGAGAAGTGAGGATAACCAGGACTGTCAGACCGAGCACAATTCATGCTTTGACTTATAATCAAAAGTATTATTTTCTCACATTTAGAAGGATGATAACTTCTCAAATGTGAACAAAATATAGGTGAGTGATCTTTCTTTGTATCAAGGTATCAGAAAATTGGCTCTGGAATCAGCAGAAGCAAAGCCAAAGCAGACGACAACTGTTTTGACTATTACTACGGTTTTGAACTATATTTTGAAAGAAAGATTATTCTATTCCTCCCTGCAGTGAAGAAGAGAAGCAAAACCCTGTCTTTCAATCACTGCATAATGGAAATCGCTTCTTCCATCCCTTGGAAGGCTGTAAAAATCAGAGCTAGAGATAGAAAAAAGAAGAAAAGTGAAGTTTCAAGTTTGAAACAGTTTAGCCAAAGACAGTTAGATAATGAAGTATTCCAAGACACCCTAAAAATATTACTGTGATAGAAATCAAAACACCCTTCCTCTTCTATTTATACTCAGCAAGTGGGTATCTGAGATATTGTTCAAATTTTGCCAGTAGGTATAACTGGAACACCCTCTTCTGTATTCAATTCTGACTACCCTGCCTTACAAAGTAAAATATAATGGAAACAGAAGGGGATTAAGAATAGGCGACAAAAATTGTTAGAGACTGACAGAGTGATAAAGTGTGTTTCTAAAATAATACAATCTCCTCTTCCCAATAAGACATTAAGTGTTCCACTATTAACAGATTCACAGTCCTACTTTGAAGATTAATTCACGGTTAAATGCTTATTTTCCACATTTTTCTTAATAATTACTTTTGAATAACTCTTCATCCAGAGGAGGAGAAAGAAATCTAACAACAATCAAGGCTTTTTAGACATCATAGATATTAATTGCCAGCTTAACTGACATAACACACTGCATCATCCACCACTTATCCTGTGACATTTCCATTACTAAGAAAGCATGTTTCAATATAGCAAAATACAAGTGTTTAAGCACATGGAATTATTTTTAATGCCACCGTGTTACATATGGAACAGAAGTTACAAATAACTGACTGCTAGCACAGGTGATGGTATATATCCAATAAACCCCAAATTAAAAGGACAATTCAACTTAAGTTTGCTTCTGGAAATTTTTAGTAATAATTTGTTTTAATGATCTTAGATGCTTGTTTTCTAACTAGCAAAATAAGTGTTCATTACTTCACACGTGAATGAATTCTGAGCAACGCTGTTCCACAGGTGCGGGAAGGAGAAGCTGCAAGGGAGCAGAAGCAAATGGTAAAAGCCTTTTGAAATAGTGGGAGGCAGAGTAGTGTTTCTGAGACGCTCTTTTAGACTACGGCCACCCTGCTCCTCTCACACTCGCCATTTGAGCAGACTGGTGCACTCCCAGAGACCAGGGCACTCCACGAAAGACCAAGAGGTCACTGCCACACAAGCAACTTGTCTGCACTTACCCTGTTATACACAGTATTCACAAAATTATTACATTTCTAGGTTTTTTTTTTACTCCAATTCCAAATCCTCTCCATGAGACCTTTCTATTACTTATCTTTGCCTTGTTTACATTACTAAGATGACTTTTATGTAAGATGAAAAAAAACTGCTGTATCTTTTGGAGAAGGGTTTGGAAGATGGGCAGCCTCATTCATTGATAGCTACTTTCAGAGGGCTGATTTCTAAAACTTAAAATGGACGAAAACAAATCTCCATCAAAAGACAGTATTTAGCACAATACGCACGTTAAGACAAATGTACTGGTTCAAACTTTCATTCCTCTCCACTTTCTTCTGATGTGCCTATGGAACAGCAAGTAGACAATACAAAATCTGTACGCTGCAAACACACATGAGATTTATTACAGACAAATTTACCTGTAACATCACAGGGTAATTTAGTCTCATTAGCAAAGTAATTTGCTACTACTTTAAAAAAGTGCTGAGCAATTTTAGCTTAAAATAGAGTGGAATGTCATGCAAATTGCTGTATTAGGTCTGAAGTCTAATTTGTTTAAGGAATCTAAAGCAGGGTTTGGATCTTGGTCCCTTTTAAGAACGGGACTGTAGAACTGTCATTAAGGACTTGTTAGATCAGACACAAAGGTGACATAAAGCTGTGAACAGGCATAATTTAAATAAATTCAACCACCGATACATAGACAATGTTCCACTTTAAGTTAAATAAGAGTTGTTCTCTGTGTGTTAAACTGCAACGTGTGGAGAAGGAAGGGGATCTTCTGTGTCCCTAGAAATCGGGTAGGTGAAGGAATGGCTGGGCGACACATGAGGATGCACAGCACAGGGTTATTACTAAGAAGCTTTTCATCTGGGAGTGGATATTCTGTTTCTGTTACCGAGTATACATTATTTTTCCCTGTGTCTCTTAAGTGATCACTTTAGATCCTGGGATCTACGTGTGGGGTTAAGAGAGAATCAAAAACGTGTTCCTAACAGGAGGAGACTCAAAGTCATGTTCTAAAATTGCCCTGAAAAGGAATGAATAAACATGCTGCTCTCTCAGCTAGTAAGCCTTAATATACTCTGCACTGTGATGCCTTTTCTTTTTCATGCTTGGTATGAAGGCTATGGCTATTATAAATCAAAGTTTTAGCATTATTTTATTTTTTTACTAAAAAAATCTTCAGCTAGGTATATGTAACCTATAATGGTAAAGCAGTTTACCCTAATACTCTTAAAAACCATTAAATTTGCAGGCTGACAAAAGCATCCTATTCTAAATCTGAATATCAAGCATTAATGGGATCATCCAAATAACACTCCTAGCTGCAAGCGTAGAGCTGACCTGTGAGAGCTTGTCTGACTGTGAAGGTATCAGAAACGTGATTTTTCAACCCCACTGTTAAAAGCAGTATCTCCTAAAATGAGTAGATTGGCATTGACCTGCATTAACCAACCTTTTTAGCTTTGGAATCACTGGAGGTATAAACTAACACTGAGGAACACACAAATTAGGCAAAATACACACAAGCCAAGGCCCTTAGAAGGTCCTGTAATTACTTGATTTTAATTCGTGGTCTTTGCTTTTCAAAACAGTCAAAAAAGGTACAATACTACAGAAAGTTCAGGAGTGTGCATCTATAGATAACACGATGGTAATATTAATTTAGGATGTAAAAGACACTGGCATTACTCAAGCGGTGATCTAGTAATGTCTGAAGTTAAACAAAAAATGATGATTAACGCCAATATTTTGGATCATTCACTTTCTGCTATTTGAAAAAAAATTAAGCATCTATTTGAGAATGAAGGATTACATTTATTATTGGGGGGAAAAAATCAACATATATATACTTCACCTAAGAATACTCTGGTATTCCTATAAGCAGATTCCTACTGAAGTTAAACAAGATATAGAAAATTCAACAATTTTTGAAAGTAAAAAAAAAATTAAGTCTTTTAGACTAATGTAGTAGGCCAGTACTTCAAATATTCTAATAGTAACAGAAGACATCAACTTAGTCTTAGATGAACATTTCTGCACCTGTAGTTAACTATAATCAGTTAAGCACATTATTAGTGGGATTTAGTCAATGTGAACGCAAGCACCATCTTGGAACAATGGTCCGTGGTCCATAAGAGCATAGAAAATTCATTTTTTTCAGTCATTTAAGTCCAAAGAATAGAACAACTCTACCTGACGTTTCAGCTCTAACTGCAAATTCAAAAAGATCCTTTTTTGATGCTTGCTGTAGCTGTCTTAGATAGTTTGCCTCACAGAATAAACAACACGCCAATTCTTCTCAGATTATACATGTATTTACAATTTATTAGATCAAGCAGCATACTGCCACCTGATGACCTCTGCTGCCATGACATTGTGTACTGCAATTTAAACAAGAGGTATTATCTCCTTATAACAGATGTATTAGCCTCCAAAGAATCCCTCAGTCATATGAGAATTTTCTGTCTTTAAGAGTATTTGGGGGGTCAGTTACTGCCTCAAAAGCTAATGAATGCATTCGCACAACATTCCTCTTTGGCAGGAAGTTTTGCTAACAGAGATGTGGGCACATAAAAGGAAATTATTTCCCTAAGGTCAGAAAGGCAGGCTGCGGCACAGCTATGGTATGACCTGTAATTTAAGAGTTCCAATGCAAAGTTGCACTGCAGAATCTTTTCTCCATCTCCCCATTTACGTGAGTATTATAAATGGAGTAAAAGCCAGCACAAGTAAACCTGCCTCATAGCTAATGTACTTTGTAATACCCACAATTCAATACGCAAAATTTTATATATATATAAAAGTATGTATTATAGTAAGTGTGTGTATACATATATATACAGTTGTACTGGTTTTAATATTTTTTTCCCTTTGTCTAGCTCCAGTTCTCTTTCACTTCTAAAATTGACAACTTCATTCTAACTTTTTTCCGAATCTCCTATTATTTGAAATAGGGGAGGACCAGAACTTCATGCAGTATCCAGGACACGTGTAACACGGACTTGCGGAAGTCCCCAGCAATGTTCTGTTCCAGTCTTTATTGCTTTCCCAGCACTTAACCTTCCATTTGCCTGTTGGACTGCCACTAAGTTTCACATGATACTTTAGAAAAGCTCTCCAGCATAACTCAAGACTTCTCTTTTTCAATCATCAGAATACAGAAAAAGCATACAGAAATGAGGAACAAGCAAAATAACCACCAAAACCAGTGTCACCTCACTGCCAATGGACTTCCTCTGCTTACTAGTCTATAAAGCTTTTGAGTTGCACCAATTTTTCAGTTGCTCCTGGGCATAAGAATAGCAAAGTAACAGTTAAAAAACAAACAAACAAACAAACAACCCCAAACCTCTCACTCAAAACCCTGTAATACTTTTGTGTGTGGAGTAAGGAGTGTGTCCTTTTCTTTAGGACCTTGCTTGGTTAACCATGTGCCTGGAATGTGTCTGGTGAAGCAAACAGCCAGGTCCAACATTCCCATCTGCTCTTCAGCACCAGCTCAAATATAAGGGGCTGATTCAGACCTGTTGTGTCATTTATCATTTTGCACAAACTATTTCTTTATACAGATTAAATGATCCTTATAGTGGGCATTACAATCCCTTCTTTTTATACAGATGAGCATGCAGGAACAAGTAAATCTCTTACTGAAACTAAAAAATGTTATTATATTCCAAATAACTTTTCAAGCCATATCTCACAGACCAAATGCATTTTCGTGTCTGCTTGAACCAAGGTCTCTACAAGATACCAACCTTAGATTTGTCAGCCATTTATCAGTAAGTAGTGCTTTCCTGAGATGAGGAGGAGAGAATCTGGCCCACGACTGCTAAAAAATGTACAACACTTCAGATTTTCAAAATGGATAATTTTTTTATATCTTGTTTTTAATTGTCTTGTTTTTTCTTTATTCCTTATGTGGTATGAGTCATACTCTGAGTTACATCAGTATAACCCTAGAAAAGCAGGACTGACTCTAGCAGCATCGCTATAAATTGAATTTGAGATTACATTAAGGGCTCTCTGGTTCAATCGACTTCAAATAGTTTTCTGCAGTGGCTGGATAGACAGGTAGGGATTTTAATTTTAGAGCCTTAAGTGTCCTTATGCCTCTACAAACCTGCACCTTCTGCTGCAACCACTCTTGGTAGCCTAGTAACAGCCACCCCTTTGCATTTTTAAACACATTTTGGAGATCAGCTGGCAGGTTTTACCTTAGATGTTTCATTGCCATAGCCATTTTATCAGGACTACAATCCACCTTAAAGAAATAATTTTGCAACCTTTTTAGTACAGATATGTTGAAAAAGCTTCAAAATACAGATCTTGATACAAATAGAGATTATTTTATTTCTGTATATAGCATGCAAAGTCTTACCGTGGCTTGCTGGATGATGAGAACAGTAACAAAAAAAATATGCTCTACAATAAGAAAGTGATTCTCTGCATTCACGCATCAGTCTAATAAATCAGAGAAGCAACTGTCAGAAGAGTTGTGAATAGAAAGAAATCCATGGCATATATACTAGAACATTATACTGCTTGAAAAATTTGCAAGTATATTTATTGTCCATTCAAAATGTGGGAACATCATATTACTTAAGTCAAATGCCACTGTCTTTCAGTGTGTATTACCTTTCCTTCCCTACCGCCTAATACTTTCAAATAGAAAAGATACAGCATTTACAAATGTTTTAATACAACTGGGACCTTTTTTTCCTCAGAGCAGTGGAGAGAGATTCACGACACAGCGCAACGTTCTTACTGCATCTGCAAGCATGTCACGGAGAGGAGCACGAAGGCATGCATCTTGTGCACATAATACTGATTTTTCTTTTTTTCTTTCCTCCTAACTCCGTGAAAAGCATTTTCACCAGACGTTCACATCTGAATTTTCTGGCTAATTGAATTTATTGCTTAAAATTCTCTTCTATGTCGTTACTCATTCAGAGGCAAACTTTGGCTGCCCAGAGCTGAAATAGAAACCTTTAACCAGAGTTCTCATCTCCTGCAAGGTAGACACTGTACGAGTGAGTGCTAAACCCAGACAAATAGGAGATTTAGATCACTCCCTTCAGCGCACAAGAGGACCAGTACCAGGCCTCTTAATGGCAGCAAAACAGAGGTCAAACTCAGTAACACAAACAGGTTTGCAGACACTGTTAACAGTTTGCAGAGCAGTGCATAAACAGGGCCGTCCAGACACAGCAGTGAAACAGCAATTACTCCTATGAAGCATGGATAGTCGTTAATGATTAAAAACTTGATTTTGCCTTGCTTTGACTCTAAATATTTATTAGCATCATAGAAAAATGTATCTTAAAGAGGAAATTCTGTGAGAGTAGGCAGAACTCTGTCCATTTGGCTACTTTTTGGAGAGGGAATGACTGGGTGGGAGGTGAGGGAGAACATGAAAGCAGTGTAAAGTAGCTCATAGGTTAAAAATACCAATATATATTCTCAACATTTAGCCCATCATTTTGTAAAATAATAATGTTTTCAGTCACTTTGTAAATAAATTTGATGCAGTCTCTTTGCGAGACGAGAGATAATGATATAGTGTTACAAAATGACAGAAAACAACAGGAAAGGAGCAAGAAAAATGTCTAATTTTTGCTTACATAGCAGTAACTCAGAAAAAACCAACCACAGCTAGATGTTCCATTACGTTTATGAAACAATATACTCATATTTATTTATTTTTTAAACCACGTCACTTTACAAGACTGATACTTTATTCCCAGTCGGGGCTGTTTTTCAAAAGGAGTAACGTTGAAATGTGAATGCAATAAACTTAAAGCATTAATCAAGATCCTTAGCAGAGCAAGAGGAGTAAAAGACAAGAACTGGCCCTTGCAATGTGTGACTACTTTGCTGTGCAGTCTTCAGTTAACAGCCTAACTCTTCAATTTCCTCTTCTAACTGGTGATACTCTGGTGGGGCTTGTCATTAACTCATTTATTCAACAATGGTAATATTTACCAAATCTTACATCAAGTGAAATATATGCCAGCTCCACAGTAAATCATCATTATAACTCAGGCACAGTATCCTGACGAAGAGATAAAGAATAACCATGGTTAAATGACCCCAGAGGGACCCTGGAGTGTAAAATGCCACTCTTGTGCTACAGAAAGCACATATTGTGGGGACACAGCACAGCACTCAGTGACATTCGTTAATACTCAGTCTTAATAAATGTAAAGACTGTGTACAAAAGAAAAGGCTAGCACTCTTATCACCAGAAGAGATGAATGTCATAAAATGATAATACATAAGCTAAATGGTGAAACTGAATGGAGAAATGCATTCAGAAATGCTTTTGAAAGCAAGACTATCAGTTTAAGATGTAACTCCCTGATAGAATGGGCTTTTATGCTTTTTTTAAAAAAAAAAAAGTGATAAGGTCTATCATTTTATACTTAACCATGTTTCTGGAAATTATTAGCAAAGTAAACACAATTAGCAAGAAAAAAAACAGATTGATATATTCTGATAAATATTATTTAGTAACTCAGTGTTGAACTCCAGACTGGGAGAGAAACAGAATTACAATACTTTAATGCTAGTGAATGAAAGTGTGTTTTTTATTAGCATTACTCTAAATAATAATGTTTTAAGACCATTAAGAGTGTAAGTGTTCTCAACAAAACTGTGTTAACATAGACTATTGCATTAAGACCAAAGTGACCATTTCTGCCTCATCTATTTCAGTTAATATTAAAGAGGAAAAATATTCAGTCACAGGTTTGTATTATAGGCCATGAGCTTCTTTGCTCCACTCAACTCAAACTAAAAGAGCAGAGAGGGTATCATGGAGATAGCGTAAAGGGACTTCCAAAGCAGACATCTTCACTTCAAACTAGTGCTGTAGTTACTGAAATGCTACCAAATATAGTCTCGTGGGCACCTATCAATAGAGAAGGACCTGAAATGCAGAAATCATTATTTTATTCAGGAGAAACAGACCATTTATAGCTGCCTTCCTTAACAAAGAAATACATCTCAAGCCACTGACTGCTGGAATAAATAAAATGGAAGGAAGCAGAGAGATTACGAGCAGTTACATAGGTCTGAAGATGGGATCAAATGGGGCTGATTCAAAAAGAAAAAAAAAAGAAGCAGCAACAGCAGAGAATGAAGGTTGCTTTCAAAAAATCTTCTCCTATGGAAAGAAGGCGAGATAAGTCATAGTTAGTATCTCAGAGTGATGAGATCTTGATCAAGGGGAAAAAAGGGCTTTGTTTCTGCAAATCTAACAAAAGAGAGGATTCATCTTTCATCTTTTCCAGGCTTATGTTTTATGAATCTTCCAATAGGATTGTGGAAAAGATGTCTTCAGCCCCTATAACCCACTCACAATTAATGTGACTACAAGAATATCACAAGATGCATGGTGCTAAGCAAACTGGAGACAGAAAGACCCCTGGGACACAGCCTTGCACCCTCCTCTCTCAACCTAAGGGATCCTCTCACATGCTCGCTGTTCAGCCGGGGCACACCTCTGCTCTCACTGACGTCCATGTCAAAGAGCAGGATTTTTCATTTTTGCCACCATTTGAGCACATCATAAAAGCACTCAGAATTAAAGCAGACAAGGACAGCCCTCACAAATGTTTTCAACCTGAAACCGCAGAGATGTTCATATTGATGGGTTGTTGCCAACTTATCACCCTTGAGAAGAGTTAAAGGAAATAATCAAAGTAGAATAAAATTATCATTCCTGTTTTACAGGAGAGACCATGGTAATGCAGGGCTAAAAATGGCCCTAGGGCTTGAAACTCAGTCAAGTGTTTTCAGTATAAACCTATTTTATTTCAGGCATATTCAGGTATACGGCTTTTACTTAATCTGTTAATTGTTTATGACCTCTTCACATATTTACTCCATCGTTCTCTTCTCTCTCAGGCTACAGTGAAACATAAAAATGTAATTTTTTGTGTCGCAGCATGTCGCAGTGGATTTGAGCCATAGACATACCACAGAAAGCTAAAGTAACAGATATTCAAATTGATCAAATTAACTGTTCTTGTCACAATTTGGTTTTGTAATTATTATCACTCCTCCAGCTGACCAAGTCTCATTCAATAATTACAGATCAGTTATTTTACACTTTGCAGTTACTTCTCATGTAAGATATATGCAGTAAAAACTCCACAGATAGCGTATTTGAAAGGGATTGTTTGACATTTACTTGCGCAGGTGAATATGACTGCCCAGGGTGACGGGGAGAGACCCAAACCTTCCTGCATGCAGTAATCTAAACACAGGCAGGCAAAAGTATGAACATATCAGCGCTCATTTTGGGAATCAGGTGCAGGCAAGCACTCCTTCATATAAATAATCACCATTAAAATAGTAAATTCCTTGTGAAGCCATTTCAGGAAATATTTGTCAAACTGTGAGATTTTACCCATACAGATGTTTAATGTATGAAAATTAGGGTGGTTAAAGTATTAATAAAATGTTTATAACTGAACAGGGAAGCATACTTTCTCCAAAAGTATGCATTTATTGTCTGCACTAAAATGCACTCTCAACAAATGTTTGAGAGTCTGTCTGCAATTATTATGTCACTTTTCAGTATCACCTATGAGATATATATTTTTTTCATTTAAATTAAATACCATGTCTATACCATCTTGCATGCGGAGATTAAAGGAATTTACATAACGTATTTAATGGAAAACTACCAGTATCACCACCAGATAAGTCAAATTCCAGTCTGTAACTGAAGAGATTTCAGAGAAAAAAGAAAGAGATAAGAGAAAGGCTATGATTCTTCTTCAAACACACAGGAAAAGAAAGATATTCTGTTTCCTCTAGGAGTTCTTATGGATACAGAGGGGAATCTTGCAGAACACTAGAAATAAAATAAAGATATCCTTCAAGGATGATGAGAGCACCTCCAATCTCCCTTCTGGATCTTTTGAATATTATGGAATGAAGAATTCTGTCAGCATTAGCCAGCAGGTCCAAAATAGCCAGCAGGTCCAAAAGCAACATCATAGACTATTAGTCCACCACCCCATACTAAACGTAAGGATTCCTTGGGACAAAGCCATGCTAGAAACAGGCATGTACGTAACCTTGACCGTCATGGATCTAGCATTATCATGGATGACACTGAAGTTAACTGAAGCTACTACAATACTGCAATTATGTGAATTATAGATGTAAAAGAGATACAGATGAGAAAAAAAATATCCTGGAAGATGACAACAATAACTTACATTATATAATGAGATATCTTTTCTTACATCATTCATGTTTGTATTTCGTTTCAATCAGATGGACTATCACACACTTAACAGAATAGAGGATAGGAAAGAAAGACGTATATTCAACAAGCCCTCACTAATGATAATAGAGAGCAACATAAATATAAAAATAATGAAGATAAACAAGAGGTTAGTATAGTCCATGCATGCTGCCTGACATATGAAAGAGTGGTGGTATCATGTTGAAAGGGTTCTGGGCACATTCTGAAGAACTCACAGAAGAAGATGCAGAAAAAAATTTAAGATTAATGAAAAAAATGAATGTAAATTATGCTTTTGAGCAAGTTTGCTTTCAGCGTGCAATCACTCATTTTTTTCAGAAGACCATGCAATAACATCTGGACTGACACTTTTCTTCTAAGACTGTGAGAAGTGAGGATATGGGAATGCTCTCTACTATAAAGAGGAAACTGTCCAATCCAGCAAAGTTTATTAAGGATGCCAGGGAAGGCTTCAGGCAGGACAGTTCAGTAGTTACTATTTTTTTTATTTGGCATCTTTGCAGGATTTTCATGAGATGAGAACCTCAAGTGCTGTGGATTTGATAGCAAAAATTAATTTCCTAGCTTGCAGAAAGGAGTCATTGGTGCTAAAACCCCCGAGCAACCTGTTACACCTTTGCTGCTGATGGCAGGCTGCCATTTTTCCATGAGAGCAAAACGGTGTTGGCATGTGAAACTCCACAATTCAATTCTTTTGCATGGTGACCTCATACAACGGAGTAAGCTGGAAGAAAAATTGCTGTGGAAGAATGAATCTTGTGTTTAATAGAATGTGCTCTTTTAAAGAAATGTTGACTGCTGAGTATTTTAAAACGCTTCTCTTTTCCTATATCCCCTGCCTGTTCCTTCTTGGCATCCAGGACCAGCTACTCTGGCTCTGTTCACAATCTCACCGTTGTAGGTGTAAGAGCCCTCTCCTAAGCAGAAAATGCCATCTGAAAGGGCCTCCTTGTGCTCTTCTGTCTGATCAACTTCTCATTTGCCTTCAAATATCTGATCAAAACTTCTTTGCTCCTTTCCTTTTGCCTTTTAGTTGCATTCTTCACTGTCATCAATGAAACAATAATTTATATAATGAATCACTAGTATATTCTGAGATTCTGAATTTCAGAATTATTATGCCTAATTGTAATGGGCTGCCAGGTAATTTTTACAACCTTTAGCCTTCTGCCTCCCTATGTCCCCTCTCACATATGTGAGATCTTCAGTGAGGATTGGTTACTGTTCAACAGATGAAAAATCCAACTATCAGACATTTGCAAAAATAATCAAATTTCTTCAACTCCATTCTAATTTCCGTTGCACCACCTAAGCACCAAGCACAGGAAATAAAAGCAGAGAATGAGAAGCACCACTGACAGCAGCTGTAGGGCCTGCCTTGCAGTCAGCAACACTTAAGGAGACTCAGAAGCAGTACTTGAGGAAAACTTTCAGGTAAGACCAGCAGTTACAATCATACTGAACACTTTAGAGCAGCACAGAAGCGGCAGCATCCACAAGAAATAACACCAACATCTTTATCAATGTCAGTGTTTATTGCATTTCCATATCGCTGTACTGGTAAGTTCAGGGCTGGAAGGGGAAAAATGAAAACATTACCAGAAATACAAAATCTAATTCACTTCAGAAGTTTTTTGGTTTTTTTTTTTGTGAAGAAATAAATTACTTTTGACATCTTAGTGGCCAGCCTGGGGCATCTTCACATAAACAGTTATCAACTTTGTTTGGAAGTCCTTTAAATTAGAGAAGGGCATTTGCAGACTTCATTGGTCTGAGAGAATTGCTACATAAAAGAAGGAGCAGCAGCTTACGTAGCAATAAAAGTTCATTGAGAGTGATGTCACCAAATTCAGAAGTAAACCTGTGATCAACATGTGCTTTAGAAATAACATGTAACATCAACAACATGATCAAGATGAAGGGAAAAATATATATATCATTTTCCTAGCCATACTTCAAATGTTTTTGACAGAACTTCTTCATAGTTGTCTTCCATAGAGTATTTCAACTTTGTTTTCTTAGGGGAGACAGAGAATAAGCAAGCAGTAGTGTTTCACACTTCAGTCACAGAAATTAAAATATTTCAGAAGAGAAAAATGTAATGGTAAAACCATAAAAGGTGTTAAGAATCTCACAAATGCATATAGTCACAGCTGCTGTTTTCTATTTCTCTCTAAATTTTAGTTGACGCTATTCTACTCAAAAGGCTTTTGTCCTACCAAGTACACAGGGAGAAATTTTATACAAATCGCACCAAAATATCATAAAAGAAGTTTACCACTACACAAAAACAAAACTGGAAGACTGAAAGAGTGGCCAAGTTCAGAGAAAAGGTCATTAATCACCTTTTTGGTATGCAATGCAGTACAAGTAACACTTAAAGGAACAAAAAGTTCCATTTCAGAATGTTTATTTCCAGAAACTCTGGATAAAATAGCCATTAATTGCAGTGTGACAATTTCAAGCTCATTAGTGAAAAAGGTAAATTAATGTTATTTTTTTTGTCTCAACTCCCAGAGCTGAATCTTTGACAACTGCACTACATTTCAAGTTCAATGCAATCAGTAAATAAATCAGACAACTGTTACATATTATTCATTTTGTGTGTGTGTATGCTCAAGTGCATGTTACACATTAAGATTTCACAAATTAGTTATTGAATTTTTATTTGCTTTTCCCTCAGTGCCTGTCAGATGTACAAAATACCAGCAGTTTTCTTAGCTTACACATTCCTATGCTTGTCCTTTCTCCAGGGTTTGAAAGACCATCAAGATAGTTTTCTTTCTCTAGCCCAAGTCATTTGCTATGTTGAAGCTATACATGTGGTAAAAGAGCAGTTTTCTGTGCTTCAGAGAATTGGAGTTTGAATTTTTCAGCTTTGTAATCCCAAATTTGCATCTGGACTTTCAACAGTCTTAATTACCGATTTGACAAGAGATTGTAAGGAAAATAAAAATTGGGATAAGTCCTGGTGCTTCTTTTCCCTGCACCTTGTGTCTGAGCTGGCACGTTCTCTCTGACTGCATGTGGCAGGACTAGCGCCCTGCTTTCCATGAAGAAGGAACTGGATATCAAACGTGGTTGTTCTCAGATAAAGGAGAACTGGCCACAGCACACAACTGCAACACAAATACTCCACAGAGTGAATTTTGATACCAGTTCATATTATTTAGGTCTCAGTTCAAGTAATAATTCAGACACACCCTTAACAGTTAGCAAGTGAATTGTCCCAGCACCACTCAAGTTCTTCCAGCTGGGCATAAGCTTAGCAAGAACCTGGGATATCTGCTGTGATATTCCCTGATTGCCAGGATTTTGAACTCTTCACACAAAAGGATCCTCAAGAAATTCTTTTTCAGTGGAGAGTTCAAGCAGACCCTAAGCACATTCCTAATCCCTTTGGGTAGATTCAGATTCCAATAAACAAACACGGAAACTGTTCAAGTGCCCTGCTGAATCATGGCCTAAACACAATAGGATTGATCATTAAATACTATAGGCTGGTAGACAGATAGAAACAGAGAGAGAGAAAATAGTTGGCTAAGGTTGGATGCTTTAGCCTGAAAAGCTTCACGAAGCATTAGAAAAGTAGACAATATATCTCTTTTTTTTTTTGTTGTCTTAGAAAAATCCACAGTACCAGAAGTCTGAAAGCATATTCTCAGGTGGACTATTTAAACAAAAAAAAAAAAAAAAGAAAAAAGAAAAGTATTTTGGCTTGTTTCCAAAGACAGTTTACATATTATGGAATGAGGAATACATCAAAGCCCTGATAATAACAAATGAAGGGGGGAAATCTTCATTTTACCTATTATTCTTTTTCAGAGAAAAATCTTCTAGAGCTGTCTAGAGTGCTATTGTTTTATATACTAACTTTCACCTTTCCAGCTCATAAGCCTGAAGCTTACAAAGACTGATATCCTAGTGGGATGGGTCAGATCAACAGCAATCAGTCTTCTTTTTCCCTAAATGGTTAGTAATGAAAATCAAACCATCTTCTTCTCTCAAATGTGATAGCTACCTAAGGGCTCTCAATCCATGGCTAACAGGAGGAAGCACAGATTGTACAATGAATAAATTGCTCTAATCCTTTAATTGCCTTTCTCAGAGATTAATCAATTCTTGTATTGAAAAACTAATTTGTGAATAAGGATGAGAAAAGAGTATAGGGACAGTGTGTCATTAAAATTTTCAGCAATACCTGTAACAGAGTTCTCTTTTCCAGTGCACAAACATTCTTCATTTTAACATTCATGTAAATATTTTTTAATGGTTATTTCTAAGATGTTTGAGGTGATGTACATAACCAGTGCAGTTCTGCCACTGCCAGCAGACCACATACTTACTGACTCACTCAAGAATTTCCTCAGCATGAAAAAGCCTGGAAGGGAAAGTTGCTATAGCCGGACAAGCCCATGGAATGGTGTGTGTTGAGGGTGAGGATAATGAAGCACTAGCAAGCCAGCATCACTGCACAGTTCTGACAAATAAGCAATAGCAGATCCTGATCTCAGTTTACCTTTACATGCCAGGCTAAAAGATGGCAGTACACACACAGGTTTATGTGAACACCACATGCTCCTGATTAGCAGTATCTCTGAGAGGGCCAGGGGATGCAGCTGGGGCTGGTAACAGCTTCACTCATTCAATTTTAATTGACTTCTGCGCATTCGTCAGATCCCTAAGAGCTGCCTTCCTTCTGTTTTAACTTGTGCCAAAAGCTGAACTGGTCCCATTAACCACAGGGAACAAGCAAGCAAGAAGTACTGATCAGCTACAGGTACAGAACAAAGTCTATATTGCTGTTTGAATTACATTTTAGATACAATCTGTACTGAATTTCAAGATCATAGACCAATGATCACAGTTCAAGCTGCAAACCCAGTGAAATTAAACTCTATTCACACCATTATACATTAAAGCAAGCTTTGATTCAGAATCCTTTTTCTTAATTTTCATCTTCCCTGTTTGTATTCAGTGTACAAACACCTGTCTTTGAAAATCCTAAGAAAATTCCCATATGATTCAGTAGGATCAAGACTATACCATTAGCTGTTTACTGAACAAATACTGATACAGTGTTCAAACAGTATGCAATCAATCAAAATACTCAAAACCAAACAAAAAATGTGTGACAATAATATTTTATGTTTTTCACTTTCTGTAATGGTAAGAAATGACTTCAGTGAAAGCTTGAGTAAAATGGGTCCAGACATACATATATGATTTCTTTTGTAACTCTTTTTAAAGTATGTATAAATAATTGGTGACAATAAATGACAGACAGCATCACTGTTGAAAAAACAATTTATAAATCTTACCTCTGCTTTTATTTTATTGTCTCCGAAACAGAGATGTTGTAAGTAGGCTGCAGCATTGGACTGTACAGAGGGAAACTGATGCTGTAACATTTGTATAACTTCTGGAAGCTCTGGATCTCGCCATCCGAACTCTCTGTGCAAAAACAAACAAGAAAGTTTCATCAAAAATTCTGCTATTAGTGGATAAATGTGGCAACAGTTAGGCCAACAAAGAAGAACGATCTATCTAAGTAAAATATTTTTTCCCATTATTCTCAAAGCAAACATTAAATCAAATATGAAGCTATTTTTCATTCTAAACTGTACTTCTCTGAAAAAAAAAGAAAGGTAATATAAAGTATAATTACAGTAAATAACTTTATGGAAATAGGTCTTCAACTGCTAAAGTTTCCTAAATTAAAATGGCTATGTGAAATCTTAATATAAGAAAAGAAAGAAGATACATGGTTATACTGTTATACTTTCTTTATTAAAATGAAAATAGGGAGGTTAGAATCAGAAACACAAATGCTTTGCTATGAAATGCTAGTTTGTCAAAAAATCCTTTTTACTTATTGCAATCTTTATTTGATAAAAAGTACTATCTCGTATAGAAAGCAATGACCTAATTTGTCTTTTAGTTTTTTTTTTCCAGATACGTTCCATGCTCAACGTAAAACTATACAGTTCTGGCCCTGCTTGAGCAGAGGCTTGGACCAGATGACCTCCAGAGGTCCCTTCCAACCTCAGCCCTTCTGTGATTCTGTAATTTAACAATTATACAACGTACACTTTTACATCAGAGTACTTTTAAATCTTCATTCACACTACTCAATCTGAAGCAGCTAGCAGATACAAAGACTTGGTTTTTGCACTTTTCTTTAATCCAATGAAGCACGAAACACCATTAGTATCAAACGAAACAACGGAATCCAAATATGTTGAACAAATCTCAGCAGGTATTCTGCAGCTTCCAGAACTGAACTTAAAATCAATCTGTCACTTCAGGTAAATTTTTCTCCTCTGTGTTTAAGGGTAAAATCATTCATGAATATGGCTTTGGACTCTCTGTCCCAAGAGCCAGACATGTACACAGTCACTCTGCAGGAGATACTTAACTCTCACATGCCTTTTCCCAAAGAGCTAATTTTTTGTGCCATATAAATATTTTCACCATCTTCCATCTAATGCTACATGCACCAGCTAATAGAGGGAAATTAGAGGGAAGAGGTGACTTGTGGAAAAGCTCGTAGGTTCTCTGTTGCAGTTACCATGGTCACCTGGGGGTTCATTGCCAAAAAAACCCACAAGAGCTCTTGCAGAGTCAAGGTATAATATCTGAAAAAATATTCCTTACAATTAGCTTCCTTCAGAAATTATGGGGATTCTGCTGCATTGAGGCCAAGTGTTTGTACGTCACTGGGACAATTCATCTGTGTGAGTAATGCTTACAGTAGCTCTACAGTCTGTCTCAAGTAAAATCAGGCATCACACTGCAAGTACAACAGGTCTCCAAGACACATCAGTGAAAGACTAATTTTACAATAATAATTATTTACTACAGAACAGAGGTATTGTCTGTTTTCTTCTCATATGGGACATTTGCCAGATTGAGAGTTGTCATTACAGTTGTATCTTTATGAAGATCCAGAATATAAACAGGTGATGTAAAAAAACACACTCAGAATTTCATCGCCTATTTCTCTTCTGACAAAACAGATGTTAACTCATTAATATTAAATTTCACACTAAGTGTTTAATGCAAAGAAACCATGAAGATGTAATAACAAATTACATCTGGACTATTCCAATGAATCTTCAGATGACATAGACTGTTGGGAAGCTTCTACAAGAAACTTTTTGCATATGTTCAGAAAGAATATATTTTGAAAAGTCAGACAACACTGTAAAGAGTATCAGGGACGGCTAGAAACTTCATTAGCCAAAGATGGCAAACACCACATTTTCTGTGTATATCAGCTTACCATGACTCTGTTAACAGGTGAAAAGGAAGTGATTCTTTAGTTAAGCACTTACTTCTGTTTAAGAATGGGCAGTACAAACCCATAAACAAATTATAAATTAACAGAGGTGGCAGAAACAATGTTATCTAACGTGCTTCCTTCCTGTCGTACTTGCTTTCTTACAGTTAACCATGTTAACACATGTTAACATGTTCTTCAGACACATTAGACCTGTCTCCTACATACATGACTCTCAGCCAACCAAAGTCATCTTCCAGAAAATATTTAAGGAAAAAAAAAAATTAAAACCCCCAACCAGCTAACCTTATTGAGGACAAATTAATTATCCCAGCTTCACTTCTAATTTATTCTGATTTTCCATCCTAGATGCCAAGTGCAGGTGCTGATGTTTTGGAGAGGATACAAAATACCAGAAGAAAACAGCTTGTATGACAAGACAACAAGAGGGAACACTTGAAATGAGTTGTTTTACACCAAGTAGCTATACTTCAAAGTGCTGGAACTTCTATCACCAAATTCTCTCCCACAGGAAATTTCCACCATACTAATATGTGTATTACTTGAACAGAAAAGAAACAAAAAGGCTGTTATTTAGAGCAGTACACCATGGAGCACGACAACCAGGTCAGGTTCTTCTTCCTCTTGTCCTTGAATCCAGGCCAGAAAAGGCAATGAGGGAGCAAAAGGAAAAGGTCCCTTCATGTAAGGTACAGTTAATTCTTCTGATGAACTTGCAGTCTTGACATGGTATTTACACATGAAAACAAGGCTGTGCCTACTTTTCCCCTCTGATCTCCCAGAAGAAAGGTTAGCAAATAAGTGATGTACCAATACTTGTTGGAAATGGTTGTGTGTACATTGGACATAAGTAGAAAATTAATTCAGAAAATAAACCCTTAGCAAGGAATACTGAGTTTGTCACGTAACCAGTTTTAGAAGAGATAATGAACAAAGCAGGGAAAAAAAAGTTTAAAAATTTAGCCTCAGTATGCACTGTCATTTCAAGCAGATGGTCTCTAAGATGATTATATTTTTGGTAGTTTCTAAATGAAATACAGTAGCTATATAAAACAAACAAAAACTTCTGTCAACAGTTAAGGCTGCTTGAATAATTGTGGTAATTTTAGCAGCCTTCAGGGCATGAAGGACTAGTTTCCAGGGGTTTAAATTTTTTATTTGTTTTATACAAGTCTCTTATAGGTGGAAAAAAAAAGTAACCTAGAGAAAGAGAGGACTTTCTTTTTTTTTAGAACAGCAAGCTTGCAGCTCTATTAACATTTACTTGAAAAATTTAAATATTGATTATTTTGTTTTTAGTTTGGCTTAATTAAGAAAAGTTAGGAAGGCTACTTCATGAAGTCAATTGGTAGAAGTCTTGAGAAGGGAAGAGGACTGGAATTTCTTGAAGACAAAGGCACAGAACTATCTGGAACATTTTGCATAGATATGGGGGAATTTTTGAGCCGTGGCTCCAAGCACACCTATATGACAAAAAAACACATATGAAAATAGAGAGCCAAACAAAAAGTAAGGAAAAAAAAAACAAACCTAGGAAGGAAGGAAGGCATGTTGAAAAAGTCAAGAGCTGGAATAAACTGGGTTGCACCCTGGAAAGGTAATTGAAATTAGATAGAAAAGTATCTTTTACTGCCTACCAATAAAAAGCAGTAGTAGGGTCAGTACTTGATGAAGATAAGGGTCAGATTAAGGAAGGGAGAAGGATAATGAAAATCAAATCTACTTCCACTTCTGTTAAACATCTGATACCGTGCCACAAGGAAATCAGTAAAACTGGCAACATATGAGGATCTACTCTGCAGTAAAATTATAAATTAAATTAAGCAAAACTTGAAACTGTATTAAAGATCCTAAAGAAACACCAGCAAACGCTGTGCCCTTTATTAGCATCCCCATGCTTACAAAATTTGAGTGAGGAGATCCACAGATGGTGAAACAAGCCAGAAGGCTGGAGTAAATCTGAGGAGGTGCGTGGTACGCAGTTTTTGAGAATGCTCTCAAATAGTATCTGTGTAGTTGATCCAAAAATGAAGAGTAAGCTAGCATCTGTACTTTCAAGCTCTTCTGCTATCGCCCTTGGAATACTCACACTAAGCTGTTCAGGTCAGCTAAAGGCTTCTAGTGGTGGTGGTGTGGGTTTTTCCACAAGAGAATCACAGCTGTGCAAGAACTTCACAGCTTCATCTGGAAAGCAGCATTTGCTGTGCACTCCAAATATTTCGGCAGCTCCTAAAAGTGCATTATTTCCAGGAAGCGTCCTCATTTGAGGAGACTGACCAAAGCACGTCAAGGTGTTCTACCTTCTCCTTTGATGGAAACTGTGCTCTAGGAATATAGTATTGATCTCATTTTCAATCCTGGAGAAGGTTTCTGCTTGAAGTGGTGACTAACTAAGGCAGAGGTTCCATGGGTTACAGCAGGCTACTGTTCCAGAGGTGGAAGAGGACCCAAAGGGGAATACTGAGTTATATGTAAGTTGGCAATATGTATGCCTAGAATATCACGATAGGCTACACTTTATCTGTGAAAAACTGAGGAGAATCAAAAGGAGCTGGGCATGAGACATAACAACTCTGAAACTGAGCAGCAGAAGCAGTAGCACCAAGAATTCCAAACTCACTTGGGTACAGCGAGTATTGCATCAAAACCAATTCCTGCTCCTGTCACTGTATCGCATACACATCTCAGAAAGTAAAGGAGATGTAGATTTAGGAGAGATTGTTAGTAACCCAGCTGAGCACACTGGCTATGTGGGATCACTTAAAGGTGCTGCTAAATACAGAGTATGTACTGCATCTGAATATTTGCTTGAATTATGCCGGAATTTTCTTTTTCCACTACTGCACATGCTAATGACACACAGAAAAGCAAAATTAAAATTTCTGCTACATCTATATCTGCACTGATTCTAAAAAGGCTACAAAATAAGTTTTAAAAGCATAGGTCTCTAGTTGGTAACTAAGGATACCAGTTGTTTCTACACAGCACTGGAGAAGCAGATGTGATGGCTCTGTCTACTCTCCATCCATTGGTCACAGTGAATCTCATGAGAGCTTGGGTTCTTATTTCTGATTTACATTATTAGAGCAGAACATTCACATCTGATCAAGCAGTTGGCACAGGCAAGCAGTGACACCCAGAGCTATTCCCGTCTCAGCAGCATTCCCCAGAGGCAGCACTGTGAAGATGCCTGTTATAAAGAACCATATGCTTGACAAAGACTGAACTACCACCAAACATTTATTAAAGAAAGAGAAAGCACAATTTTTAGATCTATTTCTTACAAAAATGTATGTTTAAACCAGACTGGTTGGTATGTGCCTGCCTGTCTTAATATGCATGAGTGTATGTGAGACAGTCTTCACTAGCGAAGGAGACGTTTTCATATGTGAAGTGCTCAATGCTCAAAGGCAAAGACAATACAATCTGAACTAAGGATAATCTGTCAGAGATTTCTAACTCATATACATTGTGGCATTGCTAATGCCAGTCTACAAGACTTTTTGCTGAACTCTGAACTACAGGTATATACCATTCTGTTTGCTTTTCCCCTCTCCTCCCAAAAATTCAATAAAGGCTGAAAATCTCTTTTGCCTGGTTTCTGAAAGGAGAGCTGTGAGAATGGTTTTCTGGTAGTACTAGGAAAAAAAACAAGCTACATGTAGTTTAGGATCAAACAGAAGGAGAACTAATCAAGAGCCAAGAGAAGATCAAAGAAAGAACTACCTCCCATGTTTAAAGTGAGAAATTTACTTCTATTAAAAGTATTTGGAAGGGAATATACCAATACTACAGGAATCTCTAAGGACTTTATCTTAGTACATTCAAAAAAAAAACAGAGACAAGATGTTAAAACTTAACTGGCTTAGCCCTGCTCAGGACCAAGCTACACAGTCTCTCACTCACTCCTCCACCCTCCAAGGGAATGGGGGAGAGATAATATAAGAAAAAAACCTCGAGGTTTGAGATAAGGACAGGGAGAGATCATTCAAGTTACTGTTATGGGCAAAACAGACTTGACTTAGGGAAAACGATTTTTTATTATTATTATTATTACTATTACTTATTATTATTAAAACCAAAGCAGGATACTGAGAAAGAGAACAAAGCAACTTTCCCCCACCCCTTCTTCTTCTCCAGCTTGACTTCATTTCAATTATCTCTACCCTCCTTCCTCCCCCTGAGTGGCACAGGAGGGAAAAGGGAATGGAGGTTGCGGTCAGTTCATCACTGGTCACTTTATGCCACTCCTTCCTCCTCGGTGGAAGAACTCTTCACATTCCTCCCCTGCTCCATTGTGGGATCCCTCCCACAGGCTACAGTCCTTCATGAACTGCTCCAGCGTGGGTCATTTTTCCAGGGAGTGCAGTCCCTCAGGAACAGGCTGCCCCAGCACAGGCCCTCCAAGGGCCACAGCCTCCTTCAGGCATCTGCCTGCTCTGCCACGCGGTCCTCCACGGGCTGCAGGTGGATCTCTGCTCCTCCGTGGGCCTCCATAGGCTGCAGGGGGACAGCCGGCCTCACCATGGGCTGCACCACAGGCTGCAGGGGAATCTCTGCCGGGAGCAGCATTACTCCTCCCCCTCCTTCTTCACCAACCTTGGTGTCTGCAGCCATTCCCCTCACAATAAAAAATTCTTCGCAACAGGCTGGCAGATGCCTCTCAGGTTCTCTTCACACCTCATCTCCTCTCCACTTCTTGCAGCCAGGACGGGCCGAGTTGGGCTCAGATGGCCGCCTGGTGGGAGGCCAGAGGATGAGGACAAGGCCCACAAGGCTCGTGCCTCCCCCTCTCTGCCCCCACTTCAGCTTCTTCACATCTCTTTTTTTTTTGTTTTCCTCTTCTTAAATACATTATCGCAGAGGCGTTATCACGGAACATTCTGCTACCAGTTAGCTCAGCCTTGGCCAGCAGCGGGTCCGCCCTAGGCCCGACTGAGTCCACTGGACAAACGGGAAACAATTTCTAGCAGCTTCTTGCAGAAGCTACCACCGTGCCCCGCCCCCCCCCCCCCCCGCCTCAACTAAACAAAACCAACACACTGGTAAAAAAAAACCCCAAAATACCTAAACAAAACCCATAGACAGGGGATTAATATAATGTAATATATGTATATATATGTATATATGTAATATAAAGAGGAAGAAGCCATCTAACATCTTGTTCCCTCATTTTCTTTCTGTGAGTCTGTGACAATTGGTCAAACAAAAGCGCACACATACTCATTACACTTAATTTATTTAGAGTTAAACTTGAAGGATTTCCTTAAAATATTTTCCCTTTTTCAAACACCACCATATGCAAGCACATACATATACACAGATTTTTCAGTCCGGTCTGGATGATCTGCTACAGTTAAAGAGGAGGCAGAACTACTATATTTGCTTTGAAAATGTAACACATGACTATTGGGTACCTTTAGCACACAATTGTAGGAAATATACAGAGATGTCAATCTCTGTTCCACTCACCTTGGAATAACCTCAAAATTCTTCACTATATTGTCTCCTCTAGTCAAACTTGGCTGAAGAAGTGTATAACAACAAGCAAGATCACAGTCATCTTCAGCTCCACGCTGATAAAAACAACATACATCCACAAGATGTAGTAACAGCAGGTTTGGGCCTAACACAAACCCCTTAGGGCAGCAATGAACTGTAAGCAGAGAGCTCCCTCTACTTCTATTTTGTCCTTTCAAGAAAGATGAACCAAACCTAGAGTACTGGAAAAGTTAGGAACAAAATAATCGGATACAGGCTAAATTCGGAAGCATCAGAGGTAAGGATAGAGCAAAGGCACCATAGATGTATCTTCTATGAATAAAAAGTGTAAGTTCTAATGAAACAAAGAAATCCATCTACGTTATTATTTATTCCAACCTGAAAACTGCAGCCTGTGTGGGGTGTTCCATATGACTGATGCAAATGCAGCCAGTGTCACACAATCAGAGTAAATGTACGCATCTCACCAAACCTGCAACTCTTGAATGTCACAAATCTTCACCATTTCCTTCCTTCTCTAATGGAGTTCTTAACACTTTCTGAAGAGCTGCTGTTGTTAGAGCAGAGTGCTTGCCAAAAGGCTTTGTAACATTAAAAAGTGACTGCAATAACTTCTTCATTGCCGGGTTGCTTAATTTTTTTTAATATATGCACAACTGTAAATTTGATTTGCCGGCAAAAAACTGTACAATTGGTATAAATTGAATCAGAAAGAGGAGGAAGCATTTCACCACAGACTCTAATGACACTTGAGCTACGGGAAAAGTTGATTTCAGAGCTTGTCAGCACTTGAGTAGGCAAACATTTGAAAGATACGCTTGGCCCAACAGATACTGATTTTCATTTGAGTAACACATCCAACCTACTAACCCAGGTATACTGTGACCTGTTAGTATACGCAGTGTTAGGACACTGTCTGCCATACCTGGGTCCACCTTACTGGATCAATAATTTCCCTGATGCAAATGGGCAACACTTTGCATTCCGGCAATGTACCATGTAAATATTTATGTGTATAATACATGAGCAGTCAACAACATTTGACTGCACTTCAATACGTACTTTCTTTTTAGTTAAGCATGTAGCTTACATCTTCCCTACATTTCAAATTTAGCACAGTTGAATGTAAAACAGCTGTACAAACATTCGGCAATCCTGCCGAAAACCTGGATGCTGCTCTTGGGCTATGACATTTCCCTTGTTTTATGCTTCGATGTGGTCTCAACTACAACCAATATGCAGTAGTGCTTACACAGATTCATCACAAATACAATTTTTGCAATGTATTTGTGTCTACTAATGAGGTGCAGAGGAGGATGTGCTGTGGCAGGTGTACAGGATTCCTGCTCAGCTCTGCCATGAAGTGATGGAGATGTTCAGCATGTCCCAGGTCCTGAATAGATCTCAGGGCTAATCTAGCACTTTAAAAAATCACCTCTCTGATACAGCAAAGGGCTAAAACTGAGTTGCACAACACAAAATATACCCTCTTGCAGTTCTGCCTTTGCATCCTTTATATGTTCTCTGATAAGGCACCACTCTTCTGTTTTTACATTAATATCTGCCACTTAGATTTTAAAATACAAAAACCGTAAGAAGTGGGCTTGTGAAGAGCCAAGATGAGAATTATCTCAATGTAACAAAAACAATCCGGAGCTGAACTGTCTATTCCTGAATATTTTAATTTAAGAGCAAAAGATCTGAAAGATGACACAGCTGACTAAAGATTATCTGATGACACTGGTCCACGGGTAGTATTTACAGCTCTAGGTTACTGCCTCCAATACCACACAATCACACTCAAAGGTAAAAGACTTACCAGCTCAAGGTTACTCTGACTTAATTTACAAATCTCTTTTTAATTGAAATATATGTATGAACTTTAATGGAATAATATTTCACGCTATCGGTACTGACCTATAAACATTTAATACACTTGCTCCCAATGAGGGAGCTTTTAAGAAAAAAGTTGCCTGAGTCCTGAGGTAGCTATACCCTGCCGTGGCTGGTATGTTATCTCTTCTCTAGACTGTGGGGTAACGCGCAGAGAAAAATTAGGGACTTCAGTGTTTTAGAATATCTTTAGTTTTGCCATTTTTACTGTTTGTTTTGTTTATTTATTTATTTATTTTGTTGTTGTTAGAAAGTAGTATTCATCTTTTGG
This sequence comes from Chlamydotis macqueenii, assembly GCF_036417535.1. Classification (NCBI taxonomy): domain Eukaryota; kingdom Metazoa; phylum Chordata; class Aves; order Otidiformes; family Otididae; genus Chlamydotis; species Chlamydotis macqueenii. Next base: position 86,238,363 of record NC_141557.1, on the reverse strand, counting down.
GGCTGCTGAGCTGAAACAGTCTTGAAAATCTTGTTTTCTCTCTTCCTCTCCAGGCGTTTGCACATACAGGGACTGCTTCTGCAAAGGTGAGCATGAAACAATTTAGGTAAGCTATCAAGATGTCTTTAAGCTGCCTAATGTATCTTCTTTCTCCCTGAAATGCATAACATTTTTCTGACCCCCTACTACAGAAAGGTCTTACAGTAGCTTAATACATTGCAGCTGTGAAAATATGCCAAGTTAACTCTTCCCCGAGAGACCAGTTTACGTTTGCTTCTCTGTCTACAGGAGTTCACACTTCACACAGAAGATTTCATAAGACTGTGAAATGTCATTCACTGGCTGAACAGCTCTTACAGATGTGGATATGCTTTCCTCATGGATCAGAAAGGTGGAAACACAGACAGGAGATTAAAACAGTAGACAGACCTAAGGGATCCCAGCCTTGACTGTGTCATTGACTTACTTTGTCAGACACAGTCATTTACTTTAATGCCTTTCTCTGAGGTTTGATAGATTTGCTGTCTCTGGGGACCTGTAAATCAAAATTATCTCATTTTCTAGAACTAGTGTTCCCATTCAGAAGCTCTTAAGCCTTTCTGTACTTCAACAACAGGACAAAAAAGCTTATGAGGTCCTGCTCCCATTTGGCCATGTAGAAACACATGCTTTCCAAAGAACAAATGCTACTTCACAAAATCCTGTTTTTCCTATGAAAATGGGAGGAATACTTTAGAGAGACATTTATTTTATTTCCCCACATGCAAAAAGACACGCAACCATTGTAGCTATAAAAAAGAGAGTAAAAAGCAGCAGGAACAATTTAGCATTAGCCTAACAGCACCAATGTTAACCACTCAAACCATGCTCCTCTGCAGGAGAGGAAGCTGGCACACACAACACACCTGAAAGCCTCAGAGCATCTATGTTATTTTTCAACATAACTACTACCACAGAAGTTCCCAAAAGGTTTGGGGGCACTCCACCTCCCTCTAGTCGAAGCTTTTAATGTCATATTATTAAGCACAATGAGTTTCATGATAACTGATGTGACAACACATGGACTGTCTCTCACAGTTGCTTTGTTTGATCAAGCTTCTGGCCCCAGCACAACCTCCGAGTTGCATGGCAGCGAGAGGAGAACTGCTTCTACCCTTCTCCAGGAGGGATGATGGAAAATCAAGCCTTTTCAGGTTTGAGGAAATAAAAAAGCAATCAAACTGGATGTATCCCTCCTAATTGCAAATAAAAAGCATGGGCAGATCGACATTTGGGTAACCTGCAGCCTGCCATGGGAAAGGAGGGAGCATTACAACCAGAAACTGAGTATTTTCTATATGTGCAAACAGCAGACGACAGGAAATGCAACAGTGCGTACAGTTCAGCACAGGCTGTAGAAATACTTTTTACAGCGGAGATGAGGGCAAGGAAAGGGTGCCAATCTGAAGTATTAGAAAGTATTAATCCTAGATATCTTGTGATATCTCAGTCCTTAGTGATTACTCCATCGAGTGCATTATTTACTGACTGTGTCGCTGCATGGCAGCAACTCTCACGTTATATCCACACATACATGGCATCATTCTTATCTGCCAAATGCTTTGCAGTACTCCCTGTCTTTCTGAGCACAGTAAACTCTTCAAAGTAGACAATTTTTTTGATGCTTAAATAATTAATATTAAACAATAAAACTTAAAGGTGACTCAAAATATCATACAAATTGATAAGGTCCTGAATTTGCCCTGAAGTACTCAAACACCAAGCCTGTAAAGCTAAGAGAAAAACCCACATAAATTTCTAATACCAAATTAGAAAAAAATAGCACAACAAACTGTTCTCATTTTCTTTCCTTACAACTAGGCTCCTATTCAACCTTTTTGAGAAGCAGAACTAATTCTGTTCATTAAACTTGCAAGCTGTACAATTCTGTAAATGCACTTGAATTCGATCTTCTTGTCAAAGGGAAATATATAGACCAATGGCTTTTCTTTGCTTATTTCAGTTTTCATTAAGCATAAAAAAACACGGTCTCCTGCATGCTAGCTTGATGTATCTCAAAACAGTGTAATAATGCAAGATATACTTGACACTCATGAGACAGAAAGTTCATGGGATCAATAACAAACAAGTCAAAATTGTTAAAAAATCGCTCAAATGGAAAGATGTTGGATGGAAGGGAAAATATCCACCAGTAATGAGTACTGACACTCAAATATTATTGCTGCTTCCCATCACATGCTTTTCATCTACTTCAAAGCACTGCAGAAATTCTAGGGAACTCTCCTAGTTCAGTACATAGATATCATCATCTTCATGTTAGGCATGCGTAAAGAGAAACAGCACTTACGTGCATTTCTCCCAGGGGAAAAATAAAAAAAAAAATTGGCAGAAGTTAGAGGAGCCACTATTAAATCCTCATCCCTAGTTTTCAACTCTCTGAACCAAATACATCGGTTCACTGTCAGCTGACTGCAAAAGCTTTTCAAGAATATAAAACGCAGAGGATCTGGACAGCATTTCAGAGGAGTACGGGACAAGAAGAGACCTTCTGGTCCATCAAAGCCAATTTCTGACTATAAGTCTCCTGCTATTTGGCACATATGCTGTACCTGCCCAAGCTAAAGATGGCCTCATGTCATAATCAATCTCAGGTTTTGTTGATCTAAAAAAAAAAAAAGTCTATAAATGGAAAAAAAAATTAAAATTGTCACACCCATTCAGAAAGGGTTCTTTTTTGCTGTTGCTGTTTCTAACAGGGTGTCTTAATCAGGTCCTATAGTCAAAGCACTAACAAGCATAATACTCTTTTCAGAGTACTAAATCAGAAAACAAGGCTGTACTTATGCGCTTGCAAGAGTAAAAGGAGAAAGGAAGGTTTCTACCCGGGTATCTCACATGGTAACATTTCTGTTCTGTTTGGGCCACAGAATAACCCAGAGTCTCCATAATGACACAAAAGCTAGCAGAAGAATGATGAGCTCATCAATGGACAGATAAGACTATCAGAAAGTACTACCAGTGCTACCAGTACAACATCAGGGAAATTCACAACCCTCAACTGCTCTATTAGCAATAAAACCAGACCAATAACAGTGTGTCATATCTAAAAAAAAAAACAAAAAAAAACCACGCAAAAGCTAAATCAGAGAAAAAATATTTTACATGGATGATACTCAGAGTTTATGGCAGAAGTAGGTTGCAGATTTTAAATAAATGTAAAATAGACATCTCATATGTATATTTGACAGTTTTACCTCCGTAAAATGCAACTCACAGAAAAACATCCTTTGAACAGGGAAAACCAGCTCCTCTCTTAGTTGCCATCCTATCGAGTTACATCTGGGATATGACTCTTCTATCCTTGACAGAAGGAATGAGGCTGCAGACTGTTCCGCATAGCACTTCTGCAGAAATGTTTCTAGCTGAACTGTGAAACACTGTATATACCTAATAAATCCACTGCAGAAAATAATCACACAATTGATTCAGAGCAATTGCCCTTATTAACAAATGAGAGAAATACTGCCAAGGATCTGTCATTTAGAAATCAGAATCAATGTCTTAAAGAGGTCTTTGAAACTAGAATATATTAAGGGAAAATACATGCCTCAGTCTATCAAATATCTTTCCTCTGCCTGTGGATGTACAACTGCCTACAGAAGAAGGATGAATTACTTGCATGGTACTTAGTTGTACCTATTTCTATGTAACATGTTCTGGGTGGGATTCTTCACCTGATGTACTAAATTCCAGTGCCCACTACCTTCATTGATCCAAGAACGTAGCTGGTGTGTGATACCCTGCAATACATTCTGCCAACTGCAAGAAGTACAGACTGTGCATTGCACCTTTCCCTTTTTCACCTCAAAGCTAATTCCTTTTCATACTTTGGGTAACCTTTTTCCCCTCAATTGCCTTATTTAAGCTGAAAGGACAATGCCACTCCCTCCAACTTTGAAACCACCCCTACGTGTTCAGCTGACAGCATCCACTCCAGCTCTAAAAACACCCAGTATTTACAACCTACAGCTCTAACATGAATGACTGCCTCAGACTTCAGCAACCGAGCTCAGATCATGGTTACACGCAACTAAGCAACTGGTATCAGAGTTGTTTATAAAATAATTTCTGATACGTTTATCATTCAAAGTAGTTTAAACTGTGGTTAAAGACTTAAGCATTGATCCTGTAATACATGCAATTTATGCAGCCTGTGTACAATACATGAATCTATTCACTTTTGACTAGATTATCACTTAAGAAATTAGATTTTCCTCTAAAACGCTCTCAAAAACGAACAGTGGGTTCATTTGCTAGAAATCTCTAATGATAGTTGGTTCCAGTCATCTCTATCAACCCTCATTCACAGACACTGACAACCATTTATTTCCTTCCCTCTCCTTCCCTGAGTTACACTTGGATCAAGGCTGGACAGCATAACTGCTTTACAGAAGACACGAGCATGCTTGCACAGAACAGACCCAAGAGCTCTGCTATCTGTCCAGGCTGACATTCAACCTCCTGTCACATAGGATACAGAAGAAACCTTTGATTTTTTTTTTTTTTTCCCTTTCCTTTCTTAATAGCCACAGATGTCTGCAAGCAGAATAAATACGTTTCTTACACATCTGTAATTTTACATTTTTGGTCATCTTAGGAGAAATCTATGATTTTGTAATTTGGACTTCAAATTGCTGTAGCAAATTTCAAAGTCAAGTTCAAACACAAGGAAGCTCACAGATTTTTCAGCTGTGCTATTTGCACAAGGGGAGGCTGGGAGTGGGAAAAGTCTGAGATTTTTTTAGATTCATGTCAATACTTGCTGTTCATTAGAAGTTAGAAGTTTAGAAGTTTTCTTCTAATGGTAAATATGAATTCACATAGAAGCTTCTGTTCTTGATATGACCTGATAAAAATGAAACTGATATCCAGTTTCATTAAAACTCAATGTGGAAAAGCCGCAGAACTGTTCTGCAACAGAGGATATTGTATCTAGTGATATTTATTTATTAGTGGAAAAATTACCATATACATTATTAAAATGATTTTTCTCCGTTTCATAAAAATATCTCCCTCTTCTATGTTTTTTAATTTGAGCATAAAGAAAGCTGACCATACAGCAAGCTCTTGTAGGCTACACTGCAAATGAAGTTCAGACCACAACACACTTCAGTTTAACACCGCACTTTTTAACCACTACTTTAATTTATACTGGAGACTCTTTCACTCTGAAGGCCATGGAAGAAATACTATGCCCACAGAATATCTATATATGAAGTTACATGCACAAATCAAATAGCTTTATTAGATTTTCTCAGAAGCTGATATTAATTTAGAGAATGTTTTGCAACCTTCTTTTCACACTCGTGGATGTTTGAGAAGTACAGCATATATGGGTATTTTTGGAACAAATAAAATTACATGTTTGTTGGCAAACTCCTGAACGCTTTCAGTCTTTCACATGGAGGTACAACTACGCACCTGCAATGCTGTAAGCATTATTTAGTGTGTATGTGTCCAGCATGTAAGCGCTTACGTCTTTTCTTCCTTAAAACATACTGAACACAAATTTCAGCTTACTGATGAACATGAAAAATGAAGTTAGATATGCATAGCAAATAAAGTCTCTACCTTCATTTGCTACACAATGAGATCCAAAATATTTTACCTTTTGTGGAGGGCACAAGACATAATGGTATCATAATCATGTTAGTATGAATTACAGATAGAATAATAGAATGGTTAGGGTTGGAAGGGACCTTTAAAGGTCATCTAGTCCAATCATCCTGCAAGTAGCAGGGACACCTCCAACCAGATCAGGTTGCTCAGAGCCCCATCCACCCTGGCCTTGAATGCTTCCAGGGACGGGGCATTCACCACCTCTCTGGGCAACCTGTTCCAGTGTTCCGCCACAGTCCATAAAAAAAATTCTTCTTAATGTCAAGTCTGAATCTACCCTCTTTTAGTTCAAAACCACTACCTCTTGTCCTATCACAACAGGTCCTGTTAAAAAGTCTGTCCCCATCTTTCTTATAAGCCCTCTTTAAGTATTGAAAGGCCACAACAAGGTCTCCCGGGAGCCTTCTCTTCTCCAGACTGAACTGCCCCAGCTCTCTCAGTCTGTCCTCATAGAAGAGGTGCTCCCGCCCTCTTATCATCTTTGTGGCCCTCCTCTGGACCCGCTCCAGCAGATCAATGTCCTCCTTATGATGGGGGCTCCAGAGCCGGACGCAGTACTCCAGGTGGTGTCTCACCAGAGTAGAGTAGAGGGGGAGAATTACCTTCCTCGACCTACTGGCCAAGCTGCTTCTGATGCAGCCAAGGATGCAGTTGGCATTCTCGGCTACAAGCACACATTGCCGGCTCATGTTGAGTTTTTCATCAATGAATACCCCCAAGTCCTTCTCCTCAGGGCTGCTCGTCCTCTGCCCAGGCTGCTCGCTTCTCTGCCCAGCCTGTATTTGTGCCTGTCATTGCCCTGACCCATGTGCAGGACATTGCACTTGGCCTGGTTGACCTTCACGAGGTTTGCATGCTTGCACCTCTCCAGCCTGTCAAGGTTCCTCTGGATGGCATCCCTTCCCTCCAGCGTATTGACCACACCACACAGCTTGGTGTTGTCGCCAAACTTGCTAAGGGTGCACTCTATCCCACTGTCCATGTCACTGAAAAAAATGTTGAACAGGGCTGGGCCCAATACTGACCTCTGAGGAACATCACTCATCACTGGTCTCCACTTGGACATCGAACCATTGACCATCACTCTCTGAGTGCAGCCATCGAGCCAACTCCTTATCCACTGAGTGTTCCATCCATCAAATCCATGTCTCTCCAGTTCTGAGACAAAGATGTGTGGGGCAGTGTCAAACGCTTTTCACAAGTCCAAGTAGATGACATCAGTTACTCTTCCCTTATCCACCAACACTGTAATGTCATCATAGAAGGCCACCAAATTTCTCAGGCACAATTTGCCCTTAGTGAAGCCATGCTGGCTGTCACCAATGATCTCCTTATTTTCCATGTGCCTTAGCATGTTTTCCAGGAAAATCTGCTCCATGACCTTGCCAGGCACAGAGGTAAGATTGACTGGCCTGTAGTTCCCTGGGTCTTCCTTTTCTTCCTTTTTTAAAAATGGGATTATGTTTCCCCTTTTTCAGTCAGCGGGAACCTCACTGGACTGCCACTGTTTCTAAAATATGATGGACAGTGGCTTGGCAACTTCATTTGCCAGTTCCCTCAGGACTCTGGGATACATCTCTTTGGGTCGCACGGGCTTGCGGACTTTCAGGTTCCTTAGATGGTCCTGAATCTGCTCTTCTCCTACAGTGGGCAGCTTCTTCATTCTCCGAGTCCCTGCCTTTGCTGTCTCTGACTTGGGTGATGTGGCTAGAGCCCTTGCTGGTGAAGCTTGAGGCAAAAAAAGTTGCTGAGTACCTCAGCCTTCTCCATGTCCTGAGTAATCAGGTCTCCCACTTCCTTTTGGAGAGGGCCTACATTTTCCCTGGTCTTCCTTTTATTCCTGGCGTGCCTATAGGAGCTTTTCTTGTTGCCTTTGACGTCTCTGGCCAGATTTAATTCTATCAGGGCTTTAGCTTTCCTATGTAACTGCCAAACTGGTAATCATACATTTTACTTGTACAATATATATTTTATAGAAGTAAAGTTAAGTATGTTAATTAGCTACTTGTACGCATTGTAATTTCAGAATACGAAAACTTAGAAAAATTCCAGAAAAACAATAATTAGAGATTCAGAGTACACTTCCCATTGGCTTTGCAATATATTAATTTCTCAAGCTTTTGTATAACTGATTACATATTTTTTTAACTTTTACGTGTAAATAGCAAAACTAATTAGCTGCACACTATTAAGTTAATGCAAATTTATCTACAACAATTCAGTTCTCGCTGTGAAATAATCTTTCTAGCCCATAATTACACTCCAGCTTAATTAGCATAATTTCCGCAGCACATTCTTTAATAAAGGAGCTGACATAAGGGTTGGTCTTAAATACCAAGGATATTCTAGACAAGTAGAAAAAGGGGAGACAGGCAGAGCTGCATTAAACACCTAGTATATTATCAAGATAGCACATGTAAAACAGGATATGAATTCAATACTCTCTGTAGCATCACAAGCATCTGAAGATGCTTTCGCAGAAGATAAGCAAAATACTTAAAGGGCTTGAGATGTCCCTCAGTCACCTCACTGGAAGTGGTCCCACATCCTTCACAGCTCCTTTATCCTCTGTCCCTGCATCTCATCCTCCTCACCAAGGGCATCCAGCAAATTACTCATTATCCCATTCAGTGTATTAGTTTCCTTCAAAAAGAAAATGCATATGGGCTTGCATCTCTTTCTTACACTAATTTAAGTGTGGCCAGTCAGTTCCCACTGAAGGGAGTGGGAACCACTGATCAGGCCGCAGGTTTGTCTAGTCTTTGGTTTGCTGGTGAGGATTTATCAATGAGAAACCCAGTCAGTAACAGCTAGGCCTCTTATGGACACTTTAATCCCTAGTACTTGGGCTGACAACACTAACCTAGTTTTCGACAAGCCAACACGGACAATGTGTATGCAGACAACGGCACCTGTGCTTGATGTGAACAATGAGTTTTGGAGGAAAGGCTCTGCCTCCCCTCAGCAACTCTCTGACTCATCTTGTTCTCCGCCTAAGCCTGCAATGCTCTGGGTGTCAGCGTATAACAGATTTATACGTCTGGGCTATGAAATGGAACCTCTACTGTAACACAAACAGCCACGAGTCTACCCTGACAGTGAAGAACTAAACTGAAAAACACGCTTGTGTCTTCATCTAACTGTTTCTAAATACTGGTAGTTCAAAATGAACTGTTCTCTGAAGTGCCCTTGGGTTCTGTGAAGGATTTTGACCAAAGATATGCTGTTGGCAATGATGTCCTTGCACTCTTCCACGGTTACGAATACTATAAGGATAATTTCACCTGTGAAGCATTACCAGTTATTGTGTGAGACGATGAAAGACATTGAACAAGATTTTCAAAATCACCAAGATGTTTCAAAGCCAAAGTCCTATTTTCATGTAACCTCATAAAGGATTTAATTTAATCAGGTTTCCAAAATGCCTAAGACTCTCCTGAAAATGTGGACTTCAGCTTTTAAATCACAGAGACACTTTTAATAACTTTACTCGCTCTAATTAACTTTTTATTTTGAGGTTAGTTCTATTAAGCAAGACCAGGACCAAAACGATCCCTGCATACTAATCAGTCACTGACTTCTGCTGCTGAAATGTAACATGTGAGGAGGTGTCCTAAAAAATTAACATAAATTCAGAGCAACAGAAATGGATAAATCATTTATTGGAGAAAAACAAATCTGTAACACCTATTTCAACTCACTGAAATTGGTAGGTACAACTAGGCAAACTCTGCTTGATTAGAATTTAAGATAACGAACTACATTACAAATGAAGTTATGAAATAACTTTTATTTTTATTCAGACATATAAATGATGCATCAACTACTGTCTCCAGACTATATAAACATAGCCAGTTCAAAAGGTTTCAAAACCACAAGGAAAACTGAGGAAGATGCCCCAGGAAGCTGCTCTGCTGCTTATTCTGCCTTCCCCCTGGGAGTGATGCAACCTGATTTTGAGGCAGCCCTTCCTTGGCAGAAGTGGGGAGAGAGGCAGCGAGGCCGTGACTAACTAGTTCTGCACCTGCAAAACCTCCTTGGCCTTTCAGCCCAAGGCTGCTTAGGAGGATGCTCCTGGCACAAGCATCTCCTTGTCTGTTCTGAACCAGCACCAGCCAGGTCTGCTTATAGCCAGAGCTTTGCAGCTCCCATGAGTTTGCAACACAAAGCCAAGAGCAGCTGAACCTTTTCTTTAAAGCCATCGCTTCAAACTGGAGTTAAACAAGTCAAAAATTAAAACTAGCTTGTCAGAAGCCAAGTAAAAATCTTTTCTAAAAGATTAACTTCTCTTGTTATAGTTAAGACCAGAATACAGAAGCAATAGAAATAGTAAAAATTTCTAACAGACTTTAACTACCTTTGCTAATAAAAATTAATTTAACCTGTTTTTAAAAAGATAGTTAATCTAAAAACATACTAAGGGGGCCGACATTATCAAAAGATGGTAATGATTTTGGCTGCCAAACTACAAGGGCCTGGCTGTGAGTCTTTGTTTGTCAAACTCTACACCCAGAATTAGTGCACCTGAAATTACTGGCCAATTTGGAAAATCTTTGTCTGCTATGTTTGTCTCATTCTTTCTCCTTGACAGTCATTTAGCTCTGCCAATTTTTCTTTCCAGAGCATCAGAGCACTAAGAAGAGAAGAAATTCAGCTTCAGCCTTCAGTCCTGCAGCTTTGAGGCAGGAGATAGAGAGTTATGGCTTGAAGACATGAGATAAAAGCAAAGCAATATACTCACAGCCGCAAACTCAATGAATTAAAGTAAGAAAAAAAAACCCTGTAGGTCAGGCAGAGATCATGCAGAGTAAGCACAGCAAGAGACAAGGAAATGGGAGGCATAACTGTATTGTTATTTTTTCCATGTCATTTCATCTCTCTATACATCTGTTTTGCTACCTATAAAAAAAGGCCCTTCTGAAAAGCTCTTCAGAAAGATTTTTGAGAGCTTGATGTAAAAATCACTAACTCCAGGGCAAAATACTATTATGCTTCTGACAGAGAGGTGAGCAGTTACTGAGACTTGGATGGGTTTAAAGAGGTTGAAGATCTAAGACAAAAAGAACCATCAAGAGACAGATTATTGTCTACAATTTGTTAAGCAAGCACTGTGCAAAAGGAAAATGAGAAAAGCTTAGTAAAAGGCAATTTATTTCACATGCCTAAAGAGCTTCTATTTTTCATTTATGTTGTCAGGTGTTTTCCTCTTGCCCTAAAAATTGAATTTCTGTGGAATAGGTTCCTCGTATCCCAGTACTGAGAACTGATGCTGATTGGAGAATATATACACAATACAAATCTAAAGAGAGACAAAGAGGCTTAAAAAAATTCCTCAGCTTATTAAAAGTAATCCCAGTGTATGCAGCTGGAAGAATGGTCAATCACAAATACTCACTGAGGACAGCACTTAATAAAATGACACCTTAAGTCAACATTTTGCCTATTCTTTTACCAAGCTGTCAATAAAATACGTGAGTGCCTCTCACAGTTGAACACTTGAGGAGGTTTCATGACTGTTTTAGCAAGTTAAACTTGCTTTTGTTTTTTAACGTGATAATGGAATGACTCATCCATACCGAGATGTCAAAAGGAAGACTCATCTTCCTGAAAAGCTGGGTTTCACTTTACTTACTCTCAACAGCAATTTTATGTCAAATCTTTAACAGGTCTGGGACGTGCAAACAGCATAGCCAAGTATTTATCTGATACTACTCACCAGACTCACCAGTACCTTTAAGCCTTTATCGTCATCTTTTCAGCTGTCTCACCTGTTTACCAACTAGTAAGCATCTGAAATACTACTCCCACCATCTTCCATAAAAACACTTCAACATCTACTATAAGCAAGTAAGAAACTTGCATTTCTGGAGAATGCTGCTAGCATTGGCACTGATTTCTTTATGGGTCAATAAGGGATAACATTTTGAACTGTCAGAATTTTAGCTATCAATGTGATCAGCACCAGATTTACTTTTCAGACACCTGAATTTTTATATTGAAGCCACATACTTACATGGCATGCTTTATTCTATTCTAAGTGATAACAAAATTAAATTATCAGAGTTTCTTTCTTTAGTTGAAATTAATTGCCCTGTATTTTATTAACTTCAATTTATGTGTTAAGAGTTTGACATTGCATTTTGTCCAATGTACTTTTTCTTCATAAATGGTATCTACAACCACACAAGGCACAGCATCAGACTCTCAGGGACTTGCTTCACAAGGAAAGCACAATGTAAATGAGAGAGAACCACGAACACAGCATGTACTTTTCCGTTATCCTGGAGACGACTTTTGAGAGCTGGAGATCAAATATGCTCCATGCCTATTTCATGAGTGATTAAGTGATCCTGGAAAAAGGACACAAGTTTGGTAGAAGTACTCTGGGGTATCAATCAAGAAGTAACACTAAACCGAGAAACACATAACTGAACTAATTAAGCCATTTTTGATCTTCATATCCATAGTTCTGGTAAGTAATCATTAAGAACGTATTATTACTACATTAAACCTTCTCATATGTCTTCCCAAGACTATCTTCAGCTGATCATGAAACTCATAAGCCAAACAAAGTTCCCCTAACTTTAAGAGTTTATTGACATACTGCAGGCCTACCCTCTTCCTATCTTCTACACATTTCAGAGTAAGGATTTTTAGGAATATCTGCCTGAAAAGGCACGCTGTGAGGTTAAGTTACCAGCCCTGCACATTTAAAACATCCACTACCTGTTTCTTTGGTGGGCAGCCAAACGCTCACCATCTCCTGGTATGACTGGACTACTTGACAGGCGGTTCCCTACACTTCAAAGTGTAAGATCAAAGAACTATGCCATATGATTCAGCATAATCTAAACAGTCCAAAGCCCCATTTGAACTCAAGAGAAGATAACACTTAGATAAACACTCAGTTACCCTCCACGACAACCTCATGCCGCGGGAAGATGAGATATCTGCCAGGAGCCTGGCCAAGCTGCTGAACGTTCCTCTGGAAGCAATCTGCATCTGAACACCCAGACCACGACTGGATCAAGGGCTCTCCAGCCCTTAGAGATGCACTGGGTGAAGTAGTTACTGAAATGATCAGAACAGGTTTAGCAAATCCCACCTTACAGATATAACAGCTCATGAAATTTTAAAGAGTCAGGAAATGGCTCTTCTAAAAAAAAAAATAAAAGACATGGCACCCACCACTACAGAACACCAAAGCTGCAGAATGTCACATCGCTCCCTCTATTCTAAAACCTTCAGAAGTTTTCCAGAGTCATGTAAAAATCTTGAGGCATTTTTAACGTTCGTAATGAAATATCAGAAATTAAAAATCTATCAGAATTCTAACACTTCCTAGAGCTGCAATGGAGGCCAGTACTAAGCAATAATTACGAATATTTTCATGTGTTCTGTTTTGAACCGTGCTGCATAATGATGTTTTAAGGCTCACTATTGCTGAAACCCAGATGAGACCTCAGAAGTGAGACTGTCCAGAACACAACCGAGTGACAATGAGAGTGATACAGCTTAAAAACCCTTACGGTTCACTGTGAGATGTAAGATTCATTTGACACTGCTGGAAACTAAGAACCACTCAGAAAAATGAAATGACGACTTGCTTTCTGTGAAGGCTTGGTTTAGGTATATTCAGAGCAAGCTGGCCTTCCAGTATCTGGTGATACTCAAATTCTCATTTCAAAGGTGGGCACAGACATGGTAAGGAGACAAAAACCCCCAGCTATTCTCCCTTTACAAAATTAAAATAAAAGACCTAAAAAACTAACTGTTCTAAGAATGTTGTCCTACCACTAGTAGGTGGAAGGAAGTGGAAAAGATAACAATACATTTACACAGAGCAAGGAGTTACCAGATTTTAACTCTGTGAGATCCAGCGAGAGAAGCAGCAATTAGCTGCAGACCACTGCAGTTCTGGGACAGCTTTCTGAACCATACAGGCAGAGGATGACAAGGCAGTGGCAGCAGCTCCTAAGACACAAGAAAATGGTGCCATAAAACATCCCTAAGGAGCACTGAAATGTGCAGTCAGCCTGGAAAATGTGTGCTGCATGAAGTTTTCTGAAACTAATCACTAGGATTTCTGCATTTCCTTAGAACCTTCTACTCCAGTTTTTTTTTTTTTTTGCCTTTAAACACAATATTTACTTTCCATAAAGAAGTTCTGCTGATGTTTTTATCTCAGAAAATATGTGAAAGTAGCAGACAAGAGTCGTCTTCTCCTTTAAATAGCCATTGATCTTAGGTACAAATACAGAAAACCTTTCAAGTTACAGGCACTTTATTCTTTTCTTTCTATATTATTTCCATGCACATTGAAACTGACAACTAATAGTGCTAAATTTTGTGGAAATACCAGTAGACTAGAAGATAATGAGTTCCAATTGTCTAGCTAGGCACGGAAATAGGAAAAAAAAATACAGCATGATCAGCTTTACCATCAATTAGCTTTAAAAAAGCAGAAACTTGTACATTGGAGGTTAAGCCAAAGAAGAACAAAACCAAAAGATGTCTTTCTGCACCAGTCAACTGGACCTTGAAGGTCTAAAGTTTTTCTAACGTATATTTAACATGCCCTTTCTATTTTATAGAATAGTTGTAAATAGTTGTAAACCTATTTATTTTAGTTTCTATATGACACTGATTTTCAAACACTTTTCATATATTTAAACTAATTCAAGAACAGAGCGTTGTTTGAAGCAAATGAAAAACTAGCATCTGCTGCATATAACAGTCTTTGCATTTCTAAACATAGCAATTTAAACAGTACCCTTGCAATGGGAAGGAGGTCTAACTGATAATACCCCTGCGCAGAGGAGCCGCATCCGTACAAAGCATTCTAACATGCACTGCTGACACTTGGGAACAGGAGAGCTGTGTCCTGCTTCACAAAACAACTGAGCTGAGGAGGGTCAGATTTTGGAAGGATAACATGGCTTGACATTTGCATTACTTATTAGAGAGCATTCTGAATTTGGAGCTACACCACCTGTCATTGATACAGCACGTGCTTACATGAGGGTGTTTTTTTTTTCCCCCACTAATAAAACAAGAGGGACAGCATATGGCATTAACATCTCTATATCCAAATTTTTCTTTCAGACTGTACACACATGGCTGTGACCATGAATTTAAATCAGGTGTAATACACTTGTACAGGGAACTACTTAGCTCTTAAATGTTTCTTAGCCCTGGCTATACATGAAGCAAAAATGCAAACGCTTACATTTCTTGGTAATTTAATGAAAAGTTTGTACGCTACGTTTTTCGTTTCTTTCTCACTGTAATAGAAATGATATGAAAAATTGATACAATTAATACTTTAGTTCTTAAGAGAAAAACTAATAAGTTTTTTTTTAAACCATTTTCATTAGGTATAGCACAGATTATATCAATATTTTTTTATTTGAATCTCTGCGATTCTCTGCATCACAATATGGTCACCATTGATCTAGGCAAATGTTGAGTTTTTGACAGGATACCAGGTATTTTTCTTAATGAAACTTAAGTTCAGTTCAACTGTTTGGCCACACAGTTCTTTTATCACTCAGTGTCAAGGAAAATTTAGGATCAGCGTATTACATTAAAACCAGCAATTGAGTAGCTGCTGGTATTTCGGCTGAACAGGGAAACGCGTGGATTTTGACTGCTAGAGCGACTCAACTCTGTGCTTATACCATTTGTGTGCAATGACATTCTGCTAGCAAACGGCACTACTGAGCAATCCAAACTTTATTAGATTCTTAAATCCTAATTTGTTTCAGGTTGACATGACATAGTACGTTTTGGCTCCTGCTGTTAGTGATATTGTTGCAATGAAGAAAAAAACCCCATCTGTATCTTCCCACACAGTCAATGCCTGTGAGAATCTGTGTGTTAATGGATTTTTTTGCTGCTCTCGATTGTGAAGACATTAAAATTTCTCTCTACCACAAACAGCATGAATGAGTATTTAGATTTTCTAGTTGAGCTTTTTTTTTTTTTTTTGGTAGTGTTTTCATTGTACAAATGTACATTTTATCTAGACAATTTTGCTTTTCTAAAATTCAGTCTCATCCTAAATTTCTAAATGTCAAACACTGATGTGGATTATGTACAAGAGTCACACTACTTGTTTATAAATAAGGTTTTGGCAGGGATGGAGTTAATTTTTCTATCAGTAGCTGGTGTGTTTTGGATTTCGTGTGTGAAGAATGTTGATAAACACCCTGATGATACAAGTTGCTGTGAATGGGACCAAGGACACCATCCTGCTTTCCAAGTCTTGCTAATTTGCAGATGCAGGCAGCTGGGAGAAAGACAGACAGAATAATTGACCCAAACTGGCTAAAGAGAGTATTCCATGCCATAAACATCATGCTCAGTATCCAAGTGGGGGGTGGCCAGGGCAGGTATCTGCCCTCCTGGCATCCATCTTTCTCTCTCATTCCCTCTGCCTTGCTGGCTCCTTCTCACTCCTTTGCTTGCCTCTCGGTTTTGTTTCCTAGATCGCTGCTCTGGAGGGGCTGTATTGGTCACTGGGAGAAAACATATATTGTTCATTTTGTATATATTAATATCCTTATATTCTGTTATTGTTGTAGTTTTCCTTTGCTATTTTAGTAAACTGTCTTCATCTCAACCCATGAGTTTTTCTTTCTTTCCAATTCTCTCCCCCATCCTGCTTGGGAGGGTGAGGGTGAGCGAGAAACTCCATGGTAATTCGGGCTAAACCATCACAACTGTTTTAGGTTAGACTGGCACTGTTGGGGCAGTATGGAAAATGGCAGTTGGTGGTGGAGAATCATACATATGATCTAAAAACCTATTTGGGGCACACTTGCTAACTATCTTTTAGGACTCACAAAGCAAAAGCTCAGATGACAGATGTAAGAACTAATACTTCCAAGAAAAAAAGGACAGGATGTAGGAAATCTTAATGATGTAATTTAATAAAAAAACCCCAATTTTGACTGGAAAGATTCTCTAGTAAGAAAATATGTCTTAGTGCTGGATTAGATTTTAAGAAGATTTTGTGAAGTATCACATATGGATTAAAACCTTTTACTGCACCACCAGCTAAGGCCCATAGTTTAGAAAACAGCAGGAGCAGAAGAACAGGCACTTTCTGACTCCCTTGATGCATGGCTTAAAACGACCTTTTATCTATTGTATCTAAACGAGTATGAAATACATAAATTAATCCACTGCTTTTTTTACTCACAAATGGTATCATTAACCCACATTATGTTAAGAGTGACGAAATGGCTGTCATCAAGATTTTTGGACTGAAGATCTCTATTATTTCAAGAAAACCAAGATATCTGAGTCTCTGTTCTTTGAAAACTTCCAGTAGCAAGGTCCGATGAAGAAAAACAGTCTTGCAATAGGCAGATGTTACTGGCAAATTCAGGACTTACTGTCTGAAATGCTAAGGAACCTGCTAAGTTAAATTTAATTTATCAATAATACTATGCTGAGTTATATGTTACAAAGTAGGAAAAGTCATTCCAGGTCAGGCTAATGGTTCATCTCCGTCACTCCTTCCAGACACCTCCTTCTTTTTGCGGTTCTGATTGACCACTAAACAGCCATTCCAATGGAGCTACCTGTTATCACCACAAGACCCTTGCTCATGCCTGATACTGGCTTAAAACACACATATACATCACTGTATATGTGAAGTTAGGATTTTTTTTTTTCCACATGCATCATTTCACATTTACCCAAAATGAATTTCATCTGATTTTGGTGTGGCATCACAATTTTATTTTTTTTTATTTTAAAAGGATATTTACTCTGTCACAGTAAATTATGTTATGTGAGCTCATCAGTTCTGTTCTTGATTGCCATTTCTACTAGTTTGATACAAATGTGACTCAGACCTGAGCTCCCTAGACCTACTGTGAAGCCCATTTAGAAAACAGAGATGCTGTAAGACATTTTCTGGGGGCTGAAAGAGGAACACTATAGCCTTCAGTTTTGCTACTTTGTTTCTGAGTGCTCTTACTACTCTTGGGTGAACATTACCTAGTCCTGGCAATTTGTTATTCCTAATTTGGTATTTGTTACCGAAGTTTTGCCCCGATACCACATTTTGAGATAGATCCTGTGATAAGTTCATTTCCCCCTCCCTCAAAAAGGAGAAGGAGGGGAAGTGAAAAGTTTTCACTTCCTCCTCAGATGTCTTGATGAAAATTGCTGTGCTGGCAGGGAAATTCAGAAAGAAATAAATCTTCTAGTGTAACAGACACTGTGATTCACAAGTTGAACTATTGGTAAAGTCTGCATAGGCAATCCAATACCAAGGGCATTTTCACTGAACTGCTTTATTACATTCTTCTCCATCTCACACAAGCTCTTCCCATTTCTAAGCTTTCCTTACCTTGACTCCAAGATGTCAGGTTCCAGAAACTTAACTGACCACAGGTGACATTTCCCCAGTTAAAGAGCTGTCCATGGATTGAGAACAAGCATATACACCTATGCCATTAAGAAGTGGGGGAATCAGATCCCAGGCAGTGTGGGCTAAGGGAGCAACTAAGCCTACAGTGCTTACTGTTTCTCACAGTTATGAGACCAAATGGCAGATCAACTCCTAAGCAGCAAAGAAAATCTGGAAGTTTTCTTTGTAAATGCAAGCATATGAGAGAATGGGAAACCTGGAAGCTCTACAGAACAAGATTTCCCTCTCACTCTGTCACGAGAAAAGGAGTAAACATTGAGATGGTTGCTATGAGTAGGCTTGGAAACAGTCAAGGCCAGGTTGGATGAGGCTCTGAACAACCTGATCGAGTTGGAGATGTCCCTTCTCCTTGTAGGGGGGTTGGACTAGATGACCTTTGAAGGTCCCTTTCAACCCAAACTATTCCAGAATTCTATGAAATGTTTGTCCTGTATTATGAATATCATATGTCATAACTCCATAGTAGAATCTAGCAGGTTTAGTGCATTACGTTGCAGACAATGTCTAAGATCTGCTTGTTTTTAAGAAATAAAAAATATTTTAGTAAAGGTTAAGACTTGGTATTATGGCAGAATTTCAAATGACCTTTCATAAAAATACACTTATTATCAATTTTAGAATTTTACAAATCCAAATTCTCATTTCTTTTTATGTTCTCCTCCACAAATGACAAACCACTTTGACATATGAATCACATCTATTCATGAGACAGATTCACTTTGTAATTAATGATATTTAAATGTTGCATTCAGATTCTTCCTACTTCTAAAAATTGCCTAATTTTTAGAGTTGTAGGAAATCTTTCAAGAAAAATCAAAATCAGAGAAGACATCTCTGGTTTGGAATTTCACTGATAATTTGAGAATATTTTGTCTCCACTGGACAATCAACTGAGATTAGTGAACTCTCTTCCAGATGTTAGAACAGTGGTTTCATTTATGGCTTAGAGCATAACAAGGAAAGAAAGATCAATTAATGTGGTGCCTCAAAAATAAAATTTATCAAAAATTTTCAATGCAAAATTTGAAATAAAATTCCAGTTTAATGGTGGAACAGTGAAGAAATTTTAAATTCTAAATACTGTGAATAAGAACTTCTTACTAGTCCTATCTTGTGCTTCGTTCAAGGCCAGGTTGCATGAGGCTCTGAGCAACCTCATCTAGTCGGGGATGTCCCTGCTCCTTGCAGGGGGGTTGGACTAGATGACCTTTGAAGGTCCCTTCCAACCCTAACCATTCTATGATTCTTCATATAAATTTTCCAAGTATTTTCGGGGAGAGGAAAAGTATGTGTAAGTCAGATTGAGGCACCTGCACTATTCCAAGTTCTTCTGTCTCCTCAAGGAATTATGCAGATGCAGATCACGTTCAGCATATAAATCTTTGTTAACCTTGGTGTCTTAATAAGAAGCAGATTCTTTCCTGACAGCAGATATAATTTGGATTAACAACATGATGAAAAAAAAAGCTAGCTAAAAGAGCACAAGACTAAACATCAGAGTAGTTTCTGGAACAATGTATTAGAACAGAGAAGAAAAGTATCTGATTTTTAGAGGAGCTACACACTCTCAGTATCCAGCTGTGTAAGCATGCGGCGCTTCTGGAATGCAATTCCCTTCTAATTTATTGTTCATCTCTGTTCACTAATAGCTCACTTCTAATACATTGAACTTTGGCTTAGTTTTTCCTGCTTTGGTCTTTTCATTGAAAAAATGTCATAAACTGGATTATGAGAGGCAAATTATAAAAGTGACTGAAATTATTTATTTAATATTAAGTTAATGTGCAACTTCATAAATTTATTTTTAACAGTAACAAAGGTTTATATATGTGACCTGCTTCTCCATTATTTTCAGATTTTGCAATTTGCTTCCTTCAGTGAAGAGTAAAAACTAGATTTAGATAAACACAATTATTTACATTCTTTCAGCAAATGTTTCTCAGATGAACTGAAAAACAATTACACTCTGGATACCCAAAAGAATAGCAAAAATCTTGCAAAGAGGAATCCAAACAGAAAATTTTGATTAGCTTTTGCTTTCCTGTGTTAAATTTAATGCACAGACGGTGCCTGTCCATCTCGTGACTAATTCTGAAGAATATTTTCTTGCATGTTATCCTGTTTAACTTTCAAGTAATGCACTTTTTTTTTGCACTTGTCCACAGAAAAAGTCTTGCAAACTACTGTAGCTCAAATTTCAGCTAAAATAGCTAAATACCCGATTTGGCATCCGCTATTATTCTTCATAATTACTTCTTCATGTTCTTTTTCAAATAGATTATCAATCTGTATGTAAATACAAGTACCTAACTTATTTACTCTTCTAGTTCTTTTATATTTTTCTGTCTTGTCTTTCTCCTGAGGTACTGTGAGGAAGGCTTCCAAACACGAATTGTGCATGGCTTTCATTGCTATGCTTCCTCACTCCCTCTTCCATTTTGTTAATAAGGACATCTTATTTAGAATGATCAGATATAGATATTCTTTTTTAAAAAAAGTATTTTTCCACAACTTAAAACACAAGCTTTAATAATCATGCCTAATTTAAAGCCTTTCAACAAGCTCTCAGAATAGATGACGACAGTCAAACTGAAAATATGGGAATTAATTTGAGTCACATTTTATGAGGCACAATATGAAACACAAAATTAAATCCTAATAGATTTCATATAAATGTATAAAACTCCTCAACATAGTTCTAAAATAATAAAATTGCCAGACAGAGGATTCAGAGGCTAAGAAATACCAAAATTATAGATCTGCATTCAGTTTTCTGCAGTACAAACAAACATTAAGACAATCATAATGAAACAATGATCACAGAAGATTTATGATTACTGGAAATTTATAATAAAGTCTGAAACAATCCTTTAGGAAAAGATCGAGGCTATGAATGAATAAATATAGCAAGATAAAATAGGAATAAGTAAATGAATCAACGTTTTAAGTCTTGTATATTGGAAAAACTCATGTCATTTACACATCTATATGTCAAAATCTGTTTTGTTGGAACACTACTGAATCATTCAGTGTTCAGCAGCTACGTATCCTTCCTTACACAAAACTCACTCTGACACAACATATCTTTGAAAACAAAAGTCATCCATTCTGAGCAAAAGAAAACAGAATAATGCACTATTATACCGCAAACACACACAGATATGTAGCCACAGTAATGGAAAACAAAATATGGCAGTGAAAGTTCGGGAAGAGTTCCTGTGAAATACCTGAAGGACCACAACAGCTACTCACAGCTTAGGACACTTCCAGTCAATTGCAGGATTAACTCACAGAACTGCCTCCAGTTAAACTGGGAGTTTCTTGGTATAACACTGTAAGAGTGTGCATGCACTTTGCTTACTTGTGTTGAGGATGATGGACTTTTGCTCCAGTGGTCCCAAGCGGTTAAAGCTATTCAGTCCAGCGAGGCCAAGGTCACAGTTTCTGGGAATAATAAGCTTCACATAAAGAGCTAATACAGGATGGATGCATGTTGGCACGGTCCAGCCAACCACCTGGTGCTCTTGATAACTTACTTAAGAATCCTGGTCTCACAGTTATGGGGCAGGGGAGGTAGGGAGGGTCATGGGAAATGCCTAGGGAGCAAATCCAAAGATGCCCCAAAGAAGGCAGACTCACTCAAGAATACCCTCAAAAATGGGTGACTGTAGATCAATGCCCGTGTTATGGATAAGGGTGGCAAGACAACTTCAAGTTGTGACCTGACTCTCCCTTAAGTATGACTGATTCCTGATCAGGGGATGTAGCTGGTTTTGGTCTGATTTCCTTAAACTAGGGAAGTTGTGATTTATTTGGGTTTTTGTATTTTGTGTGTTTTACAATTGATGCTTAAAGAGAAGAAAGTCCCTAATACAATTGCCCCAGTAAATTGCTTGTTCAAATTGAAATCAAAACTATCAGGAATTCTGTTTTGTCCATGGCAAATAGTTTAATGTTCTTCCTGTTTTCATAAAACAGAATCTGGCTTTTTAACAGTAATTTAAAACACGTTATGTGAATATATCACTTTGTGCAACATAAAATATTTACATGTTTTTCTTTTGGCCCTGTTGCATCAATAAAAATTCATTCTTATCTTTGAATTCTGTGAGTAGGATCACAGACAGAAACTTACTCAGGAGAACACTGGGGGTGGCAGGAAGGAGGGAGGGAAGGAAGATGCAGCCAAAAATCCGAAACTAGAAGCAGTGCAAGAAGCCCTTGCTGGAGCAAAGTAAGTCCTAGCATACAGTCAGCAGAGCTGTTGGAAACATAAATGGAAGCGAACTGAGAAGGTAAATGGAAGTATGGATCCAGGGTGAATTTGGCAATATCTGGAAATCTGCCAGTCCAGTGAATCACTGTGATACAAAAACTGTCTTAAAGAACCACTGTTACACATCCAGACAGAAAAATAAAGGTGGACCTCCAACAGGAAGGTGTCTGTTGCACATCTCCTGTACAAACACTTGCCCCCTAAAAAAGCAGCTTGGATGCACCATAATGCAGATAGTGCCTTTGGGTTTTTTTTTTGAGGGGGCTGG
Organism: Chlamydotis macqueenii; assembly: GCF_036417535.1. Classification (NCBI taxonomy): domain Eukaryota; kingdom Metazoa; phylum Chordata; class Aves; order Otidiformes; family Otididae; genus Chlamydotis; species Chlamydotis macqueenii. Next base: position 86,215,692 of record NC_141557.1, on the reverse strand, counting down.
CCTGATGAAACTCAGGGAAACACAGTCCATCGGTCACGGGCAGCATTTTCAGAGACAATGATGAGCAGTCTGGTCTTCAAACACAGATAGCAAGTCCACTGAGAAAGAAAATAATCAGACTGGTAGAGGAGACTTTCAGGAACATCACAAAAAAAGATCAAGTCCAGACTAACGCCCACAACATCATGTGGCAGGAGGTCATGATAATAGATGGGGAATAATAATAATAAGAGATGGGGAAACTACTGCAGTGCTGAAGCCCTTCTATCCAAAGATGGCCATGCAACTTTCTGTTCTGAAACCAGGGACCCATGATGAAGGGAACAGGTGTGTTGTTACAGTAGGATTGGCACCAAGGAACTAGGGGTCAGGTGAGTTTGCAAGACCAGCGGGCACCATGCAGTAATTTGCTTGCTGGATGCAAAGGTCATATGAAGGGCACAAAGGTTCTGGACCACCAGGTAAGAAGCACTGGGTTCAAGAAGCCTGCACTGCTGCTCTCCATGGCCACCAGAAGCACATAGCAAAGGCAAGAGAAAGGTTTTAGAGAGAAAATCTACGACCCTGCAAGGGAAGCTGAAGACAAGGTCAGCATACCACACAGGACTGTAAACAGACAAAAATGCAAAGATGCTTTGCCAAGAAGTGAGGTTTCCTATTCATTATGGAGTGGAGACACTTCTTATGAGACATTAGATGCTGGAAACAGAAAGCCTGTACTAGAGGGATGGAGCTCATTCGAACCAACCTGTTAGCACTTCAAATCCAGAAGGTCATGAGTGAGCTTCTCACTGATAAGTGGAGGTGGGGGGAAGGAAGGGTAGAAGATGGTGGCTGCAGAAAAGTACATTGTGTGGGATAAAGCTTCTACTATTAACAAAGACAAAAAAAAATAGTAAAACTCCTGTTTAAGGAGTCTATAACAGAAGGTGCAACTGTTGATTCTGCAGGCATGCAAGCTCTTGCTTGAACTCTTGCAACCAAAGAGCCATTTCGTAAGTGAACAGAATGTACTTCGGTTCAACATCCCTACATAAAAAAATGAAGGCCAGAATATTCTCCACAGTTTCACTCATCTTCAGAGAAGGGAACTGCAGAAGAGCAAAAAGACTATCTTAATAAAAAGGGTAGCTAAGATACTTAATGCAGTATGAATGCTCCCTTAGGACACCATAAGGAAAGCACTATGGTACTGCAAATCACCTATTAAAAGGAGCTTGAGGAAAGGTAAAAAGGAGCTAAAAAGATGAGAAAAGTTAATTTTCAAGAAGTGTTTCTGAGGTCTTTAAAATCTGATCATCTAAAAAACACACAAGCTAGTGAAGCTGAAGAACGAAGGAGAATTCAAGAGTGGGTTTAGGTCACCAGCTTAAGATGGGCATAGTGAAATGATGTGATACTACCATCACAGGCAGGTAAAATAGTAAAATCTGTCCCAGGTGTGCTGTAGTGAAGAGGAATTCAGAAGGCATCTAAGCACTAATTGCGTCACCTCCATGAGATGACTTGGTAATGGAAGAACCATTTGCACAGAGGTGAAGGAAAAGAGCAATGTAGTATTTAAATTGTTCTGTAATGTGCAAAGTCAGTAAGAATCTATGGAGAGTTTCTCATTTCGCTACAGGAGCTGAACATACTTTATAAACATCAATTCACTGAGTCTGATAAAATGGTATGGCTTAAGAATGAAGTCACATCTGAACTGGGACTCAGTACCTAACACAGTTTCCAAATGCTCAGAAAGAGCACCTCATTATTTCAGTGTAAGGCTAGAACAGACTTTGGAGCTAGCTAATAATCTCACAGAAGGAACAACTAAAGCCAGAGACTGCTAATAACTAAAAAGAGTCAGGGCTTTGGATTTTCTTTCTCTCTCGGCACTCCCCTACCATCACTCTGGGCTCTGAACCAGCAGCTGACTCAAAAGGCAAAGCTACCCTCAGCTGCTGCATGCCCAGCACCATTCTTCAAAGGCCTGGATCTGAACACCCATCTGGCACAGCCCTGCAAAAATGACAAAACCTGAAGAGATGGAAGCGCAAGCTGGTAGGAGGAGAAAGTAATACTCTAAGTTAAAGTGACAGTCACATTAAGAACGCTTTTGCTGAATGAATCACTGTTTTCTAATACAGAGAACAATAACGAACTCCAGGCAGTGATTAATGAATACTTGCTGATTTCCTACCAAAGCAGCAATTGTCAAATCTTCACAAACAAATGATTTGCAAAAGCTACAGATTATGAAACCTTCTGAAAAAAAAGTACTGCTGAGAAAAAACAAGGGGAAAGGGACAAATGGGAGAAAATAGAAGAGTAGGAAGAAACTCTAAAGTAATAAGCCAGCAAAGGAGTTCAGCCTCTTGGTGCTTTCCCTTTAGGGATTTTGTATGACTTGCACAATCAATTCAATTGTCAAAAAGTCTCATTACTCAAGAGTCTTACAGCCAAAAATCAGTATCTAAGTCCAACTGAAATGGTTTAAAACAAGAGCTTAAGACACTTCTTAAAAACTTTAATTGAGTTGTCCTAACTAGTGACTGCATGTGGTAAAATGAGATCACTGGCATACATTAACAGGTGAATATAATTTAGAAAAAGGCAGGCTGCAATAAACCTCCACTGACATTCATGAATGATTATTAACAACCACAGTACTGTAGTAACTAGAGGACTTAATAAGTAGCTATTTTTTTTGAAATCACAACCACATACTTTGTGAAACTCAAACATGTGATTCCAAAATATACTCAGATCATACATTAATCCCAGCTGAACACCCTGTCCATGCCTTGTACTCAAAAAAGGCCTCAAATCCTCTTGATAACTGAACAAATCATTAAACTTTTATGATCACAACTTGGCAAACAGTTGAAATGCCAGAGAAATTACTGAGCATTTTTTTGTGGATTTCCAGTATTGATGCTACTTCTATCAAGTTGATGTTCACCAACCTCAATCAATTCAGAGTGAGAGAAAAGAGATCAAGATCATTAAGTACCATCTTGAAATATGAAATCTCATGTACGGCAGCTCAGTTAACTTGGATAATATCTGGAACATTCAGGACTGAGCTGGCACACACTTCTGAAGTACATAAACCTCTGATTTAAATGACCTGCCACCTGTTTGATAAGGCGGCACTTGTTCTTCTCTATTCAGTCTACTTTAGTGAAGTATGTGGAAATAAACTACACATATGTAGACAACTAAATCTAACCTTTACTCCATTTTCAAGACCTCCTATATATATTGTATGTTAACACACTTTTATTTTAAAACCAACTAAATCATAACACATAGAAATCTGAGAAGCAATTCTAACTTGGATGGTCACTGCTTGACCTCTCATTATCTCTCTCCTGTTCAATGAAGCTACTGTAATCTGATCTTCAGCCACAGCAAATGTGGACAGGAGACTTTTGGTTACTCCAGGGAAAATATTGAGACACAAAGATTCATGCATAACAATACCAGAGAGAATACCGTGTCCCTGATATTCTTTGGACTGTCTGGCATTTTTAATCCTAAAAGGCAAAAATCTTACTGATACTTTAATATTTTCATAGTGACTGAGCAGTTTTGGCTGCATTTTCAGAGAAATCAAAGAGAATATAGAAAAAGTCAAAATAGGAAACTGAAAACTAGCTTGTGTCAGGTAAGTTTCTTAATCTGACTGGAGAAAAGGATATTTTTAAAGCTAATCTCAAAAACTGTGAAATCAGCTAAAAGAAATCCCAAGATTATCTGGATTATATTTTTTAAAATAAAGAGGATTACCCTCTTCAAAAAAAAATGCACATGAAGCTTGCTTTTTCAGTAATTATTTGCCTATTGTTATACCAGCTGATCAGTTCTTTTCACTGAACTACTATCGTGCTAGATTTTTAAAGTACATTTTCCTGTTTGTTCATGTATTACCCCCACTTAGATATAATCGCAGGAAGATGTTCCAAGATGCCAAGCAACAGTCCCTCAAACAGCAGCTCCATGAATTCAAGCAACACAAAGGTCACGTGCAGTGGAAATGAAATCTCATCAGAAACTTATTATTAAATTTGTAATCTGAAGGTGTTTTCCTAGATATATACTCCTGAATCTGTAACCCTATACACTGCAAATGAAAAGAATTTCTTAAGTCCGTGACTATTATTCTAGAGCATACTACTAACTATCAAGCTAATATTAGTTGCTAAATGCTAATAAGTACTTGCTCCATATATATTATAGAAGCAAAGTTTTAAGAAGCTATGGGGAATAAAAATAGCAAGATACACTAGCAAATATCAAGTATAATCCCAAAAGTAGCAGAGAGGTCACCATTTAATTATTCTCTATTTTTTATACGTACTGACTGTTTGAATAAAAGTTTAAAAAGAATTAGATGGAAATACAGGTGAGGAAAGTAGATCACAGAGTTTAAGCTCTGAGATTATTCTACTGGGTCACGAACAGATTTTTCTTTCTTTCTTTTTTTTTTTTTCTTTTTTTTTTCTTTTTTTTGAAAGATTAAACCCAGATCACTATTCCACACAGAAAGGAAGACAGACAAACATATTATTAGGGACAAAGATACCTGTTGCTGAAATACAGCATTTCCCAGACAGCAGACATAAGGGACATTCTGGTCTCTGTCTGTCCCCCAGATTCACTCACCACAGTGCTGGCAGGCAAGTACTTGTTGCCTGAAAGAATATCAGTGTAAGAAACACACTTGGCATGCTGGACTGCTGTAAACCAGCTCCAGTTACACTGCTAGCTAGCTTCATGCTCATGAACTGCTGCGTGAATTATCTCTCTGTTTCGCTGTTAACTGCTGTTTACATTTTTAAACATGTTCAGATGCCATTTTCACTTTGCAAAACGGCCAAATTCAGCGGCTGCCTGTAGTCTCTGTTCTACTCAAGACTCCAGAATACTTTACCAACCATGCTTATAACTGCCTAGAACATCCTCACAGCAGTGACAGATTCTGCCATAAAATTTACCTTTTTTTCCTTATTTTTCCCTGCAAAATTTGAACAGAGTCCTTGAACTTTGATCTAAGTGCAGAAGAACTGATTACTAAAATTACAAATCACCTAAAACAAAAAGCCCACATTCCCTCAAAGCTGTCACAGAGTTTAGTAGTCTTCCTCAAATCCCAAATCGACCTGTTTCCCCTGTTCTGCAAACCAGCAACACACCTTTGCAGGAAAGGGCAGTTCTCCTCGTCCATGAGTGGATGGCTCTGCAAAGCAGCTCTCTGCACTCCCATCCTGCTGCCCCAGAGGAAGAATCCCAGGGGTCTCTTTAGTACCACTGTTTCTTACATTAATGCCTCTGTCTTTAAACATATATATTTGGATAATTTCCCCCTAATTACATTAGCGTGTGATTTATAAGTCAAATACTATTTTTTCTTTTTTTTTTTTTTTAATTAAAAAGTAATTGTGCCAAATTATGTTGTCCTCTGTCCTGACTGGGAACTAAAAGATTCTTCAATTTATAAGATACCATCTATGCAAAACAAAACATAAAATTAAAGTTAGCATATGTTTGTGCTCTTTCCAGATTAATAATGAAGACAGAGAGTGGGACTGTTCCCAGCGTCAAGCTCCCAGCACCATATGCTTTGCTGTCTATCCCTACATCACTGTCTTATCTTTTATTCTTTAAACAGTGTTTAGATTTTTTTTTTCCCCTTATGAGATTAAGTTTTTATTTCAGCTACTGTAAATTTGTATCAGACAGTATCAAATGCTACACAGACACACAAAGTCTACATGTCCTCTATTCTCTTCTAGACAGGCCATATTTTTCTCATTTTTCTCAGGTTCAAATGGTATCATTGAAAGAGCCTTCAATTTTTCAGTACAATGACATGAATTTTACACAAAGAAACAATGCATGGATGAGATTCAGTTATCATGGGAAACCTGTTTCAAGCTCCTCACAAAATTCCAGACACATGTCCTTATTAATACTCATTTACTTGTAAAATTAATTTAAACAAAGAGAATTAAGGCTAATCAACTGTTTTATTCTTGGCATTTTATCCTCAGCTTTTGTCACAGGACAACGGTTGCAACAACCAGAAACAAACCTCAAGTTTTAATACTGAAGAAACCACAAGCCAACATTATTTATGTTAGTGTAACAAGTAAAAAGGTTAAGGAACTCACCACTGAACTCCAGTTTAACAAGGATGGGTACAACAGAGAAGTGAGGACAGGCTATGGAAGAAGGAATGCAAAAATACTGCTTGGACATGTATGGGTGCCGTTAGGAAAGTTAAAGATAAGCTTGAGTTGAGATGTGCAAGCTATGTCAAAGGCAATGAGAACAGCTCCTATTGCTACAATAACAGTAAAAGGATGAACAAGGGAAACGCAAGCTCATCGCTAAATCAGTAATCACAGGCACACATAAGCTCGAGGTATCTGATGTCTTCTTTGCCTTAGTCTTCACCAACGAGGTCTCCCACAGTTCTATGACTGCAGCAAGAGTTCAAGGAGGAGAGAGACTATCAGCAGCAGAGGATGATCAGTTTAGGGATTACTTGACAAATTTAAACCCATACAAGCCCATGGCACTAGAGAGGATGCACGGGATGGTGCTGAGAGAGCTTGCCGATGACACTGAAAGGCTGCTCTTTGTCATGGCATGGAGATTGGCTAAGGTCCTCAACAATTGGAGAAAAGAAAATATTACATTGGTATTTAAAAAATGGCAAGGGATATATCAGGGTACTATCAGCTAGTATGTATTTCTTCGGTACCTGGAAAAATCATGGAGTAAGCTGCCGTGAAAACCACTACTAAGCACATGAATTAGAAGTAGTTTATTGGGACTAACGAGCCAAGGGTAATCATGTTTGACAATATCATTATTTTCTGAAATGAAACAACTAGATCTGTAGATAAAGAGAGCCAGGAATATCATCCACCTTGATTTTAGCAAGGATTTGACATGGTGTCCCATAGCATCCTTAGGACGTTATTTGTACTTGGCCTCAAAGCTTGTAACAGGCAGAGCTTCTCAGGAATCTACTCTAGCACCTATCCTCTTTAATATCTTTACTAAAGACACAGAGGAGAAAACAAAATGCACTTCCATCAAGTCTGTTGGCAACATCAAATCGAGGAAGAAGTATCATAGAAACACAGAAAACTAAATGGGAGGGAACCTCAGTAAGTAATTTAGTCCAGGCTTCACTCAAAGCAGGTCTAGTTAGACCAGGCTCCACAGGACCTTATTCATCTCAGTTTTGGGTATCTCCAAGGAAGGAGATTTCACAAAATCTGTGGATGTGTTCCAATATTTGAAGTGCAAAATAGAAACATAAACCTTTGTATTTTATCCAAATTTCCCGTGTTCCATCTAGTTCCTGCTGTCTCTTATCCTATGTTGGTGCAACTTTGAGAGGTGCATGGACAAACCTGAGGGTAGGTGTGCCATCCAGAGTGACCTGGACAGACTGGAGGAATGGCAGTGGGCATACAAAATAGACAAATATATGACATAAATAGACAAATGCAAAGTCCTGCTTCTAGGAACAAACACCTGCAAAAGTACAGGCTAGGAAACAACTGTCTAGGGAGCAGCTCTGTGGAAAGGGACCTGAGGTCCCTGGTGGACAGCAAATTGACCATGAGCTAGCAGTGTGCCCTGGCAGCAATTAAGACTAACATCCTAGGCTGTATTAACAGGAGCACAGCCAGTACATAAGAGAAGGGACTGCACTCACTGGACTGCATGTGGAATGCTGCATCCAGTTTTTGGCCACAACAATACAAAATGTTGATAAACTAGGAGGAGCTCAGTATAGGGCCACCACCACAAGGTAAAGAGCAGACATAGTGTATGAGGAGAGGCTGAGGGAACTGGGCTGCTTTAGCTTGAAGAAGAGATGGCTCAGGATGGGTGCTGGACCTAACAGCAACCTTCCTTTATCAAAGAGGAGGTTATATATAAGGTTGACCTACGCTCTTTTCTCAGGTCCATGGCTAGAGAATGAAAGACAGTGGACAAAAATTAAAATTAGAGAGGCTCTGACTTGACATAAAGAAATAAATGTTCAATAACAGGAGAACTAAGCACTGTAAGAGGTTGCCTAGGGAGGCGGCAGAATCCCTGTCTGTAGAGGTTTTCAAGGCATATTCAGAAAAAGCTCTGTGCAACTTGGTCTAAACTCGGTGTTGACCTTGTACCAAGAAGACATTTGGATTAGGATGTCCTGAGGTCTCTTTCAAGGGGAAAAATTCTACGATTCTAATTAGCTCTTTTCAAGAAAGTACTAACTCGGTAATTAAAACTAAAGAACAACAAAGATACACAAGAACTACAATAAAAACTGCTAGTGGGATAGCCACCTTCTATTTGGCCTATATAAAGTTTTTCTAGTTAGAATTAGCATTATCAAACAGTCTTAAGACTCATATACTGCAGAGTTACTAAAACTGCAGTAAGTTATTTCCACTTGAATGACTCAAGAGTTTAATAATGTTTACTCCATGAGATATGAAACATTGATTTCTTTCTGTGATGGCAGATAATTTCTACAGTAACATGCAAGTAACAAATTCAGCTCTTTATCCTCTGGAGGTAAACATGGTGGGAATAATGTCATTTTTCTGGTTAATAGAATATATAAAAAAGAACTTAAAATTTTGTTATTTTTCTTTTCTTTTTTTTTTGAAAGAGAATGGAAGATTTTTTTAATGTAGATGGCCTAACCATATCGCATATATGCTTCTAGTTTCTTGGCCAGCACTTGTACAGAAATAGAACTCATCAAATGTGTCTCATTTACCTTTAGTTTCATAGAAATATCAGCACCAATTCCAAAATCAAAATCCTCATCAACATTAATAAGGCTTGGCAGAAGCAAATAGCTCGAACTGATAATAACAAGTTGTCTAAGAAAGGACTATTCACCTGACAAAGGAACACCAAATGCTTCCCCATCTCAAATGTTTCGCCTTTAGAAGTATGTTTATTGTGTCATCTGATGATGAACAAACTGGCAAAGATCTAATTTTAATTGCTTTTTATAACTAAGCATCAGGCTAAGCAATACAAACTCCTTCTTCATACTAAAAAATATTTTAACAACCCAATTATATTACATAACTTAAACCGCTAAAGCTACTGAGAAGCTCTGTGTAACTGCAACTACTCATAGCACTGAGGTGAATTCCTCAATAGGATTAGAATGGCAAATGAAAATATTAAGTAGTTTAGAACATCTTTTTGTCAGAATAAGTTATCCTCACCGAAGGATTCTCTGGCCTCTTAAAAAAAAAACCCAACGTCAGTAGTGATTAATACAAATATATAAATAGGACTAAAAACAAGACGTGAAAGATGCTTACGTCTCTCATAAAGAAACTTCTACAGGATTTATAAAACAACCCATGTTTATGAAAAAAGTGAAAATTTTATTCCAAGTTATGACAAAAAAAAATTCTATTAAATTTTTTCTTTGATCAGTACCAGCACGAACATACAGGATACAAAAAAATTATAAGAGCAATTATCTTTCCATAATGAATTACTGCAAGTAGTTGACCTTAGAAACTCATAATGCACATTAACTACTTAATCAAATAAACTATATAAACTGATTAGTATTTGTCATTTGTTTTTTTTAAGCGGAAGGTTATTCAGAGGTTTTACATGACAGAGCTACAGGTTTTCAGACCTTGAGGCTAAAAAACAGGTGGCAGGGATAGAGATATACCCAATACTCAAATTTAAAATTTAGTAGTGTTCATTCTTAAATTGCCTTTTAAAATGAAAGACTTAATTTTTAATCATATTTACCATTTAACTACTAATTCCTTTATAAAATACTGAGATGTTTTATACATTAAACATTTATACACTAATGTAAGTTACCAAAGTGCTTTGAACCTGTAAAGTATGATGAAATATTACAATAGTACACTTTAACTTAATTTTCAAGTTTTTTTTTCTCTCTAGTCTGTCCCATGTTGCACCAGTAAGAAAGAATGCAACATGGTTTTCCTAAACCACAGACAAATTATTCTGTCAGAACCGTGTGACCCACTTAATCATGAACTGCTGTGGTAGTGGAAGAGGACGTGAATGATGAAATGAGGCTACCTTACAAACAAGTCTTGAGCTGTCAGCTAGCTACAATAACAAGTACTTTCTAATATCTGTATAATATCTGCATTATATGTGTTCCCTGGTTTGCTCCTCAGAGAAAAAAAAAGATCATAGAGGATTTGCAGTCCTCTACAATTAGTTACCAAAAGTCTACTTCAAATAAAATTCCTCTTTGTTCTTTTAATTCCTAAACATAATCAGCATTTCAGAACCAACATCTATAAACAGTAAAGCAGAACATCAACGAAAGGATAGCAGTACCATCAGCTCTTTGCCAAGCATGAATATGAAATTTCACAGCATCGGTTCCTCTAGGGAAAAACATATATAACCTATATAATTATATATATTGTATCTATGTCATATATAGAGATAGATATACTGTATGTATATTAAAATATATGCATGTATGTATATAAGCATACATAACTATATACAACTTCCTGCAGTAGCATGTATTAAGAGGAGCAGAGTCATCAAACTATGGTATTTGCATCTGTTTACTCTACTGATATGTGAAAACTTATCCTGGGTGCTGGATTTGATCCCTTCCTTTTACATGCCATTAGGATTCATACACTAAACTCATTCTGCAGTGTTTTTACAAATACAAGATGCGTAACAGGTGATTCATATCTACCAAAATCCACAAGCAGGTGGGAAAAAGCCCAAGCCCTCTATGAGGAAAGAAATACAGTTTGACACCAAGTCCACAGTATACACCAGCTTTTAAAACTTGCTGTGATTCAGCCCCACAATCAGACTAAGCTTGCATTGTAGTCAATCAACTATAAATAGAACTAAAACCCCCATTACCAAGGAAAACCACATACCGTGATCCTAGAGGAAGGTAATACAATCTAGCTAAAACTGCAGAAAGGTTTATTTTATCTTTGTTTGAAGTGCTGATAACAGCTGCTGGGATTTGTGTTCCATCAAACACACAGGAGTAATTTAGGCTGGATGACAAAATCCTACCAGGTTAGCTTTTACAAGATTAAACACTACAGCAAGTAGTTATTAATGTCAGTAGAAATGATTTTGCTTGTTATTTTGTTCAGAGGCGACCCTGTAACCTCAGATTCAGCATTATTTGTTCCATGGCCATGTCCTTTGTATTAAAGAAAAACTGTAAGCAACATAGCCAGACTGAACATATTATCTCATAGACGTTAAATGAAACTCCTAACACTTTGTAGAAATCATAGAATCATAGAATGGTTAGAGTTGGAAGGGACCTTCAAAGGTCATCTAGTTCAACCCCCCTGCAAGGAGCAGGGACATCTCTAACTCAATCAGGTTGCTCAGAGCCTCATCCAACCTAGCCTTGAACGTTTCCAGGGATGGGGCATCCACCACCTCTCTGGGCAACCTGTTCCAGTGTTCCACCACTCTCATTGTAAAAATTTTTTTTCCTAATATCTAATCTAAATCTACCCCCCTCTATTTTGAAACCGTTACCCCTAGTCCGGTTACCAGGCCCTACTGAAGATTCTTTCCCCATCTTTCTTGTAGCTCCCTTCAGGTACTGGAAGACCGTTTTAAGGTCTTCCCGGAGCCTCCTCTTCTCCAGGCTGAACAGCCCCAACTCCCTCAGCCTGTCCTCGTAGGAAAGGTGCTCCAGCCCTCTTATCATCTTCGTGGCCCTCCTCTGGACCCTCCCTAACTGGTCCATGTCCTTCTTATGCTGGGGGCTCCAGAGCTGGACGCAGTCCTCCAGGTGGGGTAGAGAGGGAGAATCACCTCCCTCAACCTGCTGGCCACGCTCTTCTTTATGAAATGAGAAATGAAATGAAATTAGAAGATGGAAATACTCTTAAGTTAATACTATGTAGTGAAATAACTATCATAAACTACTAGATACACACTCAGAATAGGCCTTCAAATAGAGGGCCATGGGTACATGAGAGACTGACAAATCCTGAAAAAAACTGCAGTGAAATTAAGACATCCATAACAGTGCATTAAATCTCTGATAATCTTAATTCTGTGGGTCTAAATGACAATTTTGCTTTTTCAACTGATGTTAATGCCTTCACAGAATTAAATTTACCTTTCATTCTTAAAAATGACAGCTGATCCTCCACCTTTTTTGGTCATCCTGTGATCCCTGTGACAGGTGTCAGAGTGGTGGGTCTACATGATGACATTACTTTTTAAGACACAAGAGAAAAGGCTGTCTCTGGTCTCCCATACATAATCTGGAGGAACCAAGTCTATGGATCAGAGGGCAGCTCAGAAACCAGATCCAGCCACATCTTGCAAGTTTTCCTGTCCATTACCCTGAAGCAGACGGCAATATCATGTCTGGAACTGAACACCTCTTCTAGGCTCCTAATATTACCTGACCACCTAGAAAGCAGCTGTGCTTTTTGAGACTAAACAGTAGCCTCCATACCCCAATCAGCAAGTGAGCACAGACCATAACACTGTTCCTGTCAATCACCCATCAGCTCAAGTGCTAGAGCAAAGAGTTATATACCCAAGAAGTCCACACACTGGTGGCAATTCCTTTCAAGGGACATTATGAATCTCTATGACAGAAGTCCTCCCCTCCCTTTGCCAACAGTAAAGATAAACCTTTTGAAAAGATAACACCAAAAACTTCACTGAAAAGCATGCCATCGCCTGTATGCAAACAACCAGATGGGGAAAGGAGGCAACTTGTATTTGCACAATGACTTTAACTGGAAATGGTTTGAAAACACAGCATTAACGGCACATAATATATCATTGTTACTACAGTGGCATCCCCAAACAGCACCGATGGGATATAGGCCTCGTTATAACATGTACTCTATAAATGTATATGCAGAGACATAAACCATACTGTAAAAACCCTTTCACCTGTTTCAGAATATCATCTACCCCAAATGACTACAACACAAGGAAGGAGAACAGATGGTTCAGATGGCAACTGTAAACAAATTTTACAGATAGCTAAACTGCTCCTAATTATATCAGTTCTGAGATCTCCTGTCACACCTTCACAATTTATAGTATGTAGCCCCCTTACCCTCCCTGTAAAAGTATATATAGACTCCCTTGCTTCTAGTTCGACAACTTCTCTACCAACTGGAGTTTTTTTCTTGCTCCTCTGTTCTTCCAAAAGGTATGGAAAAGGGCTTCCCTTACCTACCGCCTGGATTAGGAAAAGATCATACAAAATAGCAGCCTGAGTAAAGTTCACAGTAGTGGTAAGGTAATGTTTCTCTGAGATCTTGCCTTAACATTGCCTCCTTGCACAATAGCACCCCATTAGGTCTTGACTAGCCCCTCAAAGAGCTAAGGACCTGGGGCCTGAGAAAGTCACTGCCTCAAGCCTCCTGCACTGGGTAAAGCTAACAGGAGAGCACCTGAGTATTGCTGTCCCCCTGTGTCCTCATTTCGATGTCACCGTTCCCTATACATCACCCCCTCCTGCCCTGTGTTTTAATGGACAGTGGTCAGTTACAATAAATTATTTAAGCTCTTAGTATTTTCCTTGTTTCTCTTTACAGAAGCAAATCTAAAGCTAATCGCGACCTTGTAGAAAATGGATCTTTCGTTACCTGCAAGGTACATTTCTAGGTGGAGACCACGAGTAAGGTGTTGAAAAGCACTATCCTAATTTAAGAGCTTTAATATTTTCTTAGATTTCAGAAAACTGAATGTCTAAGAATTGCGTCATGTCATTATTATAATTAAGAGTTTTAATGCTTTTTCCCCCAAAAATAAAGGAACATGCATGTTAACAGGAGCCACATACATGGATTCAGGTTTGAAACACACTCCTTTCTGTTCACAATCTTCTGGCTACTAATCTTCAGCCTAGTTTACCAATGGAAGTTTTTTTCTTTTATCTATCATTATGAAAGTGTACATAATTTAAATACTTTTTATTCTGAAATGTTTCACAAAGTAAAGAGTTTGTTTGCATTAACTCCAAATTATTATCACGCCATCCTCCAGAACATTTCGGATGTAAGTGAAGTACTGCACTGAAATAATTCAATATAATATAAGATGATACACTACAATGGTATTTACAACCATAAATACTTTTAATCTCATTTTCAGTGCTGTGTCCTGCCAATATTTTTAAACTGAGATGCTACACTGATGGTTGTATTCAACACAGATTACTTGTGAGACACAGAAACACAAGAAATCCACCCTAAATGAAGTGGACACAATAGGGGAAAAGTGCTCAACAACCTTTAAGCAAGCAAACAAAAAAAAATGCTGTTCACATACACCAGCATTTGTGTTCTCCTTACTCATTTTCTTAGCAAGTGTATCAGGAATTCTATATATTAGATTTGAGTTTAAAACCTAGTAAATCATATCAAATTCCGTTAAAGCCTTAGTAACTGAGAAAAACATTCTTTTTTCATGGGAAGCATTGAAAAGTATCAGCTCAAACTCCACTTCATGGACTATTGGTCTTCCTTTGCCAGTCCTCCTCTCCAAGGGCAATGAGAAACGACGAGTTGAGTTCAGATTGTAGCAAGGTGAATACAAAGTCATCTGAAATTTAAACTGGTTTAAGCTGCAGCAAATTAGAAAACCAATGGATATAAATAGGGAATAGAGAAAGTATTTAAAGAGTAGTAGAAAATGATGGATGATAGTACATTGAAGAACAGAATGCTTTCATGAAGAATAAAGACAGAACAAACGACTGTGCAGAGACAGGACAGCTATCAACTTTCACAGTCTGAGCTCTCGGCAAATTTGCTCACTGCTTGATATTGTGTTAGTCCCTAGCTTCCCACCTTGTTCTCAAGAAAATCTACCCTGCCTTTGAGTACTCCATGTAAGTTATAAAATACAGCCAAGAAGCCTTTGGTCATGGAACAATAAATTAGTAACTATTCTGTAACAATGTAGTGTAATACTCACAACTAATTGCTCTGTATTTCACATTTTTAACATTACTTCCACTCCTAGACTCTCTAAGAACCTTCAATTAACGTATCTCAAATTCTTCTTATATACATGTATACGTATGTACATACATATATATATATACACACATATAAAAACACACTCCTAAGCATTTCTGAAATATATCAGTCCAGTCAAACAACTGACAGCTATGACTGGAGTCATCCCTGAACGAGTGTGTAAAGAAACTCATCAGAAAATTCATGTTGGAAGTGACCGCAGAAGATCATCTAGTCCTACTTCCTAATCAAAGCAGGGTAAGCTTCAGACCAGGCTGCCCAAGGCTTTAACTTGACATTTCTTGAAAGTCTCCAAGGATGGAAATGGCAGCACCTCTCTGGGCAACCTGTTCCACTGCTTGGATCTCTCTGTGGTAAAAGAGAACTGCCAGCTGGAGTGTGCAACCTCCTGCTTTAAAATATATGTATAGTAAGTAAATGGGAGGCAGATAAAGTAATGCTAATTAAAAAAGAATATTGTTGCAGGGCATATGTGGGGAAGCACAGGCCTGTAAAACCCTTGCCAAATTTTAAGAAACTATTTAAAAAAAAAATGCATTAATGAGCACATAGAACCCCACAAGCCACTGGAATCTTGTGGAGAAGCCAAGGAGTGCATTATTTTTTCAAAAAACCAAAGAACTTTGATCATAACAGAGTTCTAAGAAAGTATCAGCTTAATAGTCTGAAACATCTGTGAAATCAATGTGGACATGAATTATGAGGAAAATGATATAAGACAAAGGAGTCATTATCATTATCTTAACATATACATCTATGGTACACCTGCATCTTGAATGCTGTGCATGGTTCTAATCTCCCTCTCACAAGAACAATGAAGTAAACCTTAATAAAAAACAAAAAGTTGGCAAGGAGCACTAGAAGTTAAGGAACAGCTTCCATAGTATATGCTACTAAATACATGAAGAATGCCTTAACCTGGAAAAGCAATGAGTTACAGGACGTGTGGTAGTGATCTACACAATTACTAGCGGCATGGAAAAAGGGACTAGGGATTTACTTTTTATAGCTGTGTTCAGTACAAAAATTAAGAGATGTCAAATGAAACTATCAAGTGGAAGTTTCCAAAGAAATCTTAACATGAGGTGCATATAAGCTGAAAAACTCCTTGCCACATGACGGATGCTAAAGCTTACATGTGTTCAAACAGAGATTAGGCATGTTCAGGAATGACAAGTCCATGAAGGAGTACTAAGTGTAAAGCTGCCAGGTTCCTGGCTGATGATACTTGGTGGGGACTGCAAAAGCATTCTGCATAATAACAACAAGCTTGCTTTGCAAATTTTTATGTGGTTTGAAAATTATTATTAAAAAGAAATGGCCTGCATCAAACTAGATGCCACTTTTTAAAAGCGTCCATGGTACCTGATGACATCCGCTCTGAACACTGATCACAGCAACTCTCTGAGATTCTCACTTTCAGTCCACCTCCACGGTCCCTGCAAATGCCTCAGGCAATTCATTCTTACTCTCAGGACCACACAGCTGGGTCACACCATCTTTTATCTTCTCCCTCCAAGAGGAAAGAAGTCCTAGGAGTCCTAAACCACTTTCCCTTATCCTTTCACTGAGGGACTGGTCTACAGTGCACATACCCCAAGAAAAATCCACAACCACACACAGCATACACACACCAAGTATGGTGACATTTTCCTTGTAGCCCATCTGTAACATTTCTATCAGCTAAGGGGAGATCTCCATAAAGGTAAACTAGTATTTCTTGTCACTTCTCTAGAGATGAATTAGAAAAAAAAAAAAAAAAAAAAGAAGAAGAAAAGAAGTATGGTAACTTCAGTGCAGAAAACAGACTGATACACCTCCTTTGCAGAACAGTTACCCCTTAAGTTCAGAAGCTGGGCATTTAGACACCTAAGTTAGCCAATGATGTGACCTTGTTTCAGACAGACTATTAGCCTGCAAGGACAGGCTCATCTCTTACACATTGCTAAAGTAATTTTATCTTTAATCAGTAACATCCTTCCTTCACTAAGCTATAAAAGCACAGGAGCATCTGCCTTTATATAAAAAAAATCTTATTTGCAGTTCAACTTTCACCGTTTCCCTGAACCGCAAGAAATAGCAGATACTATGGCTGTGGAAAGAAGACTTGAAGAAAATGCACTAGCTTTGAAGCACTAATTTCTTTCATTTTTCTTCATTCTTAACAGTCTTTAGCAAACCTAGGCTTCAACAAGTTGCAACGTTCAGCATTTCTAGACTAGGCTTTTCCCTTTAGTGACAGCGGCATTTCTGACAATAGGTGGTCTCCCAGGGACAAGGATTGTTTTGGACTTTGAATAAAAGATCTTATCATGTCATTATTCTGCTCTTCTATTTTATCTGGCTAAATCTTCTGGATATCTTTAGGATACTTGCAATTGTAGAGATAAAAACATCCCCAGAATGTCTAGCACATGGAATTATGCTTAGAAAAATCTAAGCAGTCACTTTTGTCAAGCAAAACAAAATATATATGTGCAAAAGGAAATAGTATTTTAGGGTGGATGCTTTAGCACACTTTTCATGCCTCCTCCCTTCCAAACTTTTGAGATCTCAGGAAATCAGATTTTTTTTTTAATAACCATTTTATTTTTTAGGGATTTATCAGCATGTTTTGACTCCGGCCTGAGAAACTACCTGGTCAGTGATGACTCTGCTTCATTAAGCTCCAAGCTGAAAAACACTGAGTCACTCCACAACAGCTCTCTCGGGAGATTTATATAGCAGTGAAGTAATGATGAACCCTCAACGTCACCTTCTCTGAGCAGAATAAGGGTATAGAAGTTGAAGAGCAATTGTAGCAAAGCTTTTCTACCCCAGATTCTGAATTCTTATAGAGCAGATCTTCTGATTGATGCATTGACCATCTTCATAGCCACCGGTGAAGCAGGAAAAAGGGGCTGTCCAAGACCTCAGTGTCACAGTAACTCAGACTGAGGCAACCACATAGCCATGCTTGCTCTTTCCCAGTGAAGAACAACCTTTGTAAAAAGTCAAAGAGATATTATGCTACATAATTTCCACATTATGCACCCAAGTTCAAGTCTGGAGATCAAATAACTATGTAAGTCGAAGCTGAGTGACTGGCAGTGTAGCAGGCATGCATTTCAATAGAAACTAAGGGGGTGCAACCCTACCAGTGTAACTCATGAGCCCTCAGGTCATTTGGACCTTACTTGGTCACCATGTAAATAAACCAAGCGGTGCTGACTTTCGGGCAGTTTCACTTGTGTCTGGGCTGAACTCCCTCCGTGGATTTTGTCAGAGTAATGCCTGAGCTTGTAGTGCTGTATCTCTGTCCTCTCCTTACAACAAAACAGTTTCTGTGGCCAGCATCTTTTAGATCAGTCACATTGTTATTAAATGATGCAATCATAATAGGCAATGTAAACATAAAACTCTGAAGAATAATGTATTAGAAAAACTGAAGTGATCTTAAAAAGCATTCCCTATTAACAACTTGTAAGAAACAGAGAGGAGGCCACAGAGCTAACAAGCTTCCTAAGCTTTATCACTCTAAAAACCTTGAAGATTTATTTATTTCCAGGTTGTATAGTGTAACAAAAATAATTAACATCTTGGCAGCTTATAAACTACTTTTACCTGTATAAGTTAAGAAACAGCCAGAACTGACACAAGCTGTTTTCCCTTTTAGATTTTATATAAGCAATGTCTGTAAGCAGGGCACAAAAAAGTACTGTGGTGGGAGGTGTAAAAAAGACAGATGATGGGGAAGCCCCCTAGGGAAGCTGATTTTAATACAGATCTTGCACTGTACTCCAGAATATCACAGTGTTAGAAAAAAATGAGTACATTGTTTTATCATCTAAAAGCCCAGATGGCCACCAAGGAACAGTTGTTCAAGATCCCATAGGATCTTCAGTTTAATAATATGAAGCCAATTATAAACCTGAAAAAGTAAGCCAACACTTTTTTTTTTTTAATCTGAAGTCTAGTTCATCTTTTTCAGTGTATGGAGAGAGAAATATGGGTATCAGAAGGAATTAGCACACTACCAGCTCTCACGGATGATTTTCAATGTGCTGTATGACAAACATGTCATGGTGGCTACTCTTCAAATGAGAAATCCCCCATCCTGTACAGCAAATGTTCTTAAACATCAGAACTTGTAACAGGAACACAATTAAAACGGACAGATTTTTTCTAATTTAAATCAGTGTTCAGCTTTTTCACTTGCAGAATTTTTTTTAGTAGCAATAGACTACCTGTACATCTGCATTTAACCTATGGCCAAAATGACAGGTATACAGCATGAACCCAATAGTTTTTTGGGTTTTTTTTGTGGAAGCTGGGCAACAAGATTTCACATATCGTACAGTTCCTTTTTTTTTTTGCCAGATGATCTTGTAACGATGCATGGCTGAACAATGCAACCACAATTTGGAAGGCTACTCACAAGTCACTTGCACAAAAGACAGTATCGCTATTTCCAAACCTCTATGGTGACATAAAGCAGATATTTAACCACCATAAAGCCAAGCAGACACAGTTTATAATCAAACTGCCAAACAATTTAAGAAACAAACAAACAAACAAACACCCCCCCCCAAAAAAAAAAAAAAAAAACCAAGCATAAACCTTTAAGAAGGCATTTTCAACCAATGAAAAGAAAGATCCCAAACAAAATACTTCAGGTCAACCCCTTAACTCACTTCTCAAAACAATGACAGGACAAGTTCACCCTGAGGCACCTCTCTAGCAATTTTCTGTGCATGAACCAGAAGTATGAAGTAACACAACTTCCTACCTGCTAAATGAGTTAAAGATAACGCTACCTCAATAAATATCCAAGGAATTTTCCAATTAGTAGATACAGGGATTAAGGAGAATAGGTAAATTCCACTGGGCCTGAAGCAATCGGTGACAATAAAAACAATGCGGATCACAGCTTTGCAAGCATGGCTGTAGAATAACTAGCAAAAACATATGAAAGGGATCATGTGAAAAATAAGACTTATCTCAAAGCACTGGAAATAAAAATGCAATCTGTATCAAAAAATTAGTCTTTATAAGAATGAGAAAAACAGCGTTTTGTTTCCTGGGTGAAGCTGAAAGTAGCTGAAAGAAGCTAAATAAAAACTATCGCACACTAAATCTTGAGTCTCTTTCACAAGCCAAACTGGATCAATGTATGCTGAGGCTGCACGACAGTGCGATGGCCATCCTATGACATGACACAGGCTGAGTTCTGTACTAGACAGTACAAATGAAAGATGAGGGTGCCACATGCCTTTTTTATCCCCTCTTTTCCTTCTCTGTAATTCCCTTCCATCACATCCTTTCTTGGACTTCCAGGTTAAGCCCGTTTCTGTGATACGCACACACACATACCTGTATCAATGCCCTTAACGCAATCAATCTTCTGCTGAAGATGACAGTGGAAAGCAAGGTTGGTAAAATTTGAAGAATCAGAACCAACCCACACTGTAAATAATATAAGTGGTAAATGCAGTCATGCATTCAAATATTGTCCTGTTTAAGTCTCAGAGACAGGTATCTTTCATTCACATACAGCAAACAGATTTTCTTGACAATCTATGACAATTTTCACTGGAGAATTCGTAATTTCAGAGTATGCACAAGGTAGGGTTTATGCTGACAATTCAATCTATCTTTCAGCTATGGCTACCAAACCCACCCACTGAGACTGCAACAGATAGTCCCATTTTTTGGATTGCGTTGCAGAATAATCTTGGTTCTGCAGATTGTTATCAAAACCCAGGCTGCCTGGCTCAGGTTTGTATCGTATTTATGCTGCCTGTGCAACAGTAACAGTACTGTACACTTACCTTTAGAGAAAAGTGGCATAATCTTCAACACTAGGAACCTAAAGAGGGGTTGAAAACAATTTCCATTCTATTTTCTGTCTGTGGATCACTACATTTTAGAGCATTTCTTCTGAATCAGATACCATATCTTCTGTTACAGATGAGTTACAACCAAGTGTTCAAACACAAAAGGTAAATTTTGTAAATAAAATGGAGATCTCTTCTCACAAGACCTGTGAAATACTCAGGCATTTATACAATCTAATATTCTTTTAAAAAGCTGAGTAAATTAATTTCATTTAAATACATTGGTATGAACCAATTTTAAAAAGTAAACGACTACACCACATAATTCATTAATTTCTAACCAACAGAAGTTGCTCTGATAGGGACTTACTAGCAAGAGTACCTATACCTCAGCAACATGTAAACCAAAAAGAAATTCTGATTTTTATTATGTAGCTTAATCTTGGCTCTGCTATCCTGAGTACTCATGACGCTCACAAAATGTTTACACCGGTATGATCAACTTGAAATCAGAAGAATTGCTCATGGAAGTGACTGCAAGCAGGGATTAACTCTTCCTTCAAAGACATCTCAGAAGTGGTTTGTTACTGCATCACTCTTCCCTCCCACCTCAGTCAGGTTCCACGGAGATGAATGTCTGATTGCCAGGAACCGTAAGGATTTGGGGGTTTTCCTCAATTTCACCTATTATGTTTTATTTACTACACCGGAAACAAAACTTTGGCAAACGGTCAGTGGATGAAATTTCTTGTCAAGTTAGTAGCTACCACTTCATAGAAAAGTTTAAATTGTTATAAAAAAAAAACAACAAAGTTGAAATTATACAGTAAATCAGCTTGTGAAGAAGCAAGCTGTCCTATGTGAAAGCTTTGAGACATCTCCTCTCAGGATTTTATACTCCAGATACTTCTCAAATACTCTATACTCTCAAATTCTATTTATCAAAAACTTTATTCACGTGTTTGAAAGCACAGCTTAGTATTTTAGAATGCAAACACTGAAATGCAACTGTACAACTCCTCCGTTAGTCATAAAAAGCTGCAGAAGGGCACATTCCTTACTGAATGCATCTACGTGGGTCTTCGACCATCTAAAAATAAAAAGACAAAATACAGAACACATTGAAATTTGTTTGAAATAATTTAGAATATTTCAACTGCTTTGTAAATTCAGAATGAAGATACAAAGACAATTCATCTCAGAAGTTTAGAACTTTAAAACAGCAAACACTCAAGAATGCCATATTTCAATAATTCATGGGTATTATCTTCAACTTTACTAATCTGTTGCAATGAGAACCCTCAGTGTGTGCCCTTCTACAGGGAAAGGCAGAGTTTGTCCCTTGTTCTTGTGGTTTTTTGAAGTGTAGAATTTTTCTGCAGGACTTTTAAAGTCATGAGACCATCAGTTTGATATAGCCTAAAGCAAGTAAGTACAACATCAAGCCATTGCTTTCAGGTCAGTCTTAATTCTGAAAATATCAATTAGCTTTCCATGACAGAAGATTCCTGATCCTTGCCTTTTCCCCCGCTCCCCTCTCTCCACTCCCATGGCATTCCATATGGCATACCATAAACTGCATGTTTCCAACTCTGCTCCACTCTTATTACAATTTGTGGAGTAGATTGGGGGAAAAAGGAAAGCACTCTCTCCTAAGCACCTCCAGTTAGATCAAAGACCAAGTAACCCAATGTGAAAAAAAAAATATTTCCTACCTCAAAACAAACACCAACCATGTTTAGTCAGGTTTTGCGCCCCTTTTAGTCATCAATATAACATGCCTGCACTCATTAAACTCTAAGGTGAATTGAGGATAAGTTTTTAAATTACATAACATACATCCAGTAACTTTGACAAATAAAATCCAAACATCATTTCCACTGTTGTTTCCCAGAAGACTGATAAACAGAAAGGGCTTCTACCATTAACTAATCCATAAATAATTTCCCAACAGCAGCCCACTGTTAACATCCACAGCTGCTCCTACCAACTCGAACACGGTTGCCCCTGTTAGACCTTCTCCTGAAAACTTCAGCCTCTGCCAGCCAGAAAACTGCCCAGAAGGAAAATTTGAACAATAAACAAGCGGAGAACCAAAGTTTGATATAGCGTAGGCATACTGTGTATGGTATAGCAAGGGATATGTCCCTCAGCGAGTATGTGTCTCTCTTGTACTACCAAATTCAAGTTGTAATTTAGGCTATGAGTTATTCCGAATGATGAGGCATTAAAGCCTTACACCTCACGGTCAAAATATCATCACACTGCCTTTTTCCAGCTTTCCTTGCATGCAAGCAAATAAGAGTTCAGCTTCACTCTCCTAGCTACCCACAGCCCTTTATGTCGTCATAACAAAATTCTGTTCTGAATTCCTCTTCTTTCATCAGAGAAGTTAGTAGTTATCCCCCAAAAAAATAATTTTGCATCCTGCTTTGTGAGGGTGAAAAATAGGGTACGTGCATGAAGCAAGGGGACAGAATTCCCACTCAAAGCAGAGAATGCTTTAGAGTCAAAAACCGTGGCTGAAGAGATGGCTGTGCACCCTGGCACACAGCACATTACTAAAGGTTCTAGAAATGAGAAGTAAGCTGTAATCAAGGTAAACAGCAATTGCTATTCCAAGGTAGCGTTATTTGTCAGGACACATGTATGCTACAGTTCACCCAAATGTTAGATAGAAACTCCTGTGTTCTGCAGGTCATACTTCAGATTTGAAGTTCAGAAACCTAGGGGCCAGGAACATCTCTTAGGATGAAAACAGTAGGAAGTCACTTTACAACTAGGAATATTGCTCTTGGAGTTCACAGGCAAGTCTTCTTTACTGTAGGTTTTAAGTGCTTTTCTGGTTTTTCCTTTGACAAATTTAGAAGAAACATTTCCAATCTTCTGACCATTTTAATTCATAATAGTTTTATAGCTGTCACTCTCCTACATATTTTTAGTTACTTGTTAAAGATCACTCAACTATGTCTAGTTGAAGTGTCAAACAAGAGAACATGACAGGAAGAAAATAGCTATTCTAAGGACTTCAGAGACTCAAGTCTTTGGCTTGCAGGTGAGGTACACACAAGGAGGATTCTTCACTTGACTCCCACCAGGTTTGCATTACTGCAGGGTTTTGAGATTCCTCGGCATTACTCAGTAAAAACGGAAAATTGGCTTTTATTACTTCCCCTAATTTCATGAGCCTCCACAGAGAGTAGTCTTCTTTAACAGGCTATAAAACATAATTCTCCATTAAGCATGTTGGGAGTCTGCTCCCTACCCCAAAGAAGCATCATCTTACGTGATCCAATATGCTATCACTTAAAATTATTCCACAACTCCTCAGCAAAAGGGATTTTAATCCTAAAAAATAAAATTAAAACTCTAATCAGGGATAATTGTCCTTTAAAAAAAAAAAAAAAGTTCTCCTCAGTTCAAACACAAAAACAAAGCCAAAATGAAACAGTACCGTATCAGCCAACAGTCAAATCACATTTGAAAAATAATAAATTTGCTGTTTGATACAGCAAATGGCTGTTTTCACAAAGACTGATTTGGTCATGTATATGTGAAATATGTAATAAACATATGTAATATGTAATAAACACATATATGTACTTAATACAGTTAATTAATACTTAATTACTCCATAAAGTATTAATACTCTTTAAAGTTTAGGCAAATACAGGTCTTAATCACAGAGACTGGGGTAGTGAGGTCTCTCACTGGGGTAGAGCTTCCAAATATCAACACCCCTAGTAAGACACCAAGCTTTAAGACACACCAGCTGACAAACCAAGTCAGAAAAGTCCTTATCACTTCAGAATTACGCTTCCTTATCACATATTTTGGTTCCTCTTATAATATGTGTGCACAAGTAATTTGGTGCAGCGTGTGTCAGTCTGGGCAATCCGTGAACTCCATTTGTATCGGTGACTGTCACAGTGTGCGAGGCAAAGTATTTGTCCTGGTTTCAGCAGGGATGGAGTTAATTTTCTTCTCAGTAGCTGGTGTGTTTTGGATTTAATGTGTGAAGAATGTTAATAAAAACACTCTGATGATACGAGTTGTTGTTAATGAGACCAAGGACACTGTCTGGCTTTCCAAGTCTCGTTAAAGTCTCGTTAATGTGCAGATATGGGAAGCTGGGCGAAAGACAGACAGAATAATTGACCCAAACTGGCCAAAGAGAGTATTCCATGCCATAAACGTCATGCTCAGTATATAAGTAGTGGTTGCCCATGGGAGGGGGCATTCTTTTCAGGCATTCCTTTCTGGCATCCATTCCATTCGGGTATCTGTTCGGGCACCCTTGGCACCCTTTTCTTCCCTCTTGCTTGCTGGCATCGTTCCCTCTACCTTGCTGGCTTGCTCTCCCCGCTTTGCTTGCTGCTCGGTGTCATTTCCGTGATCGCTGCTCAGGACAGGCTGCATTGGTCATTCGGACATCGGGTGGTGAGAAATTGTACATTGTTCATTTTGTATATTTTGTATATATTAATATCCTTATATTCTGTTAGCTTTGTAGTTTTTTAATATTTTTAGTAAACTGTTTTATCTCAACCCACGAGTTTTTCTTTCTTCCCAATTTCTCTCCCCCATCCTGCTGGGAAGGGGGAGGGTGAGAGAGAAACTGTGTGGTGATCCAGGCTAAAACACCACAGTATTACACTATAACAACTCAATAATATGGAACCAGGGCAATAAAACTATTTTTGAAAAATAGTCAGATTACCTTTATTTTAAACAAAGTATCTATACTTTCTCGGTATTTGAAACCATAGAAAAAAGATTAAATTCTCTAACTTGTCTGTTACTAAAATACGGAAAATGACGGTGTCCATTCATTGAAATATCTTTCAGCTAAAGATATCATAAATACAATCAAAGTAAAATGATACTGCAGTTTCCACTTCATAAACAAGCAAATCCCAATGTCATCAATAAAACTAACTGCTGCAATTGAATCTGGGTATGTACAATTTGAAGCTCCTGAGCTCATCACTTCAAAGCAGACAGAGAAGATACTTTGGATTGACCACTACAAAGACCATGCAAGGATAGGGGCAATGGCCCTACCTGAAATAGAGAACACGAATCACAACCATATCCTTCCTGAAGATGACACTGGACTGGTGTATATATACACACAGACATACTTTTTGTGCACATATGTGTATTTATACTTTGTATTTATACTATATACACAAAGCCTGAAATTCCTACAGGCTGCATAAAGGTTGTAGGTTCTGCGGAGGCAGGTCTTCTGGTGTCCTGCCACTGCAGAAAATCCTGTGGTCTGTGCTTCTGCTTTCTGAGACATCCAGGGGCCAATGTGTGCTCAACCTAACAGCCCTACTTAATACTATATACACACCTATATATTTATATGTGTATATATATATATATATCCATAGTAAGCTAAGCTTAGCAAATTCTAAGTGTGGAGTGGTAAAGAATCCCCCCCCTCCCCCATCAAGTTAGTTAACTAGGCTCAATACTTAAGCATTTAGACTGTTAGTCTATTTGAAAGATGTGGGGTTTTGTTATTCCAGCAACCAAGCTTTCACAGCAGTTTTTATTTTCACAAGATGACACAATGAGATTGTTGAGTATAGCTGGCTACATTTTCCACACAGTTTTCATAGATGTCCAAGGTCCTTCGGAGTTCTGCCCTTTGCTGCACTCCTTGAAATGCTCTTAATGCTAATCTTGAGCACGTATTTGTCCACATCTTCCAAAAAGATTTTTGCAATTTTAATGTGGCGTCCTTCCTACAGACTTTTACAACTGACCTATCCAGAAAGAAATTGCCCCTTTCCTAATCCTTGGGTCTTCTATTGAGACACGCTTAACAGAGTAACAGTGAAATGTGACTACATTAAAAGCAGTCTGGGAATACCAATAATTACTTGTTGTGAAGAATAAAAGCTTTTAACTGATTCAGAGAAGTAAATCTATTGATGTAATTAAACAATTTAACTGCTGTTGTTTTTAACCCTGCCTTCCTTTCTACTTCCTCTTGTTCTTCATCAGTCCACTTTCCTGCATTTCATTTCAAAGTGAACACGAGCTGGTTGGAACAAAGATGTGCAATTTTATGTAATAGTAGCATGTACAGCAAAATGAAACCACTGGACCATTTAAATACTAGCAAGATGTGCAGAAACAGCAGCACAAATCCATGTTTTTACCTGTGTGTTACATACTAAAAAGCCATGAAGCCCAGTAATTCAAAGCACTTTTCATACCCTCCATTCCAAGCCGCATCTTCTCACAGGAGCTGCATCATCATCACTATCATGTGCATATATTGACAGAAATACAGAAACCTTCACACCAGTCTCCTTTTCAATAAGATTCTAAGACAATTCAGTATTACAAAGCCTACATTTTACATGGGTTTGGTGAGAATGAGGAAGTAAATGTTCTTCCCCAAAACGTTCTGAGGCAAAAGAAATTAAGCCAGAGATTGTATTTTTTACAATACGATAATACTCAGCTTGAAAGCAGCCATCTCTCTTCCCTGTGAGCTTTCTAAGCACCCAATAAGTCTTTTAATTCCCAGAAAAACACCTACATTTACTCTGTTTAGTTTCCTTTTATTTTTCTTCTGGCTTGTATTTAAAAAGAGGTGGGTTTTTTTTGAAGTTACTAATCAGAACCAAATGCCAGCATAAGAAAACTACAACTCACTCTACTAAAAGTTTATTTGCTTTTCTTTTTTACCACAGAGAAAAAAGTTCAAACTTCGGTCTCACTAGAAAAATCTAAAATGTGTTTCTCTATAGGTTTAATTAAAATTTTAAAGCTGGATCCATGACATCCAGATTGAAACAAAATCCTTACTCTACAGAGATGCTGGCAGTAGAAAATACATCTCGTTATATTGACATCTTAACATTTAAGTGATAAGTTATTTTAATAGACAGTTATTATCCAAGAAAAGTTATTTTCTTGTTTGAATCAAGGAGTTTTCTGTCTCAAAGTAGAAAAAAACACCCCTGAACTGCTTTTAGCTGTTGTGAACAGGCTCTACAGGGAAACTACAAGCACATTTTATAGGAAACATGCTGAGAGTTTTCTCTGTATATTTCTCATTGCACATATTTTGTGAGCTTGACAGCAGTGCCTTTTAAACATTTTTCCCTACATTGGCAGCTTCACAAAGTGGAGAAAAATAAATTGGTAAAGCCATAGTCTCTGCCTGTACTGAGTACAAATGCTGAACCTCAAAGTACCATCACTGAATTTCTGAAATTCACTAGTTTTCATCTTAATCTAATAAAATGTCATACAAAAGTTTTATCTTCTCAGTTTTCTTAGGAAAACTAACAGGGCTCCAAGAAAACAAAATTTGCCTGTTAACCATTGTTGATCAAGACTCACTGTCGTATTTCCATTTATGAGTTTCTCTGCATTGTTGCACTTACTCCATTCAAAGTTACGTTACAAAGTAAATGGAAAAAGACTCCAAGATTTAGCGTATATTGCCTACATTCAGCAAAACTGGGAGTGTCATGAGCTTAGCTTTCCCAAGAAGCCTGCAATACCAAGGAAGTAAACCAATACCACGTGCAGAGAATTCCATTTTCCAAAAGACATTTAAAATGTTAGAGAAATGAGCTCATAAATAGTTTATTTTAAAATGTTTCTGAAAATGATTTCGTGCATTTCATTACCCTTCCGGCTACGCTGGAATTGCCAACACAAACATGAAAGGCTACCTTCATTATTCTGCAGGTCTCAGCTGTCACCTATCAGCTGTATCATTCCTCCATCATCCATTCTATTCTTAATTGTATAGAGGAAATAGAAATAATGCTCTGAAATAAATTTTAGAGGGACTGATGCACAGACTGTTTTCTTGATTTCCACCCCCCCACCCCCCATAAAAGCTCTTGTGAAGGAAAACAGCTCCATCAGTTCTTCCCTTCACCCTAGCAAAACACTTCCATTTTTTTTCCTTTTAGCAATGGAATGTAGAATTTTCCTCATCACAGAATCTTGAAAAACGGTTGAGTAGCAGGTGATTCCTATCCCATTCTTACTGTTAATTTTAAAAAACCAAACAAACAAAAATAACCCCCCAAAACCACAACACAAACACTTAACTGAAACAGAGAGAGAGACTAAGACATGTTTAACATAACTAAAAAAGCAAAAAAAAATCTAGCCCAAATTCTGATTTTATTTTAAAATAACAAAAGGAAAGAAGACACAAGTTCAGTATCAGACAGCTTTATGCCACTGAATATGTAACAGAACAAGAATAAGGCTCCTGCATTTATATTTCAAGTTATTCTGAGAAGTTGTTTGCTTTATTATTATGAGGCAAATCTGGCCTAGTAATAAACCTGCTGGGGATTAGGAACTATTAAGCTCAATTTCACTGTACCCGTGTGTTCAACCAATACGATTACAGGCATACAGGGGGTGATAAACACATTCCTCAGTGAAAATATTTCCACCAAGCTGACTTGAAAACTGAATCAGTGAGAACCGGTAACTGGAAAGAAAAAGGTGGAGAGATATTCAGCGTGCACTTTGAGACATCGGCTCTTGAATTTCTCTGTGGAAGTCACGCACACATATTTGTCGACGAGGGAATTTCATTTAGGAAGTTCCCCCTGTGAAAAGGCAGCCCCCTTCTGCCTATACAGCATAATCAAACTGCTCTAAAATCTCTCTTATCACATCCAAGACTGAATTCTCATTTTTACTGAAATAACGTATATAGTCTCACATACTTTAGAAGAAAGCTTTTGTGCAGACTTCTCTGTTGTTTGTTTTTTTAACAGAGGAGATTCTGGGGTGTAAATCGTGCAGAAGCAGAAAGATAACAGATGGCTGCTGGAGTCGTGCCACAGAAAATGCAGCGGCTGATGGGATCTGTTATCCCTTAGCGGCTGCAGATAAAACCTTTACAGTTTAGGATAAAATTTCATTTAAAAAAAAAAATCTAATTGCTGAGAAATGAAAAAAAAACATCCACTAGAGAAGACTATGCAAAGAAGATTTCATCTCACAGAGAAGATTTTATGTATTTAAGATAATTTTTACACACATAAGAGGAAAAGCTTTGCCTAAACAAAGGTTCTGCAATTTGGCTATCCATGGCAAACTCCATTCACAGCTAGGGTGGTAAAGTCACAGGAGAAATCTAATCCTCTTCTCTCACTGTTTCCTGAAAAAGTGATCTAACGTCAAAACTTTTAAAGAGCCCTCAGTGCGCCAATTTGTGTGCAGCCAGAGCTTTACAAGACATTTGGCAACTACTCTGATGCAGTAAACTGTCAAGCCTTCCCTATTAAAAGCTATTGGAAGAAATGACAGAACTATACAGAAAACTCAAGAAGGAATCACAGAACTATATACAAAAACTCAAAAAGGCACAAAAAGGGTAACCCCTTACAAAAGCCAACATCTTGCAAGGAGGAAAAAAAAAAAAAAGCCACTCATTTTAAGGTCA
This sequence comes from Chlamydotis macqueenii, assembly GCF_036417535.1. Classification (NCBI taxonomy): domain Eukaryota; kingdom Metazoa; phylum Chordata; class Aves; order Otidiformes; family Otididae; genus Chlamydotis; species Chlamydotis macqueenii. The sequence continues at coordinate 86,185,357 of NC_141557.1, read as the reverse complement.
TTCAAGACCATAAATTTAGGTAGGGCAAAACAAACACTTATGTAATTATAGGATCACGTCACCGAACAACAGAGGCCGCTTCTATCTGTGAATCACTGGACGTGAATTACAACTGGCTAAAACAGTTCAAACATTTTATGTCTTCAATTGAAGCAAACTTTATTCACAGCAAAATATCAGTTGCAAATAGACCCAGACACCCTGACTTTCTGCAAGCAGACCACTAACTGCACACTTGTGTGTCATATCGTGAGATGCGCAGCTCAGAGTGCTGAACCAGAAAGGGAACAGCAGCAATGTAACTCAGCCAACAATAAAGTACCAACTCCACAGAAACAGAAGAAACTGTAGGTTGCTCCAGGCTTACCATCTACCCAGAGTCCCAGCAGGCATCTCCTGGGCTCCAGCTGCTGCTTCTGGTGAGGCTGTCCCCCCATCTCCAACCATGTCCAGCGATCCTCGGCTGCCCACGTGGCATCGCTCTGCCCTGAGTTCAAGGGGCATGGGATCAGCAGGTGGCAGTCCCCACCCAGGCAGTTCCATGAGCAGGAAACCTCCAAGGAGGGTGCCAACAGGCTGTCCACATGCCACCTTGTGGTGGAGGAAAAGCAGTGTGGTCATTTTCCACCTGCATCGGTGCCTTGGTAGTGGGAAAATCCCAGGTCAAGAACATTATATCTAACATCTTACATGCTATGTCAGTCCTTCAGCCAGAGGAATCCACCCCTGGAACACCTTCCTGCTTCTTTTTTTGAAACATGTTAAGAAATAAAATACAAAATATTTTTTTTTCACCCCATTGTTCTGATCCAGGTGATTTAAGGTCAGTTCTTTGCCAGAAATTGTTTGATATGTGAAGGTCACATGATATTCTGCACTTGTACCATCTATAAACCAAGAATAGGAGAACCCTTATGGCAAAACTGTTGCGGAAATAACCTTGCTGATTTTTGGAGGTATACGGAAGTCCCAGGCAGAAACCAGACTGATGTTTCCATAAGGAGATAGCCAGGACTATGGAACTGCAAACGCTGTGTTAGTTTGCAGTGGTTTGAGAGAAGTTATCGAGCCTGAATATTTTAAGGACAATGAAATGAGCTAAAAAGCAGCTATAAAAATTTCAGTTTCTGAATCTTTCCAGGACTCACAGGGAGTCAAGAACAGTGATCCCTTTCCATATTAGTAAGAAGAGGTAGAACAAGTGAGGCTGGCCGATCAGCACAGCTTCTGAAAGAGGGTAACACAGAAACATGACAAAACCCTGAGTACCTTGAAGGTAAGCAAGTTGCATTTACTGCGTTACATCTGTGTTGTCAGAATTCATTCCTCCCACTTCCACCACCGCACAAAAATGTGCAATCACTTTTCCTTAGCCTCATCAGCTATCAAGGCCAAACATTCAAACTAAGTTTTTATACTCAAGATGCTCAAATTCAGGTAGGTGGAAGGAAAAATATAGCATCAAGCAGCATAAAAACAAAAATCAGCCCTCCTGTTTGAAACGTAGCATGTGAACTAAAATATATCACGTCCTGGTATGGAACAAAAGGATTATCAAGCTAACTTCAAATGATTTTTAAAGAGTAAAAAACTAAATTAAAATACTTTTTCTTCTGTCAACTTGCTTAGCTTTTGCTCATTTCCTGAAGTAAATTATTTGTTTTACCTTGGGACAGAGTTTGCACAGCTCCTCCTCTCCCGACATGTGCCTTCCTCCTCTGTATTTTTTTACCTTTGGCATATTCAGGAAACCTAGAGATCCCACTCTGTCCTCCTTTGAGGACAGAGCCAAGAAAATTTTACCATTTCTTTCCAGGTCTTCAGCTATCCAGATCCCTCCACTTCATTGCACTGTACGGATAAACATGACCCACAAATTATTATTATTATATTACTGTTGCTGCAGTGGCTTAAAACAAACAAAACCAAGTAAGAAGAACAAATATTTCACAGTAAGTCTAGACAACAGGAGTTTCCCTGGCAACAATGGCTGTAGGATTTCTATGAGATCAGTGGAGGCTTCTGCTTCCTAGGAAACTACTGGGTTAATGCTAACAACTGTGATACATCTCTGAACCTCACTTGCTTGTTGAGCTCCTGGAGTGGGGCAGTGGAACGAGGTGAGAAAGAAAGATCTAAGTGAAGGTGGTGGAGACCACCAGGGGAACAGCAATGGACCGGAGGAAGAAAGGCTAGGGGCTGGATCAGGCAGTGATCCTGAGTGAGCTGGCAGAGATCACTCTATTCCCATCTAACATGCTTAATCTATACAGAGCTAGGGTTCTTAAAATCAGGCCCTTTATTTATAAAAGCTATAAAGTTCTGTTAGAAACTAATGAAAGTTGTTGATCATTCTTTCCCTTCATCATTTTTAGCTCAACTCTACACTGGAAACTGTTGGTGTTACTCTCTTGCGGAAATCTCCTGCACTCTCAATGACACATTTTGTACTACGGCTACAAAATTAGCTGGCTTTTGTTTCCTGCTTATAAAATAGTTGTGCAACATCACACTGCGGTCCAGCTTCGGAAAGTAACAACATCTGCATAGTAATGTATGTCTCAGTGTTGAGGATTTTAAGTTGCTTAGAAAAATTAGAAAATTTGATACTGTGTGTCCTGATTTCAGCAAGCTGCTTCAAAATTTTCGCCATTCATCTTCTTGACCTAACGCATTTCCCTTCCCTCCCTCCCACCATGTTTCCCATGGAAGTAAGAGCAAGACTGTCCTTTGAACTTCAAAGCGTCTTACAAATTTAGCTTACTCTCAACATCCCTGTAAACAGTAAGGTCATTATTATCCATTTGGCTGACGAGATGTCCAAGAGCTACTACTGAGAGGCTTCTTCTGTACTTTATCTTGCCAGGAGATCGTAACAGCTTACATGAGCCCAGTAAAGCCTGAAAGTATGGTTCTTCCCCACGTTTTTAACGTCTGGTTGGAAAATACACTTACAACATTTTCTGGCTCTTACAGTCTGTCATCACAGAAAGGCATCACGCAGCTTTTGCATCTGTCAAAGTTTGCAAATGAGCCACAGGATACTGAGCAAAATGTGTGGCAAACAAAGGCAGAAATTGCATCGAGATATATATTCACCGTTAGAAGTTCAGCTACGCCATTCAAGAACCAGAAATGAGCTATGGACAGTACGAGGATGAGGTACACTGTCCACCTGCCTCTTCCTGGATGAATGAAGCCATTAAAACTCACAACAGATTTAGAAAGAAACAGTGGAAAGAGCTTTGTTGCGATTCTTCAAGTGACAGTCCAGCATTACTGGGGGGGAAGGTGGGACTAAGCAATTAAATTGTCCAAAAAGGAGACTTCGGTCTTGTCTCCCTCACAATTATTAGATATGCAGTTATCGACACTATGTGGAGCTCCTGCCCCTGTACTCCTGAATGCTCTGTATCATTGACAAGTACGTAAGTGGTCTTTCACTTCTCTCCCTCCAGCATAAAGGAAAGGATTTACCTTCTGGTGGAGGGAGAGGATTCAGGCCTCCTCAAAGACCTGATGGGCAAAGTGCCATGGGAGGTGGCCTTGGAGGGAAGAGGGGCCCAGGAAAGTTGGTCCACATTCAAGGAGCACCTCCACCAAGCTCAGCAGAGGTGCATCCCGATGAAGAACAAGTCGGGCAAAAAGGCCAGGAGGCCTGCATGGATGAGCAAGGGGCTCCTGGACCAACTGAAAGTGAAGAGGAAAGCCTATAGAGGGTGGAAGCAGAGACAGGTAGCCTGGGAGGACTACAACGAGGCTGTGCAAGTGGCCAGGGATCGGGTGAGGAAGGCTAAAGCCCTGACGGAATTGAATCTGGCCAGGGATATAAAAAGCAACAAGAAAAGCTTCTATAGGTACGTAGGGGACAAAACAAAGTCCAAGGAGAATATAGGCCCCCTCCAGAAGGAAACCGGTGTCCTGGTTAGCCGGGACATGGAGAAGGCTGAGGTAGTCAATGACTTTTTTGCCTCAGTCTTCACCGAAAAGGGCTCTTGTCTCGCCACCCAAGCTGTGGAAGGCACAAGCAGGGACTGCGAGGATGAAGAACCACCCACTGTACTCGAAGAGCAGGTTCAGGAACATCTGAGGAACTTGAAGGTGCACAAGTTCATGGGACCTGATGAGATCCATCTGCGGGTCCTGAGGGAACTGGCAGATGAAGTTGCCAAGCCACTGGCCATTGTATTTGAGAAGTCGTGGTGGTCTGGTGAAGTCCCCAATGACTGGAAGAGAGGGAACATAACCCCCATTTTTAAAAAGGGGAACAAGGAAGACCCGGGCAACTACAGGCCAGTCAGCCTCACCTCTGTGCCTGGCAAGGTCATGGAGCAGATTCTCCTGGAAACCATGCTAAGGGACATGGAGAGCAAGGAGGTGGTTGGTGACAGCCAACATGGCTTCACCAAGGGCAGATCGTGCTTGACCAATTTGGTGGCCTTCTATGACCTTCAAGGAAGGAAGGGACCTTCAAAGGTCATCTAGTCCAACCCCCCTGCAAGGAGCAGGGACATCCCCGACTAGATCAGGTTGCTCAGAGCCTCATCCAGCCTGGCCTTGAATGTTTCCAGGGATGGGGCATCCACCACCTCTCTGGGCAACCTGTTCCAGTGTGCTACCACCCTCATTGTAAAAAAAAAAAAATTTCTTCCTTATGTCCAGTCTGAATCTACCTCTGTCTACTTTAAAACCATTATCCCTTGTCCTATCATAACAGGTCCTGCTAAAGAGTCTCTCCCCATCTTTCCTATAAGCCCCCTTGAGGTACTGGAAGACCACTATAAGGTCTCCCCAGAGCCTCCTCTTCTCCAGGCTGAACAGCCCCAACTCTCTCAGCCTGTCCTCACAGGAGAGGTGCTCCAACCCTCTCATCATCTTCCTGGCCCTTCTCTGGACACTCTCCAACTGTTCCATGTCCTTCTTATGATGGGGGTAAGCTGGACCCCACTCCAGGTGGGGTCTCGTCAGGGCAGGGTAGAGGGGGAGAATCACGAGCCTCGACCTGCTGGCCGCGCTTCTTTTGATGCAGCCCAGGATGCGGTCGGCTTTCAGGGCTGCAAGCGTGCACTGTCGGCTCATGTTGAGCTTCTCATCCACTAGCACACCCAAGTCCTTCTCCTCAAGGCTGCTGTCAATCCATTCTGTCAATCCCGTAGGAGGAACTACAATTTGCTCTAGACTTGCTATTCTTGAATTTGGTGTATTCTTGAATTTGGTGTATATTTGGTGCTGTCTAGATTCTGCAATTTTATTTTCTTTTAGGGTCAGTTTTTTTTCATAAGCAGAGGAGTACACATTCAAGCCTGAGAGATTGTACATTTTTTAAGTAGGTAAAATAAAGGAGGTTTTTCCTTGATGAATGAAAGACATACCTAAACACAGAGCTACAAAATGATCACTCTCAAACACCACTGCTTGGTTCTACCAATACAAGGGGTCTGGCCCATATAATTAGATGCAAAACTATTCTTAACAGGATGTTAGTAGGACATAGGAAGCTGAACCGTTTACTTCTGGAGGGAAGCCCACGTTGTCAAACATTTACATGTTCAGATCCACTAGAACTATGTTTCCCATGGCTTCCCCACCATCACCACCACCTTTGGAGAATCACCTCACCCTTTACTTTACCCTTATTTTCACATAACAGTAAGAGAGACCTCTGAAAACTACTTTGTGAAAAGAAGAGCTGCCTATCACATACTGTGTCATATAAAAGCAGGGAGGTACATCTGCAAGCCCTGTTCTGTTTCATCCAGACCAGGAATATAAGCTTCAGTCTTCCACCTCTTAGGTTAGAGAGTTATGCTAGAGATCCACCAACTCTGGAATCTGAAAACCCAAGCCCACATCTCAGGACTGACTTCAGCAGTGCTGCACAGTGTTGCTACCAGCTGGCCCGTAGTCACAGCAAGGCCTTCCAGCCCACGAGAAGTTTCTTTCTAAAGGTGGCAACTCTTCCCAAAGGAGCTACCAGACACACTCCCACCAAGACCTCCAACCTCCCACACATGCAGGTTTACGCTGTTATTTTCTTACCTCATTTCACTGTTCGAGTGCCTGGCTGCTCTTCAGATTTACAGTAGACTATGTCGTAGTTCAGCCCCCATCGGGACCAGACTACGCAGTCTCTCTCTGACTCCCCCCACCCTCTGAGAGAATAGGGGTAGATAATATAAGAAAAACGGCTCGAGGTTTGAGATAAGGACAGGGAGAAATCCTTAAAGTTACTGTTTTGGGCAAAACAGACTCGACTTGGGGAAAACTATTCATTTATTTCTAAAACTAGAAGGAGAATGAGACAGGGAACAAGATAACCCCCCCCACCCCTCCTTCTTCCTGGGCTTAACATTATCTCTACCACCTTTCCCCCCTCCCCCCCGAGCGGCACAGGGGTGAAGGGGGAATGGGGGTTGCGGTCAGTTCATCACATGTTGTTTTATGCCGCTGCTTCATGGTTGGGGGAAGAACTCCTCACATTCCTCCCCTGCTCTGTTGCGGTGTCCCACCCGTACGCCACAGTCCTTCGTGAAACTGCTCTGGCGTGGGTCATCTCTTCCATGGGGTGCAGTCTCTCCAGAACAGCTGCACCAGCGAGCCCTCCACGGGTCACAGCCTCCATCAGGCCTCCACCTGCTCTGGCGTGGGGTCCTCCACAGGCTGCAGGTGGATCTCTGCTCCTCCATGGACCTCCATGGGCTGCAGGGGGACAACCTGCTCCACCATGGTCGTCACCACAGGCTGCAGGGGAATCTTGGCCAGGAGCCGCATTACTCCTCCCCCTCCTTCACTGACCTTGGCGTCTGCAGCCATTCCTCTCACAGGAAAAGTTCTTCACAACAGGCTGGCAGATGCCTCTCAGAATCTCTTCACATCATCCATTTCATCTCCTCTCCACTTCTTGCAGCTGGGCCGGGGTGAGTCAGGCCCAGTCGGCCACCTGGCGAGAGGCCAGAGGGTGAGGCCTGCAAGGCTCATGAGGCCTGCACCTCCCCCTCTGCGCCTCTGCCCCTGCTCAGCTTCTTCACATCTTCTCTTCTCTCTCTTTTTTTTTTTTTTCCTGTTTTCCCCTTCTTAAATACGTTATTGCAGAGGCGTTATCAGGGGACATTCTGCTACCAATCTGCTCGGCCTTGGCCAGCAGCAGGTCCGTCCTAGGCCCGGCCGAGTCCACTGAACAAAGGGGAGCGACTTCTAGCAGTTTCCTACAGAAGCTGCCACCTTAACCCCCCCCGCCCCAAACAAAACCAGAACAGACTAACACTATTAACACCCAGACAATCCTTGGAACAAAGTGAGATTAAATATACGCTGAAGACTCCTGCAGAAATATTTATCTTTTAACAGGCCATGTTCAAACTCTGTGTGCTAATTGCATAAGCAGTTTTACTGGAGCACAGAAATTTAACTAGAGTTTATTTTACCTCTGTCATTTTTCCTATAGAGAAAGCAAGCTCTCTAGCTTGTATTTTGCAAACTGAGCATATTTTTGAAAAAATATTTTAAAAAAAGATTAGTTTTGGAACTTACAGTTCACATAAAATGTTGTGATCTAATTTATTTCCTTTCATAAGTGGAAAAAAAGCCAATTTAAAAGTTTAGAAGACAGACAGTACCATCATCTTCTGCTTAGGAGGAAATTAAGGCTAAGAGAGGTAACGAAATGGGAAGTTGACTCTGAAAGCATAGAATAGAGCAGAAACGTCTCAGGGTATTACAGTTAAATCATGCAATACCTGGAAAACTCTGTCTCTGTTCTGACCTATACCCAGACAGTTCCAAAGGTGAGAACAACTATGAGATACCTGGTTTTAAAAATTTTGTTTTCTTGTAAAGTTGCAACATGATTGTACTGCTAGTGGTTTTGTTGGTTTTTTTTGTGTGTGTGTGTTTTTTTTTTTTTGTGGAGGTTTTTGTTGTTTGGGGGTTTTTTTTGTTTTTTTGTTTTTTTTTTTTAACAAGAGCCCAGTCATTACTGTGGTCTACTCTATAATGAAGAATGAATCCTTTATAGCTTCTTCTACCAAATTACCCCATTTCTTCCAAATAAATAGTTTTAAAGGTTCTGAAACACATATCTTGGGAAAGGGGATGCCATAAAGGAAAACTGTAAGTGTAGATCAATATAATTTAATGCAATATGAAAATGGGCATTTGAACTCTGAAATTCATTTTAGTAGCCTTAATGGAGGGTTTTCCACATAATTATTTTCCTCCTCCCTCTGCCACTTTTTCATATGAGACATTATGGCACGAAAGTCTATATCACAGCCCTAGTATGTATTTCTCTTCCTTTCTGACATAAGCATAAAAGAATCCTCTGAAGAATCAATCTGTAAATTATCTTTGATATTAAACTTTTCCATTTTCCATATGCAGACCTTCAGTTTTATTTCTGACAGGTGACATGGGGCTTATTTGCTTTTTAAATAACAAAGTCTCAGACTCTCTGCCAGTATAGAAGTACACAGTTTTTACTACCTGGCAGATGAGCTCATATCAGCTAGCACTCTACCTGCATAAATTAAAAATTTTCCCCTACCACAAACTTGATAATAAATACCTTGATACTATTTAAAAAATAGTTTTTGTCCTAAACTTTAAGTTAATGAACATTGAACTGCATTTTTTGACAGTTGGATGATGCAGAACAGATGTTGAGCTAAAATTTCATTTGCCAAATGTCATCTCAGAACACATATGTAAAACTGGAGTATTACTAATCCAAACTACATGGTAAAAACAATGGAAAAAATTGTCAACTACATCAGTGCCTGCCAACCATTTTTCTGGGACTTCAGATGGAAATTCTGCCTGAACTGAAGATTACAGAAAATAATGTTCAGTTTTAGGAACTCTAATTGCTTATTAGGATGAGTATGTTCTCTTCTGGGTATCTATTTCTCATCTTGAGCTGATATATAGCAAATGTGAATCAAAAGTCTGCAATTAGTATGCTTTTGTCTTGCAGATCTTCCTCTGCCACTGAGCCTTTCTTTGGACCTCTACTTGGACAAGTAGGCTCAGTGTCTGAAAACGATGCCATTCACCTCCACAATTTATTTCAGTCAAAAAACCCCAACCATCACGCCAACCAAAGCAGTAATAGGTCTGTAAGGAAACTCAAAACTGATTAGTTGACAAAGTCCATCCATTGACCAACATGTTTATTTTTTTTTCTTGCTGGGTAAGGTATAAATGATAACGCTTTAAGGCATTCAACGCAACTTAGCACAGCCATTGAAAGTCTTTCTTGTATTTGCACCATGTTTTCCTAATTAAAGCCAGTACTTCTAATTATACCTCTCATGTACTACCCTAAATAATTTCTGTCCTTTGCTAATATTTTTTCAAGCATCTGGAAAGTCTTCTGTCCCCTCCTTTCCACAGTTGTCATTTATCCACATTTTCGTAATCTATCCATAGACATCAACATGTTAAAAGTCTCCTGATTGCTTCTGTTGCTTTTCTCCAAACTCCTTCCCATTTTTCCTCTTTCCAACAGCTGAAAGATCAGCAACTGCTGTAGGCCACAGAGAAGTTTCACAAGCCAGTGTGCCTAGGCAGAGTATAGCTTCTGGGGACTATGACATAACAATCAGGTGTGCTCCAGACATTGCTTTGTAAGAATTATTTGAATCAACAACTAAGAGCAGCAATACTCAGGAAGAGAGACGTGCACAGTCCACGGATCAAATAACTGAGATCAAGAGTAATGCAGATCTCCTTCACAAGTTATTTTGTGCAAAATCCCAATCTACCTAATAGTCATTAGTAATAATATTTACTGATCCCCTCTAAAGAGTTTATAAAGTTCAACTTATACCTGGAAGACTGCTTACTGTTACTTTACCTACAGAAATCAATACTTAGGAATTTAACAAATGGTATCACAAGGTGAGAAAGAATAAAAAAAGCAGAAAAAAGCAGGCAAATGAATAATTTGCAAGAGGAATTATTTTTTTTATAAGCAGATACCCTATGTATTAACTGTAACAGCTGCAAATGATAGCAGAGTAACTAAACAAAGATAACCTTTTCTTAAAAAGATACTATGCCTAGGACCAGTAGAGATACTGTAAATGTCTTTCCTGTCTATAGGGAATAGTGCCTTCAACATCACCATGCTTCTCCTAAGAACATTTCATACAGATTACAGCAATTTCTCCTCTGGTTTAGTGCAGTCCGAATGCAATTTCCTTTAAGTTTGAACAAGGGACAATTACAAAGCAAAGCTCTTTTTCCCCCACGAGCTTTTATGTTCTGGAATACAAATACATCAAAATATCAAGATTTCAGAAAAAGACTTTCCCTCTGGTTACCAATGTTTGTTCTGGGGCAAGAGGAAGAAGGGGAGGAATTCAATTTATATTTTTTCAAATTTCTGGAGGAAAAGCTAATGGGGGGACAAAAAAAAAAAAAAAGAGGTTGAAGACAGAAGTTTTATCAACAAGTAAAACTGTGCAATGGCAGAGGTAGTTGCAAGCAGTGATATTTCTGATGCCTCATAAAATTTAGTTGCTTTTGTGTTCCTGGTTGGAGAGACAGAGATATAACTACTATAACGTAAACAAGTAAAGAGATCAGGATGTGAATATTTGGTCTTTAAAGCAGAGAAATAAGTATCTTCAAATTGTTGCTTAAACACCTCCAGCATTTTTGTTGGGGGCAAATTTTTGGGCTTTCCTGTAATTAAATTACACATAGCAAAAATAAATAAATAAATCACACCATCTGCCACAGAAAAACCTTGTATAAATTACCATTTGCAACAAGTTTAAACTTAAGTTACAAAAGAGACCTGCTTTCTTTTCTATCAGAAAACTGAACAAAATCACCAAGTGCATTGAGGATTACAGTTAGCATTTCCACTGCTGTTATGGAAGTAAAATCATTTGCCAGAAAACTCTCTCTAATCCATCTGCCTGCCTGGGGTATGTATGGATATAAAGTTTCCTCCTTGCACCTTCCCTAGGTATATGAGGATGGTCATGCCTCACAGCAACATTAAAAGTTGTCCCATATATTTAAAAAGCATGCACAGCAACATTCATTTCTGCAAAGCTGTAACATACACATTCTGTTACCACGTACTGGCATTGGAAGCCAGCACAACACGCAGGGTGAAGCACAAGCCTGATTACATGTTGCTTCCACACTGCTGAGTCTCATTGCCCAACACCAGAATATCCTTTTCGGCACCTTTCATGAATATTAACTGCAGACAAACCAAGAACTCTAATAACTTCTCCCAAAGGAGTAACTTGAAATTCAATCCACAGTAGTTATAGAGTCAAAACAGTCACTTTACTCCTCCCACCTCCATAGAAAATTACTTTTCATAAGCTTTTGAAGGGTGGCAGTATGGAAAGCAGGTTAAACACACACATTCAAGACCACACCTATCATTTAATTTCATGGAAGAGCTCATGAGAGCCTTCCAAGGTAAAGCATTAGGATAAAGCTGTTATGCAAACAATCTTTCATGTACAATCATGGGGGGGGGGGCTTGATATTCAACAGTAGCAACACACAAAGCAAGCCACAATTCCAAACCTTGGCACGAGCACGAAAATAGTAGACAATGAAGGTTTCACCCACCTGGGATCTTTCTGAATGCTATCAATGGAAGGTGACCTAGCCAAGGTCCCTTCAGGTGGGATGGCTGGCCCAGATTTGCTGTATGGTGATTCAACAGAAGGACAATACTGCAGCTGTCGGTAGGGGTCTGCGTAATTGGAGGCTGGGCCGGCCGCATAGCTGGCCCTCTGGAAGGTCGCTGTTGCGTTCTGTGTGCCGTGTTGACTGCCTGTGCGCTGTAAGGGTACGGAGTCGACACCAGGGGAAGATGGGGCTACGACAGGAAAGTAGGGACAAAGTAAAAAATTGAGGACCTGTTCACAGAAATGGTTAACCAGGTCTAGGCAGAGGAAAAAAAAAAAACACAGACATATAAAACAGGGGTTCAAAAAGAATGAGAAAAAAAAAACAAAAACAAAAACAAACAACATTGTCATTTTCAAAACCATTGAAGCAAATAACTGTCAAACGAATTTCTAAATGACATGCCACTTCTGGACTAGAAGACCTTCACACCAGTTAAACAGACTGTAGCAGTGCTTTTCACTCGGGGTTTTAGCTGCACTAACCTGAAATGAAAAAAAGTGCAGAAGCAGCACAGGAATAGTCAAGCAAAGACTCACAACCACTACCAAGTGAGGTTTTTGCAGTCCTTACATGTGTGGAAGTTAGTCAGATCCACTAGCAGAAGGAGGGTCAAACCAGGCTCAAAGTCCAAATTGAGACGGATGGCTCTATGGCAGAAGAAATAGACAGCCATAGCCATCCCAAATTTGTAGTCCTGGCATCCATAAAGCAAGTAAAACCAGACATCTGCTACTGAGAGTTGCTGCATATGCTTCATTAACTCATCTTCCGCATATTTCACCTTAAGTAAGTCTTAGGGGATTGCTAGTGCTAACTCAGTCGCAAGAAGAGCTAAAGCACAAGGTGACCATGTAGATGTCTTAATGCACGCCAGCAATGACTGCGCTCACACACTACAGCTTAAGATTAATGTGTTACCAGTTTTGAGCAGCTTAACAAATAGATTTAAACTGACTTAACGCTTTTGCAACTCAAAAATCTTATTAGTCTCTCTTGTAGCCCATTATCTTTCTGTTACAGCACTGTGTACTGGAGATCCAGTCTGCTTTATGATTCTTATTAAACATGCAATATTTTTGAACCAACGTCCAGTTAATGGCAATTGGATTATCACTGTGAGGGCCAGAGGACCAATATCCACGTGATCTTTGGCCTGGAAAAAAAGTACAAATTAAATGCTGGCTCTGCTCAGAAGAAAATGCAAACTCTTTGAAGTAGCACGTGAACTCATGGTGGCTCCCATTTCCCCCTGTCCCCAGACAACAAAAATACTTTCACCAATAAGAGTGGGTCCAGGTCCAGGACTATTTTTAGCTGGGTCAAATTCATACGCTAGTCTGCAGACAAAACCACATATTCAAGAGACAGGTTTTCATAATAGATTTCCCAGTCATTTCTTAGAAACATGCACATTTACATTCTAAGAAAATAAATATTAAATATATTATAGTTCCATGAAAGGGACTTAAAGCATTTTCTCTCAAAGTGTCAACAAATGAAATGCAGTGAGCTTTAAATACAATTACAGTAGTTTCATCTGACCTAGTACTTGTCAAAGTTACAACACCTGAAAAACTTTAAATCTGTATCAAATCTTCGCCTTACTTTTAATTTTTCCTATGGTTGTGAAGTATATAATTTTACAATAGCAAGTATTATCTTACAACTTTGCTACATAGATAAGTGGGATCACCCATTTATCTATTGCCCCATCATTGGCAGTGTTCAAGGTCAGGCTGGAGGAGGCTTTGAGCAAAGTGAAAATCCAGCGAAAGATGTCCCTGCCCATGGCATGGGGTTTGGATTAGATAGTCTTTAAAGGTCCTTCCATCTCAAACCAGTTTATGATTCTATGATTACATTAATTTACATACAGAGCAACATTTTTTTCTTTAATTGCTAGTATAGACTTCCTTAAGAAATGAATAAAAAGACACATACAGACTTTTTAATAAAACCACATCAGCTCAAATGCAATAACAGTTTTAGTATACAGAAACATCCATGCACAAATCATGCTAAATTCAGTGTTAGGAATACGTAAGGAAAACATCACATTTTAACAGAAAATATACACCATTCAAAATCAAAATTTACTGCCTTGTAAGAACAAGAGTAAAAAAACAAGTTTAAGAAAATACTGGAAATATTTTCAAGTGAAAAAGCAAAATGTAATTGTATACTGACATAGCATACTCTTAAGTACTGTCACTCCGCAGAATATGTAGGACACATGATATGGGGAATTGAAAAAAATCCTACAGCACTAATGCTGCTGAAAACAAGAACTCCATTGTACTGTAGATTGCTTTGCAAAATATTCCACTGTATTTCCCTTCCTCTCCTTTGCAAAACAGTTCAATGGAAATCATGTTTGTTTTTAAATTCTTCAAAAACTTTTCTATTTTCTCCTTTGTCTTGTTATCAAAATAGGCATTTATATGAACTGAAACTACCTGTCACTCTAACACCTACATGCTTTTGGAATCACTCTGATGCATTTCTTAAGTTACGTGGCCAGTAGACCTGTTACATTCTTTTGAATTTTATCACAATGAACACAGAAGTGCCATAGTCAGAATATGAGAATGAGACAAATCTAAGATGTAGTTAAACATTCACAAGTAAGCTTGTTTGGCCATTGTTACCCAGACAAATTAAAAGAACAAAAAAACCCCCAAACAACTAACTTCAGAATAACTTCTACATCTAACTTGACTACAGGCACCTTCATTGACTGTAAAAGGGTTAAGCTTCAGCAGAAATTTTTACACAAATAATTTCATGTAAAACTGAAGCAAAGTCATCTCCTGCCAATTCGTTGCTCTTGCTTAAACAAATCTTTTTGGCAGCTAGACTTACTGACTGAAGTGTGGCTTTTTAGACTATGGCAAACTTTCTGTCTATTGACATCTCCCTTCTAGTTAGCTGTCAAAACAGTAAACCCGTAGTGATTATGTCTATTAAAATAAATACATTCAGAAGTCAATTTGCCTCACCTAGCAACAGTAAATCTTCAGTGAGCACAGGGGCACCCAGAAGGCACACACTTGGAGTGGAACAGAAAGCATTCATGTACCAGGTACACTTGCAGATGATCATGCAACCTTTTTACATGTTTTTAAACTGAATACACTTACCTCTCTCTTTCGCATTTGACTCTCCTCTCAAATCCACGTCAACTACACCTTGACTAGAATCAGCTCAGCATGGGTAAGATGTAACACTACTTTGACAAGGATCAGGGGTTTGCCTCAGCAAGGGAAGAGAAGGGTGGGAAGGAGTTGTAACAGAAGTGCTGTTTCTGGAGAAACGGGCTGCTTTCCCTTTTCCCAGCACAAGCTACTAGCCCAGCTTTCCTGGGATCCAGACTGACTGAAGCTGAATTATGGCCAAGTCACATTGTTGCTCTGGGTCTACGGAGGACTCTGTTCTACCTCTGCATAAAGGCAAAATCAAAAGTCATAACCAGACTGTGAAGAAGCCGGTGTAGTTTTGTGGACATCTTGATACCTTGTTGATTTAACAAGCTTGGAGGTAAAGCCGTCTGCAAAACTAGACCTGCTTCTGGTATTCAAAAGTCCCCAAACTGACAAGGAGATCAAGACTAAAATCAAAGAAACAAAAGGCCTCAAAATATTACTTATCCTGTATCTCACTTTACCTAAGTGACCACTCATGAAAGCATGCAGGCTGGGTGAAGAATGGATTGTGAGCAGCGCTACAGAGAAGGACTTGCGGGTGCTGGTGGATGAAAACCTCAACAGGAGCCAGCAATGTGTGCTTGCAGCCCAGAAAGCCAACAACACCCTGGGCTGCATCAAAAGAAGCATGGCCAGCAGGTCGAGGGAGGTGATTCTCCCCCTCTACTCTGCTCTCAAGAGACCCCACCTGGAGTACTGTGTCCAGCTCTGGAGCCACCAACATAAGGACACGGACCAGTTGGAGAGGGTACAGAGGAGGGCCATGAAGATGATCAGAGGGCTGGAGCACCTCTCCTATGACGACAGGCTGAGAGAGTTGGGGCTGTTCAGCCTGGAGAAGAGGAGGCTCCGGGGAGACCTTATAGAGGTCTTCCAGTACCTCAAGGGGGCCTACAGGAAAGATGGGGAGACTCTTCAGTAGGGCCTGTTGTGATAGGATGAGGGCTAATGGTTTTAAAATAGAAGGAGGTACATTCAGAGTAGATATAAGGAAAAAAATCTTTTTTTTGAATGAGGGTGGTGAAGGACTGGAATAGGTTGCCCAGAGAGGTGGTGGATGCCCCATCCCTGGAAACATTCAAGGCTGAGTTGGTCGGGGCTCTGAGCAACCTGATTGAGTTAGAGATGTCCCTGCTCCTTGCAGGGGCATTGAACTAGATGACTTTTGAAGGTCCCTTCCAACCCAAACTATTCTATGATTCTGTGATTGTTTTCAACATCAACCACTGTCCCCATTTTTTAAAAACTTAAATAGAAATTCAGTGGTTGTTGTCAGATAAATGTCTCTCAAGTTCTGCTCTGCTCCTTTTGCACTGGTTAGCTTACCTGTGGCTCCTTCCCAGGACCACTTCGCATGGTGGCCTTGCAGAGGCACAGGGAGAGCGCAACAGGCATCCAGCTGCCCCTTCCAAGTGCCCCACTCCACACACACAAGAGGGGCTTGTACGAACCACAACCTGCAATGCTGAGGCTGGCTCATTGACAGCAGGGTCACAGCACCAGCGCTCGCGGCAGTGAGTAGGTACTGAGTATAGCAAATAACATGCTCACTAGTAGGCCAGTAGATCTCTATACATTCATGAAATTTTAAATTTCAATGTAAGAGCTATGCTCCAAGAGGAGAATTTTAATTCTGGGTTGAGAAAAATGTTTCAATGAGAATTTCCAAAGTGAGCATTTCACACGGCAGATGAAGAACTACAGTCTCAGTGAAGAGATTTCAGTTTGTCACCTGAAGATTTAAGACCTTGTTTCAATTTGACATTTCATTAATACCTTAAAAATACCACATCATCTCAACCCTTCTCTATTCCAGCACTGAAATCTCATTCCCAGAAAACAGACCATCTAGGGTACCACATAGACACCTAATACGTTCTTACAAATCTTTGCTAAAGAGAAAGAAAAGCCCCTGCTAACTATAATGAAAACCCTTCAAAAATCTGATGTATGCCCTGATTATGGTTCTCTTGATCACAGGAATAGCATATAGAAAAGCCAGCCTTTACAATTTTCTACAGCTTTTGCATAGTATGAAGAAAGATACAGCAAATTTTATATTAATGTTGAAAATTTAAGTGTATCACTAAGTATACTGGGGCTCTTAATGAGATAGTCAACTTAGAAGTTCACGTTCAGATTTTGCAACTTCTTTTCAAATCTGTGACATCTCTAGAAACAACTAACAAAACCCAAAAAACAAGAACACGTTGATTTAGACAAGGATACTATTGCACTATATCTAAGTATCTTAGGGACACTAAATTCACATAAGATCTGCCAAAAAGTTCAGACTTTCTAGAAGTCAGAGGGCATTTTGCCCAGTTAACATATGTAGGAACAGACATTCAGAAAGGATAAATTAATTCATGAGACTTATCTTGTTACATCTTCTTGCTGAAAATTACTTGGCTGATGCTCCTACTTGATTTGTGGATATTGCCCTGTAAAATTTTCCTCTTAGTATTCTATATTAGACATTCGGTTCTTGTGTTCACCTTCTCCTTGTGCCTTTCACATAGATTTCACAATTCTTTACACTTTTTTTTTCCTTTCTTTTTTTTTTTCTTCACTGATTTGCACCTACAGCTGATTCTTATTCTCACGTGAATGTTGAAAATTGGATCCCAGTAAGATGTCCTTTCAGTGCATGGTATGCCCACCATCCCTCCATGAGTTCATAAATGATACAAATGCAGTGTATTCTGTTGGTAGCAAATATATAGGAAGATTTATAAAACAGATACTTTCCCCATCTAGTACACCGTAAAAATACCACAGTGCATTCTCTGTCAGTTAGGAAACAGCATTTGTCAAGTTTGGGGGATACAAATACTTTTTATCTCTAAAAGTTAAGTGAGTGTTTTAGAGCACGCACCAGCTTTTTTTTTTTTGCAATAGAAGTTTACAAAAGAGATTATAATCAAGCTAGGAGCAAATCAGTAATCCAAAGTAACAAGCACAAGCAGTCAAATTTAACATTGTTCAAGATGTATGATAATATCTATGTAACAAAAATAAATGTGCTTAGCAGTTACTTTTAGTAGCACTTTTCCACACTGGAAGTGGAAGATTTTGGAGGAATATATGGTTGATGGAACCTGAAAACATTTACCAAAAGAGGAAAAAAAATACCGTAATTGATACTACCAGCTACCTCTAAGCTAGTTAAGATTTTATGAAGGCACTCTAATATCCTCTGTTCAAAAGACATATGCACAAGGAAATTCATACTATAAACATGCAAACTGAGAGCAGAACAAAAAAAAAAAACAAAACACCCCACTAAAGGATTTCAAGATACAAGCCTCCAATTTAGATTTAAAACACTCAGGCCCTTATGCAAATACCAACACCACACAAGTCTTCTGTAGCTTGGCAACGTTGCTACATAGCTTCTCGTAGTTGAAAAAGGAAAAACACAGTCAAAACTACTGCAACTTCCTAGTCCTCTTGTTTTCCATTCTCTCCTCCCTCACTTCTCTATACTCTTTTGTTTTGTCCTATTTAGTTGCTGATCTTCCAATCAAAACTCCAGTCTCCAAATTCTCAACCAGAGAGTAACAAAAAGAACCTGTAAGCAAATCCTCCCTGGTACCCTCACAGAACAGGCTCTTCTCCATTCAGCCAACCTTTGCTCTCAACGTATCTGCCTTTCAGGGCTTCCAGGACTGCACCAAACTCCACAGAGTCAATTGGAAAAGATTCTTTCCCTTCATTACCTCCATGTCCTCTCCCTCCCTCAGGGATTTCTAGTTATGTTTCAAAGACGCAGTCTTGTATCCACTAATTCCTTCTG
This sequence comes from Chlamydotis macqueenii, assembly GCF_036417535.1. Classification (NCBI taxonomy): domain Eukaryota; kingdom Metazoa; phylum Chordata; class Aves; order Otidiformes; family Otididae; genus Chlamydotis; species Chlamydotis macqueenii. The sequence goes on along the minus strand of NC_141557.1, from coordinate 86,166,688 downwards.
CTGGCTCCAGCTTTCTCCAGATGCTCGTATTTTGTGTACTTCATGGGAAATACAACCTCCTTCCCTCCAGTCAGCTGCATCATGCTCAGCTCAGCACCTTCAATATCCAGGCACAGCAAACAGCCAGTCTGCCTGCTGTACCAGGTATGTCTTTTTAAGGGAACATAACATGCCACTCAGGGGAAATGCAAGCAACAAAAGAAATAGACACTGAAGAGCATGGTACTTAACAAAAACAGTCTCTTTTCCACCCACAAATATGTTAGTCACAATTTCCTTAGGTACTGCTTTTACCTGGCTGTCACACCTACTCGTAATTAGTGTGTCTACACGTTGTTGCAAGCATGTATCTGGTAATATTTTTATCATCAGACTTTTTCATGACATGGTAAGGGGGGAGGAAGCCTTTTTATCAAGGCAACACCCATGTCTCTTCCAGATGGCACCACAGGAGATTTACATCGTTCCTCCTTCCCCATCCCATCTTCAAAATCAAAGGTAGCTGTTTAGCTGCTATGCTATTACTTCTGTGGGAAATACTCAGTGCATCTCTGAATTAGTTAACAGGTTCATTCCCACTGCTGGCAGCTGTAGAGTATTAAGCCTAATGAAAATCATAAATATACTTAGAGTGACTGTACACCCCCGTAATGAATTATTACCCATTTGCTATTTATTTAAAAAATCTTAAAATCATCTCCTGACTATCGCTGTATTTACATGCCACCGTTTTGTGGGAGAACAACTCCTTGCTTCACAGAAACCAAGTAAACATCACATGTGCTCTGCATATTGTCACATTCAATAAATCCTCTTCCAATGCAAAACCTGACAATCTTTGAAGACTGAAGAACTGAAGTTGCTACTGCACTGATGCATCCTTTCATTCTGATTTTTTAAGACCATTCTTTAGATCTGACACTAATTGTTACAATAAGGCTAAATGTTCCTTTGCTTAGAAACATATGTTTTTCCACCATGCGGAAAGAATTAATGACAGAAAATACTGCTTCCATGGTTTCTGAGTTATTCCTCTGTTTACAGAACTGATGGTATCTAGTCACTTTGAAGGCTCCTTTTGTCTATGCTGTTCGACTTCAGTTTGTGCATTCTCACATTGTCTGTGTCTCAGTTTCCTTTTCATGTTTATTTTTTGTTTAAAATACATACTTCTTTTTCCTTTTATTGAACAGTTCCACTGGGGAAGACATATAACCGCCATTGCCTAACCCTCAGCATATGGAGTAACTTTCTTAATCACCAATTTAGACTTGGCATTTCTTTACTAGTAATTATTTTATTTATGGGTTCAAGTACCTAACTAGCTGGTATCAATCTGAAATCACCTAGCTCCATTAGGGTTAGCAATGGAAGCAAATACATAGCTTATGAATAAAGTAATCTATAAGGATTTTTGTACCTCTAGAGCAAATTTCAATGAAGAAATAGGTAGATAAGTAATCCAGTGAGCAACAATGATGACAGAGTTGGTATCTTACAAATCCTTAGTTCAGTTCAATAGATACACTGCCTGAGATGAACGAGTTGCGATCAAAGTTTATTTGAAGCTGTGCTTGATGTGATTCCAGTGAGACCTAAAGTCAAAACCTGAACACAGCCTATTCCACAGCCAGGTCTGTTACAGGGCTTCACTGTTGTGCCCAACCTCACATCCCCACACCCACAGCGTGCGTGGCCAGCAGGTCAAGGGAGGTGATTCTCCCCCTCTACTCTGCCCTGGTGAGACCCCACCTGGAGTACTGTGTCCAGTTCTGGAGCCCCAAACATAAGAAGGACATGGACCAGTTGGAGAAGGTCCAGAGGAGGGCCATGAAGATGATAAAAGGGCTGGAGCACCTCTCTTATGAGGACAGGCTGAGAGAGTTGGGGCTGTTCAGCCTGGAGAAGAGGAGGCTCCGGGGAGACCTGATAGCGGTCTTCCAGTACCTCAAGGGGGCCTACAAGAAAGATGGGGATAGGCTGTTTAGTAGGGCCTGTTGCGATAGAACGACAGGTAATGGTTTTAAAATAGAGGGGGGTAGATTTAGATTAGAAATTAGGAAAAAATTTTTACAATGAGGGTTGTAGAACACTGGAACAGGTTGCCCAGAAAGGTGGTGGATGCCCCATCTCTGGAAACGTTCAAGGCCAGGCTGGATGAGGCTCTGAGCAACCTGACCTAGTCAGGGATGTCCCTGCTCCTTGCAGGGGGGTTGGACTAGATGACCTTTGAAGGTCCCTTCCAACCCTAACCATTCTATGATTCTATGATATCCTACATCTTTCCCTCCAGTCATTCTGAAATCCACGGAGTCTGAGGTGACACCAAGGTTTTATGCAGATATTAGGATTCCCAAAGCAACTACATATTTTCATTTATTTCAGATTCCCAGCTCCCTGACTCAAGGCAGGAGTGACTTCCTTCCTTCTTTACAACCAAACAGGGCAGAAGCCGTGTTTTTCAAGTTTTCACAGTATTAAAAAAAATATAATACTCCATACCATCTCCAGGAACTGACTGCATTTCAAATCTGTCAGATTTTAATCTCCACTAATACATGCAACTTCCATTGTCAGGCGCAGCTTCTAGCATGTTTTAGTGATGCTGCTCTGCACAAAAAAAAAAAAATATGATGCATCCATGTAATGTGCTAATCAGATGCCAACTTTGGCTGCTAAAGGTGCTTTGCCAAGATCTTTTCTCAGATTGTCTCTTCTCTCTCTCTGAGTTACATCCCTCAATTTTGGGAGAACACGCAGTTTAAGTAATTTGTTACATGAGCATTTAAACAAAGAAAGTAAGAACCCAAGGCCCTTAAAAGCAACTGCCCCATCAGAATTCAAGATACTAAAATTCACTGTGCCAGTTTCCTCACTGGAGATAAAATTCAGCCCTCAGTAATGGCACTATACAAGACATATATATCACTTTTTTCCTCTTTGTAGTATTACATGGTTTCACATTGTGTGCATGGGACATAATGACCAGAACTACTATAAAACCTGATCATAGCAAACCCACACAGACCATACTACTGCAGGTAGATTAACCTACTGCAATTAAATTTATGTTTTCACTCCAAATTCACCTTCCCTTGAAATCCCTTCAGTAAAGGTTTCCTGCCCAACTGGTCAACAAAAAACAGAACACATGGACAAAAGTCACAAATTATTATTAAAAAATGTATAAATATTGCAAAACAATAACAGATTAACAGCCTGCACTGCATCATGCTACAGCCACCAAGCACATGGATGTCTTCTCCTTCAGATTTTGACTTCTCCCTATTTAGTACACTATAATTGTAAGTAATAAAATGGCTAATAACCAGTATTTTTTAAACACTTTACTGAGCTTCAGCTATTTTAATTAATAGTTTCAATGCTGGAGGGGAGAGTTATTTTACTATTAAGTTAACCACATTTATATTCCAGTGCCAGACTATGTGATATGTACACCTTAAACATTAACTTAACTTCTGCAAATTATAGTTTGAAAGTTACTGGACTCATTATAATAAAACCGAACATCTTTGAATATTTGCTGTACTCGTAAAAACTCCAACTCTACATGTAAACTGCTGAATTTATGATAGAAGAAGAAACTACCTCTAAAAGTAGACAGTCTTATATAGAACAAAAGATTACAGCTTGAGTTAAAAAAATAATAGGCTGGTGATTTTTAGAAGAGTGCCTTTAAATATAATGCTGCAGAAAGAATGACTCTCTAACAATAGCATTAGTAGTCTTGAAGATATTACTAGATAGTTACCTCTGGCACAGTATTCTGGTTTTGTTCAGCAAAGATTCATAATGAGATTTATGAAAGGTGTTCGAATTGCTTCTTATTTCATGAATGACAACCTTGTATTTCTACACAACACTGAAGTTAATAAAAGAGAACTGACATAGTCCTGCATCACTAAAGTCTAACGTGACCAGGCTTTAACCTGACACTACCCCTGTACCATAATTAGATGATAAATACACAGACAGTTACCGGCACAGAGCGGATACTGTGTTTTCTCAGTAGATGAGATTTACAGGGTATGTACTTCCCTGACCAAGATTTTATAATCACACTTCTCCCTCAATAGGTGGCAAAAGTCAAAGAGACATCTGAGAAGCGCTCAGATATGCTCTAAGTCATCCTTCTATTGAAAAAGGAGAGGAGAATAATTAGAAAATACATAGACAAACCACAAGCCTCTGGAGGTGACCTGTTCACGGGACAGAGGAAGGAGGCTGCGGATACTGACCATTTTAAAAGGTTTCTGTTCTGAGCAGCGGTGAAATCTGGGCTGTTTTCAGATGGGTACAATTCCTCTATGGAACCTAACCATGGGCTCAATACTTTGAAGCCTGCAATATCTTATCTGGAAAAATGCTTCTCCGCTATAAAGGCAATATCACTTACAGATTACCGACTCTCAGGTTCTGCAGGTGGAAACCCTGCAAAACTCAGAGGTTCTGCAGGGTTTTCACCTCCTGCCACTTCCCTCCCTCTCTCATTGCTCTTGTCCACAGCTTTACAGCGACGACTGGACACCACTGAACTTGAAAACAATGATGTCTTTTATTATACTCCTGTCCATGTTTTAATAGGATGGAAATAAACTAAGATTAAAAAAAAAAAAAAAATCTCAGATAAGATGCCACTGTACCTGGAAAAAGAATCACCTAAAAACACATATGCAAGAATAAAACACAGATGAGGCTACACCAGTCACCACAGATCTGTCGAATAAAATGGGATTATGACTTTGCATTGCTTTGAGGTGATTTGTTATTCACTATGCAGATCACTAAGGTATTTTGTGCTCAATTTGCTTTGTACTAAAGATTTGTTGCCTGCTTGGTTCCTGTAATTCTCTCTCCCAAAGCAATGTTATCAAGTGGGTGTCAGTTAGGAATACAGGTCTATTATCACAACATTACCAAACTAACAGAGATGCAGTGGTAGGAATAATTTTTCTTTTTAATTTCCCTGAAAACATCATGTCCTATAGCCAGAACTCCATGCTGTGTGATTTACCAGCATGATCCTCAATTAATCTGCAGCTGTGGCATCACAGTACGCCCCTTGCACAGCACATCAGCTTAGGGCAAAACAAAAACCAAAACAAACCAACCTGTCCCACAACAAGAAAAAAAAACCACAACCTAAGTAGAAAGAAGTGATGTTTAGTATTTATAACCTAACTACTGCACTTTAGGATTGAACAAAAAAAAACTAAATAAAGATTTGAGAAGCAGTACAACAGACAAAGGGTTTAATCCAAAGAGAGCAAGTCAAAGCTGATTTTTCTGTTGCTCCTCCTTTTTGCCCTAAGTGACAACTTTAAAGTCAAACACAGAAAAATATGTTTGAAAACAAGGTTCCCTTTTTACTTTCAAATGAAGTATTTGTAATACACAAACTAGCATGCGACAAATAGCTTCTCATTAATAGCTAGATCCTGCTCTGAGACAAGAGAGCATTGGAGAATGGATTGACAGCAGCCCTGAGGAGAAGGACTTGGGAGTGCTGGTGGATGAGAAGCTCAACATGAGCGGGCAATGCGCCCTTGCGGCCCAGAAGGCCAACCGCATCCTGGGCTGCATCAAGAGAAGCGTGGCCAGCAGGTCAAGGGAGGTGATTCTCCCCCTCTACTCTGCCCTGGTGAGACCCCACCTGGAGTACTGCGTCCAGTTCTGGAGCCCCAAACATAAGAAGGACATGGACCAGTTAGAGAGGGTCCAGAGGAGGGCCACAAAGATGACAAGAGGGCTGGTGCACCTTTCCTATGAGGACAGGCTGAGAGAGTTGGGGCTGTTCAGCCTGAAGAAGAGAAGGCTCCAGGGAGACCTGATAGCGGTCTTCCAGTACCTCAAGGGGGCCTACAAGAAAGATGGGGAGAGGCTGTTCAGTAGGGCCTGTTGCGATAGGACTAGGGGTAATGGTTTAAAATAGAGGGGGGTAGATTTAGATTAGGTATTAGGAAAAAAATTTTTACAATGAGGGTTGTAGAACACTGGAACAGGTTGCCCAGAAAGGTGGTGGAGGCCCCATCTCTGGAAACGTTCAAGGCCAGGCTGGGTGAGGCTCTGAGCAACCTGATCTAGTTGGGGATGTCCCTGCTCCTTGCAGGGGGGTTGGACTAGATGACCTCTGAAGGTCCCTTCCAACTCCAACCATTCTATGATTCTTTGATTCTAAAAGAAAAACTATACCAATGTACTCACTGATGATCACTGTAACAACTTTAAAACATCTAATTGTATATATATAGGAAAAACAATTTTTATCCTCTACCATCCTTAAAATTCCTTTTATTTATTAATCTGAAGTCTACAGAATCACAAGTGATACATCTGGTTAAATAAAATCCAGTTCCATGCTGAGAAGCAATACCAATACAACCTGAGAAAGGATGAGATAGCTGTGGGGCAACTGGGATATAAACTGCCTTGTGGAACCTGCCACTGGTGATATGCAAGGCTCAAAGTCAGTCTGATATCCAGTGCTGAAGTTATGTTTGCATGTCTTGCAGGTACAGAAAGCTGTGAATCAATCTATGGGATACATCAGGACATTAGAGTCCCACAATGTCATATTCACATAGTCTCATTTCTACACAAGAATGATGTGCTAATTTTCTAAATTCTTTTCAGCATGTTCAAGTCATAGACAACTTCAGTGACTTGAAATGGCTGAAGAGAACAACTTACCAAGGGATTGCTTCCTATAAGTTATGGTAATGACTATCAAAAAGATATCTCTCAAAGAAAAAAAAATCATATTTGTTTCAGATATCATCTGAATACTGAATATCAAGTGCAAGGTCCTGCACCTGGGCCAGGGCAACCCCTGTATCAATACAGGCTAGGGGATGAAGGGATTCAGAGCAGTGCTGCAGAGAAGGACTTGAGAGTGATGGTAGATGAGAAGCTCAACATGAGCCAGCAGGGCGTGCCAACTGCATCCCGGGCTGCATCAAAAGAACCGCAGCCAGCAGGTCGAGGGAGGTGATTCTCCCCCTCTACTCTGCCCTGGTGAGACCCCACCTGGAGTACTGTGTCCAGTTCTGCAGCCCCCAACATAAGAAGGACATGGACCAGTTGGAGAAGGTCCAGAAGAGGGCCACAAAGATGATCAGAGGGCTGGAGCACCTCTCCTGTAAGGAGAGGCTAAGAGAGTTGGTGCTGTTCAGCCTGGAGAAGAGGAGGCTCCAGGGAGACCTTATAGCAGTCTTCCAGTACCTCAAGGGGGCCTACAGGAAAGATGGGGATGAACTTTTTATCTGGGTCTGTTGTGGTAGGACAAGGGGTAATGATTTTAAACCAAAAGAGGGTAGATTTAGATTAGACATAAGGAAGAAATTTTTTACAGTGAGGGTGGTGGAACATTGGAACAGGTTGCCTGGAGAGGTGGTGGATGCCCATCCCTGGAAACGTTCAATGCCAGGTTGGATGAGGCTCTGAGTAACCTGACCTAGCCAAAGATGATCCTGCTCCTTGCAGGGGGGTTGGACTAGATGATCTTTGGAGGTCCCTTCCAACCCTAACAATTCTACCAAAATGTTATAAACTACTTCACAACCACTAAAAAAGAAAATCCTTAAAAAGTTTAAAAGTTCAAGCTTAAAAACCTTTAACACCAAAGAGCTGGGACTGTCCTGCTTCACTTGTTCAATGAAAACAAGGAGAGGAGGAGGAGGTCAGAGCCATTTGGGCACCAACAAGCAAGAAAACTAGCAACATCCCCTTCCTGTAAAAAACCAAACTCAAACAAACCAACAGTGCGATCAATTTTGTACAGGCTGTTCCTGTCTAGGGTGGCAGAAAAAAGGGGAGTTTTACTTCTGCCTCTCCTTTAAGTCCTGAACAGAGACCTGATCCTCACCACAGGCACCTAATAAGATAAACAAGGAGGCAAAAGAGAGAAACTGTCCAGCCACGTTGTGAGAAAGTCACTAGCTCAGCAACGAGAGAATTACAATTTTCCCTCAGACACTGCTTAACCTCCAGGACAGCAGAAGCCTGGGCCAGGTGCAGCAGAGGCAAAGCAGTAAACACCAGCATGGCTCCCATCCCTCCAGGAGCATGTCTAACCTGTGAAGGAAGACTGGCCTCCGTGAGGAAGTGCTGCCCCTACCCCACTAAAGCAAGACACACTTTTACAGAAGACAGACAACGCTGCAAGTAACTAGGAGGAGTGCTTGACATAAGGTATCCCTTGGTGCAAACTCCTCTCCTTCAGCAAACGAAGAACCAGACAGGAGTGGGAAGGAGGGTGGAGAAGAGGAGGAGAGCATCTGTCCAGAAACACAATGGTAATTCTCACCTTCCTTCTGTTTTTCCTGAGGACAATGAAATACAGAGTTTGTCCCTGTTGCTGGCAAGCGCTTGGACAGAAGCCATGGCCAGGAGCAATAGCTAACTCTTCCCTCTGAAAAGGGGCCCCCTTGACTCTCCACGGCTCCCCTGACAGCACTCTCCCTCCACAAAGAAACCTAACTCGCAAAGAGCCATGTTTCTGGTTTGCACCTGCTGTCACAATTTTGACAGGCCTCTGCCCTTTGCTCAGCACTCTCCACCACGGCACCCAGGAGGTGGTGGAGCCTGTGGCAGCACAGCTTTCGGTAGGAGACAGCTTCAGAGGCAGTGGTGCACTCAAGCATCAGTGGGAGGAACTGTGGGGAGGCCTAGCCTGAGGAGAAGAGGCCATCAGAGAAGTTGGAGGGAAGCCTGGCAATCGCCTGTACAAGTAGGGACACCAGGCAGCTTTGGAGGTAGCTCCAGAAGTGCTGCAGGAGTGCCCCTGCCCCACAAAGGCTCCTCAACGGATAACTCAATGCAAGATCACGTGTGCTAAACCCTTTACGTCCCGCACTGAGCCACTCCTCAGAAGCATTGCAAACCATGACTTCTTATCCTTTCACTATTCAACCTCCTTTCAATACATCTTTCATTTCAGGGTCCCCTTTTTTAATTTCAACAATATCAATCACAGACCCTACTCTTCCCTTTCTAACCCTTTCCCTCTCTCTCTGTGAAGCACAGAAGAGTCCTCACAACGCCCTGCATGTCCCATCTTCATCAGGAAGGCACTTCAGCTCTGCACACCCAGCACTCAACACTAACACCAACTGGCTGTGTAACCATACAAAGCTGCTGGACTTCCCACAATTGAGCTGCGTCACAAGTCCTTCTCACAGTGACCTTCAGGGGGCTGGAGGCAGAGAGTGCCCTCAGGCTGTGCATCCCGAGGCAATACTTCAGCTTTCTTCAAGGCCATCAAGGTTCCCTCGGTGCCAATGAGATGCACACATCCTTCGCTGAGCTGATGACAGGTTCACTCCTCTGGTGTAACTGCTGGTTCATCCTTGCCACTTCTGTGAGGCTGGGGACAAAGATACTTGCCCCCAGCCCCTGAAACCCATGAGTCCTCTTAAAGCGTGAGCACTCTGCAGGTTTTGCAGTCTAAATGTCCTCTGTCCTCAGCCCATCAGCATCACCGGTGCTTTTAAGCAGCAGACCACTGGGGACAGCACTCTTTCAAGGCTTTTAATAACTTTATCTGGAAATCACATCCTTTTTACAGATGAGGGCTCATCTTTCTCACTGAGGGACCACAATGAAAGCAAGTGTCATTACGAACTTCCAGATAGAATGCTGCCAGCATTCAGAAGGTGATGGCAACCAGTCCCACAGACCCCACCGCTGCCAAAGCCATGCTCCCCTGCTGCAGGTCGGCACCAACAGCCCAGAACCTGAGCAGCAAAGCTGCTTCCTCCTCAAAGCAGATACAGAAATCCCAGGCTTGCAAAACAGAGAGATTTTGCCCACTTGGACTTGCTTCATGTTTAATGTGAATTAAATACCAATAACTAATGACTAAATCCCGAGTCCAAACTTCTAATTCTGCAAATAAGTGAATGATCACCAATTCTGTGTCCCTCTCTGGCTGAAAGGCAATCCTTCCCCCCTCTTAAGTAACAGCCCTCTTGAAATCCAGTGGTGTTCATGTAACCATCCCATCAAATAAGTTTATCTCTGCTATTAACAACTTGGAATTTAAAGTAATAATGCAAGGCCTTTAGGATTATAAGGAACTAAGTAACACACCTGCCTGGACATAAATTATTAGTATTATTTACTTGGGTTACAAATACAAGCTTTAAGTTGTTATCCAGTAAGCAAATTAATTTGTAATTTATATTATGACTGAGCACTCCCTCCAAGCACATCTTGTGTGGATTCCCATTTCCAAAGTAGAATTTCACATCTATTGCTACTTTTAGTGCAAAAGTTTGGGCTGATACTTTTTATATGAGAGAAGGCGTTACCATCTGAAGACCAAAAGGGATTCTTAAGTAAAAGCTATTGACCAGAAAAGCTTCTGCCAGTTACTGCTGTCAGGTTTGAAAGATTTCTAGCTTAGACAGCATGACAGTAACACACCCGCTCATAATTAAAAGCACAAAGTGATGAAGAATTCATCCTGCCCCTATCTAAAGTTACGCTAGTAAGGTAGACGTGCAGAAAGTTCCTACTGTTTTGTACCTTCTGCAATATGTAGCCCCTAGTGCAGAACTATTGTCATGCATTTCATTCATGAGTGGAATGCAAGGAAAATAGAAAAGCTTAAAAAAAACCCAACCTAGAAATCAGTGAGTAAATAGAATAAACACAATTTAGTTTACCCTGTAGAGAAAATTTATCTTACTGAATTCTGCTCACTAAACCTTGATTCACCTAGAGGATAAAAAAACTCTGAGTGGGCTTTATCCTTATTTGTGTAAACACTTCTGAATGTATTAAGTATTTAAGAGCTCACAGAAGAGAAAGAGGTGATGTTTATGTTTAAAAAAAAAAAAACAAAACCACCATGTTTCCATTCTGTGAGTCACTTAATCTTCCACATTGAGTGAAATTTTCAAATTCAGGAAGAATGTTCTCTTTGAAAAAAAAACCAAAAAACCCACAAGCATAAAAGTAAATGGCTTGCAAGTATAACTAGCATAATTTTTGTTTCTAATGTGCAATGTTAGCTGCAGAAAAAAAAAAAAAATCCAGGCTTTGGACAGAGTCCTTAGACCAAGTTTGCCTTCCTTTTTTTTTCGGTCACATGTGGAAAAGCATGCACCATCTTCATTATTAAAGGTACTGTTGTAACAGACAAAACAATGTGAACTATGGTCTATAAAGGAGCACACTGAGGTCTTAAAGCTCCTCTATCCTCTCCCACCCTGGTGCCATTCATGCACACAGAAGACACAAGCCATGAACCCTTGGCACATATCTTCAAGGAGTACAAAGCAATCTACATCTCTCATATCTTATACCAAACAGTCAAGACAAATAGCTATTCAGTCCTACAACAACAAACACTTAAGAAAACCCAATGAAGAAATAAAAAGTTATATGTGCCAAACTTCAGTTGAACTCCTTCCCCTTCTTTCTGCTAATTTGAGAAAAATTGTATGGTTTCCATCAGAAGGGCATTTGTAGTAGCGGCAGGAGGAGTTTGAGAGCTGATCCGATCCAACCCAAAATTCCCTCTGCATACTGAGAGCTCTTCAGCCTGGTTGTGTGAAAGACTGACAGCATCCACAGCTAACACCTATCGACAGAGCAACAAAATAATTGGCCTGGCATGCATCCACTTGCTTTAATTTCCCCTGACTCTGATGACAGAGGTGGAGAGGGAAAGGGAGGGAGGATCAACCCAACACAAAGCTGGACTGATGGGGTTGCTCTTCAGAATGAGCCTGAAGCAATGTTCAAATCCATATCCCAAACAGCAAAACAAAATTCACCTTCACGGGGCCATTTCTGCTACCCAGCGTATTCCCTTCCAAAAACCTATCTTCAGGTTTTACCCACTAACATCCTGTATCCCAATTTCATTCACTGTAATTGTGATCTATGTTGACAGGGTTTCCTTCCTTACGGAGGTGTTATCAAGATTGCAGTCACAAAACAGCCTGCTACTTCTGTGCAGAAAACCAAGGGGTATTTTGCAAGCAAAACAAGAAACTCTCTTCAGGGTACGACTGGGAAAGGGAGCATCGTATAGGAAATATGAGGCGGCCACATGTGGAACATTGGGATTAAAGTTCAATATAAATAGCTGCTTCAATCACTATCACTGCCTCCGCTGCTCAGTGATTTAGGTAGAGGTCTTCTCCTCTTCATGCAAAGAACAGTAATTTTCTCATATACACACATGACCTCTACACAAAACATACACTATGGTAGTTTCTTTAACAGGAAAGAAATGGCGTAATGGTGTTCTTCAAAAAGTATAAAGCTGTTACAGGTATTTAACTAGAGAATTCTGTGGAAAAATGTCTTTTTAAGGATTTTCTCCTGTACTCTGAACACCCAAAACTTGCATAAAGCAACAGAAATTTTTGGACATGCAAAAAACCTGCCAGCTTTGCCCTTAGATAAATGGTTTTTAAAATAATAAAAAAAAAAGTTTTAAAAGAAAGGAAAGTATCTCGTTCCAAAAAGTACACCTAACTTTTTCTTGATGAAAATGAGAGTTATCTGAGAATGGACATAATCTTCCATCTTTGGTCAACAGAGCAAAGATAAAACATCAGAAATACTCACAATTCCTAAGGCAAGCTCTTTCTACATCTGCTTTAGGCTATTTTGGCTGTAGCATTTATGTACTCTAATTATTTTGTGCATTAAATACCATAAATATCCCTGTTGATTTGTGATCTACTTGTGGGTTCCAGCAGACAGCTATATTTCAATTGGCTGAGAGGACATTCTGCAAGTAGGATTTATACACCAATGCATTTCACAGACAATCATTATTTTTTATGAATAAACCAGTGATATTAACAGCTTTTCTCTACGCCATAGTTCAATTTTATGTCTGTGTACCTATATCCAAGTGTACCTCTGTAGGAGAGATGAACATTTATGTATGATTCACTTCAAAACATTAGCTTCATGTGGAAGGAAGCTTGCAGTTCCTTTGTAACACACAAAATACCTTTGCAAGCAGAAAAACTCCAGCAATTTCTTCAGAGGTCACAATTTGATTTTTATCAAAGACAGTGCACAAGATCAATAAAAATATTCTCTCCCCCCTTATGAGTAAGCTCCCTCCCCAAATTAGCTTAGCCCACCGTACATATAGCACAACATTAAGTAGTTCTCCGTTTTGTGCATGCCTTTGGGGTTCTATTGATAGCTGCCATCTACAAAAGGTATTTTGTTTGACTGGCATGCACATAATGCATTTTGCTTAGCACATCAGAAAGAGAAGAAGAATTAGTACTGAAGAATAAGGTGTATCTCATAAAAAGACAATCATGCAAGTTACATCCACCTACCTGTACTAGTGCGGTATGTGCCTGTGTGTGCTGGTTGCAGAGGGTCCCCCTGACTCTGGCTGAGACTCCTCATAGGGGGCTTCTGATAAACTCTGTCTTCGTAAATAGGATCTATATGGTGTTCTGGAGACTGCAGTGCCCTTAACTCGGAGCCAAGGTGGCTGTGCTGGCTGCTGTAAGAGGCCCGAGACCCAGCTGCAAATAGATTTATAAGAGACATTTAAGAGATAGAGAAAAAAAATACAGGATCTGACTTTACTAAAAGTTTACTTGAAAGTAACACTTAAACACAAAACCAACCAAACAAATCAAAGAAATAAATGTTATCTACATACAAACAGAACCAGCATGCAAGGGCAGCCACAGTTCCAGTCAATCACTTCAGCTGCATCATCCAGCTTTCTGCACCTACTCCAAAACCTCATTTCTTCTGAGGGTACTACATATTTTGGAGAGACACATATCAGGATATCGTCTCTTCTTTAACAGAGAGCAAAAACACCCAAACCTTCTCAAAGAAGAAAGAAAGGGAAGGGGGTGGTGTGCAGTGAAAAGCAGTGTGATCCAGAAATGCCCTTGACCAAAGGTGTCCACAGAAGAACACAGAATGGGGGAGAAGAAAGGAGCAGCAGTCAGAACTAGTTTCACATGTTATGCCCATATCTTAAGATCTACAAATGAAATAAGCTAAAGCTGATGAACAGATGTCGTTATATGAAGGCTGATCTTTTTGCTGCTTCACTCAAGTACAATAGAACAGTTGTGCCTTATCAACATTTTGCCCTCAAGAGTTTAAAAAAAAAAAAAAAAAAATCATATTGCCAAGACTTTCTACGACTTAAATATCCTCTGAGAATGAATAAATTAAACATGCCTCCTGGAAAAACTATTTTAAGGATACAACTGTTTGGTTGGTTGTTTTTTTAAAAAAATAAAATCAACTGGGATTGTATCAAAACATCTTATTCTACTATTTAAAAACCCCTATTTTCTACCACAGCTTTTTAAAAAGAGACTTCTATATTTCCAGCTGTGACCACTTTTATCACTTGAATCCCTCTGTGGTCTTTTAGCAAGATTTCCAAGGAGAGTCACGGAGAAGCCATACAAACACTATACATTTTGAAGGCAAGAATCAAGCAAGTACGCAAGCAACACTTGACAAAGGTTAGGTCTATACCACAAAGTGGTAACACGCTATTTAAATGTTTAGAAAAGCAATCAAAGGTACAACTATTGCACCCCTTGCTGATACTCCTGTGAGGTTAAAATCCTGGATGTGGGTGATATTCTACCAACTTAGCTTGTACTGCTCAAACCATCAGTGTAACTATTGCTGCTGAAAATCTCTGCCACATTCATTGTGTCAGCAGTGATTTTGCTGCATAAACAAACACCAAACACATGTTACTTAAACTTTAATACAAATTGTCTAGAGGAAAAGAATAATTTATTCATTTTCCTTCTTTCTAATCAGCTTGTGCCATATATGTGTCTTCTGAATTTTTCAATGTATGTGTATGTTTTTAGTGGAATAACCTATTTGCATATTTTTCCCTTCAAACATTTTTCAGACTGACTTGCCATTAGCACACCACTGAAAGTAATTCTGTTGTTCCCCTTACCAGAAAGTCTGTCAAGAACCCCAAAGACATATTTTTTCCTATAACTACTGCAATTATCTACTAAGTTGATATTACTATTACAGAATTAAATTCTTCATGGTCTGCATTTTCAAAATGCTCTTTAACCCTGCACCTTTAAGACTGATTTTCAGAACAGCTGAACGGCTCCACCAAAGTCTAGTATCCTTCAGAGTGACCTAAAATACAGCCTGCTAGGATTATGTCCAAATTCCACTGTGTACTGGGTTCAATCTGTATTCAGAGAAAAAAAAAAAAAACAAAAACCATAAAAAATGACGGCAACATTTCAGAAGTTCAACAGTGCATCAGCAAACCAGACTTGCTATAGAATACAGAATTATATCCCACTCTATAAGTACTACAATTTTTTTGTGCATTTACAGATTAACAAAGCTCTTCGGAACAATAGATTTTCTTCCTAATCCTTCTTCCAGTGAAGAATCCTTCTTCCACCTTCCCCAATGAATTCAGCGGCAGTATAACCCAAATATTAACGTGTTCTCAAACAGTTATGCTAGTCTTCTGCTGAGGGGGGCTTATTTCAACCTCCTTCATATCCTACCAACAATTGGTATGCAAGTGATAATAATGGTCTAATACTAAACAGATGTTTAGTATTAGTTTATTATGCTAATATTAAACAGATGGTTATTTGCATACTACATATGTAATTAAGACTGTAACACTACTGCACTAAACAGTAAACTTACATATAACCAGAGAAACTTCTTGATCAAAACACATTGCAGTTCAATCAAACAAAACAAGGAAGATGTGAGAAACAAAGAAAACCAGCCTAACTTGCCCGAAAACAGCTCAGTGACAATCTAGAAATAACTTGAAGCTACCTGAATAACAAGATTACAGGCAAACAACCCCAAAAAAGGTTCAAGAGTTAAAACTCTACCAGGGAGTACTTGCCACTATTCCTCTAATGTTTCAAGAAAACAAAGATTTCAACAGGTAATTTTTTTTTTCATTTCAGAAACATAAACACCCTCAAATCTCAGAAATTAAGGCCACCAAAACATGAATATACTTTTTAAAGCATGACTCTTAAACTGCTTTAGTTTCAAGCAAAACTGGTATTTTTCTACAGACCTCAATATGCAATTTTACTAACTGTTCCCATATTATCAGATATCAATATTTAAACATAAAATACTAGCACCCTTTGAAGTTCCTAAATCTAGCTAAAAAAAAAAAAATAAAAAAATCAGAAAATTGTAAAAAAGAAGGAATATCACTATCATTTTTAATGTTTCTATGAAGTTGTTGTTTCAAAAACTGGAATAGCAAGTTTCTGAATTTTTTTAAAGAGATTAAAATCCCTTTTCCATCGCTTTTAAAATTCTTACATGTATTAATTTATTCAAGTCTGAACTTAGAAACAATAGGTCTTTATCACATTTTATTTAAATACTGAAATCAACTAACCAATAGGTATCATACCAAATTCCCTTTGTTGCTGGTGCTGCATCATATCCAGCAAAGCTCGCACAGGTAACTTCCAAAAACCTAACACACAATTACAGCTGAAGTCAACAAAAGACTTGTAGATTTTTATACTATTAAAAAAGAAAATAAAGAAAGAAAAAGAAGAAAGCGTGATGGACTTCAGACAACAGCATCCAACCTCTTCTACACACTCAGCAACCCCCCCCCCCCCCCCCCCCCATATTCTGCTGCTTTAGGAGACACTGGAAAGACAGTTGGGATAACCGATAAAAACAAAGACCGTAAACTCAAAGAATTAATGCCACTGAGAAAGAAAGAGGTATAACATGCCTCCTGCCTGCATATAGGGTTAGCAGCAAACAGCTGCATCCTTTACTACCTGAAGCTACAAGCTGATCTGTATCATTTGCTTCAAAAAACCTTGCATTCATACAGTCTAAAGCTCACAGAGGTCTGAAAAGCAACAAAGTCAGAACGGAAAAGCCGCAATCAATATACTACCAGGAAGCAATAAAACATTGGATTCCCAAGGCCTGTTGGCATCCTCACATGCCAGGAGGCCCATCGCCCTCAACAGTGGCTTCCCTAAACCTACAGGCATCACAACTGCATGGCTCACCCCAAACTGCACTTGTTCAAACCCTGTGCTCAACCAGCTGCCATCCCTTCACCCTGCTACTAACACTGCACCGCTCTGGATTGCTTGAAACAAAAGCAGTGATGTGCACCAAGGCCACACACAGCTCTCCTGCCTATTCTGAAAATGGACTCACCCCTCCTCCCTGGCCCACCTGCCCCTAACAGCAACACTGTTTTTCCCTTGGGGAAGTATAAGGCATCAAGCCCATTCAAAGACAGGTCAACGGACAAGTTCAAATACAACTCATTATTAAATTTACAGTTCTGCAAGCTGTTAATTACAGATGACGTATTTAGCATCAGAGTAGACACAGAACTCTTATGACCATGGTTGTGAAGGAGTAAGTTTCTTCCTTCTTTCCAGACTGAAAAAAAAAAAAAAAAAAAAAAAAAAAAAACCAAAAAGAAAAAAAAAACAAACCAAAACCAAAACAAAACAAAAAACCCCACCAAAACCTCCAAAACATCGAGAAGAGCTAAACAATTACGCAGGGGTTGAAGAAACCACATGATAATTAATTTCTCCAATAGTCCAATCTTTAGTTTGACAAAAGGCTGAGAAATTATTTGATTGCAATACCAGAGAAATATCACAGCAGAAAGTATTGAAAAGACTAAAAGGCTCTAAAATATCTGTGAGGCATCAAAAGTGAAGCAGACAATTAAAAAAAAAACAACCAACCAAACAAAAAAATAGGGTACATTTATTTTTTTTAAACAGAAACTGATTGACTCTAAGTATACAGAAAAGACAGTCTTCTCTGTCTTCTGAAGTCTCCAAGACCCCACCCAGGTGAATCAGATTAGGGCAACAAGGATAACCTAGAGCTGGCCAGAAGTTTTACCAGATGAAGATACCACATTCCTACAACCTTTGCTCTCCTCCCACACTCAAGAGAGGCAACAGAATGAACCCAGGAAAAGTGCAGTCCTACCTAACTGGATCAAAAAGACAATCTCCACCCTTAAACACGTAACAAAAAAAACCAACCAACAAACAAACAAAACAAAACAACCCAAAGAACCCTACTAGCTGAAAGTTTCCAAATTATTCAGTTAGGTTCCTCAGTAGCATAGGGAAATCGTGGTTTTCTAGGAAAATGTGGGTTTTTTTGACAAAGTCTCACTTTCCATAGGAAGAAAAATACTGTAATCAGACAAGTGTAATGTGAGAGAAATACATAAAACAATCCCCAATTACTCTTCGGAGCTTATGCGGGCTGTCATGGAAATAAATACAACAGACACATTTGAATGACACTGCTAATCTGACAGTTTAGGTCAATAAATTAAACCACTATAGTTTCTTGCAATTAAATATGCTGACAATAAAGACATTAGAACTATTCAAATTAATGGATACACAGGCATTTGCATATGCTTTAATAAAGCCTGAACAGTTTTTTATTTGTACCCCTTGTGAAAGCCTGTATAACCCGTCATCCTGCCTTGCCCTAAGAAGGAGCCCTACAAATTCATAATACTCTCTAAACATCTCTAATAGCAAGAGGATACAGTAGGGCTCTCCTTTCCAGGATTTAAGAGCTCATTGGAAACATAAAATACGGAACTCATCATCTCAACATGAAGACAAACATCCAGATTTGACCAGCTAAACCATTCAGCCCTCACCTAGAAATCCTCCATCACAAAACATACTCATCAAGAGTCCTGTTGAGTAGTTTCTTTATGTTTATGACACAGGCACATCATTAATGAGATATGAGCCGAGGATGAAGCTCAACGACCATTATACTACCACTTATCAGTAATGCGTTTACGCCATTTAACTTGCTTGCAACCCCACACATTTCAACATGTAGTATATCTCTGGCTGCTTGAGGCTGTAAGTATCAAACTCAGACACAACGCACTCAGGAGATTTGATTTTTTTAAGAAAGATGATTGACCATCCACAACTGGCTGTACAGAGTTTTAATTTCAAATATAATGACAGCATTGCTCAAGTAACTTGCAGTAAGTTTTTCTTAGATTATAAGTAAAAAAAAAACCAAACCCCAAACAAAAAACAAAAAAACCAAACAAAAAAAACCCACAAAACATCCAAACAAACAAAACCCAACCCCACACAATGGTTAAATTCTAATAAGCCCATCAGTGAGATGAGGGACTGCAGGCACAGAAACTAAAAGAAAACCACAGCAATTTTGGAGCTTTGGTAAGTTGCATGCTTTTCAGAGGACTAAAATAACTTTTTTATCTAAATGGCATATCAGGGCTGAAAACCTTTTTTGACATTATTTTCTCTTAGACGCTTGCCCTAAAATGCTACCGTCCTTATTAATAAATAAATAAATAAATTATGCAGCACATGAAGTCATAGCTTCACCATAATTCTGAAAAAGCAACATGTGAGAAAGAGTATATAAACAGTAGGACTTTTACTCTGAACTCATATGTAATGAAACCTATTTTACAGACACTAACACTTCACATAGCAAAGAAGTTGATGTGAACCCAAGCGCAGAATTAAAAGTGAACAGGGGGGAGAAGGAGAAAGAAGTCAAACACTCATAGCTAGAGTTTTGCTATTGACCTTTTTTTTTTTCCAGAAATTTATGCAGAAATATCTCCAAAATGCTTGTCTGAATACATGCATCTTCTGCTCACAACACTAAAAAAGGACAGTACGACCTACAACATATGTTATTATGAATAAAACTAATAAAACTCAGATAAGGGGAATATACCAGCACTGTGTGATGAAAAGTACACAAAGGGAACCGAAGAAGTACCAAAGAGAAGAAAACATGTCTAACCCAGGTACTGAAAGGGAATACAAATGTTAAGACATGACAGATGGTTAAATTAACCAGTAAGACACGACAGGCCATATGGCAGCACCAGCTAATGCACACCTTGGGTATGTCAGCTTGCGCCCCTTGCATACCAATGATCTGCGTTCACCAGAACGAAAGCAGTCCAGAGTGAATTCCTTTTAACTGCGTTTAGATTTTTCTTAAACACAAGTTTCTCACCTGTTTAGATTTTACACACACAAAAAATGTATCCATTTGGGTCTGAAGGTTTTCTTTCCCCAAAAATTGAAATTAAAGATTAACTAACAAAAGATCAGAATTGAACTCATTTTTGTCTTTATACTCTTTTTCCAGTCTCACTATGCTATTCTGTCCATGACTCAGGACTATTTGTACAAATAACGAAGGAAATAATGCCATCACTGAATTGACTGATTACACACGATGCCTTTCAACTCCTGTCAGACTCCAGAAGACTGGAAAAAACATGGATGTGCTACTCTGGCATCCCTGGTCCACTCTATAGATCACCACAAAACAAGGATATGCTACAACATACAAGGCCCTAGAACTGGAAGAACAGGCTTGCCTCAGCTGTCACTATCTTAGACTGCTTTTCCTCAGGTTTTCTACTTAAAAGATTAAAGTGTGATACGATGCATGGCCAGGAGTGTTTCTCATAAACTATCATTGTGCTGTCAAACCTGTTAGCAGTTTTGCTGTCAGGGTACTGTCACGTTCAGCAGTACAGCTCACACTGTGGAATTTCCCAGACATCATTTGTCCATTTGTCCATTAACCAGATTAAGTATCTTAGGAAGGTCTCCTCAAAACAGATTGGCTTTGGCTGCTTAAGGGACACTGCAAAACCAGCCTCTGACCTAGGGTTAGCACTTTTCACATCAGTGCTAAGAATAAAGAAAGGTAGGGGAAAAGAAAAAGGGATTACACTTTTAGAAGTGTAATAAACAGGCCCAAAATAAACTTTAAAGATCATGTGATAAAATTATCCAGATAAAACTTACTATGTCTTATAAGAAGTATCTCATTTAAACTAGTTTTTAACCAAATATTGAAATTAATTACACTCCTAAGTATATTTAAAAGAGAACTAAAGCTAAAAATATTCTTTTAAGTTGTCTATGTTTACTTTCTAGTCATGCAATGTGACTTTACTGCAAAGTATTGTGTAAATTATTTTAATTCTACAAACCTAGGAAAAACAAAAAACTCCGCCACACCATAAATTTGTGTTTCTTCACAAGCACTTTTTTTTTCCTGCTACTCTCCTCATTCTGTTGAAAAGCATTCACCTGCTTAAAACATTTTATCAAAAATAAACTGTTGGCGGAAGAAGAGAAGTGTGACTGGAAACACAGAGATAAGAGGCAAAGATAGCCAGGAAGAAACAGCAGATTAAATGTGACAGACAAGTTCAGGGAGATAATTCCCATTTCATTTCTGATCTAGGGAACTGTCACTGAAGAAAGAAGGGAAACCAAAAACTCTCCCAAATCAATCGCTACCACACAGCAACAACAACTTGCCTTCAGTAAGGCAGAAAATTACAGAAAAATTTTAATCTTTTTTTTAAAACTATTAACTGAATGAACACATTGGGTGCTTCCCCCACCCCCTTTCTCTCAAGCTCTGCCTTTTCCCGTTCCCTCAACCCTGCCAGTTTTACAGAAAAGGAGAAAAAAGTCCTATGCACAAATGGGAACAGATACTGCTACCCAGTGACACAATTTACTGTTTCTAACTTTCCTGCTCACTAACTGCTTCGGCGGAGGGTGAAGTGCCTCAGCAATAGGATGACGTTACTAAGCAACAACGCCAAGCAGCGGGCATAGGCTGTTTCTATAGCTCACCACAGCTTCACAACAACTGAAAATAGTATCAAGCCTTTGTAGCAGAAGAGATCTTCTTTGAAGTTTTGCTAGACGTCTTTATCTCAGAAAAGATAAAAGGTTATTATTACAAATTTGAACTGTAAAAGCTTGTGTTGATCCGTGGGCTCTATGCCAAGGCAGGTGCTGTGGCAATACATTCAACTCAGCAAGTAAAGGAACAGAAATACTAGTGTATCAGTGTATTTAGTGAGACATGCCCCAAAAATAAGTATCCAGGAAAAAAAAAAAAACACACCTCTACAGGATATTTGGAAAACCCTGCATTTAACACTTCTCTGACAAAGACTGCAAATCAAGTGGAAGAACAGTGCACCTTTAATTCCCAAAAGCTACATCTTTCTTCCTTCCCATGGCACAAGGCCATACCAAGGCAGACTTGGGGACCCAATTCCTGCCTGCTAAGGAGTAGTGTTGACTAAACATCCAAAACGTCACAGATCTCTGTAGGGCTAGAGACCACTTCCAGCAGCATGAGTGATTTGCTAAAAAGCATTGTTCCCTCCAGCAAAATGAATCAGGTACTATTCCACTAATGCTCACCAGTGAAAACTTCGCTTCCTGATTGTGTTTAACATCGCGGAAAAGCACAGCATCTAAAAAAAAAATTCCAGCAACTCGCAACCCTTCCCCCAAACCAAGCTCAGCTCAGTCAACCTTGAATGGAGCAAGTTCTCACAACAGCTCTTGTGCAGGGAAGGGGAAAGACTTTCTGCACTGACTCCTCCCTGCACTTGGAACAGAAAGAACACCTAAAGCTTAAATCCAACTAGAAGTGAAAGTCTCAAGACTGTAACAGAAAATTCATTAAGGAAGGTGCTTTGTGGAACAGCGGTTCCCAAAGGGAAAACAGTCACTCAGTAACACTGTGGGAAGGGCAAGAGCAGAAAACAAAACTCACTTGGGTAATGAAGTGTCAAGTCTGTCCAACTACAGTATTCCTCAACTGGCTTTTGCTGGGCAACCTGCATTTTTGATGTAATCGTACTGTCATTTCCTGGGAGTTCACAGTTCCAACAGGTTCCTGCTAACAAGGAACATGCAAATAGATCGTTCCAATGAATCCTGACCATGTGTGCATCTTTTAAAAAGTATTAATTTATGATTATTATTGCACATAATTATGTTGCAAACCTATGTTCCAGTCTCCGATACATACAGTTGAAATCTAAGACATCACATCTGGGGATTGCTCACAGAAGAGCGTTTGCAACTTATCTTTTCTAATTCCTTTTACAATGAGATTGCATATTATTAGAGGTGTAAACAATATTAACTTTTGGAGATTTTATCTGCAACACTTTGTACTCAAACTTGCATTTTACTGAGAGAATGGAGAAAAGCATCAGATAGCATTTGTTCTTTTATGTAAAGTCATCTTTGATAGAATATTAAACACGTTCTCCTCCCAGCGGCTTTCTCCTCCTTGGTGAATATTTCCTTGCAATACCCAGTTTCTAGAATTCACCAAGATACAATGTGTAAGTCTGTGATATTCCAGGGGAAAAAAAAAAAAAAAGATTCATTATCTTTGTCTTTCTTTCAACATCACATTCAAGAAAGGGAAGATCTCTTTGGATATTCTGTAACACACTATATTACTCAACAAGTTTTCATTATCCATTGGAGTATCATTGCATTTAAAATATGAGAGTGAAAACACGGAGCTTTTATTAAATGTACACATAATAAATTTGAATATAATCTAACTAAAGAATTTAGATATGCCTGTAAAAAAGTTTAGACCAGCAATTATCCACTTTTACAACTACGTTCAAAAGATCAGCATAGCATTATTCAAGCTGGTTTTAGACTGTTCCCTTTACATATCTATCGAGACCTCTGCTAAAACACTTAAAATAATCTCCTATTATGAATATCATTATAATCTAAAGCAATTCTAACAGGCTTGCTCTAAATAAAAGAATAAAAAATACTGAATGCAGAGACAAAGAAAAGAAATATCATTAATATAATGATCACAAGGAGCTTAAGGACTTAAGTTATGCCGAAGTAATCATCATATGCCATAAAATAAAGTTTTTTTCCTTTTAATTAATTATGCTCACTAATATAGCAATCACATAATACTAAGCATTTCGTATCCAACTTCCAAAAACTAAGAAAAATATCTTACATAAATCCTTCCACAATAAGCACCAAGCAAAAAAGGAAATGGATAGCTACATATTTTTCCTAGGAACTTATTTCAAGCAAAGAAAGAGAGACAATAAAAGAAAAGAAACAAAACCAGCACAACAGCCTTCACAATGTGTCATTAATCTCACAAATTCAGATTATCCCTGAAAAGCATGACAAGGAAAAGACTGTAAGCTGAAAGAGCCCTGTCACTCAAGCAGAGAGTCCATGCTAAAAAGAAATGGCCATGACAAATGCTGCGAGAGACAAATGGTGACAGGAAGTCAACAGCAAAAGGAAAGCAGATCTAAGATAAGAAACATAAGAAATGTGTTCACAGCTTGCAATAAACCACTGGAAGGGTTCAGCTTCAAGAAGGGCTTTCACAGTACTTTCAATTAGAAGGATGAGATGCATGTTAGTCCAAAGGTGACAAACACTTGAGGGATTCTGAACTGTCCCACAATCAGTTCCTGGTTATTCATAAATGCAAGTCACCTGTGAAGCCAACACTTCCACATCATATGGCTGGCTGAAGACATTTGCATCAAGTTTTCCCTGATCTTACAAAAACAGGCTGAAAGCTACTGCAGATTGAGAAAAGCAGTGACACACAATCCAGAACAATCTTGATAAACTTCTGAGAAAAATATATTTTTGGCTAAGACAGTCAATTCTTGAATTCCCAGACTTGCAAGATAGGATCTCAAGCAGGGCAGGAGACAAATTAGATCACTTTGGAGACGACTGCTCAGTTATGTTCAGCATTAGGTTCAGTTTCTTGCCAAAAGCAGCCCAAGGTACAACACAGATGAGGATGACATGAGCTAGACAGGAATTTCACCTTCAGACTGAAAGAAATGCAAGATTTTGACGAATAAGCTTTGAAAATTTTGAAGCTTTGTCAGAGACCAGATAAAGCGCAATCATGGCTCAAGAGTCACTCTATCTTCAACAGGGCTACCAGTTTTAATCCTTTGAGGGAAAACAGAAGAGCATTAGTTCAGAAAGATCCTCCAGCCAAACACATCATGGCTGGTTAGTTAAAGCCCTATAAGCAAAGCCTGTTGGTGAAAACAAGCCACTGACATGATACCTTTTGCCTTCATCACTCCCTCCTTGGTCAAATGCTACAATCCTAAAAGCTGCCAGGGACTCAACTGATCTTGTCTTTGAAAAAAGGCTGGCAAATATTTCATTAAATTACTTATCCTTACCAAGTTGCAGCAGCCTTCATACATAACCTCCATTTACTAGTAGCACCTACATAAGCTAGCAGCCTTTCCTCTTAAGAAAAGAAGCAAACACACTAAGTCAGGTCTGTGTACAACAGGCTTCTTAATTTGTTGATCACCCAGGCATATCTGTTCAGAAGAGAAGAGGGCTGGAAAGACTCTCTCTTGCCCACAGAGGGTCACAGTGGTATACAGTCCCCAAGATGAAGTCCTAACCATATATCATACTCCCAGTTTTCATTGTTATGTGATTAGGCCATGAAATATTCTACTATGTTGCTAACACAGGTGACTGAGACATATTGTAATCAAGCAGGTCACCCAGGTCTTTTCCTACTCTTGTTTTCAGCCAAAGATCCCTAATTTGTAACTAGCTATTAGGTGTGTTACTAGCTCAGTTCCAATTCTATTATTTCCCTCTGATGTGCAAAACTCTTTCTACCCAGGATTTATCTTCCTCTCTTCAGAAAATGGCTCCTAATATTCCTGTATCAAAAAGTTTCCTTGGCATATTTCAGAGTTTTGTTGCAAGACACTAAAATTAAAACGTATTTTTCAAATGGTTGGAATAGTTCTCCTTGCGGGACTTCATTAGTAGCATCCTTCCTTTCTATTAATTTGATTTTCAAAATGACAAACTGACAATGCTCCCTTGCAAAGGTCCTTGCCCAGCTACACTCTTGCAAGAATATCCATCTTCCCTAACTTAACTGAATATTTCCCAAGTGGCACTACAGAAAATGAGTGCTCAGAGCCCTGATAGGAAATAGAAAGACATCAGATACAATCTACGAAAAGGTCAGTAAGCAGGTTATTCCAGTACAATCTGTTTTTGGTTAACTCATGTTGCAAATTAGCCCATTAACCATTTACCACCTTCTTGTCTTGTATTACCCTTTCTATAAGCTCTTGTGGTAATATTGGACAAAGCACTGTGATTACCTGGTCTGCAATTTTTCTTTTACTCAGTCCTCCCTTCCTTGAGGGCATATTAGCACCAAACACAGAGGGCTGTCCTCTCATCTCCCTCCACCTTCTCCCCTCCCCCCCACCCCAAATATCTGAGAGTCCAGTTCACCCTCCTTCACAGACCATGTTCCCAGGACTTTGACACAACGCCTTTGAAGAGCTTATGGCCCCTTTTGGTGAGCAAATGTAAACATGACTGCATCCCTGCTGAACCAGGATGCTCAGGGAAGGATTGAGTGGGATACGGACCTCAGAGAGAGGAGTCCTTTTGCTCTCCAGTCGCAGGAAATCTGCCCCAGTATCAGAGGGCCACAGCTCCTTCTCCACCCTTGCCTTCCTCCCAGGCAACACTCTTTAAACCCAGGGAGAGCTTTAGACCCATGATCAAAAGGTTTTACTGCCTGAGAGCAGCACAGCTGGCTACCTGATAAAAGGGATGGTTCGCACTTGGGTTGGAGGGGGAGGGTAAGGGGCCCTAAGGCAAGATACAGACATACACTATGGAAGAGATAAACATAGAAAAGTATATGCAAAGATCTCCTCAGAAAAGTGAGAGCTGGCTAAGATTAAAGACCACTTGTATTCAAACTAATATGGCACTTTTCTAGTCTTCACTTAGACACTACAAGTTGCAACTTGATGTACTTATTAAAAATCTATGTCATCCAACTGCCAGCTTCATATGCCATGCCTTATAATTGTAAGATTAGTCATCACTTGGTCCTTCTCATTTCAGCATATTAAATTCTGACTTTTGCTTCTACCCACTTATGACAATATCCAGTTCCATGAATTCATTATCATTAGACAGTATCTCTCTGCCCTCTGTAACACCACTTTTACAAAAACCAGAAGCAGTCTGACTGTTCTGGGTCCACACCTAGGTGATCTTCAAGTTTGACTCTACGATTACAGAAAAATTCCTTAATTTATCTCCTATGATTGCTCATAGAGCAAATTTGGTCCAGTAAGCTTCTGGCTGTGACCACTGACAGCTAACGTATTTCACCTATGAGCACTCTGCATCTCAGCATGGGCAGCCATGGGCACCTTCCCACCAAGTTTTGGCCTTAAATAAAGGGGGCCTTCCTCAGCTCCCCAGTCTGCCATCTTCTTCCTGCCCTACTTCATCACTTCACTTTTGATCAGAGGCACCTGCATTGCTTTAAAGCTGATGTGTGCACACAACAACTAAAAAGCTGTTAGATATCCCAAAAAATGAATGCTTACGTTACTGATGAGCTGTATGCCGACTTTCTAGATCTCAGCTACTCCATCACCTACTGCAAACAGTTTGTGTGCCACAGCAGCTGGAAAGGAAGAAGTCTTCCAGTATAAATGAAGGACATGTTCTCACTTATCCTAAATACCCAAAGACCATGAGGCACTAAAGATTTCTGTCACTATTTACTGAGACTTTCATGACAAGCATTTTCAGGCTATTGGATAAGGCCTCGCAATGGGGTTTCAGACCCTGAGGAAGCTACAGCTTCCACATGCGTCTTCTTTGCCCAATGCACAAGCAAGACAAACACAGTCATCTCCATTTAGATCATACAGCACAAGCAAATATTTTCACTGATGCCACAAAAACCAGGAGTTGAAGGGGACCTTCCCCTTGCCTAACACTTCCTATCCCATACAACAGCACTCCCTTTCACTCTGAACAAACGAGTTCAAGGCCAAGGACATTTAGAAAGACCCAAAATCACGTTCCTTGCAACTGAAGAGGACAACGGGCATTTAAGGACACCATTCAGGCCTGAGGGCAAAAGTGGTGGTGACAGGCACAGACAAGACTCAGCCTCAGTAGCACACCCTCAAGACCCAAAAGTCTGGACATATCATAGTTCCTAAAACCTCAACCTCTTCCTGTAATCTCACATACCAAAAATAATACAAATCAACATAAGCAAGACATGGCTATATGAACTGCAGTGCCAACACTGGCTGATGTTATTTCCATTGCTCTAAACAAACGTTATAAAAAGTTAGGTTCCCAAAACACTGCTCTTTGACTTCACGTATTTAATTGGATTTCAGTAGCCAAGAAAAATTGACAGAAGAATTCCAGCTCCCTGGATTAACCATCCTTCTGCTATAGACACTGACCGTTCTCTGCTAGCTTTTTACCAACTTCCAACTCCTCCTTGTGCTTCTTTTCAGCAAGTATATAAGCACAGACGTTTAGAACTCTGCTGTGACGCTTAAGAAATTCCTTCCAGGGGCTTGCATGCCTCAGTTTGAATCCTGGCTGCCTTAGGCACACTGCTAAAGTTTGGGGCCGGAGGCCAGAAACTGCATGCCAGCTTGTGTGGTTACAAACAACAGCACAGGCTGCAGTACTGACCAGAAGTACATTTGATGTTACATTGACCTAACAGCCCATAAACAGCCACTGCCACTCAAGTTTCCCACCGTCACTCAGTTAAAATACTTGCAGCTTCAGACCAGTTGAATCTACTTTCAGCCATGCTGCAGACTGGCTTTCTTTGCCCAAGAACTTGTTATTTTGCAGTATTATTTGATTTCACACCCCTCTGAAAGACCATTGAGAAGATCAGTCAAAGGATTTCTCATATCAAGAACAGGAAGCAAAGGGAAAGGTTATGTTCAGTATGAGAACAGGACCCAAGCTCAGATTTATTTGCAGCTTTTGCTCACACAGGAAGCCAAAGCTCAAGTTGATTAGCTCAAAGACATATCCACACACATGGGGCCTCCCTATTTGGTCCTTATCAATTTTTCTTCTCCTACAAGTATATTCATTTCACGTAAGCTAGATTTGAAAGATGCAGGAACAAAAATCACAGCAATAATAACCTTTCAAAGACATCCCTCTTATTCCTTATGCTTTATTGCTGTAGCCTGTCCATTTTGGATACCTTGCCCAAGCTGGAATTGCGTACTATTGTAAGTGTTCCAGTTGTAACCGTTAAAAACATAATTATTGCTGAAGGAATGGTAAAAGTAAAATTAGCATTAAAGAAAAGCAAAGTGAATATTGAGTTGTGTATTGTATCCGCTCCAAGACCAACACCAGCACTTGTAACCTCTAGATTACAATATGGAAACAAATAACTTAGTATCAGAAAGATACCAAATTGCAACTCTGTGATTAGTATCTGAAATATTACTGAATGCCTACAAATCTTTTGTTTTGTTTTCTTGTCTAAAATAAAGAGTCTCAAAACAAACAGTAGGGAAAAGAAAAAAACAAACGACCAAAGTTAGGACTGCAGTGTCTGTCCCAGAACAAAAGGGCATTAACAATGTTCTCATGTATAAAAGCTCTGACAGCAGATAAATAAATTTTCTAGCTAACAAAAACAAACAAAAAGAAGGTAGAAAAAAATCTATAGAAAACTGTGGTTAAAATTAATGAAGCAATTTTGCTCTCCTTATAAAAGAAATACTCACAGGATTCTGTAAAAATACAAGAAAAATAGTTAAGGGAAACGACTGAGGATCCTTTTTGGTATGATCAATCCTACTGATAGTCCAAGTCCCACAGCTTATCTTAAAGACAAAAAATCCAAAGAATTTCTTTCCTTACCTGTCGAAAGTAGTACAACTGCACAACAAACCTAGATTGTTTTGTTAGCTCAGCTCTGTGTCTCAGGTGGGGATTTTAAGGCACAAAGAACTTCTAATTCTGGGGTGATTTAGATTCCCTTTGGCTGTGGGTTAACACTGCTTGTACATTCCTTATCTATAGCACCCTGTCCAACACGTGAATGATGGTGCACGTGGTGAAGTCATGTCTGCTTTTGTGAATGCTGGTGCGAATTTGATACAGTCTAAAAAGAATATTTTACTTGCATACAGTTTAAGTGCCTCCAAGAGGCTAATTTTAACTCAGGTTAGCACTAACATTGATTTTAATACTACCTAACTGTGCTACGAGTTATTTCTCCTCCATGTTGAGGCATGAAAGAAGGAGGTGGATACTCACAAGCAGTAATGCAGCCATTCTAGCACAAATGCACAGTGCAGCGTGATTTACTGGAGAACTGTAACACTTAACCATATAATTTCACGCTGGAAGGGAGGGATGCCATCCAGAAGGACCTTGACAGGCTGGAGAGGTGGGCCTGTGCCAACCTCATGAAGTTCAACCAGGCCAAGTGTAAGGTGCTGCAGCCGGGTCGTGGCAATCCCAGGCACAAACACAGGCTGGGCGGGGAATGGATCTAGAGCAGCCCTGAGGAAAAGCACTTGGGAGTGCTGGTGGACGAGAAGCTCAACATGAGCAGGCAATGCGCCCTTGCGGCCCAGAAGGCCAACCGCATCCTGGGCTGCATCAAGAGAAGCGTGGCCAGCAGGTCCAGGGAGGTGATTCTCCTCCTCTACTCTGCCCTGGTGAGACCCCACCTGGAGTACTGTGTCCAGTTCTGGAGCCCCCAACACAAGAAGGACATGGACCAGTTGGAGAAGGTCCAGAGGAGGGCCACGACGATGATAAGAGGGCTGGAGCACCTTTCCTATGAAGACAGGCTGAGAGAGTTGGGGCTGTTCAGCCTGGAGAAGAGGAGGCTCCGGGGAGACCTGATAGCGGTCTTCCAGTACCTCAAGGGGGCCTACAAGAAAGATGGGGAGAGGCTGTTCAGCAGGACCTGCTGTGATAGGACGAGGGGTAATGGTTTTAAAATAGAGGGAGGTAGATTTAGATTGGATATTTGGAAAACAATTTTTACAATGCAAGTTGTAGAACACTGGAACAGGTTGCCCAGAGAGGTGGTGGATGCCCCATCCCTGGAAACTTTCAAGGCCAGGGTGAATGAGGCTCTGAGCAACCTGATCTAGTTGGGGTTGTCCCTGCTCCTTGCAGGGGGGTTGGCCTAGATGACCTTTGAAGGTCCCTTCCAACTCTAACCATTCTATGATTCTATATTTAAAGCTTGCAATGAACCAGTGATATATAAATGATCCAATATTTTCACATCTAAATGCATGCTAGTGGCAATGTGTATCAGTTATCTCATACACATTCATGTAAACTGATCTCTTCTGTGTCCATACAACTGCACATCGAAATGCTAAAACATGTCAATGCTCACCATCAAATAGCAGTCCTGCCATAAATCTCTACAGAAAACCAGGTTTCAACATGTCATATGCAATGAAAAGCATATTGAAGGAGAAAGGGCAAAGTAAGGTCCCCAGTGAAGAGGGAGAAGGGCGAGACAAGACAGATGAAGGAGCAGAAGGAACCAGTTAAGACCCTGATAAACTTAGAACTCTTTGCTCAATAAAGAGTGGAAAGCATATTTTATACATTAACCCATGCTACACTTTTATAAACCAGTGTTATTTTAGTAGTAGTACTACAGAGGCATACAAACAGTTCTACCTCAGAAAGAAGAAATTCCTATTCTTTTTCATTTTACAGGCACCTGAAAGAAGATTCTGTTTGCACACACGAGGCTGAGCACTGAAGTTTTCAGTAGCAGCACCAGGGCTGTCTGCTGGTGATGCAGACACTGAGGGATGCTGCAGCTCTTGTTTCAGTGCAACATGCCACCATCACATGAAGAACAACTGTATAATATTCTTTCCACCTAACATAATACAAAATGACTCATGCTAACACTCATTTCTTAAACCTGACCTTTTAGTACAGCTGATGGAGCATGATGAAGTCTTCAAACATATTTTTTTTCTTTAAGTTTCCTGTAATGAAGCAATGCATAAAATTACCTGCCATTGTCTTATATGTCCTTAGCCTTCCCTAAGCTGGGTGACGAGGCAGGAGTGGCTCTGCAACACCAGGTCTGCTCCCCTGTCACGTAACCTGAGGCACAAACTACCTCAACAACATTCTGACCACCTCCTCTCCCTTTGCTCCAAAGCAAACCCACTACTCCTTTAGTACCGTCTATCTGATTCTGGACAGCAGCAGATGCTTCAGAGTGAAGAGTGGGCGCCTGTGCAACAACCTGCCTCCTGAAAGGGCTTCCCCATGTTTCTGCTGCTTGCTGTCCTACACACTCCTCCTTCAAGGCAAAATGGGTTGCTTTGGTGAGTCTGGCTCTTAGAAGCACTTTGCAGCTGAGTCCAGGTGTGGAAGCTGCAAGAAAGTATTTACAAACTGTGCTTTCTGGATTCAGATTGCTGCTTGAACAGACAGTTGAGTATAGAATCACAGAATGGTTTGGGTTGGAAGGGACCTTCAAAGGTCATATAGTTCAACCCTCCTGCAAGGAGCAGGGACATCCCCGACTAGATCAGGTTGCTCAGAGCCTCATCCAGCCTGGCCCTGAATGTTTCCAGGGATGGGGCATCTACCACCTCTCTGGGCAGCCTGTTCTAGTGGTTCCACCACCCTCATGGTAAAAAAAATTCTTCCTTCTATCTAGTCTGAATCTGTCTCCAACACACATCAGAAAACTATTTCCAGAACTGTAATTGCAGATCATAGCAAGACTAAGAATAAACATGGCAAGCAAACACTCAGCAAGAACCACTATATGCACACATACCCCCATACATGCATACACTTGGCAATGGTGACAGTTCAAATACAACTAGACTAAAACCCACTTCTAAAGATGTTTCTAAGGTTACTAGGTTAAAACTGAGTCATTGCATGCTGTTGCAAATGTTATTTTAAACTCGGGATGCAGTCTAAGAACTGACATTTTTATAATTTCAAGTTGTTTCATAATCAAATTTGCAGGAGATTAATATAAATAATGCCACCTCTTCAATTAAGTCTTACACAGATTCAGTTTTGGGCAACCTGTGTTTGAAATCTATTTTTTCAATTTCTTTTTTTTTTTTAAATTGATCATAACTGAAGGTCTTCTCTTTCAAACATCTAACCCTGGTACTGATATGGTTCAGTTTGTTTAGCACACTGAGAACCAGTAGTGTTCATGAGCTAGATAGCTCCAGCAGAAATTTTTAATATCATGCATTTTTTTTTAATTCATTATTTGTATCCCCAGTAATTACTACAAATAACTATTTTTTTCTTCCTAGAGATAAAAAAAAGATTACTTCGAGTAACATCATCCCTGTGATGACACATACATAGCAATGCAACTTCACAGTAATCACAGTAGGCAAACCATCAATCCGTGCAATGTGACAACTACTCTCCACTCCTCCTCCTCTCTCAAACGGAGGGGGGGGGGGAATCCAAAAAATCCCATATTTGTATGTTGTGAACAAGATGCAAAAACCTGGTTTATGGAACATTGACTTTTCAACATAGAATTGCTTGCCATCCTTCTCAACAGGCTTGATTTCTAACAGGAAAACTCCCGCAATAATATACTATACTTACAGGTCAAAGAGCAAACCTGCTCTGAGCAAAAATGCCTATAGAAAAAAAACAAAGATTGCTTTAGTAGTATCTGTAACATCTGATCCTGGCTAACGCTAAAGCATACGTTAATTTTAAGCCTCTGTGTAGCCCATTGACTTCAGTGAATCCAGTGAAAGTCTAGAAGATTAGTCAGGGACTTAACCCTGCTAGCAAATGTGTAACTCTGGGATGGCGAGGAGGCCTTGAGAAACATGCTACAGAATGGTAATGGAAAATAACAGGCAGGAGCACACAATGGGAAACTTTTGCAAAAGAATGGGTCACGTGATAAAGCTCCTTTCAAGGACTACTTAAAAGGCATGTCACCACTGTGGGGAAAAAAAAAATACTATTTACTAACATGCTGTTGCTCCCACTTTGAAAATTTCTGGGTTTTATTTTTTAAATAGCAATATTATCTCTGCATGTCTGTCAACTAACACTTACTCCAGTTACAGGATTTCCCACTTGTTACAAAATAAGACACTGAGATTTCCAGCACACTTAAAAGTAAATCCCTATGAGATACAGTAACTCAGAAGCTTACTTTTTTTTTTTCTGATCGGCACACCACTTGTAAAAGTTAGTGTCGCTTTACCAATTTTTACAAACTTAACAGCAAGCCCAAGTGATCAATCACTGTCCCCCCTCTCCATTAAAATTCAAATAAAAATACACCAGCCATTTCCTAAATGCATGTATCTATACACTTTTCTTTCATCCAAGCCTTAAATCAGTGACAACCAACTCCTCACAGCGGGTCCTAAACAGAGGCAGAGAGGGAAGCACCTCCATTATGCAAGATGCAGGAGCGTTTATTTAAAAGCAATCTGAGAAAATTAATGCCAGTTTCTTAACTTTTTTTTTTTTTTTCCAAATCAAAGCAGAAATCTCCATTAGGAGTGTCTGTACAACCACTACTGGCCAAGAAGTGCAAAAAAGTTCAAACACTTGGGTCTAGTGGAGGACAAACAGCTTCCCAAACACTGTGGCACTTCAGAGTCATTATGATGGGCCTCCAGAACAAGCTTTGATTAAACTGTCATCACAGGTTCAATGCTGCAATGCTACAAAAGATGCTTTCTTCAAAAAACAAAAGCATACTCCAGGTATGACACAAATTCTAATGCCAGAAGTACATAAAGAGAAATATGGACTGCGCCTGTTAGAAACTTCCCGAAGCAAAGACTTCTATCCTAGAACAAAGGTAAGGAAAAATCAGGGAAATACTGGTATATGTAAGTTTTAGATGGAATTGTCTGCTGTTCCTTTGACACTGACAGTTCCCTCCATGCCCGTTCAGGCTCAAACAACTCTTGCTACAGGATGAAGTTGCAAAACTCCCTAAAATACAGTCTGTGGCAATTCTACATTTCCACTTTACAAAGGCAGCATTCAACACCTGCGGTCAACAGTCTGCTGGACTACAGCGGGGAGAAGTTACACTAGCATAATTGCTATATCAATCACTTTGTAATTTGAGACTGAATATTTGACAACAAGATTGATGTCAGGGTCCTGAGATCTCGACTTTGGCACCACTTAGTGATATTATCTCTTTACACGTTTTGTACTTCAAAAATAGCATTATGTAAACAAAAAAAAAAAGTTTAAAAAAGAATTAAAAATGAAAGTTTCCCCACCCTTTAAGTAGGCAAAAAACCCCATCAAGTAGTTCTTACAAGGAGATACACTAATACTGTATTTTATTATCAGTTAATCTGTACATTTAGACAGACTGGAATTTTATGGGATGCCAACAACTGCTGGAGCAGGGGAAGGGAGATGGGCAGTGGAGAGAAGAGGATTAGAAGAGGTTTTAACTCCAGTAAGAAACTTGTGTATCTGCCTGATAAACACAGCCAAACCTCTTTATGTATCCTATTTATCTTCAGATCTATTTATGTCACACAAGAGAACATATGAGCATAGCAGCTGTTACTATAGCAATGAAACTAGAAATTTTGAGAACACACAAAAAAAACCCCACCCCTGAAGGATGCTCAGTTTAGCAGAGAGATGGTTTAGAGCACTGCGTGCCAGCACCTCGCTCCTAGGATCTGTTCAAAGTCTGCGGTTACAGAGATGCTAAATCAGCTGGAACAGCCCATTTCCTAAGAGCACTCGGAGCCAAATCACCGCTACTCTGCACGACTGGGTACCCCGCGAGTTCCTGCTAAGCAACCCCAAACTTGCCCAATGCCCCAGACCCGCCTGCAAATCCGGGGGAGGGCAGCAGAATCGAACGGGTTTTTGACAGCGGCGGCGAAGGGAGTCACGGCGCTAACACGCTACCTGCCCAAACCGCAAGCAGGAGCGAGTAGCCCGGCGCTGCGGGCCCCGCACCCTTCCCGCACCCAGCCCACGGGAGAACTCAGGCACTTTCCTAAAGCAGCAGGCAAGCCCGCCTCTCCCTCCCCACTTACCGCCGCCAGACCGAAACCCGCAATTCCCCCGAACCGGATTTCTGTCTGTCAGCGCCCCCCACCCCGCTCCCTCCCCTCCCTGCCCGGCAGCCCCGTCACCCCGCCCCGGGGGACGCCGCCGCCTGGGGCCCGGTGGGGCCGCCTTTCCCCCTCCCTCCTCCTCCGCGGGCGCGGCGGCACCGCGCATCGCCCCCACACCCCTCACACACCCCCTTCCCGCGCTTCCTCCGCCCCGCAGCCGCGGAGCCAAGGCGCTGGCGGCCGGAATTTACCTGCCAGGGAGCCGGGTCTCTGCAGGGTGGCGGTGGCGTAGAGCTCCTGGGAGTGCTTGCTGTACTGATCGGCAGCGTGAACCAGCCGCTTGGTAGGCGACAGGGTGGCGTAAGTGCCGATGGTGGAGCTCAACTGGTGGATAGGAGAGGAGGAAATGTTAGACTGGACGGTGGGCGGGGAGGTCACTCGGATGGGGGACGGCGACAGTCCCGCCGAGGAGACGACGATGTTGATGGGCGAGCTGGTGCTGTAGGACTTGGCCAGGCGGCTGGGGGACTGCTTCGGGGAGGAGAGGCGCTGCGCGGCGGCGTAGGCGGCGCCCTCGGCGGCGGAGCCGGCCCGCGGCAGCTTGGTGGGGGAGCCGCCGGGCTGGGCGGGCAGCGGGGAGCTCACCCGCTGCGCCGGCAGCGTGGAGCTGGCGTAGTAGAGCGCGGCGGCGTGCTGGGGCTCGGGCAGGTGGAAGGCGCTGCCGTGGCTGGGCGCGAAGGGCTCCCGCGGCTGCGGGGCGGCGGGCGGCGGCGGATCCGGGCCGCCCGGCTGGGCGCCGCGGCCCCCCGGGCCCTGCTGCGGGAAGGAAAGGCAGAGGCGTCAGCGGCGGAGGAGGGCGGGGGGGTGGGGGGGGCCGGCTCCCCCTGCCCTGCGCGGGGCGGGGCTCGCCGGGGGAACCCCTGGCCGCACGCAGCCCCTTCCTGCGCCTTACGCCAGGCCGGCGCCCCTGGGGCTTACGGGACCGGTTAATCTGCTAAAACGCTCCCAGCCGCTGAGGGAAAACCGGCCGCCGGATGGGACTGGGCCGGAGCCGGCAACCGGGCAAACCGCTCCAGGGCCTCTGGCGCCGAAACGTGCTCGCACACCTGCCCTCGCACCGGGCAGGGACCAGCCCCCGGTTAAAATAAATAAATTCCGCCCCCCCCCAACTTTTATCCTGCATACACTAGAAATGAGCAGTTGAAGGGCTTTAGCCGGGTAACTCTCCTCCTCCGAAAACACCCGGTGTCCGTGCGAGCGGAGGCGCCGCGTCGGGCCGACACCGCCCCCGCGCTTCGCTGCTGCCGCGGCAGCGCGGGACCGGACCCTCCGGCGGCGGCAGCACCGCGGGGAGAAGCGGAGGGGAAGATCCTCATCCCCCGGCGCGGTAGCCGGCCGCTTCTTATTTGTTTACGCGGCAGAGGGGACACGGGAGGAGCTCCCGAGGCCTCCCCCGGGCGGCATCCGCATGCGGATGGGGGCAGCGCGAAGTTTCCCTTCAGCCCCGTGGGGGGAAGGGGAGGTTAAAGAGGGGAGCGAGCGAAAATCCTCGGCAGGTGCTGCCTATTAGAAATTTCACTTATGTGCCCGAGCCGCTTCTGGAGCAGCGAAGGATGGAGCTCGCCCTCAAACACGGGTGGCTTCCCAGTTTTGATCGGGGATCGCAGATCTCAAGAGAGCATCTGCGAGTCCGGTAACATTAAAATCCTCTAATAACTGCACCCCGCAGTGAGCAAGAGCTCAGCGCTCTGTTGGAAGACACGCTCTTGTTCCAGACTTTTTTTTGTTTGTTTGTTTGTTTGTTTGTTATGCAGGGGATTTACTTGAAACCTCAGAAAGCGCTCCAAACCCTGGGAACGGACAGTCTGACCAGTGCTTCGCCCAAACACACACACACCTCGCGGCTACTGGTTGCCTCAGGGAGAAAAGCCTTTAAAATGTCAATAATGAATTGCGGGACTTAACGCAAAGAGGTGTGGCGAATGCCAAGAGCAGCGTCATTTCTCCTTTGAAGAGCAAAGTGCTTTTTTAGTGGCATCCTACAGGAAAAGAACAAGTAAACAAAAGCACCACGTTCCTGGTATGAAACGTGATTTATTTTCACAAGGATAGCCAATAAAGGATTTGGTCAGGAACTGAAGACAAGATAAAACAACTAATGAGAGCAAAGAATAAATGAGGTTAAAAATGCCAGAAACGTGTGCTTCTTCCTATGCACGCCTACTGGAAATTCTTCTGTCCTTTTCTGTTTTTACTTTACAGGCTCCACCCCTCATCTTAAATACTTTGCATCTGAGGGAAGAATATATATTTCTTTTTTCTAGACATGGACAAGAAGCAAGGCTCAGGAGGAGCGGCTCCTGATGCTTTGCTCCCAGTTAGGTAGCACGGAAGCTACCAGCACTCGCAGCGTTCAGGCATCTCAAGGGAGCACTGCTGGACCCAAACCTCATTGGCTTCAGGAGGTTTGGTGCCCCGAAGAGCCATGGCCTTATAGATAAACATAATGTAAACTGTTCCCTCCATCTGTTCTGTATGGTAAGTCCCAGGTGGGTAAGGGGATCACGGATGTAAGCAGTCTGCTCACTGTTAAGTCGGGCTGCTCTGACTGCGGCCACAAGTTACAAACACCCCAGCATCAAGCACGAGTCTTGAAATTTTCGTAAGTGGCTGTTGTGGCTTAATGACACTCAAGTTGCTCATTTGAAAGACTCCTAACAGAAACCAGGAAGGCAAACTCTGGGAACATCAATGAACTTTTAAAAGCTGCTTTCATGCTGAGCCTACTTACCATCTCCGCTTTAAACTGCAAAGAAAGCCTAATCTGCAACTGACTGTCCAATACTGTATTTGACAGGTGCACAGTTTTCATTTTCAAGGTTTAAACACTATGGTAACAACCTTTATAAAACAAAAACAGGGTGGCAAGATTTCAGACAACATGGACAGCGCAAATTTTGCACATGACAAAAGGTCATTTGAACCAGCTACGTTACTGATTTGTATTTGGTAACAAACTTTCCTTTTTGGACTGTTAAGTTGTATAATAATGTATTTTGTAATATTCAACATTGTTCCAAAATACAGTCTTCTGCGATGTTTCCAGTGTCTTCTGCAATGTACTGCTAACCCACTGGTAACTTAGGCAGTCTGTCATTGATTGTAAGGATTTTAGGCAAGCAATGTCAACATATATACAGAATTTCTTTTTCTAATCTGCTTCTACACGGCTTGATGTGTCAAGGATTTAGAGTAATTAATTTTCAGTAAACCAATATTATCCCATATTCCTAATAAATCTCTAAAAAGCTGCTGGCATTCTGCAAGTACTAATTCAAAAACAAACAAAAAACCACTTCATGATTGTCTGTTGTAGGAAAGAAGGTGTAGTGGCAGGACACAAAAATTAAATGCTTAATTAAAAATGCAGTGTGTAGCACTTTGTAAAAAGCTAAGCAGTTGCTCTGTGTGAAGGAGAGAACTTTTGGATGAACAGATTGCAATGAAAACATTAGCATGCAGTATTTTGTAGGATGTGACTAATCTCAGACCTATCTTAAATTTCTTGTGACGTTCTTCTGTTTTTTCAAAGGGCCAAGTGTACAGTTACATTCTCCACTTGTGTCTTCATATGCAAAATGTGTTTTAGTTTCTCCTTGTCTGTTGCTGAAGACAATCATAGAGACATCATTGTTCATCCTGCAATGTGACATTATACTTTATATGGAAGAATGAAATACAATGGTATTTTTCCCTTATTTTTCCATTTATCCATTACTGTGGTCAACCTGATAATGAAACTGTGCTCAAACTCATAAACTGAAAGCAAATTTGCTTCCCAGTAGATATATCCTCCTGCATCAATCTATTTCACAGAGATGAAGAAAAATCAAGGACTTTCTTACTCCAGCCCTGTAAATATCTGTTCTAAGACTCAGAGATTTAATTTTTCTGGTATCCTAAAGAAAAGGAGCCTGATTTGCTTATTTAGATTCAATATATGGATTCTCATACATCCTTTTGAACAGCAGAAATGTGTGAAAAACCATGAGAACATTAATACAGCTATGAAAATACTTTCTTACTAGAAAGATCATTCTCTACTGATATGGACAAAATGAGGTCTGCAGAGCCCTGTACAGAAAATTACTGAGGGTATCCAGTTAGGTTATAGTAGGGACTGGAGAACAGTCTGGCTGTTGTTTGCCTGCATTCATGCACTTAATGCACTAAATTTCAGGACATGAGCTTTTTTTTTTTTACAATTCCAATTGAAAACGT
This sequence comes from Chlamydotis macqueenii, assembly GCF_036417535.1. Taxonomy (NCBI): domain Eukaryota; kingdom Metazoa; phylum Chordata; class Aves; order Otidiformes; family Otididae; genus Chlamydotis; species Chlamydotis macqueenii. Next base: position 86,126,529 of record NC_141557.1, on the reverse strand, counting down.
AAATCAGAACTGTAACTGGAAGAGATTAAATGAAAGACTGCAACACAGAATTTCTGTTTTATGAAGTGGAACTGAGAGGGGCAAATAACTGTGTTGAATTATTTATTCTGCCGAAAATTCTTCATGGATAAGGAATTACCCTAGATGACTAGGCAGCTTAAAGCAAAACTTTGAGGTCAGCTGCTAATTACTGAAACATCAGCATGTTGACTCTTGGAGGTTGATCCCAGAGGGAAAAACGGTGTGTAAGATCAGCAAAACCTGGATAGCAAAAGTCTCCGAGAACAAGATGACCATTATGTATACGTTAGCAGGTGCAGCAAATTTATTTGGCACCTTATCTAAAATAACTTCAAACTATTTTCTTCTTAGGTGTGCCAAAACACAAAAACAAAATCTGGTAGATTTTGTGCATCTATGTATTGTAATTCACAGGTGCTAAGGAACAGAACTTCTGTCAGTGCAACTGCCTGAGTTTTAGAAACAGAACTAAGAACAGAAAAGGCTTCATAGTCATTTCTTTGGAGCAAGATATAATTTCCAGGAAAATGCTGGAAAATTTGAATCATGGTACCAGTTACCCTTAAGAAATGGCAATTTGTGCTCAACGTCCTGTATACTTCTCTGACAGATAACAGAAGAAATTGAAAAGTTATGTTACATTTGAGTAAGTCTGCATGCTCTTCTTAGGTCTGGATGAACTTGTATCCACAAGCATTTTTAGTTTAGCATTAAATGCCAGCACCAGTTTTCAGCTTGTTTTGCTCTCTGTAACTTTCAGGGATCGGTTGGCCCTTAAAGTCTCAAGCAAGGTTGTATCTCATGAATATGAACATCATAATATGCAGTAAACTGTTGCCCATGAGAAGACCGTTTCTCGTGATTCTAGGGAGGATTTTCCAGTTGGATGCTCAAGTTGCATGAAGATATCCCTCCGGGCTGCTTTGGCTTCTTGAATATTGGTGGGTGTTGCTAGCTTTAGACAGCAAACTTGATCGTACTTACTAGGGTTTCCGAGAGACACGGGTGGTCTTTTAAAGGTTTAGCTGTTTCACAGTCTAGGTGATGCTCTGTGCTCCTTCAGTCACTGCAAGACTGGCAGGTCTATTTTCTGTCAGCCCAAAGAGCCTTCCATATGGCTTTACTAGAGGTATCACTCTGCTCTGGTCCAATGCCTCTGTCAACACTCTTCTACAAAGGGCAGAAGAGGGTATGGAAAGTGCTTAACACTCCCTAGTCTTTGGAATGCAGACTTCAGTCCTTGGGCAGCACCTGTGTAAGGGCCATTCCTTCTGCAGGACTTCTTTGCTGTCATTTAGAAGTTCCTGACCTAACTACGAAGATGCTACCTATGTCCAAATGCACTTATATAATAATAGGTGCCAGACTATACTTCTAGATCCCTCAAATGTGGCCTACTTCATCTGTTTTTCCTGATCTTATCACAAAGGTCATGGCCAGCACAAGGTCATTGCTATACTGTGTTTGCAAAATATACTCCAACAATACTAGGAGAACTTGTCAGTCTACCTGATCTTAATCTCAAAGGCCATACGTATAGATGAAGGTAGGTAATACCATCATAGTCTTCTACATCCGCAAACAGAATTGTGTGAGATCCTTTCAGGGTGTTCAGAGATGGTCAAGCTCGGGTTTTAAAGCAGCAATGAAAGCTGCAATCATTACCTATTGTAGGTAGGATCAAACCAGCATCATGCAAATCAATTCTTCACTGTCATAAGCTGTGCTAGTGAACTGTTCTCCCTGAGTGTCATAATAAAAGTAATCTGTCTTAAGATTTCAACTGCTTCCTTTAATGACAGAGAAATTCCCATGTTCGTATCTGGAATCCAGTTTTAAACACATCAACATCTGCCACATTCTACCAGAAGTGAAGCCCTTATTTTAGATTTTGTCTGGGCAGATTATCAAGCAGCCTGTCACCCTGTGGCAGAGATGACTGTTGGCAGGAAGAGCCACGAGTCTAACTGAAAAAGGCCAGTGTATAGTTTTTGCTTGACAGCTGAACATGTTCTTGTACTCATTTACTAATATTCTAAATAGGGCTTAGTGAGGTGAGGTGGTCTGATGAATGACAAACTTATGACTTGTTTATAGGAAAAAGGATACAAGTCAGAAAATTAAATGTTACGTGATTTTTCAAGGCTCTTTTTTTTTTTTTTAAATACCTTTATTTTCCATCTACTTTTTAGGGATTTTCAAATTCTGTACCAGCTTGTTCAGTCCAGAAACTGCAGGAGCATAGGATAATACTCAGGAGATTTACCTCTGTTGCTGCCTCAGCTTCTGAAAAGACCTCAGCATCACCAAAAGCTAAAAAACTCCTCATCCAGAAATGTAAACTAGTTTCACTTCCTTTCTCCTCCCCTTGCAAATACATGGCAGAGCATCTGGAAAACCACTCTCTGCATTACCTGCTATGCTTTCTGTTCCTATGATATCTACAACATAAGCTGACCATTCTCAAGATGACAGTAATCCCAATCAATTAGTTGTTCAAAAATAGAGGATTCACTTACAAGCAACTCGTCTGCAAAATCTGCTGTTTTTTGTAGTAAGAGGCACTACTGATTCTTCACAAATAACCTTAATCAATTTATACATGCTATATGAGGATCTGGACACCAAGCTGGATAAGCTGTTTTCGGTGGGGAAATAGAGTAATTCCCTGCCCGAGGAGCAGTTGTTGCTAAGAAATCCTATTCCAGTAGTATTTAGAAGGTAGAAGTTTTGTGTTCTAAAGTACTCAAAGCAGTGGAAAAACTCTATGATCTATAATGAAGTCCTCCAAACTGACAAAAATGTTAGATTGCTCTTTGCAGCACTATACAGGAAGTCCCAAGACTAATTAGTTTCTCTTTTTCATACAATTGCCTTTTCTGAAATTGTTCTTGCTGTCACAGCTGGCCTTGGGACTATTTACATATTTTTTCCATGCATTTGGGCTATCATTCATGTTCAGAGATAGCTATATTCCTTGCACACAGATACCAAAGGAAATTATCACAATCTGAGCAGTTTTGACTCCTGAGGCTTATTTTAATTATAATAGGGATAGCAAAACAGTTCCAAGGATTGACTTTTTTTCTCCGTAATTGTGGAATCAATAATGGTCATATTCAGAACTTTTTAACTTTCAACTCTTCCTCTTCTTGTTTGCCCCTTTTAAAACATCCTTTTTATGATACTAATTCATAGCTTATACGGCAGTTTGTTAATATTTTCAAGATATATTTTAATGGGTCTGAAGTTGTCAAGCATCCTTTGCAGGATGATAGTGTGAAAAATTATTATGTTCTGTGAGTTATTTTCCTGCAGAAAAATCGTACCATACAATCTGGAGGAAGCGGAAGAACAAAAACCTATTTTCTGCCCTCTCATACCAAGAAAAAAAGGTAGGAAAGGTTGCCTTACTAACTTACTAGTTACCTTTCTGAAGGTAACCAGGTCTCTGTGAAGTAGATTGTTCATGAGAGCGTTTCAGATCTAAGCAATGGCTGTTCAGTGTAATTTCAGTGAAAGAAATCTAGATCATTATTTTTTCCCCTCACCATGAATTCATCCTTTTCTATCAATGAGTAGGATGAAATTTATATTAAGAATATCACTACTTCTAGCCCCTAGACAATTGCACACTTTCCCTTCCTGCCTTTTTTTTTTTTTAAGACTCTTTTTCCTTCCCCTCTCGTTTCTTCTTTCTTTTTGTTTCTATTGCTCTCATAACCTGTTCCCTTTCCATCATCTTATTTTTTCTAGCCTCCTTGAAGAATGCATCCCAGCCTCTCAGGCTAACCCCCAAGATACGATGCTTTCCACAAAGCACTACTCCCGATGACATCTGCCCAGGCTACAACTAGATATTATAGCTTCCTCCTTCTTTCTAGCTGGAGTCCTGCTCTCCTGCTGGCTCCAATCCCAAAGAACATCAGGGAGGTCCTCTTTGGCAAACACAGAAAAACCCTGAGGCCTTACTACTTATGCAGGCTCGTTTTAAACCTTTCATAGAAGAAAAAAAAAAGTACCTACCCAATTTGAAATGAAATTTAAGTGTGCTTTATTTCACTTTTCAGTCTTAGAGGATAGAGCAAATTGAGAGAATAGAATATTGTATGTCTCTCGGTATCCCACAAGCTGTGCAATGACTATATAATACTGGAAATCTCTTAGCAATTTAAGGCTTTGAAATTCAAATACTACTCACTTCTACAGAATCCTGAATTATAAAGTGTCCCAGTGTCACACTGAGATGGTCTGCTTTGCTGGGGCAGTTAAGGTCTAAACAGAGAAAATAACCTGAGCTGACAAACGAAACCCAGTAAGACTTTATTTATGTACAGAAGCATGAACGCTTCTAGAAATCTTTGTTTAAACTGAAGCTTAACTTCCCAGTGAGAAACTTTGATGTTGCAGTGAAAAGCACAGAAGGTGAGAGGGTTATGTGTCAATGCCGCAAGGGATTGTTTAGACAGGAAGATAGATTTATAAAGTTTTCATGAGTATCTGAAACAATCTTTCAAAATGTTGGAAATGTACAGAATGTCTGATAAGTTGCTTGTCTTACAATGTGAGGAGGAAAAAAAGGCAAAAACTTATTCTTGCACTTGGGATTAGGCCACAGCAACAGGCGATGCATGGTATCCCAAGCAGGTTCCGCATCTGGTGTCAGCCTGGCTTTGTTTCTGTTTGCTGGCACTTACTGCTTTCAGTAATACCCTGTTACCAATGCAGAGAGGTCCCAGACCTTAGTTACAGCTCCTAATTAGCACAGTCACAGGAATTTTCAAACTTAAATGCCTGAACATGCAATTACCAAAACATATATGCAAGCGAGTCAGTAAAACTGGCATCTAAATCTCCACTTTAGTCAGGACTATTTTATTACCATGCAAGTCAATCCACTTTAGATTTACGAAAATAGGTGGTAACTCCACCCTGCTGCAGATGCACTGAAGAAGACAGAAAGTAAAGGCAGACATTCACGTGCTGGCAGACACCAAAGAGCTCTAGTTCCTGGGAGCTACCCCATACGATTTTGGGTGCAAGAGACCTGGGCTGCTTAGGACACGTACCTGGCTGTAGCTCTGGACGGCACCTCTGGCCTGACTGCTGCGGGCCGGGAGCTGGGCAGCCGCTGTTTCACCCAGGGCGAGGGTCTGGTTGCTGTGGTAGCTGGCTGAGTACTGGAAGGACCCTTCAGGTTTGGAATTGAGCTGGAGTGCACTCTGGGAGAGGAGGCTGGGCCCTGCGGGGACAGGATTTTGGAGCAGTCAGAAAGTCTCCGAGAAAGAGCATACCTGCATTATCTGTGGAGCAAGTCTCAAAATTATCAGATGTATGTGCCTTCAGCTTTTCACAGTTTGGCTTTTCAGTAATAAAAATCACATATATTAAATTGTTTCTTTACTGCTTAGTCATCATTATTATGGTAGTTAAGCTACAGACCACATTGCTTTCTCTGGAAAAAACACATGGTTTTGACAGGTGAAGAAATTCTAAGCCTAAACAAACCCAACCATTCCACTTGATAAGGAAGTACCGGTTTTCAGCTCAGAATAGTTGATGAGTTTTCCTTTTTTTCTAAGGATAAGCCTTGTTTATTCCACTTAATTATATCCAGTCGTTCTGCATGGGAAGTGCTAACTCGTTCTTCCCTGGGCCCTCGGTGCATTAGATCTATTGATTACTGCCACTCTGTCCTGTACACATGGTGATGTAATACTTTGGTGCCTGTAGGGATGGATGGCAGCTGTTAAAATATTAATAGCTCCTCTCATCATGTAGAACTCACCCCGATCTCAGTGAATCTTGGATGACTGTTTTGTCAGCCTATCATCTTCCCCATCACAGCACTGCGCGGCGGCAGAGCCAAGTGCAGGCAGCCAGCTTAAATTTGGGCTGCCAGACTGAAGGGCACGTCGGGAGCATGAACAGTGACACTTCCCACAGTTCCTTAGTTGTTCTGCAAATCTAAAACATGCTCTAATATTCCTTAGGTTCACGTACCTAAGGAAAGTGATTTAGCTTACCATGTGCACGTAGCAAATTCCCCAATTTTTGTTCCGAGAGCATATATCAGGCAGGGAAAGGCTCTTCCTACACTACATTGTCGCGTGGTTTAGACGTGACCTCCCACAACCACTTTTAATGGTGAACTCATTTTGTCTCCATACAGAAAGAGATACATTGTTGAATACCCACCTAATCCTTCCCTATGCCTTCACTGATTTTAGTCTCTTCTAATTTTCAATAAACTAGCTTACTCTTCCATGGTATCCCAGCTCGGCAAGTGAAACACAAGAGGAGAGAAAAGAAGAGGGTTATGCCGTGGTTATTGCATGAGATACAAAGAAGTCTACTTTCAACCCAACAGCTAGCATCTGTAGCATATTCAATGGCTCCACAGGGTGTAAGTTCATCTTCTGGTTAGCGCTAACAAGCTCCTGAGAGCAGAGAAGGTGACACAAACCTTAAGGGATGTGAAATGATTACGTTGATTTTGCTCCTACAGAATGTGCGAAAAGTTCAGTTTAAAAAAGATTCACAATTGCCAAATTTCAATTAATTTACCAGAAACAACTCCAAGTGCATTCCTTATACAAAGTCCTTTAAGTCTTTACTACGAGGATGTACAGCTGCTCCAAAAAGATTTCCACTTAGAAAATGTGCTAACAACTCCACCTCCAAATTAACATGGAGAGTATTTTTTTCCCTAGCATGTTTCTCTGAAATGACAGAACCATTATAACAGACATTTTCCAAAATCCAACCCGAACCTCTGATATTGTAAGTAAATCTTAGTAGGCTATGTAAAGTTGAAGGGTTTACATCTAAGTGTAGACTGAGATTATGACACTGTTTTACATATCAACACCATTTATACTGCAAAGTCAATTGCCTTCATCAGATTATTCCACATATGGGAAAAATTTAGAAAGGAAGTTTTTGTAGAAAGGAAGTCCTTGTATTTTCCTTACAAATACAGAAGGGGGCAGGTCTCATGTATGCTGTGAGGTTATTAAAAATGTATCACATGCATAAGAGCGCTGAACTTAATCCTGCATGGGTGCTTTATAAATCCAACATTTGGTAGTTTTCCATTCCCTGACTCTGCAAATAGGGTTTACTAAGCATTTTCCACTTAACCAGTTTTGTTGCAAATTTTATTCTTTAATTAAAAAAATATTTTAACAGATTTTTTAAAATAACATAAAGAAAATACAGGCTTAGTTTTAAAATGCATCTGTAGACTTTATTTTAATCTTTAAAATTTTGAATTGTCACTGAGAATTTGCCTGTGATCAAGTGACATGATAGAGTTCAGAAAATTCACAATAGCATGACCTTCCCAGAAGAGGCAAAAGTTGCAGCAAGAAAGCAATTTTTGTGCATGAAAGTGTTTAGAATCATTCTGAAAGTAATTATGCTGTGACATTTCTAAAGCTTAAATAATGATTAAACTATCACATGCTATGAACTCAATATGTTTAAATTTTCACTGCGTCTGGCTTTCAAGTGCTCCTTTCATATAACTGTGGCTCACCAGGGGATTTACACAGCCAGCTAGAATCACATACATGGATTCCCTGCACCATTTAGCCTAGAGTCCATGCACTTCAAGAAACTTATCCAAACCGTAGAAAAACATTTTAATAAAAAAGTTTAGAGCACACGGTTTTAAGTTCACTAACTACTGTATAGCAGTTTTTATTTGTACTTTAACAAGCAGTAATGAAAGATTAAAATGTACGTACATTTCAATAAAGTATTTATTAAAAATTACAAAGTCATTTGAGAGAGACAGCCAGACAGATTTTAAATTTAAAATAAGGCCACATTTCTCAAGCAAATATAGGACAGATTTGTGGCTGCTCACCTGCACATAACTAAGTCTAAACCGAGTGTACAAACAAGATACATGTGAGATCAATCAGCGTGACCTTGAAAAAACACAAGTTCCTTTTTCAGGATTTAGGGACTACAAGTAGTCCTGCCTAGTCTGACAGGGCAAAGATGGATCACTTTTCTCATTAAGGTTCTTGAGATTTCAATCTGAAGGCAAAACCAAACCTTCTGAAGAGCCCACAGCTCACCCAGAAGAGAAGTGGTCTGTTTGTATACTTCTACATGCTGATGGCTCTTGACAAGGAACTACGGTTTCTTTCTGGCAAAAATTTAAAATGTTTTGTGCTGCTGTAAGAAAGTGTTCATGCAACTATTTTTAATCTGTTTTCAGAAGAGTTAAGCAGCTGGAAATTCTCTATTTTCAGTTAGAGGCTGGAAATCACTAGATAACTACTGAAACAATGCAGTCTTATTTGTTCCCTTAATGTTACATAATTAACTATCAATCTTCAATTTAAAATAAGCTTGAAAACAAACACTTCCAGCTTCATAAGGTTTAGTTTAGCAGATGCTGAGGATTTGCAGTATTGCTTTAAAAATTTGTACTACATTTTGTTTCTGTTTGGGGGCATGGGGAAGATACAACTATCTAGTTTCCCCTATGTTTTTTCACCACCATATCAAAAAAATCTATTTGCCTTGTGAAAGAACTTTAGTGTTGGATTATTCACAGTGGATAGTACTAAATTTTCATTCATTCATTCAGTGTAACTTTCCTCCTGAATTGTCACTAAAATAGTAGAGATAGGAGTGCAAATTCAGGAAACTAAGTCAGAGCCACCCTACTGCAAGAGATGCCACTGTGGAATAACTTCAAACAATGGAGCAAGGTATAGTAATTAACTCTTCAATTTGCCTCCAGTTTGGCAGACACATACTGCAGACAATACCTCCCTCTTCCTCTTAACCTTGAGCTGAGCACTGTGCAAGGCTCTCCATCTTCCTCACCTTGGCTGCTGTAACCCGACTCAGTAAGGAGCTCAAAGGAGAGGGAGAGGGCGTGCATCTTGCCTGGGACACGGACAAAGTGCACTTAAGCTGGGAAAAGCTACTGGAGCACACAGAAGACCAGGCAAGAAGAGAACTGCGGAGGATGAAGGACATGCCTACATCAGGGAGCCAACCCACAATAAAACCTCAGAGGTGATGGAGAGCAGAGCACTTTTCTGGGAATGAGAGGAGGGAAACAGGAGTTTCCTTTGCAGTCTGGAGACCCCGGTGCTGCCAGGCACGGCACAGTCAGAGGAAAGGAGTCACTCATTCAGACAGTGAGGGGAGAGGCCCAGGCTTCTTGTGAAGCCTTTTTAATTAGTTTATATTACTCATTCCCCTTACTGGCAGTTATGTTATAGGCTATTATTTTTATTTTTCAAAAACCTAATAGTTTAAGACATATGGAGCACCTGAGAGTACCTGGAACACTTACTTCAAGGAAAACAGGGAAGAAGAGCAGATGCACTGTAAGACTTGGCCCTACCCTGAGTCCCACCACTAAAGAAAGCAGCACCAAAGGTGACCCTTGCTACCTTCCTGCCTTATTGCATTCGACAAAATAAGCATAGCCCGGCATTACACTGAACAGGCTGATTCATGGCATGTCGTATGTTGCACATGGCTGTAAATGTAAACTAGTGAGTTACAGACTCCATCACAAGCCATAGCAGAAGGAGCCTGCTTCTGGCCAACATCTGCCTGCTTCTGGCAAGGGGGGATGTCAAGGAGCTCGCAGAAGTGCGAGGTAAAGGTCGCAGAATGAGCCCCATCAGGCACAGCTGGAGCTATTCCTGTGCCCCTCACCTCTGAGGGATAAGGTATTTCACTGGCAGTGTTTCTTCACAGGCTGCTGGTTTTCTTCCTGAATAACAATACAATGAACAATGTGGCAATAAGGTGCATTGCAGCTACTTAGAAAACAAACCAAGGAAGTGAGTGGTCTTAAATAATGACATTATTATTAATTCAAGGACATCACAGTAGCAGTTGATTACGGGAAACCAAAGTTACATAGAGAATCCAGGTTACTATTATCATCCACAACTGGGTCATAAATGAGGAAAAAATGGAAATTACAGAATCATAGATTCATAGAATCATAGAATAGTTAGGGTTGGAAGGGACCTTTAAAGGCCATCTAGTCCAAACCCCCTGCTAGGAGCAGAGACATCTCCAACTCGATCAGGTTGCTCAGAGCCTCATCCAAACTGGCCTTGAATGTTTCCAGGGATGGGGCATCCACGACCTCTCTGGGCAACCTGTTGCAGTGTTCTACCACCATAATTGTAAAGAATTTTTCCCTTATATCTAGGCTAAATCTACCCCATTCTAGTTTAAATCCATTACCCTTTGTCCTATTGCAACAAAATGGTAAAACATTTGTCCTTTTATTTTTAAGAGCAGCATTTTCTTTGGAAATAAAATCTATCGCCTGTCCTTTCTACTCTCTTCAGACCACCCCTCTTCCTTCTTCCAACATTTAGAGTGAAAAAAACCCACAAACCCAAAGCAACCAAGAAAAAAAAATACCACAACCTAAAACTTTACTTTTACATTATTTAAAAAAAAAATAAATAATTCTTAAACAGTAAGTGTTTGCATGCAGAAATACTTTATATGGCTGTTTCAGAACAGCAGAATACTAGGACACTTCTCAGTACCTGCATGTACTGTTCTAGCTCTAGCAGTGCTTGCTTAGGCAACAAGAAATTAGTTACAAGTACACATAAATACACATAAACCTCTAATTATTCTACTTCTTATGCATGAATTGACAAGATATTGTAGACCAGTAAGTAAAAAAAAAAAAAAAAAAAGAATGGTAATAAAACAATAAAATTCCACCAGTATAATTATTTTATCATATTTCTTAAGTTAGGTCATCCCTTAGATTTCCTTTTTTTTCAAACCACATTTCACAGCATACAAACAAGACAAAAGAAGCTTTCCGTTGTGTGAAAAAGTGTATTTTGCTTTTAAATAATATCCTGTTCCTCAGCATAAAAATTTATATTCATTTGTGCAACTGACTTTGTATCTACATCAGAACAATTGCACTTATACATCGAAGAAAGGTCCAAAATGTCCATTTTTGTATGCTCAGAAACTGCCAACGGCCAAGGCTGCTATATTCAAATCCATTGGAATATGCTTGCCGATTTCAGCAGGAATCAAATAAGTTTTAAGATATTCTAAGCGCATTAAAGTGGTGCATGCTAACACAGAAAATGTACCAATTGAACATACAGTATAAACCCAATTTTTAACAAGTATGATGCTGGTAAAACAGTAGCTGTATTATCAGAAATGTTTAGCACATCAGCTATGTTAGTACCACTACTCCAAATTTTAAAAGCATGTTTCTTTCTGCTAGTCCTCCTGTGACAAGAGGGGATTCAATGCTCCCTGGCATTGCCAGACTCCAAGAGTAGAGGACGTAGCTCAGCTTTCCTTTCCTCGCTCGCCTGGAAACAAACCCTGAGAGACGCTAGGTGCTCAGCTGCCCACCACAATCCATAGACTTGGGTGGTGTGATGCCAAAATTAAGTATAGAAAGGATTACATTTCAAAAAAAGAAAAAAAGAAAGCAAGAAACAAAGACCAAAGTGCATCAGCACAGTACTGAATTTTGATTCAGTGAACAGTCATTAATTCCAACTGAAGCTTCAGTGAGAGATTACAAAAAATAGGCATCAGCAGCGACAGCAATTGAAAAGTCAGGGAACTTGGTTGGGAATCAGAGCTGGTGAGGCATCACATGTTTTCTTCCCTTCCCCCAAAGGGTAGGGCCTTGTCTGGTGATGGCGCAAGCAGCAGAGCTCACCCAAATTGCATTCCATCGTGGCCGTAAGCAGGAGAGTATCTCATGTAAGAAACCCAGAAGGAACTTGGGCTCTGAGGAGCTTACCACTGTCAGAAGATAAGCAGTTTTCCAAGGGCTGAGAAAACATACTAAGTGCTGAGAGACTGGTCCAGTAGACTTACATTGATTAGAGATGGAGGGCAAAGAAGCCAAACAGCCAGATGATCATGGCATTCTTGTAAAGGAGCAACTCACAAAAAGAAACCAAGGAAATTGCTCCCTGTGGAGGTTATCAATGACAGCCTATCCCATATCCACCAGTCAAATATCTGAAAAGTTACTCCAGTCTCCTGATCTTTAGACTGCAGTATCTCATGGAATTAATCACAAATTGTAGTTTCACGACGTGTAACAATTCAAGGTAATAATATAGCAATAGTATGGTCAGTCCTCAAAGGAAAAAAAGGTTGAATTATGAAATTGGACTAGTATTTTACATTACGGAGCAGAAGTTATCATGGAACAAGTATACAATACATTATCTGCTAGTTGTTAAATTATCAAATAATTACTGTATAACAACAAGTTACATGCAGTACTATATTATTACAAGATAAGGGCATGATTAATTCAGTATTCTAAATCTATGCAAAAATTATTTCTGAATTGGCTAAAATAATTACACTACAAACATATACCTAGTCAGCCCCCATGAGATAATTGCATGCTTGTTACTTAGTTTCTCATGTGAAGTTCCCCAAAAAAATACAATGCAAGTGAAAGAAGGAGTTTTTTCTCTCCTTAAGAATTAAAGTCAGTTGGCTTACTGGGGCACATTTCCTTCTCCAAGTAAGTAGTAAAGTGGAACACTACTATTGTGTTACACATTTCCATTTGGTCAGTCATCTATTGCCATGCCAGTTCTAATTGACAAAGGAAATAGACCAAGACATGCTCGAACGAACATTTAATTAGCTCCCATACCAATTATAAACAACACTTCACTCACCTTCGATCAAATGACAGAAGTAGTAATGATGAATTATAGAGTAAGTGTAAATAAAGTGTTTTTAATTAGTGTAATTAATCACTTCACACATTCTTCAACCTGCTTTGCTCATTTGGGTAACAGTTGAAAGAAAGCAGTAGCAAAACTCCTTTAATGTCCTTTAAACATTAATTTACAGAGTTAATACGCTGAGGTGCCTCACATCCCAGCGAGAGGAACCATCTCCAAGCTGTTAGTATATGCCCAATTAGGGATTTCAAATACCAAAAGTCATCGCTTACTGTTTCTTCCACCTCTCAGGTCATTTAGTTTAAGTGTGAAATATTGATTTCTACCCTACAAGGTCCTTTTTTTGTTTGTTCATTTAAGTGTGTATACTCATGGTAAGCAGTTGCTAACCACTCCTCATTGTATTTGTTGCCCGGTTTTGCAAAGGAATGGATGATTAGAAAAGATGCAATAAAATAAAAGATTGAGTCAGGTATCTGTAGAGTGGGCACTCGATTTCCGAATGCTCAACTGTGTTTGGGACACTGGGGGAATCCTACAACTAGGCTGAAAGAACAGTAATACCAGTTACTGCTCTAGGTGATAACCTGGCAGGGTCTTTCCACAACATTTAAGAGTAGGGAAGAGGGGATGATAGTTAAAGAGGAGGGGGATGGACCTGTTCTAGGGATCCTAAATACTTTGGCATCTCACTGGCTTTTCCTGTTCTCCAAGTCCTGCTCCCAGAGTTAAACCGCGTATCTGGCCAGGATCAGGAGTAAACTTTCCCTCCACATCGGAAGGGCAAGGAAAATCTGTTTGTCTGTTTTAAACCTGTCTGTTCCAGTATGGCCTAGTTTTGAGATAATCTGAAACATTCTTTGAAGAAACTGAGAAGATTTAGGATGATTTTGGAAAGCAGAGGAATTGAGTGAGGAGAAGGGAAGCCCTGCAAGTGCCTCAGGGAGTGGCAAGGAACAGACACCTTGCCACTAAACTACAGACATCTCTCCCCTCTTCCCCATTTTCTGCTCTCGGGGGAAGTGGCAAGGAGTGTAGGAGGAAGCAGTGGAGACAGGGGGTAATTGTGGGGGAAAACCCTGGGAACTAGATCAGAGAGAGACCTTTGTGGCTACCGTAAAAAGTTTTCTTATATAGGCAGGAAAAAAGAGAGATTAAACCAAGGCAAAACTTAAAATATGAAGATGAAAACAAATCCTGTGAGCTACAACTGGTCTAACAGATTCTGTAGGAAAAGAAGGACTTTCAAGCCAACTGTTAGTGAAATCTGAAACAGAAGATAACAAGTAGCTATAATACAAGAATAGTAATAAGCATTGCCCCCATTCTCCCTCCAAATTCAGGACTAGTATTAGAATTGCACTAGGAAAATATTTCAAGATCTACCTTCTAGGAGATATTAAATATTAAAGATATCAGTACTTTTACATTACAAGAAAAAATAGCAAAGCTGCAACATAACAAAGGTATCGCATTACCTAATAATGCAGAAAATTGGAAAAAAAAGAAGGTGGGGGAAACACAGACTTAAAATGAAGAACTAAATGATAATACTTTATATGCTAAATCACAAGCAGCTCCCTTGTTCTGAAACAAAAACATCTCTTTAGACGAGAGGCAGCAATTCTTAAACGAGTACACTGAAAACAAACTTGTTTTACAAACAAGGAAAGTAATTGATATGCAATATCACGCTCTACCAGCATTAAGAAGGCTATGTTCTACCTACAAATACAGAAAAGGGCTTTAGTGTTGCTACAGAACCTATTCTTAGGTACTAGAAAATAGGATTTGGTGGAATGCATTCAGAAATGTAGAATGAGTTAATCCAGGAATTCTATAAATTATATATATCTGGAGAAATTATGCAAAAGCTAGGCTGACGCCATTATGTAAGGGAACAATACAAGGATATCCCTTCTGACTCTTTTTCTGACCCAATTACTATAGGAATGAAAGATAAAGAACACTTCATTTCAAGAGTAAGTGAACCAGGAATAGAAAACAGTTTCATTACATGCTGATTATCTTATTCTTTTTACACAAGATAAAAATTCCGCCATTATTGGAAGAAGAAAACAGAGGTATTGGCTGGGACTTTAAATAATAAATCACCACTCTAACGACTAGCAAAGCACCACAAATGTCCACATGAAGTAGCAGAAAAAGGTCTGAAGTGCATGGAAAAACATAAGGCCTGAATTCCATCCTGAGAGCAAATGGTTCTTTTTTGAATTCTAAGAGATTTTTTTTTTGATGGTTGTATTGAAATCCCAGAGCCAGGGCAGGGGGGACAGCACCAATGTCTAATTCAGAGAGGACACCTGACACTACCAGGTTTCCAGCTACTGCATAACACTAACAAACTGCCTCCAAATAAGAGGAATCCCTAAACTAGGACTACAGAGGAGCAAGCGTGATCTGATGTCCTCTTAGTGTTTGGTAGAATCATGTTTCAAAACTTTGTCACTCGCAAAATATTGCCCGGTGGTTAAAATTTGCTAACTGTGTACCTGTTAGGGACAGCACAAAAACCAGAGAGAAATAAGTAGTTTTCAATAGTTAAGCTTTGTAATAAAGTATTTAACAGGGAACAATTTATTCAGGGATAAGTAACTTTTATGGCAAAAATCTGCAGGCAATATATTATAAAGATAATAGAATTTCCAGTGCGTTTACATAAAAATCTTCTGAAAGTTAGGAAACATGCTGCAAATACAAAACACTAGCAGACTCATGGAACAAGGTATCACAGCAAAGCCTAAGCAATCCTGACATAATAGGGAACTTCGGTGTTATTTACGCAGTGTATGTTTTGCTTTCTATAGCATACCACACATAGCATTACTCCAGATGTCTGTATGAAATGTAATACGGCCAGATCTTCTTTCATAAGCAATACTTGGTAATGTTTGACAGTAGGAAAAAATCTGGAGTTCCACTACTAATGAGAGAAATTACTGAAGATGCTAGAGACCAAGGCCTAAAGACATGCACTGAGCAAGAAAAGGTTTATACATATTTAAGATCAGAACACAGAAGTTGCCCTTGTCTTTGTTTTTTTTTTTAATTAAAAAAAAGCTATCCTAAATTGAGATTAAAAAGGGATAACTTACTACTGCAAATTTTTAAATGACCCCAAAACTAACCAACTTCTTTTGTAGAAGATTAATCATGTTGTATGAAATTGCTTACCAAACTCTGCACATATCGAAATCAGATGTTCTCTGAAAGAGATAATTTATCATCAGCCATTAGGATGATGTGTGTTGTAGGGGCAATGGATAGAAACTACACAGGAACAAGATGAGCAGCAAGGATAATAACTAAATTACATTTCTGCAATACGAAAGACACAAAGAGGAAGAATAATATCCTCTAGCTTCCATCTAGGGATATCTAAGGATCACCTGGAGCTCTTTTGGCAGTAGCATTTATCCTGGCATATGTTACACCTCCACAAGAAGCCTCTGCCAACAAAACCTTGTCAGTGGCCTAAGGTAGACATGATGTGAATTACACAAAGAATACAAATCACTTCTTTCCACAAATTGCATGATTTGCGGATGGTGATGATGTTACTTCTGTGAAACTCTGCAGGAGGTACGCAATACTAGGAGTGCAGAAGTCACACAATACTTCACTGTAACTGAAGTTTCCTATCTATTAAAAGATCAGACTGTGGAATCACAGCAGAACAGTACGTGAACTGGGCTTCTGGATGGGATTACATACATTTCTGAATGTGACCACATGAAGAAACTTGCTGGCAGGAGGAGGCACTGTATGCAGCAACACGGACAGCAAACTCCAACTCAGGAGGAAGAGTCATGTTTCTTTAGAAAACACTGAATTTTGGCATAAATAATTGTTATTTTTAAATTTGTTTTCATTATCAGTCTCCCATTTTACAAAAAAAAAATAACTAAATTTAAAATGGTGTGTGTGCTTTGTTCACAGAAAAAAAAGTAAATTAAGAACATATTTTGCATTATTACATACTAATGTAATTAGTATGTAATTATTACATACTAATATTACATACTAATTTTTTTGAAGTATTTTATACCTTTAAAGATCATCTGTGAATGTCAAGTGCTCCTAGTCACTCTTTGTGCCTAGCGCAACCTAAAGCTGCTATTCATAATATTAAACTAATGTGTTCCCTTTTTATTTCCAGGAAATAAAATCATATGGTTATAGACATCACACAAAGATGACTCACATGGAAGCTGAATGCATTATCAAAAATAAAAAAAACCAGACAAATCTCTTCTGACAGACCTAAATTAGACTGTTGAAAAGTAATATTTTTTTTAAGCCTACTATCTTTGACAATAAAGCATATAAAACTTCTCACAGATATATGGATCTAATACACAAGGCATCAGTAGACCTATTATGCTATTATGCTGTTCTATGAACTTAACTACTAGCACAAACCAGGTTTCATCCTCTCATGCAAAGTAGAACTCCCTTTTCCCTGACCTTTGACAGGCTTAAATCTTGAATCTTTTCTGTCCACAAATTAAAATGGCTATTTGGTCTCTGAGGCGAATCAGTTCAGAATGTGTTTAGCACTGCCTCAGAAGTCAATTAAGAAATAAGTCAAAAAGGTCAAAATTTTATGACAATCTTTTTCATCTGCCAAAACCTCCTCTGCCATAACATAGAAAGTACGCACTTCTGCTTCTGCTTTCTCTTTCTGTGTCCACAAACGTGCACTACTCTCTGCTCTCACGTTGTACTCAGAAAATGCATTTCTCCATTTATAAGGTCAGAATGGAAAAAAAACGGAGACAACTCGCTACTCTGCGTTATCACAGAAGTCACAGAAATTCTACTTTATTGAGAGCTATGTAAACTGTATGTAGCACAAAAAACCCCAAACCCAGACCCATACCCATCAAGATTTTCTGTGCCATATACATCATTTTACACAGGCTAACAAGCCAACTACCTCTTTTTCAAGACTGCATCTACACAAATCTCTGCTCACGAGGTGGCACTGACAGATCTCGGACCGATGTGGCTCTTGGCACTTCTGACTGTGCTGAGCGCGCAGGCACTGGCATGCCACTGAAGCGTGAGCAGGGTGAGTGCTTTATCAGTCTGTTGTGAGGATGTGGGTGAATTTGTTTCCTGGTCCGTACTACAGACACAATATTTACTGATGTTCTTTTGCGTTGTAGGTTCGGATGCCAGAAGTCTTTCTTTGTTCAGCTCCTACAGATGCTATTGTAAGTCACTGTCATCTTCTAATGAATTTCAGTAACTGCTTCCCGCAGTGGACGAGGGAACACCTGGTTGCCTGTGCAGGGTTTGTGTTTGCCACAGGCTACGCATTACAAGCTCATAATTAACTCCTTTCCATCTTTGATGTTGCTACCAGTTGTTTCTGCTTTCTTGGTCTCAACTCTCTCACCTTTCCATTTCCCCCCTCCATATATGCTTTACCTGCTGTTACTGCTCCTGTGTCAATTTGACATCCGGATTTTGTACTGCAGTAATAAAGCTAGATTGTGAGGGGTTTTCATTAGGAAAGGATTTTAATGACACCAGGTACTGAAGTAATACAATACTGATACATACATCAGTACATATTCCTAGGGGTAATGGTTTTAAGATAGAGGGAGGTAGATTTAGATTGGATATTAGGAAGAAATTTTTTACAATGAGGGTGTTGGAACACTAAAACAGGTTGCCCAGAAAGGTGGTTGATGCCCCGTCTCTGGAAACATTCAAGGCCAGGTTGGATGAGATCTGAGCAACCTGATCTACCCGGGGATGTCCCTGCTCCTTGCAGGGGGGTTGGACTGGATGACCTTTGAAGGTCCCTTCCAACCCTAACCATTCTATGATTCTATGATTCAAGTCTGATTCATCTCTGGGCAAGCAGGCTCAGAGATATGACGTATTATCACAGTATCAGTGCAGAATTTAGATATAAAAGCACATTTCATCATGTAGACATAACCAGAGATAAGGAAACCCCAAGAAATATGCTGCAGGTGCCAGCAAATTGAAACAAGAATTCAGCCTACAGGCTGCTATACAGAAATAGAAGGAAATTAGAAATGACTTAGCTGCAATGTTGTTATCGTGTTACCTCTGGACTCCAAACATGCCACACTAATAAACAATGTGATTTTGCTTGAAATTATGGAAGCATGTAAAAAGTAAGGACAGCAAGGCCACTTTTACACAGAAAATGTGGTAGGTTGTTTTTTTTTTTTTGCCTCTGAGGATGAATCATTATCTGTTTTGGGGACAAGACACAAGCTTTATTTAATGATGTGTGAAAACAGAAAAGATAAAAGAACTGGAAAAATAAAAGATGAAACAAGAAAGCAAGTAACAGACATAAGGATATGGTAAGACAGTAACAGGTAAGAACAGCAAGAAAAGGCAAGATTGTACAGGAAAGGAGAGGGCTAGGGAGAGATACTAAGATGGCATGAGTGTCTCTTGCTGGAGATTCCTTCAAGAGTATCCTGGTTTCAGCTGGGATGGGGCTAATTTTCTTTCCAGTAGGTGCTGTGTTTTGGATTTAGTATGGGATTAGTTATGTAAAGAACGTTGATAATACACTGATGTTACAAGCTGTTGCTAAGGATACCAAAGACTTTTTTTTCAGCTCTCCAGGTTTCGCTAATGTGCAGATGCAAGAAGCTGGGAGGGGTACATCCAGTAGAATTGACCCAAACTGGCCAAAGAAACCATTCCATGCCATAAACATCATGGTTGTGGAGGTTGGCTTGTGGGCCCTTTCTCACTTTTTTTTTTTTTTTTCCCCTTTCCTCTCACTGCTCAGGATCACTCTGGGATCACTTTTCGGTTCCATTCCATGATTGCTGCTCAGGACAGGCTGTATCAGTCATCGGGTTGTCAGACAGTGAGAAACTGTGCATCAATCGTTTTGTGTATTTTATTAACCCTATATATTATTATTATTATTAATGTATAGATTATTATATCTTCCTTTGCTATCCTAGTAAACTGTCCAGGAAGGAGAGGGAGATAAATGAAACAACATCTTATCCTCATTTGTCAGAAATCTAAGTATATAACAACTACTTCAAAAGACTGAACTTGACCCATAGTTGAGACAATGTCTGTACGACTTACTCTGTGAGAACACACAGCAAATAACTGTGAGACTGCCCTTTAACAAAAGGGGGTTTTGTTTGTCCACCTTTCAAAAGATTTACCCCATTACAAATTGGGCAAAGATGACTTTGAAACCTCGAAATTTTAAAGACAAGATATTGAAAAGGCTTGCATTGGAAGAGATGGATACAATAGGGAGACATATCCAAAATGCCCAGCCATAAGTATTTACCCTGAATATATTACAATACCAACAGAAGTTTCATCAATAAATCAAAATTTCCCAAGACCTTATGCTCTGATATACCTGGAGCTAAGAACTGTTGTGTCAGACAACTGCCAGGTTTGCATTAATGCAGCAGAATAATGGTAATGTGACCCATGTTATGCACTTCTACCACTCCCACTCCAAAGACTCCATTCCTAAAATGAAAGAGGGGCACACATGCTTCCTGGGTGATTTTCATTTCTGAGACATACTCAAAGAGCAAATGATTTTATTAGTGTGTATGTTTAGCAGGAGATCCCTCGAGAACACCTCCTTTGTGTGCACAAAGAATGACTCAGCTGGATCGCCCTGGCTCTCAGAGCAGACAATGAAATGAAAATAACTTCATCTGTCAACAAATTGTCAAGTCCACTGATTCCAAACTTCATTTCATTGATCATGTCAGCATGTCAGCCATCTGACAGGTGGCAGTTTAACAAAGCAAGAGCTATGGGATGGAAAATACACAAACACACATCCTTTTACACATTTATTGTGTAAATAGTGCCTTTTTGTTTCAATCCATTTTCAATATCTATGAATAAAGCAGCTGATAAAGGATGAAAATCATAAAGGTTGAACAAAGAGTGTTCTTTCAAACTGGCACATCTGCTTTCACACTGAGTAAGTAGGAGCTCTCTTATTGCAAAAAATTGCTGAAACAAAACTGAATTAAGAAAATAAAATAAGAGCTTAGCCCATCTTTTTTTTTTGCCTCAGAATTAGGCAGGTTAGTTAAGTGAAAACCATAGCCATCTAATACAACAGCTAGATATAATTTCATGTGACAAAAATAATCTGTTCGTGTAATATAAATAATTCTTCAGAGGAAAAGAACGGACATCTAAATGGTAGTACTACACATTTGTGCTGCATTTTGGGCAAATAGTGTCACGTGACTAAAAGAGATAACATACTGTCAGACTGAGTCCTCAGTGGTGAGCCATGCTTTTTCTTCTCCAGAAGGACTGAGGGATCCTTAACTGCCTGCATTTCTGTCAATATGTAGCCTCAGTAAAGTGCACTCTGAAATGGCATTAGCCAAGAAGACAGAGTTATTTAATCTACATTTTATTTATTCCCTTATCACTGTGCTGAATTCTGTAATTAACACTGAGCACCAGGACAACAGGGTCACAGAGATAAATAAAAATATACTCAGAAAATTTGGGAAAAAAATTTGTCTGGAGTACTGGCAATGTCAGGTGGGGAAAACTGCAATCCCAGTATGAAACACTTGATTTTATACTGAAATTTAAAATGTATCATTTTAAAAATCAGACAATTGCAAGACTCATACAAGAGGTTTTCTGAACCATGTCAAGAACAACTCTGTGGCTGCAGTCTGTAGTAACGATTTAGAGAGCAAAGAAGAAGGGCTGCCACATGAAGTGATAAATCAAGTGAGAAATAGTGAAACAATTCCATTTCAATAAGAAACCTAAACACCAAAAGCTCCATAAATCTGCCCCATAATCCTTTTAAGACCAGTCTTATGCTCATTTTGTGGAGACTGAAGCACAGGAAATAGCATGAAAGACTTAAGTTTAGATACCTTAAATTAAAATTAGAGATTTCTGGATTAGGAGATTTTGAGACTGCGGTTTAAGTTAGGAAGAAAGTGCCAACGGATCTGCTCAGCAATCTCAGCAGTCCATCTAACCCTCATTTTGCTAATGCCATGACAGACAGAGTAATCACTGCCTGTCTCCACCGCTGTAGCCTGTAAGGATTCAGTGTTGTCTGTAAGGATTCAATGAGTTTCAGGTAATTATTTCAGAAATGGTTTTGATGCTAGTATCATGGCAGTCCTCTGATGTGACATGCTAATGACCCACAGGGATAGGGGTAAAAAAGAACGAGTAGGAGGGAAAGAAATACAGGACCGAAATTTTCCTTTTGTTCCACATTTATCATCCTTCTTTTGTTTCCTTCATTCCCTATCTTTCCAAGTGTTCTCATCTTAAGTATTAAATTTTTGTTTCCACAAAACATACTCAGCCCTCACAAAATGTTTTGTCATATCTTCTTCCCAACTAAATGAACCAGTTCCACCATGAAAATACCTTTTCTGAGCTACAGTCGTCACTGTTCGTGTACCCTCACGAACACTTAGGACAGGCTGAACTCCCTCTGACTTCACAAAAACTATGTCAGATCATGTTTGATGTAAACTAGAGTGATGCAGTGGTGACAGATGTATAGCTACATAAAGATGAAGAGAAGTCACTGCAGTACAGGAACTGGACCACGGAGATGCAGGTTCAAGGCTTAACTCAGCTGCAGCTTCTGGTGTAATTCTGTAAGTTCCCTTACTTTTCGTTTGTTTGCTGGTAACTGCAAACATGTAGTTTTGGGAAGCCAATTTATACTGAGTTGGGACAGAAGAAAGAGAAGGGCAACAGTGCAGGAGTTCCCCTCAGATGCATTTAATCTCATCCCAAGCTCAGTGCAACCACAGAAAACTTGTAGGAGAGCAAGCAGCAGTTACGAATCTGCCCATCTTTGTCTGATAATAATTACTTTAAAAACAATGATCACTCTGCTTGCATTTTGCCAAATTAATAAAAGCTTTACATATTTTTTTTTTTAATTTGCTGATTCACACTCAGTGAAGATAATTAGCGAGCATCTCTATTAGCAACACAGAACCCCTCCTGCGTAAGCCCCTTTCATGTGACTTGTCCCATTAGCCTTTGTTCCTGGCTTTTATTTGCTACTAAAGGAACAGCACATGTGAAGTGATGTTTGGGATTTAGAGTGTTGTAACAGCCGCCCACTATGTGATGACTTTTTAAAACTAATTCTGAGAAAATCAAAGTGCGTGAAACCAAATCTTAGAGATTCTGACTACAGACACACTAATCCTCTACAAAGACAGAGCTACTGACAGATTAACTTGTTAGACTAAATGCACACAGTTCAGAAAAAGAAGCTGTGGTCACATCCCCAGGCAGGCTTTCATGTGATGATTTAAAAAAATATACCTCAAGTAGACTAGAACTGCCATGGCAGGCTGGAAATGCTCTCCTCAGAGACAGGCTTGTTACTTAAAATACAGCTATGCAGTCAAACTGCAGAAGTAAATGTAACTAAAGTTGTAAAGTTAAGAACCCAAAAGTTAGGAAATGCCAGACTAAGTTGCCTTTTCTGAATCATCACTCTTCCCCTCCTTCTTTGTCTTATGGCCAGTGCGCACAATGCAAAACTATTCCGTGTTTTGTAGTTGCCTCTTATTTTAGCAGATGACCTCAGGGCTTCATTGAGAAATGTCCAATACAAAGAAAAAAAAACAAACAAACAAACACTCTGGTGGGTTACTCTGTGACACACAATGTTTACTTGAAGCACACCACAAATAATGACCTTAAGGATACCTGTAAATTGAGACATTTATATAGATCTCATTTCCTACCAGGAGACTGAAGGAATTAAGATCGAAAGAGTCTATGCTTCAGAGTGAGTTTTAATCTTCCTTCTATATCACGCTTCATGTATTTCAAACTGTGCTTCCATAGTGCCCAGTTAGCTGTTTGTTCTCAGCATACTTGTGCACTAACTGGGAATACCAAAAACTAGGTATCAGTAGAAGATACCTTGAATATTTCACAACTGTAACATCAGAACTTTAAGACACGAAGGAGGGATACAATTAAATTCTAAGTGCAAAGCTGAACTGTCAAATACAAGATTTTTGTTTTCATTTAGTACGTGTGTTCTACTCATTGCTTAGAGAAGTTAGAAGCGCTCCAGATGAAATTCCTCTTCAGTATGCAGTGCAATCTGAACCTTAGCTTTGGCGTAAATGAGGCATGGACACAAAAGGTACAAAACAAGGCATCATAATAACTGGTTTATAATGCAATCACAAGAAATTCAAATCATGTTGTACAGACAGCCTTGACTTTGTTACTTTTGACTTTGCAAACACAGTAACATTTTAACTGTATGACGTGTTTGTGATATTTTACTCTAAATTGAAAAAATACCAAAAAGAAAATCCAGTATATGACATTGTAATTGCATTTATGAGTGATTAGCAGAGCTGCCACTGTTAGCTTTCGCATATATCTGATTCTTAATTAAAACTATAAATGGCAAATAGCAATCTGGTTTAATTTTGAGGTGGGCCTGCAGCAGAGGAGTATGAGGCACTGTGACAAAAGGCTTCACAAGTATTTCCTGACAATAAGGAAGATGAAGCTTGCAGCTCTGTGGGAAAGCCTGCTCCCTTGTGAGCACATGCACCTGCCTGTTCTCCTCTAAACCTATGTTTCTTAGGGACAGCTGTTGTCCTGTCCATAATTCTATCATTACTTCCTTTCTTGAATGTCATTCTCATCACCCTGTTGGTCCCCTTCTTTGCACCTAACAGAACAGCTGCTAAATGACCAGTGAGTCAACCTTTGAGAAGATACTTCAGCTTTTTTTTGCTACAGCTGCATCATTCTCTGCATCACCTTTAAAAAGTTCACCTAATTATTTCTGTCTGCGTATCCATTTGAAAATTTTAGTTTTAAGGAGTATGAGCTACCTGGCCAAGTGCTTACAAAGAGACAGCAGAATTACTCACAAACTCAAACCACGTTTCATTTTATTACTTTTGCTTCCTGAAAAAGTGCTGTTTGAAAGTTACTTTTGTAGTGGTGATGCTGAAGTCTTGTGACATGACCTTATAGTATGGTAAAGCAATATTGCAATTACAAAATATTTTCCTTAAAATATATTCCACATGTTTGATTTTTTCCTCCACGGACTAGCAGTGAGATTCTCTCCATTACAAACAAACCCAAAAATTAACCTGCAAAGGCAAGGAGACAATTTGCCTGCTTGCAACTACATTGTCGTCTACCAATATCAGAAAATAATCAAGAAAAACACTGTGAGATCTGCATTCAGTTTTAAAGCATGAAATATTACAAATATGTCTGGGTTCCAGAAACACATTTCTAGCGACTTACTTTCACTGGCTGAATAGTCCTGTGGATCAAGTATCCCTGATTCCTGCAGTGATCTAATACAGGAGTCCACCAGCTCCAGACCAGTGGTGAGCTCATCTTCTATATCCTTCTGACCATCTGCAACAAAATTAAAAACATAAAAATGTAAAAGAAAGGCAAAAAGGTGAAACCAGTTACAATACAAAAGGTAAAACCAGTTACATGTGACTAAGCATTCACAACTGATGAAGAAATGGAGAACACACCAGGACTACATATTCAGAGGAGGCTGGCCATATTAAAAATTACGCCATCCTTTGAAAACATAGTCTTGGATTAATAAAAGCAAAATGAGAAAGTTCAGAAAAAAAAAACTTAAAAAAAGTTAGAGACACGTTCAGCAATTCTCCCCCTCAAAACTCTACGTTAGTCTCGGTGTACTTTCTGTCAACACTAACAACTTTTGCCAGTTTTTAAGGAAGATTTTCACATACTAGCAATGAAAATAAATATTACATAAATAAATGTTGCTTTCCCCTTCATCTTCTTTAGGAAATAAGATCATTCTGGGAGATGATGTATGTAACACATGTATGTTGATAAGTACATTACCTTGTGTTTGCCAGTGAAACTGCTCTTCTGTTGAACTGAAAAGACAAAAAAAAAGGTGTTAATTGTTAATGAAATGCTTCAGTAGTGTGCCATCAATATTCAGATCTAAATCTGTTCTGATGAAACTGATTTAAGAATAAAGGAACTGACTTAAAAATACATAACATACTTAAAATATAACAAATATTATTTTACATTTTTTTTAAATGAATGACTTGCACAATATCCATTTAGCAGGAGGGAAGCATCTTCACGTCCTAATTAAGTAACTTAAAACATATATATAGAAATTGCCCTCTTAGTCTTGACACATAAATTACACTATTTCAAAGCAAAACCCTTAATATTTTGCAACTTTTTTTGATCCTTCTGTTTGTCTGATTTTCTATTTTTAAAGAGAAAGTTATAAACTGCTTTCTCAAGTTAACAGTTACGTGTGATTTCTAAAAGAACTTATGGGTATGATTCTTGGTTCTACTGATCATTATGTGCATTTTTATATTATTCAAATGTGCAGCTGAGTTAATTCAATTGGTATACACAAGACAGTAAATTTAGATGTGTTTGTGCTTCTATGTACAAGCACTTAAGCAATGGAAGGTCTTAATTTTAAAATAGTGAGCAAGCACACTAGAGGATGGGTTAGGTAGGTTTTTTTCCTATACAATGAATGATACATTTAAATGAATGATAAAATGAACGATATAGTCAATGAGGCATTGAGTACACTTCCCTCCAAGGCATGACCTGTTTATGCTTCAATATAGGTCTTTCTTACATGTCAAGAATACAAAAAAGATTGAAGTTACTCAGTAACAATAATTCCTTTTATGACAGTGAACTGATTATTATACTCATGATTAACATATTTTTCTGGACATTTTTACAAGATATTTATACGGGAGAACAAAATAATCTGTTGCATCCATTGGTAAAAAAACAAAGACGGAAATTATTTTAACTTTTCACACCATACATTTATTTCATTCTGATGTTGAGAATAAATGTTCTTTTTAATGAGTAAATGGATTTTAAATCTTGAATTGTTTTTCCTTTTCCGAATAAATGCTGAATCTTATGAATATGTGAGTATAGCTCCTAGTATCTATGCTCTGCATAAGAATATCATAAATGAAATTACATGCTTCTTTTTGGAGGTCTCTTTTTACGGGAAAAGAACTTCGGTTTATTATTTTTTATTTTAACTTTTAATTTCTAACTGGCATCAAAAGTGTTAACATAACAAATTCAAATCTATACAACATCACTGATTTCCAAATATCTACCATATGTGGTTTATATTGACTCACTGCAGTGAGATTTCATAACTAAGAAGCTAGCCCTTTGATGAGGGCTTCTTGCATTCAAGTCTGTTGAAGTTAATAATATTGAAGATAAACATAGCCAGAGTCCTCTGGCAAATAACAACTGCAAAGTGTTAAACTGGAAGAAATTACTTTAATTTAAATTACCTTTTCAAATGGAGCCCTAGTGGGTGGTGACTAGGAACAGTGACTCTTTTTGAAATAATACTTTTTACAATTTGAAATTCCTTTTGCCTGATTTTCAAAATCACTAAACAACTGCAACTTCAGCTAACACACGGGGACTTGAGAGCAATTTTCCATTCAGGAATTCACATAATTCATAAGAAGCTATACATTACTTTCCACTATACAGTCCCTTTCCAGTATCCAGACTTCTATGTGACAGATAGAACCTCAAAAGACAGAAAAAATGTAAGATCTCAGATGGCATTCCTGTTGGCAGAATAAATTACTACATGTTGCTGGCAAGAACACACTGCTGTAAAAAACTGTGCCACCTCATCCAAATCAGTGAGAAAATAAAATCAAGTCTGTGCATAAAGAGTGAATTTTAATTTCCAAGAATTCCAGCTTAGCCCATTTTTAAGCATTAAATTTGTATAAAATGTAGAAGTTCATTATTGGCCTAGTACAGGTAGTATTAAACAAATCACTAGTGGCTGATTAGTAGTGACACCTAATATCACTACTCTGACTTCCATAGAAACATTTAAATATGTTTTAATTCACCTTAAGAAATCTGAGATGGGAAGGTCTAAAAAAGGACTACAATAAATTTTGACTATGTTTTGGCTTTTCCAGCTTTAGTCAGGCTTCTCCTCACAACTACTGTAATCGTCTTTTAATAAATACTGTAACTTTAATAGTCAAGGTAACAGATTCACCATCAAAATTTTTATCCTAATGCTACCTTCTTATTCAACATATGGAATGTGGAACAAGCCGCCCAGGGAAGTGGCTGAGTCACCATCCCTGGAGGTATCTGAAAGACGTGTAGATGTGGCACTTTGGGACATGGCTTAGTGCTGGACTTGGCAGTGTTAGGTTTGTGGATGGATTCGATGATCTTCAGGGTCTTTCCCAACCTAAATAATTCTATGATTCTGTGATTCTATATTAAATGTGTATTTGCTCCTCTATTCTGGTATGAAGAGAGTGTTGTTTTCCCCAGTTAAACTCACGCTCTTCAGCTTTTCAATAGTCCAGTACAGTAGCACATTACAGTTGCCATTTCTTGGGTTACAAACTGATGCCTCAGTCTTGCAGACAAACACGTAAAGGGTTTCCCTAGAAAAATCTTATTAGAATTTGACATAGTTTAAATTTAGATACCCTTTTTTTCTTCTTCTTTTTTTTTTTCTTTTATCTTAGCCTCTTTTTTAAAAAATGAGCTTTTCCTGCTTTTGGCCTGAAAAGTATTCCTGACTGAAGCAACCTGACATGTCTGTGCAGGAAGCCTTTAGGCTGTCACGTAACTATGCCAAATCTGCTTGAGTGAATAAAAGCGCCTTTTTTTATTTTGTGCTTTTCTTTTAGGTGTTTTCCAGCTTCACAAGAGATCAGTACAACTGACTGTATACTCACATCAAATACATTAAACGACAAAAAAAAAAATTAACAGAAGTATTCCCCCTAATAAATTTTTCAGCATGTTCAGCAAAGTAAAGCTTCCTGCTTTACAATTTTTCCAAAGAAAAAGTTTTAAATTAATTATCAACACTTTTCTGCATATTCCTACACCTCATTATATAAGTTTGCAAACTCTACCAACTTCAGCTGAGGAAGCTGAGTAGTGAAATACTTTATTGAGAAGAATAATGGAAATACGGAAACCTGCACCAAACTTAAGAGTTTGAGGAGGAAGATTTTAACCAGACTTACATTAGTATAGTATTAGAAAATAGTAGCATAAAATAGTAATGAGCTGAAAACTCAGGCAGGTATAATTATTATCTCCCTTAACCCAAAACCAGAAGAATAATGATGATTTATTTGCTATGTTCTTCTCTCATTATTGGCAATCATTGCATCCTGTATCTACTTCAAATGCTCTAGTATAAATAAGATGAACGTTCTACTTAATTCTATTGGAGTGATATAAAGAATCCTATATCATCATTCAACCATACAAAACTTTGATTCTTTTATACTTACATAGTCTTTAGAAAATAGGATTTATTCAAGGAAAATCCTAAGGAAGCAGAATAACTTGAGAATGAGAAGAGAATGCTAAAAACCAACTGACCAAACAAAAATTCCAACAAAACAAAAAAAAAGAATATTGTCATATGTTTAGTTCTGGATCTTCACCTTGAAGCTAATGAACCTATCTTCTGTAAGGATGCACTACACTGTGCGTAAAACTTTACCTTTAAAAAGCACTTATGGAAGGAAATATTCCAGTTAAAGTTGTTTTACCTCCCTAGGCAAGAATGAGCAAAGTAAAGATCCACAGAGTGGTCATCTTGATTCCAGCTGAACTCACATGTTCCTGCTTCTGCATGCACGTAATGAAAGCATCGAAGTAGCAACAAACCTTCTACGTGAGACCCTGCATGCTATGAGGACGAAAGGCAAATAAGCAGAGCACGCTGCAGGGAGCTCGTTTTGGGAATATCACATAATAGAGCGCTCGGGGAGCTCTACCTATCTCTGTGTTGTGTGGAAAGATCAAAAGCACAAAGCGTTGCAAAAAAGCTGAGTTTCTATGGTCAGCAAAGGACATCTGACTATTACCAGCAATCTGTTTCCATCAAGTTTATGCCTTTTCAGGCATGGATAGAAAAATCCCACTCTGAGCTACAGTATGTCTATAAACAAGCAACAGATCGGGCCTTTGGGAGCCTTCATTATTTTTTTCTGTATCTCGGGTAAAGCTAAACAAGAAATGGGTGTCCTCTTCAAGATGGACTTGATTGGTACCCAGCATGACAAGAGACCTCTGTGGAGACAACCAAACTGACCCACAACGGCCAGTACCAGCAGAACAAGATGAGCTACAAATGACCATCAAACACCTCTCCTTGCAATTTACGGGAGTCAAAAGCATTTTTGGTGGCGTACAAGTGAATGCCTAAAGTGACACCAAAATACTGCTCTCCTGCTCATGAGCCGTGTTTTTGTAGAAGTAACCAGAACCCTCATGGGAGGTAACTCAGAGGCAGGGAAGGCTGTTGAGCACTTCAGCAGAGGAAAAACTACCTAAGACATCATCAGACAGCATTGCCATAGGGCCCGTACAAACACGCAAGGATTTGCTTTCAAAGCACGTGCTGGGGAGCAGTAAGGACACCTCAGACTCACTTGAACTCCTAGAAGTTGGGAATGTGCCCATGGCCCTGGCAGTGGGGACAGCAGTGGGGCAAAGGCAACTTAGATGAAACCTCCACCCCAATGCACACATTCTGCACGCTACCCGGTCACAGTGATACTTGCAGTATTGCCTGGGTTTAGTTTTAGACATTACATGGCCTAATGTCAGTCTACAGTCATGGCCTAGAGTCAGTCTAGACCTGGCTCCCTTCAGATGAATGCCTCTTGATAGCGTCTGGACTGTCCAGCGCAAGAAGGAAGTTCACCGCACTGTACACACTTCTTCCAGCATAGTATTTATCATGCAGCCTGTGGAAATCCATTTTTCTTATTCTGTGTACCAACAGATACCAGTGCACATGCACATTGAGCTATATGATTTGGTTATTCAAGTCCTGTGCCTTACTGCTCTTCCGAAGAACACCACAGCAAAGAAACGTGCTGGGAAGGGATGTAGGTCTTCTTTCAGTCACTCTTTCTGGCGCACCTCTTAATTTATCATGGAGCCTGCATACAGGCTGAGAGGGGAAACCCACACTTTTCATATTCCTTTCATTACCCAAGAAATGTTTGTGTGCCTCCTCTTTGTGTGAAGTCATTCAGTTTACAGTTGTCACTCATTTTTGGAGAAAGTGCTATAGCTATCTGCTACACAAAAGCATTTATTTTTATTGTTTTCTAAAACAATTTATGAAATTGTATCTAACACTATTATACAACAGCTATGAAAGCATTTTTACAAGGAGTTGTATCAGCACATGATCTTTTCAATTATTTCTGCAATGGAGCCACACAAACATTGCTGTATATAAATACAGACAGATAGTGTCTCACAAATTTTTAAATTGCTGTTCTGTTTGTGGAAGGTGGATGAAAAAAGATTCAGAAGCATTGCACAAAAAGCAAGGAGGCTCAGAAACTACTATTCTATCTAAAGCAAAGAAGGAGCAGAATTTAAAGTAGAAGTACACTTCAAGTTATCTGCAAAATACTAAATAAACTTTGTTATCAACTATCTGAGGGAAAGAAAAAAAAAGACCTAAGAATAAATTTTGCATTAAATAATCCTGTGAAAAAGTACACACCCATCAGTAAATTGCCATAGAAAAGATCAACCCCCATTGCAATTTTTTGTTATTGCGCAATTTAATGTTATGTCAAAATCTCTGACTTTAGTAGTCACCTCTATACATATGAAAATGTTAAAAAAATCCAACAAACCAAAATAAAGAAACAACATCTCCCACAAACACACCAATGTTTTACTGATGGCTGCTCTTCTGTACCCTCTGAATTTCAAATTGACTTTTAAAATTATTACAAAGTTCTTCCCAGCTATAGATGCCAGAAAATCATTCAAGTGGTTAATTCTCACCTTTATTAGAAAGACTTTGCTACAAGATCCTGTTTGCCTCAAACCTGTTTTTATTTGAGAAAGGAGCTCACTTCCAAAACTGAACTACCTCAACAGGAGCACATTTAAAATTTGACCGCGTCTCCGCAGCGTATCAGTTTAGGTAGCAGTGCACCACTGTATTTCTTCAGCCCCGGTGGTGGCATCTGGATCTGATCCAAACCAAACAAGCATCTAAAATAATATTTAGAAGGAATGTAAGTGCTCAAGAAATAAATCAGAAATTGCAAATTAGAGAAATGCAATACTGGAGAGGTAGAATCATCTCTGCCTTGAGGCAACTGAGCAGTTTGGTTGTTAAATCACAACACAGCCTCTGAGTACCTGCAAAGCTATATTCCTAAAGCATGCCTAATAGATAGCACTGCACACAAAACACGGTAATGGTTGCCATGTTTAAAACCAACTAAACAAAACAATACTCTGAAAGAAAAAATGAGGTCTAGTTTCTTCCTTCCCTCCTCCCTCTTATGCCAATAGTTCAGTTATTAGAGCACTTGTGCACAATGCAATAGAACTAGATACAATTCTGTTTGATCCACCTGTGAGAAATCAAACCAATATCCAGGTTAGGTCTAACCACTGGACTATTTCCTATCTTTCCTATGAATCCTCAACTCTGTACAGGAAATAACAGAGTATTTTAGCTAAAGAACTCCATTACAAAGACACCACCGTAGCTACCCTCTCTCTGCACTAAGTTTTGAATATGGCTTCAGAGAAAGCCAGAAAACAGGTAGTAACACCCGCAAGAGGAAAGACAGTTTCCCATTGGAGTAGAAAAAGGTACTGAAGATCCAGAGGTGAGATTGAATTTCGTGTAAGGTACCTTAAACATCCCGCCCAACATTTTGACATTAGGTAAAAAAGATTCAGTGAACTGAGATCAATTTTGTTCTGAGGCACATAGTTCCCTATGCATTGTATAAGCACTACTGGAACTCAATCCAAATCATGGATGCACAGTTACCTAAAAATAAGCATTACAACCCACTTTTTCAACACCTTTTTGGATATGGACTTCAGTACCAAAAAATAACTTCTAAAGAAATATGGTGCAATATAAATACAATTTCTATGAGGAAACCCATTTCCGTACATGAGAACACTACAATAGTTCCTCCTGGGACAGCTAACTGCTAGCAGGTAAAAACCTCACGAGTAACATGATGCTCCTCATCTTCTCATTACAGACAAACCGCACAAGGATACCCCTTCTGCACAAGATTTAATCCTTAACATGCAGGTTAAGTCAAAGGCTTAATGCTGACCATTGTTTTAGGTTAATTATTATAAGTATGACCACACTTTTATACGACTATTTCTGCTACGATATTTGTTCTGTGTTGTCCTTGATAAGTAACGTGAAAGTGATTTTCTCTAGGTTTTGAGAGATGACTCATTTCCAGTTCAGCACTACCTTAGGGATATGATACAGACAGAAGCTGGATGGCCTCTACCTGGAAGAAAGTGCATTCCACCCAGAAAACACCCAACACACACATAGTGTGTCACTGTGTGAAACAGCACATCACAGCCCATCCCAGCTCCTCTCCCCTACAGCCTCTTCATGTTAGCTTCACTCAGCTCCTTCCAAGAAACAGAGATGAGACAAGTCTGAGAAGGGAGCACAACTGGCTTTTATAATGTAGCAAGGCTAAATGACAGAGGAAGAAATCATCAGAGGAAGTATACAGGTGGAACAAGAACAAACAGGTTCAAAGTGGTTGTTGAAATATTTGCTGGAAATTTTAAAAGGTACTAAACCATCAAGGAAGCAGCTATCCCCATCCAATTTGAGTTGATAGGGCAAAACCACACCTGCTCTTAGAAGGCTGTTGGAGAAGTTTACTAGAAAGAGCTGATGTTAGTTTCAGCTTTGAGGAAGTGGACTACATCCCAGAACGGTCCCTCCACTTCTGCATTTGAAACAATCTTAATCTGTGATCCTGGCAATTTGGTGATTGCTACATGATGCAGTACACACACAACTACATAAATAAATACCTTGTACTACCAGAAACTCTAAGCAATTGAGAAACTCCGTCGTTCTAGAAGGAATCAGTACCAAGAATTACATATGCAACAGATGATGAGTCTTAAATTTACATTTCAGTGGATGAATGTAAGGGCAGCAGAGAACTAATTTCTAATGTAAAATGTTGGATGAATATAAAGGTAATTTGGCCTATTAGGTGGGTGATAAGCAGCTGGATCAACCCCTGAACAATTGCTATTGATTTGTGATTTTAACTATGGGAGTGAAAATTCTTATTTGTAAACTGTCTGCTTGTACAAAGAATTGACAAATTATCCAAATAACTAAAATGGCACATGGTAATAACAACTATTTAGCTATATGGATAACCTTTAATCACACTTTCATTACTGAAAATTACTAAAATTATATTAATGCAAGCTGACAAAAAAAGAAATGTAACCTTCAGATAGATTTGGAGCTTTGCTCTAAGCACACAGTCTTTTTATTCTGGCTTTTTCCACCACTAAGGCTCAGAGAGGAAAATGAGAATCATTTCCATAAGTAAATAGTATTTGTTCTGTTATTCATTGCCTATCAGTGACTAAAGAAATACAACACAGAAGACATCATGCATGTACAATCAGGCTCATAAGTCAGACATTTGGTAAAGACAGATGTAAGAAATACAGTATAACTCTATTTTTAAAAATAGTACATAGGCATTAAAGAGAATATTCCTAAAGTGTAAAAGAATATCTTTGTAGAAGCTTGAAGAAAATGATCTTCCAGATATCATACTAGTAATACTGAGAGTAATAATGTTTTGAATCATCTTTACCTGAAATCAAAAACAATCCTTTGAAATTTTGTTTTGTTAACAAAAGGATGAAATTACCTTTCTACTTAAATGTACTCTACATCCAGGACATGAAGTTTCACAAGATAGTTAAATATAAAATCTTTTCATCTTGCTATATGTACATAATTTACACATTTCAATATTGAGTTAAAACTTTGCAAAAAAAAACCAACTTTGCCAATGTGATTTCCTGATCCTGTGTGCACTGATTTGTACTTTAAGGTCTGCCAGCCAGGTAAAACATGAAGGGCTGCACTAGTAGTAAGAGTTATGACTGAAAATCAGATCAAATCAAAAGACAAGTGCTCATTTGAATTTGGAAGTTTGACTCACGACTTCTTTCTTCTGTTTGGCTTTCCCATAACTTATCTATTGCTCACTATCTGCACACCAAAACAAATACCAAATTCCTTGTCTGGACCTATTATCATGCAGCTGATTTTGCTAGAGCTGAATGGCGGATTTGTCTCCTGAACCTTCTTGTACTTTGGCTCTCTCACTCCTGTTTTGGGCAATCCCACTAATATTAGTGAAAAACAAGATCATACCCTTGAATTTCCATATTATTCTTCCTTTAAGCTGCCAAAAAGATAATCTTTCTCTCCACAAACTGAGGAAACCAAAGTAGACCAGTCGTGAAAGCTACTTGTTACTTCATTACCACAAAACTTTCCAGTGCAAATCTGGCCCTAATATACTAGAGAAGTGACGTCACAAATACTACAGGTTCTCATGTTGCATTCAGAAAAATACAGAAGACTTGGCTATATGCTTTTATCACTTGTAAAAATCTAAGAGACCAGTTAGTCTGTCACTTACGGTAGCACTGAAGTAATATCTCAGAACTTCTCGATAGAATTCAATTGCTGAGTTGGGTTGTTTGATAAAATAAAATTTCAAATTAGAAAAGTTGTAACACTTTAAAGTGTTAAGACAGGGCACTGATCTTCATTCTGCTCAAGGGGCCATCTAGTACTTTCTGGAAAGTCTATATAATTACACAGAAAAATTAAACTGTCTTAGGTCAAATACACTCATTTTCTCTCCTGACTCTGCTGAGAAAGCAGACAAGGGAAATGAAACACAGATCTCAAGTAACCAGCTGAGCTTTACATTGGCAGATACAATTTTTTACAAGCCCTTTGTTTTGGTGAAAAGGTTCCTGAACCAGAGGAAAATCAACTTCTTGGCTCCCTATGCAAATCCCTCTCTAGGATACCTCAACATCACTTGTTCAAAACAATTCATTAAAATTCTTTTTTTTCCCCATGGCTGGTAGATCCAGAATCCAGTTAGTTTTCACTACAGCTCATGCCACTAAGTTATACTTCTCCCTCCATGCCCATCATATTCACCCATTCAATCATCAGAAATACTACAAATACATAAAAGAAAAGTTACCAGCCTTGTATTTGTTTTAGTTTCCTTTTCTCTAATTATACTAAATGAAATTTTGGTGGGGTTCTCAACTGAGTTACCCCATCATTTTGCTAACTCTGCAAATTCTTTCTCTTTAAATATTTTAATCTAGGTTTAAAAGCTTTTTCTAAAATTGAGAATCTTATATTACTTGTTCAGTGCATCTCAGAAATAGTCAAATCAAAAAGCTAAATCAGGGTCACAACAGGGTCAATGAGCACTAGCGGGGAGGTAGTACCCGTCTTCAACTCTTAAAGAATGTGTCCAGATCTTTTTTTTTTTTTTTTTTAATTTGAAATAATACAATGAGTAAGGAAAATGTCTAAAAAGAAAACACAAAGAGATTCACTGATAAAGAAAATTTTAAGAATCTCAAGTAGTCAAGCAAATTTGACCTTGTAGAACTATAATAAAATAAACACAGTTCAACACGAAATGACTGTAATACAGGACAACTTGGCAGCTAGGATGGAACTGAAATAAAAGTGATCTATATAGAGCCAAAAATTATACCTGGCCTGTTTTCAATAATAACAATGTTCTACAGAGTGATCATGGTGAGGAGAATTCAAAGAATACAGCACACTCTACATCCCATTATGAACTATATAATTCAAAACTTTAACAGCTACGATAATCACAGATTTTATTAAACTGTCAAGCTTAAGGTGACACTTTCTAAACAGACATTACAAAGTATTGCACCTGTTTAAGAATGGGGGAAAGAAACCAAACCAACCACAACTCAAGCCTGGGATGACTTCCAAACTTAAAAATCTGCTAATAATTAAAATTGCAATGGTTGACAAGAAAATAAATAAATGCACTTGATTTTCTTAAGGTTTTACACAGTACATAAAATATTAAATTTCCCTCAAAGACTAAAAAAAAGAAATGCAGATCTAATACATCTGGAATTCCATCCAGCATTTAACCCATTATCAGATGACATTGCCAAGTTAATAGTTTAAAACATAACGTGGGAAACAGTACAAGATTTGAATAGTGGGTGTAAAAGAGAGACAAACAGTATTAAAGTGAAGCTGAGCGAGAGGGAAATGGTGCAGAATTACTCCAAAATCAGTCTTGGGGCTGATCCTGCAATATATTTTTCTACAGGAGTGTGTAAGATTAATTCAGCCAGTTTGCAGATGAGGGCAGATCCATATCTGAAATGTATGAAAGTAGTCTTTTGATATCATATAAGACAGGACTTTTTTTTCCATAAATTCCAGCCCCATCTTACCATGACTTGGATTTAATTGTTTCTGTAAATCAAGACTAAAAATTGTCCTGCTCCTCCTTGGACAAGCACCTTGCCCCCATCCCCCCGCCTCCACTATAACGAAAAAAGAGGAAGTGGATTTTGCACAAGTTTTTAAAAGAAAGCATGAATACTGAAAATACGTTACAGTCACCTATAAAATAGATTTTACAATAGCAGTACAACTCAGGTTACTTATAAATAAGTCTTTAACAAACTCCTCCAAAATGTACTGTCAATAACATGGACAGTCAAATGGAGATACACTGAGGAAACCAAGGTTTATTATAAACCACTACACGCATAAACCAGCAAGTTAAAAATATTATTTGGTCCAGTATATTCATTAATTTTTTATTCAGCATGGAAACATTGTCTGTAACTGAAAGAGAAAAAAGCACGGGACTGCACAGAAAACACAGGCACAAAGCTATATTATAAACACAGCTGTTTGCTTCCCTAAGTACCATAGTATATCCACGTTTCCATCTGCATGTTGCAGCATATTTTCATCTTCCAAGATGACAAATATAAGTTAGTCTTACCTCCAGATTTCAAGCTTCAAGGAAAATGAATGCCTCTAGTCTGAGAGAAAGCAACTCTTCATCTACACATACATATGCATATACGTGTACGCACAAATATAAGTACACAGACACAGCATTGACCTATTGGGTACTTTAGAATCACAGTCTGAGTCTTCATATTAAATCCAATATTAGATCCTGAAATCTGGCAATCATAAACATATTCAAGTGACTATCAAACTTATTTAGAGAAGTTAACATTTTAATTATCATTATGTCAATATCTTGTAGCTGTTTATAAAGACTTGTATCTAAAAATACATACTAGGCAAATTGCATGTGAAATTTAGGTGATGTACACTAATAAGTGGATAAGTCTTCTGTCCTATTTTTTTTCTTGAAGTTTTCACCACTGACAGATTAAATTTGAGAACACGTTCTACTGCAGCCCCGTGAGCCCAAAACACCTTTAATGTTTCTGTATTACAAGAAAAACTGCCTCCTCAAGACTCACGTGCACTACAAAGTCTGCTACACAATAGCAGAAGTGCTTTGAAGAATTAATGTATAACTAAAAAAAAAAAACCCAAAACAAATTAGTCTGAAAAAGAATACAAGTACCCCTCCATCACAGACTGACTCCTCTGTGTGTCAGATCAGTGCCAGCCAGCTGCAGAGCACAGAGCTGGGGACACTGTGACAAGAGAGAACCTCAGCATGACTGCCAGCACCCTCGCCTGCCTCTTTAACAGGGCAAGTCGACCTCGGCGCTGGAGGAATCCAGAAACACCCCAGCACAGAGGTGAACACATCATCAGTGCTAGGGGAGAAGAATTAAGAAGGATTTTAGAGTGAAAATGGTGTTTGTAAGAAGAGTCGCTTAACTGGCTAGTTCATTCCTGTCCACCTCAGCCCCATACAACAGGGTCTTCTGACAGAACTGCTGCTAACTGCACAGACACTAGAAGCAGTATCTTTCTGAAAACCCTTAGGGTGAGTTGCTCAGGTTTTTTTAAAATCTTGTTTGATTTTTTTTTAGAACTATTATCTCCTCCTCCCATCTTCTGCCTTTTTTTCCCCTACTAGAAAAAGCATTAACAGAACCTGTGACGAGACCAAGCACACTGAAATCCCAAACACTATTTATCCAGTGAATAAACACATTTATCTCAAACAATTCATGGATCCTTTCATTTCTTCCTAAGCAGTTCAGATTTTACTTAAAACAGTAAGAGCTGAAGAAGGCAGGTTACAAAACAAGTGAGGCTGCCCATAAATTATGACATTAAAAATAGTGATTTATTAAGTAACATGATTCCAACTACATGAAGTAGATACGTTTTGAGTATGTCAGTACTTACACTAGACATATAAATTTGACTTCTGTGAACGTAGAGCCAAGACATCTCGGAAAAAACAAGCAGCTTGTTCTGGCACTCAGCATTACCGCTGGTGTCCAGGACATTATATGTAAAAAGCCTGGCCGCATTTACCATCCAGCCTGAAGTTGCAAGGCTGCAAGGCTGCATTTTGTACAGGAAAAAGTGAAGGAAAATGGAACCTCTATTTTTACTTCTAAACTGTGGAAATATAACCTGGAATCACCGGGCCAGAAGAAGCAGCAGCCCATGATATCCTTTTCTCGGGGTGAAACACATTTTTGGAGAAGTATTTGAAAGGAAAGGATTGTTTCAATTTCCTCTTCAGCAGAGGGCAACGAGACACATGTGGCATCACCTGAAAAGTAACAGAAACTCAACAACAAGCCTGCCTTCATTACAATTCACTCTTTAAAGCTCTGACACAAGGTATGCTTGTGACAGACAGGGCAACCTTTCTCACGGCTGCAGAAGAACAACCTGCCAAGAACAAATGGGGCATTATCTAAAGTGTAAGGCTGCTTGACAGCTGATGGCCTTCTTCCCCTTTTTCCTTCAAGCCCTTTATAAGTTTATATTAGAGCTAAGAATAATATAAGACTTCTGAAAAAAAAAAAAAAGAAATAAAAATCATTCTTTGTCAGTCTATTAGTTGCTACAGGGCATTGACATAGTTACCATATGTGGAAAATTCAACTTCATGTGGGCTGCTGACCGCACACTTATTCTGGAGTTTTCCCTTTTTGCCACAAGGCTCAAGCTTATCTGTTTCCACAAATTAACTTGCGACATCTGCCTTATTATTTTATGAAAGCACCTACCACTTGAAAATGAGTCAGTAGAAAGCCATGCCCTGCCATGGTGTGGATTATACCTGCCCTGGCTTCACTTTTCTTTCTCTGCATATCCCCGACTACCCTGATCGTCTTTTGCACCTTACCTGCTCCTGGCAGGAACCCTCCAGTTCTTCCTGTCTGATTCCACATTCCTCCACTGCAGTGTACATTACGTGGGTCTGGTATATACTTCTGATACTTACTGTATCAGAACAAAAGCAAAATCATACATTATGCAAACATCTCTCAAAAGAAAGATCTTTTTGCAGCATATGCTGTTACTTGTTATCTAACCACCTCTGTTTTATGTGGGAAAAGATTCACTATATATCAGAGGGAATTAATTAAGATATGGCTTTATTGTGTGACCTGACAGGATTTTGTAGAGATACATGGAGGTACATGACTAATTTGGGTTTATACAGATGCCTGCTACACAGAGAAGTAAGTCTGAATCAAACAAAGGCTAAATTATGGACAAGATCCACAAGAGCTATTTTGATGCTCTCATAATTATGTGCTTCCGGGGAGTACGAGGATCTAACAAGTCATAGAATCATAGAATGGTTAGAGTTGGAAGGGACCTTCAAAGGTCATCTAGTCCAACCCCCTGCAAGGAGCAGGGACATCCCTGACTAGGTCAGGTTGCTCAGAGCCTCATCCAACCTGGCCTTGAACGTTTCCAGAGATGGGGCCTCCACCACCTTTCTGGGCAACCTGTTCCAGTGTTCTATAACTCGCATCGTAAAAAAAATTTTCCTAATTTCTAATCTAAATCTACCCCCCTCTATTTTAAAACTATTACCTCTCGTCCTATCGCAACAGGCCCTACTAAACAGCCTTTCCCCATCTTTCTTGTAGGCCCCCTTGAGGTACTGGAAGACCGCTATCAGGTCTCCCCGGAGCCTCCTCTTCTCCAGGCTGAACAGCCCCAACTCTCTCAGCCTGTCCTCATAGGAAAGGTGCTCCAGCCCTCTGATCATCTTCATGGCCCTCCTCTGGACCTTCTCCAACTGGTCCATGTCCTTCTTGTGCTGGGGGCTCCAGAACTGGACACAGTACTCCAGGTGGGGTCTCACCAGGGCAGAGTAGAGGGGCAGAATCACCTCCCTCGACCTGCTGGCCACGCTTCTCTTGATGCAGCCCAGGATGCGGTTGGCCTTCTGGGCCGCAAGGGCGCATTGCCTGCTCATGTAGAGCTCCTCATCCACCAGCACTCCCAAGTCCTTCTCCTCAAGGCTGCTCTCAATCCATTCCCCGCCCAGCCTGTATCTGTGCCTGGGATTGCCATGACCCAGGTGCAGGACCTTGCACTCGGCCTGGTTGAACTTCATGAGGTTGGCACGGGCCCACCTCTCCAGCCTGTCAAGGTCCCTCTGGATGGCATCCCTCCCTTCCAGCGTGTCGACGGCACCACACAACTTGGTGTCGTCGGCGAACTTGCTGAGGGTGCACTCTATCCCACTGTCCATGTCGCCAACAAAGATGTTGAACAGGGCCGGGCCCAGCACGGACCCCTGAGGGACGCCACTCGTGACCGGAAAAAGATCACTGTCAGGGAAATGGAGAGGTCCCTGTTCTCCACCAGCAGCCCAGCAGAAAACGTCTCACTGCTTCTCTGGGGCAGCATTTCATCACAGCTGACAGAAGAGTGCTATGCCGGAGAACTGCAAGAGCGGCTTCTTCATTAGCTAAGAGAAGGCATGAGCCAAGGGTGACCACAGCACAGGCTGTGCCCCAACCAACCAGCATCTGAGCTGAGTGAGAAGGGCAGGGTGCTGGCAACAGGCTCCATCCACAGCTCCAGGCAAGGCAGGGTGATGAGCCAGGTCCACAGTCCTTCCAGGGAGCTCAGCCACAAGCAGCAGGACACGGGGCCAGAGACAGGCTGTGGCACGGTCCAAAATCCACGTAAGAGAGAGGGCCAAAGGCAGAAGGAGAGACAAACTACCTATGACACAGGTCCAAGGTCCATGCAGGAGCCAGGCCAGATTCAGGATAGCGAACACAGCTGGAACACAGGCTATCAGTGCCTAATATGCAGCAGCAGGGTAACCAGAAATACCCCATGACTAGAAATAAGACCAAAGGAAGCAAGACATAGCAAACTTCTTTCAGAGTGGCATTTTCACAGTGGCTCCTCTGAACTTCTCAGGCAAATAAACTAGCAAGGGTCAGCACACCTCACTGATCCCGTTCAAGTCATACATACCAGCAGCTCGTCTACCTGACAGCCATACGCTTTGGCTGCGGACACTGGGGGCTACTAAATCTAACATAAACTTATTTTCCCTCCAAATTGCCCAAATGTATGTAGCGAATTCTACACATATTGACAGCAGGAAAAATATCTGAATAATTCTATGAGACCGGAATATGGCCCAATCAGTAGCTAAGAGGGGTGGCGGGTTTTTTATTTATTTCTGAAACTATCATCACTCCACCCATCATAAAGTGAATCATATTAAAAATTAATTTAACCTTACAAATATTCCAGTCACAAATATTCCAGTCACAAATATTTTTTTTTTCCTCTCTTCCTCTGACTTCCAGGTTTAAATTTTAATCTACCATTTTCTCAATTTCCAGCTTTAAGGTTGTGAGTAATACTTTGATTTTTACACAAATGGATTACTGGATCCACAGCTGTCAGCACAATTATGGCCAAGGCCTTTGCAGCCTGAATCAAACTACACAGACATTCAAATAGAGCCTACTTAAACAAATACCCAATAAATTCGGTATATGTATAAATAAATACCCAATTCTTGACAAAAATAACATATCTTCAAGAAGACTGTTATTTAATAGGCTTTTACTGTCCATTAAGTATGAACTCTGAAATTGTGAACTATTATGTATAGACATATGTAGCATACATTTTAAGCACAGCAGCAGTAATTTCAAGATTTATTTCCTAAAATTTCTCAAAAGGAATTCATATTAAAACATTTAAACAGAATTATCTACATACTTCACTTCAGAGTAAAATATAGA
Organism: Chlamydotis macqueenii; assembly: GCF_036417535.1. Classification (NCBI taxonomy): domain Eukaryota; kingdom Metazoa; phylum Chordata; class Aves; order Otidiformes; family Otididae; genus Chlamydotis; species Chlamydotis macqueenii. The sequence continues at coordinate 86,083,546 of NC_141557.1, read as the reverse complement.
CTAGTCAATTTAAGAAAGGTTAGGTGTGTGAGGTAGAAGGGACATACAGCAAGAACCAGAAACACATGCTAGAGGTTATCTCCTTTTCAGTGACCCAGACCCAAAACTAATAAATTTGGTGCTCAAAACAAAGTCACAATGAGGCCTTGCATCTGAAAAGCCTACATTTATATATGTATCCATAACGAGTCTCACCTAAGTTTCCAAGTCCTTTAGATCCAAGTTGGATCCAACTGCATCCTTTAGATCCAAATCACTGTTCTGGACCCCCTTGTCAGACTGTAGGAAACTAAGAAGTGCTCTTCAGTTGTTTATGTGCAGCACCTCTATCCCCTAACATAGAATCATAGAATGGTCAGGCTTGGAAGAGACCTTCAAAGGTCATCTAGTCCAACTCCCCTGCAAGGAGCAGGGACATTCCCGACTAGATCAGGTTGCTCAGAGCCTCATCCAAACTGGCCTTGAATGTTTCCAGGGATGGGGCACCCACCACCTCTCTGGGCAACCTGTTCCAGTGTTCTACCACCCTCATTGTAAAAATTTTTTTCCTAATCTCTGATCTAAATCTACCTCCTCTCTTTTCATCAATTCAAGGGAAAGCCACCTGGATGAAAATACCACATGGATTAGTATCAGTGTGGAGACGAGCATTTTGACCATAATAATAATTTAATTATGTAGATGAGAGGATAGAGTGTAGCCTCAGCAAGTTTAGAGATGATGCAAAATTGTGAGTGTTTGAAAGACGAGAGGCATTTCCTGCCATTTAGAGAGACCTTAACAGACTGAAGACAGGGCTGACAGAAACCTCATGAAGTTCAACAAGGGCTGTGCCATGTCCTAAACTTGTAGAGGAACAACCCCATGCACTGGCACAGTCCGAGATCTAACCAGCTAGAAAGTAGCTTTGCAGAGAAGGACCTGGGGGTCCTGTTGGACAAGCGGAACATAAGCCAGCAGCGTACATTGTAGTAAAAAGGTGGTCAGCAGCACCCTGGGCTGCATTAGGAAAAGCACTGCTAGTGAACTGAGGGAGGTGATCCTACCCCTTTGCTCGGCACTTGGTGAGGCCACACCTGGAGCACTGTGTCCAATTTTGGGTTCCCCAGGATATCAGAGACATTGACATTCTGGAACGAGTCCAGCAAAGGGCCACAAAGATGACAATTGCACCGGAGCCTCTGTCGTGTGAAGAAAGGCTGAGGGAACTGGGAAGGCTTCAAGAAGGAGGGCTTAGGGGGATCTTACCAAGGTCTATAAATACCTGACAGGAGGGAGCAAAGAAGATGGAGTCCAACTCTTCTCAGTGGTAGTAAGTGAGAGGGCAAGAGACAATGAACACAAATTAAAACAGAAGAAAACCTACTTACACAGGAGGAAAACGTTTTTACAGTTAGTACCCTAGAACAGGTTGGTGAGGGAGGTTGCGGAGCTTCCATCTTCCAAAGCCACTGGACACAACCTTGAGGAACCTGCTCTAACTGACCCCTCTTTGAGCTAGGAGGTCAGAGCAGACACCTCCAGAGGTGCTTTGCAACCTCAACCATTCAATCATTTCACGTAAGTATTACAAAAAGATGGGAGCATATTAGGATGTCTATGAGATTTTGCAAATGTTGTTTTGTAAAGAAAGAGAGAGAAAGTGAAAACAGTTTCTAGATTACCTGATTACCCTAAAACAATGTTACCAATACCAGATAAATTCTAAAACAGAATTTAAACCCAGCTACGATGAAAAGTGCAAAACAAAAGCAAATAAATTAACAAAAACCCTAAGAGATAATCAGCTTCAATCTTTACAGGCAACATTGCAGCCATGTGCAACACCGCAGAAGTATGAAACTTAACGCTGTGCACTTAATCACTGCAGCTATGGTAGAAGCTGAGCTCACCTAGCTGGCTTCTTATTAGGCACAATCTAGACTTGAAAAGTAAAAATTAACATCAAAAATTCCACTACTTCAGCTCTTCTCTGGAGGCACTGAAAGGAAAAGCTGAAGTGAAGTTGAAAGGTACTGGTGTCACAGCTAAACTTATCCTAACAGAGTGTCTCTGACAGCAGTGGTCTTTGACTCCCAAGCCTGGGCCTGGCTCAGTTCTTGGTTTCCCAGCAGGTGCCTCTCAGCACACAGTGATGAAGCATGGTTCCCCATCACTCGTTCGAGCGGTCTGCAAAGTTTGCAAATTCCACTGGTGCTGTTTTCCCCTGGCTGAAGCTGAAGCGCTATTTGTCCCTGCGAAGGTATGTACATAGCTATACATCATAAAGAGTTAATGCTCACAACTGCAGTTGCTCTTAGAATATAGGGATGTCACCGGTGTAAGTACAGCACACTCTGACCACTTAACCACATAGGGCTTCTTTTTGCTCCAGTACTGATGTTGTGTACAAGGAAAAAAGTCATCTAAGTTATTCTTACAAGCCTTCCTGAAATAAGACTCTAACTTTGCTGTAAATACAAAGAATTATTTTAAAAGAATATTAATGTCATTGATAAACTAATAATTTAATAAACTAATAAACTAATAACTAATTAAATACGTACTAATAAATATATATTATTTTGTAACAATATATTTCATTAATCTGTCACCAAGCCACTCTTATTTAAATTTGTGGTCTTATGCAAAGCTACACATTCAAAAAACCACATATTTGCTTATTTTTCTTCTTAGCTACTATATTTTTCCACAAGTAAGTCCCATCCCTTCTGCCTGCTGCCTTGCTGTTTGCTATCACAGAGACCTAATTAAAGGGAATTTGTATCATTAAAAATATTTGGAAGACAACATAGACACATTTTTCAGAAGACAGAAAGTGATGTTCACACTTGCAAAAAAAACCCAAACCCCAACCCCAAGCAAATCTTACAGAAGAACCTGCACAGAAACAGACTGTGCTGGAATTCAGGTTGTTTTGAGTTTCAGAAGCCAAAAGGGTGATTGCCCCTCTGTCTAATCATCAGCTGGAAGAAAGGGAGATTTGATTTCAAACTAAGAAGATATCCTGAAAATAAGAAACGTTTGCAGCTCCCAGCAAAACTTGCCAGCATATACCAACTTAGCTGGATCATAAGAAAGCATCGGAAATACCATTTCTATTTTCAGAATATCATGCATCCAGGATGAAAGCTGGGTTCCTCCCACATCTAAATTGCTCAGTAAATCTTACATTTCAAGAACAGTCTTACGATAAATGTCAATTTTGTGGCAACTGCATTCTGCAAATATTTAAATTGAGACGTGTACAAAAAGCAGATAAGAAAGATCTTTTTTTTTTAAACTGAGGATGCACCTTAGCCAAGCAAGAAAAACATTTAAGCCATGAGTTACAGCTTAACATACAGTCCAGAATGAGTTGGGAAAAGATATTTCTGCATACCCTTGAGATGTGTCAAAAATAAAATATTTCATACAAGTGGAATGTTTAAACATGAAGCTATGTGATACTATAAAGTAATTACAGTTGGAACTTGAGGAAAAAATTAATAGACAGATGGTCTCCATTTTCTACTCTGAAAAGTAAAAAAGAAAAAAAAAGATGATTCTAATGCCTATACAGTAAACTATTTTAAAATTCCAGATTTTTGTGATGTATTAAAAAATCTGTTCCAACCAGATATACACAGAAAACAAAAATCTTATTGACTTTTCCTGCAACTGTTGATTTAAGTTAAAATAATCATTATCTGACCCTTGTACTATTAAAAATCTTTTCTTTCATGGAAAGTGTGGCACCAGCACTCCCTTCTCATCAGAACAGTAGTTGCTACTAAACAGCATCTTTTGTTTCTGAGTTATGTCAGTATAGAAAATAATAAATTTACAACTCTCAGACAAACTTGCCTATCATTATAAAAAATCAAAATATTCCATTACTAGGTTCTAAATCTCAGAACTGAATAAATACCTACCATGGTTACTCCTCCTTTAAAACTACCTGATTTTTTTATAGCTATAGTCTGTAGCGCACTCAGCAGGGCACAGGCAGATGATAAGGATCCCATTTTATTGTCTAAATTGGAATCCAAACTGGAAAGGCTGCCTCCCCAGCTAGCTGGTCTGTGCATTAGAAGTGAGTGGGTAGTTTTAGTTCGATTTCCCAACAGACAAAAAAAAATAATAATAATTAAAGACAGATATCTTGTTTATCAGTCTTAGTTCAGCACAAGGCAAGCTGGAGATGTTCTCTGTCTCTATTACAAGACATCCTAGCCTATATTCTTGAAAATAAACAGTCCTACTAAATAGTACCTGAATATTCAGAGCATTTTAGTCTTCCCTATACTTAACATCCTCTCTGTGCAGTCAATATATTCCTGTTGTTTCTGGCATTTGTGATGTATTAAGAAAAATCAGAGGCAATTAGAGCAAATACTATATATGGAAATTTCCAGTTTTGCAGCTGAACCAAACGACAAAGGCTGAAATCTGGGTGGTACATAATAAGTATTGCTGGTAGAAAGGCATCTACCAGAAGTCAGGATAAAGCTACTGAAGCTACAAATACTGAGTTTCTCTCGCTTGCAAAATATTGTCAAATCATTATGACAGTGCACACACAGCTGTACATAAATGTTTAGTAATGACGTTGCCAACACTGCAAGAAAAAAAACCAACAAGGATCGAGTAAGTGCATCCAGAGTTAACTTGACAGAAATAAAGGCTTTTTCTGTGGAGATCTACAGATACTAAATATTAATATTGGTTATTGAATTTTGTTAGGTTTTTTCTCTATTTGCAGATATTTTACAGTATATTCATTATGAGGAGGCCAAAAAGAATATTGGCTAAAAAAATTAAACTGCATAATCAGACTGAGAATAAATATAGGTAGCTTGAAGGAATTATTTTAATGAAAAAAAACAGGGGTATATATTTTGTATAACATTACTTACTATCCAGTGTTTCCTAAGGTCCAACTACAAAATTCTGTAATATACGCATTAGATGAAAGTATCGCATTTCATTTGCTCCATAGAACTCATGTCTCTCCTTGAGTGCCATTTCCTGGATTAAAAGCTTAAGCTAAGAAATTCATATTGGACTTAAATGTTTCAACAGACAACTCTGCACAAGGTGGGAATCCTGAACTCTCCTATCAGCTCGAGGAAACAAACCCCTAGGAGAATTAAAAATTCATTCTCTGTGGTGGATCAAAATTTTGATGGGAAGAAGGCAAACTCTGCCAGTGTTCGTGAGTGTTTCCTTAAAGCTAAGGAACAGTGAGAGATATTATCACTGTATGTCTTATTCACACAAGTAAGAAAATTGGCATTTGAAAGAAATGACATTCTGTTTTACAAAGGCAAAGGCCATTTGTTGAATAGCTAACAGTAAGCACATACTGAATGGTAGAAACTATGTTGTTCAGAAGAAAAGCCTGTTTTCTCCTGCTCATATCTCTGAATATTACATATCTTTACATTACCTACTGTGAGTACCATATAACTTACTTAATCAGGCTAATCACCACTGAGTATCGCAAAGTGCTGAAATGCTGTATTGTTCTTTCCTTATAAGCACATTCACCAGGAAAAATAAAAGTGAATACATGTAGAGTTCCCAATGCAAACTATATGCACGTACAAATACTTTAATTTTCATATTGTGTTTTTGCTAGAGCTATAACATTGACAGTAGCATTAACTACATGCTCCTATTTCCTTAAGTATGTTGGACAATTTCACATTAAAAAAAAGAACGGTACTTCATCCTGTTAAATAGGCAAAATCATGGTGCTATTTTTTTGACGATGAAAGAAAGAATTTATTTGAAAAAGCAAAACAAAAAGGTCTTGGCTTTATTATAAATGAATGTAACAACTCTTCCTTTCAATGTCAAATATAGTATCACTTATCAGACTTGGCAAAAATATGCAAATCTTTGTATTTACTGTTTGGAGAGATCACACACCCTATCAGCAGCCTTCCAGAGAAGTCCCTGTAGACTTTCGTCTCTAGATTTATATACTGTGTGCTAATCCAAGCCATATGGCTCCTACCTACGTCTCCTTAGCTCAACTCCTGAACACGGCTGTCAAGTAAGGAAAGCTTGCTTAGATCTCTGACCCCTTCAGAACTGATCCTCAAGTGTAACTCAGCCAACAAGTCAATAGTATTACAGGTTGTAGGAAGTGCTGAACTTGCTGTGCCTCTTTGGCATGTATGGTATAGAAAGTACGGTCTGCTAATACTATGTCTGGTGGTTAAAAAAAACCAAAAGGGAAGTTGGCCTCCTTTCCCCTCAGAACTGTATACTGTCACTGAAATAATGCACTCCTGCAGGCGTATTGCAAGCTGCAGAAACAGGCTTGTCTCAACTGAAAAGCAATCTTGACATGGCTCTGATTCGAATGTGAGAATCTAATATATTATACAGTCCAAATTATTTAATATCTTGAATAACGAAAAAGAGAAGATTGGATTTTCTAATGGAAACAGGAAAATTTAATACAGGAAACTCTTTATTCAATTAACACGTTAATTTATTCCAAGATCTTTTAAAAAGAATGGTGAATTATTTAAAATGGATAGACAATGCAACATCTTGCAGACCTATAGCACGTGAAGGGCAGTTACAGTAATTCCAATACCAGTTCATTTGCCTGTGATCTCAAACACCGATTACAAAACCCTACTGATTCAATGAATTTCTAAAGAGCTCAAGGTTAAACTCTTACATGATTTACACTTAGAAAATGTTAAGATTCACAATTAAATTTAAACCATACAGTCTAATTAGTAACTTATATTTAAACCTGTATCCTGGTACGACAATTAACAACTGACACTTAAGAATAATGACTTTGTGTTTACTTAGCACATAATACTCTACAGAATACAACCTCAATAAAAATTACAGCCCAACTCATGTTCTGTCCATGACACTTGGAATCTAAAATGAAGAACAAGTTATTCGTACAACTCAACAAACAAGTTATCGGTACAATTTTAAGTTTCTCCCTGCCTCATTAGGCTTTAGACTACGTAGCTGCTTCACATCACTTGTAGTCTAGTTATTGGACCATCTCTTGGTTCAAACTGGAAACTGCTTTAGCAAATTCTGGGGTGGGGAGGAAGTATTCTTCTAAGTATAAATTCTGAAGTAAATAACAGCTGCTAAAGTTGAAATTCTGTTGTGGGGTTACCCAACAGAGCCAGGAGAAACAACAGCAGTCTAACATGTTGTATTGTGTTTGTGCGGCAAGGTTTTGGTAGCAGGGGGGCTACAGGGGTGTCTTCTGTAGGAAGCGGTCAGAAGCTTCACTTGTGTCTGACAGAGCCAATGCCAGCGCGTTACAGGACAGACTCGCTGCTGGCCAAGGCCGAGCCCATCAGCAACAGCTGTAGTGTGTCTGGGATAACAGAGTTAAGAAGGGGGGGGAGGGAAACCCCTGTACAACAGCAGTTGCAGCCAGAGAGAGGAGTGAGAATGTGTGAGAGGAACAGCTCTGCAGACTCCAAGGTCAGTGAAGAAGGAGGGGTAGGAGTAATGCTGCTCCTGGCCAAGATTCCCCTGCAGCCCATGGTGCAGCCCACGGTGGAGCAGGTTGTCCCCTGCAGCCCATGGAGGCCCACAGAGGAGCAGAGATCCACCTGCAGCCCGTGGAGGACCCCATGCTGGAGCAGGCAGATGTACCTGAAGGAGGCTTGGCCCGTGGAGGGCCTGTGCTAGAGCAGGCTCCTGGCAGGACCTGTGGCCCTGCGGAGAGTGCAGCACAGGCTGGATCAGGTTTGCTGGCAGGACCTGGGACCCTGTGGGAGACCCAGGCTGGAGCAGTCCTCCTGCGGGACTGCTCCCCATGGAAGGGACCCACGCTGGAGTAATTTGTGAAGAACTGCAGTCTGTGGGAAGGACTCATGTTGGAGAAGTTTGTAGAGGACTGTCTCCCATGGGAGGGATCCCACGCTGGAACAGGGGGTGAGAAGTCCTCCTCCTGAGGAGGAAGGAGTGGCAGAAACAACAAGTGATGAACTGACCACAACCCCTACTCCTCATCCTCCTGTGCCGCTGCAGGGAGGAGGTACAGAATTTGGGAGTGAAGTTGAGCCCAGGAAGAAAAAAAGAGGTAAGGGGAAGGTGTTTTAAGATTTGGTTTTATTTCTCATTATTCTACTCTGATTTGCTTGGTAATATATTAAACTAATTTCCTCAAGCCAAGTCTGGTTTGCCTGTGATGGTAACTGAGTGATCTCTCTGTCCTTATCTCGACCCGTAAGCTTTCCATTATATTTTCTCTCCCTTGTCCAGCCAAGGAGGGGGAATGACAGAGCAGCTTTCATGGGCACCCAGCATCCAGCCAGGCTCAACCCACCATAGATGTCTGTGCTCTCCTCACGCTGAGAAGACAGATCAAATCTAGAAGATTTTTACAATTTTTCCTCAGTCTACTTTGTTATTTTCCCATTTAATGAAACTATTTATGGGTCTACTAAGATACCTTCTGTTTGCACTGATGAACCGGTCCCCAGTGTCAGTCAACAAGACTTTACCAAGAATAGGTATTAACAAACTAATTTGATTGACTTCTTAGATCTAAATTTTCTTTTTGAAAAAGTAACGGTAGATAGAGTTTCTACAAGAAAAAAGGACTAGGCAGAATCAAAGCACATGTAGAGAAATGGCTGACATCTTCAGTGGCAAATGGGGACAGTTTGTGGGATAGCTAAAATTGTTTTCACTGATGAGCTGGAACTAAGCATTACAATGACTTTATAACGCTTTCTGATGACTGGAATTGGCAAAATTGTTAGATATGATGGGAACAAGTAGAAAGACCGATTTTCATTACTTTGCCAGATATAAATGTATTTTATTACAGCCAAAAGAAGAATAAGTCAGTAAAAAATAAGGAATTCTGCCCTTTCCTGCAGAAGGGAGAATGTATCTTGGCAAAACAGTGACATAGGATTTTAGGTGCCATGGTTAGACATCTAGCTAGTTGAGAGTGATACACTGTGGCAGGAAGAGCTAATATAAAAACCTTGAAAGTAAAAATAATATAAAATACTGGAGAAAATTCTATTTTGGTACAAGGCTTTCAGAAATATTATTGATATTTAAATATTACTTACAGAAATCAAATTCAAAATGGGTCATATAAAGGACGGGAGAAAAAAGTGAAGAATAATACAAATTAAACTGATGAAAATGCCTCTGTATGACCTGTATGATTAAAAGGCTTAGTTCAATCAGTTAACAAAGAAGAATGAGGAGTTGTTTGATTACAATACATATAAAACTATTTCTCCCACTAGGGTTTTCATCGAGTACAGAAAGCATAACAGGAGAGCATTACAATAGCAAACTCTTCTTTGAAAAATCTGACATAAATATTCACGAAGGTAGCTAACCTCTAGAGCTACAAACTGCCAAGGGTACCAATAGACTTTTCATCCCTTAATTCCTATAAACCAAGAGTTTGCATTTCTCTCAAAATTACGTTGAGGTAAACACATTACTCAAATAAGGTTGACTGAATTTAAATGACTTAAGATAAGTGAGAGGTCAGATTTGAGCACTTAAAGAGTAATTTCTGTCCATGAAACTTTTAAATATGGTACTCAAGGTGTATCCACGTATCAGGGAAAATAGTCTAGCCATGCACAGAATTTAGTAATTATTCTGAAAACCAGAAAAGAAAGGCCATTGATACTCTAGTAAGTAGTTTCTTGAACTTCAATAGTATCTATCATGTTCCAATCGATATAGCCATGACTTCATTCAACTTCTGTCCTGCATCTCTTCCACCCCATCAGAATTCTGCCACTCTTGAAAACCCAAAAGCCTGAAATTCAGTCTTTGGGACAGCATAAAAAAGTCAATTAGTTTGTGCAGCATAGTGCCCAAATGTTCTATGAATGCCCAAGCAAGCTAGACTCAGTTTATAAAAAAGGTCAGTTTCTGCTCTATAAAGTATCAAAATAATATGATGATGGATAAAGGAGGAGAGAAGAGATGAGAAAGGAAGAAAAAGGGGCACCATGAAGTGGCTTTTCTTATGTCACATAGAATTTCTTTCAATTCTGTGTGAGAGTCTTCCAGTTCTCATCATCAACCTTTTCTCTAACTGTCAAACAATGCTTTCACTTTTTTTCAGTGATCACGACAGAATACAGGGAAGTAATCCAACTTTTGCAGCCCCCACGCAAATACAGCTGACAACTAGATTAGGTGAAAATTAGCCTTTGGACCTTAGCAAACAGCTTGTCCTATCCCTCCTCAAAGAGTCTTATACAAACATTTTTGAAGGACAAAAGTGCAACAATGCATATGCTGGAATCATTTAAGTCTTGTATGTACTTGCGTAAGAGGTTGAGACTATTTACATCAAGTTTTCTTAATTCTCAGCTAGATAAAGAATGAATAAATGCTTTTAGCTGCCACAGGAAATTATGAATTAATGGGAAATCCAGAAATAACGATCAAATAAGGTGCTAAAATTCATAGCTGCAGCGTGTCTATTCTTTATTTCTGATTTCAGTTAAAGCATTATTATAATCACAAACACATACATATGCTTCTCCATGTAGCTCATGAAATTGGCTGGATGATTACAAAGACTTAAAGATGAAGTGCACTACAATGGATTATTCTAACACTTGATTGGTTTCAGATAGCTGCAGGGCTTTGACAGCTGATACTTGCAGATGTGCTTCCATTTTAACACTGTTTATCTCCCAGTGATTTACTTCAAGACATTTGGTCTTTTATTTGGAATGTGTGATTGTCTTCTGTGTGATCAGGCTAACCCTACATAACCACTAGACTGAATGCACTGAACTAGAACTGTTAACTGTGCAAAAAGTGTAGACTTAGCTTGTAAAACCTTAAAAACAGGATTCGTAAGGATAATTAACCTTACAGCATCTGGCTCAAATGTTAAGGCTTAATATTGTACAGGTTTTGATTTTCTTTTTCATGCTAGAGATTTGCATGTTGTCACACGAGCATTCATCTCTGTGATGGTCTTTCTGTGAGAATAGCTACTAACTTTCTGGTTTGTCCTCTTCTCATTTTAGAAAGAGCTGGGAAGGGAATTACCATCCCTCCTCATAAGCCTTATATTCACTCTGTATCTGCTCTCTTGAGCAACTGAAATAATGTCTGGGTTAATTTATTCTTACATTTGAGGGTAATGGGTGCATCTCATTAAAATATGTGTTTGTCTAAATTACAATTACCCCCCGCCCCAGGGGCCAAAAATGCCACCTGGAGAATATTCTCAAAAAAGAAGTATTCAAGTCTGACATTCATGTGTTTCCTACAGCACACTAGCAGTGGTGCGTAAGGAAGACCACATCCACAGATCCATGGCTGATGATTAAAAGAAAAATGTTTTGAAGAGAAAGCCTGTTACTTAAAAAAAAATCACCACATCTGATAGATAAAAAGTGGTTAAAATACTAGCAACTATTTCAAGAATACGAATATTTTGCACAGCAAAACTACTTCAGATTCTGTAAGTCACTGAGTTGAGAAAACTACCTTTACTTGAAGGCACCCTGGACAGAGGCTAAAAACTTTCACCTCCCTGTGCCATTCTTATGGAACAACCTTCAAAGAGGCAGTAACCTCTAACAGCCATTTCAGTTGCACAAACTCTGTTCTCATCTTCTCATAACAAAAGTTCCACTGTTTTCTTTTACCTTGTTGCAGTTCAGCCCCAATCGGGACCAGACTACGCAGTCTCTCTCTCACTCCCCCCACCCTCCGAGAGAATAGGGGGAGATAGAATCATAGAATGGTTAGGGTTGGAAGAGACCTTCAAAGGTCATCTAGTCCAACCCCCCTGCAAGGAGCAGGGACATCCCCAACTTGATCAGGTTGCTCAGAGCCTCATCCACCCTGGCCTTGAATGTTTCCAGAGATGGGGCCTCCACCACCTTTCTGGGCAACCTGTTCCAGTGTTCTATAACTCGCATCGTAAAAAATTTTTTCCTAATTTCTAATCTAAATCTACCCCCCTCTATTTTAAAACCATTACCTCTCGTCCTATCGCAACAGGCCCTACTAAACAGCCTTTCCCCATCTTTCTTGTAGGCCCCCTTGAGGTACTGGAAGACCGCTATCAGGTCTCCCCGATAAGAAAAACAGCTCGAGATTCGAAATAAGGGCAGGGGGAAATCTTTAAACTTACTGTTACGGGCAAAACAGACTCGATTTGGGGAAAACCATTAATTTATTACTAAAAACAACAGGATAATGAGACAGAGAACAAGATAACCGCCCTCCACCCCTACCTCTTCCCAAGCTTAAGGTTATCTCTACTACCTTACCCCACGCCCCAAGCAGCACAGGCGGGAAGAGGGAATGGGGGTTACAGTCAGTTCATCACACGTTGTTTTACGCTGCTGCTTCATCATCAGGGGAAGAACTCCTCGCATTCCTCCTCTGCTCTGTTGTGGGGTCCCATCCATACGCCACAGTCCTTTGTGAAACTGCTCCGGCATGGGTCATCTCTTCCACGGGGTGCAGTCTCTCCAGAACGGCTGCCCCAGCGGGCCCTCCACGGGCCACAGCCTCCTTCAGGCATCTGCCTGCTCTGGCGTGGGGTCCTCCACAGGCTGCAGGTGAATCTCTGCTCCTCTGTGGACCTCCATGGACTGCAGGGGGACAACCTGCTCCACCATGGTCGTCACCACAGGCTGCAGGGGAATCTTGGCCAGGAGCCGCGTTACTCCTCCCTCTCCTTCTTCACTGACCTTGGCGTCTGCAGCTGTTCCTCTCACAAGAAAAGTTCTTCACAACAGGCTGGCAAATGCCTCTCAGAATCTTTTCACATCATCCATCTCATCTCCTCTCCACTTCTTGCAGCTGGGCTGGGCCGATTAGGGTCCAGTCGGCTGCCTGGCAAGAGGTCAGAGGGTGAGGCCTGCAAGGCCCATGAGGCCTGCGCCTCCCTCTCTGCGCCTCTGCCCCGACTCAGCTTCTTCACATCTTCTCTTCTCTCTTTTTTTTTTCCTGTTTTCCCCTTCTTAAATACGTTATCGCACAGGACATTTTGCTACCAATTGGCTTGGCCTTGGCCAGCAGTGGGTCCGCCCTAGGCCCAGCTGAGTCCACTGAACAAAGGGGAGCAACTTCTAGCAGCTTCCTACAGAAGGTGCCACCTTAGACCCCCTCTCACTAAACAAAACCACAACAACCTATGGTCAGAGCAATGACAGTTAAGACCTCTTTCTATTTATATTAATATATTAATTTACCCAAATAAGATTTCACTTCTAGCAAACATGAGGTTGGCCATAAGGAAAATAAAAAGCTTTATATTTTAAACATTGATGCCTCAGTCCTTGAAATCACAGTACAGAAACAGTCCTAGAAGCACATATGGGAATACAGGTACCTCACCAGCTGTCAGGATAATGTTCCTTGACCTCTTTCCACTCTAATGAATCTTCAGTTCTGTGTATAGGAGAACAATCATCATAGAAAGTATAAAAATAAATCTCAGCAAAAATAATTTATGACTCATTAGAAAATTATCTTAGCAGACTGAGGAAATGAATTAAACCTAGCTCTCATACTTTTCCTACCTCAAGCACTGAACACCTTTTCTGGTGATGTTTTGGAGATGGGTAGAAAATATATGGTGCATTTTTTAATATACAGGGAAGGATTTAGGCCAGTGCGCCTCAAGGAGGCAGAACTGACCTCCTGAAGCTAGCCGTGAAGGACTTGAAACATGGCTAGATGTGTACAGCTGTATTCTAATACTCTGTGAATTTAGATGACGCCCCATTCAGTTTGTGGACTGTTTCAGATCACATTGAGAAGCTCTTAACCTCATATGGTTTAGCACAGTTACAGTAAGTTATACACAAGTTATGTCTATAGCAATCAGCACGTATGTTCTTTGGGGTTCACTGCAGTCAAGAAAATCTCCAGACATAAGCAAGGATGGCCAGCAGATGTCTGAGAGAGACATCCACTAACTCCACTGCTCTATGCATCTATCTGTCCAAACCACAAAGGCTAGAGATGAGCTACGCACTCTTACATACACTAAATTAAAGGTACCAACATAAACATGAGTTACAATCAAATGTAAACACACTAAAATCTGTGAATCTTTCCATGGTTGTCCAAAAGATAGGCTATCATTATTATTACGATGGCCTTAAAAATATTTGGCTACGTGGCCTCAGTCTAACAACTTGTCCTGAGTTGGACTTACACTATTTTTCTGAACACCGAGAATTATAAAGAATCTGGTTCAACATCCTTCAAGCATTTCATGACAAATAATGAACCCAAATCTTCATTTTTACTGAGCTTGAATCCCACTCATCCTCAAAGGTTTTATCGAAGCTGCAGGATTTGGCCTTCAGCTAATAGATGTCAGAAGAGATATGAGCACAAATTTTCAACACAGGAAAAGAAGACAGGTAAGACCATGACAGTTAGGCAGAACAAAATAAACAGATCATCCCTTAGAGGTATTTCAAGAAGCAAAATAGAAAAAGAACTAAAACTTTTATTTTGCTTTATATTACAAGTTATTCAACATTACACTTACGTTCATGACCACTATACAATCATGAACCATAGATTTTGTCTCAAACTTGTGTGTTCTACCCCTGTGACACCGGTTCTTGCATCAGCTGCTTATTGCTTTTCAAGTTCTGTGTGACTGTAGCGTTTAGACATCAGGAGACCAGTCATCCGATTTATGTTAAAGGAAACTTTGGGGAGAGCTGGTGCATTTGCTTCGATTATTCCAAATCAGTATTTTGGTATTATGTACGTTATGGATAACATGTTCCTTTTCTATCTAAAATTCCTTTACAGAAGGATGCTGTATCACTTTTACTTGATTTTCTACTGTGGCAGCAGTGTTATTTAGATTTAAAACCTTAGAAACTTTGGCAATTGTAAGACTAAAGACTTTTTTTTTCTTTCTGAAGCATAATTGCATAAATGAGATGCACTGTGATTTTAGCCTTCAATACACAAATATCCAAAGCCCCTGCCCTTGAAACACGGGATTAAAAAGTGCTCTGAACTTTCAAATCTCCTGTTGAACGCATTTGTGATTACAGATGGTTGAATGTATATAATGAATATTTGATTACTGTTTAGTGCTTTATACTATGTGTCCACCTGATGCTTAGTTATATTATTTCTGCCAAAAGGATGCTTCAGGATATTACCCCAATCAGAACAAACATTAAAGCAATTACTAATGCTGCTGTCACTTCTTCTATGTTTGTTGCAAAAATTAAAAGTTGCTACATATCTGTTCTCTTAGATAAAGAGGTAGGAAAGGTAAGATTACAAACCAGTGCTTTCCTAGAAGGGATTAAAATGAACTTAGACTAAGACTCAGTTGCTATGGTTAAAAGATGGCACTTTTTTAAAAAACAGAGAGAAGAAAAAAAATACATTAGAATACATTGATAACTTCCAAGTGGCTTGGCAGAGAGAATGTTTTTTTTTTTTGTTTTGGTAATGAGAAAAATCACCCAGCTGTATTTTAGGCCTATTTTTAACTAACTGCAGACAACAACAACTTCACTTCAAAGGATCTATTTTATGTCCTCTTAAAAATCAACTCATGATATAAAGAGCAAAAAATGCCCATAAGCGTATTACCCTTTATCCCTTAGTTGAACTCGAGATTTATGTTCCAACAAACTTTCTTACATTCCTCTCTATCTCAAAAGTCTTAGACCTCAGTCTTAGCCTTACATTTATAATTAATTTAAAACTGTTCTAGCGAATCTTTTGAGAATTGCCACAATGCCAATGTTACAGTTTTACTATAGTTTCTCTATATTTAAACATTCCGATTGCAATGGGATGTAATTGTACCACCGTGCCTCTCACCAATTTACAAAGCAGACTCATGTAAGAGAATGGTTCAATATGGTACTGTATACAGAAGACAGGATTTCTTCCATCATTTTCAACACCTGAAAAATGCACCTTCCTAGACAACAAATGATTAAGAAAATATTGTAGGTAATTTTAAAGTTAAAATTAAATACTATACTGAATTGAGAAACAAGCATTTTTTTTTCTCCAATAATTCCCATAGTTTAAATACAGCTGTATTCATAAGACCACAGTGCAGGATCCCTGAAATTGGCTTGCAGTAATATTCAAATAATGCTCACTTGATTCACCTCAGTAAATAAGCTCCCAACTTACCACATTACACATGAGAAAGGGTTACCTCGCCGCCAAAAAAAAAGTTTCTAACATAATAGTTAGAAATAGTTAGAGAAATAATATTCTCTCAAAGAAAGACCACAGATAGAAAGTTTGATTGACATTTATCAGCAAGGCTTCTGTTCCCGTCCCTTCTAACAGGATAGCAGCCTAGTATTCTTATACCTTCTTCTACTGGGAAGTCACTGTTCCCCAAAAATACTTTAAGCATTTATGCAGTCATCACATGCTGCCCTTGGACAGAAGAAGAAAATCAGACTTGATAGGGCACACCTCTTTTGGCTCTAAAGGGATAGCATCCAGACACACCAGATTTAAACCTCTAGTTTCTTGGCTTACTCAAAGACATTCCCTTGAGTAAGTGACAACTGTACCTTAAGCCCAGCACAACATTTTTATTAAAGAAGCAAAGTAATTTCCAACTGGATAAACATTTGGCAGCACAGATTTTGTAATGTTTGCTATGCTATGGTCTTTTTCTACTAACACAAGGGACATCTACAGGCATGAACATGAATATGCAGTGTTCACTTTTAACCACTTTTATCCTTTCTGGAATGGAGATTCCTGTCCCAGTTGTAAACATACTATTGCTCACAGAAGGGAAAGTTAGGAAACATAAACACCTTCCTTTATACGTTTTACTGGCACACATCAATGCTTGCCTGAAGAAACTGAAAATGTCACTCACTTCAGCAAAGTGGAGTTGGCAAACCTTTCAGCAGTAAGCTCTTTTGTTGTGGTGTAGCTGTGTTCCCTTCTTTTCCAAATGACTACCTATTTTCACAGATAATTAACCTGGCATTTCCATCACAGTATTAACATGAGTAGCAGCCTGGGAAATAATAGAAAGGAAAACAACACAAGCTGAAAATGCAAAAAAAGAGCTGCAAGAAGTGTGGCTTGGAGAACAACTGTTGGAAGCGCATGTATGAAATATGAGGCTACAGGGGCCAGCTTACAATCCGTGAAACTCAGATGTTTAACCTCCAGACAAGGTGTCATCAATTTGAAAAGTATGTTCATAATTACAGAGGGAGGGAAAAAAGAGAATTGGGGTCCTACAGCTTTTTTGAGGTGTTGCTCAGATAAATACCGTATTCTGCTACTTAAAGAGTCCTGCTAACTGTATGGCTAAGCTGGAAGAGTATTGGGTATAAGAAGAAAATTATTTATGGAGATATCTTCCTGTTATTATGGACCAAATGATGTACCTGACTAAGTAAAATGTAGCACATAAATATGGATGGAAAGCAGAAGTATTTCAGGAAGCTTAACAAATCATAGTCAAAGTGAGTGAATATGCCTTGCAGCCATTCACAACTGTATGTAAGAGATACGAAGATTCACATTGAACACAAGCAGGAAATCAGCTTTTATAACAATCTTTGACCTAAACCTCGTTCTCTAAACCATTCAGATCAGAGTACAATGTCTGTTTTTCTGCATTCAAGCAAGGCACACTTTGAGAGGAGAGGTAATTTACTACAATAGCCATTACAGATGGCACATAAGCCCCTCCTTCGAGTCCTACGCCGCCACCACCACCTTTTCTTCCCAGAACCTTTCATGTGTGTGGTAGCGCTCCCACCAAATGAATGCTAAAACTGCCAAGAGAACTTCAGCTGCTGACTGGGTGACTTCACTAAAAGAGCTTTTAGATCAGAAGCATGCCAGAGATCTTAGATGGTCTTCACATCATTTGACGTTTTATCCCTTAGAATCAGATTTAAATAGTAAAATTTCAGGGAATGGCCCCAAATCTTTCATTACTTTTTTCAGATTGAACAGAAAACTGTTTAAAGTAAATGCAGATTAGGAATGTGGGAGTTTCCATGCTAATTGATTTGGAAAAGGCAGTAATGCTAGCAAGCAAATCAAGATTTAAGACTACATTGCACTTGGGCATGTAAAAGCCAATGACAAAACCATGAATGAACCTACTGCAAATTGTTCAAGTCCCAGAACTAATTTTAAAGTAGGTTGAGGATTAAATGCATTAATCTTGAGAGAAGCTAAGGGGGGTAAAGGCACTCTACTTATTTACTGAAATAAGAATACTTGTCTGTAATTTTCTGACATCATTAACCATGATTACAATTACTGATCATCAGTGATTGATACGTCACTGATCATGATTACAACTGTTATAAACTGTGATAAATTTGCTAAAAAGAAAAAAAAAATTTGAATAGCATGTCTTACTTACCTCCATGTATGATATTTTTCATCTATGGCAAATAACTTACTAAATCAAAAGAAGGAGTATTTGATGCTCAGTTTACAAGTAGATTTCATATACTGGAATATAACTCTGAGGAAGTGACTAGTAATCATAACAGTATCAGATCATCTGGTAAGCAACTTTACTACAACTAAATTGGTTGAGGTTAATAATTACTTCACTCAACTTATTGTATTATTTGTACCAGCAACTATTACAATCAGTGGGATTTAACACATATACGATCCCTTCTAAAAAAGCTGCTTTCAAATGTTTCTTTCACTGTTTGCACACAAATTATAGGCAGGAGAGAACATCTATTTTCTATTTGTATAGAATATAAACATCTATTTGTGTAACAATTTGTGGATACTGAAACTTGCAGGATATCCTGATAATTTTATTGCAGAGGCAATGATACTGATTTTCTGAATTCTAATTATTTTTTCAGCTTACAGTTCTCTCGATGATTTTAAAGCATTTCTTTGTATCTCTCCCTTTTCTGCAAACCTATTGTTTCCTCTATCTTCATTTTACATAAATTTCTTGCTCTGAAATTAATAAATTTATTTTATTTTTTACCAAACTACTAACCCTGGGATTAATTAGTCATCATTTCAGGCAGCACTGACATTTGTGGCCAGGCAGAGGATTTGAAGCCAGAGTCCTCAGCTAAGGACACCGTCCTTTAGACAGTTGCCAATGAACTTTCCTTGATAAAGGTAAATTTGATTCTGGATTATCCAATCTCATTTGGGAGTAGCCCATTTTATTTCCATAGTGAACAGATCAACAATGCCTCCCTGTGCCCCACTCCTCAAATTCAATTAGGTCAAATTACAAAGTGGAAATCACACCATCAGACAACTCATCACCTAAAGCAATACGGGGTCAAGAAGAAATTTCCTTTTGAGAGATTAAAACCAGCTATGTGAGGTTTGTTTGGTTTGGTTTTCCCCTTCTGTCCTTTTTCCAGAGCAGCAAGAGAATGGAAACCATCCAGCGAGACAAGCAGCATTATACATGGCACCTTCACAGTAGTACGTGCAGCAGCAAGGCAGCTCTTTTGGCCCGATGGCTTAAGGAAGCTCTCAAGAGGCAAAGTGTGGTTACAGGCTGCAACCTTCAAAGTTTCTGGAAAATGTTCAGAGGCCTTCAGATCCAGCTAAGGCCTCAAATGTTTAACCAGCTCATTCCCAGATGGATGGTAGCACTTCAGTATTCATCTTCAGTCTGCCCTGGACACAGTTTACACCTTTATATGGACATACTGTGTTACAAATGACTTGGCACCCTATCAGTTATTCCTGTAAGAGTCTTCATTTCTGCCTTGGATTACATCTCCATTCCAGACTCTCCCCCTCAGAACCTTCCTGTTATGCCAAAACACAAACATAACTTATTGAACCAACACAGCCTTATGCAGGTCAGCATTTCCTGCATCCCTCAGTGAAACTGAAGATAAATGCAATGCAGGAGAACCCCTGGCAGCTGTTTTGTCAATTTGAAAGCCAGATAAGGAGAAAAAATAGCTTAGGAGTTTCAGATTCAAAAATAATATGGTGTTTTTGCAGAATTAGCTGGCTGTGGATTAATTTCTTACACAGTGGTCTACATTTTTTTCTTATAGTAAGAAGATGAATGGTATGTGATGGCTACATGAACACCATGTTTATATTATACAACTGAGATCTACATAACTTGATGCTGACTGCTACATCTCAGTGATACATGTGCATGTGAGTGTGTAACTGTGTTTTCCAGTCCTGTCATGATTCTACAAGTTACATTCAGTGACAAATATACCAGGAAAACACTGCTAGATACAATACCAAGAACTCGCGTTCAATTAATTTTTCTCTTTGCTATGGCTTCATAGCTGAATCAGAGTAGATCTAAGACATCACACACCATACAGATTTAATTCAAAGCTATCGAGACAAAGCCTTTTGTGATGTAGGAAGAAGCAGACAGAACTACATAAAAGCTTTACCTTGACGATACGCTTCCTCCTGTCAACCTTTCCCTTTCCTCACAAAGGCGTACGGAACAAAATGCAATAGGGGACACACCTGTTGAGTCCTGCCTTAGGATCCATCTTGTCCACTTCAAAGGTTGGAGCTTACAGTTGCAGTGAACAACAGCAATGTTCTCTGAAGTATTTCTACTGCTGAATCCAAAAAAGTGTGTACTTAACCAACTTAATCCACTTCAAGATCAAGAAAAAAGCAGGTGTAAGAGCAGGGCCCTAAATGCACCTTTCATGATGTAAAACATTAGCCCCCTCAGCCCAGCACATATCACCTCAGTACTAGAGGCCTCAACTTTCTGTCATTTAAGTCAACTACAAAACTTCTCAAAATATGCAACACTTCACATAAAGATGAGAAAATCATAGCACATCTTTTTCTTTTGTATTGCAGAAGACTTTGTGACTTCCCAATTTTTTCTCTCAATTCTTTCCCTTTAATCGTGGCAGCTATTTAACTGAGATAAATGAACTTTGTATTTGTGGTTTCAAATTAGCAGTACCTAACTGTTATGTATTTTTTTTCTTTGAAATTAAAACATTAACCATTTATGGGGCACCATATAAGGAGAGTGACTCTATACATATTCCAGAAAACAAAAAGATTCACATGTATCAACTTAAATATATATTTATGTTCCTCATATAATACGTAAGTTTCTCTTCATAGTCCTGATGTAATTCACACTTGGATTCTTAACTTTGTTAAGAGCTGCAAGAGAGAGGATGATGACTTCTTCCAACTACAGCAACAAATTAAATTACTTAAAAACAAAAGCAATACTCCAGGAGTAAAAGGCCATCTGCAAGAAAGTTGAAAAAGATCACACACATAGAGTTTTTTCCATTCACTCATTGAGACTGGACCATTAAGATTTATGTTTTGTAATTAAACTGCACCATAGCTATTAGAGATTATGGGTAAGCAGCTCTAAGGAGTTTAAACATCTGATGAATCTTTCCAATTTATTATTGTTCCTCGTAAGGGTGACATACTTTCTCAAGTTACAGTGATGGAATAATGAACCAGAAATTACACTGATGATGTAGAAAACATTTGAGAATTTGACTGCTCTAAAAACAATATTCACTATGGTTGATTTAACACATGATATTATATTTATCAATGTTCCTATGGCTTCCTTGTTTATTTATTTATCTATCTATTTATTTATTTATTTTTAGAATATGCCTGGCCAAAAATTGCAAAGACCATCCGAGAGACAGAAGGAAAATGTGGCAATTCCACAGGCATTCATTAAGCTTTTCCTCTCAAATGGCATAGTCCTAGAGAGAAGAATACAGCGTAACTGGATTAATAAAATTTTAACATGCCTTACAATTAAATAACTCATATTGAACCTACATTGTGGATAAATGTATTTTCCACTGATTTCAGCATCAGTTTATGCTGAAGTTTCTTTAGCCTAGTGACATTTGAAAGCAGCAAGTTTTATTTCTGAGAGAAATTGCCTGAGCTTACTCTATTATGATTTGACATTTACATCGCAGTCATAGCCTGCAGCTCCAGCCAAGATCAAATCCCCACTGTTCATGTACGTATAAATCTATGGTCCCTGCTCCAGAGAATTTAAATCTGAGGTCACCTGCTAAGCCAGCTACAGAAAACCAGAGAATCTAAATAACAAATTATAAATGTAGGCATTTAGACAACTGCTACCCTGAGGTTATTGTTACTGACAACATAGAGAAGCCTGAAGGAGAATTTTTGCCTCCCACAGTGAAACTACTCTTTGTATGCAGCCCACATAATCTGGGTAAATATGCTTTCTAAGATGGAAACTAAACAACATATATTTGTTGTGTGGCCTAATATTTTAATACAGTAATTTGTCTTGTGCATAAACATTATGCTATGATTCAGACCACTGAGAAAGGGTCATTAATTTAAAATTCAATTTATTTTACTTGTACATGAAAGGTTTGCATTACCGATTTTGCTGAAGTTTTATATGTTTGCTTTGATGAAGACATACTTCTTAGTAAGACAGGTTTTCATTTTCCATTTTAAAATGCAGGACTTGTTGAAGTCTAGACTTCGGCCTGTCTTTTGATTGTGAAATACGCTTTAACTTGATTTCTATTTCACCAAGACTGTACAAATTTTGAAGGGCTGCCTGTCAGCCAAAGACCTTGACTTTTTCCTTAATGCTAATGCAACTAAACAGTGAACTGTTTAGCTCTACTTCTGTATTAGCTGCTTTTAGTCCCTTCTAAGATCCCTTTATCTCCTACCCTATAATATACCCACATATATTCAAAAATTTGGTTCAAATATGTATCTATAAATATACATAAAACACACAGCTGTCAATACTTAATCCTTTAAGTTATTTTACCTTGCCTAACGTCTACTGCTTCATATAAATGTGGTGTCTGCCAGTAAACTGTGAGCACTTGGCATCCAAAATTCAATCGCATCCTACTTGGGAAGCTCACACAGTGGGATGCTGGTGAGGCTTCACAACTCTCCTTCATTCTGTCTCCTGTGCATAGGTGTTCTTTGCAAGAAATTCTCTGGCACCAGACAAAACACACCCAGGCATTAATAGCATTACAGAGGTAGTACATTCTCAATCACTGTAGCAGGAATTGCTGGTGACCCACTCTCTTCTAATTGTGCAGCAACTAAAGTAAGGCCCATTCTTTCTTACCCGAGATATCCTTAAGCATGTTAACGAAAGATTTTGCCATCCAAAACACTTCTAAAACCAAAATCTATTGGATTTATTGCTTCTTTCCTTGGAAGCATATCCCACAGAGGTTTTCTACAGTATGTGCTTTCAGTGGTTTTCTCCAAACTGTTAGACCGCCACGATATGCAGTATTTTCTTCTATACTCAGCTTGTTGTTTGCACATGTAGAGAAAGTGGTGCTTTCTGTAATTGTACTAATATTTTATACTTCTCTTAATACTTAGGAAAATTAAAACATTTGTTTAAGGCTGGAAAGTTTTCACTTTAAATCTCTCCTTTTGACTAATTACTTTCATATGCTGTATTTGACATTCCTTTATCACTTCCTATCAGACAAAGAAAAATGAAAAAGGGAGACAATTTGCTCAAATATAATTCTGTAGAATTTTATAATTTTGGGGGGAGGAGGAATATGAGTATTATAATTGAATCCTACAACCTAAAAAGTTCAGCCTAAAAGCCTAAAACCTTTACACTGTAGTAGTATTAATGTGAATTTACTTGTTGGAATTTCCTTTTTCTTCACCTCTAGTTAAGTTTGCAGATTTTCTGTTAAAATAATTATTTCTTATTAATTCAAATCTGAATTAAGTTCTTAACTTTTACTGTTACACTTGGAATACCTCTTTCAATGCTATTTAAATTCCTCTGTTGCTTGACTGCACATCTCTGTTTTGAAGGACTTTAATGGTTTGTTGGACATACTTCAAGTCCCATTAAGGACTATTCAGGATTTTGTTTCACTAGTTATTTTTCCACCAGTGAACACAAACTATTTTGTTGTACCTTTCATCAATCCTGATTTGATCAATTTTATGCTTTCAGGTCTTTGTTTCAAGTCATTTGCCAATTAAGTTGCTCAAATACATCCTTGTTTATTAAAAGTGGCTGCATTTTCTGCTTAGTTAGCAATAGTGGATGAACCTATTATGAAAACATAATGAATTAAAATAATGACTGTGGCCTTAACTATTATTATAATTTCCTCTGCTTTGGTTTATACCAAGACCCATATTATTCACAATGGAATTCTTTGAACTCTGAAGGTTATGGAGAAACTGAGATGCCACTTTCGAGTTAGTGAAGCTCTGAAAAGCTTTCAGGCTTCATGGTGAGTTCAAAATCCAGTATTACTGTCACAAAGGTCTTGTTACTGAATGGCCTGAAAAAATTTCAAATACAGCCACTAACAGAATTAATGTCTCTGTCCCTGGCCTTGTCTGCAGACTGGCCTGTTAACCATCGTTCAGTTAAACATTTTCCAGTGTTCTCCCACTTGTCTTCATATGTGAAAGTCTGTTGGACTGGAAAGTCCTTCAAAAGGTTCAAATTCTCCTGAAACTTCTACTTCATTAATGACAGCAGACTCCCACTTGCCAAACTGGGAAGGGAAATGTCAAGAGGAAACTGATGGAAAAGACAGCAGCTCTTCAGCCCAATTATAAACAATTACTTTCTGCAAACGTTGGTCTTTTTGAATGCCGAAAACTCAAGTGGTGGACAATAAGGAGACAAGAGTTGCTTATTTCAGTTGGCCTCCCTACTGTCATCTCTGTGATTTCACTCCACTGGACTCTCCACACATACACACAGCGGTGTTAAGCCATGGTGACCCACCTTTAGTGTTGCCACTTATCCATATCGACCGCATAACAAAGCTTTTTGCTTCATTTTTTGCTTCAGTTTTTGAAAATATATCTAAGGTGTACAAACATTTTATTGTAATACCTGTAATATCTACGTACAGCTGGTGTTTTTTTAAACTAGATGCTGCTAATAAAGTATTCTCTTATCATGGCTGGTCAATGTAACAGCTGCCCAAACATATCACGGTCACAATAGGCCTTGCTGTCCCTGCCCAGCCCCCTCAAGCTTCCCTCACCCTGCCCAGGACCCCATGTCAGCCCCCCAGGGCCATCAGCCCCTGCCCTGGTGATGCTACAGCAGAGATGGTCTTCAGCCCTGAGCTGGACCCACCTGCAGGCCCATTTCCCGGCCCTGGCCTGGCTCCATGACCAAGGAGGTGCCCACGGCGGGGGCTGCCCCAGTGCCCCTCAGCTGCCCTGCTTGATCCAGTAACTTATAAGTTTGACACCAGCCCTAATACACTGCCTTTCTGCTGTCATCGGTGCAAAGTTAAGCCAACAACACGACGCTCATGGGCAACGTCCCCTTTCGTAGTTTGGGTCAATGAAAATATCAGTTGTGCTGTAAGGCACAGACACTAGCGAACAGTTATTTAAAAAACAACCCAAAACTTATTCGGTTTAGACATTTTGCCTTGGGTAACACTCACATAGAGACCCAGATCTCACACAGAGGATGGTCAGTCACTGTCTGAGTGGCAACAGGAGCCCCCTCCCGCAAGTGTCCCAGCAGCGACGTCTCCACTGGCTTGGGCAGGGCTCCCCACATGGTTCTGCCAGATTCTCACCACCCATCCAGCCTCTGGTCCTGCACAATCACTACAGCACAATTCCTCCTAACTACCTTAGCTTTGTACAGAAGACTTCCCAGAGTGACCATTTCTGCATCTAAGGAAATGGTTTCCACTGACTATTTAGAATTATCAACGTGCAGTTTGGCAAATTTGACTGCAGGAGCTGCCTGGAGACACTAACTTCCATAGCAGTTGCGAAAAGAAATGTTGAAATAATATGACTGTAATTCTGAACATGGCTAATCATTTGGATTACATATTTTCTACGTAAGTAAAAAACCTCAGTGCTTATTTTAAAATAATGATGGTCTATTCCACTCAGCAGCACTGCTGTTAAGACCAAATCAGGTGAGTACTGAAAGACCAGTAATGCCAGAAATAGGCATATTTTCTCATTACAATATTGATTTCTCAGCAGAGACACGGCAAGATATTTTCTCAAGTCATGCCAAAAAAACAAAGTTCAGGGCCGTGAACTTTCACCTTTTGTTCTGAATGTTTAGGCATACACAGATATGCAATTCTCATAATGTCACTCAGGATGACAAGTTTCATGTAATCTATTTTGGCAAGAGTGAAGGCACTAAAAAATTAATTGCAACCCTCAAAATTTGAAGATCAAGCAGCATATTGGTTGTTTATTTTTCTTGCAAAATGACAGTAAGAGGTGATGTGAAAGTCAGTTTGCTAGAAATGGATGCTGATTCTAGAAGAGTTAAGCTAAATTTTCTTGCTTTTCGCCATAACCAAATCTGTAACGAGAATTTTTGACACTGCAGCCACATACCTATTATTGACTTATTTAAACAGAAAACAAAAACGCTCAAATTTATATGCAGAATATCAAACCTCACACTTTATCACAAACTATTTCATTTAATATTCAAATACTTCATTTGTAGTTTCAATTACCTCATGTTTGTTCTGTCACCCTTTGCAGATGTCTACTACTTGCTAAAAAAAAAAGCTTTAAAATACAGTATGGAAAGAAAATTAGTTAATTAAATTCTTTTAGGTCTTTGTATATGCAGAGTGATATAACATATTCAAAACAGTGTACAAAACAAAGTGATTTTATACAGCCTACAGACGATTGCTAAAAACGCTAACAATCTCTTGACAATGTTGTTAATTCTTTGATGGCTATGTCCCCTTGGTGTCTTCTTTTGGTTGAAGTGAAGTGATTAATGTTCATTTCAGATAAGCAGAAGGTATTTAAAACCATTGGCAAAGAAACCATTAGATATGGACAGATCAGTGTCCTATATTCTAAAAAACCTTGCTTGGTGAGCAAAAAAATGTTTTCTGGAGTAAAAATTGAATAAAAATAATTGCAGGGCAGCAAAGCAAATGATGAAGCGAGACTGCTCAGTCACACTGATCAAAGCAGCCCTGTGGCATTTAAATATTCACGGGAGTTCCTATGTCTGCTAGGCTTTGCCTGCTGCAGAGATGATACAGCACTACGCAAATTTGCAGCAGTAAAAGACAATTTCCATTAGCAGCAAGGCTGCTAATTCTAATAGGTCTTTTGTTAAGAAAGACCAATTCACTGAATGGTGAAAGGGTGTACCATGTATGAAGGGAAAAGTTCAATAGTATTATTGACAGATGTACTACTTAGTGTAGATTGTGCACATAGAATATTAAAAGCAGTGCTGCCACCTCTTGGTTGGTTTTGGCTGTAGTAAACATGTACTGCATTGCCGTTTTTTAAAAAAAAAAAGAACCTGCAGAAATGAATGCCACACCATGACACTGTTCTGCAATGTCCATGTCCACAGGACATGAAAGAGCAACATTTGAGTATTTCAGTAAATGGGGCTACCTCTACGGATTAAGATTGTGCTTCCCTATCGGCCATACAGGAGACATTTATACAGTCATGTTTCCGCCCCCCCCCCACACCTCTTCTTGCCTTTGGGGTCATTTTACTTCCTGAAAAAAAGATCACATTTGCAGTAGACAGAAGGAAAATGTCTCAGAGAACATTCAGGACATTATCTGTTGAATTCTAAGCCTAAAACCACGAATCTTGCAGGGAAGATTTCTGCTGGGATTCAGTTTTTTTGACTCAAGAGAATATAGAAGTGTTCTACATTTATATTTTTATATATATCTATATACAAACACACAAATTTATTTATATATACAAGAATGTATAAGCAATATAGTTGCCTTGTTACGTTGAAGGAATAAAATCAATTTGATCAATACCGCACAGATGTGGGGTTCTGTCCTTCTGGTAGAATCCAAAAGGCAAAACTTGCCAATGAACTGCAAGAATCAGAGCCATGTCTTCCCCTTCCTTCTTGATTTCAACCCCCTTGATAAGCAAACCAAGGTTGTATTGTATTTCCTTTCACAGGAAAAATGTAATAAATCATGGTGCAATAGAAACCTGCATACTGTCTCTCTTACAAGTTACCACTCCCAATATTCTTAAAATAGATGCTTATTACTGTGGCCCTATTCACCTAAGCTTTAGCTTGTATATAAAGTTTTGAGGCTCCTAAAATCATCCAGTTTAAATTATTTTTTAAGACACTCTAAAGAGTGTCTTCTGTTCCACAGAACATGTGTATATATAATACTTGTCTTGAGTATTTTGTCCCTGTAATTCAGGCCTTTCATATGTCCTTAGTTATAAATGTAAAACTTGAGTGAGACACTGGTCTGTCCTAAAAATCTGGTTAAAATGTTTTCAAGAGCAAATTCATTAGGCATACAAATAGTTTAAGTTGCAAAATTCAAAAGCAGTTTCTGAAAATTTCATCTCATTTAGATTTGATTTCTTAATTTAGAACAAAAATGATATATATGAAAGAAAAAAAATATCATTTGCTATTCCAACTTCAACAATATAACAAAAGTGCTTCATTAGCTACTTTCCATTACCTTTGCGGGGCTCACCCTTTGAGGATCATGAAATTAGAGAAAAATTAAGGTTGGAAAGAACCTCTGGAGATCGTTTAGCCCAACTCTCTGCTCAGAGTAGGTCCAATTAGATCAGGTTGCTCAGGGTTATGTTCAGGTGAGGATTCAGTATCTCTGAGGATGGAGATTCCACAACCAAATTGTGCATCTGTTCCCAAACCTGACCACTCTTGTGGTGAAAATTAAAAAAAGTCCTAATATCTAATCAGAATTTCCCATGTTGCAGTTTGTGTCCATTGCCTTTCATTCAGTCACTGCTGGCTCATCTCTCCGTGCTCTCCACCAGATCCTCTGAGCTGCTTTCTACCAGGCAGCCCCAGCCCATACAGTTGGGTGGGGTTATTCCATTTCAGATGCAGGACTTAAACTGTGTGCAAAATTGAAAGAACTGTAGGAGATAAAGGACAATTGTCACAAGTGATTAGATGGAGTACAGGGTGGAAAGGCAATAATGAAACATATTATTTCCATTGAATACCCACATCTAGCTTTTTTTTTTTTACAGCAGCTATTCGGCAGCTCAGTTCTTTGTAACCTAGGGTGCAGGTGCAGGATGTAAGAGGCATCAGATTGTCAATTACCTGATGTAGCATGACATCCAAATAACAAATCACAATTTAAAACACAACTCTGTCACAGCTTACTACTGCTTTGTTTCTGCATGGATAACTCATGACTCTTCAGCTGCCTTTAGATTTGGATACGTGATGCAGATAAGCACTCTGTGGTAATGAACCCCTCTGTATGTAGTAAGGGAAGAAAAGGAGAAAACAGACAAGCCAAAACACAGAAGGGAAGAAAAAAAATAACTATTAATACAATTTGAAATCTGCCATTGATCAAATTAAGATACTCTGCCTACAGCTGCAAAAGTAGGCTAGCAATTAATATGTCAGGTATCATAGGAGTAGAAGAGAAATGCTTTGGTACTGAGCTGCATGGAAACAAAATAAAAAATTCCAGTACACTGTCCAAACTTCAGCGATTAAAACTCTTTATCTCAGTATCACGAAATCCTGTATTATGTATCAATATTGATACATTCAAGTAACCCAACTGGTGCACAAAGTCAGCCATTTATCTATTTTCCTTCAAGATTCCAGCTTTTTTATCTATGTGGATGTAAACAAAGATTGCCTTTACATGAAGAAATTCATACTTAAAGTTGAACAGATACACTTATCTACTCAGCTGAGGTTTTGATCTGACATATCCAAAACAAAAAAGGATCCTTAAGTACAAACTTTGCTTAACTATTTGAAACCTGAGAAGTTGCAACGGAATCAAGAACCAGCGAGATATGCCATTCTGAAGCTCCTTTCCAAATATTATTGGACCAAATGTTCAATAATAAGAAAGATACGTGGTCCTTGATCAGATTATATTGACTAGTCACAAACACGACAGGAGAAACAGATAAGCTGTAGCAATAATAATGTAATATTTTGTTATGTTATACACAAATTTTACTTCCAGGTGACCATTAAGAAGAATACATAATCAGGTTTTCTACTTAAATAAATAATGTTGGTTAGGAGAACCGTTTGAAATAATTTAAAACAAAACTATGAGTAATGCTTTTTAAGATATTATATGCTTGTTAAAATATTACACCATATAATTCAAGCACCATTTGCCTTGAAAATCAGCGTTTCAAGTTAAGGAGCGGCACCCAAAGGGCATAGCCTTGTAGTAAGGAAGTCATGAGATATAAGAGCTGTAACTCCAGCCTGGAGAAGAGAAGGCTCAAGGGGATCCCATCCATATATATAAATACCTAAGGGAGGGTGTAAAGGAGAGGGAGCCAGACTGTTTTCAGTGTTGCCCAGGGACAGGAGCAGAGGCAATGGGCAAACTAAAATACAAGAGGTTCCCTCTGAACATCAGGAAACACATTTTCACTGTGAGGGTGACCAAGCACTGGCACAGGCTCCCCAGAGAGGCTGTAGCATCTCCATCCTTGGAGATACTCAAGAATCATCTGGACATGGTTATGGGCAAGTGGCTCTAGGTGATCCTGCTTGAAAAGTCCCTTCTAACCTCAACCATTCTGTGACATCAAGTAGGCAGAAGGATAACTTGCACATAATACGCCATCGGTGTCATAGCAGCAAAAGCAAACATCCTGTACTGACTATGGAGAGTTGATGACAATATGTAACAATCAAAACAGTTGAAGACATTCTCCAAGCTGTATGAGAGTTACTTCTGTAACTTTCCAGGACATTATATTCATGTGTTTCAATAACATTTGGGTCATTAATGAATCACTTTTCTGCAGACGGACCCTATATTAACAAGAATGGTAATTACTACAGTGTTTTATGTACTATTGACATTCCACAAGTACATAATCTATGAATTTTTATAATAGTACCAGTCTCTGATAATGCGTTTGTCCAGCATTGCTTTGGTTACAATATCTAACCCTAGAACCCTTCTCTGACAGAACCAACAATAACCTGGAACCAAGTTTTCTGCTTTTTGATGAGAAATCTCTACTCTCATCAGTGCAGCGATGTACTTTCAGGACCGTGACTGATGGTCATAGCATGGAATTATCAGTGTCCTATCACTCTGTCACTTTCTTTACAAAATATGCCAGACAGTAGAATTTGCCCAGTTGCTCACCACCCATACAATGTTTGATATATAGCATCTAAATAATGATGATCCTCTAAAGACATCTTTCTTGTCACTGAGACACTAGAAATGAAAACATTCCAACATCACCAGTCCAGAAAAGTGAACACATAAAAACATAGAACGCTCTAATGATGCATTACTGGTAATGGGTTCTCCTTCCCTGAAAACCAACGGAGGCAATACTGAAACGTGCCCCAGAACTCTTCAGGAACGGTTTCTCAAAGCTTAACTCACGGAGGCTCATTTTATGGGTAACGCAACATTCACCTGTAATCTAATACTGTCTTTTTTTTTTTTTTTTTCCAGTAACATCCCTAAAGGCTTATCAGGCTGCAATATGGGAACATTTGATAGTATTACTTAATACTTTCACTGAATCTCATTTTTCTGTAATGGGTTATTGTTGGGGACTTTCTTAGGAATCACACCAATACTATTTCCTATTTTAGTTTAGAAAAATGGAGACAGCCCCTAATTCAAGGGACATTTTCAGAAACTACATAATCACATTTATTTATACAACAGAAACACCAAAATACAGGTTGACAGTGGAGTTGTTGACTGAGAGGATAAACTGGAATATCCTTTTTACTGCCATTTAATTCACAACAGGTACTACCTCACTCCTCTCTGCTAACATATACTCATGGTTTTCTCAAATTGTACTTAAACTAAGACTGCCTTGCACAACATATGAAGTTAAGTTAATGATGGTTTTGTCCCATGTAAGCTCAGAGGGAATAAAGATGTCAATAATTTTGGGTTTAAAGGTTTAAAGACAGCAGTATTTTTATCATCCATGAAGTGGCCACCAATAATGGCTTAGCTATTGAAATGATTAACACATAGGAGAGAAGATAGAGAATGTTACCATCATTAAAACTTCCTTAGTGCAGGCCATTTCTCACCTTAAGTTGACAAAATTTTCTATTTTAGAAATCTAGCACGGCTTCCAGGATTCAACACAGCTCTGGGCCATTCTGTAAATCCTATGTCCATATGCAGGCTCTGGAGTCTCTGCATCCTCCAGGGTCAATACTCAAATGAAGCCAGGCAGTATCAGTTCTTCCTAACTGGCTGTTAACCACAAGAGTTTCCTTAAAAAGAAATCAGTTGCTGTGGAGATATCTATAAAAAAGGAAAATCTATCAAAAATTTGTCACTTTCTTTCACATTACCATTATAAGGCTAATAGTCAGTAGCACATTTTATACTATTTATCTCTATCCCCTTCTCTGCACTTCTTACAAGTGAGTTCCCCAGCTATAATGAAGATGAAAAATAATATGTGCTCCCAGAAATTCAAAGATGAAAGAGTCTGTGAGAAAAAGATGAAATTTTCTTTACTTTCCCGTGCTAACCCATTGTAATGTACTGTTTGAGGTGATTTCACTTTCCTAGAACATCTAGGAGGCATGTTCCACAGTTAGGAATCTTTTACAGACACGTTTCCACAGGCTCACACCTTTAAGGATGAGCTTTAAGCTTAAGAGCTTATGTTATCCACAGTTACGATAAAGATAAAAGCAAACCTTCTAACAGCTAGTTACTGGTCCTCTTTGATAGTGGCCCCATGGTGTATTTTCTCCAGGGTCCTCACTTGAAAAAAGATCTGAGCCTGTCTCTGGCAAGGTTGTTAACTGGAAGCCGAAGAAGAAAATCTCAAAGGAGGGAGCTGAAAACATTTTCAGGAACGTGAATGAGGTCCATTTTACTGCAACATGTGCTACCATCCTCTAGGACGAAAAGAAGTGTTTGCCATGGATGTGACAACGATTTTAACTTACCTATGTATTTTCAGTATTTTTGCTCTACAATTGTCTGATCCTACTTCTCTACAGTGCTAATGAAGGATGTGCATTTTCAGGAAAATGAATGTGTCCAGATATATGGAGCTTAAATTATAACTCTGAAACAAAGAGGAAATTATAATTGTGGTGTGGATATCACGGCTCTGCTTGTATGCACACCCAGGACCAGGAACTGTTTGTTAGGCTTGGGCAAACTCCACTGACACCCTAAACTGATTTGTGCCAATGATCTCCAAGTTGGCTGCTTTTTAACAAACTTACTGTCCATGAGTGCCTGTGCAACAATTATAACCACATGAACAGATACTCCAGAATCAAGAAGGAATGTTTCTCAATTAAGGTGAAAATTGCTAAAGGGCTGTTTTCCCTTTCATACCCCACCTTCCTGGAGAGTAGGAAAGCATTTACATCAATTAACAGAGATACATTCGTATTTTCAAACAATAAAACAACTATTTCTCAGATGAAAAGAGTGCGCAGAGTATTGCTGAGAGAGCCCTCTGACTAACCAGGAAGACCTCAAAGCATCACATGGAGATGACCTTTTCATTCACCAGAAGGAAAGAGGACAATTAAAAGACACATCACAATCACAGGAACAGGCTGATTTTGACCAAATCACAGCCCAATTCTTACAATATCTAAGACTTCAACTCTCTGTAAGTCCAATCCAGACTCACATCTTTAAATGTAAATTGGGACTCAAGGTAGCACCACAACTGTTGCTTTTCACTGAGGAACTGGAAAGTGAGCTGGTTACTTCAAGTACACTTCAGGTACAAGAAACGCATAGCAAGAGGCTGTCCAAGCAGAAGCTAAGGATCTACTTGAAGAGTCTGAAGCTACTGTTTCTTTAAAAGAGACTGTTCCATCATGGCAATACTAGGTGAAAGAGGAGACCTAAACCAATACGTAATTCAAGCCACAGCAAATAATCAATTTACACATTCAGTCCAAAGGAGCAGCTGAACCAAGGCTGTTTCACAAGTCAGATATCACCAGAGTGACCACGTAACCAATGGAGAAATAAAACCTGGAAATAACCATTAACCAGAAGGGGTTAGAAGAATCTCCAGACTGGTACTTTTCCTAATGCAATGAAAGCTGTGTTTGTAACATTATTAGGTACTAACCTATGCTGAGGAAAGGTCGCATAATAGATCCTCATTTATATCACCCTCCACTGTGTCAGGAGCTATTACATCTTGCACATATTTAAGAGGCATTGTAATTACACAAACCTTCAGGTTTTTCTAAAACTCTAAAAGGCACATATATAATTAGCTGTAGTGGACCTAAAATGAAACAGCTTTCTTTAAAAACACTTCCATTTCAATTTCTAATAAACAATTTTTCTTATGAAATTTATGAGTAGCAACTTGAGCCTTTACTAGTTACACATCATCCCAGATTGCGTGAGATGCTTCCACTGTTTATCAGACATCAGTTGACCTCGGGATAACATCCACCTCAGAAATAATTTCAGTGAATGAAATTACGTTAGCAATACATGAAAGGCCCAAACAGTTCTGACGAGTGAGAGTACACAGCTTTATAGAGGTCCGGGTTTGGGGAATTGCATTACTGCTTGCATCAGCTTGAATGATCCTACAACAACCATTTCGCATTGACACAGCTTGCAGATTTATGCACTGTGTAGCAAAGAGCCAGTCTTATCACAGCTCATCCACTATCAAGTGTTTGGAAACGATAAGAATTCATTTGCATTTTTAATGACAGTTCAATGTCTTGACTTCTTTGCAGATGCTACATTGAGAAATACAAATTATAGCTGCAAACATTCACTTCCTCTAGGCTTACTACATATATTTTGGGGATGTATTTCTTCAATAAAGATTAAGTACTTGTACAGGACCAATTGACATAGGTGAGTAATTACACAGTATTTAAAGTTATATTAATTCTTTGACAGAGTATTTTAACATATCCTACAACCTCCTAGGATTACAAGCTTTATTTGCATTCCAAGTCCACCATTTCAGTAACAGAGACCACTAAAATGGGTTGTCTGTTGATATCCACAATAAAGAAATTCATTTTCTCCACGTCTTCTTTTCCTTCTTGCTCTGCTGTCACCAAGAAAATATGCATGGAAGACTGCAACAGACCACATTCATTTGCTAAATTACCTTGTTATTAATGATAGCCATTGGGTAGACTTTCACAGGCCATCTGCTTTGTTTAGTTTTAACAGATACCCATCATTTGGCCAATTGTCCTTGTTCAAAAAAGTGTAATAAAATGAGTGTATGAAGCCTGATAGAAAAACATTAACAAAAATACAATCTAAGGTACTGTGAATGACCTATGCACTACATATTTGCCTTTAATTTCTCATATATAATTATCAGAATACTACTTTCTTACTACAAAGGTGCCTTACAAAAGCGACGTAAATCTCCTGACAAGCAAAGCTGAGATGAAGAAGAATTAGCAAACATAAGGGACTTTCAAGTTGGTTTATGTTAATGAAGCATTTAGTTTTGAGACATTTCCAGGAATGTACACTGAGTTTATGTGATTTCTTAAGTCTGTACTCAGAGTTGTATATATCCTGAACTAAACACTAGTCACTCACTTCAAAGATGTCAGCTTCTTACACACTGTGACTATGAAACATTAACCATCCCTGCTCAAATCAATTGATTAACAAGGCAGCACGTCTTCTGAAGGATTTGTTAAGGCATGGTGGATAAAGGCATTTATCTAAATTCCATGCTGACATATACAATACGCAACTTCACTGAAGGATTTGTACTTAAATCAGCTCAAACATCTTGTATCATGTCTGTTGTACAGGAGTTATTTCAAAAGTACAACAGCAAATTCCTGGAGGAGCTTCCATAGAAGACATCAGGAGCAGAAGAGGGAGGTTGTGCAACACTCCTTCCACATGGGTAACTTATTCACAATTCCGTTATACGCTCCAGTATGTTCCACTATACTGACAGCTATATGTAATTCTCGCTCACACTAATCCTTTGGTTTTATACCAAAGATAGAAAAAGTGGAAATAATTCACTGTTGACAGAATACACTGTAGGAGACTAGACTAAGTTTTGCTATAATGAAAACTAAGAGCTGGACTGACTTGTGAAATTTAAGAAACTTTCACAAGATGTGTCTGAACATACAGGCATAGATCAGGATGCGGTATTTCGTTACAGTATAAAACTCACCTCAGTATTACTGACTATTGTTAAACACAACACTTAAAGCAGTAAGACAATGCTATTTCACAAATCCATAGCTAAATGGAAAACTCCGTAATGTCCAGTTAGGCTAATTAATATCTGTCCATCAAAAGTGCATAAAAACAAATACGTATTTGTTGGGCTGTATATTTAGTATTTGCTAATGACATATTTGTTAGCAAACAAAGTATTTGTTTTCTTTTACATCTATCTCTCAATTCCTAGATTTTTGCTCACAAGTGAAATCTGTCTTGTTTTATATCCCTTCCTCCTAGCACATAATTGTATTTATAATTTATTATCATTTTATTTGCATTCTCAGGCATTCATATTTTACATTAAGAGCTTCATATTTGTACAACTATTTTTACTTGTTTTCTCATTTGCATCTAAGATGATACACCAAATTCTCAAGCTTCAAAAGAGGCTTAAAGTAAACAATCCTGTGACTCTTCTTTAAAACCAACAGGAATTGATAACCTTATCAGAACTTACTTGAAAATCTTAATAAGATTGATTTATTAATTTTAAATTTTTTTCTTAATTTCCCTGACGTACTTTGTATATCCAGTTTTAGTTCTTTTTCACATTAGTCATAATAATTTTTTCCCATATTTTTTACAACTCTTTTTTTTTCTATTTTACATCATCTCTTTTTGTGCTTCCCCATATTTTTTATGTTCACTCTACATTTCCATTTCATTTAGGCACCAGACACAATACCAAGTGAGGATGCGACCTGTGTATGTGGCACATGTGTGTGCCTGTGCGAGGCAGAGAATATGCTCGTGCCTTTGAGGATAACTGGAAAAGCCTTCTCTGCTCTCAGCTCCAAACAAAATAAACTGACAAACTAAGTCCCCATCCTTCTAAATCTTGTCAGCAATGATTAGGCAGATATCTTATTGCTATGATAAAAAATGTTTCCTTAACAGACATCACCCACGATCCTAGACAGAAAAGAAATAAAGAACAAAAAAAGCCAGGTACTCATCAAGGCCCACATTGAACTACAGACTTGGAATTGCAAAACTTAAGTTAAATTGCAAAGTTCATCTCAACTTGTGAAAACAGTAAAGCAAAACCACATGTTTTAAGCATTCTTTCTAGTCCTACACTGAGCCCCCTCACCTCTTAGATATTTGTCCTGCTAGCTGATCTATTCTTCGTTGCATTTTATCACCAATGCACTTAATTTAAAAAAAAAAATACTGAAGATTTTTCCTATTGCTAGCTTTTGCATGCCTCCAGCCTGATGTTAAACAAAGATGACAGGTAATGTCCACAGGATAATACACATTATTATATGTATCAGAATTTTTTACTTGCAAGGTAAACTATTCATAATACACTAGAGACCCTGTAAACTTAATATGAGTCACAGCGGTAATAATACCTCCTTATTTTGGTGAAAATATTTCAGTGTAACGTTTGAACTATTTTAAAAATGCAATCAAAGTTGTCTCAATGGTGGCTGTCAATGTTTTGTGCTTTTAGTAAAATATAGATATAGTCCTTCATGAATGATTATCTGACTTGAAAGACAACAAAATTACGCATAGCTCTGGTGTCTCAACGCCCCTCCGGGGCACTGAGGAAGGCTGCCTTCTTTCTGAGGTGACCAGAACAGTACCGTTGAAGCCTCTACCTCCATCACTTAGTTAACTAATAGGTTTAAATAGCTCTGGTCCCTATACTCATGGAGTTTTTTGACTTAATTCCACTTCTTCCCTTTGACCTCTATGACGGAGCGTTAGTCTGCAGGGATGAAAAAAGGCATTAGTATTGTTCTGAGATTGTTTTTTTATTTTTTTTTAAGCAGATTTTAGACAGCCAACCTTAAGACTGCAGTAGCACATCTTTTTGAATTCAAATGCAAGTATTGTACACAAGCACTAACTAAATATGTCAATAGAACAGGATAAAATTTGACACTTGGGAAAGTAGGAACTGCTTCTAAATCAAAATTTTAGAGTGGCATAAAAGTCTGACTTTAATAGATGGAATAAATCAACCAGTGTATATTCTGATACTTAATTGTGTGCCCTGCAGCACAGCATCTGTGTACAAGCTAGAATTTTACTAGAAAACGAGGAATAACTTTCAGTAAACACGAACAGTTAGAAATATGAAAATCCCTTACGGAGAAAGGAATTATACACATTCCAAAACCATTAAAAAGCTGGTAGAAATGAAGTTTCCCAAGTACTTCTTAACAGTTGTCTTGATTGAGACATTTTCAGTTCGGCACACCCAATAGCAGATGTAGGGAAGACAGCTCTCTCTGTCTCTCTCACTCAGACAAGCAACAGAAGTCACGAACATTGATTTAAGTTTCCAAGAATTTAAAATTCCTGGAAACAATTTAATAATTTTTCTTGTCACAGTATCTTTCTCTACCTTCCCGATACAATATTTCAGTATTGCAGAATTTCAACTGAGACATAAAATAAGTATCTACTGGTCACTTAAGTTTCACTCCTGTAGATCCTCTAGAAAAATTAGATTTTTACTGAGATACTGACAAAACAATGGAAAGGAAAAATTAATAAGGTAACAGGATAATAAACAACTTCAACTACTTTCCTCATGTGCCCTTGACAATGTTGAAAAATTTGAGACAGCTTAAGGGTCCGCATTGGATAACCAGTTTTTTTGTATGTTACTGGTGGGGCATCCTTCAGATCCTTAACAGGAGTATGTTTGTTACGCTGCAAGGTGTGTTTTCCAAATAAAAATGCTGCCAGTCTGGGGCTTCACGCTGAGCCCACACACATCAGTGATAAATTTTTGACTAACTGATCCAGGATAGGGCTCCTAAGGAGGTCAAGATAACTACCTATCTGATGGATTTACTTGAAGGCTATCCTTCAAGGGATGGCTCTACCCAAGGGCCATCAACACATTTAATGTCAATATTTCAGTGTTTTGGAATAGCGTCCCACATTCACTGCTGTCAGACACAGCTATAACTTCAGTGAAATCCACAGACTTCCGTGCAATTTTCAGTGGCCAATTTGTTACTTTGACAGACAGAATGCCTGTTGAAACATGACTGAGTTTTGTCATGTCCACCATTAATGACATTTTCAAGCCAGCAAAACCACAAAATGAGATTACACAGTAAATAACATCACAAAAAATAAATACTGCTCATGGAAGTGGAACCTCTGTGTACAGAGAATAATGACAAACTGAAGTCAAACAGTCTTGTATAGAATTTACTAGGGTTAATTCCTCAGACTTTCAGGGTTTTCCTTTTTCTCTTTAATTTAAATCCATCACTCCCATTACAGTCTACACTCACACATTACACTTGACGGCATGAAAGATGGTTCAGAGTTTCAGTGTAAGTTGATGAATCTAACTGATTTTCTGGATGTTTACAGTAGCTGGTTGCTCAAAAAAAAAAAAAAATCTAATGTTTTCCAAGAGCTCTAGAACTAGAGTGCTTTTGGAAAGCTTTGGTCCTACTATGCATTATAGACTAGACTTCATGTACTGCAGACAACACGTGTGACCTCTTTACGAAAGGACCAATAATGGTAAATATAGGCTCAGTCACTGAAGCACAAAAACAACTAAAATTTGCATTTTGTAAGGAACAGCATCATCACATGTCCACAGTTTCCCAAATAAATGCAAAATTCTTTTTAATTATCAAATTAAAGAGGGCATGCAAAGAAAGTGAAGGTTAAAAGTGTTGCAAAAAGAGTGGCAAATTTAAATGCTTCAAACAAATCATTAAAACGCTTGGTGAAACATTTTTTCTCTCCTTTGAATTGCACTATGCCTCCATTTTTGCTTGAATTTCCATACTGGACTTCAGTAGGTTTGAATCTTAAGCAAGTCTGCAGCCTAAAACAAGGTTAACAGTGAGTATTTAAGAGGCATTATCATAGATAACTTGTTCAAATACGAGCAGCATCGAATAAGTTGTTGCACATTTCCAAATTTGGTCACTAAAGTGCAAACATTCAAATCAAGAACTATTTGCCAATGGACTTCAATATCTTCCAGAGGATGGAGTCACCGTAAAAGACAAAGTGGCTGTTTTTGAAAAAGAAAATATTTGCTTTGTCAATTAAGCAGGACAAGGAGAGAAAACTGGGTAAAAGTGGCCTAGAAATCCAAACCATTAAGTTCGAAGCCCAAGGGCTTCAAAACTGATGTGTGCAGTGGGGGAAAGGTTAATTTCCTCTGTATATTTTATATTTCATTTTTTCCTAGTCTAGTTTCAGAAATCGCTTCACAAAATCTGAGGTCCGACTTTTACAATACAATTGGTGTCTTCAGAGAGTAGACTGGCATCTCACTCTATTTGCCCACTTTAAAAGATCTAGATATACCATAAAATTTATAGTTAATCATTAATTAACAATTTCAAATAGCTTTAAAATAAAAAAAAAGAAACAAAAAACCTTTCAACATATCATTTCTAGTCGTTTCAACAACGTAGCTCTCGAGATTCCTCTTCAACTCAAGAAACCCTTTCTCTTGTACCTTGTCTTTGAATGAGTTGTCATTATCTTCAGCAAGGCACTGCAAGCTAAATATAAAAAGAGGCCATGGATTTTTACCCTGTTTTTATAGTCTACTCAAGATTTTACACACATAAAACCTTACTTCAGTAAAGTAAAGAAAAAACATTTCTGGAAATTTCAAAGGTAAATTTTTAGACACATTCTTCTTATGGTTTTCTACTTGGCTTTGTTCCCCTCTTTTTGCCCATTCTTCTGTACTTACAGAGTTCAGCTGAACCTTCTTTTTATGGAAAACTAAGCCCATGCAATTCTGCTTTTTGCATTATCTCCTAGTGTTATCAAGGGTCATGGTAACCTACGTAGCCCTGGAAATTTTATCTTTTGAACATCACTGATAGGACTCACAAAATATTTTGTTAAGGGTTAAGTTAAAGAATTAAGTACTTTCTTTAAACATCAACTCAAAACAGGGCACTGAATCACTTATTAGTTTGAATAGCTAAATAATTTCTCGTTCAGAATGTATCTGCGACTGATCACATGAGTCATTGTCTATCAGGATCTAGACACACAGTCTGAAAGTGAGAACAGAAGCAAAGAAAACATCCGGGAAGTCCAGATGCACAGTGCAGTTTTAAAAACAGATGCTTAAAGTTAATACTGTGGGAAATACTATATTTTTGATTCAACAGTTTACCAATGCTTAATTTCTTTTGATATGCAATAACATTTAAATAGTATTTAGAGGGTATTGGCAAGGAGCAGGATAGTGGAAAAAACTTAGGATTAAAGGACTTGTATTTTATTTTTTAAAAAGTCTATTTGAATATGAAGTTTGTTAGCACCAGGTAATAATTTTCTCTACTTATTTACCGATTTCTACACTTAAAAGAACACTGCCAAACTAATAATTTGAAAATGTGCAGACAAAATGGTAGTACTAACAGTCACTTCGCTCACAGGCAAAAAATAGGGGGGGAGGGCGGGGGGAACCAGCCAAGCTAAAAGATATGCAACTTGAAGTATTTCTACTGATTATTTACTGGATAGACATTTGACAAATTCACCTTACTCAACTTGTGAAGAAGTACAAAAGAGTCAAAATGTGATGTCAGTGTCTGCTTTTTAGTGAAAAACCCATCACGCTGCAGTCCTGACAGCCATTCAGTCTGCTTCTGCCCAGTCTGGTGAGACACCCTGAAAAGTCACTCCAGCAACCATTTAGCACAGGGCACCTTTTCTTGTCTCCCTGCCCTAGCACGTTTCTGTATCACACAGACCCTTACTAGCAGGTGTAGTGTGACTCTCTGGAGAGGGCAGCCACTGAGAAAAGCTGTCGGAGTTGCTTCGGGCTGCGGAGGAAAACCTCCCCTAATCCTGTGCTTGGAATTAGGAATTTTCCTCCTCCATTTATTGTCTCCAGAGAAGCAGTGTGAAACTACACAAAAACCAGGGTAGCTTGCTCAAATGAAGAAATAGCAGCTTTATAAAGTGCCAGTTACCAGTAAATCCATATCACGAGTAGCATTAAAGTGTTCTTTTCTTTGATTGTCCACTGCTAACAGTAGGCCTTTAAATTCAAGAATAATTAAAGCAGCAGCCTGTTATTCTCCAAGTCAAGGGCAGCTTTGTTTTGCCTCGGCCTGAACCATGATTTAGCAATTGCTGGAAAGCAACAAGCAGCTGCACACTGAGTAATTCAGTGGCTGTTGGGAGAAACCATCATCACCCACTTCTGCGAGGTTTGAACTCTCGGTTGAGCTTCCTGAAGGGGCCAGGCTGGCCAGGTAGCGGGGCAGCGGCTGAGGGTTGGAGGCTGTGCCCTTGGCTGGGACACCAAGGGATGCCGTGGAAAGATGGATTGCCGGGTGGGCAGGTGGCCATGGAGGGATGAGAGGTGTAGGGAGAAGAGGGGGAGCCGGAGGGACCCTGGAGCAGTCAGGCATCAGGGATGAACAGAGGAGAAACGCAGCAAGCCATGGCAGGGCAGGGAAATGTTCACAGTTCCCTACATCTCAAGGTCAGTGGCTGGCACAAAGCAAGCCCAGAAGGAATAATTCACTGTACTAGGACACAGTGGGAACTACTTTCATTTCCTAGTCACTTGGAGTTTTCTGTATTTAAAAAATAAGTATTCTAGCTTTTTTTTTTTTTT
Organism: Chlamydotis macqueenii; assembly: GCF_036417535.1. Classification (NCBI taxonomy): domain Eukaryota; kingdom Metazoa; phylum Chordata; class Aves; order Otidiformes; family Otididae; genus Chlamydotis; species Chlamydotis macqueenii. The sequence goes on along the minus strand of NC_141557.1, from coordinate 86,040,709 downwards.
TCTTCTGTCCGTATTTTTGGTCTTCTTTGGGGAGCTCATTTTAAGGAAGAAGACCAGGCTTATTCATCTCACTTGAGATCTTGTCACAGCCTCCTACAACGTACATCTTCTAACGGCAAGATAACTTCAGTAAAACCAAGGTTCTGTCCTAGTACATGGTTTTAAAACCATTACCACATGATTTTTGGCTTAATGCCTTTTCCTCTAGGAAGCTGCAAATGCAAAGGTAGGGTAGTGGGTCCTTATACAACAGAAGTTGGAGTACTGGGGTAATACCACCTCATTGTTAGAAAAACTTTATCTTGTATATGCGTTTCAGGTCCATTACCCTTGACAATATAATACTACTTCCATTAATCATTTGAGTGTCCTAACACTTTCCAGTTTTGTAAAATTTTTTTCCAAAATTAATTGAGGCTGCATATCCCTTAACAACCCTTAAACTGCTAAACCACCATTTTCACAAATTAAAGTCGACAAAATGTTCTGTATTAACTATAATAATCTTGGAATTTGGCAGTACAATTTTGCTTGAATACACTCACCATTTCAAAATAAAACTTGCTAAATGTACTTAAGTGGTACAGAAAAAAAAAAAAACACATACACAGACAAAAATGTTTTAATTTGGCATGCAAACCATGTACCACTCAGAACAAGTACCTAGACAATAATTTTACAGCTACAAATAGGTTTTCCTCATGCCTCTGGGAAAAAAAAAGGTTCAACTTTTATTCTTGACAAGCATGTATTAACCTAAATATTGAAGTAAATTGTAGTATATATATATCTTGAAATTATTTTCTTTACTATGAAATAACCTCCAGTTTTTGCTAGTCACTCCTTTCCAGTACATCATTAATCTAGTCAGAAAAATAAATAAATAAACCTGAGTAAACAGAAACTACTGAGACACCCAGTGCAGGTCTTCACTGAACATACAGACAGTTCTGATTTACAGACTTTGTGTTTCTACTGAACTGCTTTGTGCTATGTGATTGCTCTGTGATGCTTTTGGCTGTTTCTTGCTACCTTTCTGCATGACAGAAGGGCTGCTGTTCCAGTAAATAGATCCCAACACCTGCCAGAGTTCCCGTTGATCACAGAACTTCAACATTGTTCCAAGACATTATCAGAATAACTGGAAATCTCTCATTAAGGTAATTATTTAATTGCAGAGAGACAAAAGCAGAGAAAATAAGAAAAAAAACCAAGCCTTAATAGCAGCTGCTGCCTTTAGCTGGGGTGAACGCCAAAGAAACTTTGAAGCAGAAAAATACCCCAGCAGTTCCCTGCGGACTCCCTGCCGAATGTCCTCATTATGTACAGAAAGCTTTGCACAGGCCTTACATAAAACACTGCCTTGATTCCAGTAATGAGGTCCACAAAAACATGACACTAAACATCTATTCTGTTACATCCTGGAGGCGAGTCACACTTGTCAGCAATGCCAGGAGAGATTTTATTCCACCTCCAAAAGTCTGCCCGCTAAAGATCCAGGACCCCAAAAATCTTCAAGCAGGAGAGGAGAGAGCACAAGTAAGTCCATGAGGGCAAATAAACCCAGTCCAGCAGGGAAAAACTACCCCATGCTTCCCGGCTGGAAACGGGAAGCCCTTCCCGATGCCAGTGTGCAGGAGGAATGGCACGGGAGATGCAGCTTGCTCACAGCAGCAGAAGGCATCATAGTCAACTTGCTCTGCTCTAAATGCCCACAAGGCACTTCCTCGAAAAATCTTTCTGCTGAGTTTTTGCTGCTCCACAAAATTTACTGCTATAGTGTTGGACTTGGAGGGCTAGTGCTAAAAAACAGATGCAGGGAGCCTTGATTTATCCCTTTGGTATTTTGTTTCAGACCACATGAATAGATGATGTCACTTCTACTAATCCTAAGGTCAGCATCTGTGCCAGATCCGGTAAGTCCAATATTTGAGTTCTTATTAATGGTTTACAGAAACTTTTTTGTTAGAGGTATGTGGAGTGTAATTAAGGAGAGGAAAGAGGTCCCTGTCCTAACCTGAGCTTTCATCAGTTGACTCAATCTCCATGAGTTAGGGAAGTGATTAACAGAGGCACCCCACAGAGACCACCCAGCTTGCCTTCTACTACTCTCTACCTACTACCTTCCCCATGGCAGAAGAGGGAGGGGTGATCTAAGGATAGGTATTTTCTGCAGGAAGAAAAGATAGCCCTTTGTTGATAAAAGCACATCCAGGGGCCTGAAGATCATAAAAATATTTCCTTTAGCTTTGCTCCGTGTCAGGAATAAGCTACTCTGCCTACAGGTACTTGATAGAAAACGGCAGCCTGAGAGTTTCATGTCTGCCTTGTATTGACATGTATGGTCTGCCTCCGAGATGGTACAGAGCAGAGATCAAATGTCATAGATCTGTGGACAAACAGTACAGAGAAGCAGGAATATAATTGTGCTATATAATTTTATAGTTTTTAATAGTTCTTGTACACTTCATGTCCCACAGAAGGTATCTCAATAGATTGTCTTTGGAGGTGTACCAGGAATGTTCTTGGTTAAAAGAAAGAGTGTATTTCCTAATCACCATTATATAGGACACAGACATCAGACTTACCGGTGACTGTCGGGACGGTAATGCATTCTAGTCCAGCTTTGTGAGGCTCCGAGATGCCTTGGCCAGCCCTGAAGAGGTTTTCAAGAGAAAGCTGGAAGAAGACCCAGTGGCTTCTCTACCCTTTGTGCAGGAATGGCTGCTGAGCTGAGGTTGTCATGCTTGACCCTCACCTGAGCTAAGCTGTAGCCGCCCTACACGTTCCTATGCCTGGCCAGGTACCCCACTGACCCAGACCCAGACTAACTTCCCAGTCTCACCCGGGAACTGCCTCATCACTGCGATCTCGCCCGGCGGCCCCTGGACCCTGGCTGATCCTGGTTACTATCTCTGGACCTACCTTGACCACAAGTTGCTGATTTGTGCTCCCAGTTTAACCTGCCTCAGCACCACAAACTTGTCTGACCTCTTCACTGAACCGTGTGTGATCTCTTTTCTTCTCTGAACCTCACCCCTGTCTCCAGACCTGCCCTGCTTGGGTCCGGTGTGATGGGGCCTCAGCTGGCAAGTCCCCTGCTCTGCTGGGCTTGTTAGCACGCTCTGCCACCAGCTCATCACCCCTGAGGGCACAGCCGTCCCTCGCTGGGGCTGACAGTAATGCTGGAACTAGGAGTACAGACCGGATACCCACAAAATAAAGGTCTGGCACCGTGTTAGGGCCCTGCTGAGTTGGAAAGAGAATCCAAGAGCATCCTGTTAAGTGGTAAGAAACACTATTTTGTACTCAGACACTGTAGCCTTTGTAAAGGATGCTGGCAGAACAGCAAAGTAAAACCTCTCGAACAGTCATTTCAAAAGCAGAATTTATACTCCTTCAGCTTGACATTGAGCAAAAAAGAACCTCAGCTCCCCGCAACTGTTTGTGGTGTGGGATGATCCCGCACGACAGGAACAGACTGCCAATGTGCTGATTAGCCTGATCACAAAGGAAGTCTTCTGGGGTCAAATTTTAGTACTGGCCCAGTTAAACAGCAATTGAATACAACCAGTGAATTACAGTGTCACCATCTGAATGACATTAAAGCAAAGTCACATACACAAGAAAACAAAATTTCATCCATCCTGACTGAAATTTAACATTAACAAGAAAATACAATAATTTTGACAAGGAAACAAGTGATACATTGTAATGCACTATACAGAGCCTCCAAAATCGTTTCCATCCAATCAAAATATTCAGAGCACTTTAAATTCTTAATAGAGAAACAGTTCTGTCAGATAAGGAGTCATCTACAGGCAGTGTAGTCCTGAGCATCAACTGGGAACACTTAGTGCCACGCAGTTCCTAACATTTATTGTAGATTACAACCCCTATCCTGACATTGGCATTTGACAAGTGAACAATTTGAGGAATTTTCTGATTCTGAGTTGCCAATTTTACAGCTGCCCCATACAAGATAACAGAATACATTCTTCTCTTCCTTCTGTTAGTTCACAACTCAAAATAACCCCATACATCAAATCCTGGTACTTGACGTAGACATCAAAACTTGTATTTCCCGTAGTGATGGCAGTACTGCACAAGTTCTTAGAGCCACGGCTTGATAACAGAAGGGTGAAATCGGAGAGAATATGGGCCAACTAATTGTCCTTCATGCTTTTCCACTGGAACACATTTGAGCTCATTAGATACACCTCTCAGCCTACTCTGGATACATAAAACCAGTCTGAGCCCCAGGTGCAGAGCCCTGGAGACAGCTGCTGAGCTGATTTTGTGAACTGCTTCTAGCACTGCCCTCACAGAAGGTCTGCGGCTCCTCAGCCAGCACTGTGCCTAACAGCAAGCGCAGTGAAACACAGCACAGAGAAGCCCAGCCTCACTGAGTGGTGCTTCTATGGACAGGGAAGAAAGGAGAAGGCTCAGCTAGCTCAAAACAAAGGCACCGCAGTCAGCTCGGAAAGGTGGCCCCTGGGCCCTCAAAATGCAAGCAATTCAAGTGCTTCAGCAGCAGATCAGCAAAAGGGAGTGCCTTCAAACATTGCCACGATAGCTTTTGAGTTATAATTTAAACTTTCTCCCTTCCCTTTACCTTTCATGCTCCCTTCTCCCGATCTCGGCATTTCAATTACAGCTCAATAGGAACATTTTTTTCTGCAATTTCAGAGCTGAATTAGCCTGGCTGTGCTTTCCATGCCCAGAGCAAAAAGACCTAGACAAGGAAGAGCCAGTATGTACAAGGTACATGTCCTCTTTGGAGAGTTAAGTATTGAGCTTGAGCAGTCATCCCTGAATCACTTACTCTGCCACAATAAGCGTCCTTGAGATTAATCAAACCATCAAAAGAAAGCTGTATATCGGCTAGGATTTCTTCCCAAAAAGCACAGCAGTGACCTTTTTAAAAAAAAAAAATATATATAAAAATTAATGAAGCCTCTCCATCAGTGACACTTAGATTACTTGGTGTTTTCATACAGAATCTAAAATATGTGTGGGTATTGAGTCTTATTTTTTGAGCTCGATTTACCGATAAGTTAAATAGACGGCTGGGTTGACGAATCTTTTCTGAAAAATAAGCAAAATGCATCTAAGTTAAGTACGTGCTTTACTATACTGATATTAAAGAAAACATTATTATTACTCATACCAGTCATTTAATGCAGTGGAACCAAAATCCCTGCATTACAACCTCAACACAAAACTTGTTTCTCTCATTATGAATACATGATTTGGCTTCATCCTCATCTGTTGTTTCTGCTGATAAATTGTTCAGCTCCTACACAGGAAACAGCAGGAGGCTATTGTCACAGACTGAATACCAAATTCAACTGTCTTCTCTTAAGCATATCCAAAATATAACAAAAGCACAGGTGAAATACCACTTTTCATTAAATTGTAACTTACAGTTGCCTTGAGGTGACACAACAAAATCTATTACTGGAAGTGAACAGGAGTGGAGAGGCCTGTATGCTTTCAGATACATATAAAAAAAATTATTAAGAAGTAATTTTTGAGCATATCTAGCATAATACAACACATTTATTTAAAAAAAATTCTTAGTAACTTAAACTGTATAATAATTTTGAATCATTCTTAAGAGGTGACTCATTCTGTTTAGAGAATTACTCAAATGTTTGTAGAAAAATACGACCTGACCATGTTATTAAGGATTGTGGCTTACAAAGTCTAAAATACTGCTGCCGTGGGTAACCTTTATCAGAGATGCTACCTATTGCACAATCGACTCCATAGATACAGCATCCTGAGGAAATCCATGCAGATCAATAGCCTGACAGGGCTCTCTAAATCGGCTCCGCAACCTTATGAATTAATAGTTCATAGATTTAAAGGCTGGTACACTCTGCCTGTGTCAAGACTGGACATACTCTCCCAAGAGACGCTTGCTGACAGCAAGGAATGAGAACAGGCAAGACCAATCTTGGACCCCACCACACTCTCTGGAAGGACATTTGTTCCTACTCCACACAGCTTCTCTGCCTTTTCTCCAAGCCTGACCTCCTCTGCTTTATAGCGTCAAGTTGTTTTTCTCAGTCCTACCTCCTCTCCAGCTCTGACTTCTGCATCTGCAACTACGCCATACACTTAACTGACTCTGGTATTCGTTTCTCAGGGTGGGAAGTGTCAGACCCCGTCTCCCAGCATAGCAACGTGTAGATTCGCTTCTGAGCATTTTCTTCCGGTTCGATAACTTCAGCATCTTTGTCTTTTCCTTCAGCCTTTCTCCCATAGCTATGTAAATATGATTTTTGCCATCATTAGCGCAAGGCCAGAGGCTTGGTGGGCAGCTGTCAGTGCAGGATCTCAGGACGTGTCTGGCCCTACCTCAGCGGGAGCTGGTTTCAGCTGTGGCAGCAGTTGCCTGGTGGCCACGTGTCTCTTGTCTCCCTATACTGGCTTCACTTTGGGAAAGCCCAGGGCAGGGGGCAGGCACCTCTACCAAGTCACTACCCAAAAAAACCTCAGCCCCTTTGGGATAACAAGGCTGGGGAAGGGCAGCCTGTCGCTCCTAGACTTTGCCTGGGAAGCCGGGAGAAGGACATAGGCTGTAGTAAGACACTACATAAAAATACCCCCAAAGAGAACCAAGACTGAGGAGAAAGAGACTCCCACCATGAACCTCCTCCAGAAAAGACCTCAGGCTGCTGAAAATTCATTCTAATTGCCCACTCTTTCCTTTTCAGAAAGACTGATGCTGCCAGCTCCAGGATCCAGAGGAACAGTGGAAGAATGCACATGGCAGCACAGTAAAGGGGCAGCTACTTGAAAGCTTCTCTTGTACATAAATTTAAAAGGTATTTTAAATGAGTTTTTTCTTATTTAGTTAATTTGGACTTTTAGACAATTAATATATTTATTTGGCTAACAAGAAGTTCTTGTTTGTATACATATGGTGTGTTCCCTTTTGGTGATAACAAGATACTGAGTCTAACATTCATCATTTTGTGCTGAAACAGGTTTTCCTTATCTTTAATCTAATTTGTCTACCCACTTCCTTTGGCTTCCACCCACCTATCCTCATTCTTTTTATAATCTCAGGTTACCTTTTTCTTAAGTTTTGCTACCTGTTGGCTTCCTGTGTTTGCTCAGCCCGTCCTACCATACCCTCTCTTGCTCCTAACTGACCCTCCTTACCCTGCTACTGCATTCCTGAGCCTCTCACCGTTAAACATCCATTTACATTTCTCTGCCTCCTCCTCATTTCCAGTTTTGCTCTAATCAGTTCCTAGCTTGCCCTTTTCTCATAAAATAGTAACAAAACACAAGGAGAATCAGATGAAGACAAGTAGGAGAGGTCTGGGAGCTTGTGATTTCCACACAGAGCAGACCCTTCTGAAAGCCTGAAAAAGGGTCACAGGCTGCATCCACCCTCCCCACATTCATGAAGGGGATGCAAAGGGAAGGGGGGTTTTCCTGCTCCTTTGGAGAGGCTGTAGCTATCACTGTAGAGGTTCAGGAGCTTAGGAAAAACAGAGATTGATTTCTTTGCTCAGGTGAGGAGAAAGGACTTAGGAACAAAGAATTCATCAATTCTGACTCCTAAGTTTTTAAAAGATGAAATGTACCTATACTTAAAACCAGGTTTTCTCATGGTATCTGCTCTTCCTACTTGAACTGTAATTAATCCACATTCCTTCCTCCCACCTAAGCCAGATGCTACACTTACCCTGTGCTGCGCTCCCAAGCCCATGACATCCAGAGGGGCTAGGTTTCAGAGTGTGGCAGTTTTGCTTTTTTCAACTTTAAAAGAAAAAAAATACGGCAGAGAAAGAAAATGTATATATATATCAGAAGCCAATTTTGTCCAGTGAAAAAAGATACAGAATGGAGGATTTGGAACCCTCAAATAAATTTTGCTCTGCCTTCAAGAGCAGAGAAGGCTGTCATTACTTGAACTACTATACTGAAACTGATTTATACCGGCCATTATAGTGAAAGACCAGAAGGCAGCCTTGCAGATCTACACCCACATTTCCTCTTTCTGTTCGGAAAAGGTTTGCAGAGCCTTAACAGCTCTTCATAACTGCCCATTTCTTCCTTGTTCCTTTAGGACCCTCCAAAGGGGCTGAGATTCAGTACCTGTTGGTGCACATCAGGTGTTAGCGCACCAGGCACTGCCCTGAGTACCTAATGCAGTTGAGAGCACACTTTCAGATAAAGTTGTTCTGTGCTTGGAAACTCTTCTTTGAAAGGCAACCCTGAGAGATAAGACGAAGTGTGGAAGGTTTTGAAAATGTGAGTCTAGAAGTCAGGAAAACCAAGAATAGGACACCTGGACTACAGGCCCTTATCACAAGTCCCACAAGACTGCTGGGTATCTGGTATATTTAGTTCTTGCTTAGAGGATTTCCACAATACTGTACGGTCAAGAGCTGTCTTAGAGCTCCTCCTTAGAGCTGGTTCGTACACCTGTGGGAATGGCCATGCCCCTGCTGTCTTCCCTGTAACAGGTACATCAGCCCAACTGAATACATCACCAAAGTACTGTCACTTCCAAACATATTCACTCCTTTAACATAGCACTTACCTCTTCAATAATGTCAGTCCTTTGACATGTGCTAAAGGATAATGAGAAATATGAACATATGAACTGCCAGGGCTTGAATGTACTTTTTTTTTTTTTTTTAGCTGAAGCAACAGTCTCAGCATTATTTAATTAAAATTTTGTTTGGCTGTACCATCAACATATATTCTGGAATATACTCAGATTTACTCACAATGTAATTGTTTTCATTAACATTGTGATAAAATGGCTTCAATAAAAATAATTAGGTAGCTGCAGTACTTTACATGCACAACATTAACCTTCATGTATACACATTCAGATTTGATGTTGCCTACAATAAAGCAAGAAACCCTGGGATCTCATAACATGGCTTCGTATCGAGGGGCAGCCAAAGCTCAGAACAAAACAACTGGAGAGAGGCACGTTTAAAGCACTGAAATTGCCTACCAAAGGATAATCTTAATGACGATAATGATTTATACTGTACTGCAGGGACATGTATAATTCTACGCCGACTAAAATAAGAAAAGAAAAATTGTAGAGGATTCAGTTTTAATTTTTCAGACTTAACTCTTTTTTTTTTTCCCAACCAGTTTAGGGAAAAAATGCTAATGTGTAGGAGAGAGACTCTGAAGCAAGCTGCAGAAAGCTGTGTAGTAGCTTTGGGATTGAAGTAGTCTTGGGACAAAAAACATTACGTGTCAATAGTGTATACATACACACACAAAGGTAGGAAAAAAGAGGAATCATCCACATAGTTGCAGATGTCCAGCTATGTTTTCCATTGCCCCAACTCTAGGAAATGGGAAAGGAGCCATGGGGTGTTCACTGCCTGAGTCGGTGACAGCAGTTGGGCTCCAGTGTCCACTCATGACAACAGGGAGAAAGGTGCAGAGAGGTGCCTTGGGTTAGTTTCTTGGACTTTTCTTTATTTCTTCTGCCACGCTTATGCTGCTTTTTCGGCTGGATGAAACTCAGAAGTGCAACCCAAAGAGGCCCTTACAGTAGTGTCACTCAACACTATGGGAACAAACAGGTTTTCTGGGGATCTAGGCAGAATAATGACGGCACCAAGGGTCAGGAGCAGGGGGTATCAATCACAAATAGATGTGGGTCCTCCTTGAAGTCGGCAAAATTTACCTTGTGATAAAATGCTAGGTATGCAAATTCTCTGTAAATAATGACCACATAAAGGGAATTTTTTTCATGGCTCTAAAGCCAGTTCTAGCACAATTCTTAAGCAGTCTTCAGAAGTACTGCCTTGGTAATTCCTGTGCAGAGCTCCATCAACACAAACTAATACACTTTGATATAACTTGTTACAACCTTGCTGGCCATATTCATACAGATACATTCTCGTGGAGAAAAATCATTTTTGTTTCATGAATGGTAACCATGGAAATATCAGATCAGCCAAGGTTTCAGAAGCCAGATTTGTTTATCAGATTTCACTTTCCTAAAGCATGTACAACGTAATGGATCTAATAAACATCAAGTACATTACATTCTCCAAGCATCTAGTTATAGTCATTTGACACAAACCTAGTATTAAACCAGAACTGTCCCAGCTACAGGCTCTCAACAACAGCAGGATATAACTAAGGCCAAAGAATCTTCCCTGGTATCTGCTCGAATGCTCTAACAGTGTGTTGGATGCATCATACTGTTGAACACAATGCATAAACATTATCTGCTATTTTCCCTAGAAGTGTGTCTGCTTAGCTATCTTTCCTGGCTGCTGCACTCAGATTTAGAGTAATTATACAGAGGGAGGAGGAAGGGCTTCCAGGGTGAGGCAGAGAGGGAGAAATGCACAGAGGGGAGAGGCTCTGCTCAGAGCAGAAAGCAGACCTCAGCCATACTGCAGAAAAAACTCTGGAGGAAAAAAAAAAAAAAAACAAAACCAAAAAGAAAACAACCCTTAGGAGCCTAGAGGGGTTATATGGTATCTATTCAACCCAGAAAAGTCACTGAAAGCTGCTATCGTACAAGCAGAAAGAAACAACTTAAAGTACATGAATAAAAAGGGCAGACTTGATTTCAGAACTTTGACTTTAAACTATATGCCAGCACTGAGACTTCCCAATTTCCAGAACTAATGCTCTAATTAGATAACCTTATTTCTAACAAAATGTATATTTAGGGAATAGAATACTCTGCTGTCTTTTAGTATGTTTATTTAAAAGCGAGGTGAGAGTAGTTTCAGCAGGAGGATCAAATTCAATCATAGACTGAGCGGTGTTTTAATATGGTATTTTAAGTAGGGTTTTTTTTTCCTTAGAAAAAGACAAATGGATTGGAAAGAAAGCAGAGAACACGAGTTTTGTAAAGTATAGATAGAAAAATACAATGTACTATTTCTATTTTTATCATCTTCTGTGTACAGATAGACAAAAACAAATCAAAACCAGTAAGAGAATTGACCTCATACTAAAAGCGATTTATCATAGAATCATAGAATGGTTTGGGTTGGAAGGGACCTTCAAAGGTCATCTAGTTCAACTCCCCCTGCAAGGAGCAGGGACATCGTCAACTAGATCAGGTTGCTCAGAGCCTCATCCAGCCTGGCCTTGAATGTCTCCAGGGATGGGGCATCCACCACCTCTCCGGGTAACCTGTTCCAGTGTTCTACCACCCTCATTGTAAAAAAAAAAAAAAAAAAAAAAAAAAAAAGTAAAGATCTAAATTTAGAAAAAAAAAAAATTAAAGATTTAAAGATTTTGGAAAGACTAACAAAAGAAGCACAAACTTAGAGGTGCCTTTGCTACTGTATCTGTCTATGAATATCATACTGACATATAACAGTTTGCTATTACTTTCTGAAATTCTTCCATTCTTCTGAGAAAGTCAGCAAATAAAATGAGGGCAGTCAAATACACATCTAGCATTTGTCAGGAAAGACCTCCACAAGCCACTAGAAAACGTTTATTATCTGCTGAAGAAAACCCTAAATGATGTGGGGAATTCCATCACATTTTTTAAACAGTGAATTCTCAGCCGTGTGAATTCTCAACCAGCAGCAACAGTGATAATCTTCTCTGAATAAACTCACATGCTTCTCCTTCAGGGCGTAGCTCTGTAGTTCATATTCTACCTAATTCAATCTAACAGCAGGCGGAGGCCAGAGGGGGTGGATCTGCTTTCTCCCTGCTTTTCTGCCTCTTCCCTTGTGTTAAATTTAGCAATTGTGCAACTCTACAGTGCAACTCTCATCAGCTTGCTGATCTGAGGGAAAATTCGCAGGTTTTCATGAGTTAGCTTTCCCTCTGAGCAGGGAAGATTTACCGTGACAAGTCAAACTCAGAAGAGGAAGCAGAAGGAGCACACAAAAAGTGATGTGAGCACGAAACAGCTATTCCTCCTTTCAGCGGCTGTTGTTAGACCCAAACTAAGCATAATGTGAACTCATGTCCTAAGGCTGCATCTAGGTTACTCTTTCAGTCTGAAGTAGCAGTGCAATTTTGAAGTGAACCCATGAAGTAATGGCCCTATTGAAAGTTGGTTCAGTTTGCAGAATAGCTACAGTGCACGCAAACCAGATTCTTCTAGGAGGAAACCTAGCTGAAAACATTGTTCAGAGGTACACCAAATACTCGCTAAACGTTCATATGCCATCCAAAATGCTCTTGAAAAGTTTACGAGCTCAGAGCTACTCTGTAGTGCTTTTCATGCAATGTGTGAGCCAGTTGCTGCATTCTCTTCATGAAGATGAAAGCTCTGGTTTTTAAAGACCCCAAACAACCACTAGACTTTGGAAGGACCAAAACAGACAGGTCTCTATTATTACAGAGATCCTGAGGTCATTTTCATGTGGGAACAAAGCACTGAGCTTTCCACTCATTTGGATACCCACACCCTCCGACTCAAGGTCACCACATGGGAAAGTCCTCAAGGAGAGTGAACTTTCCAGCATTGCTGAACTTCACAGAGGACACTTGTGAAGAAACATTCAGGGACACATCTCTGGTCTGCTCCACACCACACATTGCACTGTGCCAAGGCTCCTCACTTCAGTCCTGAGTATTAGTGTGCATCATTCTGCAAATTTATCTTGCAGGTAGGGGTGAGGATACTCACACTCTTCAGTTATTACTGTTAGTCCCTGAATGCCTTACCAATACTATGTTGACAGCAAAGAACGCTAAGGTAATTTAAGTGGCTCTGGACAGGGTAATGAAATGCAAATTACATTAAAGATACCAGTGTATAGTGATGTAATGTTAACACATTCATTTCAAGCACAATCTGCCTATACATTTATGGAATAACATAAGCAAACTGCAAAGCAAGTTCTGTGTCACTGTCACTCTCACAGCCAGTCTGCAAGTACAATCACCTTGTACAAAGCTCACAGAGAACAAATACATTGTCACTTGGCTGCAACACTTGGTAAAAATTGACAACACTATCAGGGAAGAAGTATACATTTTCTGCATATAAAGCACTGGAATGCATTCAGAAAGGCTTTTCAGGTCTAATTAGTTCAGAGAACACTTAAATAGCCCCATTAAATAATTTGTGGCCTTTTTCACTTAATATAGTTCTTCTCCCTAAAATTACTGTCAAAGCCTCATACTTACACTCAGTAGTTTCCATTGAAAAGTGATATTTCCTTAATATCATTTACATTTTATTACACAGTAATCCTACATAGAAGGGAGCAATGATTGGTGCCTTGCTACAGTACAGTAACTGTCACTGGTATTTCTTTATCCTTATACAAGAACAAGAATAACTTAAAAGTTTCAAGTGCAAAACACAGATTAAAACAATGAAAAATTCATAAGTGAAATAAGAACCAAAAAGAACAGTTGGTGTTCTTAGCAGAGTTAAGTTAAGAGAGATGTTAGTACTTTCGAGATGATAAATACCAGTTTAACACTTAAGAAGAGTCACAGAAGCCCACAAAACCACAGAAACAATGGGTATATTAGAGCCTGGGGATCCAGGAGTGTTTCCTAACTGTTAAGAATGACTGCAATCAGACTACTGGTTGCAATGAGATGTGAGTGTACACTATGACCCCGCACACCTTGGTTTCCACTTGAAAGAAACTTGGCTAAATGAACAACCAGACACCCAGAACTCCAGGTCTGGTGGACAGGTGCAATGAGACACAATGACCCTGAAGGGTAAATACAGCCAGCCACTACGGAAACCTTTGAGTGCCTGACCACTCTATTCCCCAGAATACGTCCAGAATATGTTAGCATCCAGACTGCAGTTAGTCTCAGTGTGTTCAGACTCTGCAGGGTAGAAAGTCAATTTTTTCTCTCTCTAAACTACCACATGACCTAGGATTTCAAGAACAGAGTATTCTAAAAGTCTACACTCAGAATATTAGTAATTAAAAACAACGAGTTCCACATGGAAGATATTTTATTCTAATCCCTTAAATAAAAAAAAAATACATTGCATTTTTTAATCATGAAGACAGCTTAAAGGTAACGTTTCATAAGTAGAGCAATTAATAGCATCCAAAATATCTTAACTTTAATGTAATTGAGCACTTTCTTTAATAGTTACAAATTATTTGGAACACTTGTGCTTTCAGCTTTTTTTAGTTACTACATGTTCAAAATCTCAGAGAAAATCTGGAAATCACTGAAGGACTCAATATCCTTTTAAAGAAACACTTGATAGTATTTTCATTAATTAAAAGCATGCTTTTGATTCTGGGAAATAGAAAAAAAAAAACAACCAGGTATTTACATGAAATACATTTCTTGTAATAATTATTCTAGACCTTATGAACTTAGTTGAAATATGAAAAAATTCAGAAGCTAAAACATTGAAACAAATTTAATTTGAGCAGTAAAACATTTCTCTTCTTATAGTAATAGTCTGAAATCCCTATGGTTGCTGTAACTTCTAATAATGCAGTGTGTTTGTTTTAATCTCGATTTTCCCTTTATTTCTTTTATTAAACATCAGCACTATTTAAAAAACCCAATGCAGTAGAAACTGGCATTTGAAGGCATTTTGAACTGAGTTTTAAAAGTACACAAGGCCATTTTAGACACTGTATTTCCCATAAGAGTCTGTCTGTCCTCATGTATTTGAATCTATCTTTCTTAATGTTAATATTTTGCCCCCTGATGCTACCAAAAGGCCATCAAGATGACAGTGGAAGAGATAAGAAAAGTCACACTGACTGTGCATAGTGTCCTGCCATATAAGCCAGGAAAGTTTATTCCACATTCATTGCTCCTTCCCTCCCTCCTCCTTTCTTTCACTGCAAGCTTTCTGCTCAAAAAGAATAGGCCAAGCTTTTCCAAGCAGTAGTCGACGGTGAAGCTTTCCCATCAGGCTTCATGCTATCATATTGCAAACCAATTGACCTAAAAGATCTTAGTTTTAGAAAGTCTCCAACTTAAAAATAAAGGAGGTATCACAGTGTGACAATCTTGGCAGAGCACTGATGCCACAGAAGAGAATGGCTGCCTTGGCAGAACTGAATGCTTCATTCAGCCCCTGAAATCTTCCCTTCCTTCATGCAAATAAAGTTTAGTTTTTTCCCATTCCTCTACATGAGCGACCATCTAACGAAAAAACTGGAAGAACTAAATCAACTTGTCTCCATGGGGTACAGCATCTAGGTCCCATCCTTATAAAAAGAAGCATGACAGTTCAACAGAGACAAATTATGTTATGAAAAGCAATTAAATTTCACCTTACTGATATAAAAATGGCCCAACAGAAAATTATCTTTAATTTCTGCCTTGAAACTCTTCAAAATCTTATTCCTACAGATTTTCAAGGGGCGGAAGTTCCACAAAAGAGAATTTGTAATCTAATGCAGATTGTTTAAATTTAGCTCTGATTGTATTAGCCTTTTCAAAGCCTCTGCATTCTCTTGCAATTCCACTTAACAAGAAGAACCAATGTCAAACCAATACTGTAAGGTGGGATTTTTTTAGATTAACCTCTAACCATGGCATAGTAAGTCAAAGCAGATATTGCCAAGCTTGTGAAAATCAATAGAGAAGCAAATCTACAGAATGTACCTTTAAATATGCATTTAGTATCTTTATTTTTACTTCCACAGTTCTTTTCCGTAAGGATAATGCAACAGCTCCACTAGCAATTTAGATAGGCAAAATCAAAGGTCATTTTCTAAGCTCTTTACCCAAGTAGTACCTTTGAAACTAATGAGAGGTCACTGAATTAAAGACCAGCTGTAGGATTTGTGTCTTCCATTAAAAGGCCTCCTGCCTGCTTACAAGTCACATTGCACAGTACTCCTCTTTGAGATTGGGCTGCAGTAAAATTAAACATCCGTCAAAGGGGATTTAATGATTTAACTTTTTGAATAGATCACTTGCAAACTTTAGCAACATTGGGGCAATACTTTCAGACTGAGCAATTCAAAGGAGCCTAAGGGAGGAAGGCAAGCATATTTCATTGCAATGGATGAAATGTCAGCTGCAGTAAGTGCATGTGTTTGCCTATAATATTCTATTTATAGCTATTATCAAGAAATACAGCATGTAATATATCTGACAGACTTTCATGGAAATACTTTATTCACTCAGATGGCAAGCATCTATGAAAGCATTATCATCTTTTCCAAACCTTACTACCTGTAGTCTGGCAGTCCCAGATTCTGACCTGGGAGCAATTATTGAATGGAATACAGCAGCAGAAGACATAGAAGACTACGTACATATTTTTCATCATCATGAACTGATGATAAAGCTTAAGGACACAAAGTGATTGATTATTCCTGCAGAAGTAAAGAATGAGATTCCTCCAAAAGCCAAAAGAGAAAGTCAGAAGGGAATTCTGATTTAACTGAAGACAGTAGATTGGAAAGTCCCATATCTACTCCTAGATCAGCTGAGAATCAGGGATGATCAACAGAGAACAAAATTCTCTGTCTTTTTAGACACATTTTATTTTTCAGAGAGGGTTACCTGGTAAGGAATTACAGTTATTAAGACCTCGGAGCCCTTGGATCTTGATACTCATGAATATGACATCACTGGTAAAATAAATTATTTACCTTGTCAGACATTCCACGGTGGCAAAACCATTGAATCATACGGAATAGACCACTGTTTATCCAAAGACCTACAACTTTCTAGTCTCAACAAAAGAGAAAAGGAAGGAGAGCAGGAACAGCTATAAATGTGACAAGAAGCTGAAATGTTAAGAAAAATACGGAAACAGTAGAAAATATTAGGTTGCAAGAAGGCCAAAAAATGATATTAAGAGTACCAAGTCACATTTTATTAAAAAAAAAAAGTGTATAGCAGATTAATTATAATTCCTCCTTGTTTACACCATCAACTATGCTGAATAAGAAACAAAAGAGCAGCTCAGAACTGAAGCACATGGATGCCTGCTGAGGGTTTGTAATGCAAGAATATGTCAACATGACCGGCTCATGCAGCACTGGGGCAGGAAGGTCCTGCTTGACCCAAGGCCATTTCAGTTACTATCTGTCTTGGTGTAACCAATCTGTTCTGTGTTAGATTTCATCCTACATCACACACTAAACAGAAAAGGCTTCCTGTAGTTTCTTAACTCCTACTGTTACATTTCACAAGCTAAATTCAAGCCACTAGAACTCTGAACAGCAAAACAGTAACATCAAAACAACTTATTCCTGTGTATAATTTGGATAAAACAGCAAAATAAACCTTTAAAATCCTATCTTAATCATTGGATTGGATTAAGACTATTTAGCATTATTACTGCTTAGTATCACTTAACATAGCTTTAAATTATAACAGGATAAAGAAAAAAAAAAAGTAGTTCCAAAAATTTGTACCCCAGACTGGTTGCACTCTTAATTAATGACGTGCTACTGTTAAAATACTCAAATAAATGCAGTATTGTTTTCACTAAAGGTAGCATTAATGCAGAAATCTGTACACTAACCATAGTATCTTTCTAAATGACTAGCCACAACTCTATCTCTCCACTGTGTATATCCTGCATTATTTTAAACAAAACAAAAGTCATCCATAGCCTATGTTTTCAGCAGATGCTTTAATCCAAACCTGACAAGAGTTATATTATGCCTGGTAACAGGGCTTTCTTTAACTTTTACTCATTAAGGAATAAAACTCATGCTTATTTAAACATCATTGATGTTAGGAGGTTCATGTCACAGATTCTCTTAATAACATGAACAAAGGCATTTATTGTAACTACATCAAAATCCCTTTTTTTTTGTTGAGGTCTTTTTTTTTTAAGCTTAATATAAGCTGTCATCTAAATTCATTGCAAAGGAATAAAATAAGACATTATCAGTGCCTCACTGCAGAAACAGAGATTAATCCTGAAACACTTGTGTATTCCTGGGCCACTAAAATAAATATACTTAGAGGCATTAACAGATTTTATTTTATTTTTATTCTGTTCCTTTCTCTGCAATGTGGATCAGTAATACAGACAAAAGCTAAGTGATTTAAAAGGAAACCTATGTAAAAATTAAAGAGGAAGACATGAAAAAGATTTTTGGTTAATTCTTCATTTAATAGGTGCTAAGACTGAGATTTTATTATATTTTCTTAGCAAAGTTGGCTGTAGTAACGTTTACATGGATTTTAAAAATGGTTCGGAATCAGAACAAAATTGAGTTGTAATACAATAAGATTCTTACAATGGTAAGGAGGGTAACACACAACCTTTTGCTATTTCTATAACTTCTGAGTAGAGCCAAAAATAAAGACTTAAGGAAGGTGAAGGCCTTGAAAAATCTTCAACTTCAAATGTAAATGCTATTGCCTTCTTAATTACAACGATGTGGGGAGGGAAGTCAAGAAGAAACAAGGGAAGAAGAGGTGGATGAGACAATACCAAATAATAAAAGTACTACTCTTTCAACATCTAACTTCAAGTATTTTTATAAATCAGGAAAAAAATCTGGGAAATGTAAATGCTGATACAGAAGCTGTTTCAGACTGACTTTTGTAATTCACTGCATAAGCTACACCTCCCTTTTCAAGAGCAGATTCCTAAACACCATTACGTGTGGATAAGCTATGCTTCTTTTGTTTATTTCTTCCATAGGACTAACATGGACTGGACAGAGAAAATCAGAAAACTTTCTGCAAAACCTTTTCATCTATGAAGTCACTTACGCCCTGACGTTTACATATCCCCAGGAAGGAAAACACAATACATCGTGATGTAATATATTAGCAGACTAGCATAGAAAGTGAAGGTGATGATTACTTCGAATCATTAATAGGGTCTTCTGTTCTCACCAGCAACTTGCAATGATTACTTCCTCCCAGCAGCTACATTTATCAATTTACATACACCACATTTCATCGACAAATTATTTGGCCATGAACTTCCAAAGATCTGCCAGAGCTTTCTGTTAATCAACAGAAGGGGAAAATTGGATAGCTGAACTACAAAGTACTGATTATAATTGGATTAGTTGTATAAGTGTAATAAAGAAAATTCTTGTAATGTTCTGTATCTACTAGTAGAGTGTTTTGACTAAAAGTGACTCAACACAGACTAATGCTTCTAGATCGATACTGAAATGCTGTTATTGTATTAGGCTGAAGTGGCTGAAATGGGTTTAGATTAAAATACTACTTACAATCTGGGTTTTAGAATAAACAAATTTAGTAATGAGTAACATAAAAGTAAAGAGGAATGATTAACTGCATCATATCATCCCAACTATAGACGCCTTAGCCTACAGAAGGGAAGATATTCCAGCACAGGCAACTACTTGCCTTTGGAGGGCAAGATCACGTAAGTACTGGGAGTTAAATCCCAGGTGCAACATTAACTTATTGTGAAGATAACTGTGCATGTATTATTCAGTAAACTTCTAAACCTGAGTCAAAAATGAAGGATTAATGATGTCTTTCTGTTACACTGGCAGACTGGGGAAAAAACGGCAGTGACAGAAGGAAGAAAAGAAGAGAACAACTGCAGCGTGACTGTTGCTGCTGCATTCTCTATACGGAGCCCAGTACTGTGAAAGGAAGAATGCAGCCTTCAGATGGCCTAGATGAGGTGGAAACTCCCATCTGCCAGTGTTATCCCTCCCTCACACCCCTACAGCTTCCCTGGTTTCAGCCAGCAAAGGTATCCTGCCAACGCTGTTGTCTTTGACTCCTTTCTTGCAGGGCTGCTTCTATCAGGTTTCAATCAGACACCTCAGCTGAAAAGTTATTACCACTGTGAGATCAGTAGTCTTCCATCCCAGTGGTGTCCAAAGCGGGGTGTGCACACGCCAGGCATTGCTCAAGACAAGTCACTGGAGTACAGGAAGTAAATATTTATAGACCATCAATACATGAAAGAAAATAAAAAATAGTGTTTATTTCATTTTTATCTCATCCTTTTCTTAACTTTGGTTTTGTTTATGTTTTATCAGGTTCATAATGTATTAGTACAGTAAAACATGTATATAATCTACAAATAAATATTCACATATTGTGTGTGCTTAAAAATATTTTACTGATAGAGGTGCACAATCAAAAAGTTTGGAGAGCACTGCTCTAACCCAGAAGGGAGGCCGGTGGAGAAACACGGGCCAGAAGCCACAGAACCTGCGAACAAGTTAGTCCTCTTGAAACTGATGTCTGATTTTTGAGGGGAGGAATGCCACTGTTGCGATGCTAGCCAAAGCCCTCACTGAAGCTAGAACATTTCTACCAAATATCGGGGGACTTATATTTTTTCCTTTTTTTTTTAATAAGCTTTGGAAAAAGTACTTTTTATCTAAGCTAAAGACATCCCTTTCATGGTAGTCACTGGCTCCTGTTAGCCATTCAGGAATATAGTCAAAAAAGATCAGTAGCAGCTATACTGGGAACCTTTAAGGTAACTTTCATGGGACATTTGAAATTAGACAAACTTCACACTGTACTCAGTTTGATGTTAATCCTACAGCAGCTATATTCATAGTCACCTGTGTGATAACATTTATGGCAAAGACTTTCAAAATAAAATGCAGCAGGAAGATTTAAATGAAAATAAAATAAAACTATTTAATCTTGATCTAGTTGTCTCAAGATAACAGAGCAGATATAAATGTGTAAGTTGTACTATATCTTCCTTTTCCATACCTGGGAAGTTGAAGGATACAGCTCCGTAGAGTGTGAAGAAGTAGAGAGTTGGTGTGCAAGAGTCCTGGCTTTTTTAAATCTTTGTGCAAATGAGCAATGTGGAGGTACAAGGTGAATATAAAAGGAGTAGAGGAAAGCTAGAAGGAGGCAGAATATTTATTCACAGTTAGTAGTAACTGAGACTACATCTACTACGAGCTGAAAGCACGAGGGATTTTAAAGCCCCTTTAAGTTTAACGTATTAAAATCTATAAAATCTTCCTTAACTGCTGAAATGGCAACATGCCTAGAGCGCATAAAACACCAGCGATTCAAAGTACATTGCTATCCAATTGTGAGATGCCTGTGGAAACAGAATTATGTTCATTCATGCCATTTCTGGAATTCAACAAAATTTATCAGTAATACTTCCTGTGCACTTTTGATATTCAACATACTAGAGTATCAAGGAATGCGTAGCTCAGTTTCTGTTACAGAGCAATCACAGCTGTAGCAGCCCTGTTAAGATGTTTATGTGAGTCCCTCAGAAAAAGTATACAGACAATACAAAGGAAAAAAAGGACCAATTCCCGAGCAAATTACAACATATGAACAAGGACAGACTACTAAATAATTATGAGTAATAGCATTGATAATAACTAACGTAAGGAAAAAAAAAGATCGGGGAAAAAAAAATCAGATCTTTTCAAAGTAAATTGGTAAGTCTTGAATTTCCTATATCAAACACTACAGCTAAATATAATAAAATGGTTTTTTTTTAATCAAGACAGACCATGTCAAGACACAGGATCCACTTTCACAGCAGAAATTACTACTGTTGAGATGAGTGTATTTTTAAAAGCTATGACTGATGAGAAGTCTGTAACTTTCACCAATGCATTTTTATTTAAAATCTCCTGTTTCTTAAAAAATTGCATGAGAAAACGACAATGCTTTTATTAAAACCAGCTTAATACAAAAGTAACTTAGTCATTTGCTAGGGACAGATAAACTAGCCTGGGGGAGGTTTTGACAGGAAGCATTAGGAACTGTTCCCACATCTGCACTTGGTGCACTTGTTGAAACAAGGAAGTACTGGGAACAGGAGGTAAGGGCTTTATTTTGGCAAATTGCAGGGTTTAGTGAGTTAGCTGGAATATAAACTTAGACAATGGAGAAGAAGAAAGGTATCAAAAGTGCGGATGCCCAAGACAGAAGTCAAGGTCACCTACACAAGTTCAGATGGTGAGAAGCAGAAGGGTAGGGATGGTGAAGGGAAAGAAAATATTATGCCTGACTGCAGTATTTCTTTGAAACTCAACATAAAATTGAATTTGTTTCCTCAAGAACAGGAACAATAAAAGCTTTGTTTTCATCTGTGGAATAGAAAAAAAAATTGTTTGTCTGGAGTTCTGGTAAGCCTTCTGCTGGCTGCATTTTGACTTACTCCTTGTACAAACCCATTGTTACACAACTTCTGTTTCATGATCATTTCATTTCTAAACTGCTCTGGGGATAAACCATGTTTGTGTGGAGGGACGCTGTTGTCTACAGGACGGATGGAATGTCATAACTTGCAAAACATGCATCAGGAAACAAACTAGCTACCTCCTTATTATAGCTGAAGGCAATCCAGTGGAATTGTATCAACTGCTGCTGCCTCATTCTGTTGTTGTAAAGACTCATTTGAATCCCCTGTCAGGCATTCTCTGCTTCTCATTTCTCTGTACAGCCTTCTAGACACATGGAATCCTAATAACCAGATTAGGAACTGACACACAGATGTGATGACTACTCATAGCAGCAAGTGAATTCAGTAAGATCTCTTCAGCAATTAGTCCCAGATTTCTGAGTGAATAGCCAAGATAAATGGGTATTTTCAACTTTTGTCTTTGGTCCTCCAGCTGAAAGCAGGGTATAATATGGTTCCCCAACTCCTCGGCCTTATTTTCGTACCCTGCTCTTCTCTAGATGCTTCCCCTGGTTAATTTTTCTCATCGTGCTCCATCCCACTCTTCATTTCCCAGACCCTCCGATTCTGGTATGTGACCATTAAATAAAAATTTTCACTTTATAGACTGAATTTGTGTTCTTCCAGATGCCTCATCCATGTTTTGAACAAAGGTTCCTCCTCCCTAACCTTTCCGCCCATACATGCATGTAACCGGGATGCTAAATACACCTGGAGGTCTGCTTCTTCACCTCTTGCCATTGGATTCAGAAGGACCCCTCCTGACTCTGACAACACGGAGGGAAGGATGGGATAACATAGAAGAGGCTTCCCTCCCAGCTCCAGTATACTGCCCCATCGTCCATCAAACTGGGGAGATGGAAAGAAACACTGCAGGAGAACAGGGATTTATCTCAGTAACTCTGTGCAAAGGTATGTTTAGTTCCTCTGTTAATAGCAAGGCCTTCTGGTGCAAATCTACTACAATAACGATAATGACGATTAGCTGAAATTCCCTTCAAAACCTCAGTATATGCATATTAAAAACGAAATATTCAACCTGGAAGGTGCAGCTTGGCAAAATAAGGAACAACTGAAATCTTGTTTTAATACAAACCAGCAGGCAACATTAATGACAGACATTACTACAATCTCTGTCCACGATTCCTCAGCACTGACTTCTTGAAGCACCTTGGATACCTTACTTCTGTTTCAGTGTTTGATGTCAATTGCCCATGGCCATTAAATACTGTCACCATATGACAGAGTTTGTTCTCAGCTGTAAACTAGCCTCTTCTAAGATATCACAAAAATGGTATCTAGTACGTCTTTGACCCACAAGCAGTAAGCACTAAAAATGAACTTTCCTGGACATGCTTTATCAAACTTCCCTGCAAACACTCTAAATTCAAGAACCTTATAATAGCAAAGCACTTTCCCTCAGCATTGTTCTCAATCTTATGTTCCTCCAAATCTATCAAAAAATATTTCAACATCTAACAAATAAAAGTGGGGACAAAAAGAACGTTGTCAAATTATTAAAGCAGAGCCCAGTAAGGTATCATAAAAAGGAGAGCTAGAAGGGCTGTAGGGAAATAGTCTCGTCACTCTTGTCTCATTCTTGACAGATACTCTACATGTCCTTAAGGCTTCAAATGATTTTTTTTTTACTGTTTCCTTAGGCAATCTATTACAGTGCTTGTTCATCCTTAATGGTAAAGTGTAGTGCTCTAAGTTTTCAACAAACAGCTTGTCAAAAGTAGTCTGAACACAAACCTCACTCTGTAAGACATAACCAAGTTTTCCATTAATAACAATATATTTCCTAAGTACTCCCATGTTTATTTCAAATTAGTGCAATATTCAAGTGTCAGGCTTGCAATAACACATTTAAATTGTGAATGCAATAATTGGAAAGAGTTTTGAGATATCTTAGTATCATGTCAGAAGTGCACTAAGGCAGAGAATACACTATTAATTAAAGTCTTCATTTGCTTACATATCAGTAAACATTGTTATGTAAAGTATCCGCTGTTTTTTTCTGTTGTTGTCAATTTGCTTTTTTGTGGTTTTTTTTTTTTTTCCCTGGCATTAGTGAAAAAGAAGAAATAATGAAAGACTTGAGCTAACTACAAGAGAATCTAAGTGACACTCGGCAGCCCCAGGTAAGGCTTTCAGCCTATAAGACCCCTTCTTAGGGCACCAGAGAGAAAAAAAACCCTATATCATTATTGTCACAGCTTCTCTGCAGTAACTTTGATGAGATTAAAGTAAAATCCAATACCTTAATTTCATAAATATGCCAATGTTATGAGTTTGGCAATGCTGTGTTACCGCCCTCACGGAGGTGGTATCTCAGGAGGGTACTTGGCAAGCAGAAGAAGAAGGAGAGCATCTGTGTAGGGGGTGTTTTTAAAGTCTTGATAGAGTTAGTGCCTTCAGAGACATATCTATCTGGGAATGATATGACCCATAATGCTACTGTAAAGATATGGATATATTGTAAAAAAGAAGATTACACCAGACTTGATTGCTTGGACATTTGCTGGAAATTTGCCTTTCAGCAAGAGAAGCTTATCTGTGAAACCAGTTAGTCCCCTTGTAGAGGATCAACAAGACTAATCTCTTTTCTTAACATGCCTCATTGTGAAGAACCAGCACAAAGCTCCCACAAATGTTATATTAATGGAAATACAAAAAAAAAAGGCGTACAGCCATTTACTTTATCTCATTTTCTTGCTTTTGTACCAACAACTTCTCTATTTTCTTCAAATGTTTCCCTAAACACTGGACTTTCATACAGTGAGTACAGACAGGCTCAAACTTCACCTTGTATCAGGTTGCTCTGAATGATCAGATCACAAGTCTGATATTTTAATTCAATAAACTGTCAATCTGCACAATATAATTAACTAATAACATTATTAATATGAATTGTACCAACTGTTCTAACCACATTTTTTTTCCTATAACATTTTCTTCAAATCTTCATTTTTTGGCAGCGATCCAAAACTAATTTATTGACCAAGTCTAGTAGGACAGATACAGAGTTAATCATCGTTCAGGTCTCTACATCTCATAGCCAAAACATAGCAACTACAAGGCAAAATAGGAGTACCAACCTCAGTATCTCCCTGATCACTTTCTCTTACTCCTAAAACATATTCTCTGACCCGAACACTCTTACATGTGGTGGTACACATTCAGCTTTTTGACAACTTACTGTATTTCACAAAACTCTCATTTCTAAGCAAAAATTTCAGAAGTGCCTAAATGCTATGTTTAGGCATGTAAACCAGTAGTCTGATCTTCAGAAGTGCTAGGTTCCAACCATGATCTAGTAGACACTCATTAGCACAGTGACCATCATCCATCAGCGAGCAACCCAAAACCTAGAAATCTGCCAATGATTTCTGTGGTAGGTAAGTAGGCTGTTGGAGAAGATGAATGGTATAGGGGAGAATCCCTAAAGCTTTAGTTTTGCATCATGAAGTGGGCTCCACACCAACTGAATTGTTTTCAGAAACTAAGCTGGAAGACGCTCTCCAGGAGCCTAGCTTTATTTTAACAAGTAATAGCAGGCCAATACGCTCAAAATGCTTATGATATGGATGCTGTGTTCTCAGAACTGAGTATTTCCTTCTGCTGAGCCCCAAGAATTGTGCTGCACTCCTGCTAATGAAGACATAGCTATAAGCTGATAAGGTTTGAATAAAGAAGAAAAAAGTCTCCTTTCTCCAATTTCTCAATTGACTCACTTTATCTACTTCCAAATGATTCTTCACATTTACCAACACTGCTTTCCATGGATTCTCCATAATATTTCTGAGAAATAGGGAAATTATATATGCTGCACTTACACCTCTTCTGCTGTTGGTAGTTCCTGATAAACACAAAGCTCTAGGGTAAAATCTGATGACTGGAAGACAGTATTTTTATTACAGATTTTGGGGGGACTTGCTAACTTACTTTTCACTAAGAAAAACCCTTTTAAGATGTTCTTGACTGCAAAAGAGAAAGTAAAATACTGAGTAAAATAATTTTTCTTTTTTGTCATATATTCAAAATTAAAGAAGGAAATTGCCTGTGAACACACTCTGCCCTTAAAATGTACTGCTGTTCAACATTTGTGAATTGTTACAGGATCTCAAAGCAGTCAAAATTTGGAGACAGATGTAAACACATCTCTTTAAAAGACAACTGAAAGGCTTCTACACAACTCCCAGTTTCCCATACAACTTTTATTAGAGTAGAAAATAGAAACTTAACATCAATTCAGAAAAATCTCAGGGGAAAAAAAAAGAAACTAAAAAAAAAAACCCACCCACACTCCCTCTCCTCCAGACAATTAAAGGTTTATATCCTATTCCTCTTTAGCCCATGTATCTTCATAGCTGAGTCCTTGCATTGTCACTTGGTCTTAGCCAACTGAAAAATGTTTTCAGTTGATGCAAGTTTAGATAGTCGCACTTGGCCCCTAGAAATTTCATTCCATTACTCTAAGGTTTGGTTGGCTGCTCCCTCATGTTCACTGTAGGTTGTGAATGTATGAGCTCATATATCTTGCTGATCTGAACACAAACTGGAGATTTCCTGCTTTTGATTTTAATACCCTTGCCTGCTGTACCCTGAGTTCTCTGATATCTTTCTTCCTCCCTTCTTGACTAAGTTTAGTTGCTCTTCAGGAGTGGAGCAATCTCTGTATCTTTCTAAAGGGTTCCACCTGAATTGGACACTTACAGCAACATAAAATCATTGTGAGATAATGGGAAAAACAAAACAAAACAAAACAGACAAAATACTGTCTTACCACAGCTAAACATTCAAACTTGTAGAATTTGTGAGGAGTGTTTTCAGAAACTCACATTTCCAAAAAGCTGTCTGCTTTTATTGCCATTTTTTATTTCAGATAAACTTTTTTTTTATTAATTCAGTTGACAAAAGTTTGTCCAAACATGACTTGTTAAGCTTTACACAATCCACAATGAAGATGAGTAACAGTGTGTGACAAAACTTTAAGCTTATTCAGCTTCTGAATCACTGAGCAAACATGCATTCCAGAATGAATTTTTGAGCTATAGCATTTACTGTCAAAGGTTTAGGCAAAATCTTCTCTGTCCACTGGTGAAATGCCAATCCTCTTAAAGAATATAATTTTAAAAAATCTGACTACATTTCTTGAATGTAGTGACTATTAATATCATGCTATTGGCTTACGTTTAAAAAAAATGCAAATACAAAACTTGCACTTGGCATTTTCATAAGTAATGGTAAAATATTGATCCTTTTTATTTCTGCTCCAAAATAACTCTTGTGCATTTTTTCTTTTTAAAAGTTAACTTTCTAATTTACATTTAATCAAAAGAGGGTTTTTTTTTTTAATTTTTGTTTTAAATTTAGAAGCTTTCCATTACCCTTTGAGACATCACTGTAACCCAAGCAACACAGAAAAGTTTCACACGTCTTAAAATAGAGGGAGGTAGAGTTAGATTAGATATTAGGAAAAAAATTTTTACACTGAGGGTTGTAGAGCACTGGAACAGGTTGCCCAGAGAGGTGGTGGAGGCCTCATCCCTGGAAACATTCAAGGCCAGGCTGGATGAGGCTCTGCGCCTCATCTAGTCGGGGATGTCCCTGCTCCTTGCAGGAGGGTTGGACTAGGTGACCTTTAAAGGCCCCTTCCAGCCCTAATCATTCTACGATTCTATAACATGTTGAGTTGATAAAGAATCAGAATGCAGGCAAAACAGTTTTCCAATAAGATGGTGTATAAATTTTACTTGAAAGTTGCACTATTTTCTAAATGTGACTGTTGATCAAACTCTTTGCATAGAAGAAACTGTTGTGCTCTAATAATACAATAGAAACATATCTTTTTTCTTTTGGCTCATATTTTGCTTGAGTCCACACTAACCACATATTTTTCAACTTTGGTTTTCTAATACCTCCATTTACAGGCAAAAACAAACCATACGTTCATTAGTTCAGATTAGAGAGTTCTTTCTGAAATATGAAGAATTTGATGTCAAAAAATATACAGAATTCCAATACAACTATTTTCCCACTATTTATGTGGAAATAATAATAAAAAGCACAGAAAAATTTAGGTGGGAAGGGGAAGTCATGTTTTTAGTATCTCCAAGGATGGAAAGTCTACAGCCTCTCAGGGCAACCTGTTCTAGTGTTTCATCCAACTCATGGTAAAAAATGTTTTCTTTACATCTGGTCAGAATTTTCCATGTTCCAACTTGTGTCTGTCACCTTTCATTCTATCACAATGCACTTTTGAGAACAGTCTCACCCCTTCTTCTCGATGTCTTCCCATTACCTGGTTGTAGACAGAAGAAAGATCTCTTCTGCTCCTTCTCGTCTTATGGCTAAAACTCCTTGGTCCCTCAGCCTTTTCTCATACACCATATGCTCTCTAGCCTCCAAACTTCTTGGCAGCCCTGCCCTGAACTTGCCCCAGCATGCCGATGTCTTTCTCATACGGGAGAGTCCAAAATGATACGGTACTCAAGATGTTGCCTCATGAGTTTCAAACAGAAGGGAGGAATCTCTTGCCTTGATCTGCTGACTACGCTTTTGTGACTGCAGCCCAGGATGCAGCTGTCCTTCTTTGACTCATGTTCAGTTTGTTGTTGAAGAGGTCCTGCAGGTCTTTTTCTGTAAGGCTGTTTTCTATCCAGACAGCCCCTGACTGTATTGTTACATGGGGTTATTTCATCCTAGATGCAGGAATTTGCATTTGCTTTCATTTATAAATTTCAACTTCATACAGTTCCACGCAGTCCATTTCTCCAGCCTGTGCAGGTCTAAGCTGTGGAAGCCTCACCTTTACTGGATTACTGGATTTGTCAACTCCTAGTATTAAATGTCTACAAAGACTAATACATATGCTTCCACAATAAGTAGCCTACATCACATCTAAAACCCACAGCTGTACAGGAAAACTTTATAACTTCAATTTTATTTACTTGACCAACACAGTGTAAATTGTCTACCTATGTTACAATGCATTTCATCTATCTCTTAAATGTTCGTTAAACGAAGGAACTTATGGGTTTATCAGTTGGACTTGCTGGACATTTTTTATGTGAATTTGCAAAAATTGTATCCTCCTAAGTAAAACATCAGATTCCTCAATAATAAAGTGTGAATAATATATGCATCTCCAAGAGAGAGAACTACATTGAAGAAAGCATATACAAAATAGGTAAGCTTTCCATGTAATTCAGTAAATTAGATTGTGTTTTTGCTACCTGTAAAATACAGAAACTTCAACATGTTGCTTAGGATAGTCATGCACAAATGTCAGACTTTCCAGGAGACTTTCAATAGCGAATAGCAAATCACTTCTACTCATTTCAGTGGGAGGTTGAAATTCAGTTGAGAAAAATTCTATTGCCTGACCAAGTTGCAAACTATATGTTCAAAGAAAAAGATAGGCTATGCTTGAGCTACATTCCCAAGTTCAAACAGTAAGGCTCCACCAAAAAAATGAGTAAAAACTGTAAGCTGCTCACATAAAACAGTGACAGAGATGTAAAATAAACTTATTTTAAAGTTTTAAGGATTTACTAAGAAGTAAGTACAGTTCTTCAACCAATGCCAAAGGATACTTGTGTAAAGACACAGCTTCCACATATATTACACATATATGCGTGCAATCTATTTCCTTGTTTGTTCAGTCTTTCCATTCTGTGGCACTATATTGTCTCAACTTTTTTTCAAAAGAAAACATGCAAACATGCATCTGAGTCTTCAAAGTGCCTCAGATTTTGTTTTCACCTCTGGAAGGGAAAAGACCACTCTCACTTTCACTAGCTTCTGTTTTGAGGAACTACGTCATGTGGTCACAGGAAATTCAGAAATTTGAAATACATTAACACAGGCTTAAAATTATCAGCTCCTGAAGACTTTAAAGATATGCAGACATCTAATTGCTCTCCATACAAAAGGGAGTGACAGACTGATGGATCTGGACCAGAAGGAATAAGCACCTTAGCCAGAGAGATGGAGCAGTATAGAACATGACTTGGCTCCGTGTGCAACGTGCGATGAAATTTTAATACTTGGCAGACTGAGCAATGAACTGCTTAGAGTTTGCCAACAGGGAAACACTGTGGCATGGAAGAGTTCCCTAAGTTTTGTCCTACTTCATGGAATAAGTACTTTATTCAGCTTTGTCAGAAGCCATTGATTCCCCCTTTGATTCACAGCCAAGAACCTGTTCCTGAAGAGAAAGCAATCAAGTGCTTTTGGTATAGTTCCTAGTGAATATATTCCCCTACTCCTCTAAAAAAAAAAATACTACCAATCAAAGATATGACAAAGAAAATTTACTTTGGGTATTTTGATGGGGTCCAGTTGTGAGGTAGGCAGGCAAAGATACTATGAACACTATTAAAGCCATGGTGTTTCCTTGAGTACTTCAAATCGATTCTTCAAGGTTAGCAAAAGGTCCTATGGAAGAACCAAGCACTTGTGCCCCCGTCAGGTGAGCAAGACTTGTTGCAATCAGAGCTTTGGATAGAGCAGTCAGTTCTGGCTAATCTAATCTCTTCTGAACAAACTGGCACATACACAGGCAAACTACAGTACAGAGATATCACTTTGTATCACAGAAACTACAAATGCTAGATTCCTTCCTGGCTACTTAGTGCTGCCGCTCATCCAACTTGATCAATCTGAGCTGTGAAGCTATACCAATGTAAGATACAGTGATTCCCATTATATAATCATGGAATAGTTTGAGTTGGAAGGGACCTTCAAAGGTCATCTTGTCCAACCCCCCTGCAAGGAGCAGGGACATCTCTAACTCAATCAGGTTGCTCAGAGCCTCATCCAAGCTGGCCTTGAATGTTTCCAGAGATGGGGCATCTACCACCTCTCTGGGCAGCCTGTTCCAGTGCTTCACCGCTCTCATTGTAATTTTTTTTTCCCCTAATGTTTAATATGAATATCTCTCTATTTTAAAAACATTACCCCTCATCTTATCACAACAGGCCCTGCTAAAGAGACTGTCCCTGTCTTTTCTGTAGGCTCCCTTTAAGTACTGGAAGGCCGTTGTAAGGTCTCCCTGGAGCCTCCTCTTCTCCAGGCTGAACAGCCCCAACTCTCTCAGCCTGTCCTCATAAGAGAGGTGCTCCAGCCCTCTGATCATCTTCGTGGCCCTCCTCTGAACCCGCTCCAACAGGTCCACGTCCTTCTTGTGTTGGGGGCTCCAGAACTGGACACAGTACTCCAGGTGGGGTCTCACCAGGGCAGAGTAGAGGGGGAGAATCACCTCCCTCGACCTGCTGGCCACGCTTCTCTTGATGCAGCCCAGGATGTGGATGGCCTTCTGGGCTGCAAGGGCACACTGCCGGCTCACATTGAGCTCCTCATCAACCAATACTCCCAAGTCCTTCTCCTCAGGGCTGCTCTTGATCCATTCTCCACCCAGCCTATATGTGTGCTTTGAGATAGCCACAACCCATGTGCAGGACCTTGCACTTGGCCTGGTTGAACTTCATGAGGTTTGCATGCACTCACCTCTCCAGCCCGTCAAGGTCCCTCTGGATGGCATCCCTCCAGTGTGTCGACGGCACCACACAACTTGGTGTCATCGGCGAACTTGCTGAGGGTGCACTCTATCCCACTGTCCTTTGTCGCTGACAAAGATGTTGAACAGGGCCGGTCCCAATACAGACCCCGAGTAATGTCACCTCTCACTGGTCTCCACTTGGACATTGAACCATTGACCACAACTCTTCGAATGAGGCCAGCCAGCCAATTCCTTATCCACCAAGTGGTACATCCATCAAATCCAGGTCTCTCCAGTTTAGAGAGAAGGATGTTGTGCGGGACAGTGTCAATGTTACCTCGACAGTGTCCAGGTAGGCTGCACAATTCTGTACAGAGGTGCGTTGTGCTGTGCAAATTCACCTCACATTACTTTCTGGATCCCAATTTCTATGACAATAAAAGGTTATATAGGAAATCCTTAAGAATGAAAACTGAGCCACATGGAGCTTCAGGACACAGCTGGATACTCAACTCCTTATGGTCCAAGCGTTACATATGCATGAAGAGTACATAAAACAAAACTGAAGCCAGAAATAACAGCCCTTTAGCACGTTCCTAAAAAAAGGTTTCAAGAGCACAATCTCTTAAGACATACAGGAAGATTCCATGAAACTACTACCCCAAGGAGGTAAAGCTGAGATCAGTTTTTCTGTTATCTCCACAATGAAGGGAACTGTAAGTACTTGTTATGTAACTGCCATTGTTTTAAGATGTTAGACCAAGATATGGCAGAAAACATCCCTGTAAGCTGTTTTAGCCTGAGTAAAATTGCAAATATGGATAGCTGCTCCATGTACTAGTTTTAGATACTTGGGTACTAACAGACACAGGTAGCATATTAATAAGAAAAATTCCTTTGAAATATTTTCAGTGAATTATTGTGAAGTGTCAAAAAAAAAAAAATCTAACTTTACAATACTAAAATACGCTAATTACAATCAGTCCAGTTTGATTATTCCTTGATAAGGAAAAGTACCTGCATAATAAACCCAGATGCCATCAGACAACGGCGGCATCAGTGAAGGACGTATATTCACTTCCACTGGAGACTTACAGGTAGGATTTCACTTTGAATAATGACAGTATTTAAAATAAATGCAATTTAAAGATCATTTTAAAAAGCTCTTTACCAATAAAAGCTAAGTAACAACAGCTGTAAGTTCTGATTTTAGTTTGTGCTCCAGTAGAAAAGTATGCTTAAAACAATTAATTAATTATTTAGTACCTGAATAAAATAAAGATGGCAAAATCCTCAGATTACTCTGTATAAGTAAGAAACTTACTTTTAAAGTATTTAATATTTGCCACAAAATTAATCATCTTGTGTTAAAGCGCGTATGCCTAAAAAGCTTAGCTTCACAGAGGGTCATATCTATGGAAAAAAGTATTTTGAAGCAAGCCTCTTCTGCCCCGACAGCCTCCAAAAAAAAATTTAAGAAGTCAGATAATTTTTTTTCCTAACATCTTATTCCACTACATAATTCTTTATCTTCCAAGTCTCTGTCTCACTAGACTATGTCAAAGAAACATTCTGAAATCTGGATGAGCACTGGAAAGTCAGCACAGCAGCCAGACTGATATTTGATTTCACTTAATATTTGTGTTAGTTCTACCTCCTCCTATAACGATTTAGTATCTTTAAAACTAACAGAAAATTAAAGCTCTTTTAATATATATGCGAGAAACAACAACGTAACACAAAAAATATTAGATTATTATTTATTTCCTTTTTAAATCACCTGACAAGTCTAAGAACAGTTATTTAATTCTAAGCTTTTGATGTTACCTTCTGGACAACAGTATTTCAAGTATTTCTTAATATATTTTTTGTTGAAACACTAGAAATTTTTAACTCTCATATGTAAAATATTTCCTGGGAAAATTACAGATGTCAAAAATTTACAAAAAAATCTCCTCAGTTATTCTAGGTAGTAGTTTATTCCACAGAGAGATTAGTAGTCAAAATATTAAATTTCTCAAATAACCGGAGTCTCTTAAAAAACAGCTGGGTGACCTTGATACAACTGTACCAATAAGGACATAAGTCCATCAAGAAAACACCTCCTTCCAAACAATATTTCCCAACCTCTACATTACTTGCTGGAATAGTCCTAAGATAACACTATTATTCAAACATAGCTCATTATTATTCAAACATAGCTCAGATAGTCTTTTTGAAATGCAGTCATAGCATACTTAAAATTTAAAGTGCTGGGGGAGTGCACTTAAGGTGCAAATAAAATACTGTACTGCATTGCCAAATATTACCTACTCACTGCTTAAATAATTCTAAGTGATATAGTTCCTCTAATGTTAATATACGTCTAGTTGGTGGGGAAGATTATATAGAATAAAGTAAGATTTTATGTTAGAGACTTAATTCTCACTTGATTTATTAATAACACTTATATTTAAGTCAACTTCATATACAGCTTCTGCTGAATTAGTGAAAGATTATTCTGACTTCTGTCATTTTAATTGAACTGTTATATTTAGTATTTTTGCTGCATCTTTGACATTCCACTGAATAATTATTTCCTAATTATCATGAAAACAATTATTTATTTGATTGAAGTGTAGTCTGAATTGCTTAACCTGAGTAAAAGTTTCTTCCGGGAGCGACAGATATTTTTCTCATTTTTATACTAGTATCATACAAAACTTGACACCAAGGTTGGCATGTCATATTTAATCTTATTTATTCAAAAGATATCACACTTAATATTTTCACTGGAAAAAATGGACGATATTTTTCCTTGATCCTTGAAACTCAAGCACTATTATCTTTACTTTATTAGGTTTATCCGAGAAAACAAAGAAACTAGTAGCAAGACGCTCAAAACTACAAAATCCTTACTTACACCAAACTGAACAAGAGACCAAATTCCTTTTGTTATAGTTTCTTAAATAATCTCGTCATCATCCAAACAATGTACCAGAACAATTTCTTAACCTGAAGAAAGTAATTGTTTAAAAAAAAAAAAAAGAGCGACTCATATAATTACATTTTGACGTCGTCAGTAGCTTTAAGTAATTATCTCTAAAGCTTTTAATACTTTGAATGATGAAATTATGAGAAAACATGTTCACAAAACTTATCAATACATCTCTGCAAACATGAAGCTAAAAAGCTCTGGGTGAAAATTACAGCTGTATCGGTAGTGGAAGCAGGAGTTTTGCTGTTAATCCATTCAGACTAAAGCAAATACATTAATTCCAAAATGTGACTACTATATTTGTACTGGACAAACCAGATAACAAATTGCATGAAAGTAAGCCTCTTGAAATTTTATTTTTAAAAAGCAGACAAAAATGCAAATTTTCAAACTCTACTAAAATCTCATGCTCCCTGGGGTGTAAGATGATGATCAATCTTCTTCTCACTGGTAATTCGTAACAGCGACAGAATTCACTACATTACAAAGAAATTAACAATTCGTACATTACCTAATGCTGCTCATGCTTCCAGTTTCTGATCCAAGCTTACATCTCTCCAGCTGGCTAGCTACAATCTGACGTTCAGCCTCAAGTTCTCGAGTCAGTCTCTCAAACTGCAGTTCCTGAAAAATTCAAGCAAAACATTCGGTTTGACTTCTCTTGGGATTAAGAAGGAATTTCAGCACATAAAATTATAATTTGAGCGAGAACTGTTAGTATAATACCTTATAGGAAAGCTTTTTTTTTGTTTGTTTTAAGCACATTCACAGTTCAAATTTTTGTGGTAACACCTACTCGTTCTTTCATACACTCTAATGATATATGTCGTAGAACGAGGTGGTTTATTAGGAATAGAATTACCAAATACAGTAAACAATTTAGGCCTATGTCAAAATCATTCATAGTTCACGTACACTTCTTAGTAGCGTACCATTGTGTTCTTAAACTGGTCCAAATACAATCACAAATAAAAACAATTTGTGTTACTTTAAAAGATGCAAATTTCTGCAGATGATCACATGGTGACAAAAGCTTTTGTGTTCAAAAAGACAACCACCACAGTACACACTAGTGAAATAAACTAAATTGAGGGTGTGTTGTTATGGATGAAACACAGTTTAATTTCTGCATTTAATGATGCACAGAAAGGAAACTCAAGTAGTTTTGGACAAAAGCCGTTGTTAAAAATCCTACCACTAATTGAATGTATTTCCTTTTATTCAGTTAAGGAAGCCAAACTGGTCCCACCAGATAAGATTAATCCACAAAGCTTACAAATGTGCTTCTAAAGAGTTGGTTTGTTTTTATATATATATATATATATATACACAAGAGATGATTTTTTTTCATTAAAAGGAAAAAAAAAAAGCAGCAGTCAAACTAATACAAGTAAAATCTCCACTATTCCTTAAAAAGCTACATTTCCCACACACAGTAGTTTTATCAAATACAAAAAGAAACACTTTTAGGGAATTAATGTTCATTGTAAATTTGCCAAATGTTGCTGCCCTTTCGTTTTGGTCATAGTTACATTAAGTCATTTTTACAGATAGATAAAAACAGTACTCTGTCCCTTTCCTTTGTGTTTGCTGAAGACTGAAGGAGAAATAATTTGAGAATCTACTTGTTAAATTATTGCTGTGTCCACACAAATGCACCCATTGTCTCTTTCTCCATCTTTTCTTTAAAAAAAAGACCTCACCATAATGCAGAGATGCGGGAGAAAGTCCCCTAAATAATCCCCCAGCAATGTCTTGCCTAGCAGAAAAACAGCACTGGAAATTACTTGGGTCATGAGTTACATCCACCGAGTGCCACTGAAGAACTTGGTACTTGAGAGAAAGAGAGAAAAATGGTAGGAGCAGAGAGAAGGCTTCAAAAGTCTTCATCTTATCTGCTCCCTAAAACCTCTGACCAAGAAGCCAAGGGTAAATAGAGGCATTAAACTTTTCAAATATCTGAAACGAAGCAAATCATAACTGAAATGGAAGAAGGAAAGGGCTGGTGGACGTTCTACCTAATTCAGATGGATCAGTCCTTTCAGTTTCTCTTGATAACAGCATGGAACAACTTCTGTCTTGCACTACGAGTAAGAGGAGAAGCCCACGTAGGCTACGTACAGCACAAACTAGCCAGTGCATACTTAAACCGCCACTGACTATTTGACAAAGCCTACTTAATTCTTTATTCACTGTTCCAAGCAAGACTATCCAGAGTACAAGAATACCATCGAGAGCCAGGCTGGTGTAAAGAGCAAAATATCTCTGCTCACTGAATGTTAATAATGCATTAGTAATCATAGTTAATAATATTCTCTGCACGTTTCTGTAGTACTCAGAAATGTCTTTTTCCTTGTTTTTTGTAGATAGGACTATTAAAAATCACCTAATAAGAATCACTTATTTCAGATATGTCTACTTCACAGAGAGCATTTATCTCTCACCAACAGAATCAATTGTCTGAAAAGCCGAAGAGACCATTGATCAACATTCCAAGAATTATTATGCAAATTCTGGCCTTGTTTGCATAAAAAAAAATACCCTTACTGCACAAAGGATTGTAACAGTAATATTACTAAAGTTTTGAAGAACATAAAATCAAAGTGGTATAGTATTTGCTGTGCTAGCATGCTTATATCAAAGCATGTAAAGAACTGAGAAATTCTGATAGTATAAAATACCAAACAAAACCAAACGGAACATTAAGTTTCCTTTCAAAATAAAAGCAGAAGCTTTAACAGCTGCTCTGCTCCACTGCATTTTTTAAGTGGTTTGATTCTAACACAACAATGATATCAATGCACATTTTGATGCTTTGCACACATTTTCATCCAGCCAGCTTCACTTCCTGCCTTCCCAGGTGAGGCAGACGAGACATGTTCTTCGCCATGGCCTAGCAGAGGGCACTTTTTTTACCTGCCTAGTGAGAAGATGCAGCTCTCCTCATAATCTTAACTAAGAGAACGTAAGAATCAAGGACTCGAGAGCTAACGCTCCTGACTGTCCATGCTGTCATTTGCCTTTCCCCAGACAGAAAAATGTAGCTCATTGTGTCCTCTTACTCTACTAGGTGGGCAAACAACCTCTCCAAACAACCTCTCTCTAGCTCCCTTTTGTCCATTCTATCCCAAGTCAACTTAATATAGAAATGCCCTCAAATGTATTTTATTGAAATATGTTTAAAGTAAATATTATTTTGCCTTTTTCTTTTCTTCTGCTACCTGGACTGTGTATCTTCTCATGTATTTTCTATGCTTTGTATTCCTTCAGTTAACCACTCTGGTTGACTGCTTTCCAGACACTTCTGTGTTTTCCCAACTAACCTCCTTGCATCACGATTACTTTGTCTACAGAATATTTTTTGCTCATGATTCTAGTCTCCAAAATACACTTTTCTAGTCTTGACTCTGTCATTTATCTCTTTCCTACTTACTTCTTTCTGTTCTCTTCTGCGTTCCATCTTTCTTTCATTTCCTACTATACTTCATGACTCATTCTCCATTAATCTTTCAGCCCTACTGTACAAATTGCTACTCCTGCAAATGCCCTAAAATGACGATTTAAGCAGCCTCTCTCTCTCTCTCGATAATTGGTCCCCTACTAAGGGAACTCTTTTCTTCTTCAGATGTAGAAATTCATGTTTTCTATTTTCACTGCCCACATTATTTACGTCTTGCCCTGCAGAGATGACTGGAAAAGGACAGTTGTGTGTAAGTTCTTCCCAAAGCAGGAAGCAGAGATGTGCTGGATCACGTAAGAAAAAAAAAACAAAAACATAGGATTTCTCATGCATGGAAATGGCTAGAATAGGTGAACAGTAACTTCTTTACTAGCTTGATTTAATTGCTGCTATGTCTCACTGTCCTGGTTCTCACTTAATTGTGTTTTATCAGGTGCCATCAGAAATTAGGAATGCGAGGAAGGAGATGAAAGGTGAGGTGATGGGATATGTGAAGGGGTAGAGCCAAACAGTTACCTCAGAATTACCCTCTACGTTAAATTTAACAAATAATTATGCTTGCTATTCCCTCATGTGATGGCAAAAGTGCAGGTCCACAGGGTTCTCTTTGGAATGGAAGAAGAAAAGAACAATTCAAGAAAGTCAGGAGAGTCTGCTATCTCTTCTTATCAAGAATCTCTGGCAGAAAGTAAATAAGCTTCCTTCTTTTTGTTCAGGAAGCAGTGAGAAGGACTAACATTTGAATAAATCCATATGTTTAGGTTTCAAGAAACTGCTGCAGTACAAGAAGATGAAAACTAGAAACAGCATTTGCTTACATTTTATTAAAAAAAAAAAACCCAAACGCAGAACCTGACTTGGTCATTTGTCTTATTTGTTCTGTTTACAGTCATTTTCACCAGTTCATGTCAGGTTGTGTTTTCTTCACAACCTTCTATTATTTATCTGAATCAAGATAATCAGAACATCAAAATTAAAAACAAATCCTACCCACTGATTATGCAAATCTGTTGTCAAGACAATTGCAGAACGAAGAACTGCAGAGACTACACCGCAACATCAAAATTAATTTAAGTAACACCAGGTTAAGTGCAGCTTCATGGACTGTGCTAAAAAGTGCAATGATGCCACAGCATGAACTATAAATGACACAAAGGCATTGCAAAGTAAAACAACCAGTCTGGCAGTCCTGAGCACCTGGCACCATAAAGGATGTGAGAGTGGGAAGCCAACAGAAAGATTACAGATCATGATGAGAGTAATCCAGAGAAATCACTCAAGACAGCAGCTTGGAAAGGGAGGAATTTCATGATAACTTTATCAAATCGTTTTGAAGTGATGAAAAGAGCATGTATCTGCTAGAGTCTGAAGCAATTTATGTTTAAAAGTGTATCTGTCCGGTACTACAAATTTGGTTGTTTTTTTGGTTTTTTTGTTTTTTTTTTTTAAATATCCATTATTCCATAGACAGCAACTGGATGTATTTGCCTTTTCAGTATGAGATCTGTTTTATTCCTCTGCAGCCACCAAATTTTCAAGTATTGAATAAGATTTGAGTGAGGTCATACATTTCACAGTGGTTCAGAAACTGAATGAGCTCGACGGTAATCTTCACAGCCTTCAGACAGGTTATGAACTCCTGAGCTCAGGGCACACCGAGTAGGAGGGTATTTAGTTATTTTTCTGCTTTGTAACTGCTGAGTGGTCCATACTGACCCATTTTAATGTCAGGAGGAGTAAAACAGGTCAAAAGAAATTTGGCTGAGAGTCAGACTTGATCTCTCTTTACTCTGTACTTTACAATCTTGAAGTTATCCTTCAGTCCTTTCACAGAGATGTGTATTGATGCTGAGCAAAAGACACAGCAAAATCAGTAGAGACACTAAAGAGTAGCTGATACAAAAAAAAAAGAATACATCTAAATTTACGCTGAACAGCCTTGCAGATTTATTGAATTCCCAAGAATCTTAAGGTCATAACATTAAAAGAGGAAAAGTGTTTAGCTTTTGACTGTAAATACACTATACAACAACAAATTGGTGCACTGACGATCATTTGAATCTTCAAATACAGACAAGTAACGGCTCTAAGGTAAGGCTGGGAATCCCTGGTGAGGTGAATAGAGAAAGCCTGATTACAGCTACACAAACCAATAAATCATCTCCTGCATAGAAGTATTTCACAGGAGTATCTTAGAAACCACAGAAGT
This sequence comes from Chlamydotis macqueenii, assembly GCF_036417535.1. Lineage (NCBI taxonomy): Eukaryota > Metazoa > Chordata > Aves > Otidiformes > Otididae > Chlamydotis > Chlamydotis macqueenii. The sequence goes on along the minus strand of NC_141557.1, from coordinate 86,000,507 downwards.
TCCTGAAGTACATAGGCTGCAGAAATGTACAACATTGGCTCAATCCTGTAACCTATTAAACAAGAAAACTGTACCTCAATTAATGTCACAAGTAGTATGTGTATATTGCTGTGTACATCCTATGGTATCACACATAATTCCATATACTGCACAACTACAAACAGCAAGTAAATGCCATTACTTAAAGCGGCACTGGCAATAAACTATCCTTAACCTATCACATCGGATACACATGAGCAGCTAAAACTGGGGCACATACTTCCTGAGGAAGCCAGAAAAATCTAGGGAAGTTTAACTTGGTGGAAATCTAGGCACAACATCAGACACAAACCAAACCTGACAGCTCATTCTGTAACTAGAAGGAAAACAGAATGTCTTGATGCTTTCAAACAGGATAAAAACATCATTAGCAATGCCTCTATGCATATGACACTGAATGTTGTTCAGAAGCTTCAAAACTGGGCTTTAGAATGTACCATTCAATTCTTCCAGCTTCTCTACTTTCTCCATTGTTGGGCTATTTTCACTTGTACTGTTCTTATCATTTTCACTGGATTGTTTCATTCTTCCCTTTCACCGAATAACACTGGGGTGAAGGGAAAAAGCTCACAACAAGGTAATAATCAGATCAGCAGAGAGGTGGCAAAGTTAGAAACTCAGTGGTGGATACGTCATTGCAGGATCTCAATGGAGGCCAAAAAAAAAAAAATTAAGGGGGAAAAAAGAAAAAGACAAATTTGTTAATAGCTATGACTGCACCTATATGCAATTGCAAGTTTCCAGGTAACATCAACCTAAAGAAAGCAACTAATACGTTGGAGGGCAGGACTACCATTCAGAGGAACCTTGAGAAGTTGGAGGAACAGACCAACAATAGTGTCATGAAGTTCAAGGAAGGAAAATGAGAAGTCCTGCATGGAGAATGGAATCCCATGTAACAGTACAGTATCTCCACAGAAAGGACCTGGGAGTCCGGTGGACAACAAGTCATGACTCAGCAGTGCATTCCTGTGGTGATGATGGCGAAACACTTACTTCACTGCACTAGAGAAAGAACTGCTAGCAGTACAAGAAAATAATTATTCCCTTTTATTTGGTACTCCTGAAACTGTGCCTTGAGTACAGTGCCTGGTTTTGGGCCATAAGGACAAGAGACATGACAAGATCTTGAAGCAAGACCATCAGAGGGCCACAAAGATGGTTAGAAGATTGAACCACACATTGTACAAGAAGCAGCTGAAGGAATTTGGTTTGTTTAGCATGGAGAAGAGAAGGCCTAGGGAAGATCTAACTGCAGACTTTTAATTCTTACTGAGGGATCACAGTGAAGACATCACCAGGCTCTTGACAGAGGTACACAGCAAAAAGACAAAGGCAACAGTCACAAGTAGCAATTAGGTTAATTCTGACTGGATGTAAAGACAAAAACGCAATCAAACAAAAAAAAATCCCACCCTCAAAAGCAAACAACACAGCAAGGGTGGTTGAACACTGGAATGGGTGGCCCAGGTAGGCTGTACAATCTCCATTCTTGGAGATTTTGAAAGTCAACTGCACATCCGATCTAACATCGAAGCAAGATCTGTTTGGAGTAGACCTCCACAGGTGTCTTAACTTCGTTTTTCCACAATCGGAGAACTGACGAGTTCTGTAAATTTTTCTAAGGCTTTATGCCAATCTGTATGGATGATAGATCGGTGGCTATCAAACTCTTTGATCATCATCATGCTTATATAAAGGCACACTGGACTTTATGTAAGTGCTAGTATTTTATCAGCCTGAACCTGCTTATTCCCTCACCTGATCTAAGTGCTTTAGCAATCCCATGCTTCTTGACAAGAGATTAGCATGGCATCTGGGCTATTATGCATATAGATTATTTATGGGGTTAACAACTAGTTTGGCTGATTATAGTGTTTTAAAATAAAATATTCTTTCTTTTTCATGTAAAATTACTTCAAAGAAGTTCTTTTCACACCTTTAACAACTTTTATAGAAATTAGATTCTATTTTATTTTCTGGTTTTAGGATTCTGATACAAATTAGGTCACAATTGCATTCAGTTGCATGTTTCAGTTCTCCAGGCACACTGCCCTGTTCCTCTGCAAGTTACAGGCAAGCTTTGCTCTCTGAAGGCACGTTGCCCAATTGCCTGGACTTCTGTTCCTAGGGAAATTGCATTATTTCTTCTCCAGCACAATCACCAAAGTTATTCAAATTATCTCAATTTTGCTGTTACAAATTGCCTGGTCCTTTTTTATCTCATTTTCCCTTCTCTCTGTTTTGTATTCAGCCACAGTCTTTTAGCTCATTCCTTTCTTCTCCTTCTCACTAGTTTTTGCATCCCTTGCCAACACTCCCAATGGTTTATCACCCATCACGATTGCTGTGCTATTTCACTTTCTCCCATGCAAAATACTTCAGTCCCCAAACTAATAACGTGTAGGTAAAAGCTTCGGACTGGTAGGACAGGATTACAACTACTAAAAACGTTTTAATCTCATACTTTTGCTTCTCCACCCTCTGCAGCAGCAATTTAAGGAAAATGTAAGATAAATTGACTTTCTAACTCACTAGCTTTGACTTGCTTTAGGGCTTCTTGTTATTAATTGTAAAGGTCAATGCGGGAGCAAAACAAAACGTCAGAGATGGTGGATCTTCTCCAAGGAGAGTGACAGAAACAGAGGTGGAGTTTAGTAACAGACCTTGACTCTTCAATGTTACACTGGCCCAAGCTTGTAATTCTAGTTTACTTCTCAGTTGTCCAGGCACAAAAATTTACTATGTCTAAGTGCAAAATAAAAGGATAATTCCATTTAGAGTAGCAGTTTTTGGAGCCTGACTTTGCATGTTCAGCAAATCTAATACACCAGACAGCACTGTGGATTGACGTCTTTTACCTTGATTTTCCAATACAGATCTGTAGGGTAATTTTGATCTGAAAAGAGCAACACAATCCTGTCGCAGCTGGAAGGTGCTTTATTATGACATAAAAAATATCTGTATGGTTTAACGACATGTGAAAAGCTAACAAAGTAAAAGAACATGGTTTCAAAAAGTGAAACTTCTAAAAATGTTCTAGACATTGGAGCACTAAGAAAATCTTCTTAAATTCTGACAGCATACTCAGCTTCTCGTCTCTCTTTCTTCTCTGATCTGATCTGTGGTCTGATGCAGCATTATGTCAAGATGCTAGCAATAGCTACAGAGGTGGCAGCATACACACCAACGTATGTGGACACCAATAACACACAACACTGCACTTTTTGTGCAGCCCATCTACATGTTTAGAGACCTAAAGTCTTCTCCAGTATTTTATTCATGGGGTTCTCCAGTTCCATATTTACACCCCTCTAAACTAGTTCTCCCTTCCAGAGTGTTGAAGACACACATCATCCTAGGCATTGCCTACAGATGGAGAGCCAGCATTACAAACCATTAGCTTTACACTTGTCCAAAATGGTCTAAGAAATTTGAGATATCTAGTCCCTTCCTCTTCTCCTGCTTCCACTGGAGAAATTATTCCGGGGAACAATTTTCTCTTTTGATTTTCCTTGCTTTGTATGAGAGACTGATTTCTCAGTCCATACACAGACTGCCAGTGCAGCATATCCAAGAACAGACTCCATAATTTGCAATTATCCCTGAATCTCTGAATTAATTAGGATACTAGATCTGAATATTGCCATGAGTAGCTATTAAAGAGCTACTCATTAGCATGTTAGTAAGGGATTCAAAAGTTACCTAACAAAGCAAGAAGGGATTATTTATTTATTTTAGGGCAACTACTGCATGCAAATGAATATCTATAGGATTTTGGTTTTTCTTGTCTTACAATTAACAACACAGAAGCTTGATTTTCTGCATTCGTGCAAGACTCAGTTTGCCACACTAATTGAATGTGGATGGACTGTCAAATAAACAGAAGACTGCAATTAAATTGCAAGGAAATTCAGCATAAATACAAGGATGTTTGTAAACAAAAAATTCTAGTATTCTAGTAGACAGTGCATTGATTAGTCAAATAATTCACTTATTTCTAATACTATTAAGTACTAAGGAAAAAAAATAGGCTTTCAAACAGCATGGGCTAAAAAATTTGAACTCAAGGACTGCAAACCCTCGAGATTTGCACATTTTCTCTCTCAGATGATTTTGTGGCAGTAGCAGTTAACTTTAATAGCCCAAACTATGCTTTTGAATCTTTGCTCTTTTAATATATCTTTTATCACAAAGAAGAGAACTAGTAAAATAATTAGGCAATTAATTCCTTTTCTGGCTACCCTGTAGAAATACCACAGATTCAGGAAATTCCCAACAGATTCGTATTGTTCCTTACAAAAGAGAAAAGCAATTAGTAATGAAAATGTTAGTTTTAAGAAGTATCATTATGATCTTATTCTCCTAATTTCTGGTATGAATAGCTCATCTTTAGAGCAAAGTAAAAATGTTTTCATAATGAAATTACAGTCTAAAAACTACCTGTTTGAAAACAAATAGGTAATGAATATGTAGTTTAGGATAACATTTGTAGTATGGGCAAAGATAGGAAAAGAGGTTAGAATCAAATTAAATAAACAATCTCACTAAATAAAAATAACTTGTATGGGTTGACAAATGGGTTGACATAGTTATGGAGTTGGCAGTACTGGTGGTCTATCAAAACACAAGCGTATTTCAAAAGAAGGGTACAAAATACGGTAGTTCTAGGAGTCTTCAATTACCCCTGCAGCCTGTACAGTCGAAAAAAAAAAAAAAAGCTACAGAAAGACATGGCACATAATATACAAAATTCGGTCTATCATAGACAGCTGCTTAGGATGCCCATAAAAATCATTCAGTTCTTAACTTGGTCTCAGGTAGTGCACAAAAGACGGATTGACATCTTGCAGCTGAGAAGCCACTCTTTAAGTGATCAGTCCATGCTCAGATCCAACAAGCCAACAGAAGGTAGAAAATCTGCCAGTTATGAGCCACATAAAAAGAGAAAATATGTAACAAAAAATAAAAAAGTGTGTTTAAAGCTAAGAGTTATGTCCTCATAGGCAGTATGGAAACTACTTGATGCCCCCATATTGGAAGCACAGAGCCACCGCAGCGTGTCAAGAAAAGCTTAAGACTTAACAAAAAGAAGTTAGCTAAACAGGAGGACAAAGGAAGTCATTAGAAACAAAAATGCTCTTTCTGAAAGCCAAAACCATCTTCAAATGAAGAAAATAAAGGACCATAAACACTGACAGGTTAAATATAAAAACACAAGACAGCACAATATGGTTCTAAGAGACAAATAGCCAAAGGCATCAAAGTTAACAACAATTCTTTCTTCAAATGCATCATGAGCAGGAAGCTGAGAGGCTGTAGAGCCATCAGGTGATCAGGATATAAAAGGGTTCATTGAAGAGAAACTACATTAATCCTTCAGAAAGGTTTTTGCTATTTCACGGGAAATTTCCATGCTTAGAATTCACTGAGGGAGTCTTATCAGAGGATCTGCCTGAGATTGAAGTGACTGTAGAACAGGTTGTCAAACAAACTGACAAAACAAACAGTAGCAAACTGGAAGATCTGATGGTATTTGCTCAAGAGTTCTGAAGGACCTAAAACCCATGTAGCTTTAAACAGATGTAGTATCCGAGACCTGAAAGATATCAAAGGCAATGCCAGGTTCCAGGGAGACCAATAAGACTACAGAGCAGCAAGCCAGATAGTCATATCAGACAAATTAGTGGAGCCTGTAACATGGAACAGAAGTAGTGGACACTGACATAAACATGAACTACTTATCCAGAAAATTTCAGTATGGGTAAGTACTTTCTTAAACAGGAGATCAAGACTGGAAATAAGTGGCAAATTCTCACAGCTGAAGGTCTTCATCAGTGAAGTTCTGGTTCTGTGTTCCACACTGTTCAATACATAAACGTTCAATAAAATACACACATAAATGACTTGAAACAAGTCACAGTGAACAACAGGGTGACCAAGTCTGGTAACAATACAAAGTTACAGAGGACAATAAGGCTGAAAGGCAACGACAGAGAATTTGAGAAGGATGTTTTCTCAAGCCTGAAAAAGCAAGACAGGAAGTAGGAGATGTTCCCTGTAGATAGGCAGAAGGTGATCTTTGTGGAGCAAAACTGATCCTAACTTCACATGCCCTAACTGCCTGGAAATGCTTCCATGAGTTGCATACTTTCTCTGAGAAACACAAGGCTGACTGGTCTGTAGTTTCCTGTATCTATCTTTCTGTCCTTTTTGTAGACTGTTGTAATATTTTGTCTTTTCCAGATATATGGGTTTTCCCCTTGCTTCCATGACCCTTCAAAGATGTTAAGGAGTAGTTTTGTGATGGTATCAGTCAACTCTCTCAGCACCCTCAGCTGCATCCTATCAGGTCACACAGGAGTTGTACCTGTCCAGCTTGTACAGACAGTCCCCCACTCGATTCTCCTCTCTATCAGTGGTTTGCTACTTGCTTCGTCGCTGTTTCTTATACAGAGTTCTGGGGGCTGACAGTATCTGTGAAGACAAGGCTAAGTGCCTCAGCATTTCCCATGCCATTTCTGATGAACTCGCTGGCCCTGTTCAGCAGCAGGGCTACATCTTTCTTGTACTTCTGCTTCCTACTAACATACCTGCTGAAACTTTTATGTTCTTCTTGTTATCTCTTGCTAGTTTGAGCTCCAGCAGAGCTTTTGCCTTCCTAATTGCATCTCTGAATCAGTATTTCTATATTACTCTTTGGGAATCTCTCTCTTTTGCACTGCTCTAGCGCTCCTTTTTTCATTTGAGCTCTCTTAGTAGACTGGTGTTTTTCTACCTGATTTCTTTCCATACCTGCTCCTTTTTCTGCTTATGGGGGAAGACTGCTCTTCTGCTTTGGGGATATCTCCCAAAATCCCTGATGATCTTTGCCCTCCAAGACAGACTTCCATTGGATCCTTCCTAATAGTTCCCTCAGCGAGTTGAAATCAGCTCTTCTGAAGTCCAGGTCTTCCTCAAGCCCCTTGGCCTCTACACTCCTACAGTCACTGCACCCAGCGCTGCTGTTGACATTCATATCTTCAAACATGTCTTGATTAGTAAGCATTCAGTCCAGAAGAGCACTGTTCCTAGCTGGCCCATCCACAGACTGCACTAGGAAGCTGTCCTGAATGCACCCTGGACATCTCCCAGATTTCTTATGCACTACTGTGTTGCTTTCTCAGTAAATATCAAGGTGGGATTCCCTTTTGAGAACCAGGGTCTACAGGTCTGAGGCCTCTTGAAGGCAAATGAAGAAGACTTCATCCTTTTCTTCTTCCCAATTCAGGTCTGTAGCAGACACCAGGAGGTCTGTCTCAGTGGCTCTGATTTTGACTCAAAAGAACTCCACAGACCACAGCTGACCTCTGTTTGTTAAAACTGCTCTTTTACAAAGAGTACAGTCTTTTGTTCTCTTCTACACTTTCCATCTTTCCTTATGGTCTTAACTGTCGGTTGCAGGACCTCAGACATAAGAGTTCTCCCACTGAGTTACTGTAATCCCAATGACATCAGAACTCTGTGACTGTACGGTGAACTCCATTTCTTCTGTTTTTTTTTTCCCAGAGTGTGAAGGTTGGTGCACAGGCACTTGAGATGATGTGCCATTTGGAGAGGTGGGCCTGTGCCAACCTCATGAAGTTCAACCAGGCCAAGTGCAAGGTCCTGCACCTGGGTCATGGCAATCCCAGGCACAAATACAGGCTGGGCGGGGAATGGATTGAGAGCAGCCCTGAGGAGAAGGACTTGGGAGTGCTGGTGGATGAGAAGCTTAACATGAGCAGGCAATGCGCCCTTGCTGCCCAGAAGGCCATCCACATCCTGGGCTGCATCAAGAGGAGCGTGGCCAGCAGGTCGAGGGAGGTGATTCTCCCCCTCTACTCTGCCCTGGTGAGACCCCACCTGGAGTACTGTGTCCAGTTCTGGAGCCCCCAGCACAAGAAGGACATGGACCAGTTGGAGAAGGTCCAGAGGAGGGCCACAAAGATGATAAGAGGGCTGGAGCACCTCTCTTATGAGGACAGGCTGAGAGAGTTGGGGCTGTTCAGCCTGAAGAAGAGGAGGCTCCGGGGAGACCTGATAGTGGTCTTCCAGTACCTCAAGGGGGCCTACAAGAAAGATGGGGAGAGGCTGTTTAGTAGGGCCTGTTGCGATAGGACGAGAGGTAATGGTTTTAAAATAGAGGGAGGTAGATTTAGATTAGAAATTAGGAAAAAATTTTTTACGATGCGGGTTATAGAACAGTGGAACAGGTTGCCCAGAAAGGTGGTGGAGGCCCCATCTCTGGAAGCGTTCAAGGCCAGGCTGGATGAGGCTCTGAGCAACCTGACCTAGTCAGGGATGTCCCTGCTCCTTGCAGGGGGGTTGGACTAGATGACCTTTGAAGGTCCCTTCCAACCCTAACCATTCTATGATTCTATAAGATGCTGTATCCATTCTTCAGCTGAATTTTTCCAGATGATGGGAGAGCTGCTGCCCTGCTGCCACAGGTCGCAAGCTTTCAGGGCGCCTCATTCTGCACACTGCTATTCCTTCCCTGTTTAAGCTTTCTTCTGGTCTTTTGTCTGCACACAGATGCCTCAGCCCTTGCCCCTGCAGCATCACTGCTTGATGTCCTACTAGATTCCTGCTCACACAGTCTGGTGAGCTCTGCCTGTACCTCCTATGCCTGCCAGCTTTGTGGTCCAACGGGCAACAAGTCCTACATGTGAGGTTCCCATCCCTCTCAGCCCAGTCAGGAGTACCAGGCCATCCCCACTGTCCCTCACCCCAGTGACCACCCCACTCCACAGGAGCTCTGGGTGGTTAATGCCTCTGTCATCCCAGGAACGGCCCCACGGGCTGTTACAGGAGCGTCATGTCACTACCACTGGATCACCAGCTTTAGTAACAAGACACAAGCACCAAAAGCCTTATGCCATTGATTGAATTTATGGTGCACTAGCATCTTGAAAACTGTGTGAACAAGAGGTAGGACATCTCAAATGAAGCAAGTAAGAGCCAGACTTGAAAACAGATGAAAAAAGATGGTTCTTCATGTAACAGGTGTGCTTTTGATGGTTACTAAGCACATCATAACTTCACTGGGTTGTGGAAATCTGAAAAAGGTGACTTTTGAGTATTAGGGAACAGTATCATAAATTCTTGCCCTGTTCTTACTTTTCCTTCAACATATACTTACGGTCATTGGTGGATACAATGGACATTCTCATTAGTGAAACATGCACTTATTGCCACAGAACAGAAATCAGAAAACACAATGAATCGGGGTTTTTATATAAAACATGCAGATTGGGAATCTAGGCCATTCTTCCAATAAAACACAAAATAGTTTTGCTATTGAGTCCTCAAATAAAGAAACAAAAAGACTCCAAGATTCACACTACTCATTCTAAGTAAAGCAGTGAATAGAACAAAATAATTAAATATACAGGACTGGATTTGTGGTTACGGCTGTTGGAGATCTATCACACAATCAACACTTGCTGCACTCCAGAATTACCAAGTCTCACTAAAATACTGGTGCTGCTTCCACAATTACAGGTCAGATTTCAGTTCACTGACTAGTCAGTTGCCACCAAAATGGTGTTCATGAAACTGTCAGCAAATCAAAATGGACAGAAGGATCTCTACAGGGATGTTCCTTACAAGAGGGATATCACAGTTACTGCTGGGATACAGTTACAAAATAAGAGAGCCACAGGAATTGTTGTTACTTTCATTGAATCGGGAGAAAGAAAATAGAGAGAGTAAAAATAAAAAATTAATCAACTTGTTCCGTAACTGCAACCATGATATTTAATTGACATTACTCTAGAAGTAATTTGAAATTCAAGCCTTTATTACAGCAAAACACATAATCAAAATTGTATCTATCCCCGTGTTATGAATGCAGGAACCTTCTAGTAGAGTTGATAATCCCAACAATTTTGTCCAAGAGCTGGTACATACAACTCACATCACAAAAGTCCCTGATCCCAAGCACAGGATGAGCGGGTAGGAGTTGCAACTCCCTTTTCAGATCAGTTCACGGTATCGCAGTACTGAAAAGGAAAGGCAAAGTAAATAAAAACAAGCCAGCGTATACTGAATTTTAAACTTAGTGCTTTAAGCAAATTTAATGGCAGAAAGGGTGTTTGAACTGATTTCCAGCCATGGTTTCTGAGTTATGGTTTAGAGCCATTTCTGTTCTCCCCTCTGACCCCCCCAGACGTCTCTCCTCACAGTGGGAACTTGGACTGGGTAAAATGCAGGCTCTCTCCTCCCCACACCTGGCAGCAGCTGAATGCCACACACATTCCCTCTTCTGGGACTGCAGGCACCGTTTCCATGGCAGCGCCAGGAAAACCACTCCAGACTGGTCACAGAGGGAGGCAAGGAGAATCGCTGGCCCCAGTAAAGCTCCCTCTCACCTCCTAGGACAAGGAACTCTGAGAAATCAGGGGTGGCTGGGAACACAGTTGATCACGCAGCCTGCGAGGCCTGGGAGGGATGGAAGGCACAGGCAGCACTGTGCAGCATGGAAACCTCCCTTCGTGTCTTGATGAGAGCTGCTTTGATTCAAACACATCTCATCCAGCAGTTTGAGATCCGCGATGGCCGGGAAGCACTCGCCTCTCCTCCTCTCCCCGGTCCTCCGAGAGTACATTGCCTACAATCCTGTAGCAGATGTATTTCTGTCCCCTCATTGGTTAAGGGGAAGCAGAGATGTGCACTTGCCGTGAACTGAAACAGTGCAAGGGGATCTCATTTTTGCTTCACAAATCACCAACACCAAACTCGTGGTACCAAAGTCTTAAATGGAGTTTTCAGCATCTCAGGACCATGTACATGTTGGGATTATTTTGCCGAAGTAGTATGAATTGCACAGCTGAATGTCTCAGAGACAGAAATGAGATGAAATGTGATACTTCATTCAGAAGTGTCATGTTGGCTAGCTTGAAATACTGAGAACCTGGAATTATGGTCTATGCTTGCACAATGTATGAAAGACACAAGATTACTCTGGCCACTTCCAAACCGCAATCTACTCACAAACCACAATGCAAAGTATCAGCACCGCACGTAGGCCCTAACTGTGCACAGCGGGCATCTTTACAGGATCACAGAACAGTTAAGGTTGGCAGGGACCATCTGGTCCAAAGCCCCTGCTCAAGCAGGGTCACCTACAGCAGGCTGCCAAGGACCACGTCCAGGCAGCTTTTGAGTATCTCCAGGGATGGAGACTCCACAGTCTCTCTGGGCAACCTGTGCCAGTGCTTGGTCACCTTCACAGTAAAAAAAAAGTATTTCCTGATGTCCAGATGGAGCCTCCTGTGTTTCAGTCTGTGCCCACTGCCTCTGGTCCTGTCTCTAGGCACCACTCAATCTAACTCCCTCTTCTTTGCACCCTCCCTTCAAGTATTTATATACATTGATGAGATCCCCCCCTCGGCCTTCTCTTCTCCAGGCTGAACGGTCCCAGCTCTCTCAGTCTTTTCTCACGGGAGAGATGCTCCAGTTCATTCATCATCTTAGTGGTCCTCCTCTGGACACTCCCCAATATGTCCGATCTCTCTTGAATGGAGAAGCCCAGATCTAAACCCAGTTCTCCAGGTGTGGCCTCAGCACACCTGAGCAGAGGGGAAGGGTCATCTCCCTTGACCTGCTGGTAACACTCCTCCTAAGGCAACCCAGGATACTGGTGGCCTTTTTTTGTGACAAGGACACATTTCTGGCTCGTGTTCAACTTCATGTCCAGCAGGATCCCCAGGTCCCTTTCTGCAAAGCTGTTTGCCAGTTGGGTGGCCCCCAGCATGTTCTGGTGCATGGGATTAAGGAGCATACCCCTGTCTGCAACTAGCATTACCAAGGTTACCAAGGCAAAAACACGTCACCCCAGAAGCAGAAAAATTTGACTAGATGGTTGCCATGCACACAGTACCACTAAAATTACTCTCCCTCCCAGAACACCTCTGCAGAAAAAGCGAGAGTTTCTACAAGTTTTCCCATTCTGACCAGTACGAGAGGTATAACTTTTTCCTTGTGTGCCTGAGGGCTAGGAATGGATAGGATGTCCAAGTTATACGGAAGAATATTATTTTATTTTATTGTATATTATTGTACAATACAATACAATTTTCTGAATCGATCATGGATGCTCCATCTTGTCTTATCCTGCAAGGTTCATTTCTCTCTGTCCACGGACACTCTCCAATTCAATAAAAGCCTGTCCCACGCAAAACACTAACTTTCCCTACTCTGCTTGAGAAGCTACACTGGATATAGTCCTGAGACGCCTCTTTGCTGAAGAAGCCTGGCTCCTTTGATTCAGTGCCTTTCGAGGGGAGCTTCAGCAGTCTGGAATACACAAGTACCAGCAACATTTGCAATGCTAAATTGTAAGAACAGAAGAAAGACTACTTAATTTTTTAGGCCTGGTCTGTTTTCTATTCCTTGCGTATTTTAGATGATGCAACTATCTAACAAGAAAAATGTGACAACAAACTGATCACTTAGCAAGTGCTAGAAATTTATAAAGTAATTTCCTCTTTGGCTTACAAAAGCTGAGTACATATTTAGTGTACCACATTGAGGATCTTAAGCCAAATTTCACCTCTACTGAAGCTTTCATATTACTGTGTTATTTTCCCGTCCCTAAAGCTTGATTACTATTTGGTAAAGATCAATTTTTCACATTATATGGCTGGCAAAGTGTATACCATTTCAAAAAGCAAAGTCACTGGAATTAGAATGAAAGAAATAATTTAATGGGATGCACTGACTGTAGTCACTCCACTCTACTTCATTTCCTCAAACAAGAGACTGCATTGACTGAGAAAGACATTTCTCTGGCCCATGTCCATTGCAGAGCAAAGTCAGAAAGAGAGAAAGAAATAAGCATTGCCTCCCTTGAATACATTCATGAAAAGCAGGCAGAGACCTTGCAACAATGTTTGGGATGTTTTTGACAGCATCATCGGAATATAAAGTGTCTCTAACCACTTTCCACATCTTTCTTGGAAGAGCAAAACCCTTCAAAACAGTGTAATACCACTTAAATAGAATAAATTTGAAAAATTAACTCTTATAAATCAGCTCACTTCCTTTTAAGTAGCTTTGTATCTCCACACTGCAAACAGTTTCTATCTTTTGTTCTTCCAATTCATGTTCAACACAGGGGAGGAGCAGGGAGCCCTTTCAGGGCCAATACTACCATATGCATAAGGTACAGTCTCCACAGCCAAGAAGCAACCTGGAAAACCAACCCTAATACTATCACAAAATTTGGCAGCTTGATTATTGTCAGGACTGGACAGAGGGGAGCATAATCGCCTGGAGGTGTGCTGAAGTGGATATCAATATTTTTTAGGATTTTCATTTCCTTTCCTGCATTTACAGAGCACATCTCTCAATCCACTAGACCAGGCTTTGTACCTGTTAATGAATTCACAGGCAGTTTTATGCACACCACTACTTTGGGCATGTTTGGTACCACGCTCATCTGGCTGCCTTCTGGGGAAGAGAGGATGACAGGTATCTCCATAGCAACGGAATACACATGGCTCAGGATGCAGGACTTCAGGCAAATAACTTGCAACTATGTTTTACCTAAAAAAATACTCTACAGTTAGAATCTCACTAAAATGGAGACTACAAAATTATTCACAGTGAAACAAACTTGAGTTTGAGAAGCAGTCATGTGAGAAATAACACTGAAAATAACAGCAAGAACTATGTGACCTAGATTATAATTTTAAATATTTAGAAATGGGAAAGCTTTGGATAACTCTGATACCATGTCACTGTAACTACTGGAAATGCTAACTTTTTAATGACAACCGCTGTATGCAGATAATCTAATTACAAACATCAAGATACAATGTCCTGTTGAAAAACAGGAGGAAGCATTTCAAGTAGCTTAGGAAGAAGAAAAAAAAATACACTTTTAAAATATTACATATATGGAATAATAAGGTCTCACAACTGATACTGGATCTTATTTACTACAATTCTGCTATTTGATTGAGATGTTAATTTCATACTGAATTAAGCGAAAAACAGATAAAATTCTTTTCTTCAAATGCTCACATCGGCTTCAAAATTACAGTTTGACAATTTTTTTTTACTTAATCTTACAAAGCACTGAATCTAAATCTGCAAGCCTTGGTATTTAGAATTTTAAAGAGTTCTAGTAGCAGGAATGAAGAGGGAACGTACTGGAGCAGATAACAGACACAGGATGCTGTATCCTTATCTGCACACTGACAGGATAGCTGGATTCACCACCACTTTCATTTTTACGTAAGCGGACCTGAAGAACTGTAACTAATAATTTAACAATCTGACTAAATATTTGTAATAATTATTGATGGATTTTAATATCCTATTGATCAGGTTTATTGGATTTGGGTAATTTCAGAACTGATGATACTCCTGACACACACAGTAGAAAATCAAAACCAAAAGTAAAAGTCATTCAGCTAGAAAAACCTAGAGGCTTTTTTTTTTTCTTTTTTTGTTTTTAAGGGTGAAGTTTGAAAAGTGTGTAATTTATCTTCTTTCCATCCATGAATGTCTGAAGTATCCAGTCTCACTGCAAGAATAAGCTGTTATATGCCAAAAGCCCAAAGCAATTCATTCCACTGTAGACAAACCTAACATTCAAGTGTTTGGCATGAAAGATTTTAAAAAGCGTTCAAAAAATCCGCAGCTAAGACACTGCAAAATATGACTGCTGCAACAGGTGGACTGTTCTGTAAGATTAGCAGCCTACCGTAAAATCCTTCTCTGTAACAGAGCAAACCACAATGTGACAGCAGATAAACTCCATTAGAGTGAATTTAAGCACACGTATCCATGTAGACAGAATAACTCAAACATCTGCCCATGTTTTTTTCTATACTTTGTTGATGTTGCTATCGTCTGGACGCATTATCCACATGTCCCCTGAAACCATGTACTGTAATTTCCATCAACTGGTATTACACCTGCTGAAGAGGGCAGAACTGATTGACTACAGCTTCTCCCGCTGTTGAGCTCAGCCAACAAGCTGTTCGTGAATTCTGCAGATGTTTTGGTAAACTGGGCCAAACTGATTTTTTAAATCAGTTTTCAACCTGATTTGGAAAAAAAAAACAAAAAAAAAAAAAAACAAACAAAAAAAAAAAAAAAAAAAAAAAACCACCACCACCAACCAAAAAAAAAAAAAAACCAAACTGGTTTTCACAGTTATACTGAGCCTTAGTAACGTGTGTTTCAAAACGTTGACCGAGATCAGTATGAGGTGAATGACAAAAACTGTAATGAACATTAATCCCATAATATATTAAAAAACACTATGTTACAACAGAAAGGTGTCCTGAAGCAACAAGGACAGTGCTAGTAAACAATAATGACTGGGCTTCCATCCTCAGAAACACTTTCAATTCCTTCACAATTTACCAATTTCATTTTTTTAAAATTCCCTTCCAAGAAGTATTGGGAAGTATTCATTTTTAGATGGAATAGCACGTTGGGTTGTTTGGTTTTTTGTTTGTTTTTTTTTTTTAAACTAAACCTACTCTGTCATTCAGAAAAATCATTCAGAAAATGCAAAGTCCCTATGCTGACTGTCTAAAATCTGCCACCAATTTCTCCCCTCAGAAAATCAAATGGCTAATCGTTCTTTTAAAGTATTCCAGGAATATTAAAAAGAAAAGTTTAAAGGGAGGAAAGAGAAAAACTTGACCAAGTAGGCTGTGTGAGAGCTTGGAGAATATATCTATGTCCAAACAGAAATTCCACTGAATGTATGGACAGCATTTCTGTTTTTCAAGAGCCAGTATTAATTAAAACTTAAATTCAGTCTGTTTCCTGTCATAGAAATTTAAGATAGGGCCAGGAGGCCCTGGCAGGACAAAAGGTTTAACCACAAACTCTTTTAGAGTTTGTCCAAACAGATATCCAGAGTCTCACAGCCAACCAGGCAGCTTCTTTGTCCGCTCTGTCCTGCGGCCATTCCTATTTGTGTGGCTTACTAACATAAGGAAGATATTTCTAGAAACCAGTGTCTGGACACCTTGCTCTACATTTATCTAAGCTCACTTCCATTTTGATGCAGTACAACACCAATGCCAAAGATCTAAAAGTAAGAACAGGAAACAGTTAAGATTATTGCTGCCAGACTTCCCGAGCTGAAGAGATGCCTCAGCCCCATGATTTCAGGACACACTACAGGAAGAAATAGGGTAGGGCATACTGCCAGTTAAATAACATCATACGAGATGTTAAGCATTCAAAACACTGATTGACAGCAGCTCAGTAATTAATAGTGGTATTCAATAATATCTGAAACAACAATAAAAAACTCCACATTAAAAAAAAAAATACATCACAATCTGTTTGAAAAAAGTTCGCAAATCAGAAACATACAAACCCCACTTTAATCTGCATGCATTTACAGACAAAATAAAGCCTCATTCACTTAGGTGAATGCAGGTACTATTTGTGTGCGTATTTCTGTTTAGCAGCACATGAGTCTTCACTTATCTCTAGGAGTGTATTTACTACACCCATATGTGCAATTCCTAAGCATTTAAACAACCAAAAAAGAACGTGGAATTTAGTTAGAAAACAACTTCTGCTTTTAGATGAGCTCATGCAATTCCTAATGAAAAACATACCATACAGTTCAACACATAATATCAGGTAAGAGAATGACACTCCTCAGTCAGAGCAGCCTTTGGGAACTTGCAAGCTTCATCCACAGTAGGACAGGATGGCAGGAGTGAACATAGAGCAAAAGAGGAAAGAAAGTGGTGCTGCACTGCCTGCATCATTGCCACACCTCATTACTCCTGATACAACAAGCTTTATTCCTAGTCAAAAAAACAAACTGATAGTAACATCAAAGAAAATGTTATGCTTCTGAAAGTTACATAAGCCACAGAAGCCACTCTGAGAGTCAGAAAACCCAGTGGAGGCAAGGCCGTCATGCAGCCTGACAGAACAGACACCCTCCCAACGCTTGGGACTTCCTCTGTGGTCTGATGAACCATGGAAACACTGTAAGCACGAGAACCCTTACAGAACCTCAGTATGGTTGACAGCTGCCCTGAGGTAGGCTTGTGCTTTCACAGTATATTAGACACATATCCTTCACCTGACTTGCTGTCATTTGCTATGGATTATGATAATGACAGACTGCTTCTTTGTCAGTCCTGTACTTCTGAACAAAAATATGGCTGCGTATACTCAAACTGCTTGAGAACAAATGCAAAAATTCACACAGCATCTCTTCAGCATGCCTTCCTGGTATCCTTAATACACTTTTACTGACCCACAACTTATATTTGCTCTGCTGGATGTAGCCAGTCAGGACTACAGGGAATGCAGATCTAGTCTGCGAGGTAATCTCACCTGGCTCCCAGAAACGTTGGCTGCTTAGCAATCTAACCAAACTTGTCAAGTTGCTTCTGGATTTGTACTTCCTAGAAAAGTGCAGAAGTGCAAACTCAAGTCAGGGATGTCAAGATGTATGGTAACAATGGCTCACATTCCAAAGTATGAAGAATTTTGCTACTAATTAAAACAGTAAGCATCTTACTCCATGAAAGACTACTGCTTGTGACTTATCGCATGCACCTGCAGGAAAACGGATGGCAACGGAGCCATAGCCAAAGTTATGCCTCCTCTTTTTCTCAAACATCACCAAGAATATCACCAAGCACATTCACAAGGCTGAGACACCTTGTGTCTTTCCACATGGAAAGGGTGTAAATATAAATCCATATACTTAGTAGACTACTGGTGTTTCCAGAATATTAGTACAGGTGTCATTTTCTGTGAAGAGAGGAATTCACACGTGTAACGCACATGCTCTGAAGCAGCACTATTGTGCTCGCATCCCAGTCATGACTGACACATGAATAAACTGACAATTTTTTTAAAAAATCTTGACATGATAGGGTAAAGAAGACAGTCTAAAGACACAAGTTTCAGGAAGGTGCTATCACAAGAGCTTATCCATGAAAGGAAAACCTGTAACTTTTAAGGAATGATCCTCTGCACAGTGTATTTGCTACAATTCAGAGGAAAGAGCAGAACTTTTCCCCAGTCCATTGACCCATTCCATTTCAGTGGAACCTACTATTGAGATGCATACCAGGACACCGGAAAGGTGCTCTGGGTTTTATTCAGTGTGACGGATCTGTAACCATTCCTGATTTAATCTTTGCTTGAGACTGTCTATATATTTTTACTGCTCTGTTAAAATAAGAACAGCCTTTTCCTTTGGTTGGAAGGGCTGATATCTGAGCTAGATGTCCGAATGAAAAATGTACCCCCAGCACCTTTTAAGAATTGGTATGTTGTTTCCCCTCCCCCAAAGCTGTGGCTTATCTTTAGGTCTCCAATACAGAGCTACAGCTACAGAACAAATGAAGTTCCAGCCTACTGAGCCAACGGAAAGGGAGTGTTTGGCTCCTCACAACAAATGAACACATTTCTGATTTACAGCAAGTCCTCAGTTTATCAAAACTTTTTACAATAAACGCCAGTCAGCTCCTACAATATTAGAAACAATTTATGATGTTCTACAGAAGTTCAACATGCTAATTTAATACTAATTTAAAGTAAAAGGCACTGTGAAAATAACAGGTTGTTAGGAATATTGTTGTGTAAAACATCGTCCTTCAAGGACAGGCAACTTCTGCAATGAACACTGGGAGAGCATCTAGATGCATGTTTTAGATAAAGTTCACATTTAAATACAGAACTAATTTTGACGTGGTTAACTTTGATATTGTTTATGTAATTCTGCACTGTACATATATACATGGGCTTTTAAACAACTGCAGAAGCTTATTTAAGAGGGACAGTGGCACTTGGAAAACTTGCTTACAGGTACAACTTAAAAAAGTAAACTTTTTTTGCAGTAAATATTTATTAGAAATAAAGTACATAGGGTACCTAAAGCAACAGCAAAATTATAGCTGAAACACTAGCAAACTAGTTGTTATATCATCTATGAAATAAAATTAGGGCAATGGTCTTAAAAAACCCAAAAAACATAGATTGTCAGCACATCAGGGAATACGGCTATCTGTAGTAATGGGAGATTGAAGGCGTACCCTTATATCCTCTGAAAATGGCTGTGAGAAATATCTAAAGCCCAAGTCCTAGGACAAAAATGAATGAGAAATCTATATACTCCATTATGTTATTGGTGAAGAAAATTCCTCACCTCTATAACTACAATTTCACTAAATTCCGTATTTTGGGAGCGAATACACAATCTCTACAGAAGCTCTATTATTTCTGAGGAAAATTACATTGCACTGCTGCACCAGAGCATATAGGCTTAAAGTGAACTGAGGCAGAAAAAAAATTATAAAGAAGGAAATATGATTAATGCAGGAGTTACTCAATACTCATATATAGTATTAATCTTGTATGTGAACATTTATATTAAAATAAAACTGCTCTAAATTCTTTTATATAAGTTTGTTCAATTAATAGTTTGGGGAAAGCTAGCTATTCATCTAATACTAGCACCACCATATCATTTACTGGGAATGAGTTTTTAGGCATCTGTGCTTATGAAAATTAAACTAAAAATATTTCAGTCTTTGAAGCTTTATGAACGTCGAGCACATGCCTCTCCAGCACGATGTCTACCTTTATGACTGTTTAGAAGGGAACAAATATGATCAAGATGCTGTAAAAATATTTATGAAAGCCCAAGGGCTGTCACAGTTTATATATGATTTTTTTTCCTCTTTTAATCGCAACATTCTAAGTAAACAATTTCATACACAATTTATGTAGACAAAATTGGCAACTTTTCACCTCCTCCATAGGATATGCCAATATGTAGTTTAGTTTACTACATCTGAAGTTACTTAAAGCAGCTTTCTGAAACTTCGTTTCAGAAAAAGCACAACAAAACCTATGAATTCTGGAAGCTCAGGTAAGTCTCTTCCACAACTAGAAGGGAAGGGTACCATAAAGCAACCCAATGCAAACTTACCTCCTCTAAGTCAGCCGAGTTCCACTAACTCCAGTAGATCTTGATATCTCATTTTAAACCATCCGAGAACTTGTTACAGCTTTTACTGCCTATCATTGATTTGATTAGAAAAAAAAAGAAAATACTAGAGATAAATCACAGAAAATACTTTGACTCAGTAGCCACAAATTTTCCTCCCTAATGGCACTGAATTTCACATGAGATCTGAGGGCTGGTTCCCTCCCCAGCTAATGGCAGGGACTGGGCTGACAGCAGCATTTTTTAGGAACTCAGGAATTAGTCTTTATCCATGTGACTGAATACCAGTTAAGCGGGGAATTATTTAAAAAGAGTCATAGCCTAGGAGTACAGGGCTGTGCACAGATAATGGCTTTGAATGTCAGGGGAAGACAGACATTGAAAAATAACCGAGCCCCTGTGCAGAGGGAGCTGGGGAAAAGGAGCACAGCCCAAGCACAACGATGAGAACTCGCTGCTCACAGAAAGCTGACACAGAGCCATTTCTATGCGTCACTCTCAAGCTGAAATTTGGCTATCAGATCTTTAGCACATCCAAAGTCAGCTGTGGAGTCAAAAGAAATCTAATGTGAAGTTAGGGCTGGGCAGATGCATAACACTGCAACCTTCAAGAAAAGAAAAAAAAAAAAAAAAAAAGAAAAAAAATCGCCTGTGTTTGTTGGAGTGTTTTTTTGTTTGTTTAAAATCTCTGCTAGTAGATAGGCCAGCTTGTGAGAACTAACAGCTTCGACAGCCTAAAAGACAAAAGCAGTAGAAGGTCCACGCTAGACTATGCCCAGTGACAAAATATTGACCCTTCTGAAGATAAGCCGTTAAAATAACAGCAAAAAAAACCCTAAAGGTGTGCAATATCCCCTCTTCACTTTTATGTTGCTACCTACATTTTAGTCAACAGCACCCCTCTGATATTATCGATGACGGATTATCCTTAATCCTTTATACAAGAGAATTTGTATCAGGTTTTGGCATGTCTCTTTCGCACATTCATAAACCCTGGCACTTAAGAAAAGCTGCAACAGTCAGAAACACAGAAAAGCAAACTCAATACTGGACCAAGTCAGCTCAGGTAAGAAATTAAAATAGAACTGCCTGTTACTGCTGAAATAAGATTACCAAAACATTCACTCACAAAAAAAAAAAAAAAAAAAAAAAAAAAAAAAGAGTGAAAAGTCAAGTGGCAAAGGCTAACTCAACCATCTAAGGCTTCAGATTTACCACCAATTCTAATTGTGTAGTGATTTCACAAAATGGAAGCCAGCAACTGCACAATCAAGGCTGTAATGAAGGTGCTGTTACTTCCTATCCAGTCTGCTGGGCCATCCTACAGGCTGGACACGCAGCCTACCTTCTTCTCACCATGGCAGCCAACATAATCTTCTCACCACTGTTCATGCAAAGTCTAACAAGGAATGGGTACATTTCAGCTGAAATAGCCCCGTGCATACACCAAAATGAGAGCCTGTATGTACTAGAAAGCAAAGGCATCTGCCCTCAGTCTTCAAATGAGCTATTTGCTACCACTCCAGATGTAAATATCCTTACACAACACTTGTATAACTGTAAGAGAATAGTAATCATCAGTATTAATTTCTTTATTACACAGTCAAAATACCTTAACACATGGTGCACACGCACACATGCTTGGTGATAATACTGTTTAGAAGAACGCAAGTTTTCCTTTAAACAAAAGTTATCAGTATTCATCACTACCAAGAAAACTGAGGCCACAACCAGAAAAAGAACATGATGACATCTGTCTGAGTGCCTGTTGATCACCCAATGATTTAACGTTCACTCAATAATTCAAATAGGTACTATTTCTCTGCCTATACTTTTAGTAGAAACTGTCAATGGATGCTTTCTCAATAGAATTTTGTAGCCTTTTCTAGCACAGAAGGGAGAGGTGTCTGAACTCTTAGCTTCTCTGAAAACTTGTAAAGCGGTGAAAATTATTTGGTTTCCCCATGTTTCAGTCCACTGAGAATAAAACTTTTAGAACTGGTCTAAACACAAATCATACACAACTGATAACTCCCTGGTAATACACTAAACGTATAGGTGTTTTTCTTACTGACTCCCAAGTTCTGATGTGCTCTACCACACTGCCAAAAAAATCAAGGACCTCTGCTGAATAACTCGGTCATACGCGCTGTAATTAGAAAGCATTAGACACAGAGTGTGTAAGGAGAGCCTTACCTTGATTGACATGTAGTTGTGTTTCCAAGTACTTTTTCTTCCAGATCCCTAAAACTGCACAGTTTTGTAGCACTCGAGATTGACACAGAGAATCACTACTCTGCAGCCACAGAGTGCGCGCATTCACAGCTGGGAGAACGAAATTCCTGCTTTAATTGTCAGGTTAGCTCTTTCAAAAGCCAATTAATGGAACTACCATTCCAAGAATGTCATACAAAACTCTCGACCTCTGGCAGAATCTATTTGTAACAGTGTGAACCCCATGCTAAAAGTTTTCTGAAATAATCTCAGAAAGAAATATTTTAAATTTCTCATTAACATTATCCCAATTATTTCCTACAACATCAATCGCTACTAAAATAAATAAATAAAATCAAGAAACCCCCCCCTAAAAACGATAACTGCTTCCATATAGCAGATTTAAACGTGGGATAGTAGCTTACATCAAATGTATTACATACTCTGTCATCTGAATGGCCTGCCCAGCGTCAGCATTTTAAATCTCGTGCATGCTGTTAGATCAGGCCTTACCATTTCTTCTTACTTCTGCCTCTCCTCATAGCTTAAAGCAAGTCCTTGATACAGTCCTTGACTGTACATATATACGTACAGTCTGTACGCATACGTATTTGTATATGTGCACACACACAGATGTAGTACGTCTGGTAGTTTCACAGACCCATTGTATGGAAGGCTGCTTAAAACACGGAGAGTGAGCTCCTACTTTAAGTAAGTATCATGCACAAAAAGGTGTGTCAAGACCTTATACTTTAGTAGATCATCAGGATGAATTTGTACCAATGACAGAAAGCTATTTTATCATATCTGTCAGTCACTTTAGGATTCAGCAACTAGAAGACTGAATAAGGTGGGCTGGATCATTTTTTCAGAAAAAGGAGAAGAAAACCTAAATTATTTTTTAATGAAAGAATGCCTAAGCTACTGAAAATCATTAATTAGTACATAAACAACTATTACCTGTATAATAAAATCACTGAAGTAATTCCAACTTTGCCCAGAACTTCCAAAAATCAAGATGTACACGTATGGTTGAATTAGTTCCGTTACTCCGAAATCAGTGGAGTAATACCAAAAATAGATTTAGCCTGTTATCTACCTGTACAGCACAAATGAATAATGCAAATGTATATGCAAAGCCCCATGAAGTATCTCAGCTTAGCCGTGCATTTAAAATGTATCACTAACTTCCAGCTTCTTGAAATATTTATCAACCGCAGGAGGTTCTGCCAAGAGCACACTCTATTCGGGACTTGGCTGAGTTTTTATCTCTACACCTGACTCACAGGACTTGAGAAAAGGAGATTGGAATTAACTGCTAAAACAACTTCAGGTACTACTCTGTTGTCACCATGGCCTTCAAGAGTCCCTTCATAACTGCTTCTGAGTCACTTTAACGTTCCTCCCACATCCAAGACTAACTGGGGTCTTTACACAGTGCATCTTAGAGAGGAGAAGAGGAAGGCAACAAGCTTCTGGACATCACAAACTGGACACCAGACTTCAGAAGCCACTAAAATTAAATTCTATGCAATTAGAAAGCTACTGAAAGAACCCACAGTAATGACTGTGCTTTAAGACACCACAGTCAACTCAAAAGTACCATGTATCAAGTTAAGCAGCCCGATTAAAATCCGTCTAGTGGTACAAACTAGTTAAAACGGTTAGCTGGATCAACTAGAAAGAAGCTTGGATCGATCGTGCAAAGCATTTTAACTCCTGAGTGCCAGACAAACGTTGAATTAGCTTTACTAAACTTTTTTTTGAAACAAAACTAGTTCCTGATCTTGAAGTGATTAAAGTAGTTTTACTGGTCAGTTAAAGATCAGAACTTCCAAAATAACATTTTTTTTTATGATGAATACTCTGGAATACAGGTTAAAAAAAGAAAAAAAGAAAACTAAAACATTTCAACAGCCATTAGCTTAAGATTGAGCAGGTGAACTAGTTTGAACTAAAAAAAAATTTTGTTTATAATTTTTACTAATAAAAACTAATGGTTATGGTTATATCAGAAGGAAATTCCCTCAATTTTATACAATTTTATTCATGATGGACTTTGGGAGCGTACACACATTCATTCGATCTGACAAACGTAATCACTTAGTAAACAGTATTGCTTCACAGGAACATATTCCTGCAGTGTCTTGAGTCAGGAATAATACATAAAATCAATCTGCTCTAAAACTCCCATTTTTTTTCTAGTAGGAATCACCAGGTGGGGGGTTGTTTGTTTTTACATTTTAGATATTTCTCTTGAATACAGCCAAAAGATCAAACTAGTAAATAAACTGTTACCTTAACAAGCATACAGATCTGTGTTAGAAAAAGCTGTTGGGACTTTTTCACGTAACTGACTTCCACATAAAATTCCTTTATTTAATCCCTTGAACAGCCAGTCACATTTCCCTGAGACCTGAGCAGCACCAGATGAAGCTAGCCATGCATCATTTTCACTCATCTTCTGTAATGAATTTCAAATTAGCTGACCCATCCAGACACACACACACACAAAATCTACCTGAAAAGCTTACTAGAGACTTAAAGGTTAAACGTAATTATAAGAGATGCAAATCCCATTCTCACCTATTTAAGACTGTAAACCGAAAAAAAAAGGAATCCCTACAGTTGAGTACACAGTCATCACTGAGAACATTTTCTAGGGTAAAAAGTGCAAAGCAACAGGTCTGTGACCTCAAAGCATGCATCTACAAAAACACATTTCTGCACCAGAAAGATTAGCCTGTTAAATTACTTTATCTCGGTGGAATTACTGATTTTTTTTTTTTTTTTTAAATCTTTGCTTCAGACAAGTTGAAACAAGAAATAACTGGAGTCAAAGAAAGCGTTGCTGAACAAGGACACGAAGCATTTTGGTGGAAAAAAGGCACTTTCACTGAAGAGTTACATACACTTTATTGCTTTAATGGACTTTAAAGCACTCATTTCTCCCCCCCCCCCCCCTTTTTTTTTTGAGCCAAGAACTATGTTTTTTTTTTTTAAAAAAAAAGAAAAAAAAATGTCCAAAACCTAGCAACCACAAGTTAGACAGCATTTCACGTGGACTTCAAAATCCAGCAAATACGCTGCCTCTATGTCCCTGTGTAACCGGACGGAAAGCATTCTGATGTCCAAAAATATTCCTAAACCGTTCAGAAGGGACCTTTAAAACAAGTTATATACCTTTTCCACGAAACCTCGAACAAACAACTGACAAAGCAGCCCCAAACAAGCGATCCATCTGTAACTCTTTTTACCTTTGTCGCTCACTCCTAAAATTAACCTCCTGAACGAGGCCAGCATTCGCTCTGGGAAGTCTCCTCAAGGCCGAGCTGAGTTTCCCTCCTCTCCGGTGCAGCACCTCAGGCAGGTCTAGGGTTTTTTGGTTTGGTTTGGTTTGGTTTGGGTTTTTTTTTGTTGCTGTTGTTGTTTTTTTCTCCTTCCTCCTTTACCGCTTAGAAAAAGAAACTTGAAAAAGAAATTACCCGGCGAACGCTGCCTGCCATTCCCAGCGCTCGGCAAGACGAGGGCAGCCACCGGCCGCGGCCCCTCCGCCCTTGTCCCGTGCGGGCGGGCGGGAGGCGAGGCCGGGCCGCGGGCAGCTGCCGCCGGCCCAGCGGGGTGGGGGGCGGGGGGGAGGCGCGCTCCGCCGGGCACAAAGGTCTCCATGGCAACGGAGGGCCAAGCCCCCCCACTCCCCCCCATCGCCCTCATTCATCCAACACCTCGGCATCGCCGGCGCCGCCCCCTCACCGCCCCCACCCCCCCCCCCCCAACCCAACCCCGATGGCAGCGATGGCGACCGGGCTGGCAGGGGGCCCACCCGCTGGGCCCACGGGATCGGCAACGGTGCGGAGCCCAGCACATGCTGCCGGCCCCCGCCCCTGGCCCTGCCACAAAAATTCAGCTTCCCTCTCCGCCCCTACGAGCGCAGATCAATCTCCACACATATGTGTATTTATTTAGGGTTTCTAATTGAGAGTAGAAGTCGATACGCTACTACAGAATCTCAGCACCGGCGTAACTTCACACCGAATTAATTAATTGTCTGACTCTATTATTCTAATTAAAACCCATGTTATTTAGCTTTTCAGTCTCTCATAATACAAAATATCGTACCTGGGGCTTTGAGTGACCTGATCAAGTTGGAGATGTCCCTGCTCCTTGCAAGGGAGTCGAACTGGATGACCTTTAAGGTCCCTTCCAACCCAAACCACTCTATGATTCTGTTATTCCATATATTTTGGGGCATTAGTTCCACTTACTTGCTTCCACTCAAATTTTCAGAAGCACATACAAGCAATAAATGGCAAGGTTAACAGCTGCAGGTGAAATGCCCAGTGTGGCCTCAGCATGGGCGACGCGGAGGCTCCAGTGCAACTCAGGTGCAACAACTTCACGCGCAGGATTGATCCCGCTGAACGCAGCGAGACTCCTCAAAAACCTGAGGTCTAAGAGGTCTGGGGTCAAGGACCGAGGTGCCACAGGTGGAAATCAGGCTCAAGCAATACTCATGACAAATTCCTACAACCCCCTGCAAGACCCCTGTAAATGTAATTACGCCGGTAAAAGATTATTATCCTTCTTCGGCGTGGTGCAAATTTTTAAGTCATTCAATTATTCTGCTGAAGTCAAAAAGTCTCAACTTGCTTCTGAGGATTTCTGGGTAAAGTGCCTCACTCATTCTGCCTATTTCAATTGGTCAACACCTGCACGATCTGAACACTGGAGGGAAACAACTGTTTGATTATTTCGTATACAAAGACCCCGTCAGGAAAAATAGCCTTCCCTTTCACACACACATGAGCTTCATATTCAAATACTTCATGTGAATAAACTCTCAGTTGAGACTCCAAAATGAGCCCACCCCTCCATGTTTTTAATGAAACTAGATGTAATTATTAAACTCTTAATTAAAAAAAAAAAAGTCATAGCACACAGCCTTCATTATTTGCTGTCAACCTTTAGGTAAACGACTGAAGGACTGGCCTAGAGGCTTGCGTTTCAACCTTCTCTTTAAATTCCATATTCAACCCAGATCTGAAACAAACAACTTCCTTCCACTTACAAAGAGCCACCCCTCTTTCCCGAACCACAGTGACCACACACCGAACATCCACTGCCATTAATAACGTTCAAGGCCAGGCTGGATGAGGCTCTGAGCAACCTGATCTAGTCAGGGTTGTCCCTACTCCTTGCAGGGGGGTTGGACTAGATGACCTTTGAAGGTCCCTTCCAACCCTAACCATTCTATGATTCTATGATTTACCATTACCTGACTGGCAGTTGTAAAATTTCAGGGCACATTTCAGTAGCCTTCTCGCGAAACGTCACTGTGAAGCTGAGGTCAGTGTTGCTTGATTTTACAGGACACACTATGTGCACTGAGGACAGAAAAGCCACATTTCAGGGTCTGAAGGGAAAAAAAACAAACGCTGATTCACCTTCTACCAACCTTCCCTGCGTTTAACCACACTCCCTGGGACAGACTTAAATACCGGGGTTGCCCTCAGCTTCCCCCTAAAAGGGGACAGAAGGAAGAAACAGAAAGTAGCTAAGCCACTGCACAGTTTAGTGTTAGAAACTTCTTTTAAACATCTGCTGAGGCCAATGCAATAGTAATAACGAAAAAAAAGGATGCAATCGGCTACTTCTCCCAGAAACCTTTGGAAGCGGAAGACCCAATAATTAATTGTATTTCTAAAATTTCAAGGAGGTAAAATGTTGCTGGAGGCAAGGGATGGAAAATTTTGTTGTGAAGCCCTTTATTTTAGCTCCCTAATGACAAACCTACTAGCTTCCTTGTAATTCTGCCAAGCTCTAAGTGTCATTTAAGGAGAGCAATGCAACAATTTACCGTTGTTCTCCATTGCTGCCCAGGATGTAGAAAGACGACTATTTATGATAAACTAAAGGTCACAAATAAATGGCAATTTAATAGGAAAAAAAAATACGCCACATGAAATAATGTCTCCAAGGGATAATTAATTATACAGCAGTCTGAGCTTGTTCTCTTTCATTGAAATGCTGTGAACGGCTATCCTGTTTCATTTCAATGTGCTAATACGCATCTCCGTCTCAGGAAAGCTCTGTCAAAAAACTAAGAAAACAAGTACTATAAAGTCCTTGCATCTACTGCAGAAGTGCACAACACACACACAATTTTGCAGTGTATTTAATACAGAAATTCAACCTAACAATAAAATCTAAAGGGATTTCACTCTCATTGCCAAGATCAATGATTGGTATTAAAATGGATTGCCACATATTCATGAAAGAGTTGTTCAATTATTTGACATCTATACACATTGCTATCTTTATATAAACAGATCCCATCTCATAAAACTGATTGATGAAAGTGGAAGAAAACTATTTTCATTCCAAACCCACATACCCTTTCTGTCGCTAGAATATGTTCTTTTTCTGAATCACAAAAATTCCTATACACTTAAAATTGATCAAATCCTTAAACGCCCTGTTGATGTTTGACTTACCGTATGCTGAAGCTGTGCAAAATTTGAGAGTTTGGACAGGGAGAAGTAGAAACAAATCCTGTAATGTATTCTAGGCTTTCCACAAAGACTTATCCAAGGAAAACTGCCTTTGAGTTGGTACACTGAGAAAGGAGGTTAGGTGTAGGATTTTTTTGTTGCTTATGCAGCACATGCATGGTTTTCTCTGAACCACTGTTCAGTGTTTTTATGCTAACACCCACAAACCTCGCTTTAATACACACAAATGCACATTCCCATCCTTTTCACACCGGTTCTTCAAGAATCATTTAAAACATCTCCAAAGATCAAGAGTGTTGCAACTGGGTGGATTCTTTATAATCTGAATTAAAACCATCAATACTCAAATCTATGTTTTTCAGAAGAGAGAAATCTGAAAACATTGCAAGGGAGCCATACTCAGGCCAGAGTTAAGGGGCAGCTCGCGCTCTCTGTAAAGGTTTCTAATGAGCCAACAGGATGCATGCACAGGATAAACTGCTGAACAATGCAGAAATAAGATTATTTCACTTAAAGTCAAACAAATATTTACTGGAATAATTTGACAGTGGTCTCCACTGCTTTGTGGGGCCTTTTTTCCTACTAAACCCTTTCTCAGGCACATTTAGCTGTTCCTCTGCTTGACAATCTGCGCATATGCAGACAGAGATTACTCCAGAACTACTCCTTTTTCTCTACTAACATTTTCTGGTTTGTGACACTGAAGTTACCATGAAATAGCACTGCAAGGACTGCAAACCTCGGATGTCTTTCAGAGGCTCAGGCCTGTGACACAGTCTCTCTTACTCTGTATTACTCATGTTTCTCTCTTGATTTGGTACGCCCATGGTGGAGACCACTCTAAGAAGAAGTAAGAGTTTTGTGTTATATTGTGCATGGTGCCTCTGCAGATGCCTACAATTTATCTTCCAGAACGTACTCAGTTCAGTCAAATAGTGTGAACAGGGAAATTTGTTCTTGCATAATAAATTAAGAAAGCCTTTCTTGGGGTCTGAATAGATAGTAGTATATAGCATTTATTTCCACCAACTTTTGCTCTTTTTGTTCTGCAACACTAATGAATAGCAGAATTTTTTTTAAAAGAATTTTAAATATTACAGGCCACAGAGTCTTTAAGACCTACTCTGTTTCACTGTCTGCAGAGTAACTAATTCAGTAACATTAAGAAAGAAGATAAAATGACTAAGCACTTGAAGATTTGCTAAACAACTTTGTTAGAAGAGCTGTCAAGACATTTTGTACCATGTTATATCAACTTCGTAAGTATTCCTGAAAGTTTTTCAACACTTAACAAGAATTTTGCAGAACATGAGCCATGAGCCACTTTTAAGTCAGACAGTAGAAAACAAAACAATTTGAGAAGGGTTGGGCACTTCCATGACTTTCTGGAAACCAGAAATAAAAGTCACTCTTATTCCAGTAGTAACAGATTTAGGTCAACTAGAACTACCATGGAGAGGTAACACTTAAGGAAGTACTGTACTTACACTTCAACCAGTTGGGTTAGTGCTAATTTCTACGAGTTACAAGGAGGTTTTCGGGATACGATGTTCAGAAAATTTTTGCAAATGAAGATTCACAATTTTAAAAGTTAATTGGAAGTTTTTTACCAGATTTCTAGTAGCTAAAGAGTTTAACCAATTGTACATCTTCTTTTCAGTTTTAAAAGTAAGGTTATCCTTCATGTCGATCAAATCTGTAAGTGTGATCTGCTGAGGCAGTAATAGAAAGTCAAACATTAAAAATACAGGTGAATTCTGAAAAAAAGGAAAATTATTTTTCCTTTTGTCAAAATCTTCATTTGTCCACATAGCAGCTTTTCTCCTTTCAGCTGTTTTCCTACTGTGGAGCCTGTGTGTGTGATAATCAAGAGTTCTTTTCTATTTCTTTTTTGTGCTGATTGTTCTAAAAGCAACATGAAACATCTCATGATTTTGCTATGAGAACGGTACACAAACGTGTCCATTTGCAGTATGAAAGTACTTCCCCTACTACCTTCAGCCAGCTTCATTTTCAAAATTGGTAATCTGGAGGCAATACGTTTTATCATATCCAGTCTGACAAGCAGTCCCGTTTACAGGTTCATAAAATACCTCTCATACTGAGGGAAACAACCAGCAACCCCTTAAAGAAGGGTTATACGTAGTGAAAATGGCAAGCACGTGCCACAATGAAACTTGCAAGTGTGTGACAATGACAGAGCTACGGGCAGACTGGTAAAAGCACAGATGCTAGAGTCCCTTCATATCACACATACAATTTTAGCTTTATTCTTGGTAATTGAATTAGCTGCCACCTAAGTTCTGACTACCCATGAATTTTAGATCGTACACAGTAGTTCTTTCTGCTGCTGTCCATATTTTGAAGCATTAATAGAAAGTAAATGGGATTATGTTTTGTCCCCCCAGCCTTGGGGATCTGTATCTCCTATTTTCCTTTCCTATCTGAAGTTAGAATTACTCTTTTGTAACTCCCTCTTTCCCTTGTCCGTGTCCAAAAGGGACTATTCACGCACCCACCTTCTCATCATTCTATAAATGCAACAAAATAGAATCAAACCCATCTTAGATAAACTCTACTAATGTCAGTGGGAACTGTACCTAAGCAGGCACGCCACAGATAATAATAGATTCACGGAGAGGACATGGATGTCTGCAACATCACCTGGCCTGTGCAGAGCCTTGTTACAGAAAGCTGCTCTGAGCACTGTATGAAATAAAGAGAAGTGGGATGGGTAAAAAAAAAGGGGAAAAAAAGACGTAGGGGGTTCCAAACAGTGTAACTGCATATTATTTTCTGTTGATTCAGTCACCATCACAGGGCCTGACTGCTTAATCTCAAGCCATTCATACCACCTACCTCTCATAGACGAAGCTCAATGGTCAATGCTATTCTATACTATTTAGCACTCTATTTACTATTTAAAAGCTTTAATGCAAGCACAAAACGGGGGCACAGAAGCCATGATGGTAGGGAAATATTTTCCCCTCTTGTTTTCAGCTCTTAGTTGTTGGCCTACGCAGTGAAAATAGGAAAAAAACTGGAGAAATTCACCCCCAAAGGAATATTATATTTCTACAATCTATGTGCATTTATGGTTGTGTCGCTATAAACACAAATGAGACTGATTTGCAGTCTATAATTTATTAACAATATTTCATCTGGGACTTCTGTAGTTAAACCAGAAGAAAATCAGTGCACTGACAGGCATGACTGCTGGTTAAGTCTCCTAGAATAAATCAGCTGCCTGTTCATTGCATGAGAAACATCCAGTAGATGCCCAGCAATGCTGAATACCATGTGTTAGGATAAGAAGGAAGGTTGTCAGCCCACTTCCCTTTCACATCAAAAAGTTGCTAATAAAGATTTCCTGATCAATCAAAATCTGATCGTAACACAATGGTAGCTCAAAATATTAGAAGAATATAAAAAGAAACATCACATCATAGGCAAAACCTTTTTTTTTCCTAACTAGCAACATTATGCTGAAGAACTGACAAGGAAGGGGTGCACAGGTACCCATGTGAGGAACGATCTCCCACATTAGCAGAAGAAACCCCATTGTTAAATCTGCTGCTCTAGGAGACCAGTATTTTGCACAACAGTAAGAAATAAAAGGAGAGCAAATGCTTCTGTCACAAGTGCATTCATATTATGTCTCACCTCAACAACTTACCTGTCACACTGGCAATATGGCGCCATGGAAAACCAAATTAACTACAGGATAAACTCAGTTGTATAAAATCTTAGAGAACTGTGTCATGTGTACTATTTTCCCCTCAAATAGAGAATATTTTTAGTTAAAAATATTCTTCAAATAAAGGAAACCTCAAAGTTGCTTTATTTAATAGCAAGGTAAGTCCAAGGGAAAAAGAGGTATATCAGAAAAAGATTAAATCAATATCGGAACTAACAAATGGAATGTGAAAATGTGTTATTACAGCTGTGTACTCCATTGCTGGTGTGGTGATCAGTGACAGAAATAATTCATCACCACAACACAAAACAAGGTCTGTAACCCAATTTCACTTGCTACATCTTGTATGATGTATACAAACGTCAGGTAAAGTTCAACATCTGTGATGCTGAAGCTTTGTAATAGTCAAACATTATGATGGGTTTTCTATCAAACTAAAAAGAGTTCAGGAACCAAAGGGGTACTTTGAATCCTCAGAACAAGCACAGAGCAGCGTTGCGTGTCACACACAGTCTTTTACACAGTGTCACTTCCTCAGCCTCCGAGTCACTTTGAACAAGTAGGCGGCTTTTTAAGTCTGACTTTGTGTCACAAGGCAAAGAAGAAATATATCCTTTTATCTGGGAATTCATCTCTGACCAGGAATAAAGACTTGCTGCTCACAATAGGTTATTTTTCTTCTCTTTCTGAATGTTAAAATACTCTACTGGCCAGGTAACACGAGGCTGCTACCTGCTCCCAAAAAGATCTTGAAAACAAAATTAGGCCTTTTGTCAAGGAACACGGTGCGATATAGAAGATGAGAGCAAATGTGGTATTTTGTATGGAGAACATTTAGATTTTCAAGCAAAACAGGCTATAAACAGGTCAGGAGCTAGCAATCAAAATAAAAACAGAACAGAAATCCATAAAGGGAGTGAAGAATATTGACAAACAAGCTTTTCATTAGAAAAGACTTTTTGAGTCAATTTTTGAATTAAGAAAATCAATCAGAAGTGAAGATATACTGAGAGCAGCACTGGGAAGCGGCAGAACTTAAGTTCAACAGAGAGAAACTGCGCCATCAATTTGACCTTTTGTCAGACACTTTACCAACTCTGCAGAAACGGGATATTAAGCAAATAGCCATAAAATAGGTTGAATCATTCAGCAAGTGTGGGACTTCTAAATCATCCCAGGCTACGACCTACCTGCGTCAGCGAATCTGGCTGCATGGGAAAACAGAGTCTCCCAGGATGCACCTGTGGTTTTTGATGGAAGAGCAAGAATAAGGGGGAGCTCTTTAGAAAAGCCAAAACTTGTGTTCAATTCAATTAGCAAGCAGATGTAACTAAAACTTCAGAGGGAAGATAAAAGTGTTTTTAAAGTGAAAGACACAGGGGGAAAAACAGGAGGAGGGTACGAGGGAGTAAAAATGCAGTTTCATGCTTCTCTTCTGATAGTTTCAAAACTCCACTTTTTGAAAATGGCTGTATGCTGCTGATTTTTTTCTTCCATGTGTATTTAAAATGGACATTATAAAATCATTGGGCACAGACATAATGTTAACAACTTCTCTTTTTCATGCAAAATTTCTTTGACAGCTTGGCATGTAGTTAATCACTTTTTTAAACTGAATGCACCCCAACACAGTAGACCTAATTTTCCAATCTGTCAGACAGAATTTGTCATTAACAAACTTTACAAAACAGATTAAATACTGCACTTTTTTTTCCTCAGCCTTGTGACTTGACAATGGGCTGAAGAAAATGTGTATTTCCAGTAAGATTAATGAGTAATTACTAGTTGACATTAACCTGTTATATAGATTTAATGGATTTCTGTATTGGCTGTGGAAGTTCTCAGAATAAATCGACGAATGATCGCCACAAAAGAAAATAAGTTAACCTGATCAGACGGAGTCGTAGAGGCTGAGGGAGAAAAGGAGAGCAGGTAAAAAGCAGGGAGTGAATCTGATGTTCACAAAGGTATTTAAGCCATTGATACTACCAGGAAAGAGAGAGAGGCACGTGTTAATGACTGCACCCACCATTCCCTTTGTGGTGACAGGCATATTAACCTTCACTTGCTACAGCAGTTGTATCAGGTACAAAATAATCTATTTCAGAGAATTCTTCAGGACAATCATGACTGCTTGGCTACCCAGATTTTAGTTTAGGCTTTTAATCAGACAAAGATAGAGGTGGGTTTTTTTTTCCTCCAATAAGTGTGCAGTGTCCCTGTGTCATACGTTTTATTAAGGATATAATGGTTTTGTAGAATAGGAAGGTAAGGAAGTATGCTCACATACCATCACAGAAAATATTTGAGACCTCACATTCTATCTATAAAACATTTAAAAAAAAAAATACTTGCTGCAAAAACCAAGAAACACTGTTAGGCACGCCTGAGAGAAAGCAACTTGGCCAGTGATTAACAGACCTATTAAGTGACTTAAACTTTTGCTAACATTCTCCAGTCAATTATGCATTCACTGTAATAATTTACTTAGCAATGCCACATTTAGATAACATCCTTCCCATGCTGTGCCTTCACTCTGCAGCGCCATCTTTTCCCCCCTCTCTGGTCAATCTGTCCCTTTACCTTTTCCTTCCCTTTTACTTTTCTCACCTCCTTCTCTTTAGGCTAAGTCCAGCTCCCTTAAGAAACAACACAAAAATCCCAGCAAGCCTCTGCAAGCACACCGTTCTCTCTGCTGGCATGTAATCTTTCTGCTTGTCCCTCGAACATAATATTATGGGAGAAAAAAACACCTACTCCCCTTTCTGTACCCACTATTAGAGACTATGTTGCTAATTTCTCATACTGCAGTAAGCATGAACAGCAGTAGTATATTTTTTTTAATCCAACTTGCTTTCTGATTGCCCCTTTACACATCAAAACATGACGTAGGGCAATTAGCACCCCAAAAAACCCCCATACCCTCAAAACTCCCAACCACCTCAACTCAGCCAGGAAGCCAGACCTACCATTTCCCGCGCAACACCACTAGGCTCCAGTGCCAGACCTTCACTGGCCACCCGGGACCCCCACCCACACCCCTGCCCGTGAGCCCAAGGGCTCCATTTCAGCTCTTCCTGGGGCACCCAGCGCTGGGCCTGGCGACAATCAGGGAGCAGCAGGCTGCACCGGGAGGAGGGAGAGGGTGCCCCCAGCATGGTCAGGGCAGCATCCTCCCCCAGTGGGATGTGATCCTACAGCATCTCTTTTACTGTTGAAAGATGACATACATACCTCTGCCTACCACATCCTTCTCCCCACGTTTACCTGCCCAGTCAGCCATGAGTAACTTTGACCTAGAGGATAATTATTTTTCTGTGCACAGTGTTCCACCGCACTACCTTCTTCTCTTCCTTCACAAATTTCAAGAGATTTTGCTCGTCGCCTCTTCCTATGCAGAGATGTAAATTTATTGTCTCCTTTCTTTTTTTGGCAATACATTTTGCAAGAGTTTCTGCTTCTGCCCTGACCCATGCTGAGCCGTCTGTCAACCTTTACACTTTGCCTGTGAGTGTTAAATTCAAAGCCTGCTCCCGAGCTTTTTGAGTAGCTGTACTCGTGTGATGTTTATAGCTACCAGTAAACCAAGCTGATACACTGTGTAGAAAACATTAGTGGAAACTACCTACTGAAAAGCAAGAGACTGTCCGGTCTAAGGACTTATTTTAATATTTGAGACCACATTATCTCTATAAAATGGAAGATGCAAAGTGACGTTATGTTGATCCACATAAGAGCTCAAACTGACTTATGTTCAAAATATCTGCTGGGAGAGGGCAAGGAAAGGTAGCAACACATTTCCCAGGATGTCTTACTAGAGTAACAAAGCTAACCCTCTTAATGAGAACCTTTTCTGGTTGTATATATTTATAAAAAGAATGGCAAAAATCTTCCCTAACTCATGCCACTTGGAACACCTTTAAAACACCTGACAATAGCCATATCTCAGGGCAGACTATCTCCTTGCCTCCAGCGGAAAAGTGTTGGCTTTTTGGTGCATTCACAAAATGGTCAATAGGCCTTAAACACTACAAACGAAGATGCCTTCTACGTTTTGCTAGTGGGGATAGAATTTCTCTCAACTGGGAAGCTATGGACACTACAACTGAGGGTATGACAGAGAACAGGGACTTGCTGCGTGAAGAAAAGTAATTATAAGAAGAATCTTGAGATATACTCCGCATGCATTTGGGGAAATTACTTTTTCAATTTCCTTCATGATGAGGAAGGAGAGGCCTACTGCACATTTCTAAACTAAAAAAAAAAACCTAAACTGGCAGAGGCTGGCTTTGTTCCACTTGTGGGCTGGGTTGCACTCCCCCTCACCTAGGGAGAGCGATTCTGCTCTCACTCACACGCAGGCATAGCCCCCGAATGTCAGCAGGAGCTGTTCTGGAAGAGAAAAGAAGAGCTGATTCAATAGACTCGCATAGCTTAGACAGCGTGCAACTTGACCTTTACTTATTTTATTAATACAAATCAATGCAAATAAACTTTTAAAGTCAGAATAAATGATCATGGAAAGAAGTTAGAATTGCACATTTTGAAAGGTCTGAAACAGGTAAATGTTTATGCAATACTGGTATGCATGCACAGCTGCCGTATGCATCCCAGAAGTAAATACACGAACAGAAAGAGTTGCACCCATTTAAATTACCTTTTCCACACTTTAAAGGAAATCTTTACGCAAAGGATACCTAGAGATTAATCCAGCTTAGAACTTACACAGTATTATACTACTTACAGCTGTAGGTAGTACAGCTTTCTAGCAGCTAATATATGACAACCACTTCAAAATACCATGTTCTTAAGAGACTGCATTAATATAGCAAGATGTAACAAAATAATTTTGAAAAAGTTGTGGGGTTTTAATAAAAAGATTTTTCTGATACTGAGTAAAACAAGAGACTTCTCAAGCATCTAGAATTTCAAGCAGATGTAAGTAAGTGATAATCATAATTGATAATCATGTCCACATTTCTGCTCCTTCATGTTACTGAAGACAATAAGAAAATGAGGAATGGTTCAATTAAAAAAAAAAGTCTTTTGCCAGCTGTTTAACAGTAAGTAGTGGAATAAAGTCAGTCTGGAGACTAATTCACACTACCTCATAAGCCTTAAACAAATTATTTAGCCTGTGGGAACATAATTGGAAGCAGTGAGTAAGGAGAGCGTAGAGCCCAGCGAGGCCATTTCCCCAGCTCCCACAACCTGTGGGAGATTCACTGTTAGCGTTACTGCAGGAAATCACGAGCAAGTGCTCCTGGAGGTGTGCCTGCTGCCTTGCTTGTGGGTAGTCTTTCACTGAACAGGACAATGACTTGGAAATACCATCTTAGATGTCAGCTATATTCCTTAAACTGTTCACCAATTCACAAGCAACATCATTTTTTCAGGGTCCATCGTGGGCTTTGAAACATTTTGGGAACCTGACACCAAAGACTGTGGAAGGAACATCATGCAGAAGAACACGAACGAGCAAATCTCAGTCATTCACAGCGGCTATGTCTTTTCTGGGGTTTTTGCCTCTTGATGAGAGCTGGTACTGTTAACGAACCAAGGAGATGAGTAAAGAGGTAGGCAGCATTTAGTACTGAACACAAGGCTCGCTGCAGAAAGTGTTTGCTTGCTTTGTTTTTCCCAACTCTCTGGGACCTACCATTTTGAAGGTATTTTTCTTATTCTGCCTTTTCCAGTTTCTTCTCCCCATCTCTCACATCTTTTGCTGTTTCTATTAGAGTGTCTCTCTAATTATTTTCCTGCATGATGAAGTAAGGGCAACTATGCTTTTCCTTCTCTTAAATGTAAAATTGTATAAAGTTCACATGGAAGACTAGCGCTACTATGCCATATTTCCTCTTTTCACAAGATAACTACTTCACCAACCTATTAAATTCTATTGCACCTAAAAATGGCAGGTAATTTTTCAATTCTGGATTTTACATAAAACAAAATAAACCTACGGAGTGCCTAATTAAGGCAAAATTGCTATGGCATAGAAGATTCAAAGAATTCTTGTTTGTGGCCCATACATTTTGTCATCTGCTGCTATATCACCGGAGATAGAAGCCTTGAATACCTTCATAATTTTTTCTATAACAAAGATGTTTTGATTTAGCTAAGTCAAATATCCAAGAGAAAAAAAAAAATCATAGAAAATACTATGTACCGTATGTGAGATAAGTCATATTTTTCTCAATATGAAGATATTTTTAATTTGATAAATGTATTATGATTAAACTCAAAAAGTAGATGCTGGCCATATCAGGTGATTAGATGTCAGTAAGAAGCTCTGTTTAGAAGTTCACAGTATTACATGGCCTTATAATATACATGTAATTGTAGATTTAAAGAAAAAGTATGAGTAAATGTATTTATCTGAGTGAGAGTTGCACTTCTGAGCTGAAGAAAATATTGGAATTTAAGAATTTAAAGTTATATGAAGAAAAAATAACAAGAACTGTGTATCAGCCTGGAGTATAACTAA
The DNA here is from genome assembly GCF_036417535.1 of Chlamydotis macqueenii. NCBI lineage: Eukaryota > Metazoa > Chordata > Aves > Otidiformes > Otididae > Chlamydotis > Chlamydotis macqueenii. Next base: position 85,961,568 of record NC_141557.1, on the reverse strand, counting down.
AAAGAATACATGGAATCTACAGAGGAAATTTTAAAGTACAAGACTAAACAATGACACTTTCTTTCAATTCTGCCATTATTTTATATAACTAGATAGGTGAAAAATACAGACACAGTGTATAGTACTTTATGTAAGATTGTTGCAACATGAGAGAAGTTAGGATTAGATTGTTGTGTAGAAGATAAGGAGAGTTCACTTTTTGCTCTGTGATCCAAAAGAATTCTTTACTCTCCAAACACAAAACGCCCACAGTGCAATGCCTACTATAGGCACTAGGAGGGTAACATACAGTTCCATCATTTCAGTGCTCCGGTTGATATTACCAGTGCCAAGCACATGTATCTGTACAGTTCAACAGTTAGATATCATGGCTAGAGTGATACATCCCCTTACACTTACATTAGAACAATTAAAATGTTCATTCTTTCAACAAGAAGAAATTTGGAATTAAATTATAAAATGTCAGTTAAGAAAAATAAAGGCAATAACACCATTAAAGTAGCAAGACTATGTCTTCAACTTTGCTAAACACTAGCAAAATAATTATGGCACAGTACATTTATTATTTCCAAAATGGCTGAGATAGATACAAAGAAGAGTACTGTGACATGCCATGTCAGGCTGTGTCTGTTCAGACACAAAACATTTAATTTTTAGAAGAAAGTTATGTGGCTTTAGCACTCTAATAGCCTTATGTATTGTAGGTTTTGCATCAGCACTCAACCAAAATGGCACTGCCATGCACTGCATTTTATACTTATTTTATGGAGGGTTTTTAAAACCAACAAAACAGAAAATCTGCTGTTTGATAAAGGAACAAAGCTTTCTTAGAGTATTAAACCCCCCAATGGTAGGTTTTTGAGACTTAGTGTCGGAGAGAAGGATGGCAAAGAATTAAAAAGCACTTTTGTATTTATCTCTTGCATAGAAAATTTTGTTGCTTGAAGTCCAATCATATGAAATAAACAATAAGAAAGGGAAGTTTATCAGTGTGATGAAAACAGTATTTAAGCCAATATCAAAAGACAAATATACTCTGAAGGCAGTATTTCCTGAAAAAATGAAGCTCTCCTTTCCCTCTCATGGCCTTACCTCAACAACCGTGAGCACTCTTTCAAACACAAAAACACAGTGTCTCCATAGAGATGCTGCTAGTAGAGATGAAGTGCTTGGAAAAACTACAGTAGATGCGCAATGTCAAAAATTTGCCATGCACAAAATAGATGTCAATATTTGTACCTCAACTTTGGCCTCTTTTTTTTTTTTTTTTTTTTTTATTTCAGGGGCTCTTTGAACCTCTGGTGTGTAATTCATACACACAAATCTGTTTGCCTGAGAAGGTGAGCTCCAGGTACCAGAGCTTTGCCAAATGGCCATTCACCATTTGACATGTTCTGCACAATGTTTTGTGTTCAAGTTATGAATGAAAATAAAGACTGAGGTCATAGTGAAGGACTAAGTAAACTGCACAAATCTAAGAAGTTCTGTGATTTATTCTCACAAGCATGTACTTCTAAATTCTCCTGATTTGGAGTACTTAGAAACATTTTTATAAGAATGAGGGAAATGGTGATAATTCCTATACTGAATCAGGGCTTCTGGCCTTTATCAGTTCATACCACAACAAAAACATCTAATCCTTCTGGGGGGAAAAAAAAAAAAAAGATACATAATTTCATTATTATCTACCTCTTGCATCATTAACTTAGCACTGTGCTACACACGAGTTAGTGATACTAACATTTGCAACAGAAAATCAGCTTCAGTGACATCTTTTAGAAGGATAGCTGAAAGATTACTTTCAGAATATACTTGTAACTTCAGAGCAAGCAGATCTTTTCATTTTTATGAAGGCTACCAACAGCATTGCACAAAATTTTTCAGCCTTTTAACATTTTTTCATCCATTCATTTTTGTATTGGCATACTGTGCTTATTATTTCACAACTCAACATCTAAAGATAAATTTAAAAATTAAAATAGTTACCAGTTCCCTTGCAAAATTTCAGTCCTTTTTATTTCACACATTATATTGCCTTAATACTGCTGTTTTCCACTTTACCCGAGACATAGCAGGAAAACTTGTAATATGGGCTTTCCATCTCTGTACTAATCTCCAGAGCCCTGCTCTAGACTCAGCCCGACTTCTCTTTACATTGAATTCAATGTCATGCTACTTTGACTTATGAAGGCGAATAATGCTGGGACAGACTCCTTTGTGCAGTTTCTACTGACAGTTTTTTGCTTGGTTATTATATTTGGAGCTGAAGACAGAAAGTAACATAACATTTTTAATGATTCTGATGCTTCCAGTTGGCATTGCAAGCTTTATGACTGGGAACGCTGAGCCAATTTGTACAAAAAGACTGACAGAAAAAATATAGTGATACATGTACTAATCACAGCCACCAAGGGCCACACTGCCTCAAAGGCTGATGCTGCTTCCCAGCATCTCTCAGAGCACTTTATTGCTCAGACTGTGGGTAACAGAGCCATAAAAAAAAACATTACAGTGCCAGGACCATCCCTGACATAGCTCAGTACCCCTTTGTTTTCCCCCAGGAAGGTTCTGCTAGTGAACCGGGAGAACCAGGATGCAGCTGGGGTAAAGGAAGAACATCTGGGACAATGCTATAGCCCCGCATCTGCTGCAGCTGCATACATAGAAGTTGAGAGCCTTGAGATGTTGCTGCTCGCTACTGGGAGCAGGTACGCTCTTCACAACTGTCAAAAGACTAATGAACTAGAAAGACAGAAATTAAGCCAAAGGCCATTTAGGCCAACTATCCCCTGAATCCAGTCCCCAGTTTCCATATCCAGCTGAAGTCACATGAAGGATTTAATTATTTCCAATAAGAATTAATAAAACTACTGTAACACTGTAAAAACATTCAGCAAATTATTGAGTACTCCTTCAATAAAATCACAAATATGCCGGATTCTAAAACTATGACTTTTCTTTTGCAGCTCCTTTAATATTTACTTTTGGTGCCATCTATAGGTAGTCCTTACCATAAAATGCTAGTCTAGTAAGAAAGCAAAAGGTGTTATGACCACTGATACAGTTTTTTCTACTACAGATGCTGTTAGGCTCTTATTAAGCAGAATTAAAATTGCAGTTGTTTTAAATTACATCTCAGCGTGATTTACCTAAAGTCAAGACTCCAACTTAACTTCATTTCTTCTTTTTATAATTCACTCAAATAGCCATTGAATGTGCTAAAATTGAAATTGTAATCTTAGCAGAAAGTCAAGACACAAGACTCAATCTAAAATAGCTATAAAAGTTGAAAAACAATTTCTTCAGTCAGCATACGGCAAACATGTAATATTTTGTGCAGACACTGCTAGGCTGATATGAAGACATACATATTTTGATGTTGTACCTAGAAGAACAGGAAAACAAAACCTTCCTCCCTTCCAAAATTCCTACACATAAAAAAAATAATCCTTCTCTGCCCTAGCAAAATGGAAAGGAAAGGGAAAGAAATGCCTTATTAACAGGCCATGAAAAAAGGAACACAGTAAAAGAACTTCAATGTATGCAATATTATTGCATTTATTTATAACATAGTATGTCTTGTGTGTCTTGCATATATGTTCCATCAGGACAACTTAGCCATTTTATGATGGCAGAGAGAAGAAATCTATTCTTGAAGTCTAAGTGAAAAGCCTGTATTTGCTACAAGCTAAACAGAAAAAAAAATACTTTTATGTATGTGGCGTGTACCAGATTTCAATTTGGTTTATGAAATCTAAAAGCCTTAAAGGTAAAACTAATAACCAAATACATTATACTTCCCCATATTCAGATCAGGATCGCGCTTGGTTTTGGCCTCTCAGTTGAACTAGAGAACAAACCACTAGCATTTCCTGAACAATTCTTTTGAGTTGTAACCTTTAGGAATTACCTGTTTTAAATTAGTTAGAAGAACCAGTGTGAAGTGCTTTACCTATGATATATTAATAGGCTCTCCATGAGAAGGAAAAGTTCTTTAGTTGACATTTCATCTAGGCTCAGCTGAAGGAAAGTAAATCAAATTGAGAAATAAGATGTAAGCCTTTAACAAGAAAGGAAATAAAATATTAGAATAACTTTCCAGCATTGTACTGGGTACACTTTCTATTTTTAGATTGACTCTCTTTCTAAAGTGATTCAATAGATCAGTCGCAGCTTTTGAGACAAATACTAGGACTGTTGACTGAAATCTTATGGCCTACAAAATGCATCATGCATTATCAGAATGGCCCCTTTATCCTTACAATCTATTAAATCACAATCTGAACGGATGACAGCAGAGACATCATATGAAGACACTTGTTTATAATCATAAATACAAGTGGGTAGGAGGACTAAGCAGATAGAAAAACCTTTTTAACCTCACTTCACACCTTTAGAAGGGGCATCCCCCTTAGGATGGGAGTATAATCAATTATTGCATGTGTTCTGAAAAGTACTGATGTAAACAGTAGGTTTTTCATGGAAATGTGTAATCAATTTCATTCAACCAGAAATCATTTAAGATGTGATAGAACTAGAAAGAGAAAGTAAACCAGAAAAAAGGGTTAAAAAAAGATTTTAATATTACCACAAAAAGAAAATCTTAACTGATGTGCTCTTTTATATTGTAGCCAACAAGAAATACCTTTATATATCTCATTATTAGAGTTATAATGTATTTGCCAAGTGAATTGTATGACAAGCCTCTGTCAACATTTTCATGGCTTTATCATGCCCTGTCAAGTACCCTTCTCTGGCGTCCTTCCTACCCACCATCTACTCCTTGTTTGGTATGTACCCCAGAGTCCAGATTATTTAATCAGCCAATAAACACTAGCAGGGAAAGGTTTGCCTATTGCTCCTTTTGACTCTTCAACTGCATGTTATAAACTGATTACTTGTTGCTGCCCAGTGATGCAAACTGATTACCTGATTTAAAGCTTTTAATTAAACAGCCATTTATTAAACCTACAGTTAAATAGAACATGGGATATTTCATAATTAAAACAAATTGTGGTACACAATATCTTTTAATTCAATAGATTTATATTACCTGTTAGCAGTATATTAAGCTTGAATACAAAAGAAGCACTGTGACTGAAGTGAAAAAGAGATACACTATATGCTTTAAATGGGAAATAACTATATAGCAACCAATAGGAAGTTACTATTTATAATAGCTGTTATCATTTTATACCACTTTTAAATTAGCTCACAACTATCTCACTCACTGGGCCCAGTTCTCAATACCTGTACATACACCATGTGCTTTCCATGAGGTGATTGCTGCTCTCTAAACAGAATATTTGACTGGGGCTGACATCTACTATTACTAGAATAAAACAGTTCAGGTTCTCCTTGTCAGAATATAAATAAGCACAGAATCATTCCAACTCAACATTCAAGTATTTGAAGTTGTTTCCCTTCCCTGGTAAATCCATTTCCTTCCTAGTCTTTTTCCAACATCACCGTTTGCTTTTTTAGCTCCAGCACTGCTTCCTTTCTTTTTCTCTCCTCCCAGAAAGAAGCACAGAGCCTTCTAGTTTCATCCTTGTCTCTCAGCCACACTGCAATTCTCCTTCCTGAAGGACTCCACTCCCTTATCCTGGGCCATCTGAGGCTAGTCAGGTCACGCTGCTTTTTCAGAAAGGAAGCTATTTCTATTTCATCCTCCCAGGTCAGTACATGGACCATTGAGACTAGTCATCAGATGAGATACGGGAAGGAGGTGATTTTTATCACAGTGGACTAAAAGGTAGGATAAAAACAGCTTATGCAACTCAACACAACAGAAAGAATACGGCTATGAAACATCTTGTTACCTTTGCCCAGGATACATATGATAAACAACGGCCTCTTCTCAAGGGAAAAAAAGTTATCTTTATATCACAATGCTTTTGCTGGTTTATTCCTCCACAGCCCCTTCACTGCCCCGTTGCACATAGGTAGATTTTCACCCTCTTATGGAATAAATCCGGGTCAGCAGTGTGAATTCTGGAAGTTTTCACAGACAAAGCAGGAAGAGGAAGAAACTTTTCCTCTTCAAAGTCAAAATACTCAGACTATAGAGAATAATGACACACACAAAAAAGAAAGTAAGTTTCAGGTGCATTTTTTATTAGAGGGCCTGAAAAAAAAATTAATACAGTTTGCCCAGTATGCTCATGCTCTCTGTATAATACAGAGTACTCTTTTTTTTTTTTTTTTTAATATTCAAAGTAGACAAATAATTTCCTGGTTGGAAGCTTCTGAATAACAGCGTTTTCCTCTATTTTGAGTTCCTCTAATTTTTTTCTTCTGTCAATTAGAAATAACTTGATAAAAATAACTTTATAAAGAATAAATTCATAAAATGCTTATAGTTTAATCCTCTAATGAGAATTAGCACGGAGTACCAATTTTATTCAAGTGCATTTTAAAATCTTACCTACTTGCTGCTAAAAATTGAGTTATCTGAAAGTCAAGTCAATGTCAAATTAAATCTTGCTTTTATTTTGCAACAGAAGGCTCATGAAGATCCGAAGCGCTGCAAGATTAAGGCAGCATAACTAATAACTGGTACAAAAGAAAAAGACACATTTCATTTTGCTTTTGGGGTACTTGCACATGCACACCGTGGAATCAGACTCGCACCTTCACCAAAGTTTCAAGCTCCATTAGCACAGCTGCCTATACGATGGCTAGAGCCGTGATCATGAAATACAGATCTCTGTAAAGCTGCAACCTCTACTTGTTACATGACAGTACAGATGAAATGTTTTTCCTCACTTCCATAAAAGTGAAGGCAATTCTCAGACAAACAGTAATAAAGAAAGAGTTACAGTCAAGAATACAGTCTTTTAAAATAATATTAATAGAATACACTATTCACAATCCATCTTGACTACTGGTAACTGCTATTAAGTTGCAGGCATAGTGCAACTCCAAACTTAATCAGTCATCATGAAATCTACCCTTTTCTCACCTTTAACTACAAACACTGGCTGACAAGTCTTGCTACATGCCCTTTATTTACGATATTCCCAAGCAACCTTTCAACCCTGGCTTAGTTAAAAAGGAGATACAAATCTGCAGTGATGTGAAATTTGTCTGCCTAGGCATCAGACTCGATGTGAAGTGAGAAGATTTGCACGAATTTCAGGGGGCTGTGTATCTGTTTCTAAGCTACAGTATTTCATTCCACAAAAGAAGTAGTTCTGAGAATATCTTGATTCTGCTGGTAATGGCATATATTATTTAACACTCCTGAAACTGTGGCCTGTGCTAAAAAAAAAAAAAAAAAAAAAAAAAAAAAGAGTTCATTTCTCAAATGAATTTATTCCTGTATAAGTGCTGTGTTTAAAAAAATGAATATTTTCCACTAGATAAAAATATAGTCCAGTAACAATCACTCAGTTCTTGTAGCCCCCTCGCCCCTGGCCAGACCAGACCTGCCCTGACTCCCTGTTCCTTTGCTGTACTCCACCTTTTTATCACCCTGTGTCTTTTCCTTTCTACCACCATCTCTCTCCCTCTTGGTGCCCGTCTCCATCCTCCTACTTCCCCACTCAAATAAAATAGGATCACAGAACTTCCATAACATTTCTTCTATTACTCATTTGGCGCACCCCTCACACTACACGTGCTTTAACTGTGTGGCCAGTAAACTGTTCAGGATAGGACAGGAACTCTTGACTACTTTCTGCCTGCCCAGTACCTAGCACAACAATGTTCATCCTTGATTGTCTACACAATGTAACAAGTAAGTTTAGGATTATGACTAAGGTGGGGCTAAATGATCTCTGTTACAGTAATATCTGAGCATCTAACCATTTTAAATGTATTTCTTCTTACACACCCCATTAAGTAAGGAAGTGTGGAGAGCTGGGGAACAGATAAATTGTCATAACCACAATATCAAAAAAATTTCACATAAGCATCTACTACCTACTGCCTTGTCAATTGTGTCTCAGCACCAAAATCCATGAGCATCATTATCTCTTCTCTCAGGACGAAATTCAACCTCTGTATCACCAATATCCTTTTAAGTGCTCCCAATGGTCTTGCTTTTGAAACCGTAGCATCTAAAACTCTAAATACAGTATCGTGTATCAGTAACCACTCTGCCTTCAGCTATTCCAATAACTGTCACAATGAATATGGACAGCAGCTGAATTGACCTACATCAGTACTCACTCATACAGTTACTTTATTTTTACAGCATTAGCACAATGGGTTTGTTTGATATATTTAAAATTTTAATTTTGTTGAAATAACTACAATCTCTGTATTGTATTTTCATTGGTATGTACGCAAAAAAAAATCAAAGGCTTTTGTTATCAACAAGCGTTTTTAAAAATTTGCAGTGCATTCAGTTTCCATTCTTCTCAGAGTCTGAAATATGAGTTGCTATTCACATCTCTAATCTCTCTCTCACTGGGTGCAAGTGAAAAATTGCTAGTATTTCAGTGTATTAATATTGTGGTTTAAATTATTTATTAGGAAAATATAGTAATCAACTAAAAGTAACTTAAATTGACATAAGTTTGCCAGCATAAAGGAATGATCAGAGTATTTTCATAATATATTGTTTAAGAAAAAATTGCTTAGACCATGAAAAAAGAAGTAAGCATTTTTAATGAGAACATTGATCCATTTTCTTCTGCGCACTGATTTTAGGAGACATACGAGGCCAAAAGTCCAAGAGTACAGGCTAGAGCAGGGCTTCTTGGTAAGGTAAAAAATTAAATAGTATTATTTCAGTACCATAATTATTCAGTAAAAAATTGTCCAATGTATTGTCAGAAAACAGCATGTATTAACACTAGGGATTCTGCTTTCCAGAATCTGACCTTTCAAAATCTCATATGGACCAGAAGCTTGACAGCAATACAGAGTATGAGATACTTCTTTCAGAGACAATAAATCAGATTTATAATTAAGTTTCAGTTACATTCTACCTAAATTACAGTTAAACATATTTATATGACTAACACATGAACACTGGCGGAATTTTTCATGGTCCAAAAAAATGGGAACTGATAATGCATTTTGCTGCTTAAGAAGGAGTGCCACTGTCTTTCCCACTAGATAAACTTGCAACGGAAAGCAGCTGAGAGACACAACAGAAGTAAAGAATTATTAAAAAACTACACCCCCTCCATCTGCACATACAGATCCTCAGAAAATGCCTTCTCTGCACATCAACAAGGTTGTTTGAAGTTATTAAATAACTCAATGAGAAACTGTCTGGGGTCCTTTTCTTTGCCTCAGTTCACCAAAGCAGAGGAAATAAATTGTTATCGACGTGCTGCTGTACCCTACTAACCCACCCTTTGCAAAAAAAAAAAGACTTGCTTTTGTGTGGTAAGCAAAATGTGCAAATTTGTGTCCAAGAACAGCTGAGCCTCCTGCTTCACAGGATGACAATGGGTCATGAAGGGGTGAAAAACTTGTCTTAACCAAGCGGACCTGCGTTTTGACAGTCTGCTGACCGTCAACTAAGCTTCTTATATTGTTCAGAGATTTCTTACATAACACAGTCTAAAAGATCAGTAATCGGCAAGAACTGGCTGGCGTCGATTTAGCGAACAATATAAATAACAGAATTTTTAGAATGCTCCCAATAAAATTCATTTATCAATCCTATGTGAGTCTCATCTATAGCGAAAGCTACAGAACTATAATGGAGACATCGATATTAAAAGTATGAGGACACCCTAGCAATGGGTAACTGCCCAAGCCAGCACGTTCTGGTACGGCTGCAAAGGATGACAACAGCAATTAAAGGGATCACTCTCTGCACTCTATTAGATAATTATCCAGATAAGGTCAAGGCTCACATTCTCCTCAAGTGCTTTGATAATGGTTTATTACAACAGCCCATTTCAAGTTACATTAGGCTGACAGCTGGTGTATGGAATACATTTCAGCACAGCTGCAATGAAACAATCTGGAGGCTAATGGAGGGTGGGGGGAGCAGTCAGAAAGGCAAATCTCTCCTCTCTTTGCTTCCTCACAAGGGCTGGGAAAGCAGCATGCAAAGCTGTGATTTCTGTGCAATCCTGACACTATACGTGCCCCGGTGTGCATTACTTCTGTAGTCACAGGAGACCTGGGCGTTGAACAGATACCTTCTGCGTCCATGGCCTTTCTGCAGATGGAAAATATCTCTTGTGGTGTTAGAGTGCACCCCTGGGATTCTTGTTATTTGCACAAGCCCTGCACAGATACCATAGTCAAGCCCTACATACTACAGCTATTTAATTGTTCTAATGAAGTCCTCTTTTCATCTATACTTTATTTATAAATCTGACTTTTCAGAACCATATTGCAATGATTAAAAAGTACTTTAATATTGTCATTAGATATTTAATTTTAAAATTAATAAATGTATATGTGCACTTGCAAAGGTCTAGCTAAAATACAGAGCTTAATAAAAATATATACTTTTTTCTTCCACTGATTTTCAGCTAACTTTGTATTATGCCTATTGGTGCCACTCTTTGCCTTTCAAACACCTGCTGTACCTGCAGACTCTATTCATTTGATATTAAGTCCTGCTTACAAGAGTTTATTTATGGATGAAGTCATCAGAGAAAGCATATTATGACTTCCCTATATAATGAAAGCCCTTCTTAAATTTTTTAATATTCTGAGAAGCCAAGATAACCAAAGTCAGCTTCTTAAATCTGTACCTGAAATAGCTGTTTAAGTGACTCCATTCAAAATAACAACAAAAAAAAAAAAAACAAAAAAACTTCGCATGTTTTCTCTTGACTTTAGTGAGAGCAATAGAGTACTCAGGACAGAAAATCAAGCCATATCTTCAGCTGTCTTACTTTGATTTAAGTCATCATGCCACCATTCAGAAATCAGGGTCAGACAGATTTTAAATCAAATTTTCAAATGCAAGCAGCAGAGGTTTTTCACCTCCCAGGATTTCACTTCCTAGATTAGAAAAGGAATTTGGCTCTCTGACATCAGTGAGATTGCTTAGATAAAAAGTTCTTTTGTGCCTTAGTTTTAACACTATCCTATTAACTTTCCTCTTTGAAACTCTTTCTAAATGTCAACTAATTAATCATTACAACACTGTGGGAAGAAAATACGCCATTTTACAACTAGGACAAGAGAAGCAACAGTCACACCTGCAAAAAGAAGTGTGTAATAGCAGGTATGAAAGCTCAGAAGTTCTGTTCTCAATCCACATGGCTAGACCTGGGCTTCCAGCTGCACTGTGGACACTGGCCCCGTAGGCTGTCCTGCTCAATCGTTTATCAAAAGCATAAAATAAGTGGTAGCAGTGCACATGCATCAACAGTCTTGCTGTTACTGCATAATCTTTTGATTACACCACTCCGTCAAGTGACTAAAATAGCTATCTTGAGACAGCATGCTAGCTTGCAGCACATCTTTGGAGGTCTCATAGAAATTCCCTTTGTAACAAAATTACTCTCTACCTCCAGCGAAAGGACAGTAGCAGAATAGGTAAACAAATGAAAAGGATGGCATCACATCATTTAATCAGTCAGCCTTCTTCTCCTGTTGGGAATTTGTGACAGATCATGACTGGCTGTTAGTTCACAGCATGCTTTATGACTTTGCTCGTGTGCCTAGAATGTCAGCTACCTAAATTGTGCTCATGTAAAAAGAGTAAATATTTATCCCAGTGCAAGAAGCTAAGATGCCTGGACATAGGCCCTAACCATGCATGGCAGGCATCTTCACAGGATCACAGAATGATTGAGATTGGAAGGGACCTTTGAAGGTCATCTGGTCCAATCCTCAAGCTTGAGCAGGGCCACATAGAACAGGCTGCCCAGGACTGTGTCCAGATGGCTTTTGAGTGTCTCCAAGGAGGGAGACTCCACAACCTCTCTGGATAACCTGTGCCAGTGCTCTGTTACCCTCACAGTAAAAAAAAAAAAAAAAAGTGTTTCCTGATGTTCAGAGGGCACTTCCTATGTTTCAGTCTGTGTCCATAGTCTCTGGTCCCGTCACTGGACACTGCTGAAAAGAGTCTGGCTCCCTCTTCTTTGTACCCACCTTTCAGGTATTCATACACATGGATGAGATTCCCCCCTGAGCCTTCTCCAGGCTGAACAGTCCCAGCTCTCCCAACTGCCCTCATATGAGAGCTGCTCCAGATATTTAATTTCCTTGGTGGCCCCTCTTTGGACTCTCTCCAATATGTCCATGTCTGTCTTGTACTGGGGAGCCCAAAACTGGACACAATGCTCCAGATGTGGCCTCATCAGCTCTGAGCAGAGGGGAAGGACCACCTCCCTCGACCTGCTGATGACACTTTGCCTAATATAGCCCCAGATACCATTTACCTTCTTTGTCGCAAGGGCACACTGCTAGCTCATGGTCAACCTGGTGTCCACCAGGACCCTCAAGTCCTGTATTTGGCATGATACTCATTGATTTGGAGAATTAACAGTGATACTCCACAGCAAAGTTCTGTCCAGCCTGTAATTATGATGGATATTCAGAAAAATATGTGAAAAGCTTTCATCAAACCAACTAAAATGCAGTAAGCACTTGTTGGGGCTTATTTATATTAAGACATATTTCAATGGCTTATTTTTTTCTTAATGACTTATTTCCCCAAAACTGCCTACTATTTATAGAAGGTGTTTTCCAGTATGATTTTTTCAGTCAAGTGAAATTTGAGTTAATTTGTCAGTGCAGACAGCATTACTAAGACGTTTAAGTGTAGCAAAGACATAGTATGCGTTCCATCCTTTGTCACGCAGTACTTCAGCAAGTATCAGTACACAAAAGCAGAGATTTAAAGTATACACATTTAGAGTGAATGCAGCATGAAGAGAAGTTCCCCGTATGCATACATAGCAAGCAGCAACATTTTTTCTTGAAGATTAAAACACCTCACACATAGCAGGTCTTCACTTTTTGTTTATTAGTTTCTCCCTTCATATTTGTGACTGTTAAGCAACAATTCACTATAAAATTTAACCATACTTTGATTTTTAATTCCAAAGTAAGAATACAAAGCTACGTCCTTCAAGTGTTGAGTAATAAATTCAGGAGCTGTGCCCGTGAGACATCATTTTCAAGATTTTACCAAAAGAGTAAAGTATGCTATCTATGAATGAAACTTTTTGAAAATATTTAGAAAGCAAGTGCTTAGAGTAATCTAAACCAACATTTTTTAAAGTATCTTTTAGACCAAAGTACTTCTGCTGTTCTCCCTCCTCACTCTTCTCAGCATGTCAAGCCTGACATATTCATATTACAGGCATGCTCCTTATAAATCATGCTTGCCCACCCACCAAATACACCCATGACAAAATGCCTTTAGGTACACTGCTCCCTGCTCCAACCAAGATGCTTTAAAAAGAGTGGTGTACAGCAAGCCAGTTTTCCTTTTAGACCTCTTATGTCTTACTCCGGATCTCACTCTATTTCGACAAAGATTTCTTACAAAGATACTGTTACTCAGCTTCCTTCCACTTCTTTGGGGAGAATATAGTACTTTTTTTTTTCCCCCTCACATTAAATCAGCTTAGTAGAATAGACCTTTACCCTTATGAGAATTCAACATATTGTAATATGCTGGAGATGATCCAAGTTTTGATCTGTAAAACATTCACAGTAACGAGCAACACTATACATACAAAAAACATAGTGAGAAACAAAGCGTAAATTTGTGTTGTACGCTAAAGATAACGTTGAAAATCCTGTTGAAAGCTGCTGATATTTCACTGTTAAAGCAAAAATTAAAGAGAAATAAATTACGCAGTATACTTAAACCAGTATGGTTATTTTTCACTCTCATAAATCTCACTCAGAATCTTTCGCAAATGTTAAACTCATCAGGACAGAGTCACATAATGACATCTGCTGAAATTGTCAACAAATCAATTAAAATTAACAAACACACGAAAGAATGAAACTGAATCAGGCTAGGACAAGAGTGAAGCTTAGCTTATTTGCTTTTGGATGGCCAAAATATAACTTGGAGTCACTGCTGCTAGGAAATGGAAGGATGGAAAAGCAATGTAATTTCTCTTATTTTTTTCCTAGTAAGGACTAACTGTTAATGGTTGTATTTTAGTAGATATAATTTCAGGCAGCCAGTGTTATGCGGATAGAAGATAAGAGCACAGTAAACCTGTTTATAATTACTAACAGAATACATCCATTTCATATTGAAATAAATTATCTAACATTACGGAAAACATTGTGTTCAATACTGCTGCTGATTATCATATTCCTGTATTGTGTGGTCAAGTTGGCAACATTAAGGTGTACATTTCTCTTCTTATTTCTTATTCTTGGTTGAAATAGTTGTTACTGTAGTACACAATAACCCTACCTTTGTCTTGAGCAGGTCTTTCGTACAACAAATTCCCTATTCACATCACTAAAAAGGTCAGTGTATATTTTACTTCACAACAGTGGCATACTGCAGGATAAATAAAATCTGGTTACAAAGCTAGACTGTACAACTGATTTTTAAACAGGAGTCCTGCATGATTCCAGAGAGAAGGTCAACTTAACAAAAAAAAACCAGCAGCCCATATCTATAGCAACTTATCTGGCTGCAAAAAAAACTGAGCAAACAAACAACAAAAAATTTCTACATGCTGGAACTGACTGTTCTCACATCTGACTATTCTGCCAAAGTGGAGCCTTTACCAGTTCACACACAAATTGGAGGCACGCATCAGTAAGAAGTAGCAGAGGAGTTTACAAAACTCGTACAGGAGTTTTGATCCTAACTCAGAAAGCAGTGAAATCTATTGAAGTATTTTAAATTTCTGACAATGAAAACAGTAAAACATACAGGAAATTAGTTGCTTAAAAGAAAATTAGCTATAAAAATATTGTGAATTATTTTTGTTATACTAAGATACAAAAAGTATGTCCTATTTATCAAGTACATTTTAGTTCAAGGAAAACTTTTGCATCCAAGTAGATGTCCCTAGGTTAAAATATTCTAATAAGTAATTTTTTCATCTATATAGTTGCTTACAGTTCAAACCTGCCGTAAGGGTTAACACTATTATCAGTACCAACGACATTTCCTCATTGTAAAGTCACAAAATAGGGAATATCAGTTGAAGTGGCAATAATTATAAATTTGAATGAACTTTTAAAGTGGATCCACTGCATAGATTGTTGAAATGTTAAAGCAATTAGAACAGCTTTTTTTTCAGCAGATTAATTCAGGAAAAATTCCAAGCAATGGTGAAGTAGCTCTTGGGAAATAATTACTAAAATAGTAAATGGAGTTCATAATCAACAAAGATGCTATCTTAATGAAGCACACTTTCCTCCTGAATAGATGATATGTCATGTCATCCTAACCAATCTATGATACAGGTCACTTGAAATTGTATCTTGAGAAAAGAAAACAAACTGCCATGGGAATGCTGGCATACAGATCACATTCCCACTGGTACTGCTTTAATTTAGAGAAGCTGCAACTACACATCACTGTAATTTACCTTCAAGACAACAAAGGGAGTAGACGTAAGAAGGAAGGAGAGAAAGACTTCTTGTGATACTATTGTGATAGCTAAGAGAGCAATGACTTCAATAACTCACCCCATCAATTTCAAAAAGCTCATATGTTCTTCTAAATAACTTTAAACAGTAAAAATTTGGGCCAATTGTCTACGCTACAGCTAGGAGAAAAGATACATGGCAGATCACATTTGCTATCTATGAGAAAAACTAAAACTTTTGGATTCATTTTGTTGTATATATATAAAATCTGTTTGGTTACAAATCAACAGATGCCATACTGTTTAAAATCTGCAGTGGAATTTTTTGTTAACATCCAAATACAGCTTGGATGCTGCCATTCAGCATATTGCAGATAGTTTTAAATCTCTTAACACGTCCAAAAAAGGGGAGCCCAAAGTGCCAAAAATACCACATCTGAAAGCTAGGTTGTAGTGTTTGATTTGATACAACTGGAAGGATTGGGGGATATCGGCCAGGCTGAAAGCTCATCCCTCTCCAGTTGAGAGGGGTCCTGGCAGGCAAAACCAGGTTGCCTAAGGAATCTGCTCTAGTGTCAGCCCTTTTGTACCTCAGCTGGATGCCACTGTCTATGGCCCCAGCTGCTACAGCTGGACATGCTATAGTGGGGGAGTTACACTCAAAATGTTGTTAGTTCATTTAATATTTGAACAGTCTTCACAGTCTAAAGAAAGCCTACTGCTTTTCCCTGGGGCTGTGCTCACCCTTTCAATGTTCCTCTGCATCCTAAGGTTGGCAGTTTCAGTCTTCTTCAAGACGAACAGGGGGAGAGACGCACAAGTTACGGGCATCCTCAGGTACTTCCTGAGAGAGGTACAATGTTAACAGCAGCAGTCTCTTGTTCCTAAGTCTTGGGATCTGCTTGGGGCTATTGTACATTTTCTTACCACAGCCTGCCTCCTTATCCCTGCTTCCCAGGAAAAGTCTGGGAGCCGCAGACTGCCTTCCCCTAGCCCCGTTATCCTGGAGGGGCTGTTTGTCCGGCAGTGACTCTGTAGGGGTGCCAGCCCCCTGCCGCAGGTGCTCCCAGAGCAAAGCCAACACAGGGAGGCCACAGGCATGTGGCCACCAGACAGTGGCTGCCACGGCTAAAAAACAGCTCCTTCCAAGGCAGGGTCAGACACATCCTGAGACCCTGCACAATCAGGTCAGCAGCAAGCCCATGGCCTTCTACTGCTAATGCCAAAATCATATTTACTGGACTACAGGGTGGAAAGGATGACAGAGAATTCAGCTCCAGCTCCTGTAGAGTCTGGTTTTGGTCTACTTAGCCAAAACAGGACTTCAAATCTTGTGCAATGCAGGATCAGTCAAAGACAGGAAAACCATCAGTCTGATTAGTGTTTTTAATTTGAAGAGAATGGCTGGTAGAAAGGGAAAGACTGGTCCCACAGCACCTTGGCTGTTGAGCCAAGTTAATATGGACACAGATACAACAGCTGATTATTACTTCTGACGCGGAATATTTTCTGAGGAGAAGCCTAATTGACTGCCTAGAATGACTGTCTAATGGGACATGCAGAATGCAGAGCTAAATGAGAATAACAGGGTGGGCACTGGGTTGGGGTTTTCCCTGGCCAGAGGCACAGGACTACAAGGCACATTTCTGCATGGGCAGCTCTTCAGTGGCAGCTCTGTCAACATCCCTTCTCAGTGGAGTCAACAACAGATGCTCAGACAGAGACTGCAACTGCTACAGGGGAGGCTCCAGCACGTAGAGGACACCTAAGCCCTGGCAGATGACTCTCACGACAAGGGTCAGAAAGAATATGCTCTATCACATCATGCAGCACAAAGGTCAGACAACAATGACAGATCCTGGACACCCATTCTATGTTTGTGGGAGGCTGCACCCACATTCAGCAGCATACTTGCTCAGGGGGCCAAAAGCAGTTACATTAGCTGCTGCTGGGGATGTAGCTCAGAGTCTGGTTTGGCTGCTAGATACAATCAGCTTCAATATCTTTGATAGTGGCACAAAGTAACATGCTTCAGGTCAACATGTTCTCCGTAATTCCCTGGCACAGTAAAAATACTGTGATATTCAGGTTATGAGACCTATTTCAGTAGGTGTCCAGCCCAGCTTGGCTGACTAGTGACCTTACGCAAACTACCCAACATATGTTCTTTCAATACCAGCCCTGGTTTATGCTCTTTTAAGAACAGCTGAATTTAGTCCACTCTTATCCAGGCAAGTTCTTTGCTTAAAGGACTCTATCTCCCTCTTCTGAGCTGAAGAGTAATTGCTTTTAAAGCATTTTTTCTCCTGCTTCAAACAGATATTACTGCCATCTCCGCACTCAAGGATGAGTAAGGGGAGCAATGGCAATGGCTAGTGAGTTACCTCAAAAAAGTTCATTGGCTTCCAGATGTCAGAGCCCTGAGGGCACTCCTAGGGCTTAAGGGCCCTAACCAGCCTCACCTGGGGTCTTCACTCACACCCCCTGTCCCACATTTAAGCTCAAGCTGGGACCCTCAGGCCTCAGTCCCCACTCCCTCCTGCCTGGACTGCCACTAAGGCCTCTTACTGTCCCTGTTCTGCTTGCTGGGCTCAGGCAACACAGGGTCACACCACTGGTGAGGGCCTTGCCCACACAGTGCTGCAGCCACCTGTGGCTTGCTAACCCGTGGGGAGCAGCCCTGCTCCCTGACACTAGAGCCCAGGTGTTATAGACAGCCTTAGGCCAAGGTAAAGACTGCCGTTCTGGCTTGGGTGCTATCTGAGAGAAAGTGTCAGGTCTGGGTCATTCTTGTGATCAGAAATAGGCTCCAGCTTTTGGAGGCCTCTGTGGCTAATGCATCGATGCCTACCCCAGGCTAAGAACTGTGGTAAGAATTGTCCCTCCAGGGACTTTCTGGTGAAATACCATGGCTTAAAAAAACATAATAGCTGATGTTGGGAATAAATTGATGCATTTTCCCATTCAATTAGTAAAAAAACAGTAAAAGAAAAGAAGAAAGAGCAGTATGTGACACTACAGTATTTATAGTGACCACTATGGGTCTTCGTAACTGGGTCACTGCCTTCTGTGTCTATTCATCTATGTAACTCATCAAACTAGCCCAGCTGTCCAGTTTGGGGACCATTAGGATATTTTAAAATTCTTTCAGACATACAGCTTGATTAAGATATGACTGAAAACAAGTAAGCTTGACGTACTGGCCCAAGAGGCAAGAGTTTTTCCACTAAAAACTAAATTTGACTGAGATATCATCATTTTTCTGCTTCCTTATTTACTGATGCTCATCCAAAGTCCTTGCAGACAGGAGTGCAGGGCAGCATTTTCAAAGACTATCAACCATGGTTGTGATTTAATGAAAATACTTTTATATGCTTTGTGAGTTTTCGGATTGCTGTATAGGATGGTGAGGTCCCCACGTAATCCCCCTTTACATCTAAAGGGATAAAGGACAGACAAAACAGGATGGGAGAGAAGGGGCTCATAAACAAGATTCAGGTGACAAGGCAGGTTTGGATCAGAAGCATAAAGCTCCAGTACCAAGGAAGAAAATCTTTTGAAGTCTCACGCTGAAGAAATGGGTATTACTGAAACTTTCACATATACCTACACATATTTTTTCCTGTGTTCGAAGATCAGGTATCAGGTCCCCTAGAAATGTAAACTCTACTAAGGAAGTTAGGACATGAGTTCATAAGGAAAATGGAGAGTTCCACAGAGAAGGTTTTAGGTCCTTTTAAGATTTAGGTGTTCAGGACTCCATAAAATTGTTAGTCCTGGTGTCAGAAAGCTCACCAATCCTGGCCTTGCTTTTGTGACTTGGACTGCCACCCTGAGCTCACATCAGGCCAGGCTGGTGATAACTGACTGACTGTTTATAATCCAAGCGGCTGTGGCAGGTTGCCCACTGGTTTGTGATGTTGTTGTCCTCCTGGACAAGGCCAACTTTGCAGCGGTGCCCAGTGCAGACGGTACAGCCAAAGCACAATCAGTGCCTAGCAGTGAATTTCAGATTTGTGCCCTGCAGATCTTAAGCTTTGAGGGAAACGGGTTAAAGTCTTAAGGAACCAAAATGGTTTCTATTTCCCCAGCATGGTTTCTAATGAGACTGAGGAATAATATTTCCCAACCATGGCAGGATGTCTGTACCTATGCAGTAAATATGATTGGATTTTTCATATTGCAAGCTGTGCCTTAGCTGTTGCTTCCTTGTGTTCATTACATCCTTTTGTAGAACCTTGGGATCTGTATGGGTCAGCCACAGTTTCAGTTAACAATAATTCTTTCCCCCCCCCACCCCCGAAATTGCTCCAGTATGAATTTGACCAGCTGAATTCAGGCAAGACAATTCTGTTATCTAAAGACAATATATTATAATACGGAGGAAAGATAAAACAGTTTCTGAAACTCTGGGGAATGTGGTTCTTTTCTTCGTTGTCATAGTGAAGAACTACAAAAATATGAGAGGTTAAAACTTGTCATTTAATCTTTCTCTTTCCTTTAAAAGAAAACCAGACATTAAAAATATCATACAGTTGGAAGAATAAGTGCTTTGCTTTGGATCCTCCTCTGCATAATAGGAAAATCATCATTAATAGTTAAATTAAGAGATGAACCAATGAAAGACAATGAAAATAACTTGATTAATAGGATATGAAAGTCTGACAGATTTTGCCAAACTAGAAATGAGATACACAAAAAGTATCACTTCACCTACAATGTAACCTTTTGTGGGGTTATTACCTAGTTTCTTTTCCTGTTTCAAATATGGATATAATTTTTTGGTTGGAACAAAATGTCTGCACTGAAAAGTATCAAAAAAATTCCTGCTGATTTCATGAAACTTTAATTGCAACAGTAATTGCAAAGGCTTATCTTATTTGAAGAGACTATTTTACTGATCCGTTCATGCAAAAATTAGAAAGTTCATCCTAAATTGTTGTAATACCTATTACTTACCTATGAATTAAATCCAGGAATAAAGAGCAAGAAATATGAAAATAACCGTAGCTTAATCCAGCCCTTTGAAATGGTGAATGAAAAGGAGGTTTTTTTAACAAATTGTTACGCCAGGATAAGATGGCACCTGTATGTTCAGCTTTCTGAACCGGTGGAAGGATTATTCATGTTTACTTAAGAACAGATTCTATAATCTCCATTTATAAAAGTAATGGCTTTTCTAGGCAAGTAGTCCAAGTCTTTCTGCTAGGGCTGTAATGTGGAATAAGGTTTAAGACACTGTGAACAAAGATGGTAGGAACTGGCACAAAGTCAGCATTTTCATTTCCTTTTGTGAGGAGCCAGATTTCATTTACCATATAAATTATCAACCACATTTTTAATATGGTTATAAATGCGTCAGTTATTTTTCTCTTTAAAAAGCAACTGCAGCTGAATGTTAACAATTGCAATAAAACTAATTTTAACTTAAGCAGAAAGGAACTTTGTTGACAGTTCTCGGTAAATCCTTTACAAAAACACAGTTCTACTGCAGAATATGTCTTCTGTGAAACCTAATGACCTTCTAACATAATAACAAATGAACTTAATATACATAAATTTAGGATTAAGTTTCAGTACAGAATTCTTTCTCATTGTTCTAATTGAAGTTTTTCAAAGATATAATCTAATGATCAAACACATCTCATGATCTAAATCCATTAGATGTTTTCATTAATATTCATTCACTACATTTGAAGCACTCGGGTAGAGAACTGCAAGGACACTCAACTTGCAAGTGATCAGAAAGTGAAGAAATTTTACTTGTGTCATATTTCGACCAGATCAGTCAGTCTTAAATTGCACTGTCTACATTAGTTCAAATTAACCCCTGCTGCTGCAGGCAATCATACCAGCCGCTCAGGAGATGGCATCCCTACACTTACTGAAGTGAGCTGCTGCTAGATTGGTGGCTTCCAATTGGAGGCCAAGATAAAGATTGCACCAAAGGGGGCCAAAAAAAAAAAAAAAAAAAAAAGAATAATCACAAATAATTACTGTTCTTTTAGCATTAGCTTCAAAGCTGAGAGGGAAAAGTAGGAATCTTTTCAGCACTGGCACCATGTTTTTCACTCAAATGTCTTCTACTTCATTCTCCTTCGGAAAAGATGGTTGGTATTCACTACTTCTGATGTACAATCAATCACATACAAAGGGTTCTGTTTAAAAGGCTTATAATTCAGTGTTAGGTTGCAGTTTTGGATATTGAAACTCCTAAATCATGCAAATACTTCATCACATATTAAGTGAGAAAGTATTACTTTTGCCATTTTCTTATTAGGTAACAAGCCCTAAATAACTCAGGAAATGCTGAATCCTAGCCTGGTATATGAGCTTCCTATACATTATCTTGTGTATTATTTCACTCTTTCACCAAAAGAAAGAAAAGAGGCAATAGTATATGTTTACATATGTACAAAAATTAGTTCAGGATGTCAGTTGTCACAGCCGAAGCACTGCAATTTCTCCAAAACTGAAAATCAAATAAGAACCCTCCTACATAGATTTCATTCCCCCTAGCTGTGGTCAGTTTATTTAGCTAGTGCATCTGCACTGCCCCACAAAACTTCAGAAAGAGAACAGACTGTACAGATACATTATCACTGAAGGGAAAAACTTGCTTCGACCAGCAACACTTTGACCATTTCTTGCACCAGAAAAGCTATGAGGGTGGTAGAACACTTGAACAGGTTGCCCAGAGAGGTGGTGGATGCCCCATCCCAGGATACATTCAAGGCCAGGTTGGATGGGGCTCTGAGCAACCTGACCAAGTTGGAGATTGCAGTGGGGTTGGTCTAGATGACCTTTGAAGGTCCCTTCCAACCCAAACCATTCTGTGATTCTGTGATCCTTGCTAGAAGATGCCACGAGGTGCAGTATGTATTAGAACAAAACCAGAAGCTGCTAGCCAGGAAGGAGTCTCCATGTTCCAGATTAATATAGAAATAAAGGGAAATAAATGCTGGTAACTTTTGAATTCAGGTTTGTATTGCTGAACCTCATAGCAGAACTGAAGAGAAGGGAAGAATTTCAGTTTCTTTTGCAATGCTTTGTTCAGATCAGAGAAACTTTACAAGCATTCAGACAGCCTGACTCTATTGCTTTAGCGTTCATTGCAGCAAAGCATTTAAACACATAGTTAGTTTCAACTGACTTTATTGGGATTTAAGGCTATGTTAAAGGGCTTCTAATTGTATTCTGAATTGGCATCTCAGTAATTAACAGACCAAGAATATTGTCTGTTGTCATTACTGGGAGCCCAAAGGGATTTCAGACAACAGAGTGGCCTGTCACAAGATGCGAAACTGCTTCACAACAGACAAGAGGACATTTCAAGCATGACATTTTTAATTTCATTGGTTTAAAAGTGGATCGTATGTACTAGGAAATCAACACACATGGCAGTGTTTCCACAGGCTTCCAAAATACCTTCTATGATATAACGATTTTTTAAATCAAATTAGAAAAGGTGTTATTGAAAATACGATTTGCTAATTTTGTCCCCCTCCAAGTTAATTACTTCCATGCTCCTGCAATTTAGGAGATTCTGTGTAAGAGAAAAATCACTAGATTTGTGTTTGAAAAACATGTATTGTGCTGAGATAATTCTAACTGAAAGAGATCAGTGAAAGACTTCTTATATGAGGATATGAAGGGACTTTACATCTTAATAGCTTTCTCTTCCAGGAAGGAAATACTCGTCCCATCTTGCATGTAAACCTTTTTAGGGAAGCAGAGAAAGAAAAGTAGCTTTTTTTTTTTTCCAGTTTATAGAAATTAAAATATAACCACGAGGGAATACAATTGCAAGTAAAGATTAGTCAAGTCTATGGCTCAACACCAGATAAGAGCATGAAACTAAAAATTGCAATAAGGTAACACTAAAGGTGTTTTAAAAGGCATTTAAGGAAGAAATTCCTTATTCCAGGTTTACAAGATACTTCAATTAAATAAATTCCACAGGAAAAGAAATACTACTACATACCATTTTAAGTGAATTCTTACTGACCAGGAAAAGAATTCTTTGTGAATGACAGGTAATTTATGCATTACAGAAGTAGTCAGGCTGTTTGTAACCTGAGAAGTGCCATAAAAATGCTACGCCACACTACGAGACTACTAAATTTTAAGACTCTTGCAGTGACATTTCATGTAAGATTACTCAGTATTGCAGTGGGTGGTCCAAAGCAGTCCTTCTTCCTAACAGATGTGGCTTATTTATAATACCATTAACTTATTTTTAGACATTGTGGCAACCTCCACCTGCAATACCAGCTCCTGCAGGTGTAAAATTAGAATCCGTAGTTCCGGGGTCAGTGTGTAAGGCTCAGATTCCAGAAAGCACTTAAGTAAATGTTTTACTTCTAACATGAGCTCAAAAGCTTTCCTGCAATTGTTAATGGGCTCTGGAGCAGATTTTAAAAATATCTTCTTTACTAAATGAAAAAAAGCCCACCATGTGGATATCAGCTCGCAGAAAATGAAGCGCCCCTGTGGAGTGAGAACTGCTCTTATACTAAGCTCAGCAGGGAAACTCTCAAGTTTCCCGGCTGGCTGGTACGTTTCTCACTTTTTGCCAATAAACTCCATACATTTGAAAAACCTGATAAAAATAGATCACCGTTCCTAAAATAAAACACATTAAAGTGATTCCCATCACACAAGCTCTAAGACAAAGCAAGCAGTTAAGTAAATTTTGACCAACTTTTGGAGTACTGGCTTTGGCCACTAGAACAATCCTATACATGGGAAATTACTGCAACAAACCATTTCTTCCCGACTACTGAAAAAGGAATCACTGATTCCAGTAATCTCAATATTTAGCAGCAGACAAAGTTTTCCCATGTAAATAAAACTCAGTTATTTAAATATCTATACAGGTTGGAGTAAACAGAAAACTTTATTTAAATGCTGGCAGTGTTCTTGCATAACACTTCCAACAAAAAGTGAAAGTTTTGAAAAGAAGGTTACAGGGGTATAATTTTATTGAATGCACTTCTCGTCAATGCTCAAATAATGATGAGTTACAATGACATGGAACTAAGCACGGCTGATCTGTTGAGGAAGACGACCAGGACCTGTGCTAGAGCTCTGGTGTGTGATTACAAGCCGGAGTCTTGAGCTCAGTTGAAGTAATAATAGATAAAGGTGAAATACACACAAGTTAGGGGCTTATCTTCATTCACACTTACAGCTTTTATCCAGTTGACTACCATGGGCATGCGAGCTTGTAATACAGGTTTTGCTTCTTACTTCTGAATAACTTATTGCACATTTGAATTGTGCATCAATGACCACTAATTTTAACAACGACTCATGTCCAGGACAGTTCCACTCTTCTGACCCATTGTCGTCCTACCTCTTCCTACTTAGCCCAGAGGTCCACTTCCACTTCAATATATAAAGAAGCCCTATAAGAAAGACAGAGAGTAACTTTTCACCAAGGCCTGTAGTGACAGGACAAGGAGTAAAAGTTTTAAATTGAAAGAGGGTAGATTCAGATTAGATTTAAGAGAGATTTTTTTTTCACAATGAGGGTGGTGAAATACTGGAACTGGTTGCCCGGAGAAGTTGTGGATGTTCCATCACTGTAACTGTTCAAGGTCAGACTGGACAGGGCTTTGAGGAACCTGGCCTAGTGAAAGATGTCCCTGTCCATGGCAGGGGGGTTGGATTATATGATGTTTAGAGGTCCCTTCCCACCCAAATCAGTCTGTGATTCTATGATTCCATTTCTGTCTCCAAGATCTATGACTGTGGGTCCTACATAAATGAAGATTTTGACAGCCAATTTACCAGGTAAGGAAGGGCAGCCATTTTGGCCGTGAAATGTTTTATTTTCTATGAATGGAATAAAGAGAATACTACACTTTTGTCTAGTTAATTACTGCTGTGGGGTTCTCTTAATTGACTTTTAGATCTGGTCAGTCTTTCCCATTTTGTGTGTATCATAAAATGACACTGAAGCGAACTGCGTTTTTCTAGTCATTATCCTTTTTATTTCTTCAGTTTTTTGGGGGGTCAGTATAATCTATATCTGTTCATATCAAGCTTAGTTTGGTTCTCCCTTTGCAGGGAAAGTAATAAAATTCAATCAAATTCTCTCCTAACAAACATATTTAGAAATAAATATTGTAATTACACTGTTCTGGAATACAGCAAAACAATTTGGTTTCCTGCCTCAGGCAGTTATTGAGCTAATAATTTTCTAAAATCAAAACTGGGACTGCTGAAAGTCAGCTTCCTTTCTAATATTCTTAAAGACTTCATCTATTAAAAAATAAAAAATCCTCTTATTTTCGAAAGTCTCCCCAGAGGCAAATTGTCTTTTAAACTTCAAGAAGAGTTTCTTTCATAACACAAAGATGACATACTCAATAAAATCTTCCTTCCACACTCTTAGTTTCTATTTAAACAGACATATTCCATCAAGCAGCCTCCAAAAATTGACTGCAGAAGGCGTCCCTCTCACCTGACTGAAGTTTTCCAGTTCACCAATTTCATTGCTAAAACTCATCAAGACTAACCATTTTCCTTACTTATAAAGAAAGAAAAAAAATCCCCTCACTTTTTACTGCTTCATCCTTGAGAAGAGCTTTACTGTTTAAGCTTTAGTGTCTCAGCCCCATGGGCTGCCATCATCAACCCATGTAGAAAACAACAATAAAATGAAATCACCCATAGAGGTCATTCCTTTTGTCCTGTGATAATACGAAGAACCAGAGGACTAGCAATGAATTCCAGAACTTTAACAACCTGAATAAATTGTGAAGTACAAATCAGAGTGAATATAGGATGTGACATTCATTTCACATGAGTCAATGCACAGAGGTGCAGCCTGAAATCTGCAAAGCTATCTTCCTGGTTTTACTGAGGAAAAATGACAAAGTAAGAGGATGATTGGTTTTTATACGCATCTTTTTCAGTTAGGCAAAAATCATTTTTTTTTAAGATCTGAAAGTAATGTGAAAGAATAAATGAAACACCATCTGAATGACAGCACTCCAAAATTGTAACTGAAGACCAGTGACTGGCCCAAGGCTTCTGATCCTTCCAGTTCCTCCCTCTCTCCCTCCCTCCCTCTTTTTCTTTTCCTTTCTTTCCCTCCTTCCCTTCTTCCCCCTTCTTTCCCCTTCCCTGCCTTATCCATTTCATGAAAAAGAAAACCAACAAGCCAAACCAAACCAGTACCCTAAAACTTGTTACACAGCCAATTCTTGAAATAGATTTGTAATGACTCTAGCTGGATGATTACAACACACACACTTATCTAACACAACTATCTTTCGATCAAGAAAAGGCTTCAGTCAAGCCTGACTCACCAAAACGGTGATGTGACTGATAACTTTCATTCATAGAGTTTATCACTATAACTTAAGATAAATACCAGCATTGCCTATGTGATAGCACAGAACTCAGCATTAAAAGATTGCACAAATGGTCAAACTGCCCAAGCCCTCAAGACGATCTCTTAATGACTCAGCTTCAAGGACCCAAGCACAACTGCCACTTTAAGCTTTTTAGATGAATATAAAGACGTAAACACAACAGATTTTGTAGATCCAGTAACAACAGCATCTTCAAGGCTTTCAAGTTGCTAATCTCTCCTCACAACATGACCCCAGATCTGTTTTTCTTTTTTTTTTTTCAAACACCTGCAACTGACACTTTTGATTCATATCTATTGTAGAAACACATAGACGTCTCTCTGTCTGTGCATTCTGTTGCCAATTTGTAATTTTAAGAATGTTAAACCTGAGTTGCCCCAGGGAAAAATCCATAGCAAATGTGCCTTGAAGCAAGGGAACGCAGTATATAAACAGTAAGAATTCTAAGATATTTTTGAGTAGCTGTATGTTTTATACAGAAACTTTTTTTTTTCAGAAAAAAAAAATGTTTTATAGCTTTTGATTCCTTTGTTTCTTTATTAATTCAGATCCTGCATTAAATAAACCAGGAGATATAGACACATGTATGCTATATGTGAGGAAGCATAAGAGGTTTTCTTCATCAGAACAGTCCAAGGGAAGCTTAAACAAGACATAAAGGTAGAATTAGGAAAGGCAGTAAGTACTCTTATGTTTTCCCTGCCAGAAGGGGAAACAATTAGTTTAGAAGAATCGTGCTAATTGCACTTGGTGTCTTGATTAAGCTTCCCTTGGGCCACTCTGATGAAGAAAACCTCTTATACTCCCTCATACACATGTCTAGGAAAGTGAAGGAGAAGGAAACCAAAGCCCAGCTCTCCATATCACGCAACTAGGCAGCTTCACAAAAAACTCAACTTCAGTAAGTCCAGGGAAAGACATCACACACTACAAAAACCCTTTCTGAAAGAAACAAAATGGTTCCTTTTATGTTTGTCAGATCTAAGCATGTTAATTCATCTAAACAATCTGTACAGATTTTGTCTTCAAACTTCAATTTAAGAAAACCAGGAAGCTTGAAAATTGTTTTAAAGGGAATGCTACTACATAAATAACATTAGTCAGAACTGCAGTAATAGAAGCTTTATTCCCAACACTTCAACCAGTAACTCAAATAGACGCTATGACTCATAATTTCTAATGAACAAAGATAGTGATTTATAGTAGGAAGGAGAAATACATCAGCAAGAGACATCAGCAAAGACCTAACACATCATCTTGTCTTGTATAAGCTCTACTACCTGTAGAAACTTTTGAAGAAAATAGTGAGAGGAGCAGTAATGGAATAAACTAGTGATCACAAGCCACAAGGCTGTGCAAAAAGATGTGCTGCATCTCATTCAGCAGTTAACAGAATCAGAAAGAGGCACCTTGTCCCGCTTATGAATCGGCCCTGCCTATTACCAGAAGATAACAGTTCTCTGTTATGTGGTTTGTGCCTGTGCACACTAATCAGATGTAGGTCTTGGACCACTCCTTACACTCCTGAACATCATTAGTATTTCATCCTACTGCCAGGAAATACCTAAGAAATATCTATGTCCTCAGTGTTCATCTATGCATAGAATTGCAAGTGCTCTCAGTTGCCTCTTTAGCTTCAGTACGAGAAGTTTGTGCAGGAGATGTGACGGTTCCAGCTCTACAGGTGTCAGCACGTTGCCATATACTGAAAGGTGCGTTCTCATTTACCTTTGGAAAACTTTCCCATCTATAAATAGAGGAAAGATACATCAAAATGCTATTATCAAGCTTTCAAAATAACTCATTCAAAATTAGGAATTATCACCAAAAAAATGTTCAACTAATTATAATAGTTGTTTTTTTTTTTTAGCAAGGGAAATCTGCCTCTTTCAAAGAATGCGTTGGGCATATCCTAGCAATATTTGAATTATGCAGACAGTGAGACTATTTTCTTCATTATTTGTTGAAGAAGTTATAATTTACAGTCTTTCCTTTAGTTTTAATGCACGAATAGATAGGGTAGCTAGATAGTTCAGGCAGTCAAATGCTGTACTAGACTAATTTAAATTTAAATAAATTTAAAGCTTTTGGAGGGAGTCATCACAAGTTGTGTGTTCCTCACGTACTGCTTCACCCTAAGCAAAAAGAAGTTGTGCTTTGAATACATAAAATGCTGTGTAAATTAAGTACAATAAAAGGTCATGTTCTAGGCACCTCAGACTAATGATACAAAATAAGTAGACATCTTTGACTGTAATTGCTCAGTGCCTCAGTTCCCCACCACTGAAAGACAGAACTTATATTCTTCTACTGTAGTACAGTGTGTGCTATTGGAAACTGTCACGGAAAAGCCAATGAGGAAATTAAAAAATCTATCTCAAACCACAAGTCAAGTGGTAATAATTAATAAGACCTGAGGCTGAATGAAGGTAAAGCAAATTACTGAATAGCCAAGTGAATACTAAACGCTTTATACATTAAAGTCATATGCTGTGGAAAATTGTGGTGTGATCATGTAACAGGAGATTATCTGAGTGTGAACATAAATAGGTACCTGACAAATCTTAATCCCAATGACTCAAGTTCTGAGCAACTGATTTAATAATCCTGAGTTACATCTGCTCTCTTCAACCATTTCAAAAATTACTAATATCATATTTCGTTCTATTGTCCAAGTTTCATAAAACAGAGTGATCAGGGGAATGACATTCAACTTCTCTGAAATTCCAAAAGTTCCCATTTCCTTGCTTTCAAATAATTTTCTACTAGCATCTTCATTTACCTCCTACTCCAGAGTTCTTTCTTTCCATAGGCATTTATCTCTGACACGAAAGCCTGTCAAATTCTTTTTGAAATGTAAGGATGCTACATCCTCTAAATTTTTCCTTATCTTTCTTGCCACTAATATCTTCAAAGAACTCAAATGGATTAGTTCAGCATGACCTCTTCTGCCTGAATTTATGCTGGATATCCTTTATCAAACTGTTTAAAAGGTGTTGTTCTGCCACATCTTTAAAAAGATTTCCAAAGATGTTATCAAAATAGAGGCTTTAGGATATTGTTTCTCCATTCTCCTCTCCTCTCAGACAATTGTTGTGCCATCTAAGAAACCTCTAACATTGTATCAAATATTTAATTACTCTTCCTAACATCAAGCGAGAGCTGAGTAAGATTTTTTCCAACATCAGATAATTTGCACACAATTTAACTAAGGCTGTATCTGTTCTTACTGTACTGCATCTCAGGTCTCTGCACAGAATTTCTGTACTTGTTTCTTGTACCTTTTGCTAGCACCGTATAATTTCAGGTAGTAAGTTGGCCTTGTTCTCAACAGATACCCAAACCCTCTGACACATTTCATGCACATGCATTTTTTAAGCAGCCAAGGCTATTTGAGTTCATGTTAGAATAGAAAAGAAAATTAGAGAGATCCTCTCAGATCACCTCTTGGTGCCTGAGATTTCTGCAACTCTTCTCCTGAGCTGTGTTTCACTACAATTATATAGGATTGCCAACAATTTTCAGCTATTTCCAGCAACAATTTCAGGCAAGAAACCTACCTTGACATATATCCCATCAGACAGGGGAGCACACTAGCATTAGACTGTACACAAGCAGAGAAGGCAGGGTAGGTAGGAGCACGGAGAGCTGAGAGGAGCAAGACTACTGATCTTACAGAGAAGAAAGACAACTTGTATGGAAAGTCAAACCACAGCAACAGATTCGGTCGCTATTATGATCTACTATATTTCTAGTTTTTCTCTTACATTTTGTGACTGTTTCTTATGTGATTTTAGCCCCTTGCCTCTCAAAATCAATATGTACTTTCAATAAATCCATATTTATCCTCCATAAATAACAAACCACCTCGCACCACATCTTCAGCCTTCATAACACACATTTAGGCCTCTCTATGTGGTGACTAGCTTGTCTTTTCTCAGCCTCTCCTTCCAATTAGGAAGTCTACCTTTCATGGTTCCTGTCATCAGTTTACTGGTTCTCTATTTCATCCTTGATGCTTATTCTAAAACGCTAATATTAAATAATGGTATTCAAGCACTTTCCTTATTTCTTTGCACTTTAAGGTTCTCTAGTGCGTTCTGCTAAACCACAAATATTTCTGCTCCTTTCTTAGGTATTTCAGATTTTTAATACGACTTCCAAGTATGGATTACTCAACGCTTTTAAATATCTCTTTACCTTCTAATTTGGATCTTTCAGAGGTTACTGAGTTTTCCTGCATCTCATCCCATATTCTTCCAGAGTCTGTTTTTCTGAAGTCAAGTATTTTCATCCCACTGCTTACAAAACCCATTTCTGGAATATTAAATTCTAGGTGCTCTCCCAGATGAACTGTATTTATCATACCTGACTCATAGCCAGTAATTTTTTAAGTCCAGTGTAGCTTTTGACTTTATTGATAATTCAGTATTGTTCAGCATTGTGAGACTGAAACCGCATTTGTGGCTTAGGTCATACCGTCATGATGTCCAATTGCCATTTCTGAGAGGGTATTTCCCTGCATAAGAGGAAGCTCTTTATGGCCTTTTGTGCTCCCCTGTATCTGCCTCTGCCAGAGAATTCTGCCACCTTTGATTAGTATGGAGTCAGGATGGGACATTCATTGACATCACTGGAGACGAGCCCCAGTCCAAATGGCAAAGCTTGCTTATTCTCCCCTCACACGTTTTTATCCTATCTCTCTCTCTCTCTACTCTTCCTTTCCATTGCACCATTCCCTTTGCACACTCCTGCCTCTTCACTTCCTATTTCCTTCTTATCTACTTAAAAACAAGAAAACACTCTTCCCAGATCTGTCATTCTGCTCAAGAGGATGCCATCCGTCATCCAACACTGCAATATCCTCTAACTCGGCGTCCCCCTTGGGGTTCACTCAGGACACCTTGCAGTGGAGCGGAAGAGGCTGACAGTGCACGGCCTTTTGGGCAGCATCTTCTCAGTACCAGCTAGGCCCCGCTGCGTGTACCAAGAGGCTCCCACTAAGCTGTTGTGCCTATGAGATCATTTGTGAGAACACGATGAACAAGAGTTGCTTGTCTTTCACCTTATTATGTGTTTAGCTGTCACAAATACTTTTTTGTGCCAACTGTTCAGCGTTTGAAACCACTGTTCTTTTTTCTGCTTTTGCTTCCTGCTAGATTTCCCTCTTACTCTTATAATTATCTACTTGAATGAGCTTTTTACTACCAAGGTATAAAGGATTGGTTTAAATGAGCAAACATCAGTCTTCAGTTCAGTAGAAGTGTCAAAAATGTTTAAAAAACAACCTCCCTATCTGAACTGTAATTACATTCCTTTCCTTAATATATTTTTGAATTGACTGATTTTAAATACTTCTTCCCAAAGAAAAACAAAGAAACAGCAAATCCACAATAAAATATGTTAATAAATATGCATAAATCTTGTCCAGAGTCTTATTAATTTTTTTTTTTGTAATTATATTAGGGATAAGATTACAAAAAGAGAACAAATCTTTTTAAAAAGGGGAAGAATACATCCTTGATTTGCCTTCTTTTTAAAGCTTCACAATCTTTTCATATGGACAGAAACACTCTGGCAGAGTGTTAAATCAGAGTTAAAATGTCATTCTTCATAAGATTTATTGTTCCTCTTGTAATTTATCACATGCAAAATGTAACGTTCCTGATGTACTCACTGGCTCAAAACCAAACAATGTTTATTTATTTATTTGACTTGTACAGGCATGTTTGGATTTGGCTGAATCCCCACAGCAGTTTGTGAATTATGTATGTAAAAAGCAAAAAATCCCTGTACCGAGTATCCACACATCCACACACAGACAAAAAAAAACCCAAAACAAAACCCCCTACACATCAGGCTTATCATGTCTCTACCATTTGCTGTGGAATAAAAAGATAAATTTTTCACTTCTGTCTCAGCCAAGATTGCCAATTCAGCTTGTAAAATCTAAAAACAAACTTGTGTTTATTTGAAGTTCTAAAGAATTAGTTAAATTGCCCTTTTCAATGTTCCCTCGTAGGCATTCTACATCTTTCAAACACCTTTATGCATAAATATTGATTGTGGTATACAAAGGATGCTCTTTCTTCTTGTTCATGGTTCTTTGATTTAAATCAAAATGAAATTAAGTCACTAAGTTTCAAAATTCTTTTCCTATGTTTTTTTAATAACCTTCAAAAGAATTTACTTCCTTTGGTTGGTAACCATTAAGACATATTTCATTTTCACTTCAAAATAGCTAAATATGGATACAACCACTAAATACAGAAACAAACCAGGAGGGTTTTACATAGTGAAGTTGGGGATAAAATTGAAGGCAATCAATATATGGCTTAAAAACTAAATAAGTAATTCACTCAATTTTTAGTAAGGACAACTGTTTAGGAAGAAGCGAAAGGAGGATGTCAAGTAGAACAAGGATATGGAAACAAACAGCGATGTCCAAATTGGAAAAAAATATATATTAAAGAAAAAAATCATAGCGTTTCCCAGGCTCAGAGCAAGGGACGTTGTAATGCCATGACTGAATACTAATGCAGCTAACATAACGCTACTCAATGACAAGTATCAGCAAGTGCATCAAGTGACTGTAAAATGTCATAACTCGGCTTCAGACGGGGAAAACACCTCACAGGCATCTGTTCATGACAAAGACCAAGAGGTATTTTTACACAGTGCTTTTGGTGCCTTGCCTCTTGTACAACTAAGTGCTCTTTAGCTGCGGGGCTCTGCATCCCTTCACCCAAGCTGCCAGAGGAGTGTTTTCCAGAGCTCCTATGGCAGTATTTGTCCCTGCTGTTCTCATGCAATTGCTCTTGTGCTGTTACTCCCATGGCCTTGCACCTGCAAACCTCAACAGTGTTGTGTGGTGATTTAGCCTGAGTCACCACACAGCTTCTCGCTCGCTGTCCCCATCCCTAGAGGGATAGGGGAGAGAAATTGGGAAGAAAGGAAAACTCGTGGGTTGAGATAAAGACAATTTACTAGAATAGCAAAGGAAAACTACAATAATAACAGAATATAAGGATACTAAAATATAAAAAATTAACAATGCACAATTTCTCACCACTCAATGTCCCAATACAGCCCATCCCAAGCAGTGATCATGAAGACAAAACCGAGCAGCCAAGCAAAGGAGCATAAGTGAGCCAGCAAGGTAGAGGGAATGATGCCAGCGAGCAAGAGGAAGAGACAAGATGGAAAAAAGGATGCCCCTCCATGGGCAACCCCCACTTATACGCTGAGTATGACGTTTATGGCATGGAATACTCTCTTTGGCCAGTCTGGGTCAATTATTCTGCCTATCTTTCACCCAGCTTCCTGCACCTCCACATTAGCAAGACTTGGAAAGTCAGACAGTGTCCTTGGTCTCATTCACAACAACTCATATCATCAGGGTGTTTATCAACATCCTTCATATATGAAATCCAAAACACACTGGATACTGATAGGAAAATTAACTCCATCCCTGCCAAAACCAGGACAGTTGCTGTGGGGGTTCTCAAGGGAAGCAACTGACACTGGTCACTCTTTCCTTCCCCTCTTTTCCTAGACCTTCACTGTAGCTTGTTTCACATTTGGGCAAACAATAAATGCACGCAGAGAGCTTAACAGCGAAGCAGCATGTGGCACCTTCTGCTGATCTAAGTGTGCTCCAGTCAGCAATAACAGCATCATATTCAGGAACAACCAGCTGGGAGTCTGAGTGTGTCCTGAAGAAACCTACATAGTTACTGTGGGAAAAATATTATGAGGACACACAGGGAAGGATGCTCGCATGGGGTCCCGCTGGCACTTCTCCTCCCAGCTGGCCACTGGTGGAGTTTGTCCTTTCTCTCTCATTCCCTCTTCTCTCCTCTTTTCTTTTTTTCATTTTTTTACAAAAGCAACTTTCACCATTAGAGTCAATATATGCCATCAGCCACAGATCTCTGCTAGCAAATTTTCACGCATGTGAACTTGTCTCAACACCTTTTGTGTAACAGTCTGGTTTTCTGCCTCAGCAGAAGTCTCAGAGAGACTCTGTCGCTCTTGTGTCTCTGTCGCTCTTGTGAAACTTAATAAAGTTTCAAGATGACCAAAACCCTTCTTTGCTAGTGTTCTTCACTTTTCATTTTCTTAACCACTCACAGAAATAATTTTGTCAAGAAAAATGTTTGAACCAGAAGACAAATGGACTCAAACGTGACTTTGCTAAAATATAGACATGAGACTTCCAATACACTCTTTCTAATCTGAATGTGTTGCCACAGTGAGAAACCTTATGAGTTGTCCTAGTTAGGAAAAAACTAGTAATGGAGTGCTTCTCTCATACAACACAATTTACTCTCTTGCATTCCTTTTTCGGGGCACGTGCTTACGACTGTTTTTGAAGATAGGATACTGAAATAGGTGGATCTTTGCACTAGCTTGATGTAACATTGCTTGTATTAAGTACAAACTGCACTGCTGTAAATCAGTGAACCTAATCTTTTTGTATTATGAAGGATTACTATGTAATAAGAATTATTTTGAACAGTGACATTTGAGATTTTATTAAAATTACTTCTCAAGTTTGCTGAAGTGAAGAAAACATTTTGCAATAAGCAACTATATCCACTTTGGCTTCCAAAATAAAATAACTTACAAAGTTTCTCTAAACTAAGCACTTTCATTTTAAAATACAGTACACACAGTAGAATAATCCTGATGGTACGTGACAACTCTTACAACAGCTTACCAAACTTTATTTACCTTTACAATTAACAATTTGTCGTCACCTGAGTCTGAACTTTCATAGCTTCAATTTTCAGAGTTTGGGCGACTTAACTTCTGGTGGACTGCAGATTAACCCTGTTACCAGATACCTTTTTCCTAGGCAGGTACCTTTAATCACCTCCTTGAAAAGCTAATTAGATCAAGTCTTGACTCTTTCACAACTAGAGAAAGTTTTCTAGACCTCTGGTCACTCTCATTCTCTAAACACTCTTCAGTCCATGAGCATCTTTCTTGAACTATTGACACATAAGAACTAGTTAGTATGCTTCCGTAGGAGCTGAATTCAAAGCAAAGACACTGTTAAAATTAAAAGCAAAGACACTGCTAAAATTACCAGTTCACTCCAACTAAACAATCTCTCTTGGCTTCAGAGTCAGACTAGGAACTGTCCCATCACGCCTTCCAATCATTTCCACAACAAAGCTGACTATTTGTAAGTGTGGTCTGAAATCTCTGTATATACAGTATATAAAGATATATCTATATATTAATACAGATATATATGATGTATGGCTTGTTCTTTGATATTCTGAGGTAATACTGACTAAGCTGTCTGTAAATTTACCGGTCATGGTAAAGTAATGATAAAATTCTAAAATAACAGTAAGTAATTTTCAATTGTAGTATTCATCCTTAAGGTACCTGCAAATATCAAAAGCATCTAGTTTATTTTGTCATCTGGGACACTACCAAAAAAAGTGGGACACTTACAAAAAGAAGAGTGGAAGTTTCTTGCTGTCCACTAGACACTATTGCATTTGATAGCTTTCCCTAATGAATTTGAAATTCCCTAAATATCTAGTTTTTAATTTATTTAATGTATGTCATTTTGATTTCTCAGTATAGAGGTAATACCAAGGGGATTAGGAAAGTCTGTTCTACCATTGCTGTCACCTTTATCAATGCAATTTGAATTTGGAAAAAAAACCCAAACAACAAACAAACAAAAATCTCCAGCACAACCACTTTGCTTCTAAAATTCCTGGTTAAATAGCTGTGATTCTATTTCCCTATTTTCCTATATTCTATTTTAACAACAAATTAAAAAATCTTGTTAATTGAAGTAACTTTTTGAGTGTGAACATGCTGTGTACTATCAACTCCTGTTACGCATCAAAAACCACTTTTTTGGTTGCCTTAACTTAGCTAATTACACTTCTGTTTATAATTCTTACCATCTATTAAGTTTTCTAAATTTCTCAGATTCCTTCTGATTGTATTTACATCTAATAGCTTGAACTTTTTATCTCTTTGGATGTATACACATACATACAAATAAATACATATTTAAACTGCCTTCAGATTGCATTTTTCTTGCTGCTATTCTTTTCTATCCTACTTTATTTCTAACTAGTATTATTTCCTCATTACCTTGAAAATTAATTGCTTCCCAGTCATTATTCCCTTGTCCTGTTTAAATACACTCTTCCAGATAACGTGCTTTATAACGGTTTTCACTGCTATTAAATCAGCTATTTAGAAACAGCACCCAGCATTCCTATTAACTTAGATTTTAATCCACTTCAATACAATTATTGATAATCCAATATTTTATACAGATCACTTCATTAACCTTTATTTGACATATTAGATGCAGGAAGGATCTCTGAATCAGTAACTCAAGCCTAAAAAGTAACCACTCCACATTCAGGCTCTGAGAACTCTGGGCACACTCGCTCTTCCTTTTGCCAGTCAGTGTTTCCTGTGGCAAGATGATCTTTGTAGTTGTGATTTTCTGAGCTATTGTAACCCTGGAAGATGATCACAGATGAAAGAAACCTTAAAACCTTGCTCGCTCACTCACTGATATTTCAAGTCTTTGCATTTCCTTTGTGTTTCTTACTCATCTTGATAGGCCTTTCTCATTTTTGCTCTTAGTCAGCTTCACAAGATGCTGTTCTTTTATGTTCCACAGAATTCTGATGTATCCCGTCATGTAGGTAAGCAGCTTTTTACTGTTTTGAATTATTCACAAGAGAAAGTACCAGAAAAAGAATGGCATAATTGGGACTTTCCATTTTAATAAACATAGATGATACAAAATGTTTCCCTATTTCAAGGGGAATCTGCCACTAAAAGTAAAACTAATCCAGCTTCAAGTTAATTACTTTGACAAGTAATATGCAGGGTCATAAATACCAAATGTAGAACAGATCTTGGAAAATGAGTTGTCAAGATGTATCCCAGGAAAGGGATTTTAGAAGTGTTACGGTCAATGACAAATCACCTGCACAACTCTATGAAAAAGAACCCCTTGAAATTGAGTT
The DNA here is from genome assembly GCF_036417535.1 of Chlamydotis macqueenii. Lineage (NCBI taxonomy): Eukaryota > Metazoa > Chordata > Aves > Otidiformes > Otididae > Chlamydotis > Chlamydotis macqueenii. The sequence goes on along the minus strand of NC_141557.1, from coordinate 85,923,696 downwards.
AAAATAGTTTGTTTTTTTTTAAAAAAAAAAAAAAAAAAACAACAAAAAAAAAGCAACGCAACATTAAACAAGCTTATAGTCTTGTTGAGGACACTATGATGGGTATTATGAAGCTGATATTTTAAGGAGTTACTGCAGTAAGAAAAATAAAAAAAAATAAATTATGACAGAAGAGATGAAAATATTTCTTAGAAATTTATTTTGGCTGTAGGGTATTGCAGCCAAAATATAGAACTGATAAGTTATTCCCTGTGTTATTAAATAAAAATTATTAGGACTATTTCCCTTCAGTTTTACCACTGAAGAGAACAAAATCACCTGAGGTTTTTTTTAGGCTCTTCTCAAACATACTGATATCACAATTCTGGTGTATTTTCTTTAATTGATTGGGGCCATGATTCTTTAAGCTGTATTGCCCTGGAATAAGTGTGCTTATTCTGAATTTCTATAGCTGAAATGTCATAAAAACCTTCCAATTCTGTGCCTAGCTTGAGAAAAAGAGGAGGAAGCTAAAATATGTTGGAGCAATTTTAGGTTTATTCCTGTCTTCTGAAGATATTTGAGATTAAAAACAACTAGAAAACACAGTGTATGATGAAAGAAGAATAAAGGCTGTAAAATTATTTAATTGATTGTTATTATGAACTCTAGTAAAACAGAGGTCAATTAAATTAGTGAATTACAAATAAATATGCTTGTAGTAATAATATTAAGCACTTATCTGAAAAGTGTTTTGTAAACAATTAATTAGCCGGTACAAAGAAAAAGTATCAAATTACATTGACCAGGGGAGACTAAAGTTATGAACGCCAGCAAGTTGATTTAATTCCATTTTCTCTTCAGTTTATACTTTAGAGCAGTATTTGTTCTATAGTAATATAAAACAAGTTACCTTAGAACATGAAATCAAGAAGGCAAGGAGTGAGAATTGGCCATAGCTCAACAAGTTTGAACTACTCTCAGTTTAAAACACTCTTTTTCTATCTCCATGACTAGCTTATACACAGCTGACACTGTTATCTTAAATGAACGAAGAAATTCAAATGTCAGAACAAAGATGTCAGATATAAATGAAGTAACTTTTTAAGCTTGCAAAGAAATATTCCATGTTTGTAAACTGTAAAGGAAAAAAAAGAAAAATTTATGTAAATGCAGAATTTGAGTCATGCATATTATGATCTGAGCCTGTGATTCAAATGCAATTTAAAGCTGAGTAAACCCATTAAACAGCTTAGATTGCTGGAAACAATACAGCGTGTGCAGGAGTAAAGGAAATAAAAGCAAAGGGGTGCTGGAAGTCAAACACTTGAACATGTATTTAAGAAAAATAGTATCTGGAAAAGTTAATGAAACAGAGTTGTTTTGTTTGTAGGGTTTTTTTTTTATTTACAACAAATGGTAATTTCTCCATTCTGTTGGTAGAATACAAGCATACAAACAAAATGGTGGGGTTTTTGTCTTTTTTTTTTTTCTTTTTTAAAAGATGCTGTGAATACATTACCAATCCCATTTGGACTAACAGTGCAGTCTCAAACCAACTCCTCTGATTCACTGCTTGCTCAGTTCTTAGAGTAGTTTTGTGAACAAATTAGATTTTAGAAAACTAAATTGGAAGTACTTCACCAAAGTTTTCTACAACTTCGATGGGGATCATTAGGTCCAAACTCACACAGAGCTGACACCACCACATGCAATCTCAGCACCACTAAAAGTTCTTAAACCACGGCAAACATGACGAGGTTCCTCCACCATACAAATCAACTGCCAGTGACTGGGAGACCTCAGCTCATTCTTCAACTCTCCTGCTCTTTCTTCAGTCACACACATTTCTAGTCTGAAATCTTTTTTTTTTTTTTTTCTTTATGCCTGCCCTTTCTTCTACTGCAATTGCCCCTGGATAAACTTCATTTTTGCTACAATAATTTATTACCCCTTTTTACTTTCAACTCTCTTCTGTCCTATCAATCACTGGCTACCTCTTCCCACTCTTGGAAAAACAGAGGTGTGACTTGGTGCCCCAACTATATGATACTACTCATGAATCTTAACCTCTCTGAGAGGGCTGCAAGTGTCTTGGCAGTAGCTCAGCCTGCTGACAGCACCAGCAAGTTTCTAACTTATGACTGCAGTCCAGTATGAGAGGAATGCTTCATTACACCAAAAAAAAAAAAAAAGATGATGCCAGGTTTCCTGAAAACCAGGAACAATAATCATACTTAGAGGTCACCAAGGCAGACTTCAACCTATTAAAAAAGGATTTCAGATAGGAGCACATTGCTGAACCCTCCAGCTTATTTGGAGTACATCCCTGAGCTCTGCAGGTTGTTTGGGCTCAAAACACCCAGACTTGCCACGTGGGAAAATCTGAAAAGTCCACACCATCCATTACTGAAGTACTACTTCTTGACATGTTTATCCTTGGGGCTATGGGAATTAAGTGGGGCAAGTGGCTGACACAGGCCAAAATATGTCAGTGGATCATCATCAATTGCGAAGGGCATGAATAGCTCAGTCAACAGCTCCCTTTGATCTCTCCTTGGTGTTAGGTGCACCACAGCACTGGGACACTGTTTTGTGTGCAGAAATACTTTCTAGAACAGAAGTCGTTTCTCTGTGAGGCCTCTTCAGACCACAAGTACAACCCTTTGCACACTGATGATCTATCATAAGGTGGGAGAAGCATAGCCACTCATAGGAGAGAGAGGCGATGCCTCCTGAGAGTTGGATACAGTGCATGGAATAGGATGGAACCACTACAAAGAAAGGGAGGGAAAGACTTCCTTGTCAAAAGGGTTCATTTCCACAGGCCTGTTCAGCTGGTTCTGCCCATGGTTTAGCCCTTATCAAGAAGTTGCCCTCTCTCTCCCAAGCTGTGGCCACTACTTTCACATCCTTTTTCAAATCTCACAGCACCTAGTTGCAGTTCTGCTAGCAAGCAAAGCCTTTCCCCTTTACCTCTGAACAGCAACTGCTGCTGTCACAGTTCTTTAGTTCCCTTTCCACTCACTCCTCCTTTCCCTGGGTAGCAACTTGAAGAGCTCCCAGCTAGCAACTGGATAGCTAGAAGACCTTCTACGGCTACATTAAAAGGTTAAACAAAGAAAAACGTGGACTGTGGTTGAATGGTACGGGTAATTAAGTACCAGTGGATACTGCTGAGGCTCCTGGGCCTCTGTGCTGACAGGGAAGGTTGAAGGAGAAGAGGAATTAGCAGAAGTGAATGAAGATCAAGTAAGGAATTATTTGTCAGAACTATACTTATGTAAGTCTGTAGGGCCTGTTGCACTACATCCAAGGCTGCTGAAAGAGCTGGCCCATGTTAGAGCAAAGCCAGTTAGCCTCAGTTCAGCCCAAGGGAAAATCATGGAGCGATGAATCCTCTTGGAGCAAGTTTCTGGGACATGAAGGACAAATGCCTGTTTGAGTAGGAGGCTGAAGTAAAGTCCTCCTGAGGTGCTTTCCAACCTGAGTATCATCTGGAAAATTTACAGACTTATGCCACCAACAGTGTAAAAAGGCACTTAAGTAAATGTGCAGATAATGGAATAACGACAAAGAATAACCTAACATTACAGAAAAGTCTAAATACAGAAGACATATGGCATGCATCAATCACTACAATTTATAAAAGAAATGTCAACTGTAACCTCATTTTCTGAAATCTAATCGGTAATCTGCATAAACCAAATCACAAACAGAAAGAGCAGGGTGTCATTAGGGGCACTGCACAAGCTATGTGTATAATCTTGGTAGGTGGCATCTATATACTGTGAAGCAATGTAAAGCTTAAAAAAAACCCCAACAAATAACTTCTAGTTGTTTTTATTCTTATAAATATTACAAATATCATTCCTCATAAAAATAAACTTTTTCAAGTTGAAATTTTAGTTACTAGAAAAGATAGGCATCGAAAATTCAACATAGATGAGAACAGATGACAGTAACATAGAAATACTGAGCACTGGCATAAAGCTGATACAAAGAAGCCTTAAAACTTCCAGAGACTCTGATATGACAGTATGCCACTACTACTGTGTGTACAGACAGCTGAATTACAGTAACAGCAGTCTCTAGGATGAGACTTTGTACCCCTGACACTGGATGTCTGAAACAAAATGTGATTGATGAAGGAAGGAGAAACAGGGGTGGAGAGGGGAGAAATCCAGTAAATGCCACAAATGCCAAATTCCTTTTTATGACATCCAGGATAATAATATCCTACATGTCAGTAGGCTTCCCATTAACACTTTCACATGACATTAGAAGTGTGATTATATAAAGATACAACTGAAACCAAGATTGAGCCGCTCTTTCCTTGTCCTTCCACCAACAGTGCTACTAACTCTTCCTTCACCTTTTTAGATTTTCTCTGATACTATGACCTAAGACAAGACAAAAACTGTTCAAAGAAATTCCTTCTTGAATTGACACAAATTCGCTGCTTAAGTAGCATGTTTGTTCAGCTGCCCCACTCATGAGCTGCTTCTATTGTTATTATTAACAGTCTTTTTAAAAATAGGAACACATCAAGATGCCAAAACAAGCTTGCTTCTGCATTTCGCCTCTCATTTGATCTGACATATATTTTTCCATGTATACCAAACTTAGTATTTTCCCTCTTGGCTTTTTCAGGTTTTTGTTGTGGTTTTGGGTTTTTTTTTTTTTTTTTCTTTTGTACCTACTATCATGGCTCCATTCTCTCTTTCTGAAAGCATTGTTGTTTTTTTTTTTTTTTTTTTAAATTCAATTACCTTAAAAATACTACCTTTTTTCCTTGGCAACAACACCTCCTTTTTTTTCCTTCCTTCAGTTGCTACCGAGGTATAGGACTTTTTTATGATTTTATGAAGGGCTGGGAACAGAGTGCCACTGAAACTGGTTATTATAAGCAATTATGACTTATTGTTGTTGTTGTTAAAATAGCAGAACTGAAAAGCTTTGGTTTGGCTAAGTATTAAAAATATTGATGCTTATATGAACTCTGTGTCCTCCTAATAATTTACTAGAAGACAAAAAGAAACATGATGTAATGTCTCTATCACTCATTATGCTAGTAGGAAATACAGTTGAGGCAGAATAACTTAAAACTGCAGTACTGCTGACATTGTTACTTATGGGAAAGACATGCAAATTGGTCATAATCGAGCTAATCAGACATTTGCAGCAGAGAAAGTTTGAATTGCAAAGTGACATTTTACTTAATGGCAATAATAATTTAGTTGTAGAGTTACTTCTGCCTTTGGACTCCAGGGATGAACCAGATGACCTCATAGGTCTCCGCTAGCTTAATTCTTTAATAAGTCTATGAAACAAACCAAATGAAACAATGTGAAATGACAGATTATATTAATCTTTAAATGAACAATAGAAATAGTATCCAATACTGCATAGAATTATGTTAACACAGAAAAAGACATACAAACTAAATACACCATGAAAGCTTATAGTATTAAACTTCTGCTAACAGCAGCCTTCTCAGTAAAAGGAGCTACTGGCATTACTGATAATAGGTCTGGCTACAGAATTCCTACATGAGGGGTTAAAGAAAAAATAATGACCTTCTTTTGCGAGCAAGCTATCATACTGCATTATCTTACTTGGATATTGCAAATGAGTGTTGATGTTGGGTTCCCTAAAGCAATTCAACAGAAATCATCAAGCCTAATGCTGTGGAAATGCAAAACAAAAAAAAAGTTTGAAAAAAGATTGTAACCATCTGCAGCAGCTCAGGGGGAGCATTTTGACTATGAGGAAAAAAAAAAACAAAAAACAAAAAACAAGAACAATATGCTATATTTTACATCAGTCATTTTTCACCATTTTAAAAAGCTTCTTCCATTTAAAGTCATTAGCCACAGCTAACATGCCATCCAAATTATCATCCTCTCCAAGTCTTCATGCCTTAAATTGTGATTTTTGAGACAATAAAGTAAAACAAAAGGCTTTAATCTAGGGTAAAAGATTAGTCACTGTGCTTTTAATGAAATAAAATGCATAAGGACATACTATATGCATCTGTTTGGCTCAACATATTATGCACAAAGTGGAATTCGGGGCATGTGCTTAATATTAAATTCATACTTAAACTACGAAGTCAAATGTGTGATTGAGCGACATTTCTAAGCAAAGAATAGAAAGAATATGAGCAGCCTTGTGCTGTCAGATGTTGCTTACAAAAGGAGTTTCAAAACACAACGAATTATTTAAAGAGAGAAAATTTGAGTGCACCTGTTAATGTTGAACAGGACTGTGTAATTCTGCCACTTGAGCAAACTCGAGGGAATGTGAGAAAAAATTCCTCCAGCAACAGAGAAAGAACTGCACAAGCAGTGAGTCAGTAAAAACTGCTGCATGATCATGTTTTCTGCTGTTTTCTAACACAGAAGACATCCTGAAAGCGCCTTGGGGAGTTTGTTCTCCCACAGACATTTTTCAAACAAGTAGGCAGACTGTTAAAAAATAATGAATTTGTGTACTTCATTTCTACCTAAACTTTGAGATTTAAAAGATTAAAATTATAAGACACAGTCATCAAAATATATTTAAAATTATGTGATAGACCATCTACCCAGCTAATTGCTTAGATGTTATCTTTTGTCAAAAAGCATTCTTTTCCCACTCAATTGTAAATTGGGTATGAATAATTACACTTTCTGTTGTAATACCTATACACCACTACATACTCATTTCATCCTTCTTACGATGAATGTGTTTCTGAAGTGCTTATCTGTACTGCAGTTAGACTAGAAATACATTCTCATGTAGTGTCCTTTTATATCAAAAATGATAAAAAGTATAAAAATCTCTTTGGTCTGTTCGTTACTGAGCTAAATCATAGCAAAGCATATGTTTCACTTTTTCTTTTTTCCTACATGAAATTGCTTGCACCCTATGCTGAGATGCTACACACACGAATATGATCTTTTGTGCATAATATTAGCTCTGACTGTCTGGAATCCTTGGTACAGAAATAGAAATTTGGACAATGCCCTTAATGGGCTCTTAATCTATGCCAATCTATCCTGAAAAGGGCTTCCTTTTCTCAGCTGCCTCCCGATTATCAGTAAGTGAACAAAAAAATGTTTAGTGTTCACAAACAGTAAGGGTCCCTCACACACAACTAGCTCCGAACAGCTTGCTGGCCACTGTGCAGGTAAATACCATAATTATTTTCCCTGCCTTCCCACTGTTACTTTGTCATTCAATATCAGACCATCTGTAGCTCACTGCTGGTGAATCATCTTGCATCTTAATGCATCATTTGAATGATCTTCATACCATGTAGTGGACATGACATAAATACTATAAGCAAAATATTTAAGAAAGCTAGCTGGGTATCTGAGTAGCTACTCCTTATGCTACTCAAGAAAGGTTTATAAAATAATCTAAACTAATCCTATCTAGCAGACGTACAGCTTACCACAGAATGCTTCTGCATAGCCATACATACTATTTGCTATTAATGCATTGATGGCAATGAGATGATATTGCACTTCCCCTATATCATCAAGAATTTCAGAGATCTCCTTGTAAGGGAAATATAAAACAACAAACAGACAACTAACTAAGTTCTCAAAATAGTCCACTGCTCTGATGTCTATATCAGATGTCAAGCTTAAACCACCCACTTGGATATCAAGCTCTGGAAAAGTCCATCCCTGGAAACGTTCAAGGCCAGGCTGGATGAGGCTCTGAGCAACCTGATCTAGTTAGGGATGTCCCTGGTCCTTGCAGTGGGGTTGGACTAGATGACCTTTAAAGGTCCCTTCCAACCCTAACCATTCTACGATTCTATGATTCTATGAAATAAAGTGACTTCAAAACTTCAGAGGTCGTAGTAAACACCCACTGGGACACTGAAGCTTCCAACAGTGGGAAGTGTGTTCACCAGCTGCCCAGTTTCCAAAGAGTCCTCAGTTGATGGAAACCAATGTGACACAAAAGCTCTCACATTCACCTTCAGCTCAAGCAGTCTTCCTACCCAAGCTGTGTATGCTTTACACCTCTGCAGAGAAGCTCAGCAGAATAACGTGCGTGACAGCAACTCCCAGAGACAGGGCTCAGGCTCAACAGAATGGACAAAAAAAAGTGATCCACCCTGAAGCAGTGGTCACCTCGTATACCGCCAAGGCCAGATTTCCTGCTTGGGCGATGCAGCTCAGTGTCACGCTCAGCAGCAGGACTGAACCTCCCTGCCTCTATCCCAAACTGTTGCAGAATTAGATGACAAACACCTTTTCTGTTTCAAGCTTTTGTAGCACACTCTTTCCCTGAAATGATACTTAGGAGGAGTTCAGATCAGCCATCTGAAGTCACAGAATGGCAAACTGGGAAGCAAGGGCAGCTGTGAACATACTTGAGTCAGCTTAGCCAACAGTACAATTTTTTTTTTAATCATATAAATAAATTTGTATTTTTAAAATTGGTATTGAACCACTTTCCATGAGACTTAAACATCAACGTTTGTACTTCATCAGATTAAAAGAAATTTGCATCGTAACAAAAGTAAAGCAATCTTCTTTTGTGATTTGGCCACACAAACAAGATACAGGCTCTTGAATTTGCTGCCTGTTCTCAGTATGAAATTGGGGAAAAAAACATCGTCCTTATCCCTATTAACTTATTATCGTGTTCAGTCATGAAAGGGAAAGAAGCTTCCCATCAATTTTACAAAGTTCTAAAAAGTGATTTTTTTCTTTTTTTAAGCTACAAAGACCCTCCTGCAGGAGTTACCACTCAACAATGTGTAGGATACAACCAGACTTTTTTTTGCTTTTAATTTGGCATAGTGAATATACAAACCAGCTACTCCTGGCTTATGCCAGCTCTTTTTTTAACTACAAACCTCAACTGGTAGCAGTTTCTAGAAGCCCTTTTAAGATGACACCAAAAACTGACAGTTACTTTAACGTTGAATTTCTGAAAGCTTTAACAAATTTTACCACATCTAAGCCACTTTATGATTACACATATGGGGTTTGAAATCAGGTTTGGTGTTTTTTTGAGTCATTTGATCAAGCCCTTCTCTTCTACAGCTGAAATTTAAGCCACCTATAAAGTCACCCACCAAATCTATTTATTTGCATATTCAGAGAATTAAAACTTTCAAAATTACATAATATAAGTAAATTTTAATAAATCTGTGATCCTGAGAAATTTTGCCTCCCACTTTGATTTGACATCTTGCTTAGAGCTGATCTGAAAAGCTATGATTTTCTCTATTCTGAAGCATTTTTATTACCTAATTCTATCAGTCTACTTTATCATTTGCAATTGTATTCAGCTCTCTCCTGAATACGTTAACATTCTTAGATGACACATGTTCCTTGTATCTTTATTAAAATTAACACACCTCATTTCTCACCTTGCTTCTGTGTCAGTTTTTGCAATAATCTTTGCACACAAAAGGCTTTGGTAACTTCTCACAATGTCCCCATTTATGGTTCCCTTTGTAGTTTATAGGTCAAACGTAAACAGGTTGGCTTCATTGTGTATAATCCACATTTGATTTGAAGCACTTACATTTGCAAGGGGCAGCTATACAGTAAATACTATCTAAGTGTTCAGGAAGATAATTAGTACCTAAGACAATTACTGCAGGCAAATGATGCGAGCCTAACACAGGAACAGGCATCACACCACCTTGAACAACTGTGTCAACTGATGCTCAGAAAAGTTAAGGGTAATATTTGACAACGAAGTTTGATGGAGTGAAACTCAGGAAGACATGCTGAGGTTGAGGTATGCAACACATGTAAGAAAGATGTGTAAAATACAAGGCACCTAAGCCAAGTTCAGAGTACTAACTCACCTGATCAGAAGTAATACTGTTGAAAGACAGAGGAAAACAATGACCAGCAGACCTAGATTCGACAATACATTCTGACAAACATCTCCAAGACCTAAACTGGTTGTTGCGTATGAAAGACTAGAAGAGAACCAAAGGCTACGAAAAACAGAATGAAAACACAAGAATGCTGTAGTAAGCTACCTGAAGAAGAGTTGAGATAAGAAACATATCCGACAAAACAAAAGATTTCTTATTTTTAACAATCTCAGCAAGTTCTACTTATGTGAGGCTGGGGTAAAAAAAAAAAAGGCTACACCACCTAAAAACATAGTACGTTGCGTTTCTGAGAACAGAGTGCTATGAGCTCTCTAAGAAGAAAAAGTTGTAAGCATAATATCCTCTGTGTCAGAGTTACAACACAACTTTCAAAAGAAAAGAGGCAAAAAAACAATGGTCCCTAACAATCTCACTCACTGTTTCTTCACACTAAATGTTTTAATTTAAATGGAACAGATGAAGCAGGCTTCTCAAGGTTCTTATTTTTTCCACACTTTTCCAGGCTCCAGTCCTACGGTTATGTAAAATCTGTACCCGTTATAGAATAAAAGTAGCTTAAGGGAGATACAAATGTTGTATTTTTCTTTATCATTATTTGCTAATTTATTAACTCCAAATTTTATGGATGATTGTTAGCACTTGGGTTTCTATTCTCAAAATCAATCTATGTTCCATAATACCTCAGTACAATGCCATTCATATGGGCTACAAAGTAGGATGACTGCAGCAATGAACTCTATTGGAAGATCTCAGGTATGCCCAACATGGTGTTTTGGTTTTTTTTTTAATTATAGGCATTAAACATAACTTTGACTTTCACAACGTGTTTAATTGGACAGTAACAGGGCTATAACTGAGGCAATCTACAGAGCCCTATACAATGGTTCTCTTCACACACTGGGTAGCTAGAGCAACTTTTCTTTTGTTCATTTGCTGGCTGCTCTTTTTTAAGACAGATGGTCATGGGAATCCCATCTTCTAACAGGAGACATGTGCTATGGTTATGCTGAACATGGGCACCTATAACCCAATCGAGTGTCCCACTCTAGAAGTTCCGCTGAACTTCTGTTTGAAGCTTGTCAGCTGCCTTCCAGCATGATCAGATAAAAGGGAAGTTTATCTGTGGGAAGCTGCTATGCAGTGAGAATGGGACATTCCCTTTTAACCAGTTCTGGAACCAAACCAGTACCATTAAAAATTCAAAGCTATTGGGATTATTACTATAGAATTCATGGCAAAGAGAGAGATCATGAAGAAATCTAGTTTAAATCAGTCTCAGACAAGATGCAGAGAGCTGTCAAAGTGGGAAACACCAAGTATAAAAAAAAATAGAGAAAAATTTCAGTTTATCTTTTTGTTCTTCTTTAACTACTTAATTTGTTCTCTGTCTAAAACAGAACACCATTTTAATTCTAGCTAAGAAATCTTAGACAAGGTTTGCATAGATAAGGAAAAAACATTCCATTCTATTCCTTCTTGTCTATTGTGTGACTTTAGACATGCAGTTTTAGAAGGTTGTTTTCCATCCCTTAAGAAACCATTAGCAGCTGAATTTCCTTCATAGACAGTTCCTCTTACATACAAACAAAAAATTCTACAATAAGAGCTAGCTATACCTCCAACAAATGCATGAGGAGCTTTAATTGCATGAGGAAGCAAGATAATTTATGGAACTAAAGTATGGGTTCAAGAAATTAATAATATTTGTAACTTGAAAAAGATCACCTATTCCAATGACCTTGACATGTCCTTGTCATGACAAGTTGAAACACTGTAACTAAAGAAAGAGAGGAGTCTTCTTTTAGAATAAATGCACATTCTCCCATAAAATCCTGGAAATGAAGAGAATACTCTAGACCTTCCTGAAGTCTACACTGCACATAGTGAATCCCTGAAAGTCAATCAAAACCAGACATGAGTTCTACAGGCTGTGGGTGTTGATTTTTTTGTTTGTTTGTTTGTTTTTTGTTTTTTTTTTTTCCCCCTGGATGAATCTTTCTTCTTGAATTTAGTACCATCAAGTGAGAATACAAGTTTTGGTTTATTAAGCATAAATTTTGACACTACCAATTAACAGGTAGCTCACTTTGGTTCATTACTTTACACGGTACATGAAGTATGGGGATGTACATTGCATGTCTTGTTATTCAAGTAGAAAGAAAATCGTATTTCATTCCTGAAATAGGTTTCAAAGTTTATTTTATTTATTATGCTGTGCCTTAGGATATTGGCCTTTTTAATTCACAACTGATTTGACAAGGACAGAGTTCAAGTGATAATTAGATTCTCTTTTATTGATTTTTGGCTGGTAAGTAACCAATCTAATCTTGTTACATTTTACCCTAACTTTGAGCCCTTTCATGATTAACTGCTCTAGACACATATTTGAATTTCATAGTGGCAGAAGTAAATGGGACTCATATTCTGGCACTTAAATTAGTGTAACAATTCAGTCAGTCCAATACGTACGCTGGAGCAGTTGCTTTTAGTGTGCATACCTTTTGCTGGCACACAAGAAAGGGGATCTGTATTAAAGAGCATTCAAGATGCTTTTGGGAAAAAAAACACTCTTTCTTTCCACTGCCTTTTAGTATGTTCTATTTAAGAGAAGATTCAGATGACGCACAATGTCTTAGGATACCCACATACTCCAAAAGCAGAAAGAAAAACTTATCTGGATTATTTGTTGAAACATTTGGTAATATATTCAGCTTACAGAGTAAAGGCCTCTTCCTACTTTAGATAGGTAATTGTACTCTGCAAATGAGTAGGAGAGGAAAGAGAAGCCACTGACACGCTCTGTTGCACGGGATTCAAACTGGATTAAAGGAACAAAAAACCCATCTGTTTTAGCATCCCACATGGAAGGATGCAGCTTCAGCTTATACAAGGGGATGGTTGCAGAGACATGTGACGCTGCCACACGATGCAAGAGCATCTGCTGTACCAGCCAGTGCTAACAAAAGGCAAAGTCACCTTAGCCCGTGTGGTAAACCTGTATGTGCTTCACACCTGGCATGCCATGCTCTTGGGCCTGAGACCCCCAGGCGCTGTTTAGAAAATACTTCCTATTTTTTTCTTGGGCTGATATTGCAATTTAAGTTCAGTAAATTATTTTAGCTTATCATGAAATATGAATTTATCATAATCTTTATCATCAAGAGTTATCAAAATAAAGGAAGATACAAAAAATTTCTGAAATCACAGAGCTATTTTCAGAATCTCCTTAAAAAGTCAAAAAACTGCAGTCTCTGGCACCCTTCCTTAAATTAAAAAGCTTCTCAGGAGAACAGTATTCACCATTATTACATCATCACAGACAAACAACAATAACAAAAAACCCACAACAGATAAAGCCAGAATTAAGAAAGACACTCCAACACCAATTCCCAAAGCTAAGAGTTGTGTCTTTTCTAACCTAAGGCATTGAGAAATCGTTTCTAATCTAAGTGAACAAAGCAAGGGAAATTACTTTTTCAGTCAAGCTTCAAAACTATTCATATTACAGCTTACTGGCAGGAATTCTGAATATTTAGAAAAATAGTAAGGATATATGAATTTAACTAGAGAGAATTGATGAAAACAATTTCTGATCAATCTGAGATGTACAAATAAATTACAAATTATTTCTAGGCAGCAAAAGAACACAGAAATATTCAAGTAGAATAAACCTTATATAGCTAGATGCCTTGAGGCCAGAGTAAGATATAGTATCAACTCTAGCATGGTCTTAAGTACAGCATTACTAATGTTGGTTGATAAAATGAAATCTAAAGAATATTGAGTGGGTATTCAGCATAGCTTCTAAACAAATTCATTAACAAAGCTACAAGATTAGAAGACTAACCAAAATAAAGACAATATAGGCTCCATTTCTGGAGTCAGGTAAAATGTACGTCCTTTATAAATAAAAAACTCTAAATATCTCTGTTGTTTTAATTACAGCCAAGATACATACAAAACCTTCTGGAAACCACATAATATGAAACTATTTTAAATCTTTAACACAAAGATGAGAAAGACAACTCTCTTAAAAAATATACCCTACAAAAAAAATCTAGCAACATCACCATTGGACATGCTATTCTATCTACACACACAATATATCCACTGTTCAACTCACATAACCTCCATTTTGAAGGTCTTTATTCATAGGAAATTTATAATGTGCAAATAAAGGAAGAGAATGAGCATTCTACCTCTCAGCATCCTTAGGTATTGATAACTCAGCCGTTAAAGACAGTATGTTTTAGGAGTAACACTGATGCAAGAGTCATTTAAACTTTATAGCTGAAAATACAGGTCTCCGTTTTTGGCCAAAAAACTAAGTCCTCTTTGGTGGAAGGACTTAAGCAGTGAGTTACATTAATCCATACTAAAATTAAAAATAATAAATGTTGACCATTCAGGAAAAACACAATATAGGAGAATAACACTTTCTCTTCACTACTCCTTATCTTGTTTCCCCAACATGAAGCCTGTCAGTCAGCGTTACAGAGGTAGGATTTACTCTCTAATCCCATTTTACTTCAAACAATTACTCAGTGCCGCTCTGTGACATGTATTTTATATCCTGTCTTCCCACCGAGAGTTGAAACATAGTTGCTAAGATCCAAGATCAACCTATCATCCACAATAGGGTATCAGAAGCATTTACTCAGTATACTCCATGAATGACTACCTTACAACTTTTACAAAGGGGTAAAGACAGTGTTCTTCACAGATTTAAATGACTAGATCAAGACATGAAACTGAACACCTTCTATACAAAATTTTTAATAACAAATTTAACTCCTTCATGAATACTTTCAAGAATATCTGCTGGTTTTACATAGTTTAATCCTAGTCTAATTTACAATGTATTTCTATGGAGATACTTTGACAATGGGAATCTGTATGCAATTACTGTCAAAACAACGAATTGCGTGGGTGTTTTGGTTTTTTTTTTATCAATCATCTGTTAAGTTTTTACCACCTTCTAATACGTAAACTAGAAAATCAATATATAAAGTGGAGTTGTAGCCCCTTCAGTAACAGCTGATTTCCTTTCTCAGAAGACTCAATGACAGGACAAGTAATTAGCAACTAGAAGAGGAGCTAGGAAATACCCTCCAAGAGGAATTCATCTGGGTAGTGAATCTGAAAGGAGCAGAGGTCAGTGTGGGATGTGAAGAGTATGTTTTAACAGAACATGCCTGTAGCTGCACCACGAGCACAGCATTATTGAAAATAATCAGTATTATCTTCATTCAGAATTTTCAGAGCTTGATGTCTGTATTTAGGCTTGCAGATCCTTATTCATTCACCAAGCATACAGGTTGATTTTAAAATATGGAGCACTCTCAGTATCCACCAACACCAATACAACCAGAGGGCTCACTAACCAAAGCCAATACCCTTCGCTTGATGCAGATATTTCATTGCCTACACAGAGCCTCAGGACTTAGTTAGAAACTAAGTTTGAAAATTCCATGTTTTCCTTCACTTTTTGCAAAACAGTATGTTCTCAATTACATGAATATTTCATTTTGCTTTTATTAATGTAGTTACATAATTTTGAATACCCAAGCTATTTCTGACTATTATGGATAACAGTTGTGTTGCCTCATTAGCAAAGTGTATGAAGAAAACTTACAAAATAAAAGCAAATAACTCTTCATCCAGTCTATATGTAGACGAAACAGTAAGTTTTACCAGAAACATGTAAAACCAAACCTAAAATACGAATGTGAGTGTGTTGAGAGAGAAATGCCAAATTCACAAGCCAACATTGTACTTCATGTACTGGGAATTTAAAAGGGAATGTTGTGAGGCCAGACCTGCACTCTGCATTCTCATAATCTAAAGATTACCAATAGCCATGAATAAACTTTAAAATCCACCAGGAAAGTGAATCTGATATATTTTTTTTTACTTCAAAACCAGGAATAGTTTCCTCAGCCTTTTTAATAACATAGAGCTTGACAGCACAGAACTGAAGCGATCTCATTTCTCCACAATATGACAGAGTTCAGATGAATCAATTATCAAATGAATTTAAGGTATTCTATGGCTGACATATAGCTGATACTTGCATTTCAAGAATACTGGCACATGCACTGCAGCTCTAACATTAACATGAGTAAATTCTAAGGGAATGTAGATACCAAGGATCTACCTACACACCTCCTTGCTTTTAAGCTCACTCCCGCATGTCATCTCCAGATATAAACACTTACTAAGTGTTTATATCTGCTCATCCACACTGATCTATGGATGAGTTTACCAGTTTTTATTTATAAAAACAGACTGTGACATCCACTTGGCTGCTCAGCAGTGTAGCTGCTTAGAGCTATCGGCAGTGACGCTCAGGATTTGAGAACCATTCGGTACCACACTGCTGCTCTTCAGGTCTTCCTTTAGCTTGAATTAACATCTGTGTAACATTCGAGAGGCACACCTGAACAAGCTCTTTGCCCTTTATTTTACAACGTCTATTCTATTGCTGCGGTACTTGGGTCATGTGTCCCAAACAGTGCTGGAAGGGGTCACCCCATCACACTGCTGTCTGGACAGAACGCAGCATCACAGTTTTTAGTCAACATATAGGGAGATTTTGGCATAAATGTGCCTTTAACATTTTAAGCTAAAGTTTTAACTAGCTTTCTGTGAGCTAAGCTTGATTTAGCACACAGAGTTGGTGCTTCAATATCCAATTACTAGTAACTGCATTCTCAAATACCTATCCCCCTGCTATCTGCAGATTAAAAACAGCAGTCAGGTTTCAAAATCTGTCCTTAAAAGCATAAAGCAGAATACCTTTTAAGATCTATGGATGATGATGACTTACCAAAATGTTTTCGGTTATGTAACAACCAGCTTCTAAGCCTGACATAAGCTTTGCTATACAAAAATATAATTATGCCTCTGTTCAAATATATTCTGCCTTGAAGATTTCAGTGAAATGGAAACGTGCAAAGAAAGCACCTGTGATAAAGCAGTTAAGGTTATGTTGGCATTGGTGATACAGCTGTTAAGGTTACATGGGTGCCCTAAGTGTGTATTTTCATGCCACAATATGGTTGGCCTAATTGGAGAAAAGACAGAAATAGCTGAAACTTCATTTATTTAAATAAGGCACATATCTTGCCATATGTAATGAGCTTGATTTAATTCACTGAATAACTCTTCTAAATTACTGCATTACTACATAATTCCCCTAAAACTACGAACTCTGGAATATTCCGTATCACTTATTGTCATCTGTATTTCATAACAAATAAACAACATACTGGCTCTGTTGTGAGTGGGTAGTAACAAGACACTATTAAAAGAAAACATTGGATCATCATGTGGTTCATAATTATAACCATATTGAATACCACAAGATAGTAATTGAACATCACTTAGATTATTCTAATAAATATTTGGAACAGAATAACCTGTAACTCTAAGATAAATGTGTTACTGCTATGGTAGGTAGAGATACACTAGATAAGAGAAGTTACTATACAAAACAACTACAAATTAACATAATTAATATTTTTCAGTGTTTTTCCTTTTCATTATAGTGTATATTCAAGATTCTGTGAACACATGATACATAAAAGACTTGTGAGGTAGCTGCAAATGGCTAAAAAAAAAAAACCTACAACATTTTCTGTATAGGTTTTCCAGTTTGCTCACATAGCTCTCCTTCTGAAATATCTTTATTTATATATATAAAATTTCCAAATCTATGTCAATACCTCAAGACCTCAACTTCCCTGTCCATCAATACAAAACACACCTATAGGGCTTTTGAAAACAGAATTCAAAGAAAGTAATATTTTTCTCCAAGATAATTATCAGTAGTAAATTCCAGAAGGAACAGAACCATGATTCTGAATAACGTTATTACAGACTGGAATGCTAGAAGCACTAGTCAAATGCAGCTTTGTTGAACTGGATCTATTAATAAACTGGGACAAATTACAGTCACTCCAATGATGCTGAGGGTAAATGATAATGGAAAGGAAACATTTCACATTGCGCATATCACATCTTTCATACAGAAGCATTTCATACCGGGTTTTCACATTCTAACTGTTATGTAGAAACCAAAAAGAGAAAGTCCATCTAAAAGTCTCCTTTGTATGTGTGAAAGCAGAAGCTGCAGCTGCCTCTAGTATATATGCAGTTTCCCAGTTTTCACACACACGCAGTGAGCATTCACATAACTAAAGCTAAATATTTGTGGAATAAAACTCCCTCCTCTGTCAGGAGATGGAAGCAGAGACAAGCTACAAAGGAGGAGTTTGAAAACATTGCCTGGGCACGCAGGGATGGTATTAGGAAAGGCCAAAGCTGAACGAGAGACAAGATATGCAACAGGAATTGAATACAACAAAAAGATCTCTACATTGCTAGTAAAAGGTGGAACAAAGAAAATGTGGGACCATGGTTGAAGAGGGTGGGTGATTTAATGACAGCAGATATAGACACACATTGAGGTACCTGATGTCTTCTCTGCCTCAGCCTGAAGGTGAGGTCTCTCAGGCCTCTGTGTCCAGTGGCCAAGTTTCAAAAGGAGAAGAAATACCAGCAGTGAAGGAGGATCGAGTCCATGATTACATGAGAGAGAGATCTCAACCCACACGATGGGCTTCACCCAAGCACGCTGAGAGCTCTCTGATGTCCAGAGCCAGAAGGATAGCTGGACAGTGGATTGTAAGTTACTGGGAAAGATAAAGGGTTGGTACAATTCTTTGTTTTGTGCTCAGCGGGCGGTGAGGCAAAGGAGTGTCTCAGACCTATTTAAGCCCTTTTCACTTCTGTTTCAAGGGATTTTGATCTGACAGCCCTGTCCTTCAAAGGCACAGGTTCCTTGTAGTGCATGGGAAAGGCAAGCTCCTCACCTTGTCTTTCCACATCTGATGAACACAGCTCTGCTGCACTGTAGATGTGAGCATTCCTGAGACCTACCTCTGCTCCTCTGTGAGCAGCTGAGGGGCACTCTGGGTGGAGACTGGGACAAAGCATGGAAAACAGGCGTGAAGAGTACCTGAGACTGGGAAGACCAGAGAAGGGAGACCAGTCCCTAGCACTGGGAAAGGAGATGTACAATCACAGGGCTAAATAAGCCTTTGCACTTTCTAGATCTCTAGATAAAGCATTCTCATCCATCTGAGAACTCCTTGTACCTCCTCTCTTTACTAGAATCAAGATTAAATTTAAGAAGAATTTATAAGTCTTCTGAAATTTGCATGCTTACTAATATTCCAAAGGGTTGTGTCAGTGATCCAAATTCAGAAGGGAAGTGGTGAAGGGGAGGACAGAGGGAAGCAGGATGGAAGGAACAGAGACCGTTAAGAAATGATTGATTTTCTATTGGTTTTTTTACTTGTTTATTGGTTTGTTTATCACGTTTGGAGGGTTGTGTTGTTTTGTTTTGCTTGAAGGCTTAAGCAAAGGCTTTCAACATGTTCTAACTACTATATACATGTTTTAGATGCTAACATGATAGAGGTACTACAAGGAATGAGCAGCCAACAAAGAAATATGGCAACATAGCCTACAAACCAGTGGGATGTAGCTGTACTCAGATTTGCATTCAGGCTCTACTCCCTGTTTTCCTATGTGACTAAGACTTCAGTGTCTCCCTTTCCCTTTCTTTACTTTGTTGCCACATGACAAGCGTAATCCTCTGTGGTCTTACTGAAGCGGAAGAAATGGCCAAAGAGATGAATAAATACTGAATTTTGTTTGTGAGTGAACAGCTGAAGATACAGTAAACGGGAGAGCATAATTTAACATATAAGTTGAGCTACATGATGAACTAGTTTCTATTGTCCACATAATACACTGTCGTGATATACAAACACAGCAAAATAAGAGAAAAAGGACAATGTTCCAAGCATTATCAGCTTCAAAAATGACTTTAAAATGTTGTGGGTGAGGGAGAAGCTAAAAGTGATGGCCTATATGTTGAAAGGGATGAGAGATTAGGGAGCAGAGCACATTAGTTAATCAGCTTAAACTTAAGAGTTATATTCTTAAAACTACTTTTCCCCACAGATGCCTAAGCTGTCAAGGCTGAAACCAAAACTGCGATTTCATTCACCAGCCTCATTAAGTAATTAGGCTGAAAAATGCCAGCCTCAACCACTCTCACAGCAGTGCAGAAAAGTGGGGAGAAGCCCCTTTGTACTTGTGTATTATCCTTGATTAAATCACGGTGGGAGCACTGCCACAACCCCTGGCTGCAATCCTCCTGTCTGCCCTGTGTGCTGACGGCCTCCTGAAAGAAATACTTGCATTCCATCCTATATTAATGACAAGATAAATGGTTAAAGCATACTTAAATTTGGTCAATGCTATCTATTGTCCTTGCAAACCAAACTCAATTACTCCTATACTCAGAAATCCAGCAATCAAGTTACCTGTCTGACAGCCAGCACTGTTCCCCTTCTCCAAAGAAGACTTCTGAATCTACACATTTTTACTAGAAAGCTGCACTGAATTAATGACTGAAACGTCCAGCTTACTCTATATAAAGAAAATAATCTGCTTATGCTTACACTGTTTTCAGCCTACACAATCCCTCAGATCGTACACACGATGCCATCCACCACAGTATTTGTACTTCCCTAGCATTACACATACTGATCTCATCTAACTTTCACCTCACTGCTAAGGATGTCTAAGGAAAAAGCTACCTATACCTAAACTGTAAAAAAATAACTTGAAAGAGAAATTCTGTGCACATTTCTTTGTTGCTTTATTCTTACTTCAGTAAAAATAGCAGTACTGTGCATATAGCATTCTCCTAGCCAGAAAAAGTAACGAAATATTGTTTCAAATGAAGTAAACCTGAGTAAGGGAAAGAGCCCAGTTCTTCTAAATTTAACCCCAAAAGTGATAGTCTATAGTCTATGTTTTAAATTCTTGAAAGAGGTAAGTGCCAAGATTAATTTACTTAATTCAGAAAAATCTTCTAATATGTAGGAAACTATATAATTATGATGAGAAATTTTTATATAGCAAACTTTCAACAGTTTAGAAGAAACAACTTCATAAACATTCAATGAATATAATTTTACTAATAGTCATAACTTTTGCCTTTCTACCGTGCATTTCTAGAAAACTGAGTATCAATGAGTAAATTAAATAGGCATCCATTACAAGTCTTAACTACTTGAGTATAACTTCTTTTACAACAAAGTACCTGTGAATGCAACCAGCCAAACTTTATGGAACTACAACTCACAGTTCAGTTTTGTACTGGTGTTTTAGGTTCACCTGCTTTTCACAAAAACTATTTCAGCAATCTTTTCTTTACATACAAATCAATGTAATAGTCAGAGTTCATATCTCATAAAACAGCGTTTTACATGGAAAAGCCCAGAGTTACTGCACCAGATTTCTTCATGTGATGATTACTGTTCAAAGGTCTAAACAGCCTATGAAACAAGGAAGGCTTAAACAAAAGCTTTATCTTTTTATTGCTGTAGTTACAAAAAAAAAATTTGTATCTCTCTTCTGTAATTTGAAATAAAGAGGTTTGGCTTTTTTTTTTTTTAAAAAAAAAAGCTTAAAAATTAATGACCTCAAGTTGAAATAGAGTCTGGAATAATTTCAGCCCCCTGAAAAGCACTTGAGGAAGTTAGAAGCACTTAAAAATCTATGAGCTATGTAATGAAAACTGCATTTCATCATGACATTTCCTTATTAGCACTGTCTTCCACAGTCTTTTAAAAACTGTTTAAGCACCGTCTGAGCTTTGTATCTACAGCCTACAGGCACGCAAATCTTCCTCTGCTTACCAGCGATACATCATGAACAACTAGGCACACAGGTGAGATTTGCAGCTGCATTCTTTTTGCAGACATGAACATGCTTAATTGTTAAAACTGCAAAGACAGCAAGCATCCCACTGGCTCATCGCAGTTTTCTATGGGCAAGTTTAATTGTGTCCATCAGCACACAGCACTAGGATAAACAGCTCTTAACAGAGACAGCTGGAAACCAGGAACAAGGTGTCAGCTTTCTGTGAGCCCCTCTCAAAGCCTAGCTCTGCTCTGGTATCATCAACACTGAAATAGAGCCAACGAGGTGGCTTATATCCAAGCTGAGCCTTAATTAACAAGTTAAATATTGGAATCATGAACCCAAAGTTCATGTCCATGGAGATGTATCAGAACAGTCTTGTTGCACATACAGGGGACCAAAAGTTGAAAAGCCATGGATGAGCAAATAACCTTTTCTGGTTCCCAGAGCACTGCAGAGCTGAACACACAGAAGTTACGTAGCAGTCACCGCAGAACAGCCGACCCATTTATGCTGTCTTGCTCAACACAGACTGGGCTATAACACAAGCCATCCTGCTCCTGTGCGGCCACTGGGGCGTGCGTGCCAGCTTAAGTTCCACGGTGTCTATTTCTACAGGCGTTCCGGGGGACAGCCGTGTTTGCAGGGATACCCTAACACCAGAGAGTCCCATCGCGTCTCAGGTAACAGGAAGCTGGTTGTATTACAGAAAACTGCATGCTCCAAAATATGTTTACTAAAGAGGGGGTATAAAAGCAGAGAAAAGCAAAAAATTCACCTAGGTTAAAATACATAGGTCTGTACTGCCAAAGTAAAGAACTATTTTTTAACGAGTTACAGTAACAGAGAACAACTACTGGCATTGGAACACACTGATTTGGCTTTTGTATTTACAAGTGGCTATTTCCTTGGGTTAATACAGTCATTTAAAAAAGATTCTCATGAACAAGAGCACCTGAAAAATGTGAAGCCTGCCCATATAGTAAGTAGGCTACACAGTGAAGATCCAGCTTATACACAGTACATTTTATTTGAAATATAATATGACATGGATTTTCAGACAGGAATGGATTATAATGGAAAACTGCATTAAACATCTGTTGTGAACTTTGAGTGTTTACTCTACAGGGGTTAGTACACACAGGATCAGCACACAAATTAAGAATGAGGTGATAGTGAGTATCTCCCATCCTCTGCAGTTACCTGCAGACTTGTCTGTGGCTGGGGAAACAAAAATCACAAATTGAATCATCCACCAAATCAAAATATCAACTCGCTTGTATTAATGTGAGTTATATTACAAGAAAATTACTCTCAGTTCTAACTATGACATGACTATAGACTTCATCTGGAATAGTTTTCACTGTACTCCTTATTCTGTCACCAGAAATAGTATGTGAGAAAACCATGGTATTAAATTGTTCATTCTTACATAGCCAGTGTTTCTATCAGACATGGTTTTGGTGCTTAAAGGAACTTAAGACACAGTTCTACACAACTTAACACATTTTCCTAACTTTCAGAAGGAGCTAACAGTAACCCTCAGAATTTCAGTACTATTGGACATTGGAAAGAAGAAAAAACCAAACAAAAAATCCTGCACCACAAAAACTCATTACGACATTTTTTACAGTAAAAAAGAATACATTTTCCATCTCCATTTTCACAAATTTGTTTATCCTCTCCCTCTTAGAAATTTTGTATTCAGTTATTTTTGTAATGACTTCTTTAAGCAAAGGAAGACTTTATGCCTCAACATTAAGTTTTACTCCTACTGACTGTGATAACATAATGGATCAAATCCTAAACTGTTCTACTGCATCATCAAGGCTCCTTGATATTTTAACACATTTTAATACGTACCAGTTCAGATTAAAATAGGTATCCACTCAGCTTTCAGTGTAACTCAATGCTGCACCAGGGTCTCTCAAAGTTATTTGTGTATGCCCCTTTACAGGACTATGTTAGTAGTTAAGAAGTACTGCACCACACGGTGTATTTCTGGTGACAACTCTTTTATTCATTTACCAGCCCAGAGCTGGAATATCTTTAAAAACAACTGTAGTATTCAGTACCACTTGGACAGTCCCCCACCTCAGCAAGCATCCTATACTGCCTGCTATTGCTACCAAGCACCACCCTTCCAGGTGCTGGGGTCACTGGCGTAAAAGACCACCTAATACAACACAAATTGCTTTTCAGCTTAATCAAGCTGACTTTGATTTTAACAAGAATTCAAATACTTTCATATTAGTGACATTCAAAAAGCCTTTTACTCTTTATTGTGCTTCTTAAAGTTGGACAGGTTGAGGTCTATTATTTCCCCATAAAACATCAGCAAAATGGCATTGGCAAAAACTAGTGGTACATATTTTCAGCTTTCTTAACTATTTTCTAGCCTATCATGAAGCAATGTCATGCTATTTCTATTTTTGTCTTCTGCTCAAGTAAAATTCTGCCATTTGTGTCACCGTTCAAGTTTTGAGATTTCTGCACAAGCACAGCAGTATCCAGAAAAGTAGATTAAAAACCATACCTGTGCTGGCCTGTCAGTATTTCTAATAAGACTGTTATTTAAATTTAGCTTTGACAGCAAGTTAAATATTAGTTTAATTGCAAATTATACTCTAAATCAATTTTTCTCGTAGGGGCAATGAATGTTTGCTATTGAGTGATGGTTTAATTTATTTCTAACATGGGCTTAAAAGACTTCTCTTGCAATTGTAACCAGAAACAAAGCGGAACAGACTGAGTGAAAAAATAACTCCTTTGTAGAACTAAGTTTAAAGGGAATTTTGGGCATTATAAAAACATCAACTCACAATCTTAAAAACTGATGGGTTGTGAAATGCAAAGACCAGAGGTACCTTTTGAACTTTTTAAACCATTAAAGGAAAGAAAACAAACTGATTGTGCAGGAACAACTTTTGAGAGATTGCTTTTGTATTTTGTTCTATATAACTCCCTGAACATTGTAAAAAATTTTTGCGAGTCACTTATGAGTTTGAGTCCTCCCTGTTGCCACAAACTGCTACTACTACTATCAAAAAAGACTGGATTCCCCAAAACATTCAAATACGAATTATTGACTTGTAGTGATTACTAGCTGATTAATATGGCCAGTTTCATTTCAGTCCCACCACTCACAGATATCAGATTATTTATTTACATACTCAAACAGGAATTTGGTAGGTCAATATTAAGTTAAAAAAAAAAAAACAACCCAGCACATATACACATACAACTTAGCCCCAAAAAAAAAAAAAAAGGAATACTACTAAAATTAGTAGACTCTGTAATAACGGGAGTAGAAGCAATAATACCTCATTCTTACACTCCTCAAAAATCAAAATCATCTTTCATGTACACACAACTGCTCACTGCTTCTGGGTGCATCACTCTGCATCACAGATTCTGCACTTCA
Organism: Chlamydotis macqueenii; assembly: GCF_036417535.1. Taxonomy (NCBI): domain Eukaryota; kingdom Metazoa; phylum Chordata; class Aves; order Otidiformes; family Otididae; genus Chlamydotis; species Chlamydotis macqueenii. Next base: position 85,898,638 of record NC_141557.1, on the reverse strand, counting down.
AGAATTTACAAGACTGGGATATCAGTTTGAATATCCAGCATAAGAAGTATTATTTACTGTCTCTTTAAGGCACTGTCAGTGTTCTGATGATATAAAAGATTTAGGTTAATGATAAAACTGAGAGGCAAACAAACCCCCTCAATTATTCTTTTGCCCACTACACTGAAGATCATGTTTACTAAAAGCACTAAAAAGTAACATAGAGACTTGAAAACAACTTAAAATACTGGTGACTGTGGCTGTTTTATCTTTCTTTCCCTGAACATTCTAAAAAACTTCCGCAAGCAATTACAGTAAATTTGCTTTATTTTTTTTTTTCCATTGAAATAAGGGGAATTAAAAAAATATGCAGTATCCATAGAAATGCTTAAATTTTTAACTGAGGTAAGTGTTTGGTTAGACTTATTTGAAACTAAACTAGGAATTCTTTCTTATTCTGAGCTTTATTGTGAAATTATTTCAGAAACAGAAGAAGTGTTATTTCTGACAAAGATTTAATAACGTTTTGTCATTTACTATGCATACTATTAACTGAAATAAATGCTAATTTTATCCTTTGTATTTAATCTAGAGAAATAAAACTTTTTATTTTATTTAAACGAACCCAAAAGTGGTTTACTTATACCTCAACAATACTCAACTTCTACTTCAAAGAAAGAGTATTAATAAAGTTAAACATTAACAGACTGAATATATAGTGCCTGCTGTACAAATCATCATAAATATAGTTAGTTTTTCTAGGAATTGTAATATTTGAGAAAAATTAGCTAAGCTCAGACAATATTACAGGCTATTTCTTAGCTTAAGATTCTGTAATGAACCCTGAAGAGTTATTTCCCCTGTAAATCAGAACTCTTTCTGAAGAATTCTCAGGAATATTAGGAAATTCTAGTGGTATTGTTCCTGAAGTGATGTAGCAAATTTTTCACATACTGTGTCCCTACCTCCTACAAAAGATAGGTAAAAATGGAAGCCTTCAGTCATTTTTTGTCACATTTCCTGAAAGCTCTGCCTATTTTGCCTTTGGTAGTTGCAAAAATATCTCATTTTTCATCAAAAAAAGACATGCTTACCTTTATAGGGAAGTATGAAAAGGCAAATTCCTAAGTTCAAAATCGGAAAGATTAAATAAAAGCAATCCAAAATAATACAAAGATTTTTGTTGGCCTGTCTAGGAACAGCCACTTGCTTGGTACTGAAAATCTTGTCTGGGGGGAGATGACTCTCTCCCCCACAACAATGAAAAAGAAATCCTTACAGTCTTGTTCCTGCAGGTACCACTACCGTGGCACAAGGCAAGAGGCTGCCTTGCTTCCCTTCCTACTCTGAACAGCCTTGTAACCGTCAGAAGAAGTTTCTCTCCTTACGAGCTACTACACAAACTATCAGTGCTGTTGGAAACACTGTCACTTTTCCAATTACGTTTAAAGAAAGATCGTGGAGTTCCAGTTTTCACATTCGACCTACAGCATTCCGCTTGATGTAGCATAACAGTGATAAAAAAGTGTTTCTTTAACAAAAGACAAAATCAGCTTTTCCACATTTCCATACGTGAATCATGACAGAAAATATACTAGTTTCAGGATATGCACAAAACTAGTATGTGTGAACTTTGAAACAGTCCATACAGACCTCTTAGGGATCCAAAGGCATATTTTAGTACTTAATAATACTAAGAAGGTCAAGTCTCAAAATAGTGCTCCTTATCCTCCAGACAGCCAGCTGCATATTGATCTCCTCAGTCATATATTGGTTGTTCCTTACAGGTCAGCTAAAGACGAGATGGTGCCATACGTCATATCGCAAAGAGAGGAAATGCAATGCTTGGTGGAACACCAAGTCAGCAGTGTGTGTACACTGTCCTGCCTCCTCTTCCCAGGTAGCTTGTAAGAGGCAGTCAAGTCTGTGCAGTTCTCAGCGTTAAACCATTTACTGTCACACGATGTACCAGCAACAGCCAGAGATAACAGGTTTAGCTCGTAGAGTTGAGAACTGTACCAGGTATTCACACAGGAATTGAAGCATCAACCATAACTTCCTCAAAGAATTGCAACAAAGGGTGAAATTCCAAATTAAAAAGAAAAAAGGGCACAGCAATATGTTTACCCCTCTGGAGACAAAAGCACATTATCTGTGTAAACTTCCACTTTTATTTATACACCCATGTAGGAATAAATTTACCCTACTCTCCAAGCAAGTGAATACAACAACCTTTTTCCTACAGTGGAATAATTTTTTATTCTAACACAACAAACAAACAAAGATTGATTCCAGCAACTGAAAGCTTTCACCCTATTACAACTTGACAGGTAGAAGGAAAGCATTTTTAAAAACTGTTGACAGGTTTACTTGAAGGATACACAAGCACATCAGGCAAGAACATAAAAAAAATGATAATCAAATCAGGAAAATATAATTTGAATTTTCATGTTTTACTAAGAGCAAAGATAAAATATTTAGATGTTATTTAAAAATGCCTCTTTTGTTTATTACTGTATTTGCTTGTTTCACTGAAACTGTTACTAGGCAGATGGAGTAAGTACACAGAAAACCAAAATAACTCAAAACAAAATACCATAAAGATTTGGATGGGAGATATTGCCCTTTGATCCTCTTTAGTTTCAAAAACTGCCATTAACAGAAGTGGGGAGGTGGGGTGTGATAAACAGCTGCTTAAGTTGCTGTTTGAGGTTTTTTAAATACTAAAGAAACAAAATATTAATTTCATTATCTTAGGAATTAAAGACCAAAATGTAAATAATACACTGCTAGAGATTTTTTTTTTTAATAAATGACTTCATAAATTATCATGTTAGATTTGATCCTTAGTAGCGTTCTGGGAAAACTAAAGAAAAAATGCAAAACTTTTTATGTTCAAAAACTGTGTTGTAGTTCTGCTTTGTATGAAATCTAGAGAATGGGTATTGAAAGAACGAAGCCACAGAGACTTAAAATTCTTTTGCTTGCTAATGCCTCTTCCTAGTATTGTTACTATGGGTCACATAGTAATGCATGTGTATGTCTATAAAACTGTTTTCCTGATTTTTAGCTTTATCAGAATAAAACAAGTACATTTGTTTTAATGAGTATACGATTGGAAAAGCGGCCTATTGATAGAAGTACAACCAGTGTACTATTAACCTACTACTGTCCTTAAAGATGTGTTATGCTGTCACAGTCAAACAAGAGGGGTTTGAACAGATATAATTTTGCAGTACAAGAAAACTCACAGCTAAGGAAGAAAATTCTTACATTTACAAATACAACTGAAGTACTTCTAACACTAAGCATTGTTTAACACCCTACAGACAAAACACCCCAGGAAATGTAGCAAGTATGAATTTTATGTTCTAAAGACTTCAAAATGTCTTTCTTATAGATCAAAACTGTTTATAAAACTTTAAAACTACTTTGGAATTAAGGCAAAATATGATGTATTGTTCTAAATAGCATATTCCTTCACCTGCTCTTCTGCTAAACAGTCTTTCATTTCCTTCAACCTAGGATGGCTCTGCACTAGAAGTACTTGATGTCCTTTTGTATCTGCACAGACTCTACAGTCCTTCCTGGCTATATAAGCTGACGGTAACTGTACTTAACAGCAGATACCCAGTCCCATCATGTTCTCTAACATACTTGCCTTTTCATGTCTCTATCAGCTATTTGCAAAGCAAAGACTAGCACGCAAGTAAGTACAGACACGCTGCACGTGTGAAAGCACACACTGTCATTTGACCTCTTACAAGTAACTCCTTCCTCAAAACACATACCACTGCCAGCTGTTTACAACACGACCTTGATCTGTGCTGCTTAAGCCAACCTGCATCACTGCTAAAAATCTCAGGGCAAATCAGCTTGAAATTTTCAGGCATAGTTTTTGTGAACCTGTGAAGTAGGAATCCCAGGAAAATTATTCACTAAGCAAACACACTGAAGGATCTCAGATGGACAGGTACAACCCCGCCAGACAGAAGTCCCTTCACTCCAATCTTTATGCCTGCTGTAATACTTAACTACAGAGTACAAAAGGGCTCATTCTGGAAGCTTAAATCATATACCTCTTACATACAAAGAAATAAATGGGTTTATGGTGATATCTGATACCAATTTTCAGCCACAGCTATTTCTGCCACAATTACACAAGCTCAACGAAAATGCATTAAGATACACTTCCATTACAATAAGATAACTTGCGTACAAACAAGGCTTTCTGCACATAGGTCCATTTTTTGAAAGAGAGTGGAACCCTACACTTCTCATTGACTTCAGAGGACAAGGAATGCTCAGCACCTGTGAAAAAAACATACTATCTTGTCTTGATTTTTTTCAGATTCTGTTTTCAAGATTCCTAGCGCAGAATGGTCCCGTTTTGAGGAAATCACTTGTATATTGGTTCTGGCAAAGTTCCTGAGATCTATAAACAAGCTTATTTTTTTCCTGTGTGCGTATTACTGCAAGTAAGGATGATGATGTAGTTCAAACTTGCATCACTGCAGCTGTGCAGCTCCTTTTATTTCATTTGACTTGCAGTGATAACTAATAAAATTCAATGAGCTTGTAAAGGAGAAAGTGAAGACAGAAGGCAAACATTCAGAACTTGGAGAAAAATCAGACAGCAGATGCATGAGAACAAAAGGGGTTTTTCTCACTCTTCCACAACACTACTATGCTAACAGGGATAAAATAACCTTGAAGTTTTCACTAAACGCATCAAATTTTGAAATGCATTTAATGAATGAGATCCTTGAAAACAATTTCATGTTAAACAAACAATGATAACTTCTTTTATATCAGTATGTTGGTAGTATTTCTAATCTTCGCTATGTATATATTACACTTTCTTATATTGGAATTGGGTTGTGTAAGTGGTTTAGAATTGCTTCTGCAAAGCGATTAGGCAACATCAGAATCTTAACTATATCCATCATTAGACTCACTCTAAAATAATCCACTGAAATATTTTCTTGTTGGGAAATGCAGATTAATTAGGAGCAAGACGTTACCTTGAAAGACAAGGCAGCAGAGGTGGGAGGAAGAACGGAGGAATGTTTCAATAAGGCAAAAACATTTCACCTTGAACATTTTTGGAAAACTTGGGGAAAAAGAAATTAGCACAATTCTATTTGGAACCTCACAACACAGAGCACAAGATTGTGCAGAGTTTAATTCTGCTTTACTATATCACAAGACCAGGCTGGATGAGGCTCTGAGCAACCTGATCTAGTTGGGGATGTCCCTGCTCCTTGCAGGGGGGTTGGACTAGATGACCTTTGAAGGTCCCTTCCAACCCTAACCATTCTATGATTCTAAGACAGGAAAACTAACCTTGTTACTCAGTGACAAGGAAACCTCAAAACATTAGCTGAGCCTACACATCACACCTGTCTCTCTAAGTCATCCATTGTACGCTATCTAACTTTCTATTGAGACACACAGTTTAACAATAAATTCCTGAAGTAGAATGAATTTATAACATATTTCCATTTTAAAATTATTAATCTGGATGCTTAACTAATTATTTGCTTTCAAATATTTCTCTCTAGCTTTCAGATATTTCTTTCTAGCCATTGAAAAAAAAAACCAACTTTTTTTTAAAAAAAAAAGCTTGAAAGACACAAAAACAAAAGAACTTTTTACCAAGAGAGAAATAACAAGTGCTCATTCTCAAAACTCTTTTGAGGCAATTATTTCATTTCTCATTTTAGGGTTTTTTTTTTTTCCAACAGTAGACTAGCCTTTCACATTCTACTGACTTTTTACAATCTTTTAAAACATATAAAGAATAGTTCCAAACTCTCTGCAAGCCTAACAGATACAGGTGTCTTAATCTTGACATCCATCATAAGTATGAAATATGTTAAAAACTAGATAAAACCTTTATGAAAGCCAAACAATATACCACATACTTAAAGGTACATAACATGTTATCAGTATAAAATATTATAAACAGGTTATTTGCTGTATTTAAAATTATCTAAATGCAATGGCCTACTTCCTTTTCATACAGGAAAATAAGTTCCAGCAGAAGGAAAAAAAAAGAAAGATGATGCAAAAAGTCATAGGATTTATATATTACATCATTTACATTTGGAAATTTATGTTAAAATTGCTTTTATACATTCATATAAGGATTCATTTTTTATAATTAACTTCAACATCATCTGAATCCCAGTCTTCAAAGCTGACTCTTCAGAACTAAAACCAGGATTCAGCTCAAATCTCTAAGCCCTCTCACTTGCAAGTAACTCATCTGAATAACTTCATTAGTCATAATAGGATACTCAGGTGAGCACAGTTAGTCATGCTCAAGGATCTGCAGGATTACACCCCTTTCTCCATTATATTTACACAGAAACAGGTTGAAATTTAACTCCTAGCTATTTAAATTAATACAGCTGCTTATCCAACAGCTACATTAGTCTGTCTGTTCTCCACATCATCTGTTATAAGGACGTACATGAGAAAGGACTTCCCAGACACACAAGCATAGCAAGGGTATGACAGGGAGCTCAGATGAAGAACTGAATAACTTACTGAGAGGTAAGATCATTTCATTTTCCATAACCAGACAACTAGACATGCTTTATGTCCTCCTTTTGTATAATTTCTTTTTGTCCCATTTAGTTTTCTAACATTCTTGTAGCTGGAAACCTTTAGTACCTTGCACAGCTCAGAAGACTGAACACAGCTTGGTCTAACACAGGCACCATAGCAACTCTGGAGCATGGCGAAAAGGTAGGATTTAGGGAACTGAATCCCAGGATATAAAAATATACCGACATGAAGCCTTGCACCTAAGGAACTATGGAAAGATGAGAGGTCAAGAAGAGACAGTTCAGACAGACTGGATTTTAATCATTCAGGTATAGCACCAAGCTTCTGTAAGCCATTCAACACCTGCTGGGATCTGGAAGCAATTCATTTCATTTCTTCCATTTCTTAACTTTTGGAACTGCAAGTGCTCGAGAACATAGTGAATTCATCTGATCACATGAGGCCAGTTCAGGTCTTACTTAGCATATTATCCCAAGCTCAGTATTAGCCTTCCTTCCCAGACACTGGCTGCCAAGCGACTGAGAGCGAGCTACACCTGTGTTATCTATGTTATTCCATTACACGGGGTATGCAAGTAAAGAAGTCCTATTTAGAACAACTTCTAGAGATTGTGTTAACTTAGTACTGAAGTGTCAAAGACACTGAAGATTAAGTTATTCTAATTCAGAAATTGCATGAGAGCATCCAGAGGTCCCAGCAATAGGAAAGGATTTTGCTGTGTTGGGCAAAAAAAATGCTAATGGAGAAAAGTGAGCTTTTTATACAATACACGTTTTTTCTACAATAAAATAAATCTCACTTAAGAAACAAAATTAAGACACAGACATGGTACCTGGGTAGCAATTCTTGTGCTGCAGAACTATGTCTTCATTAGGGCTAAAATTAACAAGTGCAACAATAATCAATACATTGCAACTAACAAGCTTTAAAAACCTAATCCTGATAACAAAATCATTCCTTTAACAAGCTCCAAGTCTTTACTGAATTATTTTAAAATGTATTCAGAACAGCACAACCTACTGAAAAAAATAACACATCATGAGATGACATCTCTAATGCAAATCTAGGCAGTATCTAAGACAAAGCATATTCATTCATGTGGCAACCAAGAGAACTATTGCAAAACTACTTTAAGCAGCCAAAATTACAGAAACTCACTGAAGACAATATGGTTAGAAGCATATGAAAATGCAGAACATACTTCAGTTTTACTGACAGTGATGCACCAGAAGGAATTGGAGAAAAACTTTAACTGTAAACAGACTGCTGTGGAAAACGCTGGTACACAGTACATTAGACAAAATAAGCTGCAGGCAGGTTTTGCAGAATACTTCATTATTATTACATCCTGCTTCTGGGCACTGCTTAAATACATTAGGGTACAGCACAGAAGGGAAAGAAAATATTCGTTAAAAGTAGCACAAAAGCTGGAACAGCACTGTCAAATAACGTCTTAGTAAACTACAAGATGCCTATCAAAAGTTGTTTAACTATGGATTTTCTTAAAAGCATCAAGCATTTCCTAGGATTTAATCCGGAAGGAAGGAAGGAAGGAGGGAAAAGGTATTGGTATATGGCTACTGCATAAACAGTTAGGTAACGTAGACAGAAACGGGCCACAATCCCACTTGTGCTGCATAAAATCCTCATCTGGAATTTTGAAACTGGAATTTCCTGTAAATAACCCCTAAGAGAACAAGAATTGCCTCTGACTTGAACAATCATTTATTTTCATGGCAACCACTTCAGTATTATAGAGATAACAATCAACGTACTATATCCTAAAATCCATTATTGCAACTATTACATTGTATTTCTCCCTTAGCTCTAGAGAGAGCTGAACAAATACCAGGAAATACCTTACTGAATTGGAGGATTAATCCAAAGAATAGTCTCCTGCAGACCTGATCACGCATTCAAAAAGTGTTAACTGTTCCTGGTGCCACTGAGATCAAGCAAAGACAGCCAGCTTATTGCAGCAGCCTGAAGCATTACTGGGTTTCCTTTACGGTGAATATCTTGCCCTGATTTCTGGTCTATTTATTTGTATGTCATACACAGACTAAGAGGTGATTAATTTTCCTGCTGAAGGCATAACTGACTTCCCTAGCATCATTTTACGTGGCTTGAGGTCCAAGTCACATAGGGAGATGCAAAGCATTTATGAATTAGTTCCGAATTCTCTGAAGGGAAGGTTCAGCCCTCACAAGATAGGAATCTTTGTCATATTAAAGTGTGCAACATAGTTTTTGTACCTATTTCACAATTCTCCAGGTATTCAAGCTGATATAAGCAACCAAGAGAAAAAAAAAGAGCCCTACCTCCCCTTAAGGGACCTCTACTGGCTCACTTCATGTACACACACATGCTAGCTGTCTGAAATTTAGGTAAATGTTACCATTCCCAATTCAAGAAAATAGGGAGCTAAAGGATTGTGAAGAGAATGCATCAGTCATATAAAGTTTGACAGAAACTATATAAAATCTAGATGTTAAGCTACTTTTACACTTTTGTATTATTAACATCAATAAATCATTATTTATTTATTTCCACATGTTGCTCTCTCGCAAATATTAAGGTCTGGTAGAGTTTGACAAGTACTAAAACCCTCTTAGAAAGGGAAATCTTTATGTAAAAACAAAGATAGAGGATATCTCCAGGGGGAGAAAAAGTAAATCTTACCAAAATCTTCCACTATCCCATTCTGTGTTAGCTAGTTTTCCCCTTCATCCAACAATCCTGTTGGCTGATCTATTATTTCAGTCCTTACTACTTAATAAAAACATTGAAAAGTAATGAGATTATTCTTCAATAATCAGCTATCCTCAGTTTCTAATCTTATTTTTTAAAGCATTAAAAGTCAAGTACGCAAATTGGAGAAATTTTTAAGCCACACTATCCTCCCTCAAAATATATTTTCCATTGTCTACATACAAAGGTGTAAATTATAAATCAAACAAAACTGTGCATTATCACTGAATTACCATAGTATCATCACAAAACTACAGAAATTTTGGCTGGAAGTCACCTAGTCTCACTGCCCACTAAAAATAGGTTTATTTTCAACACTAGATTAGGATTTGTGTAGCCCTTCTGTTCACCTCTTCCATTACTACAGTATCCTCTTCATGAAAAAGTTTTCTTTTGTCCAGTCTGAACTCCTCCAGCTGCGATTTATGGCTACTGCCCCTTGCTAAACTGTATGCCACTACTGAGAAAAGTTTGGTGCCATCGTCTTTGTCACTTCCTTTGAAGTTACTGTGGGCTAACCTAAGATCACACCTTTAGCCTCCCCTTCACCAGACCCAGCTCCCTAAAAATCCCAGTTCCCTAACCTCTCCCATCACATCATGCGGTCTAGGCCTCTGAACAATTTAGTATTCCCCCACCGGTCTATTTCTCAACATCCCCTCTGTATTGGTGGTAACTAAAAGGACACACAGTTGTCCAAGAAGCAGCTTTACCAGCTCCAAGTAGGGGTGGTAACAGCTTCCTTCAGTCTGCTAGTCATGTTCCTCCTTCCTTCTAACGTAGCCCAGTACACAGTTAGTTTTGTCTGCAGTGAAAGCACACCACTAGCTCATACTCAGCTTAGCTTTCTTTATGATCACAGGCTCTTTTCAGCAGGGCTGTGACTCAGACACGTGCTTCCCAGCCTGGACTGATGCGTGGTGTTATTCCACGTCAGATGCAGAGTTTCAGTCTGTTCTTTTGTAAATACACGAGTTTCCTGTTGGTTTTGTCCTCAGTTTGTTTAAGGTCTCAAGATGCTTTAGGACTGAAGTTCTACTCCAGCTTTCCAAGGATCACTAACTTAGTATCATTCACAAATTTGCTAAGGGTGGATTGTGTTCAGTTCTGTCATCCAAGTCACTGAAGAATTGGATAGCATGAGTACCAGGATCAACCCCTGAGGTATATCACTTCTTACTGTCTGCTAACTGATGAAGCTATTGATGACTATCCTTTCAGTACAGTATTCCAGCCAATTTTCAGCTCACTCAATACCCAGTCCATGCTCCCTCAGCTTACTGCTGACAATAATGTGGGAGAAGGTATCAGAAGTCTTAATAAAGTTACAGTTATACCATATCACATGTGTTCCCTTCATTCATACTGTCACACATTTCACCCTAGAAGGCAATCAGATTAGCAAAACACTTGCTGCACACAGCCTGCAGATCCCTAGACCGTTCTCCTTATCTTTCATAAAGACTGGTATAATGTTAGCCTCCTAGTTCTCAGTACACTCCTCAATTACCATGTTTTTTCTTGGACAACTGCTGCCTTGCAATCCTGTCACCTGAATGGGCTCTTGTCAAGCTTGGCATAGAGTCCCAAGAAGCTGAATACATCCACTTTCTCTAAACAGTCCCCAACCTGTGGCTCCTCCATGTTACCATCCATTGTCTGGGAACACTTGAAAAAATACAAGAAATTTCTGCCTTTTCTGTGTTGTCCACCTCTAGCATTCATCCATGGACCCACATTTCCTTGAGTTCCCCCAGGGAAATACTTGCAGACTCCTTTCCTGTTACTTTATGCCCCCAAGTTCAGCTCCAAATAGGCTTTGGCCTTCCTGATTTCCAATTTGCCTTCTCCAAAAATAATGAAGGAGAAATTAAAGTTACTAAATGAAGCATTCTACAGCAGAATTACACTCAACTTCTAGATCAGAATATGCATAAGGTTAGAAATCAAATTTTATATTCTTTGAGGGAATGATGTAGACTTTTTTCTTCGCTGTCATAAGGCACTGCATGTTGAAACTTTCATCCAGCAGGGAATGCAGATGACAAATTTCTAAAAAGTCTCAGGAAGCTTTGCAGAAAAAGAAATGAAAGCAGGTAAGTTTATCCCTGCTATAAAATAACTGATATGCCATAAAAAAAAAAGAATACAGCTGGTGATGATCTTTTAAATTCACTTACTAAAGTGAATGGAATTGAAGTAAGCTTTCTTGTAGTATGCTTTTCAGGAATGAATAGAAACATTTTGACATTTGCACGGTATTGTCTTATCTAAACCAATTAATCTTGAACTCCAAGGAAAAAAGGCAGTATTAGGCCACAACTGTAAGGACACATTGACTCCATAATTTGATGACTCTTACAAGCATATACTTGAGAAAATAAATGCTAAGAACAAACACACTCAACTAGGAAGGAATATGTCAAAAATATTCAAATTAAAATTAGAATTATTTTAATTTAAATAACATGTGCATGTTTGCCAATATTAATACAATTTTTTCAATGTTAACCTGAAGATTCACACTTTTCTTAAGTTAGTCCATCCATCCCTCACTTACCACAATCACTGATGAGAGAAAGAATATGCCTATTTCTCTCTTTTCAAGTAATGCTGATTATTAATGCAGATTAGAGATCAAAAAGACAACAAAAAAAAATAAAAACCAAAGTTTGACAAAATAGAAATCTTCACAAATATCTAAAATACTGAACAGAAGAAATAGAAATTAATATGCTTTTATAGAAAGACTTTATTCTTCTGTATGCATACATATGCACTGCTATACTAAAAGGAGACATTGGCACGTATTCATACGTGCAGGAACTATGCAAACAGTGCAGGTACAGCAATAATGCCCATGTATGTTAACAACACAAGATTCATGAAAGAACAATATACAGTTTTAAAATACTACACCAAATGAACCAAAAAAAAATTAGCGTCTATTATCATATGACATCTTCACATAAGGGAAATCTTGTAATGAGAAGGGGTACATGCTACCAGAACAACTGATGGTAAAAAAAAAAATAAAAAAATCAAAAGGGCAAACATTCAGGTGCGTAAGTTAGACCCACAGAAAAGCTGGCATATTTCTTCCCTTTAGCAGTTGGCCTCATAAAAAGATATTACCTATGCCTGTAAGTCTGGATTATAACTACAGACTAACAGTCTGCCTTGTTAAATAAAGGCAACAAAAAAAATCATCAAGGGACACTATATACCATTCAAATTTACAGTAAGAAACTGTAAATTAGCTCTTTGCATAAGCACAGATGAACTGAGAGGGAATAGATATGGTTGTCAACACAAGAAAATCAGAAGCTAAACTGTATGTGGTGGGGAAAACTCAGAAGAGTAAGCTTCACAGGAATCTCATCATAAATGAAAAGGAGAGGGAACACACTGGTTTCCGTTCAGACTAAATTGATAACAATCAGACAGATTTCTTTCAATTATTTTATTCCCAAGTATAAAGGAAATGCAATTGGGTATGGTTTTCACAAACCAAAGTGCACTAAAACTACCTGACAGTGGAAATTCTCTCTCTCTCACACACACAGCAGCAGTCTAGCAAGGTTTTAAGTACTGGACACTTTCACATGCCAAATAAGGGACTACAGATGCATATCAGCCACACACCACCCATGCAGAAAGTACTTTTTCCTTTGTATATATATATTTTTACACATTCATGGAATTAACTGTAGTTCACTTTCTAAAATTAAATGAAAAGTGCTTAGTGGACTTATCAAAAGCCTTTAAATATTCACCTATTACTAAAGAAAAAAAAAGCATATTTATTTGAGTCATTCACTTAGCTTAGCTCTTCTCTATTTTGGTAGGCATCACTGGGGCATATGCTACCAATGAATTTATATTTCTGTGTCGAACAGTGAATCTGGCACATAAAAGTACAGCACCAGTAGCAATGCTGGTTCAGTACCAGCAAACAGGCATTGCATCAAACCTTAGATTTCTTGGCTATCAAATTTATTATGGACAACTGTCTGTTTTCTACAGTCCATTATCCAACCTCAGCATGAAAAACCTCTGAAGGGGATGCTGGTGCTGCATACAAGCTGTGGAGTGCTTACAAATCTTTATAGACTGCAGCGAGGAAAAGTCACTGCTATGTACTCCTTGTACAATGCTTTCAATCCCAGTATGCATCACAGTGGTACATCCAGCCCTACCTTCAGAGACAGAAGTACCTACATCGTGTTAAACTGGTTTTGTAATACATTGGTTGTGCACACAGAAAGGGCACAGGATGAAGCTACATTGTTAATTTAATCTCAGGAATTTATTCACTATTTAAATAAGGCTTCAAAGCCTACTAGATAATGTGAAAGTAGAAATAAAATATTGGTTATTATACAGGTGCAGCAGCATATGTAGTGGTCAAAGATTTCAGAAAGGTTCCCGTGCACATGTTGCAGCCAGAATTGCACATAACTCGCTTCCTGTGGCTGTAGCCATACAGAAAACACAACTTACCACAGTTTTTTCCATGCCTGAAAATCTTTAGCCAGTAGAAGAGCATCTTGGAGCTGTACCAGAAGGCTGCCTTACATTCTGGCAGGAATGCATACTGTTTGGCTGGTCCATGCCACAATTTGTGGTAAACTAACAAATAAAAACCTAATCCAAAGAATCATCTATTTTCACAGCACAGTCTACTGAAAACATATAGTAAGAGGAAAAGTATCCTCTATCTTCTGCGACCTAGAACAAAGAACAGCATAAACTCTGCTGGAGTAGGTTTTCATGTGCAAGCGCTGCTTTGTAAAATAAAAACAGACTTTTAAAAAAATAGATATTAGAAAGTAATAGTTTAAAGGGTTCTTTTTCCCCCTTCAAACAAAATTAGTAATCCTATGTTAATTAAAAATTATTCAATACTGGAATGTCAAAGTTTTGAAGATATCAATTCATTAAAAATTGTTATGCTACTGCTTGGCAGAAGAAGACAATAAACCTTCCATTTCATCAAACCTAGTACAAAACCAGAGAATTTTCAAGTGAATCTGCTGACTTACCATGAAGAACCAAGTCTATTTATAGTACAAGATACACTTACCCTCAAGCGCTCTGTCAACAAAAGCTTCAAATAATGACCTAGATTGACAAGGAAGCAAACAAAGATGGGTGTAACTACGTACAGGAAAGATAGTATTGTGGGAGGAGGGAAATCCTTAACTACTTTGAAAAAGGAAAATAGCACTTTCCAGGGGTACCAGTTGTAACACCTGAAGCACAGATGTACTTCAGTAAATAGCTATGCACTAAAAAAAAACAAACAGTATTTTACCAAGGTGTGCTGCTACACTGTAATCAGACAGGATGAAAAAACATTTACCAGTTTCAAGGCAGCATCCAGTACAATTCTTAAAATACCTATTTACATAAGACTCTGAAGATTATGAAATACAGAGAGGTGAACAGATAAAGTCAGAAAAGTTTTCCATTCTGGTTTTATTTTCATTGAAAAATTTTGTTGGAAAATGCTGAACAATGTGAACATAAACTAAAAGACTTCCTAGATTAAGAGGCTGGTAATGGTACACAAAAGGTTCAATTTAAATTGATTTAATTATGTGAGCCAGGCACATAATTGCACTGTGTTACTGTTGGGGTAGATAGATAATCATGACCATGGGATAACACTGCAACATGAATTGCAGGTTAGAGTGATAGAATACCACACTAACCAGCAAAATGTCATTCCACATTAACCAGATCATTATACTGGATTGTGCTAGATACCAAGGAAGGAAAATTCAACAAAGACAAGTACTAATTATGCCTAAGAGATGAGACTGTCTGAAAAAATGTAAAGAACAATGCTTCATGAGGACTCAAGGGAAAACCAATGTGGCAACTGAAGGAACAAAGACGAAATTTGGGAACTATGGCTCACATTTTGAAACGTCTAAGGAAACAGACTACAAGTGGCTATTTGCTATATGGCAATCCAAACCGAAGAGACTGAGGGAATACTGATAGAGACACTACTTTGTATGCCGTCAAGTAGATAATCAGTAGTGGTTTTGCACTTACAAAACCTGGTGTCATAAGTTAAATTTACCCAAAAAAAAAGGTAAATTTCTGTACAGATTTCATACCACGTTATGTAAAATACGGGGACAAAGGGCTGTGATTGATCCAAGACACTCCTGCCCCACACAGCACTTCCCACGCCCATTTACACACCCACAATGAAGGAATGCTCTGAAGAAATAGAGGCTACGTGACCTGAAGGCTCATGGAGAACAAGAAGAATAATTACATGATTGATCACAACTGTTGAAAAGGAAGCCAAACTCATCTCAATGCCAAAGGAAACCCAAGGGTGCCTTCATTTTGGACAGACTACATCACCAAAGATGATGTAGTCAACCATTTGCATAACTGCCTGTCCCTGAATGACAGGAATGCAGACCCAGAGGAAATAACAACTTTTAGGGGTCCTTCTGGTTAAAATAACATAACTTCTATATGTATTGGATCTGCTCAGAAATTATGATCCTGTAACTCTAATCAAGAGTATATTTTACTCTTATAATTGTACTAGGTATTTAGCTTATGGTTTTACACTTTTCTGTAGAGCCCAGTCATTCCTTCAGCAAGTGACTTTGCCTGCTGTGATTCCACTAACAATTAGTCATTGCTGGAGTTGCAAAGCAACAGCAGAGGCTGGAGCAAGTGTGCTGAGCTGGGATACACCTTCCGTGAGAGAAGGCCCACTCCCCAGCAGTTGCTAGCCTTGAGCTCCAAGCGCGTAACACAGCTCACTCTACTGGGCTCAAAAACTGATGGAGGAAGGGATATGTTCCCCATCGTGAAGCTTACTGGATAGCTTTATAATATGAATTATATGTAGCACTTAATAAAACAAGTAATAGCTCTGCTTTGTACTGAGTTTGCAAGACCTCAGGCCTGAGCCTTGCCAGGCTTTCTCTGTCTGAACTTTTCTTGACTTGCCTGAAGCTTTATTTTACTTGGTTTAGCTGTAACAGCAATTTTTGTAATTGAGCAGGTGCCTATAGCTGATTTGTTACAACAATAGTTTATATAGATAGAAGTATCAAGCAATCATTCTGGGTCGAACAAGGTACTGAATGCCACTAACATGGTGAGATACAGGACTGGCATGGCCTTCAGAAGTGAAGGTCAAGTAGCATAGTATAGGCATGAAGGGAAAAGAGATGGGCCACCAACTCGGCACCGGAGACCTCACAGCTATATACAACTCAGGCAGACCAGCATGGGAAGTGTGTATGTGATTAAGCCCAATATAAAAACAAAACAACAAACAGAAGAGCTCTGAAGAGAGCTGGGGGCTTCAGTTGACTTCAACACACACATTCCTTTCAGGCAACTGGGGCCTTGTGTCAATTGTACATTGCAATTGCTACATTCTGCTAAGTGTATTTTCTAATTAAATTGCGATTTGAGTGCATTGCTGTGTGACTGTGCCAAATCAAAATCCCCTGTAACTGCAAGTAACTTCAAATTAATTCAACTTTCTACTATATATTAAGCCCTCCACATGTGGAATATCTAAAATAACATGGTCAAAGAGTATTGCACTACGACAAGGTCTCAAGAGCAGAAAAAGGTAACATCCTAGGAAAAGCATTTCAAAAATTAACCCTCTACCATCAAATCACATCTACCCCTTAAATTAAAATGAACAAACAAACAAACAAAAACAACGAAACAGACCAAATCAAACGAAAAACCCCACCAAAACAACTTCCAATGAAATCTCTGAAAAAAGAAGAAAAACCTCTTTGGGCCTCAGGACTTGGATTTGCTGTTTGCATAGAAAAGGAAAAAGTATGTATAAAAAGTAGCAGGGAACCCATGCAAAAAGTCTGGCTCAACTGCTACACATTTTACACATGTAAAGCCTCCCTCCAACACAAAGTGAGTGATCTTCTTCCAAAAATGCAATGTTAACCTTGAGGGAAAGAATTATGAATTAAGCAGTTAATTTGTCTACAACATTACTATGAATCTTTTTCTTTTTCTTTTTTTTTTTTTTTAAATCATAGAATAGTTTGGGTTGGAAGGGACCTTTAAAGGTCATCTAGTCCAATCCCCCTGCAAGGACCAGGACATCTCCAACTCAGAGCCTCATCCAACCTGGCCTTGAATATTTCCAGGGATGGGGCATCAACCACCTCTCCGGGCAACCTGTTCCAGTGTTCTACCACCCTCATAAAGGTCTTCTGCTGGCCTCTTATCCCTTCACACTGGAAAGGTTCTCATCAGAGGCAACTATGGAATAAGCTTCCGTCATCAGAAATTTCAGAGATAAATGCTTCATTTTAACCACACAGGGGGAAACAAGAGAGAAGTACATGCTACACATTGCTAAAATCAATTTATTATGTGATTCTAAACTGGTTTAGTGTTATCATGACTATATAACTCACAGCCAAAGTTAACCACATTTTGGTACTAATATACCTTAACTCTCAGGTGTAGATTTAGGTTTAAATTTCGCTTAGCATTTGCTGGGTACTAGTTTTCTTGTTTGGGGATAAACAGGATTGTAACATATTTTATCAAAGTGTAACATGCATGGCATTCAACTACGCATTAAGTAGCTTTTTTCTAGGAATACAAAAGATTTAAATTACTCACAGAAAGATACAGTTCCATTTAGCAGTAAATGCATCAGGAGTAGAAAATGCCATCATGTGAGAAAACACACAGAAACAGATGGGAAAACACAATAGAAGTATTCAAGTTTTCAAAATGACATAAAAGTAATGAAAATTGCTAAAACAATGAAGAAAACTAAATCTTCAAAAATCCCTTGCAAAACTGAAGTTGTAAGAGCAAGCTGCATGAGAAGCACTGGTAAGACAAGTTAAAGAAGGGTCACTGTGGAATCTGCAGAGTGCTTTAGCAGTTTTCTTTCATTTCCATAGAAGACAGAATAAATAAATACAATCACTAAGCGAAGTGTTCGCAGTTTGGTCTTTAAACAGCAGTTTCCTTTCTTTGTAGAAGAGGTATGCTGTTTCTGAAAGTCATGGGCCTCACAGCCTCATATATTTTCTATGCAAATTGAAATTACTTTTGATGGATCTTGCTTAATTAAATCATAGAAAGAGAAAAATACCAAAAACAGGTAAGATAGCTAAGTCTCAGGAACACAAAGTATACAGAAATGTGATTGTGACTTCATTTAGACAAGGAAGCAAGGCAGAGTTGGGGAAGACACACCCAAAACCTCCATTCCCCCGGACATTTAAATAGGGCTGTTGATTTGGACTTTCTGAATCAATACTAAATACTACAAAAAAAAGTTGGCTAAATCCATGGTTTGAAGTATATTTTTACAGCAGTTGTGCTAAAAAGCCCAATCCTTGAATAAAAAGTTGGCAAATTGATCCAACTGCCCTTCACCAAAAAAGAAAAAACACACAACCTTCTATAACACAAAAGCTTCCTTCTTATCTTTTTGGATGGTTATTTCCAACTCACTCTGCTCCCCAGCAGCATTCCCCATGTGGCTGTGTAAGTCCCCATTCACCAGAACAACAGAGGGAGCTGTGTCAGTAGAGGAAAAAGCACAACTTGACTAGCCACTTCTATGTTAAGTTCATTTAGATCTCCCTTTCAAGTGACTTTAAGGTGAAGCTGAGAATCTATTCCACTATGCTAGTTAAAAGATTTGTGTTTAGATGTGAAAATATTTTACTTATTAAAAAGCCACAATGAATGATACCAAGGAAAAATAAACAAACTGTGAAAATGCTACAAATATAATATGTTAAAATGTTAGAAATGTAATACACTAAAATTTAAATTCTATGAAAATCGAGATCAATATTACTACTTTCTTAGGGTATCCTTATTCCAAGTTTTAAATTCTTCAACTAATGGCAAAAAAAAGTTAAGGCAGCAGTGCTTGTGGTTCAGCAAAAGTGCGTTAGTACACTTGCTGCACGATAAGAAAGAATATTTTGCCTTTTTTCATGATGGCCTTTAATAGTGCTTTACATTAGCATTAGACTGAGCTGTCACTAAGTGGCACTCTACCCAGCTTCTCTGAAACTCTTGGCTTTGGCTTCGAACTACTGATTTTTCAACATTGCTTTAAGTCAAAAGAGCATCATATTGAACTCTAATTTTATTCTGATACTTGCCATTTTCTTCCCGCTCTTCAAAGATGGCTTTGCTGGGAGGATATATGCGCTCAGTACTCTTCCATCAGACTAAATCTTCACAGAAGCCTTTCCACTCTCAGCTCATTTCAAATAAACCCAAAAATACGTATCTTGGATTATTACCACATCCTTTTATCAGTGAAGTAATTTTTAGTTTTTTCATACTGCATCTACTACGGCTACTGTGTCTTTGGCATGACTTACAGGATATGGGCTTCTGAATAGCAATTACCTGTCTAGCTCTCTGTCCTTGTAAACTGTGCAGTTCCCTGAGAAGCACAACATGAATACACTCACAGTTGCTCCAAAGAGCTATGCAAAACCAGTCCCAGATTAAATCAAGAACTTGAGAATCCTCTACAGCAGGGCGCATAGTGAGTATATTAAATTATTTCCTTCTTCACCAGCCACTGTCATGACGCTCTTGAAAACTTCTCCAGTCAGCTACCCATTTCCAGTAATGAAATCATACATCTCAAAAGCAAGCCCCATTAACTTGAGGAAGTACCTGGGAAGCACTAGCTGTACTCACAAAGCTTTGTGTTTCACTAACATGTTGGAATATCCAGCAACTTAGAAGTATAGAATATATAGAATACATAGTGCACTGGATAGACTTGAGCTACTCAAAACATATCACATAGCCAAGTCTAGTTTTCATCTAAAATCAATATATTAATGAGAATAAAAGATGGCAAAAAGGAAGAGGAATATCTCTCTGGAATATTTTAAAACCTCATTGGACACAAGGGAGTTCTATAACTAAGGAAGTGAATATATTGACATGCGACTTAGAGATATGATGAAAGAAATACATATTGATTGAATATAATGAGCATGGGTCTGAAATACAGCTGCTAAAACTTTTAAAGGCAGAGATAGAGTCTGATGTTTGAGAGGAAGCAAGACATGAATATATCATAGTTTAATCTATTTAGAAAAGCTACAGAATACTTAAGGTTACTAGAGTAATTACTGGTTCCTACAGAAAATGGATCTTGCTTTTAGGAAACTGACTTCATCTTTATACTTCATCTCATGTTCTCTAAGTGTTTCTATTTGTTTTTATTTAAAAAAAACTTGACCAAACAAGCCTCTGCTAGGTCACTGTCACTACATTCCTCTTCCTCCTCAGCTTCCAAAGGGGCAGTCTCTGTATGCCAAGTACTGTGAACCACATACATCTGGAGACTTCCAGGAAAAGCATCAGCTTTGCCACGTATTTACTCAAAAGGTTCTCCAGCAACTATTTCTACCTTCAAAAAAGCATTATCAATAGCTGTCTTCCCAGGATTTTTTTAACACTGAGTGGGATCCAAAATCTCTTGCACAGGCAGAAATTCCTAATCAGAAACATCTCATGCTTTTTGCAGATGAAATAGTTGTATCCATCACATATGTTCTCATAAATTATAGAGTCCTGATATCTCACTTTGGTTTTTAAAGAATTTTTCCTGTATTTACAGACACAAACACAGATGACAAAGCAGAAACAGAAATGGCCTTATGTCTTCTAAAACTTATGTAGCACTGGGACAAATGTTTTTGTCAGTGTATCATAAGAAATAAAAAATTCTTCTTCATATACAAATATTTAACCAGTTTATACAGCACGGAAAACTGAAATTATTTGTCTGGTGGTTTAACATTACTTGATTTTTCTTTAAAGAACTTGATTCTGTCTAAAAACAAACAAAAAAAAATCAGAAAAAAACCCAACCCTCAACAGCTTCAGTTTCACAGAAGTTATTGACCCCTTATTTTCACAAGGACAGCTTGAAAACACCTAAGCCAAAGTTCACTGCCTGGCACCTCATGATTACCTATACATACAGTGTATTATTCTGACCTCACCTCCAGCAGTGTCTGCTGACCTTAGGTACGTTAGCAGCAAGATGAAAGAAACTGATTCATATTCTTTATCCATCACTTCTTCTCAGCTGCATCTCAGAAGTATGAAACCCAAAAGTGATTCAGCATGCTTGTTCAGAGGTAAAACACAAATGAAATAGCTTATACGTGAAAGTAAGGAGTTCAGGATTTGAATTTCCTAAAATCAACTTATGTCCTCAACAACAAAATACAGGCTTCAATTTCTACTTTGACAGAAATCCTCACCTTGAAAAGTGTGTGGCTAAATCTTCTGATCCAGTCATGACCAGCATGACTGCGACTTTGAATGCTTTATGTATCAAGCACTATTTTTTAGACCACAAATTTTTTAGCCCAAATAAATCTGTTCCTCAAAACAGGACAGCACAGGGATATGCATTCTTCAAACTAAGCACAGTAAAGCTTCAGATTTTCTGAATAAATCATTTATGTTTCACGTAGGAAATTTAAGTAGAGCAAATAAATACAATATCTATGACTTCTTCTCTGTGCCTTCTTTCACGTATCTTGCTCTCTTCAAAGACTGTAAACACTTATTATAGTCATCAATACCATAAACAAAACCAAAACAATCCCACAGTCAACTCTGTTGCCGTCACTCAAAGGCACAGTTCTAGTTATTTCATGAGAAGTAACACATGGAAGTTGCCACAAGTGTTCCAAGAGAATTTTAAAAAGTACGGAAACTTTTTAAAGTTAAGTATCACCACAGTTGAAGAAAATGTAACATACCTGATTCATCAGAACATACCTTAACTACAAACCCAATCACCTTTTTCCTTATTAGCAGTACTTTTGAATAATTGTCTGTGTTTGTATTTCTAAAACTCTAGATATATTTTTGGCTACAGTCAAAAAGGTACAATAAGCAAAATCACATGGCAGGCAGTAAAGTAACTCATTCCTTCTTCTAAAGCAGAGGGTGACCCATCTGAACAGTTAGACATTTACTTAATTTACTCCCCTAATGGAGAATCAACATAATGCACTTCATCTGCCTGAAGCACAGGATGGTGGCCTTACCTAGAAAACTTCCAACAGAACACTAAACAATGCAAGTCTGTCGAAACAAACAATATTGTGGGGAACAGAAAAAGCCCAAAAGCAGGATTGGGATTTTTCTTTATTTATTTCTTTCAGATCTTTACTATAAAATAAAAAAAAAAAGAATACTGGAGTTCCATGGCCTTC
Organism: Chlamydotis macqueenii; assembly: GCF_036417535.1. Taxonomy (NCBI): domain Eukaryota; kingdom Metazoa; phylum Chordata; class Aves; order Otidiformes; family Otididae; genus Chlamydotis; species Chlamydotis macqueenii. Next base: position 85,876,052 of record NC_141557.1, on the reverse strand, counting down.
CCTGTAGTGAGTGTGGCTGAGCATAAATGTGTGTTACTAAGCTGAATTTTCTGAAGTCACCATATACTCTGCAGAATGCATTCAGATTAAAAAAAAAAAAAAAGATAATTTTTGAGCTTAGTACAGTCTTCCAGGTTCAAGACAGGTCCGACTACAGATCACCCATCAAGAAAGAAGCTTACCTAACAGAAATTTTGCCACTCTACCACAATAACTCAAGAGTTAACTCTTGTTAGTCAGCAGCACCTTATGTTAGCTGACTAGGCTGTTCCTGGTGACAAAGGAATGCAGAATGCCTTTATTACAGGCTCCTTTTTTTGCTGTGGTTCACAGAGATTAGAATAAATTTGCTAATATTTTTACCATTTAAATTCCTTTTCATCTAGAGGATTCAGCACCAATTCCTTCTAGCACTAAATTTACTGACTTATGGGGTGCAAAATACATGACCAGGCATAAACTAACAATATCATCACAAAACCCAACAACAGAGAAGACCTTCTCACTATTTAATACTATGTTTCACATTCTAACAGGCAGATGTACCTGTACATAGATGTTACCTATGTAACTTCCCTGTACATTTTTTTCAACATCAGAGAGTCAAAAGTTAAGGCAGTTATTTTTCTTCAAAATAATACAGTAACACAGGCTCAAACACTGGTACATACCCTAATAATACTGTTGTCCTGGAAGAGAATATGCATACAAACATCTAAACCCTGGGTAATTCCAATACAACAATGTGCCATAAATCTTAAAACTCCACATTACAACCTTTCTTTCTTGCACTCCTCTTTTCAGAACCAGAAAATACGACTAACCTTTTAACACCCAAAAGAGAGAACTGGTATGTATCAGAAAGAAAATGAAGAGCAAGGTCACAATTTTTAAAAAAATACGATCAACCAACAGCTATTACTCCGATGGTGTTAGGTATCATAAGCTCAGTTCATGCATTAATTTTACTAAATAAACAGTGAATGTCTTAGATAGGGAAAGATCACTACTTTAAAACTGGAGAACCAATTTAGAGACCTTCAGCAAGGAGAAAGCTGCCTAAAAGCAGGTATCTTTCAATGTCTGTCTTTGGGATACCTCTTGCTGTTGTTGAGCCAAATGAGGTAGCAACTGAGACCAGGCGCTTTCATGAACTGCAATATTAACCATCTCCTCATGTACAAATAGGTACTAAGCAAAATCTCAAACACTCAGACCAGAAAAATTTAAATTAAAATGTCAAAACTTGTTTTATTAGAATTGAGCAGAGGATCACACTAAAGACCTTTCTTTCAAAAATTTATAATATTTTGGGGTTTAATCATCCAAGGCTGAAAGCCTCTGTCCCTACCCAATTTTGCTCTAAAAAAAAAAACTCACATCATTTTACACAAAAAAAAAAAAAATCACCAAAAGCATGCATATGTTAAATTTTAAAATCCTAGAATTCTTACAAATCCTTTTAGCTAAAAAGTCTAGGACAACGCATCTCCTCCACAACTACTCCTTTGTCTAGAGTTCTTACATGCCATGCCTCTATGTATGCCTCTATATGTAACTCCACATGTAGGTTGCCAACAAGAAAAGATCTCTGAAAACCACCATTCACAGTAAAGAGTGAAAGTGAAGAATGAAATTAACAATTCAATTAAATAACATTAAATGTAGGGCAGCACATGGAAGTATACTAAGACATGAAGAAATATTTAACATTCTTTGCAATATGTATCTGTGAACAAAATTATTCAGATACCACTTATGAAACCTTTGCAAAAAAACACTAAAACTTTTTTTTTTAGGCTGCAGATGCAGCACTTGCATACCTGTTCTTTAACTGAAGCTAGAATGGCAGAGGTTGTCTCAGTTTCAGAGCCATCGCCATTAGATGTGTTCAACACAGGACTAAGGGAACTTGTCTTGTCAGAAGACGAGGGCTGCTCTGGAACTGGCATAGTTTCTGCTGTTCATGGAAAAACAAAACAGTTATTTTGTTATTAGAAACCTGATATATATCAGAAATCACATACAGATTAGTATTTTTATTCTTATATAAGGAAAAAACTGTAGAACATGCTTCTGTTCTATAATACAGAATTAATATATAACTTATTTGAAACTAAAACTAGTTCTAAATTAATTATAAAACAAAATTTTAAATGATCTCCCAGTCTTACTCCAAAATATTCACCATAGTACATTTGGAGAGGATTCACATCATTTACAGCTGTGATTTTTGTACAGTATTCCAGTGGCAGTATCCAACATGAAATTACAATATCATGAAAGTAATGAATCATGAAATGCTTTGCAAACAGAAAACCAACAAATGATACATGAGAGAAATATAAAATATTGAGTGTTGACTTTCTAATGTGCATGACTATTTAATATGCATTCTATTTTAAGCCTAGGTAAGTAACTTCATCCTTCTTCTAGTCTAGAAGGTGATTTTGATGACATTTTACCAGATTCTTTTTAAGAAAAACAGCACATTAGTTGTTATGCCGTTTTTGAGACCCGTTACAAAAAAACCAAAGATTCTTAGCACTTGAAGGAATTTCTAGTATTCTTTTTTAGAGAGTAAAATGGTGGTGGTGACTGTGGAAAGATTTATCTTTCTGAAGGCTAAGGTATAGTGTAGCATCTCTGTTTAAATGTTACTATAGGCACATCTCTGCCGGTAAGTTGTGCCCCATTCCAGAAATAAAGGAGCAGAGAGGCAGCTTACATGGTTACGTGAAGGAGAATTGGGGTAAGATCACATTTATGTGAGAGCTGGCCAGAATTATTCTGTGGAAGATAATTGGCCCACAGGCTGGCAGTGTAAAGAGGACTTGGCGATCCTAAAGCACAGTGGGGATATTCAGAAGGATGTCATCAGAGGGATCACATAGGCACAGCACTTGCCATTCCCATCAATGACAAAACTCCTACCCTGGCTCCATTCTGCTTTTCAAAACCCATGTTTTTATAAAACAGAACTTCTTCTGGAAGAAATAATAAGTCTGAAAAGAGTGGGAAAGGGTAGCTGGTAAAAGCAAATATAGAACTGAATACACAGAGCAAGCATCCCCAAGATCCGTCTGCCATGGAAATTAGGGCTCTAAAAGAAGGGGAGACAAGATTCTATAAAGCTTTGGCTCTGAAGCCACAGTGCTGCCCAAGAACGCTCATTCAGCCCAGCTGGGCAGCCTTTTCCAAAATCTTCCTGAAGCTTAGGTTACGGGCACACATATGCAAGACAAAAACATGAAAATACTGACTACTCATTAAAAAGTCAGTGATTTCTCGTAAGAGAAGTATCCCTAAATCTCAGGCTAGATTAGTTTACGTATTGAAGCATGAGATTACATATCATTCCAATTAAAGAAGCTAAGTGTTTTCATATGCATCACTTTTTGTAAGTAAATCACTGGAAGTGGTAAATAATAAATCTTTGGTTCTGGTAATGTCCTTGCTCCAGATATGTACGCTATTTGAAGTTAATCTTTAAAAACTCAGATGATATACCTGCCTCCTTCCAGCACAAGTGCATTGTACAAAACTTCTATATGATTTCAACACATCAATCTAAAAGGACTTCTAAATTATATTTTCTCATTTTGTGCAACAAAGGAACCAGCTTCTATTCTAACAAGTTACTTAGGTTGTGGCACACAATTAAAGCTGCCACTCTCTGGTCAAGTACCACAGAAGAGACATTTACACACATACATACACACACTTATTCTATCACCTTACTTTCACACAATCTCATTATTTTATTTTTATATTAAATTATTAATTGCAGTAATGTAATAGAAAGTAAAATAATTTTTCTTTTCAGCATTGCAATTTACCTGAAAAAATACAAATGGCCTAATATTCATTTTGTAGCCTAAGAGTTACAATCATAGAATCATAGAATGGTTAGGGTTGGAAGGGACCTTCAAAGGTCATCTAGTCCAACCCCCCTGCAAGGAGCAGGGACATCCCTGACTAGATCAGGTTGCCCAGAGCCTCATCCAGCCTGGCCTTGAACGTTTCCAGGGATGGGGCATCCACCACCTTTCTGGGCAACCTGTTCCAGTGTTCTATAACTCGCATCGTAAAAAACTTTTCCCTAATTTCTAATCTAAATCTACCCCCCTCTATTTTAAAACCATTACCTCTCATCCTATCGCAACAGGCCCTACTAAACAGCCTCTCCCCATCTTTCTTGTAGGCCCCCTTGAGGTACTGGAAGACCGCTATCAGGTCTCCCCGGAGCCTCCTCTTCTGCAGGCTGAACAGCCCCAACTCTCTCAGCCTGTCCTCATAAGAGAGGTGCTCCAGCCCTTTTATCATCTTCATGGCCCTCCTCTGGACCTTCTCCAACTGGTCCATGTCCTTCTTGTGTTGGGGGCTCCAGAACTGGACACAGTACTCCAGGTGGGGTCTCACCAGGGCAGAGTAGAGGGGCAGAATCACCTCCCTCGACCTGCTGGCCACGCTCCTCTTGATGCAGCCCGGGATGCGGTTGGCCTTCTGGGCCGCAAGGGCACATTGCCTGCTCACGTTAAGCTTCTCATCCACCAGCACTCCCAAGTCCTTCTCCTCAGGGCTGCTCTCAATCCATTCCCCACCCAGCGTGTATTTGTGCCTGGTATTGCCATGACCCAGGTGCAGGACCTTGCACTTGGCCTGGTTAAACTTCATGAGGTTGGCACGGGCCCACCTCTCCAGCCTGTCAAGGTCCCTCTGGATGGCATCCCTCCCTTCCAGCGTGTCGACGGCACCACACAGCTTGGTGTCGTCCGCGAACTTGCTGAGGGTGCACTGTCCCACTGTCCATGTCGCCGACAAAGATGTTGAACAGGGCCAGGCCCAGCACGGACCCCTGAGGGACGCCACTCGTGACCGGTCTCCACATGGACATTGAGCCGTTGACCACCATTCTGAGTGCGGCCATCCAGCCAACTCCTTATCCACCGAGTGGTCCGTCCATCAAACCCATGTCTCTCTAGTTTAGAGAGAAGGATGTCATGTTCATTTTGTAGAGCTACATTTGCAGAAAACACTGACGTGTGACACTCCTTGCTAGCAACTCCATAGGCTGTGAAGTCCAGCTGCAAATTGTGCACGGGGATGAGAGGGACCACAGGATTCAGGAACACTGGTACGGACACGTGAAGCAGTCCTACCGCCCTCACAGACACTCACTCTGGGCGGTGGGGAGCCAAGCGTCCGGGTCGAGGCAGCTCACAAGGGAGACACGTGGAACTACAACAGCATGAGGCGCAAAGAACTGCCTCCCCAGGACTGCACTGCACTGGGAAGGAACACCAGAGCTGTGAATGAGGCCCCTGCTAAGTATTTTCAGACGTGTTGGCTGAGAGCAGGTCCCCTGCTGCAGGATAGCTTTCTCTGCATTTGCAAAGAAGCTTCCAGGAAAAAGCCCCTTTGTCTGCTTAGCTCATCCTCAGGCTCCTCCATGGCTGCCTGGCCCCCAGCAGGGAGACTCTGCTGAATCAGCCTTTCCATAAAAACTAGCCCGAGGAAATAAAACACAGCAAGCTAAATAAGACTAGGAGGCAAGAACTCCTCGGTCCTGCTCCCAGCTCTGCAAGTAACTGTCACTTGAAGTATATTTAAATTTTCCTCTTCACCTGAAAAATTACGAGAAATGACTTGCTCCTTGCTCTATCTCCAGCTCCCTACCACAGCACACGGTTACTGGGCATGACTGGGAAGATACAAACACCAACTGGAAGGCCTCTGGCTGCAGGCAAGGAGACCTTCTTTTCCGTACTGCATCTCTCCATACCAGGTAGAATTGCCAAGGTTTTGGTAAGTATGCATGTTTGGGGGTGAGGTCACTGCAGGGTTGACCTGTGTCTGAGGACCTCACCTATCACCTCACCGAAGGGACCAAGTCTAACAGGTAGCAAGGGTATGTGACACCAGGACGAGAAGAGGTGTCCTCTCTGTGTCTTCATCGAATTGGTTGTCTTCTTTACCTCTCAATATCAAAACCTGTAATTTAAAGCTTATGTTAACCAGCAATATATCTAATCAAGTGAAATTCCCTGACTCAAAGACTGGTCTTGGCCTGTGACACTCCCTAAGAGCAATGAGGCCCACTGAGACATGGTGGGCTTCTGTTGCTGTTAGGTTTTGAGGAAGATGAGGGGAAACAGCTTGCCTGAGTTGCTGCAAAAACAATTATCTGCTACACAAAATGCTTGCCGTAGCAAAAACAAACACTCCAAAATATTTGAAGTGTATTTGAGAGGGACAGCAAGGCCGCACGGTTAATGGGGAAGCCACTCAGTGACTGAAAAGACGCTACTGATATGACAACACCCATTTCTGTGTGTTCAAAACAATTACATCTGTGCAATACAGGCAGCAACTGCCTACTGCTATTCTGAACTTGTTTTCAGACTGTATTCGGCTTCTGTAAATTTTAATTTTTAGGCTGTAAGTTTTTGTAAACACTTTGTTTCCATCAAAGAACGCTTTAAAAACTGCTTTAGTATTCTATAATTTTGCAAGTATTTGTTTAGATGGTAAAAAAAAAACTGATTATACAACCAAGTGCTGCAATAAACTGTTCTTGCTTCAAACAGGCTGAAAATCTGCACAGAACAGAAGCTAATATTCTACAACCACTGCACGTTTCCAGGATTTGGGCTTTTTTTTAAACATAGATCTTAAAAGAGAAAAAAAACCCCGGTATTAAAGAAAAGGCATGTTGCACGTCCTCTTCATCTAGAAAGAGAGAAATCACAAGAAACATTCCTGACAGTAAAAGTAATGTTTTGTGCGCCTATTAAAATATTTCTCCTGGACAGAGAATATAATTTCTAACAACTAGCTCATTAGTTCAATTTATTACTACAGTTGTTTGAGGGGTAAAGGTTGTAGCCAACTGCACTTAGCAAGCTAGTATCATTGCAATCTACAGCACAATGTTATCCAGCAGAGTTGTTAACATTATATATTTTAACATTTTTTCGCTACACAAATTCATATGAGAAATACCATATAGAAAGGAAACACAGAATGAGTTTTCACAAGCAACAGAGAAGCCACTATACTGCAGGTAGTTATATTTGAAAAATCATACACAAATCGTGTTTCAACAGCACACATCAACATAGCAAACGCCCACATTTACACTAGTCCATCTGCTCTGAGTAGGTATATCCTTTTTAGCTTGGTCTTCAGTATAAGAAATTGGAAATTCGCAGGTTTTAATGGGACTTTAAACTGCCAGTAGTGTAGAATTACAGAAAATAAGGCTGAAAAGGGCCTCCAAGTCCCTAGACCAGTAGCAAATCTCTAGACAAGGCACATATTTTTCCTAAGTAATTCTAGATATTTAACAAACATAACCAGTCCTTCACAGGTTCCCTTGCTGCAACCTCCCATGGCCACCTTCCCTCTGTTCAGGGCTCCACCGCCCTCATCAGCAGAAAACTTGCTTTAGTGTTTAATATAAAACATTTAAGCTTACTGTTTCCAGCATGGACACACAAAAAAACTAATTATTCCATCAATCTTCTTCAAAAAAGCATTATCTCACATGATGACGACCCACTGTTGCGTTTCCTTCAGCTCTGGCTTCTCTTCTCTAGAAAAGCTACCTCAATTCTTTTCAAGTCTCCTCTTAAAATAAGCTGGCTGATAGCCTCTTAACCCACACTCCTGGGAGCTTAGGGCTAAAAACAAAAGGAAAATTAGAGCAAGAATGAGAATAAAAATAAAAATTAAGCAGCTTAACAGAGTACACTGTAGCTGAGTAACTACAACACAAAGTAAATCTGCTGCATTTAATTTCCACAACAGCAACAGTATTTCCTATCAGTGTCACAAAAATACAAATGAGATTCTGTAAGTCAGAGCATATACATGCTCCTGAGCGAATCAAATTAAAATCTTAGACAATCATAGATAGATAAACAGGAAAAATACTACCAGCCTTTTGGGAACATACTGGGAAGTCAGACATAAATAATTCATGGATTCCCGTACTCCACAGCGCTGGAAAAATTACACCTGGAGTATGACCCTTTGTGGTTTTTTTTTGGTTGTCTTCATAAGAGCATCTAAAAACTTTATCTCACTTTAATGAAAAAACCCAACCCTATAAATCCAAACAAAACCATCTTCTCCCCATGTACCAGTTGCAGGTGCCCAGGTGCTGGCAGCAGGGGTGGCCCCTGTGAGGGGCGGCCGGGGCTGTCCCGTGCTGGACATAGCCAGTTCCAGCCACTCCAATGGCCTGAGCACTAGTTTTGACGTTAAGAAGAACAGCAGGCAGTAGAAATGTCTTGAGATTTTGTTTTGTTGGTTTTTTTTTTCTTTTTTAATCTTGTGACAAAATGGATTCCTGGCTAGATAGATACAATCTACAGCTGTGTACACCATACAACTATGATCTACAGCTGACAGCTACCACGGTCACCATCTCATGAGCCAATGAAAGCCCTATAAAACCTCATCAGGATAAGATTCCTCTTAAATCACTATTAAGTACAGTGGTGGAAGTATTTTAAAAAATTGACTGGACAAAATAAGAAACAACAACATCTATATAGCTATGGAAAATTAGTATGATAAATATAATAAAAATAAAGCCAAACTATGTAACTGAATCAAGTTTATTGTCTGGAATACTGATGGGCAAACACTGCTCAGTGAGTAAGAATCAAAAAAATGCAATAGCTTATATGAGTACACTGGTTACTTTAACTCCCCATCAAAATAACTTCAGCAACATTTCTTCATTCTTCACTACCTACCTACTATAGTTCCATAATCCATAACCAGCTGGCAGGCATCCATATAGCAACTGATTTCAAGAGAAAAATGTTCTTCTTGTTTTGCTTTTTGTTGGTGGTTTTATTTTTAAACTTTCTGTACTTTATCACTTCGTAAAATTTGAATAAAATCAATTGTCAGAAGTAAAAATTATTTAGTGTAATTAAGAACACCACTATGGAAACCTGACTTCTTTGGAAAAGCAGGTTAACAAACACTTTTGTCATGTAACTACTTATCAAAAATTTAAAATCTGGACTGAGTCCTACTAGAAGCATTACTCCTAAGATAAACAGGACAGAGAGGGTCAGTGCGTTGTTTCTTGACTCCGAAGATAGGTAAAAAATAAGCTACTTCTGAGACAGTTAAACCTCACTTCTCTCTGAACTCAATCTGTGTCTCTCACAGTTCAAATACAGACATTTGTACCTCGTCTTGTTAAGGCATCTTCTTGGTGGAAAGGCACACTTGTCCATTCCAGCACAAAAGGTACACTGTATTAATACTTACAAAAGCCCCAAAATTGTCACTATGCAAAATTCACAGAATTCCAATGAAAAAGCTGTCTCCAAACATATATTTTTATGCCACGTGGAACCTTAACACAACAAGGTCCTAAGTCTCAGAGAGACTGACCATCAGTATAAACAAGACAACATTATTTTCATTTTTCTAGCTAAGGAGTTAAAAAACAACATAGAAAAAAAAAGCCAATAGAAAGGATAGATTATTTCAAGATGGTCTTTTTCACTGAAGTGAAAACAAAATATCACATGTTCAAAGTAATAGCACTTTTTCAAATTATTTCCTGATTTTCACTGTTAATTTATATTTATGGTATCAGCTCAGAAAACTTAAGGTGGAAAGAGAGAAAAGGGAATGGGGGAGGACCTCTTTTTTAAAGCTACATTAGAATCATATACTATCTCAAGTTGGAAGGGACTTGTAAGGATCAACGAGTACAACTCACTGCTCCTAACAGGACTGCCTGAAACTAAACTATGACTATGAGTGTGGCCCAGACACCCCCAGAGCTCTAACAGGCTTGGTGCCATGACCACTTCCTCGGGGAGCCTGTTCCAGTGATCGATCACCTTCTCAATGAAGAACCTTTTCCTAATGTACAATCTGAAATTCCTCTGACACAGCTTCATGCCATTTCCTGGTGTCCTATCACAGGTCAACAGAGAGAGGAGGTCAGCAACCCCTTCCGCCACCGCCCTCCTTGAAGAAGTTGTAAGCTGTGATGAGGTTGCCCCTCAGCCTCCTCTTCTCCAAGCTGAACAAACCAAGTGACCTCAGCCACTCCTCATAAGTCTTGCCCTCTACATATGCTAAAAAAAAAATAAGAGGTTTCACTAACTTTTAAATGCTTACTCAAACTAATTACTCAATATAAATTTTTAAATTATTTTAAATTTCTCTTGTATTTCTTTTTAACATCTGCAACTTTACTTTTTCCAGGGTATTCTTGGGACTCTTCTGGGATACAGCACTTGGGCTAGTAGTCTTTTCTTGGTCCCATGAAATTCTATTCAAATGTAAATGTATGATGAGGTGGTCCATGTATCTAATCCCTGACAGATGCATCATGGACATTTCAGGAACATGTTAAAAAAAACTAATACAAATTCTTATGACCAGATCCCACAAATGTCTAGCGACAGTAGTAACATGACATTCAGAACTAGGAAATAAAAGACTGCAAGACCACATTGCTTGTGTGACCTTCTGAGAGGGCAGTGGATGCTAGATGGTGGACACCCTTCCTTGTAGCAGGATTTCATGCCTTCTCTGAGGTAATAACAACCAATTTAGCTAGTCCCAAGGCCAAATTGTAACAGTCTCTTCAGGCTGAACTCAGGCACAGAGGTACATACAAAATACACAGAAGTACATTCTACGCTATACATAATCATAGAATGGTTTGGGTTCATAGTCCAACCCCCCTGCAGTGAGCAAGGACACCTTCAGTCAGATCAGGTTGCTCAGAGCCCTGTCCAGCCTGACCTTGAAAGTCTCCAGGGATGTGGCATCCGCTGCCTCTCTGGGCAACCTGTTCCAGTGTTTCACCACCTTCATCGTAAAAAATTTCTTCCTTATGTCTAGTCTAAACCTACTCTCTTTTAGTTTAAAACCACTACCCCTTGTCCTAGCAAGTTTGTCCTGTAAGTCCTTAGGTAAAATAAAGTATTTATATGATTTATAATGCACATGAAAATGGTAATGTCAGATGCTGCGGTTTCACTTCAAAGTTTAATTTTGCACCCACACTTGTATATAGATTTTAATCATACTGGGCAGGGATTTACTGAGCAAGGAACTAATGAGGTGTAGCCATGAAGACACCACTGGTAAAAGCATTTTGGTGGCATAGTTCACCAATTACTTGTTGCCACTCTTTCTAAGAAGGGGTGGCTGCATCTACCTTTCAATTATTATATTCTTCTCCTCCTCATCATCAGAAATACTACGCTTCATTCTCTGCATCCATGTAGAATACTGAAAAAAAACTAGAACTGAAAAAGTAGCAGCATCAACTGCAAACTGAGCATTTAATTCCTTCTACAACATAAACTGCATTGTTTTAATAGGTTCTTTTGTAAGCTATGCTTAAAGAAAAAGGGAATATTGCTTAAAGAAGCAGACTTTGATTTTTAAATATTAGACTGATATTCCTTTAAAAGTCTCTTTGTTAATACTGCTTACATAGTCTAATGTTACATCACTCTTTCATTGCTAAAAAGTGTAGATAGGTTAAACAAAACAAAACAAACAGAGAAAAGAACCCAACTCCACCATGTCTGGAAACCTATGGTAAAAGCCAAGTTATCCACTACACTGGCAAATGCATCAAGATCAGTGGAATCAGAAAATACAAGTACGTTTCCCTAATTAAAAAGATATTGCAGTAAGGAATATGTACTCCCCAGTGGGTTTTCCCTGTACAATGAACCATTAATCAGTGAGAGCATTCATTATAGAAGTGTAAGTCATGCTGTCTTACTGCACAGCAATCAAATTTGGCTTGTTACTGAGCTAATCTGAAGAACCATGAATGACACTGAAGTAGCCTTGGATAAGAACCAATCACTTAAAGTAATCCAATATGCAATTATGCATCTAGAAATACTTTTTGCTTCCTTTTCTCTACCATAGATAAGCTGTACAGAGATTACAGTAAGAGTACCATTTAATAATATGCATTTCTATTGTTGTTATATTAAAATTGCTCTTAGTTTTTTGCTATTGCTTAAAAATTATGAGGATTTACTGCAAAATGAAAATACTCATTTTTTTTTCAACCTAAAACTGCATGTTTATGGCTACACTGAAATTTACTGTTTATAATTTCAGTACCTCATATCAAGATTTTAGAAGCAAGGACTAATGCTGATCCTCTTTCTAGCAGGTTTTAATTAAGAAATAAACACATAAAATACTCCAGTGTCTATCAATATAAAAACTGCATTATTACCACAGCAAACCTCTATTTCTCCATGCATGTATGAACAACAGTTGTTATTTGAAAGCCTACAGTTGTGAACAGCTCTGACACACTAGCTTCTAACAACCGTGGTAAACAAAAAAAAAAAAAAAGAATCTAGTTTGGCACTGTATCTATGAACATGAAAACCACCAGCTTTCATGGTGTTCACCAACTTGTCCTGATAATCTAAGAATTCAGTGGGTGTAAGTTAGGAGCCAGAGCAATATAGAATAGTCCTGGCAGTTCTTGAAAATTATTACCTACATCACAAGTCATTTTTGGTGCAGACATGGAGGAAAAAAAACCCTTCAGAATAAGCATTTGTTATTATATATTGTAAAGTCAATTGAAACATTATCACATACATACTATTATTAGACTAACCAATATGTTTACAGTAGGTTTTTGGAACAAAATCTCAACTGGAAGGAGTAGAAATTGGCACTGTTCGAGAATTTAGCCATGTGAGGAATCAGCATCAGCAGAAAGACGACCTATTGCATTCCTTCTGTAATGTCAAACTACAGAGGTGATTGACAGAATTGGCTCTTGGCAGCAGGATACATATCTACTAATTTTGCATTAAACTTTTCTGCAATGAAGCTGAATCCTTCACCTGTCCAACAGAGAAACAAGATAGGAAGTCTTTTGTAAAAATGGACCTTCCTTTCTCCTCCACGCATAACCACTGAAATTGTAGATTTCACTTACTGTCCTTTATTCACTGACAGTTTGATACAATTTATGGCTGGGTAAGTATTCTTAAAAATAGGCTGATAATCTCTCGAGTCAATGGCAAGATAAGAAAACCTGCCAGACCTTGCTAAATACCTCAAAGAGGAAAATTTCTTCTGATTGCCTAAGTAGTTATCACAACATCCTAAAGCATATATCTCCTATGTCTAAATTACTAGATGGGAAAAGAGATTAGTTAAAGAAGACATGATATCTTAAAGGCCTTTGCAAAGGCTTAAGCTCAATTAGGAGTCAGGGATATGAGGGAACAAGTCAGCACTTTTCGTATTCTAGCTAAACAATCATAGGGGCTTTCCAAGGAGCAAGGGTTCAGTTTTCTTTCTGGGACTGTTCTTTGTCTGTAGACTCATGCAGTTCCATGCTCACTAAGAAAGGTGAGCTTGTCTTGTCTTCTTCTGAGACTTAACTGTTGCATTCTCAGTTATTTCAAGCACACTATGTAGGTATTTAGGGCCTCTAAGTGGATGAAAAAGAATCCACTGGTTTTAAATTTTAGGCAAAGTTGAGGTTCATGTTTAGTATATCATAAAATTTCCCTTTTTTTTTTCTCCTGCTCTCTGCAGAAGTGTGGCAGAAGATATAAAAGATCCCAGCTGTCACAGTAAAGGATAAAGACAACCATATTCTAAAACTTCAGTGAAGAGAAGCTATATTGGCAAAATTCCCTCAACACTTTCTTTGACTTATCCTACCCTAAAGTTCTAGAGATAAGTATGTGATACCTAAAATGGAAACCACAATTGTCGTCATATACACAGCCAGTATATATGAAACTTTCTATTCCTTTCTCTTCCACAGATGCCTGACTCCAAAAGGCTTTTTCTGAAACACTCCGAAGACTGCAGCTCAACAGGAAAAACATTTCTTCCTCAGGGACACTGTACTCCTGCCCTGAGTCTGATCAAAACATGTCTGTTTTCCTGCTCTTCAAAAAGGAAGCAAAATGAAGGATCTTATGCACACAGTAGCCAGTATGAGGTCTCCACAGGCTGCATCAATTATTTTCCTATCACTATCTACATTAACCAGTGTCACAAAGCTGGAGTACATATGAAACCTGAAGTCTTGCCTAAAGCTTAAGCTATCTGTAATGCTTCCGAGCTTTTCAGTTCAATATGATTCTGCTAAGTACCATTTTTATGACATACTACTTGAGCAAAAAGGCAGTTTTGCTTTTTTCTATAATATTTACAATGTCAAGTACTTCGAATTACTATATAGCCTTCCTCCTTAAAATCAAACCAAAAAATTCCTAAAACATTCCCAATGATTTTAGCAAGGTAGCTCAGAAGAAGTGCTTATGAGAGAAAAGCTACAGCATTTGGCCCAAACGGCTTTGAAAAAAAGGCAAGAGAAAGATGGCTCAATTGTGTATTCCTTACTTTTTTTCTTCCTCTTCAATTTGAGTCAGCACCACTGCTGGGTGCACAAAGATTTAAAGATCACACCCAAACCATGAAGACAGTGCTGTGTCAGCTAACTGCTCCCAGCACCCCTCTCTGTCAATATATTACAGCAACTGAGTAAGTGATTAATCAGGATGGATAAACCACATGCTGACTTGAAACATGTTCCTGCTGCATTGGTACTGAAACCACCTACCTGATCTGTAAGAATTTACCCTAACCAGCTAGCACACACCCTCTGAGAACTGAGCAGCCTCCTAAAATTCTTATGAAAATATTTCACAGCTGGAGTCAGCAACATGATCACAATGAGAAACCAACATAAAAATTCATACTTCTGCCAATATTTTAGAGATCTCAGCATGAGGATTTACAATAATTGATTTCAGTTTTGCTGAAAAGTCTATTCATACATCAAGCAAAATTGTTCCATTCATGGAATCCAATAAGAGAATATTGTTTGCTAGTGTTACCAAGGGAACAGGAGTTCTTATTTCAGTGACAAAGGCAATATCCTTGTGCAAAATGCACATCTACAAACAAAAGCCAGAAACACTCCTACAGTGAATTCTTAAAATCTTATGACCTAGTTACCATAAGAATCGGTGATACTAACAAAATATTGGGTGTTCCTTTGGTGTTTTGTTTTTTTTTTTTTTTTCATTCAATGGTCCTTTGTTGACTGGGAGTGACTTGATTATTTAAGTGACGCCATGTTCCGGGTCTGCTTGGGATGGATTTAATTTTCTTTACAGAAATTCATCGGGTGATGCTGTGGTTTAGATTTGTGACCAAAGCAGTATTTCAGCTACTGATGAAAGGTGCCCTGTGTTTCTCACTTTAATCCCCAGTGAGGTTGGGAGGGAGCACAGCTGGGACAGCTGACCAAAGGGACACTCCATAACATAGAACATCATGCTCAGCAATGAAACTGGGGGCAGTTTCACCAAAGTAGATGTTGCTTGGGGACGGGCTGGGCATCAGTCTGCTGGTGGTGAGTGATTGCTTTTGCACCAGCTGTTACTACTTTCTTTTTTTTTTTTTTCTTTCACTTACTCAGTTGTCTTTATCTCAACCCACTAGGGTTTTTTTTGCTCACTTCTGCCTGTCCAATTCTCTCCCCCATCCTGCTGTGGGGGGTTAACAAGCAACTGGGTGGGGCAGTTAGCTGTTGGCCAGGGTCAATCCATCACACACCATGACTAAGTAATCCCCCCCCCCCCCCCCCCCCAACAGTAATAAGAGAAAAAAAACTTTGTAATGCAAGAGAGGAGGTCAATGGCAGCAGCACCTGAGGACCCACATTCATTACAAAGAACAGAAATAGAAAGGCAAAAGCATAGCTCTTTGAGTCTGAGGCAAGTAATGCACTGAGGTTCTGTGCTGAAATACACTGTTTATTACTACTCCTTTAGATTTAAATTGCAGGCTGATTCATGCTGACTACTCTTAATGTTTCCCATGGCTCTGAACCTGAAGTAGGATAGACAGTTCTGGTATTGGTGTAATCTCAGGACTAATCTACTTCCTCACTAATTCCTACAGTTAAGGAGCTTACTTATATATATCATACTGAATTGCACAGATCCTCTTTGCCTCACATCTCACTCTTATTAGAGCCAGACAGCAGAATGCCTACTTCCAAGCCCCATAAAACAAACCCTGTGCAATGTACCTCCAGCCTAACCTTCAGAGACACAAACAATGCCTAGCAGTTAGGACTGCACCAGGGAACCAAGACAGCCGTCACTCTGGGACTCCTTTTTATGGCTGTATCCCTTAAACAGAGAGCTAGTAGGAGACCACAGAGTCTCCTCACTTTTTCACTACATGCTGAAGTAGGGGCCTCCGGGGGTCAGGATGTCTTTCTTCTCTGGATCCACCTCCCCCAGCCCAAGATGAGCATGACAATCAAACATTTCCTTAGCATTTTCCTGAAGAGCCAAGGCGTGTCTGCAGATAGGGTGACTGCCATGCTTCTCTCTGTCTCCACACGCAGTATCCTCCTGGTGTGATATTGGCAGAGCTGTCTAGCGGATGGGCAGAGCACCAAGCAGTACTCCCAATGGGAACTGTGGCTGCTTGTCTCCTCACTCCTTTTATTATGGGCTTATGAATACAGCCCAAGTCCCACATCAGATTCTTGTGTGGTAAAATCAGATCAGAATTCATAATTTTATGGGTGAAGCTGGGATGCTGTACTCTCCTTCTTCTCCATAAGTGCATCATTTTGCATTTATCCACATGAATTTTATCATTCCTAATTTGTTTTTTTTTTTTGGCTTCATAAACTCTTTACAATATTCTGAAACCCTAAGGCATCCCCACCAAGAATGTTGTCGTATGGGAAGCTCCCTGAACACACTTCATGGCCAAGAAAGATTTAAAAAAAACCTGTTAGTTTTTCTTCATTCTCTGTAGCAGTTAGCAAGAGCTATGTCTAGACAGGATAGCTGTTAGCATAAGCCAGTGAATGTTAACCAACTCTTTAGTGCGGCAAAAGCAGATGAAATATAGTCAACTACCTGTCCTGAAGAATATATTTTTTTTGTGCTAAAGAAAACAGATAGCTGAACTACGCAAAAATCCTGTTGATCATCAAAAAATGCAAACATGTCCAGAAGCATCTAGAACAAGAAGACTGTGAGCAGCAACTGCAAATCAGAAAAGATCACCATCTGAAACGACTAATCACCAACACAATGTTTCCTGTTCAGTCCTGTGACTAAGGATACTTAATATTGTGAGAAACCAGAGTACAAAAGAGAGGTGAGAACCTCATGACCCTGCACTGGAATTTAGGACCATCTCACCAATACTCAGAGGACCTGAGAGCACCAGAGAGCACCAGGGGACCCCATGGCCACACACAGCCCAGCTGGAAATACTGTGCTGACCCACCTGACTTCTCTCCTGGATTTTGTTCTCTCCCCCATGGAAAAGTGAAGGTGTGTGAGGAACCACTGCATTAACCTGCCCAGTTTTTCTCCTCAATCAAGTTATCTATCCCATGGAACAACAAAATCATGTAATTCTTAAAACTTCATATATGTGTGATTAAAGTGTTTCAGTATCCAAATTCATTTAGCCTCCATATTGTTGCCGTTCAGGACAAAATGACAATCTCCCTAGTCAGTACTAGCCCTTCAGATTTGCTGACAAGCTTCTTGCTCCAGATATTAAAAAGTTTTAATTAACTTTTTATGTTTTTTCTTGTTTCTGATCTGTTTATTATGTCTTTACATTTATCATACCAAACTGTAAAATCCTTTCTATTTCTTACATGGGAACTCCACTTCAGCACTTCAGGATACCCACATCAGCTTTCTTCTGGTTTCTTGTGGTACTCAGTTGTTCACCACTCCAGAGTCATGCCCTTCAAGTATTCTCTCAGTCTCCTTCAAAGAATTAAGTCTTGTTACTGACCACTTCTATCTTCCTGGAGAAATGTTCTTTCCACATGACCTTCTACAGTTGAGCTCAGTATGGTAGCTACTTTTTGACTCTGCCAATTTCATCATCAGGGGAAAAATTAGAATACAACAAGAGGACTAGTTTCTGCTTTCCTGATGATAGGTTTTAATCACATATCCTTTTAGAACTATGGAGTTTATTGCTTCAAATATACTGCTTCTAAAGTCATCTCTGTGCAGCTCTTTCCATTGTCTGTGCTTGACTTTCTCTCTCTTTCTCTCACCTAATCAGCAGGTTAATAAGTAGTCACATTTGAGCAGTGGTGATTATTGTAAGAAAAATACACCGCTTTTAGATCAGAAGACACATGAAATGTGAAATGGTAAGTATAATGCTATGAAGCACCACATTATCCACACAGTTCTGCTTAGGATATACATGGACTTCGTACAAATGCCATAGTTTTCTTTGTGTGCATGGTTGCTCATAAAACCATAACTCCTAAAATAATGACAAGAGAAGGGAAATGTACAGCTGAAATCACAAGTTTACAGAAGCACAAAGGATAAAATAAGAACTTCTCAGATAAGTAAAAATGAAAAATAAACTACTTCTGTTACTAAAAATAAAACAAACAAAAAATAAACCATTCATGTGAGATGGCACATTTGTAAAGATCTGTCCAGTTTTTTGACAAAATCCAAGAGCAATCCTGACACTGTGTGCATCTGAGATGCCAGAGAACTCTCTCTAATTTACATGCCCTACCTTATTATTCTAAAGTGGAGGTATAAGGAGTGTTACTGTATCAGCCACCCCAGCACTCTTGAGAAAAGAAAATGCTACTATTCCCTTTTTACAGAGTGCAGACGCACAGAGAGGCCAAGTATCTCACCTGAGATGCAACAGAAATCTAAAGCAGACCAGAGTTGAATCCAGGTCTTCCAAGAGTCAAACTTTTTTGATCTATATGACTGTATGTATAATTTAATGGAGAAAACAAAAACCAGAAATTCCATCAGTATAATCCTAGGTATTTTTCTAAACTGGATACTGAAGAATATTTTATGTGCACAGAATCTGATTTTTCATAGAAATAAACATCTGCTGACACATCAACTAATAAAGTACTCTAGAAACACAATCTTAAAAAAAGACAGCAGAGTAGAAAACTGCCTCTGGATCTCTGCCTGCCAGAAAGCAGAAGCCCTTGCATTAATGCATAGTTTTTTACAAAGTATACTTTTCATACACAAAGCAAGTTTGAAAATTTGGATTTAACTGGAACACACTTACATCAAGAGTGACAATCATTATGAGAATGTGACGACAACTCTTCTAAATCTGTTTGGTTTAAAACCTACAGCCAGATTTTGTGGAATTAACTGAGCAATTTACAGTAAAGTACACAAAATAAGATGTTATATGTTAACTTGTATGTTGTGACTTGCGATTTAGAGAGAACAGTCATTTGCCTTTTCAGTTAGTCTGTCTGAAAGTTTGGAAATTACTAATCCCCTCACATAGTTGTTCAACCAAACCCAGTGTCCCTACTTAGTACACACCTTCTATTTTAGTTTGTTCTAGCCAATATGTTATTATCCAGGAGATAGCTAATTAACGGAAAAGAATAAAAAAAATGTATGTTTAAGTTGTGCAGGACTGTAATTAGCTTAATAATTTTAGTCTTCACTCTGTCACACTAAAAGGGTATCAATTTACAGCATTATCTTTATACACATATGTTAAGCACATTCTCAAAATATACTGGATAGGAACACATCACTTGCAAGACTTATAATAGATTGGCTATATTAAGTCTTTCTTCTTCGTCTCATTTTCAATAGACCAAGTTGGATAATCTGTTAAACAACAGCAAAAATTGCTGGGGGAAAACACAGACAAACCTAAGTCTTTGCATAACTCCCCAAGAGCCAGCTGTTTTAAGGGTCATTTAAGAATTCCTGACCACCTTTACCACCAGCTTGGAACTTCTCATCTTTTGATCCTTCCAGGTAACAAACTTTGAAAGTTTGTTTCAGGAAAACTAATTGATCTGGAAGGTACAAAATAAAACCTAATGAATGTGCTAATACTTAGAAAGACTACAAAGCGTACATAAGACCAAAGAGTGCAACACAGCATATAGCATCTTAAATATCAACAGGGACATTCAGATTGGCATATTGAAATGGCAGAGATAAGTTAGTAACTACAAGCAAGTAGTAGTCACAAGATGGAAGCTAAGAAGCGCAGAAAATGTTCACTTAATTTTTTTTGCTGCTAGGTGATAAAAGATGGGAAGCAGTCTTAACATAAGGATTCTGCTGTTACCTAAGACATCAGTCTTAAGACTCAGACTGATGGTTTGAATACTATGTGTGAAGAATGTACATCACGCCTTGCTTATCTGCAGCCATTCTGCCTAGAAGACCACAAGTGAAAAGTAACCTCACCTGGGTTCCACAGACTAGTCAAGCGATTCTTATAACAGTGAAGTGCTGTAAGAGCCCATGTAAAGGAACAGTCTCACAGCACTATCTTGAAGCTCAACTGAATTTCTTACTTCAACATTGGGGGACATGTTGCCTGAAGAGCCACAAACTTTTCTAGAAAGGAGAGACTAGACCCTTTGTTCAGTGATAAGTGTAAATAGCTGAACTAACATAGCAACATTACATTGGCTTTCATCTAACAATGATTTCTTCTCTGTTTTGTCTACAAGTATTCCAAGCAAGTGAATTCACAGTAATTTTCTCAAAAAGCCTAAAACTAGGGCCTGCTTTTATAATACAATAATATCACTGCCTTCTCTTAGGGGCCTGTTTACTTTGACCAGACATATCAAGGACATATATCAGCACAAAATTTGGTTCCTAAACAACAGACCTGTTATTAAAGGGTATGCTAAGATATCAGAAAAAATAATGAAGTTGTAATGGCAACTAGACATAAGAGGCAAGTCAGCTCCTCTCTCAGTAGCTTGGGTTTAAACCAGCTAGTTGCACAGAACTGAAAATCACCTGTGACTTATCTGTACTGCAATTTTATTACAGATTGTGTAACTCTATTTTCCTAAATCAAAGTTATTAGCGGTAACAGAAAAGAAATCAATATATTCAATTCAGTACATGTCCTCCAGCATCAACTTCTTCCATTTATTGTAGCCCTACAAAGATACACTACTCCCTTTTTTTTTTTAAACACTCTCTCATGGATTGACTACTTCTGTAGCATTCTATCTCAGTCTCCATGCAGATCCACTTCTTTTAACCATTCCTTCTTTTCAGATTATTTTCAGACAAGAACTATTGCCCAAGTCTTCAATAGAATTAATGCCAATTACTGCAATGTGTCAGTTCTTAAAATCACCTCGCTGGGTAAACTGAAGCAGTATAACAACCGCTCTCCTCCATTTCCATTGCAAGGTTGATTTAAGACGCCATTGAATTCTTGTGCACTGCCGAGTGGCTGGAACAGCGGCAACATCCATCCAAAGCAGAGATATTTTACTGCACATGCAAAGACACACACACAATTGCTTGAAGTTACACACATTTTCCAACATCTGTTTTGGCAGTCTACATTACCTGCTTTTAACTACGTACATACATGCTACATGAATGTATTTACAGGATGCTCTAATCTACTTGTATCTACAGAATCTAAATTGTATGGTTTTATTTACAAGCTCATCCTGCCAAATTACACACCGTAATAGGAAATCCAGTTTCTTTATCCTAAAAAACATTTGCAGAAGTTAAGCAAATATCCCACTCAGGGATGTACTGCTAGAGATACAGCCAAGGATACTGGAGAGGAAGCCAAGGACATGGGCAGGAAGCCAAGAAGGAAGGTCCCACTCCTCCCCGTGCCTCCTCTTCCCTCTCCCACCCTGGGCCAAGCCGAGAGGTGCTACGTCCCAAAAGGGAGCTGGTGTGGAGGGGGAAGGTGCGCAGTGCTGACCTGACACACCATAGCTTCTGCAAAAGCAGTCAGCCCCAGCAAGGAGTCAAGTTTGCTGGAAGCAGTTTTCAAAAACAACTCTGGCAGAATTAACTTTTTTCACGATGTAAAACTGGTGAGGAAATTTCACCATTTTCCTTCTAGCCTTCTCTTTTAGTTACAGGCAGAGCTAGCAGCACTTAGCACTTCTTATTTTACGATCCTATTTTGAGGCACTTACACTTTTCACAAGCTCACTGTTTGGACTGAAATACTCCATCCAAGCAGCTGTTTCATAATTAAGGACACACACACACCCCCCCCAGTCTTGAACAGTTCAGGCACTTCCAAGAATTGTATTTCTGGAAAGTATCTTTTTCTGTTTGCATTAGAAAAAAAGCCTCTCAAAAAAAGTGGAAGCTCTGCAAGTGTTTATGTTCTACAGGGCATAGAAACAAAATTATTATTTGTATTATAGGAGCATCTACAGCCTTCAACTGCAACCGAGGATCCACCGGCCTAAGGATCATACAACTTAAGAAAAGACATGGCAAAAATATCATAAAAACTTAATACACAGATCTCTACTGAATTCAATATGCTTAATCAAACAAGGACAGAATTTAACATACGCAATTATTTTCTGACTACAAAATAAATTATTCAAAAGCATTATTCAAGAAGTTATTTGATACTGTTATTTGAGAAGAGACTTGAGGCTTGTTAGTCCTAACATGCACAAGAAAGAAATTCAACTGGAAGGTTACTAGCCTGCAATAAAGCCAGCTATGAGCAGTGGATATTCGTGGCTCTGAAGCCCCCTCATACACTTCAAAGTGACTTAAATCTGAAGCAGTTCAAACTTCATTATCTCTTTATGGCCACTTATTAATGAAGATTGTTTTCGTCTTTGCCCTTCACTTTGGGGAAAAAAAAAAATACACAACCAAAAAACCAAAACAAATCCAAATCCCTCCACAACTCTTTAAATCATTAAAGCAGCATTTAAAACTATTTAAATAGGCAGCAAATCATTAATTCTTTTATGATCTGCAAACATCTGCAGGATTTACCAAGTGAAAATACTAGACAAAGATTGGTCATGGCTAGAAATAGCTATTCGCTTCCTATATTCATGATTACCCATTTCCTTTATTAAGGGTGTAAAATTTGCTAGCAATGTTTGAATATACAACACCAAAAGAACAGTTATTCTAATGAATCCTCCTGACAACATTTATTACGCCGTTGCTCACAAAAAAGAAATCTTAACAATAGAGATGGCTGTTTCCTGTCCTATACTTTAAATCATCAGATACATTACATGTATTGAGCTGATCCAGTATTGCTTTCATTGTTCAGCTACAGGCCATCTTTGAACGCTAAGCGTTATTACTGTCACCTTTAGCCCATGAGTTGAAGTTCGGCTTTTAGAGGCACTTATGAATTACATGAGTTTTCTACAAAGTACGCTCAATTCCGCTGCTAGAAGAAAGAACTTCCTTTCAATTACTTTCTGAAAGAAAAGAAAGAAGTAATACTTCAGATTTCATCTCATTTAAGTGGATACAAACTCATATATCTGACCTGTCCTGAAGAGCACTCACATATTGCCAAGAAGAAGAGAGGCATGTATCCAGTGTCAACCCATTGGGTCTAGACACTAATCAAGAAAAAGAAGCAAAAGAAAAGGAAATTCCAGAACACATTTGGAGACTTATCTCATACAAATCACTTCTACAGTTTCCACAGTCTCCCAATGATACCTGCCCTGCTAAAATGTATCTCTGGCCCATGAAGTAGAGATATTGCATGTGGATGAGCCTAAGTTTCTTACTATTGATGAGAAAACAAAAGACAGAAGTAAGCTTAATAGAACTATGAGCATTTTCTGTGTGACTTTAGCTGCTCATACATTAAAAAGAGAGCCACCAGTGTTACTGACTTCATCTTTCCAATGAGTCATCATACCAGGTACCTATTTGTGCCTCAGACTCCAGCTGGAATACATTCCAAACTGCTACACAGAAATTTAAATTTGCATCACCTGCCAATATCACTTCAAATTTTAAAATGGGATTAGAAAAGAAGTTTGGTTTTTTTTTTTTTTAAGTTGGGTTTAGTTGCTTTTTTTTTTTGTTGGGTTCACTTCTCTTCCTCTAAGGCATTTCCGTGACGTTTGGGAAGGGAATCACGATATAAAATGAGTCTGGATGTAGAGATATGCAAAATAAGCATATAAAACTAGTTATCCTCTAAAAGCTAGCTGCCAATAGTCTCCTAGTTAGTTGCTTCTGCAGAGTGATTAATTCCATCACAAGACAAGCTCGAAGGCAGACAGGATGACTCATGTTTGGGGAGAGGAGGAATCATCTCTATTACCTGTAGCGGGTGCCTAAGCAACTATTTTAAACTCAATGACTACCTTCTCAGGTAGCTAAAATTAGGTAAGATGAATTACATCTGAGATGCAGAATAAATACACCAACAAACAACCTCATCAGGGAAATGCTATATAATCAAAAGGTT
Source organism: Chlamydotis macqueenii (assembly GCF_036417535.1). Lineage (NCBI taxonomy): Eukaryota > Metazoa > Chordata > Aves > Otidiformes > Otididae > Chlamydotis > Chlamydotis macqueenii. The sequence goes on along the minus strand of NC_141557.1, from coordinate 85,851,725 downwards.
GTTCAAAACTTCTTCTGAAAAGATAAGTACAAACATCCAGTACTAGAAATTGTCCCTAACATGAACACATTCAAGCTTTTCTTACACCATTTCTGTTTCATATACAGAATTAGAATATGGAAGATTTTGTCAAACATTAGTTTTCAGCAGCAATAGATGTGCATGCAAAATCAGTACAAAAATAATTATGCAAAGTATGCAGCATTTATGATAGAGTTGACTGTTGTTTTTTTTTTCCTTTTGAAAAGGAGATGATGTAATAATCCTCCAATGCAGGGGAGGAGGATTTATTCCTAACCAGAATCTCTTAAAAAAATTACATTATTTTTACCTGTTCTTTAGTTATGTCTGTGGACTAAAATACAAGAACTCAATTAAGTGAGTGCTGAATGACAATTGAACAAATTTATTCTCCAGGATATAATTATTTTCTAAAAACATTATTTTATTTTTAGCTAAGATGCTGCATGTTAATAAACATGCAGGAAAGAAGGTGGATATTAATAAATACACAAGTTTAAAATGAACAATGATCACATAGAATTATTTATTCAGGCTGGAAGGGACCTCAGCAGGTTTTCTTATCCAACGTGCTGATCAAAGCAGATCAGGATTATCTGCTTCAGCCAGATGACCAACCTTCAGACCAGGTTGTTCAGGGCTTTGTCTAGTTGGCACTCAAAACATAAAACAAGGAAGATCCTACAGCCTCTCCAGGTAATCTCTTCCATTGCTTAATTACACTTCAAGCAACCTGTTTTCTCCCTTTTAAGTCAAGTCAAAATATCTCATCTCTACTACTGAGTCAACCCCCAGCCATACACCTCAGCAAAAGACCCTGCCTTGGTCTTCTTGGTACATTCCTCACAGACACAAGGTTAAGTGGCTAATAGGTCCCCCCTAAGCCATCTCTTTTCCAGGCCAAACAAACCCCATTTCTCAGCCTCTCCTCACAGAGCAACTGTGCCCTGGTTTATTGGGGTGTCCCCAAGGCCTGTGCATGGTACTCTAGGCATATTCTAATGAGCATTGAGTAAAAGTGAATAAACTTTTCCCTCCGTTTACTGGCTTTGCTCCTACTAATGCAGCCCAGGATGCTGTTCGCTGCCAAGGCATCCTGCCAGCTGATGCTCAGGTTGCTTCCTACCATGACCTTCAGGTCTGTTCCAGCAGAGCTGCTCCCAAGCCAGCAAGTGCCCAGGATGCACCAACAGCAGGAGTTTTTGTCCATCTCAGGCTCAAGGATAACTTATTTGTCTGTCAGAGTTTCACAAGGTTGCTGTTAGTCCTGTCCTTAAGCTTGTGTAGGCTCTTCTGAATGGCAGCCAGCTTTCCCAGTGCTTTGACTGCCCCTCACAATTTGTTGTCATCCACAAACTTGACAAGAGTGCCTTGTACCTCCTCCTCCATGTCACCAATGAAGAATTAAACAAGACAAGGGCCCAGGATACACCCCTGGCCTGACAACCCAGCCAGTTTTTTCATCCATCTAGTAGATCACTCATCTGGCATGTAATGTCTCAACTTGAATACAAAGATGCTGTGGCAGCCCGGGCCAAAGCCTTTCTGAAAGCTTTGGGGTAAACTAGAGAGATATTACATAGGATGGAAGGTCCCTTCATGAATGACTAATTATGTAAGAAAGAAAAAAAAAACAAAAATAAAGAGAGAATAAGCTCTTCTTACAGAGATCACTGACAGAGACCGTCTCTAGAGAGAGAGAGCAAACCGGGCGGCAAGCTGGGGTGTTTAACACATTCATACTGTTCATTCCCTTTTCTGCATCTGTCGTAGTTTAGCCCCGCTCAGGACCAAGCTTTGCAGTCTCACTCACTCCCCCCACCCTCCAGTGGGACAAGGAGGAGAATTGGTAATGAAAAGAAGGCAAAACTCATGCATTGAGAAGACTAAAAAAAAATAAAATAAAATAAGAGAATAACAGAAGAAAACAAAACAGGGATGGAAAACAAATATAGTACAACAGCTCACAGCAAATCCCAATGCCCAGTTTCCTCCAGAGTAGCAGGGGACTCCCCTCAGCACCCTCCTCAGTTATACACTGAGCATGATGCCACATGGGATGGAACAGCCCTTTGGCTAATTTGGGTAAACTCACCCCAGCTGTTGGCCAACTAGTAACCTATCCCAGCTGTGTGCCCTAGACACAGGGGCCATCAGCTCCAGTTCCTCTCCCAGCTCAGGTGAATGTTAAGTCTATCCTAGCCAGAACCAGGACAGCATTGCAGGAGGCAATGAAAGTTGCTACTGATACTAAATGGAAAGCATTACAGAAAACAGTCAGTTAGGGAGAACTGTAGAGCACCTTAGAAGACTGAATGACCGGGCAATAAGCAGCAGTAGTTCGCCTGCATCTTGAATGTTGTGAGCAGCTCTGGTTCCCCATCATTAAAGGATACAGCAGAACTGGAAAGGCAGAGAAGGATAACAGAAGCAACCAGAGGCAAAGAACGGCCCCCACAAAGGGAACAAGTACACATGCCAGAACTCTTTGGTCCAGAAAAGACACGGCTAAGGAGGTGAATGAGGAAACTCTCAAATCCTGCGTAGCCCAGGCAGGGTGAATTGGAGCAAACAGGGACAGCAGATGAAGCGAGCAAGTGGCAAGTTCCACGCAGATAAAAGGAAGGGGCTCTTTGTACATCACTGAGCTGCTGAAGCCCTGGTGAAATGATTCTGCAGTTGCTAAACGTGTACAGGGTTTCAGGCAAGAAAAACGCACCAAGATAACTAAATAAACACACAGAACCACACAGTTTCTGAAAAGTCCCTGAGGCTGGTACTATGCCAAAAAGACAGGTAATGCGCACTTGCCTTGTTCAGATCTTCCTTTCTGATCATTTGTCTTTGACAACTGTTAGGAGCAGGACAGTCAGATCCAACACAGCAGCTCTTAATTTTTTATATTGACTTCTCACAATACTCAGATCAAAAATAACTACAGCAAAGCTAACCGTGGATGTCTGCTGCTGTTTGAGAGGCCTTTGGGCAATCCTGCCTGGACTCCAGGTCGCACTCCAGGAGGAATGTCTCATCGGTCCCATACCCTATCCGCTATGCCAGAACTGCACAAACTAGGGGTGTCTCAAATGGCATTAGACACCTACGTCAAGGGAACATGAGCCCTCCATTCCCAGAACATAGTGAAAGGAAAGAAAAATGTCATATAAAATGCTTAATACAGGGAAAACGTCCATATTTTTCACGGAAATCCATTGTTTTCACAATGCACACCTAAATCAAAGAAAATTTATGACACCAGAGCTTGCTATGGAAACAAGACACTTATTTTTACTCCCTGCTGCAAAGATACAGAATGGACTCTGTGCTTCATCAAAGGAGCATGGCACCTCCTCAGTGGCTGCAAGTTATGTGAGATCTAAGCAACAAACTGTGGAGAACCGCAAAGGCTCAAAACCAAAACTTATTAACTAAATGGACAAAAGTCATATGAGCTTGTGAACAGATGACAAATTGAGCAACACTAACATGAAAAAAAAAGAAGTAGCTTTGATACTTGTAAGCATGTTGAATTAACTTCAGGCCTATGCTAGTGATAAATTGATCTATTGTGAGCAACGGGACAAAAATTCTATCAAACTTAATTCAAACTTCTATCCCTCCTTTTTTAAAGGGAATTTGAATATCATTTTGGAAACATCCCACACAATTATACAGTTTGCCAAATTATTAATTTAGAACTACTTTTTATACAAACCATCTTTCTTAAACAAAACATCTGTAAATTCAAGAATACTTGGAAAATTACTGTTTCAAAACTGTGCTTCATTTCCTAAGTGATTTTACTAAACCTTAAGAACCACTTAAGGCTTTCACTCCATCATTTTTTAAAACAAATTGTTTTTCCCTCTCCTGTTCAGGTGTGCAACATAGCCAGCATATAGGAGCAGATCCAGGATCTACTAACAAACACTAAGTGTTGCAAGTGCACGAAAAGGAAGCAAAAAAAAAAAAAGATTCCCAAACACATGAAGCCCTAAGAATTTCAGAAGTGGCCACTAAAACACTCAAAATTACTGGCAGAAAGCAATGCAGTGTGGCCAGGGCACAAGCTGAGTGAATCAAAGTTGCCTTCTTCAGAAGGGCTGGTGTTCAGGAGTTACAAGGCAAAATTCCATCAGTCTGTCACATTAGACAAGCACACCAACTGGAACAATCACACATTATTAAGCTCTACTGGAGCTGGTGGATGTGAACTGAGCTCCTTCTGTACAACAAATACATGACATAGCTTTGTGTTCAAGTGCAATTACTTTTGAGATGCATAGGGTAGGATGATGTATATAATTCTTTTTTTTTTTTAATCAGGATATTTTTTTTAATTAGGACTGGATAACTTGAAACTGAAGTAAAAAACAAGAAATCTGCAGCAAAAAGAAATGAAAATAATAGTCATAATACTTAAAGTTCTACTTTCACATTGCACATTCAAGGTTAAGCAAAATTACACGTACCCAGAGTACAAATAACAAACCGATTATCCCATGTTACTGAGAAGACAGATTTACACTGATAGTTGTAATGTCAAAGGCGTTCTCAAAACTCAGGTTTTGCTTGCCTATGTACATGAAGAATTTTTATACTAAATATATAATAAAAATATGTACAAAATATTTATTAAAATAAACAAAAATATTTTTTTACTAAACAATAGTTCTCTGAGCATGAAGGTAATTGAGCACATATAACTTACACAACAAATTCTAGAAAACCAGACTCATCATTTCTCTTTAAAACTCAACTGCATTACAAAGCTTTTGCCTACCTGAGATAGCCCATACCCACTACAAAGGAAGCAGCTGTGTTCACAGCAGCAAGAAAACAGTTCTGTCTACAGGCAGTGAACCTGCGGCCTCTTGAATAAGACTGTAAGAGAGGTGCATCAGGATCAACAGTGGCGCACAGTCTGCTGCCTGCTCTGTATTGTCCTACACCTACATTCATCAACATCTGCCAATCGATAAAATGATGGTCAGCTAGATCCAAATTGCTGGACTGAAAACAACAGACCACTCCATTAACAAAGCTTTGAATTATTCCATTTCTTATGAAATTCTCCTCCTGCCCATGTCAGATATACTGGTATCAGAAAAAAAAAAAATAATTTATCGAAGAGAGGTGATACTGCAATGATCTACACAGCTATGGAATTGGTACTGTATGAATTCTCCCTTCTGGAACTAAATTTCTAAGTCATGAACAGTTTGATGTATGAAAATAGGTACATCAAAAGACACATACCAAAGATGATGCGTAACAAAGATGAGTACATGCAATGAATCCTTATTATAAAACTAAGCTCTACAGAAGCCTATGTAAATGTTTTGTAATACATTTACAGATAAGCACTATTATTATTTTACTTAATTTAATACAATTTGCAATGTAACACCATAATGTGCTGCTTCAAAACATGTTCTCTTTTTTTTGTGTGTGTGTGACCTTGTTAAGAAAAAGAAGAAACAAAACCCAGCCATTTTACCATGCTCATTATTTGCTTATTGGCATTGACAGCACTTCCTTAGCCTTTACAACTACGAGTCTTGAGATCAGATGGCTGGGCAGACTACATTGAATAGAAAAGATAATTTCATCAAAGCACACATGAAAATTGGTATAATGGAAAAAAGATGAGTGATTTTGGAATGTCTTCTCTAATACTGACCTCCAAACCAACACAAAGCAGTTACCTTAGAAAAATATAAATACCATAATGTACTACAAATTCTGCAAAAGTCTTCTGAAGAAAGATTCTTCCTCAGATACCATAATTTACTGTAAAACTCATTATGCACTTTTATTTTAAATAGTGAAGTCTCTGTTTCTGTGAACTGGAAAAGTACCACACAAGTTTAGAAAACCTTCCTACACATTCTTTAAAAAAAAAAACCCTTTGTTAGTAAACGTGTACCTGTATGTAGCAGCAATTTTTCCAGTCCAGGTAAAGAAAAGTTCTGTTACATGCAGAGTTAAGGTTTATAGAAATGTTGTCTGAATCAAACCTCTTTTTCTGCACAGACTTTAAAATGTGCATTATATTTAATAGCACATAATGGTCCAGAAAACATGAGTGTTCACAGTCATAAGAATAAATCTGATCTCCAACATGAATAACAGCAACTAGATCTGAGGGAAATATGTCAGGAAATCAGTGTTATTAGAGATCAAGAAAAACAATACATAGCTCACTTGAATAGAACTAACTAATACGTAATTAGCAAAGATCAGGAGAATAGCTAATGAAGTCTAGGATGTCAACAGTTATAATCTAATGTCTTCATCAGATATTACGAAAACAGATTACACAGAAACTCATATCCTTCTGTATGCTGAAACTGTAATTCGGGAATCTAAACGAAGTGCTTACAAAGTCAATTTTTCGTAAAAATCAGTCAAATCAGAGATTACAGAACTGTAAAGGAGTCCGCCTGGGAAGTCTGTCAAGTCTGCTTGGAAACCATATGCCAAATAAACCATTTACTGAAGTAACCCAGTACTTATTACTGCCATGAGGTGACTTACACTTAGTGTGGTCAACAGATTGTCACAAGACAGACAGAAATAATGAAATTACCATTGAGAGCAGCCAGTCATTTTGAAAGTAGCTAATGAGACCAGGCAGAGTGGGACTGATTAGGCCAATAAACAAGGGAGGATTTACACCCGAGCTGACACACAGAGGCCCAGAAAAGTACCTTTCTACTGAGAAAAGAGCTGAAGCACGATGCTGATGAGGAAATTAGCACCTAAAACCAATTTTTAGACTGTTAACCAAGAGACTGAAAGACAAATCAGCGACGGAATGGGAAGCCATAGAAGATGATCTTGGCACACTGGCTCATAGCCTTTCACTGCAAAGGATCCACAAACATCCTGAAGAACAGGGATTTGTCTGTGTCATCCCTCCAACAGTGAATACGACCCAGTTCTAAAAAAGTTTTGGGATTTGTTTTGATTCTAAAATGTTCATTATGCTGAGTATATTCGTAGGGAAATGCTAAGCTGTGATATGCTGGGTGAACATCCACCATTATCATACACTATGCAGCAAGAACTTCATTTATCTTTACTAAAAAGTATGCTAGTTTTCATGCGTTCATCTTCAAGGAATATTTAATCTCAGAGTATCTTCTCAATGAAAATACTTAACTGCAAAGTCTAGTGCTTTGATTAAACATTTTTGAAACATTTAGCACTTTTACACAGTCGCAAGGCTGATCTGGTGAAATACAGTCGATAAAAATGCTATTTCAGCTGTCTATAGGAAATAGCTTTCTCGGCTTGTTTAGTGCAATTCTAGTATTCCCCTTTTCTCCATCATTAATACTGATATAAAGAAATAATCTGCTTTCTCTACCCTCTTTCACACCCTGAGGATATAGATGAGTCATCTAATTTGCACAAAATTCAGTGTTCCAAGGTACCATGTACATACCTTACTAGCAAAGAAGTTTGGCTGGGAGAGAAACACTTTCTGCTTTTTTTTTTTTTTTAATTACAGCAAAATCATACGTTTGTCCTATAGCTGGAATGAGATACGATTCACTGATTCTCCATTTTACACTTTACAAGAACAATTTCCTCTTTTTAGAAAGACTTCTCTATAATTAATTGATGATTTGTATTTAAAGAGCTTGTCTGGCTTTTGTTTGGCTTTTTTCGCCTTCCTCCTTTTCTTCATGTAAATGCACTGCTTTCTGCTTTTGATCTTTAACTGGCAATTCCTCATTTCACAGTGATCCCACATTCTGTCTGTTACAAATTTGTCTGTGAACTGCAGCCATATTCTTACTTTCTCATTATTTAGCTGTACCAGTGTCAACGATTTGCTTTATCACCCTGTGGGCTAATAGTCCCTAATCAGTTGTGTGATGCCCTTTTACAATCTCCATTGCCTGGGCTGCCAGCTCCTGCATTGTACCTTGCCTTCAAGTCTGATAAATTTTCCTCCTCGGCTAAGAGGACACAAACATTTGAAGTACAGAGTTGTCCTTAACACAAGGCGTTAACCTGGTTTGTTTTTAATTAGTCATTTGTCAGATGCTTCACAACCATCTCAGACTCAGCCCAGAGAAGAAGGAAGATACTCAGAGGCTTTCAGGTAAGAGTCTCTTGTAAGTTTGTCACCCATGGGGATGCGGGAGCCTGTTTAGACCTTCACCACAGCAAGCTCAATTACTTGGTCCCGAGTCCCTGCAAGCATAGGGAGTTGGAGCTGCCTTTTATATCCGCTTTTCAGCATCACTATAATACGTCATTTGCTTTTCGTTTCAACAAGAGAGCTTAAACATAGACCTGCCTATCGTATCTTCCTTTTTCCAGATTTGATGTTTGCCTTTCTCATCCTCCTTTAATTCAGAATACCTCTGAAGTACGTGCATCCCCTTTCTGAATGTCTCAACTTACTTCATTATGCCTCTCTTGCATTCCTAGCTTTTGTTTACCTTATTCAAAGGCCCATGTACATTTGCCCTTCCTATATGCCTTCCCACAGAATTCTCCTTACCGTTTTTACTTGAGCAATTAATCTCTCCCTTCACCTTTGTACCTTCTTCTACATCCTCTCCCTTTATGCTCACCTAACATCTGTAAGATCATCAAACATCCATAAGCAAAGCCACATCCAGTGACAGCAAGACATAAAAATTATTGCTAAAAGAATAAAGATTCACAGATTTTGTACTTATTCCAAGAAATAAGTATCAACATAATTAAAATTAATTTGGAGAGCCTGTCTCTTTTTTCTCCTGTGAAACTCAAAAGCAAATATCATACTGCTCATTTGGTTAGGAATGGCACAAGCAAAGTTACAAAATCATTTCTAGTTTGACTTTAATAAGTTGTTCTAAAACATTTCACTGATGTTATATATAATACTATGATGGGTCTCTGCCTGTGGGTGGCTTTTAAATTTCTCTGGCACTACTCTCTTATCCTCGCCCTTTGTCTGTAAGTAAACAAGAGAATTATATGCTAACCATGTTTTATATAAGTATAGATACTTTTATAGACTAACAGTTTGCTTACAATAAACTTTATCGATGAGCTGTGTTTCAAGAAAAAAAGAGGTGGAGTCCTACTTATCTTAAAATCCACTTGAGCATTGCTTATAGGTGCAAGCATAAACAAACACTTCAGGAAGAGAACAGTGCATTAAAAAACAAATTTCAAAATCGATCAGTTACGTGGCTCTCCACACACCCAGTACTATCACTGATATTTAAAGGGCGATGTCTCACATACAATGGACAGTAATGCTCCCTTTCAGAGGCATACACAAAAGTGGGGGAGGTGGAAGGGAGAGAAATAAATCTTTCTTTGTACGTAATTTCCATAGAAGCAGAGTTAAGTCAGAGATTTTGCTTTCATTTTCTACTCTGTGCAATTCCAAGTCTCTTAACTGCCACTGTCCAAACTCCAATGAACATTATGTTTTGATTTCTGCATAATTCCTTATTTCTATGCAAATTCTAAAATAATCAGATACATAATTTGGTTCTCTGATATACAAGATGTTCTGTTTCCAGTAGAAACCTCAAAATTTGCTTCACTAAGCTAGTTTGAATAAATTTGTATTTCAGCTTTTACAAAACTGTCTATGAATTTATTCCACAAGATTAGAAATCCTGTACTCAGTGCATACAGCCTATACCAGTTCTGCCAGAGGATAAAAATCTTATGAAATTACAGGTAAAAGATAAAAACATTAGCACATGATAATGCTGCATACAGAACTGCTTTCTTAATAATCCTGAATCCAAGACCCTGCCCAAGTAAACTGAACTGCATGTTTCAAGTACACATACACTTGCAATTGAATTTTTATCCAAATTAAAATAATAAATCCCTAGCCTTTGCTGAAGGGTACACAATCTTCTGTTTTCCTTTTGCATTTCTGCTTCCCTCATACGGCCCTGAGGAAGAGGTACTGACAGTATTTCTTTCTCTCTTTTTTTTTCAATTGAACCCACCCAGCTGACGGTGCAGAGCTGAGACGATGCACTGCGGGCACACATTCTTGTTGACAACAGAACAGGCACCTATCAGCCTCCATTTCTTAGGGTGGCTGAGGCTGCTATACAATGCGTGTTTACAAAAAAGGCTTTCCAGTGCTGTAACTCACACGCACAGGGAGGCAGGCTTATATCAAGCTGAAGGATGTTGACATCAAGAGAATTACTTCAGTGCTGGTTAAGCTTTTATGTCTACAAGGCCATGGTCAGGATCACCTCCAAACAATACGAGATTATGACATTTCAGGTAGATAAAGTAATAATTTTGTTAAGCTGATGTGAAAACAACAGTTGCACTAGGCACTGATTTTTACCATTCACTTGCAGAAAAAACCTCATCACGGTTTTTCTGCAACAGTTCTCGGTAGGTGGAATTGTAGTTGTAGAAATCACATTAAAAAAAGAATGCTAACATCTACACTGGGAGGCACAAATGAAGAAAAATATCCTGCCCTAAAGAAGCCACTGCAAGTCTAGTACTCAAACAGAATACATCTCAAGTGGAAACAGGCGGCAGGGTGAGAACGGAGGAAAAAAAAAAAACAACACACACAGTTTTTGGAACATCAAAAGACTGGTCATATCTATTGCATCCAACTAAGGCAAATAGTGAACTTCAAATTTACAAATGAATTAGCACAATGTGTCTTCTGCAAATCAGAAAGTATACCTTGAGGTCTTGCACAGAATTCTAACACACAAAATGCAAAAATGATTAGATTTTAGTGTATCTTAAGAATAATTTGTTTCACGTAAATTTCTGCACAAGTGTGAGGAGATAAGTAGCTACAAACACTGGATAAAAACCGTTCTTACCACAAGAGTAGCCAAACTGGGTTCTTCGAGCTGTGTATCACCTGGTTACTACTCAAATGTGTAAGACATAAGCCACATTCTCTGCAGGGAAATTTGCCACAACAGAAACTAGACCAGAGCAGTGTTTAAAAAAAAAAAAAATCCCTCAGAAATCAGGAAATCAGGTTTCCTTTCTTACGAAAGCAATTTTTAGGCTCTGTACCTCTGTGCTGAGTGCTAACATCCACCATCAGAGCCCATGCAAGGCACACAGTTCATAGGCTGGTAAAATAGGATTCTGTTCTATTCTATGCAGTTACGCACTGGACTACACATACAGCATTACAAAGGAATCTTGTTCCAGTAACATTAAAATGTCAGTGGACATACTGAAAGTGTACATCCAGTTTATCTTTGTCCAGTTTATCTTCTTTTAATAGACAGGCTCCACACAGATGAAGAAACTAATCTCCATGCTGACACAAAGCAGAAGGAAGGGTGATGTAGATGTTCCAGGAAGATGGCTAATAGTAACTGAAGAAGAGGAAAAACACACCTATAATCTAAATAAAGTGATTAATCGAAGGTATTGCTGGGAACATTTTTTAAACTAACTCTATAGAGATGAGCCAATATAGACCCTAACTGATAAGGCTACTTCACAGCAATTTCTGACTGGTAACATAAGGAAAGCAGTACTCTGCGACAGAACATGTTGAGTTAAAATTGTCAGTTCTAATGAAGAAGCTCCAGATTTACAATGGCACTACTGAAGGCAGAAGAATAGAATTTAAAATCCAGATCTTGAATTCCAAAGCTCAATGCTGAACAAGAAGTATTACAGAAGGGTACATTTGTATTCATCCCTTTTGAAAGAGGAAAAAAAAAAAAGGGGGAGGGGGGGGAAGATGTTTAAGATTAAGAGTAACTTTCTTTGTTACTCTTCATTGTTATTCAAAGCTTCCAAGCTTGCACAAAAAGAATAACTGTTGTAGAACATGCACTTCAATGCAAAACAAATAGAGGCATCTTAAGAGACGGCCTCTCAAAGATAATTCTTTTGAATGAGAACCACAAATTTGGCTTTTCACGTAGCGTATATTTACAGAACATAAACACATAAATAAACTGGGCAGATGCAGTTTCTTTTGTCTCCCTTTAGACAGGATACAGTGGCGTAAACCAGCGAATCAAAACCCACTGTTCCCCTGGCTTTGCCACCTAAGCTGACATTTGCACTATGCATATGCAGTTCTAACAAGATAAAAGAATCACACATGCATCATTAATTCATAAAAGCATCACTGAAAAAAAAATGGAAAAAGAAGGGAAATTGTTTCAAAGCAGTTTATGATCCCAGTCTGATTATAATTTGGCAGTGATCCCCTGCCTCCTTTCAATTCTACTTCAGTTATACAGTAAATCTGCAGTATTTCATCCAAGTCTATCTGACAAGAAACAGCCATCCCTCTTTGTAATTACTTCCACGGAGTTTAAGTAACTTTGAGGAAAAACATATTTTTAAAGTTGGGGTACCTACTGTTAACAATTGTCTGGGGAGAAAAATAACATCTCAAACAGACTTTTTTTTCTTCTGTTTTGACCGGAGGGAAAACTCTCAGCTATATAAATGCTGGTACAGCAGGAGTCTCGTGGGAAGCCCAGCATGGCCACCATCCACAATGTGCAACAGGCTTCACTTAATGTTCAAGCTTCACTTGGCTTTCTATTATTTTCTGACATTACTTTGTCTGCTCACATTCAAGTACCAAACTACATGGTTATATTCAGCAATACTACCAGTTTGGCTTGCTAAGAGGAAGATATTTTATTATGACTTAGAGCATAATGTTCTGACCCTGTTTCACTTTTCCACCAGGAAAAATAACTCACATCATCAGATTTCATTCTCATCATGGTCACTGCTACTATGCTTAATAGCAACAATAAATTACAAGCAAGACATTGGCTTATATACTTTAAAAAATATTTACAGTGTATTATTAAGTATTTAATTTCTTCTCCCAGGTTTTTCTGTTAACAATATAAATTAAAAAGTTAAATTAGCTCTGCAGTTCTTTACAAATATGTACTTACTTCAAATAATTAGTTTTTTTTTTTTAAAAGATCACCCATTGATATCACTCCAATTCATCATTTGGCAAATTTATTTAAAAAAAAATATAGAATACTTTAAATAAATCGATATTTATGTGGGATTGTACATTTTGTAGCTATAATTATGATAAAGAGGAAATTAAAATTGGTACAGTTGATCAGCCTATTTCATTCACTATTTGAGAAAAGAAAGTATTCTCCAAAATCATCACGCATGCAAGATTTGTCAAACATTGTTATAATGAACACCTCCCCTACAAAGAAAGGTTGAGAGAGTTGGAGCTGTTCAGCCTGGAGAAGATAAGGCTGTGGGAAAACCTTATTGTGGCGTTTCAATATACATAAAGGGGGCTTATAAGAAAGATGGAGAAATACTTTTTATCAGGGTCTGCAGTGACAGGACAAGAGGCAACAGTTTTGAAGTGCAAGAGGGTAGCTCTACATTGGATAGAAGGAAGCAATTTTTTACAATGAGGGTGGTGGAACACTGGAACAGGTTGCCCAGAGAGGTGGTAGATGCCCTGTCCCTGGAAACATTCAAGGCCAGGTTGGAGGGACTCTGAGCAACCTGATCTGGTTGAAGATGTCCTTGCCCACTGCAGGGGGTTGAACTAGATGACCATTAAAGGTCCCTGCCAACCCAAATGATTCTGTGATTCTGTGACAACAGGAACCTGTTCCTTCTCTGAGCTGTGGCCCTGGCAGTACAAGAAACCCAAATTATGGACTTGTCGCTTTTCACAGGGGCTAGTATTTTTCCTAGTTTTATATTTCCCTCACAAGGCTAGTGTTTCTCCCCCACACAGTCTAAAACACGGTCAGCTTAATGACACAGGATGCTACAGGACAGCTCACCTTGCTGCATTCGATGGAACGTGTGTGGATGATGACACCAACAGCACTTCAAACCTCACTCTCTCAGCATCACCAAGAATGAAATAGCCATGCAAAAGTAACTACCAACTATGAGACAACTACTAATGACAAGAAGATAAAAAACATTGACAATGGACTGAAAAAAATACTCTTCACCAGCCCAGCACACAACTTTTGGTCACCTACAGAATGCCACAATCTGCAGCACAAGAACTTTTGGAGACACCAGTGATGGAAAATATAAACAACTAAAACTTAAAAAAAAATAATAATCAATCCCTAACAGCAAGCCACACATTATGTAAGCTGCTTCAAAGAACTTTCTGGACATAAAAATTATAGAGAATAAGGACAAAAAAAAAAAGGACTATGCAGTATCACCCATAAGAAATATCAAACAGCAAGATGTCTGAGATGCCTCATATGAGGTTGAAGCAAATGAAGGTGCAGAAGAGAAACAGAAGGGAGTATGAGCCATAGTTTACCAGCTAGCATTTCACAATAAAATTATGCTTGAAAATATACTACAGTACATCTCTTCAGTCTATATGGGAGGAAAACGAAGGCACTCAGAGCTGAATCACATGCAGAAGAACACTGAATTTTGCCAGTCTTTTTCAAGACAGTCAAATATATTATTTACAAGACAGTTGTTCAAATATATTATTTCCTTGGTGACTACTCTTGTCTGACCACAAAAAATCCACATCGTAACACTAAATCAACAGTCATTCAATCCACCTTGCATACATGCATTTACTCAAAATCATGCCTCCACAACATAATGACTTTACATTTTTGGTATCTTCCCCTACAGTTGCTCAGGAGAACGTCAGTCAATGTTACAGCAGCCCTGCCAAACTAAACACCGAGGTGTTAGTCACGAGACCATGACTTAGAGGAATGGGAACACAACGAATGATGATTTTGAAGGCATAAGCAAGGGGAGCAAATGCAAGGCATCGGGATTTGGAAAAGAGAGTCTAAGCTTAGGCGGGGAAGGAGCTGGAAGGAGTGCCCTCATGAGGGCTGTTCTGCTAGGCAATCTCAAGGAGCAAAGAAAACAAGCAGACAACATTCACATTGTACCTGCTTTTTCTTACAAGAGCTAGGGCTCTTTTCTTCTTACCAGCTAGGTAACACACTGCAAGGCAGCTTCCCAGTTTCTGTGGGGCCAAATCTTGTAGGCCCAGCAGAAGGAAAACTTCTCTCTCAACAGCACCAGTATCTTTCACTGATGATGTAAAACACCTTTACCTAGATAAGACCTACCCAGCTCCACACACTAACAACAACCCCCAAAAAATACCAGCCAACCTAAGGTGAACATAGGATAAAGTTCAGATACCTAATTCACATGTATCCTGTTTACTGAAAGGGCACAATATTGATAATGATCTTTGAATTTTTTATCATAATGTCAAGGAATTTAAGTTCTGCTTGTCACGTACTATTCAGAGCCTCCTTAATACCAGAGTGCCAGATATGCTGTTTTTTAATCTAAATTATATCTGCTGTTCAATAAATAACTCAGGTGCTATTCAGGAAGATAACATTTCTATGACAAACAAAGTAATACCATTTAAAGTCAACTTAGCAAAGTAGTTATCACTTCCAAACACTGTACCAGTTTTGTTACTATAGAGGATCTTTAAGGAAAAGCAGTCCAAACTCATATCTACACATTATATGAATGTCTAAAATTTTACATTTAGAAATGTTTTATAAAACATTTTGAATATTGATAAAACACAGCCAAATTTACAATAAAAAGCAATACTCAAACATATTGAAAGCCTAGGAAATATCAAAATATTGATTTACTGCTTTTGAAAGTTTCCAGGTACTGCTTTTACACCTGACATTTTTTGCTCTCCTGCAGTTCGGGAAGGATGGCAGTAGATGAAAAATCAAGCGTCATCCTTGGCAAGCACTCTTTGAGGGCCCTGAAATTCACAGCATTCATGATTGATAAGAATGTCTAAGAGGTCTGTTGTTTGGGGTGATAAAATGTTGACAGGAAAATGAATTTGTTCAGCCTAGACATATTTTTTTTAAGTGACAAAATGTGAAAAGACTGCATGATATCCCTAAGTCAGTGATGGGGCTTTTTTGTTTGTTTGTTTTTTTAATATACACACAAGCCAGTGAAATGCAACTTCTGATGTTCTAGCCTAGGACATTGCTGCAAAACGGTATTATGCTATCTATAACAAGGTATGCATGGGAGGTAAAAATACAACCTGTGTTTTATGCTGTGCTGCTGCTCTCTGACAGCTGGCAATACATGTTCTGGGTGAAATAACCACTGCTGGGCAGTCTATACAATCACAAATTGCCTGGATGTAATGTATTTCGAAGACCCACTGTCTACCCTTTTCTAATCCAACCACACGAAGCGTTTGGTGGGTTCCAAGCGTTGTATTTTCCACAGCCAAGAGCAAGGAATTCTTGGCAGATGATACATATCTCTGGTATTTGCTACTGGCAGAAATGAATTCAAGAGCAAACTTGGCTACGATCAGAATGAATTACAAGAGTTCTCTTCACTGGGTTTCCTTCTGACTATGGGCTATGACATCCTGCAGCTACGTTCACTGGCCAGATGCTGTTCATGTCCTGCTCTTTCAAGTATCTGGATTTTCTCTTTTAATAGGAAGCATTAACACCTCAAATTTATATTACTGAGAGGTATACACAAATAGTTTGGTGATTGTAATTTTCTAAACATATCCAATAGACATCATCTTGTGAAATACTAACTCTTATGAAATGTCTCGCAAAGATCCAATTATCTACTTACAGTTTACCTCATAAATTGAAAAGAGTTAGAAGCATGTCCACTTCCAGAAAATTAGTTTGCCTAAATTAAACATTGCCTCTAAGGAAAAACATAAATCTTTTGAAAGATAACAATGCCATTATTTAAAAAAAAAAACAAAAACAAGCCACAACATCAGGAAAGAAAAAACAGCCAAACAAAAAACTCAAAAAAAGCCCACTAAACACCTGACCCATTCTCTCCAAAACCACATCAAAGACAAAAAATAACTGAACTAGATGCTAAACTACTTTTATCTTGTTTCGAATATGCCAAAATGATTAAAGTAGTTATTTGGTACTTTTGTTTAAAAGGAGACAAAGAGGTTTAAAAAACGAGCTTGGGGTACCCCTAAAAACTTAATTTTATATAGTAATATCATCCAACAAAAGCTCATGAAAATCAAACATATACTGTACTTTGTCAATCATAATGCTTTTGAAAAAGAGATCAACGATGCTGCAAATCAGAGTCCTCAACCATAAGTCATATATACGTTGTTCTTACCTGGTGGCCTGGAAAACTCTTAACGCTCTTCCTCGAAAATGTATGAAGATCTCTGAAAACACTTCAGTGAACTAACAGGAAATAAAGCTTTTCTGCTAGGAACATGATCCTTGCCTCAAAATGTCTTATCTATAACATGGACAGGGCCTTACAGGTATTTAAGTCACATTATGAAGAAAGTTTATTTCCGCCCTTAGCTAAAATTTATTAGATTATGAAACTATCAGAATTAACTCAATAATTTTTTTTTTCAACCAAGATTGTCACTTCTGTACCACTATTATTTCAAACAGTGCTTTGTAATGCATATTAATTGTGAAATATCATCACAGAGGTTCACAAACCACAAGCTAGCGCCTTTTAATTCGACCTCTCAGCTTCATGAAAACTGCCAATCGTGCATCACCGTTCCACCTCCTCCTGGTTCAGCTGCCAGCAGAGGATGTCATGGTTTACGGAAGGCACATACTTTTATGATAAGTCTTCTGCTACATTGACATTGCATTTTGAACACAACTCTGAGCCTACAAACATATATATCCAAATTCTGCCATCATGTATGCATTGTCAACACGGTGTCGTACTGCACAGAGATATGAATGGGCACTCCTGGGCCTAACAACCACACAACTTTAGTCCATGCTTTTAAATCATGAAAGCAAAAAGTAATCAAGTCAAGACATTAAGTCTTCTAAGTAAAAATCATCTTAATGTGCTTACCCTTAACTGCAAAAATAAGCGTCTTCCACGCTCATGAAAAATGAATTTATTGGATCAATATGCATGCCAGCTGAGGCCTGACATTTTGTTTTCGAAAAAATGTCTCATACTCTAATGACATTTATCTGGCAGCATCATTATCTATAGTAGCATCTTTATCAAGTAGAAATCATTATGTTCCTACAACTTTCTATTTCACTGGTCAGCATTTCAGTGAAAGAAAATTAGCAGTCACAAACAGCACATCTTACTTATTTTATATCCTTGGAATTTAAATGTTTATTAAGTTGGGGGTTTCTTTAATTTAGATGGAGATGTATATAAGACTGCAATAGCTAAAAAGATATCAGAACTTAGCTGAGAGGACCCTCAAAGGAAAAGGAATGTGAGAAGAGATGCTATGTCAGCCAAAACCAGATTTTTCTGGTTTTCAAGAACTCCGATTTACAGGACTCTCTATGATGTCATTATAAGAAGGATTCTGCCCAAAGACACCAGAGGCATAACCCATAAGGTAAAGAACGTTGCACAAATCCATAAACTGGTACCAGTTTTATTTATTTATTTATTTTTAGCAAGGGACTACCATGTGAATTACACCGATTCTACTTCACAAAACCAAAGCATGCATTTCTTCACTACTCATAAAGCAAGGAGAACAGAAAAAGAATAAGATGATATTTGTGAGATGCCAATAATTGTCTACCTTTATGCTCTGGAGAAAACAAAATTAAAACAAATTAAGCACAGTGCTTCAAGATAACCATCTTAAAATACCTCATCATTCCAGTAATCAGAATATATTTCATTTGGCAAAGGGCTTTAAGTACCAGGAATGCTTTACCTGATTTTCTTAAAATACAGCAAGTAAGAGCCGTGCAGCAAACAGTAAGCACTGCTTGGGTACTTGTTACTAAACCCACCCCAAAGCTGAACTTTTGCTGAGTCTATTCCCTTAGATACGTCCTTATTATTATCATCAATGCTTCCTCCTCAGTTTCACACCCATTAAAAAAGTCTGAATCCAGTTCGAACAGTAACAGAGATTTTTCTATTCTTGGAAAACTGCTTCTTGCCTCTATTCCTGGTATCAGTAGTCACTCAATCTCAAATGAAAAAGCAATTAAAAATTCTATGGAAGTAACACTTGTCTTACCTGGGCAAAGTATAAAGGGGCAGGTTCACTACATCCTCTAGGACAACATTGAGCATCAAAACAGCATCTTACTTGTTCATGCAATGAGCTGCAAGACTTTGCAAGACTTCATTAGTTATCTATACACTTAATTACAATGCCTGAGTATGGAAAGTACTTTATCATAACACAGCTTTCAAGAAAAAAAAAAGAAGACTGACTCCATTCTCCACCTCCCACCCTCCCCCAAAAAAAAATTCTCTCAAGGTCTCCAAGAATTGCCTACTTGACATCTGTGGTGATGTCAAAGGAACTCAAAAAATTCCCAATTAAACATGAAGACAAAAAGTAGAATTAAAAAACCAACAAACACATGATTATTTCTATTAAGAAAAGCTTGTGTTATTTAATGCTCTCCTATGAAAACAATAAATATTTTCTGTTCTTTATGCTGATCTCAGAGCAGACATCCATCTAATTAATGTATTAAAAGCACTACTGTTGAAGGTACTAATAGCCTTAATAATTTCATCTTCCACATTTAATTATCTAACAAAAAGGTGTCATAACCAGATTTACAGATCACAAATTGCTACACGCTGCACTTACTGTTTTTCAACATTATGACACACACTTTGACTGCATCTGCAATAAGTTTACTTAAAGAATCTAAGCAACTCGAGTACATGTTAGCGATCAGACTTTGAATTAAGTATCAAATTATCATTAAGTGACTTTTTCTGTGGAGTCTGTTCAAATCACATTTATTACATTTCAAAAATAGATCAAATTTATTACAGGAACAAAAGAAAAAAAATGAAGTGCTGTTAAAAAAAAAAAAAAAAAAAAAAGGAAAAGCTACTGTAAGAAATCTAAGGTAACTACTGCCAGATTTCAAATGAGCATTTTTAGGAAGTCTGGGCAGGGTAGGGGAAGAGTTTGGCAGGTAGACAAGGGCCATTTTTCCCTCCAGCTTTCAAATGAGCAATAAACTAAGAGCTATTCACTTCCATCTCTCGCTTAACATAGCCACAGTCAAGGCAATGATTTCTTTGCTCTGATGAAGTGCCCCTTAAGCATGCCCTAGATTTGCAATGAATTCAGTGTGATTTTAGCTATACAGCTTCCACTGACTTAAATGGAAAACGCATGACAAAAAGAACAAGCAATTTTATACAGAACTTCTTGAAACGATCGCTACACTCGCAAGGCAGGTTTTGGAAACCTTCAGGCATCTTTTTTTCCAGTTCATACCACCAGCAAATTATAACACATGGCATTTTAATTTAAGTACATGCATATAAAGAATTACAGTAACTGTACTTCGACTACAACAAAATACACCCATTTAGATGATTAAATAAGATGGGATACTTCCATTCACTACCTGATTAGTTTGCTCAAATTATTACATAACATTAGACCTGGAACAAAATTAGCATCCCCTTTTATATTTAATTATACAGAAATATGCAATAAAAATAAAGTATACATTTGTATACTTGCAGTATAGCAGTTGTTTCTTGCATAGGTCCCAAGAGAGCAGCTTTCAAATCCAGCTTGAGCAGCTATCATCATATTGATGAAATGCTTCTGTATTAGTTTCTTTATCTGTTTATGCTTTCAGAAACAGGCACTGGAATTATTTCAGCAAAAATAGGGAAATTTTAAATAAAAGTAAAGAAAAAAAAGTGTCGCTTTGGTGTTGTGGTGTTCTTTTTTTTCTTAGTAACACATGTAGGCAAAATATTTGAAATAAATATCAACAGTGTGGTGCTGTTCAGCTAAAACTGTAGGAGACTTAGATAAGAAGCACCAATGAAAACAATCAAACTACATGCATGGATGAGGGCAGGTATAATCAGTCAGCTAAAGCACATCCTTTATTATAATTTTTACAGTTTTTATACTGTTGTATAAGGTTCAAATACTAATTTTGAATATTTCACATTTGAACAAATAGTCACATTAAATACTAAATTTATTTTCAGAGCCACTGTATCAGTAGAAGACATTTGATAACAACTCTTTGTTCACTGCTGAAGCAATAAGAAATTTTAAACTTTTCATAAGTTGCTTATCTTTTACAAAGTTTCCCATCAGAAACTGAAATAGTTTAAGCCAGAGAACAAAACCTTAACCACAGAATAATTTTTCCTAACTGTTTCATATGCTTATACATCCAACATTGTTTTGTCTAGCTTTTATTAAAAGAGTTAGACTGAAAATAACTATAGGGAAAATCAATGGCAGATGAAACACATCTGCAGCTCAACACCTCAGCTTTGCTGGCATGGCTATCACTTTCATCTTTGAATTTCCAGTGGTAGAAAATCCTAAGGGAAATTTACACACAATGTATAAGAAGGAAGCGATGGGAATGTTACCTTCATCTAGTAACACAGAAGATGGAACAACATAATGAGAAATATTTCTTCTATTCCATTGCTTCAGTTTTGTAGTTATATACAGCTTGTCCCTGGAAATACTAGCAAGGGTAAAAATAGAATCTCTAGGACAGAAAATGAATGACTAAAGAAGGGGAAGCACATATATTCACCATGCAAGAAGGTTTCAAGCTTTAAAAATCTGCACATATATATATGTAAATACACCCTGCATGTTTTATATGCACGCATACATGTGTGCATATTTACTTTAAAACCCTCACTACACAATAATCCATATCCTGTGACCCTTATATGATATAGACTCATGGGAGTCCTTCCTTGCAGGCTGTTTCTTTCTGCGGAATGGACAAAATCAAATATGTATATATCAGTAAGTGCAAAAAACTTTGAATTTCACTGTTCCACAACAAGAAGGAGGCCACAAGAAAGGACTACAAGGAGTCTCCCTCACTTATGGATCAGTGAGTCATCTCATCTCACCAGCTACGGGTTAAGATGATCAGGCTGGGTGATCTGCTCTGCTCTCCACCTGGAGTACTGCATCAAGCTCTGGAGTCCTCAGCATTAGAAAGACATGGACCAGTTGGAGAGGGTCCAGAGGAGGGCCACGAAGATGATAAGAGGGCTGGAGCACCTCTCCTGTGAGGACAGGCTGAGAGAGTTGGGGATGTTTAGCGTGCAGAAGAGGAGGCTCCGGGGAGACCTTATAGAGGTCTTCCAGTACCTCAAGGGGGCCTACAGGAAAGATGGGGAGACTCTTCAGTAGGGCCTGTTGTGATAGGATGAGGGCTAATGGTTTTAAAATAGAGGGAGGTATATTCAGATTAGGAAACAGGAAAAAAGGGTGGGGAAACACTGAAACAGGTTGCCCAGAGAGGTGGTTGATGCCCCATCCCTG
The DNA here is from genome assembly GCF_036417535.1 of Chlamydotis macqueenii. NCBI lineage: Eukaryota > Metazoa > Chordata > Aves > Otidiformes > Otididae > Chlamydotis > Chlamydotis macqueenii. Next base: position 85,829,392 of record NC_141557.1, on the reverse strand, counting down.
GAAACATTCAAGGCCAGGTTGGATGGGGCTCTGAGCAACCTGATCTAGTTGGAGATGTCCCTGCTCCTTGCAGGGGGGTTGGACTAGAGGACTTTTGAAGGTCCCTTCCAACACAATCTGTTCTATGATTCTAGGATAGTGCTTTCGGAAACTGCACCCAAGATCTCGCAGGCACCTTGATAAGCAGCAGTTTGCTCTTGAGAAGCTGCAGGACCACACGTGAATTCCTCAGTAAGAAAAGCAAGTCTCCAGGAAAACAGCTGGGAGGTAATAGTTACTGGAGGCTACAACTCTCCTGCAGTCAACACACTAGCAGGCTTTACTTTCCTCTTGCACCTGTTTTCAGGGCCAAAACACTACGGAAATCTTAGAGATATTGGTCTCAAAAATAAGAGCTGTGCAAGTTTTCAAAAGGCATCGGGGTACAAGTTCTCTGCTAGAACCAAAAAGGTGGGGAGAACACTGGAAGTGTGCTTTTCTCAACACAGCGATGGAAAATAAATGGCTTTAAGTAGCAAAATATCAGTGAATTAGAGTTAAGACCCACAGTCTCCAGCAGCATGCCTTTTCTCTGGATATTAAACCCATCTGGATGCATAAACTACACGTTCTTTACAAGAAACTGTTTTTAGACAGAAGACAGCTGGCATCCCAGGCTTTCAGATTATGAATATCCCACTGCAGACTGGGTCACTGCAAGTTTCCACCTCATTCTCTAATCATGTCGTAGCCCAGTTTTTAACCCACAACTGGGACTCCGTGTTTCCTCCTAGAGAGCAGTGAAACTGATGACATCTCTTCCTAAAGGGATCAGCAAGTGAAACCAAACGGAAGCCTCAATAAGAGCTCATCCTTCACCTGCACCAGTAACTCCCTGTTGCCAGTCTGTGATAATCTGTTAATGGGAATCTGCTTCATGTAGAATACTGAATTCAGATGAGTCTGAAACCTGAAAAACATGGGAAAGTCTAAAATAATTTTTGCTCTTTTTAAACCACATAGATTTCTAATTTTTGTACATTTTCTGACTGGAACAAGAGAGCCCTGTGGCTCCATCCAGGAACCATAGTGCAACTTGGATTTTAAACCCAGCTGGAGTCTGCGCAAAACACGTCTGATTGCTCGCAATGCAAAGAGAGCACATTCTGTGTGCAAGTGTCACTGCTGGGGAGGGTTAGATTGTTGCATCCAGCACTTCCTATCACTTCATTAGGTTTTACTGTATATGTGACATAGATAGCCTATCTTTAGAGCGAATAATAAAAGAAAGAGGGGGAAGATGCTGGGTAAATAAAGCCAACTTGCAAATTCAGCAAGCAGAGAGGGAAAATGCCAAGACAACAAAGAAAAGATGCAGTTCCTTGAGTCACCTCTTCCTAAAGCACAGTGCCAAAGCAAATGTTAGAAAAAGCCTTTGGGGTTTTTGTTTATTTGTTTTTTTAAAATCAATGTATGGTTTATCACAGCCATCCTCAGATTTGAACTGCTAGCCCGCCCTTAGCCCCCTGGCCCAATTTAGCAGCGCTAGAAACTAATAAGGCCAATTGCTTAGACCCCGGATTTCTAAAGCCATAAAAGAAATGCCTCAAAACAAGAGCTCTGCAGATAGTGCAAGCGATGAGCAGAGGCAGATGAAAGCTGGTTTATCCCCTCTAGGAGCTGGGAGGGAACTGGCCAGGGATAAGGCACACTGGTGAGGCTACCTAACAGAGATAACACTCCCTGTGCTCCACCTCCAGAGAAAAACAAACCAAACCAGACAAACAAACACAGTGTGCTTCCAGGACACAGCCTCTGTCCTCTGCCTCTCAGATGACTGAAGTAATTTCAAAACAAGTTAAGGAATTAGCTTTACCTTTCGTTCCTTCATAAATTTTACAGGGACTGCAGGCAATTTGAAATACACGAACTTCAAGGCAAAATGTCTGCTTAGCACCCACCTTGCCATTACCTCCAACCCTTGTAGCTTTCCATGACCATTAACTTAAAATAAAAGTCAAAGTGTTGGAGCGCAGCTCCTGCTCCTGTCAGTGCTGTGAAAACCTAGTGGACATCAATTAGTCATCCCAACGTACAAGCATATGCTGCAAATTTTAAAACACTGTGTAATTAAAGAGACTACTTTAAAATGCTCACATATGGTGCTGCAGATTCACTTCTCAGAAAAAGTCAACAGTTTTCAACCGCTTGGTTTTAAACAGCCTCCCAACATCACAATTTCTCCTCTTCTTGCTTTAAAAGATGCAGTCCCACCGAGTCCTACAATTCTCTGAACTGTCTTTAGACCTCTGCATGGGGATGAAGGACTGGAACTATAAACTTCATTATATTTAAACAAAAAACAAACTAAAAAAAAAGAACCCAAACAAAAGCACAATATCACATAAGGCCAAATCTTTTACTTGAGTGTCTCAGGGTGATAATGACAATATTTCAGCAGCATAAGAAATTATCTGAAAACTTATTATTTTCTAATTGTCCCAAATGCTAGCTTCCATCTAGCTACACTTCAGATCCAACATGTATGATTCTTCCAAGTTATCAAGTACTGGATTTAAGAATTTTTTTTCCCTACAACTAAAACTGTTTTGTTGTTCTCAAATACCAAAAATGTTTAAGGGGAGATGAGTCATTTGACTGGGTTTTTTTGGTTCCTTTCTTTCTTTTTTTTTTTTTAATAATTTGGAAAGCTCCTTTAGAACACAACTAGCATTTTTATGTTTCAGAAGGGTTCCATAGAAACCAGTGTCCTTAACAATTAAATAAACTGGAATAAGAAATTACATTATGGTTTATAAACAGAATTTAAGGTCCTGCTGAAGGAACTCTGACATCCTTTTCTCATCTCTCTGGTTTCTTAATAACACCTTAATGAAGCTTAGAGTTAGGCCTAGTTCTGTTTAATTAAAACTAACATTGCTTGAAAGGGAATTTCATTAAGAAGAAGGAAGGTCGTACGACTGGGACTACAGAGACCTGGGTCCTTTCAATGTCCTTCTTAATTCACCTTGGGTGAATCATTTTTTTCTCTTCTCCTCTCCATTTCCCTGTCTGTAAACCTGGGAATGAAGGAGAAGAGAGAAAAAAATATACTGACCTCTCTCTCACAGCGTCTGAATGCTAAAAATATTTATTGTTTTTTTTTTTTAATTATAAAGCCACAGACATTTCAGATAACAGAGGTCAGAATGGATTTCAGATACATCAATTTGCACATCCAGCTACTTACATATGCATTACCATATGAACATTTAATTCAACGTTAGTAGCAAGCATAGTGCAAGGCTGAGTTCACGCCAGAGTAAGTTCAAAGTTGTTCTAATAAATCTGAAGGAGCTCCCCTCGTTTCTAGCAGAGATCAGGTTCTGTGCTGCAACCTGCACTATGCATACCAGCCAAATGCAACTCCTTTCCTCTGAAATTTTTTTTTCTTCAATAAGAATACTTTCTTAAATTGGAGGTACACATGACATTTTCCAGAACCTGGGAGAATAAAAACAATGGGCTTTCTATTCACTTTTTAATGGACAGACTGAAGTACACTGAAAACAGCGCTTAGTTTACACTGGAAACATTAAACATTGCGCAGAAATACAGATAAATAAATGCAACAAGACATATCAACTTTAGTGTAATGGAAAATAATCCTCTAATTAGAAAGCAACTTGCATTAAAATAGACAGTAAACTATTCCACTGAAGTCGCCTAACAAGATCCAGATCCCTGTCTTTTTTTAATTAAAAAGGAAGATACAGAGGAGAACTGAAATATCTATCATAAACAATTCTGAGTTTTTAAAATATGTCCATCCTTTATTTTATATATACATTCTCAATGAAGCAGGCAAACTAGTCTGGAATGTTAAACCTAATCATTAAAACCACTACAGTGCTGAAAATATCATCCTCCAGGCAATGAATTCCGCTGTCCTTGCTGTATGAAACAACCACAATTCTGATTCAGGTGTGAAAATGACGGTTGTGGCAGAAATTCCAATTTTCCACCATATGAAATCTGACAATCAAAGTTTAGTTTTAAGCTCTGAGAATTTTAACAGCTGTTTTACTACAGTAATTTGAATATAATATTTTCAAATAGCGTTTCACTGTCCAGTAAGACCACTGAAATAATACAATATTTATATTAGCAAGTCCTTTAAACGGTATCATGTAACTTTATTATACTTATTTACTCAAATACCCTTATTTACTTCAAAACCCACGTCTGCATGTATACAAGGCATCCTTGCCACTAATTCAGATTAAAAAATCTGTTTCATTCAAGGGAGACACTACACAGGCAACTCTGAGCTTCATGTTGTAAGAATTACAGCAGAAGAGTACTGAAATTTTACACTTAAAAGCCTTTACACTTAGTGTTTAAGGTCACCTTCACAAAAATAGTACAATGGATTTGGGTCAATCCATATCATTTTTCTGTTAAGATTCTGAATTGATTCCATAATCATATAAAACCAAGCTCAATACACAATTAGAGCTAACTGTTGCCCTTGCCACTGAAATGCACACAGAAATTTGTGAAGGAAAAAACAAAAAATAGTTTTTATTTTCTGAGGTTCACTGCTTAAAAAGGTATTTTCCATAATAAGTGACATTTCTCAGCATAATTCTGAGAACTAATCAGATTGGTTTCAAGAAAATGTCAAACCATTGCCCCAGGCAATGTTCTGAAAATTAAACTTACATTGCATTCAATTCAAAAGAAATTAATTACTTTTTTCTAATTAATGCTCTTTTTTGTATATTAAAAATGAGCATATTTGCCATTTAAAATAAACATGCTTTCAGTTACAACCAGCTTTGCTGTCTCAATATCTTCAATGCGATTACCAGCAACTTTGATTCTCGTGTTCCACATAACAGGCAAGCAACAAACATATTTCTGATACTGCTGCATTTTAAGAAACTGGTCTTTTGCTTGACAGACAGTTTGCCTGAACTCATTTTCATATGACTGCGATTTTTTTTTTGGCAAATTTTGCACCGCATTTCTGAGGGACATGACTAGGGATAAAAACACATTTTTTGAGCTCACTACATGAGCTAGAGACCTCAAGTTGCAGTGTTTCAGAGCAGAGCAGAGTACAGCAACCCAAAAAGCTCTTTGACTTTTCACTTAGAAACCAACATGGTTGTAACTGCAGTGAAAGAGGCCCCTGCATTATCCAAAGAGAATCAAAGCAATCCATCTACCATCTCACATCACCATAAAATAAGCTAGAGAAACATGGTCTAGATAAATTAAGAAAGCAAACATAGGTTTGTTTGGAAAACAATAGCAAGAAGAATTGTCCATGGTAAGTGTCACAAAAGAAGGATCTTTTGAATGCAATTCCCATGGAGCTGATCTGCTATTATTCCCAACACCTAGATGATCAACTGTGGTTATCAAACTCGCAGGTTGTGTGAAGGAGCGCAAGCACAACAAAAACGGTGTTAGAATCCAACATGGTGTGGGGAGAAAAAAAGGGATGGGACCAGATATCACACTGACAACTGCCACACTCCAGATCGAGAAAGAACTAATTACACAATGATGAACAAGCAACAGCAGAAGAGAAAGGAGCCCTGAAGAGAAAGGTCAAGTAGCTACTAGATGAACATGCATCAAATTAATGTGGTCATGAAAATGCCACGCTGACATGTACAGACAGCAGCAGGGCTATCTCACTTGTCTCTCAGCGTTGCAAACTGTCAACTGGAAACACAAACACCACCAACAGCCTCACCCTGTTCCCCTGTCTAGCAGATCAGGAAGGATGAAGGTCCGCTAGCAGAAGACACATGCTGAGCATCCCTCCTGTAACTGGCCTGAGATACTTGGTCTCCCCAGTGACTCATCTCTGAATCCTCTCATCTCCAGGGTCCTCACACACAGACATTCCCAACCTTCCTCCCCCTCTGCAACCCTACTGTCTCACTCTGGCAGTTGTTCTGGACCTTGTCACTCCAGCAGCCAACCCCTTGAGGTGATCAGCACACACACGTATCTGGCTCCTAAGGCACTTGACCTGCTCATGGCTAGAGCAATCCTGAAATGCCCTTCCCTTGCAACCCATAATGTGGCCCATACCTCCAGGCAGTGACCCCTCACACACACTTCAGTGGGTGTTCCAGAGAGCTGCTCCCATTGACTCATGGGGATGGAGTCCACCCTAGGCCATGAGGCCAATGTCCCTCCTGGAGCAGCCCTGGGACGGGCTAGGGCAGGGGATCCTTTCTCTGACTGAGATGTTGGAGCTTCTCTGCCTGGCGTCATGCATGTCTGATCCTTTATGCATGTGGAGTTGTGTCTTTTATCATAGAACTTCATATTTTCAAAGGCAGAGTCATCAGATAAAAAAAAGTGTAAGCAATGAATATGAAAAAGTGAAACATGGAATAATAAGGAAATAACCTAAAAATATTGAGATAAGTAACATGTAAATAATTCAGTTAAAAACTCAAGAGTATAGAGAGCAGAGAATTTAGTGACAAAACCCAGCAACTCATACTTTGAAAGATTATAATTCACTAGTATGAATTATTCAACACTTAGAACCAGATAGGTGGCAAAAAAAGGCACTTGCACTTTATTTTGTATTTAACAATTTATAAACATCTAATCTATTGTTCTTCCAGCGAGTCAGTCTACTGATCCAGGATCAAAATGTTTTCAAGGTTTCCAAGTTCAGATTTGCCAGGTATCAAAGGTACTTCATCCCCCATTCAGTTCCCAGCCCACCCCATTCCAGACCAAGGTATTGGTTGCTCCCATGTACTTGGTTTCTATCTGGGCTTTTTATTTGTTTTTTGGGGGTGTTTGTTTTTCAAAAGAGAAAAAAAGAAAAGAGAGAGTGAGTCTCTCTCTTTGTTGTACAGTGCATGTGTGTTACTCCAAAAGCATCTTCACTTTTTCAGGGGCTCTAAAGCATGGGTCCGTAATATTTTCAGAGACAAATGAGAACAGAGAAAAGAAGGACAAGACAACTGCTGAGCTGTAGCTGCCCACCTTTGCAAGTCAGGATCACATTCACTACATACAAGGAATTGTTGTAATGGAATGAAGAAGAGTGCAGTTATTTTTATGCCATTATGCACCACTTACCCACAGAAGCAGCCAATTAATTTCCAAGCACAGACTTTACTCATTCACCTGAAGTGTTTAAAAAGTTAAAATATTTCTCAACTCAAAGTTATTGCTCATTACATGACTTGGAATTCCACCAACTAAAAGTCAATCTCTCTTATTAATGTATCTTAAAAAATAAAAATCATTCTCTTCTTCTGTAAAAAACTTGAAAGTCTTTTCCCACAACTGCAAGGGAAGTCTAGCCAAGACTTCTGAGAAGCATAGTATTAGGTGGAAAGATTCAGCTTTTAGAACAAACCTAAGCACCATTTGTTTTTTTCCAGCCAGTGGCATTCTAATTCTTTATAATATGCAATAGAAAACTCTCAAACGCCAAATATTTTCTCATCTAATCAAAGCCTTTATTCAAATTGCAAGTTTTAAGATGTTATTTTCTCTTCTCTTGTAAAGGACAGCATGCTGGAGATCATACCAGACATTTCTAACAAATGGACAAGACAGCTCATTACCTTGAGAAGCTGAATGGAACACACAGTTGCGAAAGTATCTTAGCCTATGTGATTAATCTCACTGTTGCAGGTAGTAAAATATTCTGAAAACCCTCCGGCAGATACATATTGTGCCAAAAATATGAAGGTCCTTAAGAAGCATAGATACAGACTAACACTAGTGGCAAAAGTGAAGCCTGCGCGAAGACTCAGACTAGATGTCAAGATGTCTATAGCACATTTTATTTATCCTCTAATAACTAAGAACTGCTATGGTAGTTTTGACTATTCAGAAACACAAAGCGGTCTGTTGGCAAACAGAGAAGTGCCTTTGCATTCACTAAGCATACAAACACCAGAATTACAGGATGGAGCAAGTCAAGGGGCTACATACCACCCCATGCACAGTAGCAGCTGGCATCTCCCATACCATCAGGGGACAAGAGGACAGCTCGTTTGGGTTGCAGGGATTCCTTCACAGGCCACTCCTCCTACTCACAAAATTCTCCCTGTGTCCCCAAAAGGGAAATCAAGGTGTCCATTATCCCTCCTGTCACTACTTATATCCTACCAGACTAGGCGTACCACAGACACTATACTAAGAGTAGCAACAACTGCTCGAAGAGTAAGGCAACAGTGGTTGGCAAAAACAAAAGGCAAAACCACACAATCAAACCTTTGGGAACTCTTCATTGCATATGGAGATGGCCTTAGACATTAAATAAAAGGATGTGAAAACTATTTGTTTTAAAGAACTCTTATGCCATTCTTGCCAAGGGAAATCAAGTAGAGTTTTACACTGCTCGAAATATTGTGCACCCTGGGCTCCAATTGCTCTCCCATTTACAAGAGAAATGCTTAGTGTCAGACTGGGTGCCTAATGAAAGTAAATCGCGAACGTTATATATGAGCAACGAAACGAGAATTGCTAAAAACGGTATTTAAAGATCTCGGAAAGTGACTCTCTGCATATCAAGTAAAGAGTGAGTTTATTGATTTTCCAGGCCTCTCCTCCTGTATTAGTTCTCCTGACAGCACTCTGCAGAAAGCCGTTCGAGCTCAGTACATCTCTTCTTAACATCTAGAAATCTATCACCTTCCTCCAGATACAGCTCAATTCCTACTTGTTTCAGTTAAAGCACACACTTTTTCACCAGAGGACTACAAAGACACACCTTGACCTCTGACCAGCTGACCCACCCTTTCACAACCTGGGAATCAATAAACTCCCCATACTTGCCTGATGAACAGCAACATTTTGGAGCCAACAAACTTTCCTGACATCAAAAGACTGCTGGAAAAAATCTAAACATTCAGGGATGAAAGGCTTCTTGCACTAAGCACTGTGTCTTGTTTCTTTCGCTTTTCCATGTTCCTCTTTCTTGTGTCCTTCTCCCACTTCAGCTGTCTTCATAGAAGGTACACCTGATTAAAAGAGAGCCCCATATCCTACAACACAATTACTTCATATTCAGTAGCAGCAGGTGACCTCATCTGAATTTCATAAAACCAAAGGCTAAATGAGGTTGGAAGGGACCTCAGAAAGTCATCCAAGCCAACCTCCTGCTCAAAGCAAGGTCAGCTATAAGATCAGACCAGGTTGCTCAGGGCTTTATCCATCTGGGGCTTGCAAACCCCCAGGGATGGAGGCTGCCCAGACTCTCTGTAAAACCCAATCCACTGCCCGGTTGTTTTCATGGTAAATTTCTTTTTCACTAGAATCAAAACTTTCCTAAACTGTAAATTATGCTAGATTGATTATTTGTGGTGACACTTGTATGATGATAGTTATTTTTCTCAGACGAGGAAATGAATCTGTACGTTTTCTATATATAAGTTATTTGGAATTATTTATTTGAGTTGGTTTTGAATAGTGTTTGTTTTAACTTTTGGTATTTAAGCTACTCATTTCTTGGTGACCAAAAATAATGCCCTGTTTAGAAGGTCTTCTTGAAAAAAAACTAATCTGTTGCTATCACAGGATGTTTTTATGGAAAGTTTTAAAAAAGACAAATGTAAGGCAAGTTGGAAGACACAGATACATTTCAATAATGCCTTACCACATGCATAGGACCTACCACCATAGGAATGAGGCTGAAAAACAGTATTCAATGTTCAGTTCACCAAGTAGCTCCAGCAGCAGCTTCAACAAACCAAAGGCTGGAAAGCAACCAGTCAAAGCTGAAATTGCTACAACTGTGGAGACAGGGGAAACACTTGGAAAACATCCGTTTATAAAGTGGTGTCTCACACTTGGAACCATCTGGACTGATAATATCCGATAGCAAAAATCTCTTCTGGGAGAAAGGAAACACTGCAAAATCATGCATGCAGTTTGAGAAGAGGACAGCCCTTTAACCAACACAGGCCTGTTACTCCATGAGTGATCTGAATGCTTCATTGCTTCCAGTCAAATACAAGAAGAAAATCACGTGTCGCAAACAGGATGTGAAGAATCCAAAATACATTAGTTCATCTACTTTGCTAAAAATACATCACCTCAGTGGCTATCTACTAAATTGTGCACCTAAACAAAAAATGAAGCAAACAAAAAACTAAAAGCACACCTAAGAGCTAAATCCTCCTTTTTAAAAAAATGTTTTCATTAGATTTTCTATTGCAACAAGTAAAAAAAAAAAATAGTCTGGAAGTATTAGACCATTTACTTCAAATAATTTATTCACAAGGACAAACAAAACACTTGTCTACAAAAAAAAAAACCCTAAAATAAATATATTTAAAATCCCATTAGTATGAAAACATTTGTTGCTGCATTTATCACTCTCTTCCCTCATTTCTTTCTAGCAAAGTCAAGTGGCGCTATCAGGCTGTGGTAGTGATCTCACGTGAACTAATGGCTAAGAATGTTTCTACTGCCATAAGAAGAAAACGTCTGTGAATGATCAAAATAAAGTGAAGGAAAAAGGGCAATCCTGGGTTGTCTGGGAGATGCAGAGATTTCAGTGCAGACTACAAATCAGCAGCAACATGACTAAAGTCATCTCTGATTTCAAACACAAAATTTAAGGGACCATGGTTAGGGGAACACATACTGTCACACTTTTCTTCAGAAAGTGTATAGGAAAATATACATTCAAAATACATGTTTCAACCATAGCTTTGGCTAGCCATTAAAATGGAATATGCAGTAAAATTCTTTGAGATCTTAACACCATTACCTTCTGTTGTGAACATTTGTCAAAATGAGGGTTCCTTTGATTTAAAAAGATTGTCCAGGAAAGCTACAATGCATCCAGAAATATTATTCAAAACTGATTACCTGGAATGAGAACATACATACCTCACAGCCTACAAATGCTCTGAAAAAAAAAAAAAATTGAAATTTCATTATTTGAAATTAGATTATGCATCCAGTTATGAATAGGTATAGGCCCTGATCTGTGGAAATAGATTGTCCTTCAGAATTATGTAACAACTACATTATCTGTCTCATAACTACATAAAATGGGACTTTTAAAATCTCCTTTTTTTAAAAAAAAAAAGGCAGCCATTCAGGACACAGGTTGGGACTCAGGTTTGGAACTCTGTCAGTTTCAATTACTGCATTAAGGTTTACACCCACAATGTTATTTCAGTGATTTCAGTGTCGTCTAATATTTGAATGTCTTCCAGAGTACTAATAGATGGACTTCTACAAACAATTTTGTTGTACCTAGACCTGAACTCCTTACAGAGAGGGAATTACTTTTCAAACTTATAAAATGTGAACAGTGATAACTTCTGTTTGTGTAGCAATCCCAGGTTACAAATGAAACCTGATACAGAACTTAGGTGTCATTATTTTTAGTAAAAATTGTTTGATTTGAACCTTACACACGTAAGCAGTCATCTTAAGTATGTGCAGGACTACGCTACATTAGGGAGGGGGAAAGGGTGGGGGGAAGTGTGCCAGATATACAGAAGCTTTTACATACACCTAAAATTACTAGTATGGGACGAGTGATGTGTAACTTTAATCCCCCTAAATCAGGAGAGAGTCTCTCACATGTTCTCATAGTAAAGGCTGCCTGCCTTCACACCCTGAGGTAAACCTGAATGTAGACCTAAATCCCTACCTGCAATTGTAATGCAAAGCAAACTCAGTGCAGCATACCTGTTCTATATAATAGATCAATTAATAAAAACCAAAATAGCTGTATAAGTTAAGTTAAAATGCCACTTAGAATTTTTCCCTGAATAGCAGATTTAATTTTACCGTGCAAGTGACATTACTGAAAACTGTTCTCAATGTACCAAGTAGGCTGAATAAAAATATCCCCTGTAAATGCTCTATTGATAAAATAATTAGAGTAATTATGCATCTATCAAGATAACATTTTATATTAAATAAGAAATAGAATACAGAGAGACAATTTTCCTCAGCTGAAAGCTTTAGTAATGTTGGTGTTCTTCCCTAAGGGCACATGCCTTCATGTCTACGGTAAAGTTATGAAAATGGATCTGGAAAGTCACCATGGTACATACCCAACAGATATAAAGCTGCCAGGTATATACAGATGTGAAATTTTCTGTTTAATGGGAAAGAACACAGATAACACCTAGGAACTGTAATGACAGTGAAAATGCAATTAATTAATCCAATGCCAAACCCATGGTGAATGTGTTAAGTTCTAACACCCATAGTACACAGAAGGTGCACTGAAAGAGAGCCACAAAAACACTTCTAGACTGAAAAAAAAAAAGCCTTACTTTTAAAATCCATTATCAATAACCTAGTAGGTTACAAAAAATCTTGATCTCCATAAATATATAGGAACAAATAAGATAAAAATACTATCTTTATCTGCTAGATTAAGAGGTGGAGCTCAAGAATAGCTAGATTGATACTCTGGATCCATTTCAAGCTTTTAACAAAGAGGCTAATCATCCACAAGAGCAGTTTAACAAAGATTTTTATTCATCAGTGGATATCCTGCTTTAAAGATATAATAGTGTCTAAATCAGAATTTTTCTGAATGTTTCCAGGGAAAGACAACTACGTGAACGGGACTGAGCTTCCCGTTTCCTGAAACTATCTCCTGCAAAAGATTTTTTCCAGTTTTCTTACCCTTCTGCTGCACTTCAAAAAGAAGGGGAGTTTGGAAAAAAAAAAAAAAAGAAAAGAAAAAAGAAAGAATAAGGAAAAAAAACATATCTGGGCTACAGAATGTCCCAGACTTTCTGCTTCATTTACAGATTTTTAGAATAATTTACATTCTGGAAAAACCCCCAAAATGAGGATCAAGTGAGGCTACACCCAAAGCTACAAGAATTTGGGTGTTTGTAGTGCCCTTGGAGGAATTAGAACATAAGTATCCAACCCTACCTAAGCAGGACTCTCAAATCTTGGGCAAAATAAATGCATCTTAGTAAAGGGTGATACTATTATTAAAGGTCAAGTTATTTTTCCCCCAAGACATATCAAATAATTTTTGGTTTAATAAAAAACATAGTGTAAAAAAGTTCCCTCTTTTGTAATGAACATCAGTATCAGAATTATAGTATTTCAGATTATTTTGGTTATGGCTTAGCAATAAAACTGAAAATATAATTTCACATAGCCTTAAAAATATCAACAAGAGAAAATAAAGTTAAATGATCACATTTAAGTCTATTTCATTCTGTCTCTACCCATGCAATATGCTGCACAATCCCACGAAGGCACAGTCTTGGAGGAGATCCAAACTACTGATTAAATAAGATTAAGGATAAGCGAGAGGCTAAAATGTAGGCATTTTGGAGGGTTTTGGTTCAGGAGCTTTCTTGCTGCTGCTTTTGAGCTTGTTTATTTGTTTCTTAAAGTAAACATTTATCACATATCTACATCTGCACTTAGACAATAAAAACAGTAAATAAATATATTCTGGTTTCATCCTTGCCTACCACTTGACTAAACAGAACAATCCATTACCCTGAGAACAAGTATTTCAGGATTATTTACCCACACAAACATACATTAACATAATTTCTGTTCCAGAGAAAGCAGATTATGGAAAAGCATTATATTCTACCACCAAACAGAAGGAAATTTGTGAAACCAGTATTGGGTCTTTTTTTAAGCAGCGATCTCCGATTAACTGCAGGTGTTTCAGATATTTACTGATTTATAATGCACTCTTTGAATAACAATGCAATTCACATTTTATGTCTTCTGAGAAACTAGAGTGATGCACTCTGTTCAGCTGGATTCAAGTTCACCAAGTGCAACAACAAATAAGAAATGTCTGTCTCACAGAGACTGGGGAAAAAAATTTAGTTGGTTAGTTGGTTGGTTGGTTTATGGAAGAAAAAAAAAAAAAAAAAGGAGTACCTAGTAGCATTTTTGTTTCTTTTATCCATAAATTCTAAGTAAAACCATCTGCAAGGTGCCAGACAGCATGCCAAGGAATTCTCTAAAGTACAGGTCATTGAACTTGTCTGGTACCTTTTGAGTCACAGGCAATTCTGAACATTTAGAAGAGATCACATCCAGATCAAGATATTTGTGCTTGTGGGGCTCCTATGTTCCTTAATTTTAACCAAAAGTAGCAAAGTCCTAGATCACCTCCAGGAACATTTGATTTCTGAGATTCTATTAGAGAATGGGTAGATGTCTGAAACCACCACACAAGTCAACTAGAATCTTATGTAAACCGTTCAACATGCCAGAAGATAAACAAGAAACCCCAACACCTCATGCGCTTCTCCAAGGATCTCATTCTAGGAGGGCTGCAACACCATCCAAAAATCAATTTTGCCTGCTCCCTTCTCTCCACCCTTTACCTAGATCCAGATTCCCTGCTAGGTGAACCATAACATCATTTATTTGCTGTTCACAATCTTTATATATGTTTTTTTTTTTTTCCTGTAAATGACAGCTAATTACAACTGTGAGGTTTTCATATCATGTTACATCTCAGGTAAGGATAGCAAAGTTCCAGACACCTTGTTCTGATGTTTACTGTGTTCTGTATCATCCTTTCACTGCTAATGTTACACTTTAGTTTTTCACATGAGCACATCTAGTCTTAAAACAAGAAAACAAAAAAAACACACACTCACTATTTGGAATAAAGATTGTCTTGTTTTATACATCATTATGCTGTTGACACAGTGAAATGACAGATATTCCCTAAAATACATATCTAACATTTGTGTGTACCTACTCATACCAATTAAAAATAAATAATTTTTCTAACTTACATTTCTTCTGTGTTATAAGAGTCAAATACACAATTGATTTCAGCTGGAGGGGAGGAAAGTAGGGGGTAAGATTTTCCTGTTAATGTTTAAGAACGTCATCCTGGAATTAAAATTAGAGTAAGTGTCAATAGTATTCATCCCACTATAGCAAACAATTGATGGAAGCAGTCATTCAAGATACGGAATACAAAATTTGCTTCATAATCAGGTGTCTGATTTAGCATTCATTTTATTAGAACTTGTCAGCAATGGGGATGAGGAGTAAAGTTTTGAAACTAAGAAGTCCACAGTGCAACAAAAAAAAAGAAAAAGGGAAGAAAATGGTGTTGGCTATATCAGCATCCTATACTCAAATTTGAATCTTCCTCACATAAAGGCAGATTCTGGAAAGTTTTGTCTTTAATACAGATTCATTTCTGTTATCTTGTAATTATCCTCCAAGCTGCCTTTATGCTTCCAAGTTTCTTGAATTGACATTAGAGAATGAAATTATCTCCATCATCCCCATTCCCAAATCTTTTACTATCCTTTGCTTCCTCTTTCAATGAGAGTTCTGAAAACACTGAAGCACTGTCCTGAAAACACTCATACTGAAAGGTTTGCACAGTCATCCTTCTAAAAATTGAGTCCTTATTCCTTTTTTTTCAGAGCCAGAAACCCTTCAACACTGCATTGTTTAACGCTCTCTCCTTTCCCTTTTGTTACTTATTACTGATTTGACTGATACTGCAACATCTTCTCCCCTTTGCTTTTGGTCTGTTTGGTCTGGTCCCTCCTTTTCATAAGGGAAATTGCTGCAATAAAACACAGTTTTCTTCTGGCACTATGATGTGATAATTTTATTTTTGTTACCATAGTAAAGTTCTGAAATGAAAGTTTTTAAGAAAATTAATAAAGAAATAGTTGTGCCAACAACTTAGTCCGCTCTCCTGCAAAAAAAAAAAAAAAAAAAAAAGAGAGAGAGAAATAAAACAGTTCAGGTGGACTGCCCCATCCCTGGAAACATTCAAGGCCAGGCTGGACAGGGCTCTGAGCAACCTGATCAAGTTGGAGATGTCCCTGCTCCTTGCACAGGAGTTGGACTAGATGGCCTTTAAAAGTCCCTTCCAACCCAAACCATTCTATTATTCTATGAATTTTTAGCTACTCAGAGGTATGATTAGCAGGGACACAATCACAGAATGGTTGAGGTTGGAAGGGACCTCTGCAGGTCATCTGATAAAAAGCCCCTGCTCAAGCAGAACTACCTAGAGCAGGCTGCCTAGGACTATGCCCAGATGGCTTCTGAATATCTCCAAAGAGTGAAACTCCACAACTACTCTGGGCAACTTGTGCCAGTGCTTGGTCACCTTGACACTGAAAAAGTGTTTCCTGATGTTCAGAGGGAACCTCAGTTTGTGCCCACTGCCTCTGGTCCTGTGCCTGGGCACCACTCAGAAGAGCCTGGCTCCCTCTTCTTTGTGCCCTCTCTTCAGGCATTCATACACATTGATGAGATCACCCTGACAGTTCCAGATCTCTCAGCCTTTCCTCACAGGAGATGCTCCAGTCCCTTCATCATCTTTGTGACCCTTCGTTGGACTCTCTCCAGTATGTCCATGTCTCTCCTGTATTGGGAAGCCCAGAACTGGACCCAGCACTCCAGGTGCGGCCTCACCAGTGCTGAGTAGAGGGGAAGGATCACCTCCCTTGACCTGCTGGCAACACTCCTAATACAGCCCTGGATACTATTTGCTGCCTTTGCAACACAAGCACACTGCTGGCTCATGGTCAACTTGGTGTCCATCAAAAGCCCAGGTCATTTTCTGCAAAACTGCTTTCCAGCTGGGTGGCCCCCAGCATGTTCTGGTGCCTGGGGCTGCCCTTCCCACTTGTGGGTTATGTACATTTGTAGTGTCACAGGGCAGGCTTATCAAAACATGATGCAAGTTAACTGGAGCGGTTTTCAGGCAATAACTGTGGATCAGTGAAGCAGAGATTAAAATTGTTGCACTTGCTTAACTTCTCAGCTTCTGTTATGGTCCAGCAAGCCCTGCTTCATTTTCACCTGATAAAGAGACTTCCTATAGGCATGCAAACTCGGTAGCCTCACACATGCATTGCTCACTGGTTTGTATCTCTGCTTCTCCTTGCCCTTGCTGCTTCCCTTCTAAATACTTACATCCTCCTAACTGCATTCATGCTGACACGTAAGGTAACACAAAACTGGAAGAGATTTTCTAGACCAACAGTTGGAGAGAGAAATGTTACTACTATGAAGCAGGATGTAGAAAAATAGACATGCCAATAAACCCACAAACACAATCTGTGGAGAACGCATCAGTGTTCGAACTAGAGCGGCTTTCCACTTCCCCAAAAGAACTCACAGAATTCGTCACAGCAGATCACATTACTGCTTCATGAAATCCAACATGCAGCCTCCAGCACCGACCAGTACCTGATGCTACACAGAAAAGTGAGCAGCAGCATATTGCACCTGGCTAATCTTGAGAGATGTGCGCTTTAATTGCTAAGCGGAGCAGAAAAGAAACACACTGAGATTCCTTTTGGGCTACGTAAGTCATTTTGCTTATGTTTAAATTTAGCAATATAGACACCTTCAGGTGACACCGCATTAAGTGCAGTCAATTAGAATTAGCTTCTTGCATTTAGTTGATCGAGCCAATTTAAATAAATGTTCGAGCAGCTACAAATAATACAGCCACGTCTCACATAAAAGCTAACAGTTACTGATGTGACATCCCTAGTGAACAGGTAATGCCAAGGGGTTTGTTTAACTTTTTTTTTTTCCCTACGCAGAAGGAAGGGTGCATTCCACACAGGAATTTAGGCTACAATTCTGACCCGGGCTCGTATAAAATTACTGTCCCTAACAATAAGGAGGTTAGTCCCCTTCTGAAACTCTGAAATATCCCCATGGAACAGAATGCAGCCAACAACAACAAAATCATTACAGGTTATCACATCTAGTTCTGCAAAATTTTTCTCACTTGTTTATTGTTGGCCTCCCCCCGCCCCCCGCCCCCTAGTCCCTCTTATCCTCTATTTCTGGCTCTCCCAGAGAAAACTCAAACGAGAAAAATTTCCACAAAAAAATATAACTTCTTGTATCTTGAAATAATACTCTGGCAGCAGAAAGAAACAACAAGGACAGAAGAGCCACATTTTTGTAGTGAATGGTTGCAACAACTATCTTTGACAACACGATATGAAAGTCATTTATTCAGTCCAAACCAACATAATGATTTCATGGAAAAAAAATGAGAACCCTTCATAAATTACTTCTTATGACTAAATTATGCCACATTCAGCTCACATTTTTCTCAAGTTATCTCATTTGCTTTACAGATTGATGATGGCCCTCATGCCCAAGCCTCCATAGTCTATAGGATAAACATCTTCAACCTACTCATCAATCTGTCACATTCCTCACGTTTTATGGCCCTTTTCAATTTAGTCAAACTACTTTTGTTGGCAGAGCAGGATACAGTGCAATTGGATTTCTCACTATTTGAGATAAACAAGATGGACTTCATCCTTCCTTCCTCAATTATTTCAAATATTTTTGTACAGATACGATACTGTATATGGTCTTGGTAGGCTAGTTTTGTGTTGGGTTTTTTTTTCTGTAAGACTAATTTTGGTAATTTTTAAATGGCCAAAGACTGAATTTGAAACCAGAAGGAAACAATTAAGATATAACACATTTTCAGGACATTCTCACTAAGTATATCTTGTTATAATTAGCCTACCACTGTCAACAAATCCATCGTGGACCACCTCAGCTTGCCAGCTAAGATCCTTAGACTCAGAAAAACAAAATTCAAAGGTCTTCTAAACCTAGTAACTGACTTTCGTTTTGTGAAACTGGCGTCAGAAGAGGCTACTAGCAAGGAAAGGACTCTGAGGATGCCTGCCAGCTTAGGGCAGTGCCACTACGATTTTCCCCAGCAAGGCAGTGACAGATAGTATGTGTCCAAATAAAGAAGGATTACTATTTAGCGTTGGTGGCTTTATTCTCATTGTTGCTAGCATTATTTTTGTTGTCAAGCTACTGCCTACTTTTTCCATCATATGTTTTGAAAAAGCCATTTATTGTTTGGTGTATTAGTCATGTAGTAAACACACGTTGTCCAACCCTTTCAGATGTTTCTAATCAACACAGAACTTGATATCCAGCCTATTACAGAAATAAGAGCTATTTCCAGTTTGGCACTTCTCCCTTCCCATTTCTGCTACCTATTTTGTTTACAAAATGTTTTTATGTACTAAATGTTGCACTAAGAGATAACAAGCTCTGCACAGAGAAAAACTGAGGAAGTTGCCAGGAACCTCTCACTCGTCCTCTCTGATATGGGAAATTTGAAAGGATATGTTCCCTTCACCAAATCAGAAAATTTTCAATAATCTGGAGTATCTTTAGCAAGGCCATAATTATGGATCTGTATTTAACCTTTAAATAAAGAAGCTGAAAAGTTCCTTATTCAGTACATCTAGTGAATATGAATTACAAACAAAATTTAAGCCAAACTAAGTTGGAAATTAAAATGCAACTGGTAAAAGCTAATCATAGAATAGTCTGGGTTGCAAGGGACCTCCAAAGGTCACCTAGTCCAACACTCCTGCAAGAAGCAGGGACATCCCCAACTCGATCACGTTGCTCAGAGCCCTGTCCAACCTGGCCTTGACTGTTTCCAGGGATCCTCACATCTTCGCAGATACACAAATACAGATACAATCTGTATTCTTCACCTTGATAAATTAGTGTGTACTAACACCATACAAGCAAAGGTAACTAACTAGCCTTCCCAAGTTCATGTCCACTCAACTTAATTTGAATATGTTTACATGTATAGTACTAGAAACTCAGGAGAAAAGCCTGATGTCTAAATGTATGTTTGTATTTGCAACACTTTTTTTTTTTTGGCTGATGCAAATCTCAGATACTATAAGCTGGTGCGTGCAGATAAATTCTTGTGCCTGTAAAAAAAATCCATAAGCCTGGTCTGAAAGCTCAGTCTTATGTAGTCCTGTGTCATCACATAGAAATGTACAGACTTTATTTGTCAGAGGACTATAAAACACCATATATATTATACTGACAATTAAAAACTCCAAAACACTATATTTCAGTGCTGTGCTCAACGTGGCTCAGTCTGGCTTCAGCAGAACAGGATCACGAAAATAACAACTGTATACTGCTGTAATTTCCCCTTCTCCATTCTGTCTGACCTCCCAAAAGGCAACTGCATTTCAACATTTCCAGCAAACTCCCCACCATCACTGCCCTGCTTCCCATTTTCTGTTACAGCCACCACCATCTCCTTAAACTGCTGTAGTCAGTTTGGCTGTCAGCACTGATCACCTCAGATACCCTAGAAATAAGTGCATTCAAAAAGGAAGAAAAAAATTACAAGGTGGGATACTGAAAGGAAAGAACCATACAGCACTTATCTTCTAGGAAACAGAAACCTGAGGGTAAACGTTCAAAAATTGCCTCTGGAGATGTAGCGACTCAGACCTCAAGTGTTTGAAAGTGCAAGGGGATCACATTTTGTGTGGCATCACTTGATCTCAAGTAGGATCTGCACTGATAACCAGCTGGGAAGCAATATCTATCTTGCCTCTGCAATGGAAAGCCACTAAAGTACAGCACTTTTGAAAATATGTGCATTTTTCAGATTAAAAAATTACTTGAGGCCTGAGGCTCATTTCTTTTAATGCTTGGGGGGTGGTGGAGAGAAATCAGACACAGGCAGCAGTGTTGTCTACAGGCTTGATTCCCGGAGCCAGGTTTCATTAAGCTGTTGGACTGACACAAGACTCACCCCTCTTTTAAAGAGCAAACCTGCACTAGTTTCAGTCGGACTATGCTATTTATAGATTAAGACTGTAGCACAGATAAGACAGAACTACATTTTGAAAGTGTAATTCATTATGCCATATTCCAAGAAAAATTTAGAAACACAAAATCCAGTGACAAATCCCACATTGCATTTCTTACCCAAACCTGAAGACAGACAAAGAAAAAATCTCATCATAGTTTCAGAAGAGGAGGAGATAATTTTTTTCTATACCAGTTATTTTCCCCAGTCCATTGAACTACATATTTAAAACCGTATAGACTCCTACACAGCTTTCAGGAAGTTTATTTATTTTCTAGTTGCACACTTAGTCATATTAATTTCTTCTGTATATAAGGACAAAGTACACTGACAGAGATCCAAAAAAAATGGTCTGCATCCTAACTGCTCCTGCCATCAGAAAAGATGAGCATGCCATACCTGAGCAGCTCTGCAATTGCACCGCTACCAAGGAACTCTCACTGCCGCATACGCGGCAGCAGCTGCAAGGACGCTCTAAATTAAGCGGAGGATCTGTGATACAGAAGAGTAACAAAACGATGCTGTAGTTTCCCGTATTGCTCCTCATCACCCTTCAGGAGTTGTCAGCCTTGGAGGCACCTGCGTTCAGGGCAAGGGACAGCCCGCCTTCCTGTCCTCTTGCTGGCCTGCACGAGTAACCATGGGGTACGTTGAGAGTGAACGGGATTCAGCAAGGTGCATGGGCAGCTTCTCAGACAATTCCTTCTTAATTTTTCTACCAAGCTCAAACTATCAGTCTTGACCTTCACCTTTCACTTCCAAGCTCCCATCCTGTTTCATTCCTCTTGCATCTTTTCCCATTATAGAAGAATTTATAATTTTCCATGTCAGTGTTATTCAGCAATTCAATAGCTCTTTAAAAAGCTAATTTAGGATTAAATATCCTTTCTGTCAAATCTTATATAACTTTTCCTATTTAAAGGCAGTATCAGTGCAAAGTAATTTATGATTTCAGATTATCAACACTTAAAAATAATGTCTTCATCATTAAATTCTACATTCATAAGCCTTCTTGATCTCTTTAATAAACTTGCTGCAGATAACTTGGAGTTCTCCTCTGGGTGTTAGTGGAAGAGAATCCATTTTCCTCATCTCATCTTACACGCACCATCTTACATAACTTTTTAGAGGTGGTCCCCACATCAGTACCGATGGCACCAAAACATTTGAAACGTGGCTGTAGAGGGTCTGATGTCACTGCTGCTATTCATGGAACAGAGTCCAGTGGCCAAACTCTAACAGGGAAAATGTAACCATTTTTGTTATTCTTTTTTCAGTAAACAAAGCACACACGAACAGGGCAATGCTCTGCCATCAGCTTCCATGCTAACTCCAGATGAATACCTCGCTAGATACACACCATAGCGCATCAAGTTCTTTACCCTGAAGCAAATCCTATTACACTACAACGATATACGTGGGCAGTTCCGAAATCAAATCTGAGCATGTTCATGCTAATGTCTTTTACCACCACAGTTATTTCCACTGGCTGACAGAACCCAAACAACAAACTCCCCCCCGCCATAGCAGCAGTTACGCAGGTAGAGTTGCCTGTTTGCCACCGAAACTCCTTCCACGAAGGAATAGGAAATTAAATTTCAGTCTACTGTAGACTTGACAGCAGCGTTCCCCTGCTCCAATCACACCACAAAGCTTCTTCAGTTTAGGCATACAGGCCTTACAAATAGCTGTCGACAGTTATACTCGAGCCTCTTCGAAACACTATGCTAAAAAGCACCATCTTCTTCTAAAGGTAGCGGTACGCATATCCTGTTCAATGTCTCTCTGTAAAAGCCATTTCAGTACAGCTAGCATGCTGATCCTCGCGATACAAATATGCAAAGCAATCCATCTACCAGCTGAGAAGTCTCAAGGAAGGTTGGTAAGAACTGCTAATTTCAATGAGCTCCTGCCGAAAGGAAGGTCACGGCTAAGCTAAGTGCCATCTTCTGATACATCCACCCAAACTTAATAGCATTTTTCACAAATGCTTGTGCTGCAAGCCTACATTGAAATATTTTGAGTTTCTCTCATGCCAAAAATAAATCACTGTTTCCACTCTACATAAAAATAAATCATTAAATACTTACATACAGAGTATCTTTTGTGCCAGGAATACACTTTTCCCTATCTTCTCTCTCTTTTCTTCTTCCTAACGTCACGGCACTACATTTTGAAATTCAAGTGGATTTTTCTGTTTTTTTAATTTTGCATATAGGATAGAGATAATCCATTCTCACATGGCAGAAAACTTTTACTTGATGGCAGATAACCTGTCCCAGCCTCATGCTTAGGCCATGGTGGGGAGATGCAAGGGAAGAAAAAAGGAAAGGGAGAAGGCTGAAAAGCAGGCTTTACCAATGACACTAATAATTTAGGAATGTGCACTATCGTATGTTTTATATTTTTTATATAATTTTCATATTCAGTTATGGTTTTGGAATCCTGAGGAGTTTCTGGTACTATAGGGAAACAAGCTGGAAAACAAAAAGATTCACACAAGACTAACCTATCAAGTGAAAGTTTTTTACATAATAAAAGGCACACGTAACATAGGCAAAGACTCAAGAGCTTCTTAAAATACCATATTTTAAAGGCATTTAAAAGAGTCATTCTGATAACAAGTGTGAGGTTCTAACTGGGAAATAATTTTCCAACTCATTTACAGATGTTCATTAACTCTCACAATTAATGCATCATTTAATTTAAAAGTTTTGTTTGTTTGTTGTGGGTTTGTTTGGGGGGTTTTTTTCCCTTTTAATTGAAGCATTTAAATCCCGACCCCTCTGTCCAACCCCAGTACTAACTACCGAGTATCCCAGTACTCAGAACTTAAACAGGTCTGAGTTTTAACCTCTGAAAAATAAGTATCATTTCTAGCCTTCTGTTACTGACCCTTTATTTTTCTTCTCTTGTCTAAGTGAGTGGTTGCAAATACATGTTCCATAGCTACACTTGCATACACAGCCAAAAAAAACTCCTAAGATACAGCAAGATTTTTTTTTCCCTTGATTTTTACAAGCTTTACAAAGGTATGGTATTAGAACAAACTGACTGGGAGAACACAGGTCCCCTTGGAAGAGTTTGGGTAATTTTTACCATTTTTACATACCTTGGGACTGGGGAACAGATATTAAAAAAAATCTTTTAAATTAAAATCTCAATGTATTAATGGAAATTTCAAGATTTAAAGAATATTTAAGATTTTCTCAGTCAGCCTTTTCTGGTTGTTTAAACAGAAAGATTTATCTAAACTGAAAATCTGTTGGGTACTAGTTAACTACGGTAATTATTCTATTTGCATAAAGTAATGCAAATACTCCTTAGGTAAGTCTCATTTGGAACATCAACTGGAAGGTTATTCATTTACAAATACACTGGATAATTTGTGGTTAAATGGTGAACCAACTGAGCAAAGATCCTATATCCTCCTTTCAAACAGCAGTACTTCCAAGTCAGAAGGACAAAGCAAACTGGGATGGGAGCTAATTAGGTTCAGCATCTTAATTACCCTTGAGTTACTTCCAAAGGAGAAAGTCCAGCTGTTTTCTCAGTCATAAAATAGGTCGGAAATCTATAGATCATACAGACTAAATGTCTGCTGTAACATATTTGTGCTTTTTACACTGTAAAATTGCATGAGAAAAGTTACGCAGGTTTCGGTTGTCAAACCTGTTGCCTAAGTCCAAAGAGACAGCAGAAGCAAGCCAAACTCCACGCAGGGATTTCTGTATGCAAATCTTTCCAACATGCAGAAGACACAGGCTGAGCTGGCATTGCTCACTGATGACTAACGACTCCGTAGCTGCCGCAACGCATGCCTGCAGCACCACGTATTCAGAGAAGCAAGCCCCAGGAGATCTTGCTGTTGGCTGGTACAGTTAACTGGTAGTCCAGCTATTATCGACATACGCTTAAGTGATCTACTTCCCTACTTTCGGACTCTGCCTGTGTCCTGAGATGTCTCTCAGCTCACAGACAAAAAAACTACCACCAAAAGCCATGGCACTGCTGCACTCACAAAGTGGCACACCAATAGAAGAGATGGCTCATTATCAACAAAATGCTGCATTTCCTTATGAAATGTCATATCAGCTGTGTGTCCACCTCAGAATCTGAAAGGATTTGTAAAAGCTGCTCAAATTAACTAAAAACAGCAACACCACTTTATAGGTCTCAAGCCTAGAACCAGTAGTCCAGTCTGATCCCTATTTGTAAGCTTAAGAGCCCCCAGAACGTGCCCTGGGCTTACAGCAAAGAAAGATTAACCCTTCTCGCAAAGAAATTGCATAGAATCACAAAATCATAGAATGATTTGGGTTGGAAAGGGCCTTAAAGATCTTCTAGTCCACCCTCCCTGCTGTGGGCAGGGACATCTTCCACTAGACAAGGTTGATCAAAGTCCCATCTAACCTGGCCTTGAATACATCCAGGGATGGGGCATCCACAATGACATGGTCACTTACTTGAAAATTCTGAAATTAAGAAACAAGAAAGTTTTGCAGGGAGGACAGAGGCATGGGAGCAACAACAGCACAACCACTTCATTATACAAGGATTGGCAATTATATGACACTGAGTAGCGTTTACATTAATCAGCCAGAGGAACAGCGCTGTACCAGGCAGCTCTGCAGCAACATACCATGACAACTCTCAAGTTCTCATTTTCACAGGCTTGCTGAAAGGGAGAGAGGGGAGATGTTCTCAGCTGAGCCCCTTCCAAATAAAATCTGAAAACGAGTATAGCTGATACAGAGACTTATGCAGACTTTTTAAAGACAGCTTATGTAAGAGTTATCAGGCAAAAACTGCTTCAGGTATTTCAATGAGATGTGGAGACTGAAAGAAACATCACTATAATATTACGGGGGGAGGAGTCAAAACAGTCTACTTAGAGTAATCTTTATTTAAGACACGTTTGATTAAGGACACTATCTCATTTTCATACTTCAGCTGCCAGACTTTTTCCCCTGAGGAACAGACGGGGGTCGGAGTTGAGGGGGGAGAGCTTTAACAGGGTTTTCACAAGGCTTGAAAATTTCTTAAAGTAGTTCTAACAATTTAGAGCTCTAAACTGCTGAATCAAGTTCATTACACAAGGTTAAGTTGATAAACATTAAAAAAAAAATCTGTTAATATCTGAACTACACTTGGCTAGGATAAATAAGCTTACATCCAGATTTCGTTCTACTTCCTTTGAAAAATTTAGAATAAATAAAGCTCTTCATATATTTCTCTCAGAGAAGAAATATTAGTCAATATTAAGTCATAGCACTAAGAAATCCGCAAGATTTTTCCTCTATCACATTTGTCCAGAGCTGCAATTAAAGACTTATTTAAGCAAAAGATCTTATTAATGGTTTGTTACTCTCTATAAAATCTATTTCAGCTCAGTAGCCCTGATTAAGTCCCAATTTATAAGACTGGAAAGAGGCCAAAATAGGAAATCGGTATAACTCCTTAACAACATAGATTTTTTTTTTTTTTTAAGAGAGCAATTCTGAAATAGATTACAAAGCCTTCTAATGAAAATCAATGGCATTTTAAAGTTAAAGGCTTAAAGCGCAATCAAAGATTTAAAATGCCAAAAATGGCAACATGTGCTTCAACCTTCGATTTTCTCTTGTGTGCCCAAATTGGCCCAGTCGGTTCATAAGCTTAAGGCAAAAAAAGTGACTTTTTGAACTGCTACTAGCTGGCCTAGGCTAACAAACACTTCATAAACCCACATATGGAGGGGCTAGGTAACATCTTTTGATAGACCATCCATCCCTGATGTGAAGGCCCGTTTTTGCCCTCGGCATCCTTGCCCCGAGCACCTCCCACCCTTGGCTCGCCAGGCGCTCGCGCTGTGCCCCACCGTGCCCTCCCTCTTGGCCGTGGCAACCCCAGCAAGGGGTACCAGCAGCCCACCGGCCGCTTCACCACTCAGGCCCTGGGGCTGCAGCAGGGAGTGCTTCAAATGGGCATGGGGCTGCAAATATTGAACAGGGCCAGGAGGGTTATTTTCTATAGCTGGGCACTGACTCTGCAATGACCTATTTTCTACAGCTTAACAGGAGCTTCCTTGCTACAGCTTAATGCTGACTCTGCCATGATACACTTTAATTGTACTGTGATGAAGGTCCAAGTAAAATACGCAGTCCTTGTGCAATGACCCTGAGAGCCATTTAGAAAAGAAAGAGTGGCTGAAGAGACCAAGGATACATAGAGCCAGCCCCAAACAAAACCACGCGCCACACATCATCACCACCACCACCACCACCCGTTTTCCCACCTTCAGGGAGCATGAGCACTGCTCCCAGGGTGCGTGGTCAAGAAAACTCGACCAGGGAAAGAAGGGATGCACGCTGCATTGCTGCAGTCCCATGCAATACAGGGGTGCAGTGCATGTCCACAGTATAGATGCTTTCATGCATTCACTGCACTGAAAATGTATCTGCTTACTTGCTGTGGATAAATATCCTAACTTGTTGACATGAGTTTTTATAATTATGAATGAATTAATAGTAAAATAAACACCAAATCCTGAGAACATATTGAAAATCAGGAATCACCTTTACCTCAGTGTCAGGTTTTTATGCAGACTGCAGTACCTGCCATCCTTGGGAGTTCATGTTACAGAATTTAAAATCTCAGCGATCAAGTAAACTCTGTGTTAGCTTAGGAAGACTAATTCCTTCCTGTATTGCAGGAAATCAGTAACGTTAGTGTATCAGTGTGCCACGTAAGTAGTTTTTAATCTCTATTAGATCTCCCACCTGCAGAAACAATTAATATTTTTGACCTTGGCATCACAGATTTAATTCCTATCAACAAACTGACTCTCCTCTGTATGAACTAATAATTTCCTTTTACTCTTAACCGTTTAATGAATAAAAATACATCTTATTTTATACACAATGTATGTATCAATTATAAAACAATACCGCTGAAGCAAGTCACATTTACTTCTGCTTATTCAACCTGTTTGTGCACACACACTTAAACTACTCTGGCCACAACCACAAACAGAAAACAAGAGTGGCAAATATTAACATTCTAGGTCTTCCTTGATCTGCTGAATACTACTCCAAATACAACTATAAAAAGAGGTTTAAAGAATTTCCTAGTAAAAGTATTTTTTCTGATTGACTGTGGAGGTAGAGTGCTGCTCTGCAAAACACACATCATCTCAGGTAACATACACCACTGGCTGTACACTGATGTACATCAAGGAGAAAGTTCAGTTTTCAGCTATGAAAGACAACTTAATTGCTTCCCCCCTCCCCCTCAATTCTATACATGGCAACAACACAGACAAATTCAAAGTCAGTATTTGTTGAGGGAAATATTTTGCACAGCATGAAGTAGCACCTCAACAACTGAGGTCACCTATCACTGAAATTTAGAAATAATCTAAATTGTGATTGTTTTTTTTAACTCATCAGAGAACTGTCCTGCTACATACTTAGTTCTTATTATTTATAATTGGAGATTTATCCATCATTTTCATTCCCTGTGAGAGAAGGCCCACTCTGAGAACAGAGTTCTTCCAAACTCACTGAAGAGACAGATATTAACCTAAAAATACTCTTCAGCTAAATAATACCAATGCCAGAGAGTATACTACATGAAATTTCACCCTCCCAAGATCATAATTTTTATGTTCATAAAATATTATAAGTAGGAGCTTATGAAAGAGGTGACAAATTAAATCCTGAAGCACTTTCAAAATAAAGGCCACAAACACCTCTACACCAAGTTCAAGTAATCAAGACTATTTCCAGGAGAGACGGAAGCAGCAGAAAGAGCTGGAGAAGAAACTCCACTGAGAACACTAAAGTCTGCAGTAGCACGGACGGTACCTGAGCACCTTGTCCACTAAAAGGAGTGAAATAGAAAGGAAATAAAAGGAACAAGACACAGGCAGTGGATTCCTCATTACGGGTCAAGTGTTTAATCCTTTGTTCTTCTCGCTTCACCTCCTCTGCTTTTTTTCCCCCCAGTATCTTCCCAAGCACAGATGATGAGCAGGACACGACATCTTGTTCATTATGAGCGAGTTGGGTTTCCAGCTCAGATTTTTCCATCCGAGACCTCCCTTTTGGTAATCAGACTAATATAACAAAAGTAAGTTCAGTTGGACAAGGAGGATTTTATTCACAGTACAAGCTTCATTCAGAAGAAACAGCAGAAGTACTATCAATTTTAAACAGTGCAGGAAATAGGCATACAGATGTTGAGGAAACTGCAGTACGGCTTCCCCTCCCTCCTCCCTCCCTCCCAATCTCTTGAATAGTATTGTAATTTCTCCCCATTTATCTTACTTTACTGATTAAAAAGCCAGCATGAAAGAACAAGAAAACAATACGAAGATAATCATATACTATTGCATAAAATGAAACAAACTCAAGCCCAGGCTGCTTAGATTTCTATTTAAATACTTTTTTCCCTTAAGGAGCAATGAATAATCTTTTCCTTAGACACAATTTGAGGCAGATTGGTACCTCCTTGTTTTATTCTAAGATGACACTCTAACTACAAATTATCATTTTTTAACACAAATCCATCACTACAGCGTGGATCTAGCAGCCCTCTTAATGCCACTGCTGCAGAACCAGCTCCAGGAGACAAGTCTTTGCGTCAGCCGTCCCCCAGGCTGCTCTCACTCCCTACATTGCTAGAAGAGCGCAGGAGTGACAGCCCTCTCTGTTGACATCATTCTCGGTAAAAGGGTTGAAGAGAATAACATCAACAGTGAAAACAGTTGTCTCCTGCCATGCTGCTGAATCTCACAGGAGAAAGGGCAACCCCTAGACTTCAGGGACTATTTGCATTCCCGATGCTTCTTTGTATTTTTATTTCTGGCAACAGATGTGCACAGTACATTCATATATTTCATGAAGGAGTAGCATGAAAAATGGTGAGAAATATTGTGGTGACCTCAAAAAGTCGAGAACTTCAAAAGAGTTTGTTTTTCTCATCTCATTCCCAGTTCTGTCTGTTTCTTAATCCCAGCTGTAACAAGGTACTCTCAAATTCATCCAGGCAGTAACTACCAGGGATGCTACAGTGAATAATTTAATTTAAGGGAGGAAGGAAGAAAAGAATGAAGGAAGGAAGTCTTTTTTTTAAAAAAAAAAAATTTATATTTCATGAAACAGGGTAATGAGGGAAAAAAACCTGATGTGACTGACAATCATCCAGAGGACATTTATCCATTTAAAGTAAACAGAAAAGTAATGAGGTCTGCAGCATACTGTTGCTAGATCCTGCTCAAACTACTTCAGTAGATCTTCCTTTAGGGCATGCCACTAGAGACAGCGTTATGGCAGCATGGGCACTCCAGCGCCGCGCTCCAGAACCCCTTGACTGTTCTGAACCTTGAATCTCTCCTTTAACAGATTTTGCTTCAATTGTTTCTTTGAGTTTTTCTCCCTTACAACAGGAAAAGAAGTGGATGCTTAAACAAAATAGCAAAAGACAGACAGAAATTATGCACTTTTATCTCAGTAATGAGAGTTCCAATAGTATCTTATTAGGAAAAATAAACTGAACGCATGCATACAAAATCGGTGTACTCACACAGAACATAACCCTTCATTTTTTCTACAGAGAAAGTAAATACATCGAAAACTTTGAAGCTCGCATTCCATGTAATATATTCCTAACCACAGAGATTAGCAATTTCGTGTCTGTTCTCAGAATAGGTAAATGTAGAGAAGTACGACCTGTTGATTTCTCACGACAGATCAGTCTATTGTTTCATGGTCCTTACGTGTGCCTGTGTGTAAAACTAACATTTAAAAAAAAATAATTGTACAACTAACTGGTTACCCCTTTAGCTCTCAATTTCTTTCCCCTCACATGCGCTGACTCTTACCCTCACCTCAAGTAAATATTGCCAGCCAGAAGAAACGTGCCAAGCACCACTCTAATGGTCTATCTCACAAAAAAAAAAAAACCAAACAAACCAAAAACAGGCAGTCTCTGCATGCATATCTCTTCTGGAGAAGAATATTTCCCAGAACCAAGGAACACAGAAGAACGGGATGCTCCTAGGGCATTTTTGCCCCCAAAATTTCTCTACCAGTTAGAATGACAGGGAGCCATAATACATATTTGCATTTTCTCAAAAATGTAACTTATTTTAGGTTGACGAAAAAGCAAAACATCCAGGAAAGTCAATTTTATTGGACTAAAATATTTTATAATTAATAGTATGGGATTTTTTTTCTCCTGTATCTCCTTACTAGCAATATTCCTCTTGTTCACTGAATAGTTTACTAAATTAAATGGAAATTTCTCATAAATGCTCAACTTGCCAGTTCTGCAGCACTGCTTTTTCTCTACAAATACATTTCACATAGAAATTTGTTTTACCATTTAATTTCTACGGGGGAATATTAATTATATATTCACATTGCAACGGGGAAATATTAATTATATATTCACATTGCAGCTATGAAATTCAAGCTCTTCCATTCTTTCACAAACGCTCTCTTTTCCAGGTGGAGAAAACACTTCTTAACTGTTTTACAAACTGGTATTACTAGAACAAATGGCTTCTCAATGGCTTTAAAAGAAGAAAAGCAACAATTCTACAGTCACTGTGCAGCTTTCCTTGGGCTCTGAAAAGTCTGAGTCAGCTCAAAAAAAACCGGAAAACCAACCAGTAATTACTGGAGGATTCCTGAAACTAGGTGATTGCTCAGAAAGGTGTGACTGTTTCATGAACTACGCAATCTCTCCCCCTTGCTTACTGCATCACCATTTCATCTGTCAAACAGATTAAAAAAAAAAAAATCCAGTAAACCACAAAATACTTTTTGTCATACCCGTGTGGTAACTGGCAGCTCGGAATATCAATTTCTCATTATGGCACAAGTCCCACAGTCGTATATATTACATATTAAAAAATGCAAAACATAAAGGAAACACCTGATGATCATTATCCAGGTACTGCAAAGAACTGAAGAACAGAAGTAACTGCTTATAAAAGAACAAGAATTTTGCCAAATGTTTAGCAAGGGAGAGCAGACAACAAGTAGAAGTGAATTAGGTTCTGAATATGAATTTCCAAGATTTTTCTCTGTAGTACTACTTAAAGGTCCGTTCCTGCAAGTGTTTCTCATGCTAGCAAGCCCACCGATTCTTTTTAATGTTTCAGTTAACAAAAACAATTCCTCAAATTTGGTTTAACAAAGTAGGAAACAAAGAAACATCAGAAAAAATATACCAACAAAGATAGGAAGAGGGAAACTCACGGTATACAAACTACAGGCCAGTGAAGGGAACTGAGAAATGTAGCAATATATGTATTGTTCCCCAATACCAGAAACTAAAGATTTTTGTGAGGCAGAGCTAGAGAGCTATGCTGATGCCCCTGCTTAGCAGTGGTTAGTCTTACCAGGATGTGTTTTACCACTGCCACAGAAAAGCAGCCATCAAGATCAGGAAAAGTTACAGAAAAAGATATTAATTTCCAGTTCCCTTATTAAGACAAGTCGAGGGCTGCGCAGTCGTGAAGTACTCCTTTAACCGTGTTTCTGCAACAGCCTCCGTAAGTCACTGCTTTCACAGTCATATTTGACATTAAGGAGGAAGCTGAAAAATAAATTGAAGTCCTGATATGACAGCAGCTTCCATATGAGGTCAACCATGAATATTCTCATGTACACTGCTCTGAAGACAAAAAGTTACAGAATGAGATATGACTATGTTTGGCACAGATTTATTTTTTTTTTTTTTTTTCCCAGCTGATTGTTGTACATATCCTAAATGGCCTTTGAAGGGGCAACAAAAGTGAAAGAATATGACCTAGGAAGGATGCTCAACCCTCATCAGCTTCATTTGAAAATTTTTGAGAGTTCCTTTTCCAAAACATCACTAAACACACGCAGCAGCCGGGAAGAGCTCTGATGGAGGCATGCAAGTAGCACGCAGGGTCCTTCTCTCCCTGGGACTGACGTATCCACCACATTACAACAATCCAACCCACAACACGAAAGTACTTCAGAACATCTCATCCTTGCTTTGCCTTGCACAAGGGCTCAGAGAACCACTTCTCAGCATCATACAATTATAATTGTAGATCCCTGTAAAATCGACACAGCCAGTCAGCTGCAAGTATTACAATCATCTTGCAAATTAGTAAATTTGTTTTGAACATAAGCAGATTATTTCTCAGAGTCCTCCAGCAACTTATTTCTAAATGCAAAACAAAAAGTATTTAATGAGAGCCCCAGTACCCACTATTTATCTTCTCTCACTAACACCTTTCCAGAAATCGGTGTTTAAAAAAAAAATGTCACGGGCTTTCAAAATGAAATTTTTCTTCCAGCATAATTGTGACTTTGGCTATGTTACTAAAACTTAACATATTTTTGACAATCAGCATGTACAGAATTATTACACAGACTTACTGACATTTTCCATAAACAGTTGCTTCACTGTGCCTTTCCCCACATTCTAAAACGGCACTTGTGTTATTCAGGGCCACTTTAACATAACTTAATAGACACTGACAACACAACCACATTTGCCTCAGTGAGAAGTCATCTTCCTGGACACTATGATGTCATTTCTGATCCTCACTAATAAATTACAGTGAAGACATTTTAGTGGCAGATACATTCAAATGACTCCTGTTGTCTAAATCAACCTGCTAACATACCAGCAATGCCCAAGAGTTCAGTAGCTATTTTGCCATTTAGCACATGTGCATAATATGAACTGGTTCATAAGAACTAGTCACCAAGCACATCTTCATCTGACATTAGCTGTCATAAATGTCTCAACAACTCCATCGCTGAGACTACTTCATTATCCCCAGAAATATTTTAAAACAAGTATTTGATCATTCAACAGGAACAGACTTCATATCTGAAAGATGACATTGTTCAGAATACTTCATTTTCTTTCTCAAAATGGTTTCAGAGTATTCCCACAAACACTCATTACACCACTTCAGTCTATTTATTAAGTTCATATTTTTGCTGTTCAAATTCTTTTATATGTGTGTGTGGTTTTGTTTTATTTTGTTTTTTAAATAAAAGCAATTCTAATTAATGCATACAAATAAAATAATGGCCATCTAAGTTGAACCACATGTCATTACACGTGGATGTTAGGGACCACCAAGAACAATTTAGTGCACAGAAACTGACACTAAACCAGAAAACTATATATGGTATGGAGACCTCCAATACAGAGACAGATAAAAGTCATCTGAAGTCTTTAACACATTTTCTATATAATGCAGCTGCATAAAGGATGCTAAAATTAGAAATGAGTAGAGTCTTTGCTAGTTGATTATTCCTAGTTGAACACAAATCTCTGAGCTTACAGCTCTGGGAAACAACATGTTCATACAAATTTCTTCTTTCCTTTTTTTTTTTTAAATAAAAGCTAGTACAATGTACCTTACACATTTCAGCCTTTCATGTGTGCAAGTGTTTTCAAGTACAAAGCATAAGGTGAATACAATGAAATAACTGTATTTAGGTGCTCTTAAATATATATAAGAATCATATTTTGTTTGCTATGAACCTCTGTGATCCAGTAATAGACATAGTTCTTTGTCACTGACTAGATTAATGGGTTTTTAAGTGGATTATTAAATATGTAAGACCAAAACCAGCTGCACAAAGGAGTGTATTTACTTACTGCATCACATCTTTGGTTTTACAATACACACGCATAGGCACTTGTTTCTTCCAAGTGTTATCTCTTTTGCTTAAAATAAATTTAACATTGCTTTTTGTCACACCATGTAAAGACGGTACTAACAAAAGCTTTGAGGACAGTTTAAAACTTCTATATTTATTTGTCAGCCAATGCCAATGCTGAAATCTGGAGATCCTTTTGATTAACTATGTTTTCTAGGGATAGCAGCCTCGGTAAGACTTCCAAGCTTTCTCTAGCATGGTCTCTTACGCATTTACGTGGACAAAGACCACCAACAAGTAAAGTAAAGCCATCAATTAATAGTAGACATAAAAGCACATGCTTTCTGGCTTCTCCATATACAGATCAATGCAAAGGATGTAGTATGTGGGAGACAATGACCTAACAGCCACAGGTATAACGTGGTGTCTACTACAGTTGTTGAAGCACTGAAAGGAAGATGAGAGCCTTGTGTTACACACCAACAAAGACCATGTCAAAATGCACCCTGTCCTCATTCAGAAAACTTTTTATGGAATATAGTTCCCGCTTCAAGTTCTCATTTAATAAAACAACGTTTCTGGCAGATGTGGTCGGGTTTATACTTCCCTTTCACTGTCCTCTCCGTCCCACCCACATGCTTTCCAAAGGCGGCTGCTGGCTCTATACCCATGAGCACATTTAATGTACATCAAATCAGAAGTGGAAAAAAGTGCATAAAGCTCTGGAAGTTCATTAGTATTTCTGGAGTTCTGCTCCTACATCTCAGGCAGTCATCACATATTTGCTATTAACATAAATGTATTCAAATACGAACAAGCTGTTATAGCAGTTCTCTATCAGCAGTTCTTGAAACATGTTGTGATGATTAAAAATCCCACACACATTAAGAAGAAGTTACAGTGAATAAATTTGTTACAATACCCTCGTACTCTCAACTCACTTGCAGGGGTCAAAGTGCATTATGTTAAATTACATTTCCTCGATTCTCTACTGGATATTTTCTATAGACTATGACATATTGCCGCAAACCACACTGGACAAAAGCACGCTAACTTAAAAAGCTCACTTTCTTGGAATTTGGACTTCAGTTGCCTACTCAGATTGTCCAGTACTGGATCTTTAATATTATTGAGTGTGATTAAACACTGAATATTTTGTATGCAGACAGTCACTTGTGCTTGACCTGTTGTCCAAAAGATACAGTAGTCCAAGTATAATTTTTTGTGATCTGAAATAAAGTTTCCTTCTGACCCTATCACATCAAAGTATCATAAAAGTTACCTCTACATACATGGTATGTCTATTGACATTTTCAAAGGAATTTTTTTCTAACCAGAAAAAAAAATAAACTTTAAAAGGAATGCAAATTCTGTGGGAAAGATCCAACAATAAAACACATTTTTGCCAGAAGGAATGCTGAACTACTGTTGAACACCAACAAAACCAGCAGCAACGTGGAAACTCCCTCTGTGCCCTCTTCCAATAAAAAATGTCCTTTTTATTTCATGTCTTCACAATCATTCCAGGCTCTCAGATCATCAGTCCTGATCAATCATTCATCAGTTGTCAGACTGTGACAGTGTGAAGTTTTAAGCTTTGCAAGTCTGGTAAATTCTAAGCTGATACAATTCACAATTAGGTACCAGACTGATCCTTGAACTCGGACATGGTGATTCTAATAGTGAGGTAGAGTGTCATCTGCAGTACTAGTCAAAACCAAGTTTTTTCTCTCATACAGTCTTCCCAAGTCTACGGTAGAATCCTGTTTAACAGTTTGCAATGGATTTTTTTTCCTTCCATTATTTTTCCCATTTTAAAAAAAAAAAAAACATTAGGAATATTTATTTTTAAATTGACAGCTGCAGCAAGCAGTTCCACCCCACTATCTTTATTATGGGAGAAACATGTTCTTGCATTTTCAACCTGTTTCTTGGTTACTGCATTTGACGACTACATTGTCAGCAGAAGAGAGATAAGAGCTCTCAGTTCATATCCTTTATGCTTCCTGGGACTTATCTTACACTCACTCAGCTTTCCCTTCCCGAGGCTGCAGATCTCAACCACCCACCACCCCTTACAGGGAAGCTGTCCCATACTCTGATAACTTTTTCAATTTTCTGTACTTTCTTCATCACTGCCATATTTTGGATCACTGCCTAATTCTGGTGGTCAGGGAATGAATCTCTCAGAAACCTGAAATGTGGCCTCTTGAAAACTACTTGACATCATTTTCTTGATCAGGTATAAGGAAGTAGGCCCATCTTCTATAAATCACGAACTTTGACACTAAACATTCTGCTCCGGGGATCTTCCTTGGTTCACAGAATCATCAAAAAAATCATGTTGGAAAGAACTTAGGTGATCATCTACTCCAACCTGCAGAAAGCAGAGTCAGCACTAAATTCTGATCAGGTTGCTCGGGGCTTTGCCAGGCAGGACTTGAAAACCTCAAGGAAAGAGATTCCATAGCCTTGCTAGGCGTTCTGGTTTTGTTTAGTGAGGGGGGGCCTAAGATGGCAGCTTCTGTAGGAAACTGCTAGAAGTTGTTTCCCCTTTGTTCAGTGGACTTGGCTGGGCCTAGGGCGGACCCACTGCTGGCCAAGGCCGAGCCAATTGGTAGCAGAACATTCCCTGATAACACCTCTGCGATAACGTATTTAAGTAGGGGAAAACAGGAAAAAAAAAAGAGAAGAGAAGATGTGAAGAAGCTGAGCAGGGGCAGAGAGGGGGAGGTGCAAGCCTTGTGGGCCTTGCAGGCCTCACCCTCTGGCCTCCCGCTGGGCAGCCGACTGGGCCCAACTCAGCCCGGCCTGGCTGCAAGAAGTGGAGAGGAGATGAGAAGTGAATAAGATGTAAAAAGGATCCTGAGAGGCGTCTGCCAGCCTGTTGTGAGGAACGGCTGCAGACGCCAAGGTCAGTTCAGAAGGAGGGGGAGGAGTAATGCGGCTCCTGGCCAAGATTCCTCTGCAACTCGTGGTGAAGACCATGGTGGAGGAGGTTGTCCCCCTGCAGCCCATGGAGGTCCACGGAGGGGCAGAGATTCACCTGCAGCCCATGGAGGACCCCATGCTGGGGCAGGTGGAGGCCTGAAGGAGGCTGTGGCCCGTGGAGGGCCTGCTGGGGCAGCCGTTCTGGAGGGACTGCACCCCGTAGAAGAGATGACCCATGCTGGAGCAGTTTCACGAAGGACTGTGGCCCGTGGGAGGGACCCCACGCTGGAGCAGAGGAGGAATACGAGGAGTTTTTCCCCTGAAGACGAAGTAGTGGCGTGAAACAACACGTGACAAACTGACCGCGACCCTCATTCCCTCTTCCCCACTGTGCCGCTCGGGAGGGGAAGGTAGTAGAGATAATGTTAAGCCTGGGAAGAGGGAGGGGTTGGGGGAGGTTATCTTGTTCCCTGTCTCATTCTCCTGCTAGTTTTAGAAATAAATGAATAGTTTTCCCCAAGTCGAGTCTGTTTTGCCCAAAACAGTAACTTTAAGGATTTCTCCCCGTCCATCTCAAACCTCGAGCCATTTTTCCTTATATCATCTCCCTCTATTCTCTTAGAGGGTGGGGGGAGTGAGAGACAGACTGCGTAGTCTGGTCCCGATCGGGGCTCAACTACGACACTAGGCAACCTCTTCCAATGCTTAATTATCCTCACAGTGAATGGGTATTTCTCCTTAAGTTTGAGCCTCTTGTCTTGATGTATGTATATTGTTTCTCATCTGCCAGCCAAGTACCTCAGTGAAGAGCTTAGCTCTGTTTTCTCAATTGCATCCTTGTCTGTGTTGGAAGGCTGCCATTAGGTTCTTCCCTCCTTGAAGCATCTTCTCCGGGCTGAATGAGCTCCATTCCATCAGCTTCTCCTCACAGGACATACGCTTCCGCCTT
The DNA here is from genome assembly GCF_036417535.1 of Chlamydotis macqueenii. Classification (NCBI taxonomy): domain Eukaryota; kingdom Metazoa; phylum Chordata; class Aves; order Otidiformes; family Otididae; genus Chlamydotis; species Chlamydotis macqueenii. The sequence goes on along the minus strand of NC_141557.1, from coordinate 85,791,213 downwards.
CAGCTGCTTTGGTGGCCTGCCACTGAACACATTCGCGTCAATCGATGTCTTTTGTGTACTTGGCGGGGGGGAAGAGGGAAGGTGGTGTCCAAACCTCAACAGAATATTCCAGGTGTGCTCCGATGAGTGCCAAGAAAAAGGGAAATGAAATACTTCCATCAGTGGACTGCCTAATACAGCCCAGGACTCTGTTAGCTTTCACTGCTGCCAGGGCACACCGCAAGATCCTCTTTTAGCCTCCTGAACATGAAATGAGTTTGCTCATCTCTTGCCCACCTCTGATGAGAAGTTTGACATAGTTCCTTGGAGAGAAGCTGCACTTGTTCTTACATGTTTATAGCACTGTCCTTGACTAGACTGTCTAGGTGCTACCACAATAACAATTGCTATTGTAAAAAAATGAATTAAAACTTCTCCTTAACTTTAAGGCTTAACAACATTCAAATGCAGCAGGGAAACACATATGTGACTTTCTCAGTTCAGCTTCCATAACCACGCCTCAAGCAGTGGAAAATGGTTGAAGTTGACGATTAGGGACAGAGGGAGAAATCACAGGCAGAAAAAGCTCTGCCTCCCCACAGAGCAGCCCTCCTTGTTTCTCCTACAGTGATGGAGGAGTAATTCTACTGCTCGTGAGACTGAGGAAAATGAGATTGTAGAAATCTGATTCTGGCTCTGACAGGTATTTGATTGGGGAGATTACAGGCTCTAAAATGTTTGAAATAGAGATCGTACTTGAGCATTGCCTATGTTTACGGAATACATTTGCCAGACAGACAGTAAATAGTGTGGAAGAAGAACATCTCAGCTAAATAGAATAATCATTTAAACAGCAGAGATGCTTGTCTTAAATTTTGTCAAAAATGCAATTGCTCGCTGTAGTCTGACACGTTAGAGGCTAGGTTCTTTTGCTTGAACTGTTCTTGACAGATTTTAATGTTAATTGGTCTGGGGAAGATGCCAGGCAACCTAAAACATTTGCCGCAAAAGAAATGTGAAGGAAATACGGCTCAGGGTGGGGAGTCTCACAATTCATTTACAACAGCAGAGAACAAGCAAACAGTCTCCACAGGGAATGACAGAGCAAGCTGAAGACAAAAAATAATTTTAACAAGTGGCAAGCAACAACCAACTCTGCCATAGGATTTACTTCCTGTACATTAAGCAGCAATAAAACATTAATTTCAGGATAGTAAAAATGCTGACTATAAACTCTAGCAAGGTCTCAGCAGAAATACAATGCAGTTGCAGTCAGATGGATCTACTCTGAACAGAAATTACCATTTTTGGCTATCTGAAAAAAAGTACTCCAGAAGGCAAAAGCAATGGAAATCAAGTTATGAAGAAGTCCGTCAGAGAAAAGGCAACAAAGGTTGCCTCATCCCACACACCTAAAGCACTCATCCCAACCGCTCATTCCCCACGCCGTGTCTGCAAACACTGAGCTGCAACAACTGAACCAGAGACCACCAGCTTTCGTGCTGGGATCTAGCAATGCCATTGTACCTTTCAACAAACCTACAACAACTACAGTATTTTTGACCAAGTCTGGGCCACCATTTCCGAAGGAAGAGACCTCTGAACAACACCCGCACGCCACACCATTTGTTGTGTTGGTTGTGAAGCCAGCAGTATTTCAGACTCCTCAGGGCACACTCAACCAAGAGGTCCGCAATTCCCGCAAAACCTCTTCTCACATGAGACCAGCATGTCTTACGCTTAGTGAAAGGGCTCGGTATCACCACTTGAAATGGAGGGTGGGACTTTGAACCACCTAATAGTCTGGATGCTCAGTTCTTCTTCATTTTAATTAGAACTTGTCGTAGTTCAGCCCCGATCGGGACCAGACTACGCAGTCTCTCTCTCGCTCCCCCTACCCTCCGAGAGAATAGGAGGAGATGATATAAGAAAAACGGCTCCAGGTTTGAGATAAGGACGGGGAGAAATCCTTAAAGTTACCGTCACGGGCAAAACAGACTCGACTTGGGGAAAACTATTCATTTATTTCTAAAATTAGCAGGAGAATGAGACAGGGAACAAGATAACCTCCCCCCACACCTCCCTCTTCCCAGGCTTAACATTATCTATACTACCTCCCCTCCCAAGCGGCACGGGACGGGGAAAGGGAATGGGGGTCACGGTCAGTTCATCACGCATTGTTTTATGCCGCTGTATCATCGTCGGGGGAAAAACTCCTCGCATTCCTCCTCTGCTCCAGCGTGGGGTCCCTCCCACGGGCCACAGTCCTTCGTGAAACTGCTCCAGCATGGGTCATCTCTTCCACGGGGTGCAGTCCCTCCAGAACGGCTGCCCCAGCGGGCCCTCCACGGGCCACAGCCTCCTTCAGGCCTCCACCTGCTCCGGCGTGGGGTCCTCCACGGGCTGCAGGTGGATCTCTGCCCCTCCGTGGACCTCCATGGGCTGCAGGGGGACAACCCGCTCCACCATGGTCTTCACCACGAGTTGCAGAGGAATCTTGGCCAGGAGCCGCATTACTCCTCCCCCTCCTTCTGAACTGACCTTGGCGTCTGCAGCCGTTCCTCACAACAGGCTGGCAGACGCCTCTCAGGATCCTTTTTACATCTTATTCACTTCTCATCTCCTCTCCACTTCTTGCAGCCAGGTTGGGCTGAGTTGGGCCCAGTCGACTGCCCGGTGGGAGGCCAGAGGGTGAGGCCTGCAAGGCCCACAAGGCTCGTGCCTCCCCCTCTCTGCCCCCCGCTCAGCTGCTTCACATCTTCTCTACTTTTTTTTCTGTTTTCCCCTACTTAAATACGTTATCGCAGAGGCGTTATCACGGGACATTCTGCTACCAATTGGCTTGGCCTTGGCCAGCAGCAGGTCCGCCCTAGGCCCGGCCGAGTCCACTGAACAAAGGGGAGCAACTTCTAGCAGTTTCCTACAGAAGCTACCACCTTAGGCCCCTCCTCACTAACAAAACCAGAACAGAACTGTATGCACTTCTCTATTCAACAGACTCACAAGCTGATGAAAAGTTGAAAAAACATCTTTGAGTAGAGCTGCACAGACACGGAGGTTAGTCAAGCAGACCTTTCTGACTGGGTGACCCGATAAGGACACATGGAAGCATGCAGTCTGCTGTGCATCCTTTGTGCAATGCCAAATTTTAATTTCGCACCGTCTTTCCATTTGCTGTCCCTGTCTGCTCCTAAAGACCAGCAAGAACGTACCCTTCGCTTCCTTCAAAATGAAGGGGTAAAATACTTCCATAGTCATACCAGGTGCCAAAAGAAAAAAAAAAAAAAAAAAGGACAGAAATGGAGGAAAGTTCGAATCTTCATATTGTACTTTCGAGTAACGGCTAAACTAAATCTCCTTCTCCAATGAGGAAGCGGTATATTGACATTAAGAGGATTCTGGCCAAAAGAGAATCTCATTTGTATCATAGGCAGGAGCCTGGAGGAAAAACTGGCCCAAGGAATTTAACCCTTCAGAAAGAAGCAGCGAAACACAGACACAACCAACTGCATAATACCATCCTTCTCTTTGAGAACAGCAAATAAGCTACACAGACTATCAGTCTGCCTATCATTTACAAAATAAACCAGCTATTTATCCAAACAGAAAGGCTCAAATGTAAACACACTGCACTGTTTAGCAGACAGAGGAAATGGAGAGATGACAGAAAAGGAACAAAAATTCTGTAACAGCAGAGAATGAAAACAAAAATGAAAGCCTTTATTTCTCTTAAATACAGTAAATTAGGACCCACATATAAACAAGGAAGTTCTTCCATATACCTGAACGATTTAAAAAAAAAAAAAAAATCTTTGTCTGCATCTTCCAGTGCAAATAGCTTACGGTAATCAATTGCTGAATTAATAATCTGTGTATCTAATTCATATATCTCTCTGAAAGCTAAAATTCATCCTCAAAAACTTATTGATTTTATATTCCCTGAAGTTATTCCAATCTTTAAAGTCAGGGGAATTTTTAAATCGTGAGATTAAATTTAAACATAAGTATTAACTAAAAAAAAAGAATTAGCAATTAAAGAGTTTTACATACAACCTTTGACATCATGCCATCAGTATTTTAAAAATGTTTATTTAAGAAAATGTACTGCAGACTTTCTAAAGGCTGTTAGAGGACACTCTTTTGTAATTTATTCTTTATATAATACCAATTAAGCATTAACACTTAACTGTTATAATGAAATTGTGCTCAAGTGTTGTAAGAACTCACAGAAAAAAAAAGTTTAAAATACAGCTGACTTCTTAAGACTGCTGTTAGTGAACTATTATGAACACTATCATGAACTGCTGTGAATTCATTAATGCTATTAATCCCCTCTGCCCCTCAACATAGTAGCACAGAGATACACGTGATCTTCCTTCTGGAACCGTATCCTAAGAAAAGGCATCTTCCCATTTACAGGGAACTATTCCAGTGGCCAAATCAAGAACACATCTGCTCACTCAGCCAACGTACTCTTCCCAAAAAAAAAATCTCCACTCCACTACTACCAGTTTAAGGTTGGTTTGCAGGAATTGCTTTGAAACTTTAAGCAAGCTTACCTGTGTGATCCATCTAATAAATGCAGTGCTTATTTAGCTCTAGATTTTATTTTAAAAGTATTTCAAGTAAAACAATATCGAACCAAACAAATCATGTCCTCTAGCGGAGATGTAAACAGGATCCATTCTGCTCAGGATTGTCAGTACAGAGACTGGAAAATACAGACACTGCTTTCATCAGTTCTTTTTCCTAATGCAGTTGTTACACAGCTGCTACAGAAGCTTGTAAAAGGGTTAATAAATCTCATCTACTTGAAGACATGCACCTGGACTGTATTACAACAGCATACACCTCTCTGCTCTGCCAACTGAGACTGAACAACTGGGCTTGCCCACGTGTTACCAAGATTGCGAATGTTTTACAAAAATCATGCTACAAAAACACAGAGCAGCATTTCTGGAATTACCGGGGAGATGTCTGCTTCAGACCGCTCTCTCTGACCAGGTTGGGAACTCCACCCATTGCCCACCACATACGCAATGCTCTGGTTAGCGTACAAGCCATAAAAACACGGTCACTCTAACCGATACGGGAGTACTTCTGAACTAGAGAGATGCAAGGCTGAAAGAAATGAGGCTGCCTGTGGAAGGGCAGGTGGGCAGCCGCAGTCTCATCTTCCCATACACTGAGACTGCAGACCAAGAGAGGATCACTCCTCCTCCTCTTCCTCAATGTGACCCGATACCTTTCAGTGCTTTTTAAGGAGTCATTGTAAGAAATATAGCACCACACTGAAACTGCTATAACAAACCTGACAAAACAGAGATTAATACAACTAGGACCCTGAAGAGAAAAGCTCCATCCATTTTAAAGAAATAGTCATTGACAAATTTGTAAAACCAAATATTTCAGCAGGTTAAATCTGATTACGGTAACTAAAAGTATCAGAAATCTCCTAAGCTAAGAGAAACACCAACCCAATACTCAATCATAAGTGTTGACAAATACAATTTTCTAAAACAGATATTTTACACTGTCAATTCAATGCAGGCTTTTTTTTTTTTTTTTTTGGTCACTTTTTTTACAGCCACTTATTTTCAAAGAAATTAGAACATACCATACTAAGCTCCTTGTGTTCCGTCCCGCCCAAATTAGCAGCACAGGAACCCTCTTAGTATGCATATACTTCCACAATGGAAATATGAACTTAATGTTTCTATCCAAGATTCAGTCCAGACATGCTATTCTCAGCCAGCCAGTCTAGTCTGCCAAGGCTAAACAATTTCTGTCAGCCTTAGTGTTCACTAAGGAAAATGTTTATTGCAAGTACAGTTGGTCCACACCATTCTCTATGATTGAGTTTAAGTTTGACTGCCACATGGGGACAGGCATGCCCTACATGACAGTGGTATTATACTTCCTTCTAAAGATTCAGTACTTGAAGCAACAGAACACCACCAGAAAGCCGCCTGCAGTTAGTAGCATGCATACTACATCTTTCTACTTCATCCTAAATTCTGGCACTCTCCAATAAGAGTAATGTTTTTTAACAGCCTTGGTGTGGTAACAGCAGACTCCCTCCCACTTAGCATTCACAAACCTCAAGGAAATATTTGACATTTGAGACAGAACAGCTCCTAGCATGTCCCTTGTACGGGGTAAATTGATGCTTCACCTAGTGTCAGTTTTGGTTGTGGGGTTTTTGTTGTTGTTTTGAGGTACTGGTGGTTTTGGGGTTGTTTTTTTGTTTGTTTGGTTGGTTTTTTTGGGTGGTGGTGGTTGGTTTTTGTTTTTGAACTTCTAAGTTGTTCAAGTAAGGACCTAACACAGCTGTAGCAACCACTTCTACATCTCCATTAGTGTTGACTGGTCCATGGATTTAAATCCCATCATTTGGGATATGATCATGTCTGCATAAATCTCTTCTGCCTTGATCTCCCAGATTCCCCTCCATCTTGGGTAAAGGCTCTCAGTGGGGAACCCAAGAACAGAGTAAATTTCAAACAACTACCTTACAAGAAATATTACTATAACAAGAGTACTGTATAGAACAGATTTTTGATAGAATGCTAAAGTTTCTTCAGCACTAGGCAAGTACATTATTTAATAAACGATGCTGATATACCATACGTTGAGTATCTCAGTAATTGAGACACTGTCCAGTTAAGAACCAGTTCAAAGCCCCATCAAAGACAGGCTCAATGACTCTAATTAGTCTGCAAGAAATAAGTCAGCAACTCTGAAGAGCATTAAAGCTAAACTGCTTCACATAACAGGTATCATTCATAAACACAGCCACGCCTTTCCACTCAAAGATAGCACATCATTTACAAATACAAAATTTTTGTAGTTAAGACTTTGATAAAATAAATTTCACCAACTATTTCAAGACACTAAATGGAGGGATTAGAAAACAAGGATTCTTAGCATTTGTTGCTTATTTTGGACAGTTAAAGGAAAAGGTAATAGCTTTTTAAAAAAAAAAATACTTGTTTCAAGCAATTCACAAACATTTAGATTTTCTTAAAATGAAACAACCTAAAAATTGCCAGATTTCCAGTGCCAAAAAAAAAGATTATACACAAAAATGTCTGAGAGATTATTAAAGCCCATGACATTCATAGCATTAGAAGAGGCCAAACAGAGCTCAATGTGTTGCAACATGGCATTAAAGAACAAATGGAAAAAAATCTGAAACCACATAGTAACAGAGACACTACTTCAGCTTTCCACCTCTGCAAACACATCAGATATTCAGAGCTTTGTAACACCGCTTAGTGAAACAGGCAGCCTACAAGAAAGGTAAAACACTATCAAAGGAAAACTGAGGAGTTTCACATAGGCTGCAAGAACCACTCCACTCCCATAGCCGCCTGGTACACCCACACTCAGCAGCCAGGAGCCCAGTGGATAAAAGCTAGAGAGACAGAAAACAGCATCAGCAAGACCATATTTGTACAACATACGGCTACTGCCCAGTCTTCAGCAGTAACTCCCTAGAGCGTACAAAACGAAGAAGACAATGTATGGAAGAATCACAGGCAAGAGTAAGAGTTAAAGATGCCAATGCATGTGTCCATAAACACGCAAGTGTAAGACACAGAGGATTTATACATTCTAAATACCAAAAAGACACTATTTATTTTAAGTAGTATTTGACATACAACTCTTTCTCAATTTAAAAAGGCCAAAGCTGTTCTTGTCTGGTCAAAGCAAGGCCAAGAACTATATTCCTGTTTGTGGAGCAATATTCTTCAAAATCCAAAATTATTTTATGACTGTCAGAATTTTAATGTATCTGGGCTTAAATGTCACACCTCTAGCAAAAGTAATTATAATAAAGGAAATAAAAATGTTTTGTTAAACTAGAATAATTAAATTCCAAACTTAACACACTGTCTGCCAGTCTGCCATATCACTTAGAAAGCTGAAGTCTGGCTGCACAGGATGTTTTCCACAAGACATGGACCTCATTTTGCACATAATTTGTTAAGCATCACCACGTAGTAAGACATTTTTCCCATCTTCAGGTTTTCCTCAGTATTGTTCAGTGCACAGAGCCAGACATTTGCTTATGGAAAAGTTTCCCCATTCTGCACTGAATATAGCTCCACATTCTCCTCAACACCTCCTTCACCATCTAAAGCCACTTTTGTCCACCGTAATTCCTCTCCCTCAGGAAAAAATAATGTTCTATCATCTATACAGACAGGGAGCTTAAAGTTAGTCAATTGTAGTTGCATTAAATGAACAACAGTCTAAAGGCATACAGACTTATTTTCAGGGGGAGCAAGCAGAATTGTGAAACTCTTGAGTCAGTACCTTTCTAACCAAAGTTCTGTAATACATGCTAGTTTTCCAAAGAAAAATAAAGTATTTATATAAGCATCAACTTGGACAATGTTTTTTTCCTGCCTAAACTGTAAAGTTCCTCAACTGCTGAAAATTAAAAAGCTTTTAATTTTGCTTTCAAAATCAAAACTTGACTTTTTTTCTAAACCTCTGAGGAAGCAAGACTTTGTCACTGCTAAAATGTGAGGGAAAAGATAACATTTCATCAGTAGCTGTGGTTATAAAGCATAAATCAATATTGTTTTAATACCATATGCATGTAAAATGTTTTTCCTATTGACAGCCATATTTTATAATTATTTGATGGTCATATTTTATAGTTATTTGTTTATTTATTTCAAGACTAGAATTTATAGTTTCTGGTATGTAAGCATTTCAGGAGAAAGACTGTACTCATGAAGCAACACAGGACCCCTTATTCTTTGTACTAGTATCCTACTCAGTAGTTTGGATCTTTATTAAAAAAATTATTTATGAAACATTTTTATATTACAGAAAGATCAATTTTTTCAGAGACAGAAATATGAAAAAGCTCAGCATTTTTATCTTGCAATAGAGTCTCTGAAGAAAAACAGAAACAGGATTCACAAACAGCAAAATCTTTACTTTAAATTCTTATGGAAATGTTTTTGCAGTAATTATATTAAAAGCATATTCCGGCCCTTCAAGGTGCAAAATACTGATTTGTGCTAAAGAAAGCTCAATTTTCAGCAAGAGATACTGAAGGTGCAGGAAGTGACAAAAAAAGATTCCAACATTTTAACCATGCAAAAAGGAGTTAGGAGGGACACTGGTCCTATTCTACTAGTAGTGACAAGTATGTCATTAGTGTGGTCATCAACAAAAAGTACTTAGTCAATGGGATTAAGCTTTTCTGATGTATTTCAAAAAATATATATTTTGGCCTTTACAACAACAAAGAAATAGATTGGTAATTCTGTGCCATCTTTGAATATCAACCAGCAGACCAGCCAGTCTCCTAGAAAAGCTTTCAGTGAACTAAAGTAAATAAATAAAAAAAAATACAAACCAAGCAACAGCAGTAAATGCAACCAACACTGAGGGTGTACGTTTTGTTTTTAGGGTATGGTTTTAAAGATTGTCTCATTTATTATTGCTCCTATAGGTTTGCCAGAGCTCACTAGCCATTCACTTTACTCATTTACTTAAAGTTTGTTTAATTCTGCAACGTGAGTCCTCTTAGCATAGGAACAACTGGCAGGAAACCAGCTGAACAGTAAACTTTTCTGTTCAAAAGAAAAATTATAGACCAACTTAACACTAGTTCCGCTTTGTCTCCTCCCGTCCTCCTTCAGGATCCAACCAAAATAACACGCAGGTTCCTTCAGAATCCTGGTAGAATAATTATAAATTAATTATCAATAATTATGTGAAAAGCAACTTTCTTGAATGTTGTAGGAAATGGCATTTTAAGAGAATTTAAAGAAAATATGATGCTAATCTGTGGCAAGAAAAAAACAAAGTAAGCAAAAGCTTAGACTTCATAAGGTGGCCAGTGTGCTAATTATTCGTTTACCTTGTGATCTTCACATCTTCATAATAAATGTTTTATTGGATGGATTATCCATAGTATCTTTCAGACAACTGAATTAGTTCAGCATCATTAGGATGCACTTCCAATAGAATCACTAGAAAAGATCTCTCTCCTGCTTAAGAAAATTTCAAGTCTAGGCCCCTACAGCTAAAAGAACAGATGATTAGACTCAGACTAATAAATGATCTGCTTACTCGTGGTGAAAACACATTTAACACTTTTAGGGAATTATCTGGAATCAAATTTTCAAGTTAATTTCCTTACATCGAATCAGCATCAATTCATGTAAACAACGCAAAGTTTTTCCACTGCCTATCTGTCTCAGTAAATTCTACCCATCCAGACTGATCTATGATGCCAAACAATATTCTGCCTAGGTACAGCAAGACTTACAAAGGCGTCCCCGGGGATCAACTTTTCTAATACTATAGCTGTGTTACAGTGTCCAGTCTCTCAGATTTCTTCGTTACGCCAACACGTACACCCAGAGCACACACTTCAGCAGCTTTCGGAAACACTGCACATACCACACCTTTCACCTCTGAGCTGCACAACAGAAAGGAATGTGTAATTCCCCATACTGGAGCTGTAAAGTCCTTGCAACTGCTTAAGGAAAACAAACGAAGACAGAACCATGGCATTGTCACAGCCCCTGTGCAGACCTATGAAAGTTCTGCTACCACGTCTCCACAGTATAAACAACCAACTAGATCTTGTTTGGGCAGAACATAGCATCTTCATGTGTGCTGGAGCATGTAGTTGAGAGAACGTGATGAGAGCTCAACTTAAAGAATAATTAAAAAAAAAAAATTTAAAAATACTTCTCAGAGTCCAACAGCAAGCAATGACAGGCAAGGATTCTCCACGCATAAAAAATAACTTGTTTTACAGAGAGTACCATGGAAGGGGATGCAAGTCAAACCACTGATTTTTTTTTCTTCCTATTAATTCACCTGACTCACAGCAGGAGATGGAAAAAAAAGCAAGAAATTAACTGTTACATACTCAGTAGACCACAGATGACTGCGAAATACACAAGATTGTTTATAGTTTATCTCCAGATTTAATTTTTAAAGAAGCATGTAGCTATTCAAACAAAAAGAACGGAGTCCTGTAAATCCCACAGACCATCCAAAGCTTTTTTTCAAAACAATGGAGGAAGATGTAACAAAACCTTCTCCTTGCTTCATCTAAAACAAAACCATGTACAACTTTCATTACTGCTGTGACCTGATGCGTACTGCACAACAGTCTCCTGCAGGAAGCCGCACACATCAGTAAGACTCCCTGCCCCATCCCACCCCACCCAAGCCCACCTAGCAGCACCACCCCCACACACAGCACTCCAGGAACAAAGCACTGAAGCAGCATAGCAACATCTCGGTGACTGAGTACTTCTGCTTACGTTTTTTTAGTTTGGTTTGGCTTAAGTGGTTTTCCAGTACTTAACTGCTCACAGATGGGATATTCGCGGAGTTTCGTATGTGACACCCCACAAAGACACCATAAGACTCCCATAAGCTTTTGTTATGTCAGGAGAAATGAATGCAACGGTTCACTGGTGAGCAGATGCTGATTGCTGCCTGTATGTAGGAAATATTGCTGCACTATCGCGGCGTTACTGTAGCAAATCTTACAGGAGAGGAAGGTGACTTTGTTTTAAAACACAGCTGTCTTCACTCACTCACACTCTCACTTCCATACCCAACTACTCACCAACACCAAAACACACAGGTCTGCGCAGCCTGCCCAGTACTGAGGCTGCAGGGTCAGTGCATCACTGGTACCCATCCAGGGCCCCCCATGATGATTTGGGAGCCAAGTGGCTCCCAGGATGAGTCCTCCTCCTGCCAGGATGGCAGCCACGGGCAGCTCTTTGGGAGCTGCCAGTGCTCAGTCTTTCCATCCTAAGGGTCATCAGCGCTTAATCACGGTCCTTTGCCTCAGGTCTCAGGAAAATCTACATTTAGACCTGTTCATTCCTATAGCCCCTTTCCTGCAATTTATTCCCTCCTGGTGCTTCCACACGCATACGTTTCTAACCAGATCACCTTTAAGACTGCTATTGCAATCCTCTACGCGTGCAATAGGAATGATGAGACCCCACTGATTTATTCCAGCTACCTCTCAGTCCATGGTTCGTACAGGAGACTATGGGAGGATACCTTCTGGGAAAAAAAGAAACAAAACAAAACAACTCAAAACATTCTGGGTGAGCATGCAACAAACAGACTTTTACAGAATTTTCTTCCTAATCCCTTTCTACTTAGCAGAGACTCTAATGTATAAGGACATATTTTCTGTTTTAATCCTGTCTAAGGAAACATTTTCTTGTATTTACAGTCTTTAAGGCCTGGTAATCTTTTTGCCCTCCAAATCTAATTTATTCACACAAGTTTCATCACCTCACATAAATAAGTTAATCAGCCTTTTTTATAAGAAAAGATTGGACTTAACAACCTTGTAATGTCCATTATTTTGCTCCAGAAAGATATCAGCCAGGCACAAGAGAGCAGACACTGCCACAGCCCCATGCATACAAAGCTGACTCCTACAGCGCTCACTGCTCACAGCCCGCTTACTGTGCCGCCTGTGCTTCTCATCTGGCATTAGGGGATCACAGGGCCCAGTGCAGGACAGTGCATCACACTGGAAAAAGCAGCAGCTTCATATTAAAGGTTTAATCGCCATCTGCAAATTTACAATTCCTACCTATGTCGGTTTGCTTGATACTTTTCCAAGCATTCCTTGATTAATTCAGAACCAGCCTTCCAGCTGAACTGGTTCCTTGTACAGCCAGCTGATGCATTTATTCATCAGCTCTAGCAAAGCCGTAGGCACAGTGACTGTATGAATAACGTACAAAGTAAAGCCCAACATGCTCAAGAAATACCATAGTCTGTAAAGGAAAGTAAATTGGGGGAGGGGAGGCTTGGGGGTTTTTTCCCCTTTCTTTTTAAGAAGCATGTACAATCTTGATAGACAGGATAAGCAAGCTCCTTATTTTTCCCTAGATCGGTGCTCATTTGGCCATAAATCAGCTAAAATATGCACAGCGTGTTCTATTCAAACACTCCCATAAAACTGCATACACTTCTATTAGTTTAGATTTAGAGAAATAAACTAGCTAAAGTTTAGCTCTAAAGTTTATTCTTTCTCTGTGATCTCCAATAATTTTCCTCATAACTCAAAGGGGAGAGGAGGTCATGCAAACCCTGTCAAAACATAATTGTAAGGAACAGCCTGAATTCATTAGTCCTATAAACTTTGAATTTAATACTACAATACAATATAAGCAGTAACAAGTATTCCTATCAAGCTTAAACATCCCTACATTTTTCAGCCAAATAACCTTTCACGTGTAGTGTGGCTTACCCTCTACACTAGATAAAAAGAATCTTGACCTATAATATTGTCTCTACCCTCTCCTCTGCCTCATAAAGAATAGTTTATCTAATATTTTTCACCAAAGTTCAGGTTGTATGGTCATCATTCCATTACTACTCATTCAGTGAGTTCAGGGGTAGGGGGTTTTCTGAGGGTGGGAGAAAGGCTTTCTAGCATACTACCACTTAATATACATTTAAAGGAAGAAAAGAAAAAGAGCTGTCAGTCAGTTTCATCTTACTAATGTCTCAATAATAAAAATGGAAACAGACACAATCCTTCACTGTAACCTAAAACCACATATAAAAGGTTCTGGACTTCTATAAAGACATATGGAGTTTCCTTTTTTAATTCTGTTTTTAAATTAATAAAGGGAAAGGGGAAAACATTTTGTACACAGGACATAGCATACCAACTAATTCACAGGATTTCATATTTGCTTTATGACTTACGTTCATTGTAAAATTACTCTTTACTTTAGTCATGACAGTATAAATTTCAAGTGTGCATAGTGGGTTTAAATACAAAGCAAAAAGTTAGAGTAAATCTGAGGCTTGATGACCCCCATATCACAGTGTTCCACAGGTTTATTTACCACAAGATCCCACTGGACACAGAAATAATTTGCAAATGGAATCACAGAACCATAGAATGGTTTGAATTGGAAGACACCTTAATGATCAAATAAAATAAAGATCAAATAAGCTGTACTTATTCTGAAATTTAGAATAGAAACAACATATAATCAGTGCACATAATAGCTAATGAAGCTGGTCATTGAAATAGCCATTTCAAAATACTTTTTACTATTTTATGCTAGTTTTTAAACATTTTAACATTATAAGACCATCTCAACATGCAGACCACTTTTTCCCCGTAACATATAATGTAGCTTTTGTGATTTTTCAAATATTTCCAGAGTAAACAGCAACATCTACAATTAAAATGCAGTGCCTGAGATCATTAGGCAGCATATGCACAGTCATTCCTCTATTAGCTCTCTCCTTCACTTGAACAATGAAAGATTATCCACAGATCCTAAGAATCAGCAGCAGCCACTCTTTACTTAGTATAAATCAGGACCATAAAAAGAAATTGACAGTTGCAAACAGAAAAAAAAAGGAAGAAGGAAAGACACAGAAAACATTGGAGAAACTGGAAAGAAAGCAGCAAAGAAAAAAACATTATAACACCAGAAAGAACAAAAATAAATATATAATTTTACAGTAGATTAAAAAGTTTGTTCTTAGTACTTAGCCTCCCAATATCTCATTTGAGCTAATCCAGTACTACTAGTGAACATTTAGTAATGACCTACAAATCATTACTACCCTATACTGAAGATCTTACGGCAAACAGTATTTCATAGAATCGTAGAACGGTTAGGGTTGGAAGGGACCTTTAAAGGTCATCTAGTCCAACCCCCTGCAAGGAGCAGGGACATCTCCAAGTAGATCAGGTTGCTCAGAGCCTCATCCAACCTGGCCTGGAACATTTCCAGGGATGGGGCATCCACCACCTCTCTGAGCAACCTGTTCCCATTTCTTCTGGGATTGTAAAAAACTTCACCAAAATCAGATGGTACTGTGCAGTTTGCTGCCACAATCGCTAAACCCAACAAGATGGGCTCTCCCTGCCAGGACACAGTTGAACAAAGAAGTTACACAGGGTCCTTCTCTTTCATTTCTGTTTTACACCCATCACTTAATTTTTTAAACCAAGGAAGTGTCTTTCCTCCTAGTAAAATGTAATGCTTTCTTAATGTAAAAGTCATCCAGTCTTCTCCTAAGAGAGAAAGCTCTAGGGAGATGTGTACCAAAGCTCTGCTCACCTCAGAACCACATGGTCAACACAGTCACATTCCTTTAACTCCACATGTTGTCCTCACTACATTCATCCTACACGTGCAAACATCGAGGCACAAGCGACCGGGTTCACGGCAGGTAGCAGCATACCCACAGCAGGTGTGGTTTGCTTTGGGTGTGTCAGAACTGCAGGATTATTACACGCAGAGACGTCCTCCACCATCAGCAAGAATCTGGTGACCCCAAGCTAGCAAAGTGTCATACAGTTGGGCACCACTTGCAGTGGAAGAGGACATGGAGGGGTAAAGGCAGTCACACAGTCAGAGTACTTCCAAATCCTGTCAGTAAGCTAACACACCAGATGGGTAACTCACAGATGAGACCATCAGCCAAAAGAAAAACTCACTTTATCATGGCCTGACGAGAGCACGGACCACTGGGACCTACCGGGGCAGCAAAACAAAATGCATATTCTCTTCAGTTAAAATATATCACTATTTTGTTTGCAATGCGATAAAAATTACAGTTTATGAAAAATGTATATATAGTTATATATCGATATACAGTTTTATATATACAGTTTAGGAAAAATGTATTTATTAAAATACAGTTACAGATAAAAATCCAGTTTATGCCAGTTATCTATAATCCTCAACATGACATTAAAAAAATATTATTGATATGAGGAGACCTTTCATACCCACAGTGAAATACACCTCAGCCAACAGGCCCAGCAGGGAGCCTGCCCCTCACATAAGCCCCTGTAAAGACTTCAAAATATTAGCAAGTTAGGATTCACACGATCTGTAGACTTTCTGCTGAACATATGAAAAGGGCATATTTCACACCTACAGCTGAAACCCAAGCTCCTCACGTCAGCAAAAAGCCCACCAAAACACAGAAAGGCAGAGCTGGCCTTTGCTTGCTGACTCCAGCTGTGGTGCCTGACTGCATTGATGGACCATGTAATAGGCTCGCTGCTTTGATGAATATTCACCCTGTAGTAAGGCTGTAAAGCCCTTTGCTTCACCTTCTCAAAAAGTTACCAGAAATACCATAAGAAGTTACGTGCAGCACAGTTCCTCTGCCTGGACTAAAATCATTTGCTAGAACATAAAGCAGGATTTAATTTTTAGAGTGGGGAAAAGTCTGGATCTCAGTGAAATGTCACATTGAAAAGAGGAGCACAGAATAGAACAATGATTCAAAATTATTATCTCCCAATGTTAAAAATCATATAATACATAAAATGTGATGCCTCTGCTATTGAAAACAGTATTTCATAGAATCATAGAATGGTTAGGGTTGGAAGGGACCTTTAAAGCCCATCCAGTCCAACCCCCCTGCAAGGAGCAGGGATATCTCCAACTAGATCAGGTTGCTCAGAGCCTCATCCAACCTGGCCTTGAATGTTTCCAGGGATGGGGCTTCCACCACCTCTCTGGGCAACCTGTTCCAGTGCTCTACAACCCTCATTGTAACATATTTTTTCATAATATCTAATCTAAATCTACCTCCCTCTATTTTAAAACCATTACCCCTAGTACTATCACAACAGGCCCTACTGAACAGTCTCTCCCCATCTTTCTTATAGGCCCCCTTGAGGTACTGGAAGAAATGTTTCATTTAACTTAACTTCTCTATTTTATCAAAATTTCAGAAACTCCACATCTCAAAAGTTTGCCCCTAAAACAAATTTCCATTCCTTTTCAGCACTTGTGATACTTAAGCTTACTAAAATATAAGTTAATATCTGGTAAAGATAATTTCAATTTATGAAAGGTTGAAGGTTGAGAATGAGTGAATTTATTTAAAGGCATACTTGAAAATTTATATTGACGTTTGAACGTGAGTTTACTGTGTGCACACCAAAATAGCTTGGCTCTGTCACCAAGACACCTGAGAAATCACACACGTCTAAATAACAGCAAGCAGATGGAGCAATTTATATTTTTCAAAAATTAGCTGCAGAAGCTTATTAAAGCTCTGTAGTAACATGCAACTTCATGTTCTTCCTCAAACTTCAAGATAAACGTGACATTAAATGAAAGGACACATTTTAATTTAACATTTAGGAAATAATTTTGACTAATTTCCACTGACTTCTGAACAGCGTCTGAACTGGATGCAAATGACAAAATAGTTGGCATTTGTCTGCAAGTGTTGTTCCTGCATCACAGATACACTCATCCGAGACTGAAAAAATACACTCCAGCTCTTCATAAAGTGGAAGCAGCTGCAACAACAACTGATTTTTGGCAACTTCAGTCCCCATCTACTTGTAGGTAGCAGAAGCAGCCTCAATCACATATTAAAACTAATTAACAAACCCAATAAACTACACCACAGCAAATACAAATGCCAGCTTCATCAGCGAGAGTAAATATCTAACTCTCACACTGCATTTCCACAGCAATTCTGAAAGCATTTTATGGAAGGAGGTAAACAGATCTGTCCGTATATCTCAAATCTGCACATGGATCCTTCACCCCATCTTTTTCATTTCGTTACAAAGGCAGGTACTCTGGGCTCTGGACACTGGACTACTGTATTGACATAATCCAGAACCAATTATGGCGGGAGCATCACAGCTCAGCAGATCTCAGTATTGAAAACAAGATTCCATCTTTATGCAGAGCTGCAGAATGGGAGATTTATGCATTTTCTTCCGTGACTTTATGCTAAGCAGGAAAATTTTCTGCTTTCCTGACAGGAGAGTACGCTGTGATTGAGCCTCCAAAATGGGGGCAGGAAGAGTGAAGAGCGGTAATGGCAGTGTTACCAGTACAAGCACGGGCCACAGCAGGAAACAAACACTTTTCTTGTGACTTTCTTGCCCTCTATAGCTTAAGTATTTGAGAAGAACAGGGTTGAATAGATCCTGGTTCATGAAGGATAGAAAACCAAATGTCTTCTCATGAGGGCATGAAGCAGACCACATCCTGAAATATCTAAGATTACGATTTTTGGTTAAAAATGCAGAAGCCACTGCACAGCGAGACATCCACTAACAGCAGCAAAAATCCTGCTGAGACTTTTTCTTTTGTACCCTTCCTCCCACTGAGGAGGGAAATATGCTGCAAGAAAAAAACATGGATCAGGACATGGATGCAACAAGTTTTGAAACTTTAAAGTGTGGTAATCTGGAAAAGGAAGACCTTTTCTAAACCGGCAGCAGCAGTTCTGGTGATTCCACACAGAAGAGACAATGGAGCCTGCCATGCTGCCCGGGGCAGAGAAACTGGAGTTTCTACAAGGAGAGGAAAAAGGCCGCACCTTTTCTCAGTAACGGACTTGAGAAGGACAGTAACCAGCTTTCCCTTCCCATGGACCAGCAGCAGTACACGTACCCTCACTACCTAGAAAAGCAACATCCATAGGAACATTTACATTAAGCACATGTGGCTCATTTGCAGGACTAGCTTTTTCTTCACTCAAGTCCTGGGCTCAGTTTGGGATTATCACTGGCACCACCACCATAAGCAGTCATTCTCCTGCTAGGAATCGCGCAAAGCACTTTCACTGATCAGACTACACAGCACAAAGGTTCCTAAATTCATCTCTTACTTCGCTAATTATCAAGGGGTACAGCCTCCCAAAGCAAACCAAGCAGCCTGGCAGCGTCAGATTATTCCTAAAAATATAATAATACTACTAATGAATCCTACTATATCATATAATAGTAAACCTAAGCTTCCTAATGCAAAGTGCTGTAATGCTGTCCCAAGTTAGCAGTCGAAAGCTGCATTAATCCCCACCGTTACCCACGGGCTCGTTAAACTGCAGCAGAGCGAAAACAAAAAGGCTGCGTTATTATCACTCAGCGCCACCGCTGAGAGCCCAGTGGGGAGCCAGGACGCTTCGCGTGAACCACGCTTACACCACTGCGCTGATGCCGCTGCTGGCAAGACCCCGTGAAGAGTATCTGAAACAAGCGGTGCAGTTACTCCTGAGCTAAACAGGTGCCAGAAACGCCATGTAGGGGACAAAGGGATAGCGAAAGGAGCTTGCACCTCTCTTTTCCTCTGACAGGACCAGTAGGTGGAAGAGACAGATCTGTTACTCTCCGTCCTGACGGCTGCACAGGCGCAGAGGTTTAGGCCAAAAAGGGAAAAGGCTTCTGTGCTCACATCCACTGTAAAATTGGGCTTGAAAACACAGAAAAGCCCTCTCACTGCCAAAAGCGAGAGAAGGGAGCTACAGACTTTTTCTGCACTTCCACGGATCAATACGTATATCCTCTGAACGCTGAAACAGAAGCAGTGTAAAATGGAGCAAAGCCAGTTTACAGGAAATAAATCCCTGCAGCATGCACATAGCTAAGGGACTCCCTATTACAATGACCTAGACAGATTCTGAACTAGCAGGTGTTCAGCATACATCTGGGAGACAGACAAAGCACTATTAATCTCAAAGAAAAATAATGCAGCCTGATAATGTGACATCTGGCCACACACAATAAAAACACTGTAAAACACTTATTCTTTCCTATTTGCTAAGTACGCAATGAATCTTTTAATTATCCACATCAAAACCACGTTCAAAAGATGACAATGAAATAATTTGAAACATCTGTGAGAGACTGTATTTTATGTGCAGTGAAAAGCGATATTGGTGCTTGTGAACCTGATTCTGTCCCTGTTTATCAAGTTTCCCCCTTGAAGTCATTGGCTACCCATGCACATTTGTATAAGCAGGAATCTAAAAGTGAAAATAAAGTTCTCCCAATGTCATTTCAAATCATGTTTGAATCTGGCTTTGTTCTTTTGTTCTCCTCTTGAGCATTTCTGTAGCCTTTTTGTGAGTTATTTGCCTGTTCTTAATCCATTCAAAGAAGAGATGGTCTTAACATGCCTTAAAAAGAAAATAAAGAAATCATACAATGCAATGACTCTTTGTAACTGCACACAGCAAATGCCTATGTGGAATTAGTTGTCTTTGGGCACCAGGAGCATAAGCATTAATTACTCTAAAGACAGAAGTAGTTTTTCTTAGACTAAGAAAAAAAAAAAAAAACATGAAAAAAGCAACCAAAACAAAAAGAATCCTACAAAAAACATCCCCAAACCCCCACCCTAATGAAGCTAAAATGCCTTTATGAACTAGTCTGAACACCAGTAATAGCAAAATATGTTATATTAATGGATGTTTATTTTGAACTAACAGTTGGGCCATTTAAACAGCCTCAAACAAAATTCAAATTATTTATAGTGTCTAACATGATTGCTGAACTTTCTACTATATTTCTGAATGCTGACAAAATACTGTTTCATGTTTTCCCTAAGTCAATACACTTCATCAGTTTCTTAAAAAAAAAAAAAAAACAACAAACCAAACAACCCACAACTCACACCCTCACAAGGGTATTTTTGGAAGATGCATATTTCATTTGTAAGAAGTTGTTAGACATACCATTTCACTCTGAGGTAAAGCAAGTCTTACAACACCAGCAGTTAATCGCTAAGTCCATTAACTCCGCTGTTAAAGGTCAGAGTGAATTTTAATAGATTTACCATAAGGAAGGATGCAGAAAGCAAACTGTCAGCAAACTGGACTGAATCTTGTCCTGATTACTTCAGCTTGGGGATGTTTCAAGACCCCTTACATAATGCTATTTATTTCACCTGACATTGCAATTGCTCTTTCAAGCATGATTTATATAAATCGAGAAAGCATCTTCAGTTCCCCTTTCTGAAAGCCTTATCTTCAAAACAGCAGCTTCCCCCCCAGAGTGACAGTTCTGGACCCGGACTGTGGTGCAAAGCTGGTCCTTGCACCTTTCAGAAGATACTACTTATCCAGACCACGCAGCCCAACAACAGAATAAAAACCATGTCTCTCTCAGCAAAGACCAAACAGAGAGAAGCTTTGATGCTTAACCCAAAGAGCTCAGAGAACGCTGCAAGAGGCAACAGAGAGAAAAAGAGCTTGACTTCTTGACTAGAAGGTCACGGTTCAAGGTCCACCAACACAGAGGTGGACAACAATGGAAATTACTTCTAGAGTTTGAGACTCCATTTCTGCCTGGAGCAAGCAGGAGATCAGCCATAGTTTCCTCCAAAATCTCTGAAACAAATATTTGGGTACATATATTACTACAAAAAAAAAAAAATTCCACAGATAAAGAGTCTATTTTAAGAGGCCAACAGCCTGACAATCCAAATAGAGTGATTACAGGACCGTGTTACCATCCTCTGAAAAAAAATCAATCCTATGACAAAAAGCACCTGAATAAACAAAATACAACCGAAGGCAATGCCGTATCTCTTCAGGCAAATATGGAGGACTCATGCACCAAAACACTGTTTGCAACATGGAAAAAGGCCAGAGTGAAAATCAACTCAGAACTTTATTCTTGTGATAAATAGCCCAGTATACTTTTTAAAACCCTAGCAGCAGTACTGCCTTTAAGCCAGGCTTCTAATTAGCCACACATAATTGAAATATGCAGCTGTTAAAACACTGAGTATAAAAATAAGCACAAGAATCATTTTCTACTTGCACGTGCATTTCTCTCTCAATTAGTTATGAGATGCTCTATTTCTGAACTCCTAGTTCACTAAAGAGCTGTCACTACTATAATTGAGGGGAAAATACTGAAGCCTCATTATTATCTGATGCATTTCAAGTGTAAATTATTAAAAACCACAAAAAAAAAGTTACAGTTTGGGTCATTACAAGAATTACCTTGTTCTAAACTACATTATCATATAAACTACATTATAACAAATGATTTCTGCATCATTTAAAGGTGCTTAGGTTACACCAGTCATTACTCTTCAGAGAAAGACAGAATCACCAATTTTGGGAGAAACTAGGATTTAAAAGAGAAATGCATGCTGTCTTGGAATGAGCTGGACACAGGCACTCAAAGGGCCCACACGTTTCCTCAATTTAGGAAGCAATAAAACACAACACTACAAGTTACAAAATTATGTTGTTTGACAAAGTCCCCATTATTCACAACATGTTCTGTAATTTCCCAAGAAACATTTCTAACCACTGAAATTTTACTAAATTCCCACAAATGTTTCCTTTGACAAAGTATTTACTAAAGGAAATTGCAATAAGGTACCTTGTCAAAGGAAACATTTGTGGAGAACTTAGTAAAAATGAAATGTTTTCACCTTATTCTGATAAGACTACTATAAACATTGTAAAATATATAATTTATCACACTATAAACATCTTATTGTCATATTACTGATTAAATAATATACTATAAAATATGAAAAGTAAATGAGTATAAACTGAGTCCACTATGACAGTCATAATTCAAGTTCTTTGATTTCAATCTCAACATTAAAACTGTCAAAAAAAAAAAAAAACCAAACAAAAAAAACCAAACCACTACAACGAGAAAACCATGAAAACCACAAAAGCCTCACAAGTATTTCCCACACACACATCAATTAGGGTTTATAATTCCAGGCCCTTCATCACTACCTTGGAGATTTAGATTGTTCTTCCTCATGCACAGGTAAATGACATCATGATGCAGTTATCTGACGGTAGGACCAGATGCAGTAGTACCTCCCTCCCTGGCAGCAAAAAATAAAAAAAGTAACATGCCTCACTCTTGACAAACAACAAAATAAACAGAGCTGGATATAAACACCAGGAAATGGACTAGAAGGTAGATACAAAATATTACCTATTTATTAATCAGCACTACCAAGAGTAGAGTGCCAGGATATAAGGATTTAACACTAGACTGACATGGCAGAAATTCATGATAAAGAGAGAGCTATCACTTTCTATTGCTAATAAATCTATCTCTGCATATCAAAATTGATACAAATTACCCTAAACATAATTCTCTATCCTCAAGAAATAGAAATAAAGTGGTATACCGTA
The DNA here is from genome assembly GCF_036417535.1 of Chlamydotis macqueenii. Taxonomy (NCBI): domain Eukaryota; kingdom Metazoa; phylum Chordata; class Aves; order Otidiformes; family Otididae; genus Chlamydotis; species Chlamydotis macqueenii. Next base: position 85,768,278 of record NC_141557.1, on the reverse strand, counting down.
TGAGATACATCAAGGCTCAGAAAAAAAGAAACCTTAAAACCCATGAATGAAAGTTTAACTTGTAGGTGTCTAGGTTGTTAAAACTCAAAGCTACTCACTAGTCTGTAACAGCTGGATTTTATAAAAGTTGACTGTAATTTTTACTGCAATCTTAGGAAGTCATCTTTATTTATTAAGTAATGGATTTGGAGAAGAACAAACTAGAAATATTAATCCCTTTTTCTTCTCCTCTTTAAAACATAAACAAATGCTGTCTTGCTCTTCATAACATGATTAAGACATTTTAAACTAATACAGTTTAATTAGCACACCTGAGAAGCCTAAGTTTCAGAAGTGCCAGTCAAATAAGTAGTTGTAGCTGCAGAAGAGACATATTTTGCTCTTAAATTGCAAACCCAAGTATCACCACACTTCAAGGCTTTGCAAAACCTGTGTTCTACACAGTTGTCCAAGCTTACACCATACATACCGATGCATGGAAGAGCTTGAGCCTCATAACACTAGTTGTTTATATTATTATCAACAAACTAAGTGGCATATATCAATTTAAGTATTTGGATATTCAGGTATTGCCAAGTACCAAACTGCTTACCAAGCCTGTATTGATTGTAGAGTCAGGTTTAGGAATAAGTTACGAAGTTATCACGACAGGAAAACATTATACAGAGTAATCCTTATGCTGAAGTGCAGAGGTGCTTGCGCCAGTATCTGAACAGAATGGCATCACTTTAAGGCTACCTCTCCAAAGTAGTTGAATTATTTTAGAATATCATCACAAACATTTATTACAGAAAATCCCACATAATCTGACACCAAGCTCTGTCGTCCTATGTTCCCCAGTCTTACTTGGTGACCTCATACACAGACTACACAGAAACTCACTTCTGTAGCTTAGTGAACAACTGTAGCAGAGACAAAACCATCTCCAACTTCAGCAGACATTGTTACTAGTTACATTTCTTTAGTTTTCTTTCTAAAAAAAAATCTCTTAGTATATTGTTTATACCATAAGTCAATTAGCTAAAATTTGGAACAGACATTTACGACCACTAGTACCCTAAGACTGATTTCAAAACAAATTGACAAACAAACAAAACCAGGCATCATCAAAAGCATACTTCCAATACCTTTTACTGGATATTAGCAAGGATCCTACTTAAACCAAACTCTCCCTTACACTCTCAAGAAGTGGATAGAATTGAAAACCTAGAAACAACCAGAAAATGCAATCAAATGCTATGATTTGCCGTCTGGTCCTAGTGTTAAAGACTATTTAGACAGCAAGATGGAACTCCAATAGTTCATTAATTTCAGATGGAGAAAGAACCAGGTCTGTAGGGCTGCACATGAGATTTTGTTCATTATTTTAAATTTGATAAGATTCTTACATTCCAGCATCATGAAATGAAAAAAAATTACACCAAGGATTACTGTACCTGGAAATATATGATTCTTGTGGCATCATCCTAGAACCAGCGGTAATATAAGTAATATCATCACTAACGTAACCAGTGGTATTACCTACTATTGGTAACAGAAGTAGAAATAAATGAGCTTCAAGTGTTTTTTTCAAAAGAAAGGACAGAATGTACAACCAGTACACTAAACACTAGCGAGCAAATGAGAAAAATTTAAATAACAACTTCTGAAATGCATTAGTTCAGTAATGTATTCATTACTAAGGCCAGAAAATACTATCATTTGATCTGATATCCGCCACAGAACAGTTTACCAATCTGACTATTTATGTATTGTAAATATATATAGTCTGCAATAAATAAATAAAGACTACTGTTTTCTGATAGTTTTATTTCCATGATGAACTACAACCAGTATTAAAAATCTAAACTAGTTTCTCAGATCTATTTGTTTGATATTAGCCACCAACTCCAACCCTCATTGTTTTATTTGACACAAAATTGAAAAGCCCTTCAACAGAAATCACTCCCCTGTGATTTACTAGCAGACTGCAATCAATTTACTTCCTTCAGCTGGCAAAAGAAGAGAGCTTAAGCTTCTTTATCACCTTCTGCAGGTGTCTTTTCTAGATCACGACTCACTGCAGCAAGACCCTTCTCAATACACCTGCAATGTCTCAGCTGATTGCACTGAAGAGTTAGGATCCTTAAACTCTTTTTTTTTGAGATCATTCAACTAATTTTTAATCCAATGTATACCATATGGTTTGGTTTGGGACAGATTCATCCCTCCTCCCTTTTTCTTAATCTCCAAGCTCTGCTCTTTCCCAGAAATGACATCAGATTTTCTCTGCACTCTCATGACTAGGTTCAGAAATAAAATTTAACTTTTAAATAAATCTTAACTTTTCGGTAAAACCAACTGATCATGGAACACATCTTCCTAGAAGCTATGTTGAAGCACACGGAGGACAGGGAGGTGGTTGGAGACAGGCAGTATTTTGTCATGTTGTACATGTTTAACTGCTATTAAACAGTGTTTCTTAAAAAACTCTGGTCTAGTTTCTCCTAAAATGTCGTTATATGTCAATAAGTCAATTAGGAGTAACTATTTAGAGAACCTGTTTCTGGAGCTTCTACTATGTACCGGTCTTCACTATTAAATACCTCCCCTCCTTCCCTATTTTTTTTTCCCTTTGAAATGCAGTGTGTGCCTAAAGCTAGCTGGGGCTTTCAAAAACCTGGTGACAGTGAAGAGCACAATATCAGGCGAGATTAAGAGTTACAAAGGAATGGGATAATCGATAATATGTAAACATCTAGACCCTGCTGTTACAGAAAGGCTTGGTCAAAGAAACAGCATTTATCTTACTGTATGCTCTGTGTGACACTAGAAAGATCACGTATTCTTTCCATGTGGAGAAATTATGAATAAAGATTAAATATGGTTGGTTTTTAAAAAAAAAAAAAAAATCCAATACCAGTCCTGTCAGTCATAGTTAGTGCCTAGTATTAAAAAAAAAAAACCTACAAAAAAAAAAAGATTGTCATCCCAGAGTAGAAAGACTTCAGAACCACAATTAAAGGAGCAAGCATTTCTAAGGCACCTGAATTACTGAGAGCAGGAAGAGCTCTCAGGAACTGAACTTTGACCTGTGCTTCTGCACCTCTGACATTAGTAGCAAAGGACCCAACACTTTCTTTAACCAAAACCAGTTTTTTGGCACCCTCTAGAGGTTTTGCTCCCACTGAGAAACAACTCAGAAGACAGAGAGTCATAACTATAATAAAATTTGGGAGAGCTTACAATCCAGAACTCAAGCCTGTAATCAGTGCAGACTGGAACCAAAAGGTTTGTGCGGGAACGCAAAACCAATACATTAGAGGATCAATTCTGGTTTCATTCTGTGTGGTCAGATTGCTCATCTCATTCCATTAACCCAGGATTTCTCGGCCTTTAGGAACAAAAACTACAAAAAGACATCACAATTAATACTCCCCTGTTAAAAGACAGGGAATCTAGTTCCTACCATGTAACTCTGGATCTTTATAAAATTCAACATTTCATTTAGTTTATGAGAAAATAAACCAAACCCAAAGACAGCTAGCAAAACAGTAGATCACCCATCTATGCAACATGGTAAAACAATATTCCAAACCTTTACGTTTCATAAAGTGCAATTTAAATTTTATTCATGTTCTCTGAATTAAAGCAGTAACAATCATTCAATTTGCCATCATTTGCCCAGACACTTCTCCCTATCCACCAAATTCCTGGCCATACAAAATATGGAGGCAAAAGGACTTTCTATCACAAAACTGCCTTTTGACTTTTTGATCAAGTTGGTGTTAGCATGCAACTTCTTATATTATATATGAGGAACTACCTGTTCAGATCTCAGTAGCTCATGCTCTCCACATCCAAGACAAATGTGCGCAAACATCAAGCATTAATTTTCTGCTATCACCACCCCCTAAGTCTGAAAATGCAGGGTGTTTCAAGCAGTTGTGCAGATTTAAGCAACTTCCTCAAAACAAAGCAGGAAACAATAGCTCATTTTAGATGCTTCATTATGAAAGAAAAAAAAATGGAAAAACATTCTACAATCTGAATGTTAAAGAGGCATTTCCTATCATCAATGATATCACAGAAATGTAAATTCCAACTGTGCAGTGTTTATTTTTAGGATAGTTTGAAATTGCAAGCCATTAATCCACAGCTTTCCAACTCAGAGACCGCTGGTCTTTTGCTGCAAATATCTCTCCTTGGCTTTGTTGAGAAAGCAAATAAAAACCCCATGGATCAGGGTGTCCAGGGTTTTCCCAGAAGCAACAGAAAAAAGGGAGCTCACCACATATACTTCTCCAGTTCCAGTTCCAGTATCAGAGTAATTTGAGACATATCTGTATCACTTTATTCAGAGCAGACTGCCATATCAGTGACTGGTGAAGTGAAATGAAATGAAGACCAATTGCTAACAAAATTACACAGTGTCTGCATAGGAGAAACTGTAATGAGACTTGAAATATCTTGATGATGGCTCCTCAAGGATCCAGCTCTAGCTACTGTGGATTTCAAATTTCAGGAGACTAGCTCTTGGATGTAGAAGACATGGTCTGAGGCAACGCTGAATGGTACTACACAAACACTGCAGGTGTGTGACCCCTACTAGAAACCATGCAAAACTTTGAGCTCCTTTACATCCTGTTATGTCTAAGTTTTCAGGCAGCATCAGAACATTCATTTGCCATCTGCTTACCAAGAAACTTCTCCTGCACACTGGACAAGCCACAGTAACCAATGGAACTGAGATCCTTCAGATGATCAGCGTATCCAGTGTTCAATCTGAAGGCCACATCCTGACTCTCATTTGCAGAGAAACCAGTTGCCTGCTCTGTTAAAAGCAAGTCTCAGTGGGAACACATCAGGCCCATAACCACGACTCTTCCCTGCTCTCAAACAGCTTCCATTCCCAGTTTAAAGGCTTGATCCTCATTTGATGTTATGTAACAGTTAAACTAATACTACAGCCCACTAATTTCTTAATTTCTTCAAGACAATGAAGATGCCAAAACAGAAGTCAAACAACAGTTGTGAATTATCTAGAAATGCAGCAGAACTGTGCACAGCTTTCCAAATGTGGTCTCATCAGTGCTGGACAGAAGAGAAGAGTCACTTCCCTTCACTTCAGGTTGATGCTTTTCCTAATGCATCCCAGGAAGCTGTTTGGTCTTCTCTGCCGTTAGAACACATTGCTGGCTCATGTTCAACTTGTCCACCAGGAACCCCAGATCATTCTCTGCAAAGCTGCTTTCCAGCCAGCTGGCCCCAACATGTACTGGTGCAAGAAGTTATTCCAACCCAGTTGCAGAACTTGGCATTTTGCCTTCATTGAACTACACAAGGTTCCTGTCAGTTCTCTTCTCCAACCTCTTAGTACATCTCTGAATGGCGGCACAACCCTCTGGTGTATCAGCCACTCCTCCAAGTTTCGGATCATCTGCAAACTTGCCGAGTGTAACTGTCCCATTACCCAGATAACGAACAAGATGTTAAGCAATACAGAACACATTATCAGCCCATGGAGTAAACCATTAGTGCCTGGCCTCCAGCTGGACTTTATGCTGCTGACCCTTTGAGGCCAGCAGTTCAGCCAGTTTTCAGTCCATGCCACTGTCCATTTACCTAATCCCTACTTCAAGTGCTTGTCTACAAGAACGTTATGGGAGACTGTCAAAAGTCATTCATAAAGTCATAATAAATGACACTCCCTGCTCTCCCTTCATCCACCATCATAGAAGGCTATGAGGCTGGTAAAGCCTGTCTTCTCCTTCATAAATCGATGCTGACTACTCCCAATCACCTTCTATTCCTTCATATGTTTGAAAATTATTTCCAGGAGGATTTGCTCCATTAACTTCCCAGAGACTGAGGTGAGGCTGACAGGCCTGTAGCTCACCAGCTCATCCTTCTTTAGGGCAGGAATGATGTTCACTTTCCTCCAGTCCTCAGGAACCTCCCCTGATCACCATGAGCTTTCAAAGACAGTTATTAGAGACTTTAAATCTCCTGCAACTAGTACAAAAGTAGAATTTGTCATGTAAGTGATGGGCAGATGCCATGATAAAGCAGATCGGTACAAACTTCTCCACTCTTCAGTGAGCAAATACACTGCTGCCTACAAGCTAAGTCTGAGGCATACATCAGCTGTTTATTAGCATTTGATTCTTGCATCTGTAACAGAATCCACACCAGAATAAAAGGAAAAGCCCTACTGGAACCATCCTGAGACAGCTTGATAGTCACAGGCTCATAATGAGATGCCACAAAATGTCACGTTACCGTGGTCATGAGAAGTGAGCTCTGACTCTCTGTCACTAACAACAGCCTGTGTCCCAACTCGGCAAAAAGCAGTATCCAACACAAGCCAGCTAGTAGCTGAAAACACAGGTAACAAAGCCTAGAGCAAAGCTCATGAGAGCAGGAGACTGAGTGATGTCAGGGAAAGCTGCTCAACTGTGAAGCAGTCTATTGGAAGAAGAAGAAAAAAAAAAAAGAAAATACAAAAAGATTCAAAGTCTAACCATCCTCTGAGCACAAAAAAAAAAATTACTTCTACCAGGGATCAGGAAGATAATGTACTCTGCTACATCCACACATACCAGTAAACAAACTTATCTCCTAGAAACTACGGTTTTTAAACCAAAATTTCTCTTCCGATTATATCTGCAGGAAATACCACTGTAATTCACATTGCATTTATCCTTTTGAGGTGTAAATGGTTTGTTAACTACACAAGTCTTGCTGATTGTAATCTGACAACCTAGAGGAACAATGGATAAGAAAAACAAAGACATGAGCAGCCCCTAGAATGGAAATATATAAAACCACAAGGAGTAATCGCCTCATGTACATGCATTCAGGATAGTGATATTTTGAATAATTAGAGGGCAAATGGTCTAAAATTCACTGTCCACTTAAACAGGCTATACTATCAAGGCTGACTACGAGTATATAAATGGATCAGTAGTATGAAAATTAGATTTATCCAATAAATTAAAGTAATTTTGCTCAGCAAACCTTTTTTTAATTATTATTTTAACAGAAATAGCAGCAGCTAACAACGCTACAAGTAATGTTTCACGGAATTTTTTAAGTTTAATAAATTTTATTTTTCAAATTAATATTGCATTAAATGTATTTTGATTGCATATTATATTACTACCTGTAAATTATTCCAGAAAAATAAATGCAATCCATAACATGGCCAAAAACATCGTTATACATTCTTGACACCAAAGTCATCACCTATATTTGTTGAGATATTTTACTTCACTTTAAACACATAAAGTGATAAAGGCAACTTCTGCCCAATATAGAAAGTGCAAAGAAAAGTCTGTGGTTACCTTCCAATCCACTGAGTCAAAGCCTGGGGTGCTCAGCCACCTTGGCCCCTTCCCTCTTTGTTCCTTTTGCAGTTTGTTTGTTTGTTTCTTTGTTTGTTTGTTCTTACAAAATGAACGTCAAGAAAAATTATGTCAGACAGGTCCACTTCTGAGAAATCATCTTAAAAGCTGAGACGTTTTAAAGACAAACAAAACTATAATAGTACTTAATGTTTTGTAAAAGTGAGAAAAAAATTGCTGAGAGATTGTCCAAATATTCTAGGGCTTACCTACGCTAATTATTTTGCTGAAGGAATCTTTAATTACTTCAATACCAACTTGACATCTACTTGAAGAAGATAACCTATGGATACAGGAAAATCAAACATTTGCCCCTCATCTTCCTGCTCTAACTGAAACTATTTGCTTCTTTTTGCTTGAAACAAAAAAAAAAAAAGGAAAGGATTGGAAATAAATTATTACTGTTACCACAACGAGGCTTGAGCAGAAGCTGTCTGTCCAGTTCTCTCTCTCAGTACCTGATGGAACAATAGCAACAGACTCCTGCTCACAAATGAGTTTAATACCGTTCCGTATACACTCTGTGTTAATACAGCAGTATTAATGCTGTAGTAAGGGACCAGCAGCAGAGTATTTGCTGATATTTTGTACAGCTTCATTATTATTGCAAAAGCAAGTTCTGGTTTTGTTCTTTAAACTTCTCATGAAGGAGGGACCTAATACAGTCTACCCTTCTCACCTCTTCTTTTCCCCCCTCCAGAGGACTCTTTTCTTACTCATTTTTATTTTTTTAAAGAAGGGACAAAAGCTCAGTAATGACATCTTCTGTTTTGGAAAAAAAAAAAGCATCTTGAATCACATAAAATATGTTGTTACCTGCTTGGGAAAACGTCATATGAAGCCAAGTAAAATGTAGTTTTATGCCACCCCTGCACCAAGAGCACTATATCAAGAGAGGAGTATTTGCTTAAGCAACACGGGAAGGGCTACATGTTCTAGGAGACAGAGTACATAAGTAATCAGGATCCTGTTTTCATGCTTGTACCTGACCTGTTTTCAGTCTCTCTAGACTTGTTTTCCCTTCAGCAGTTGTGTTATCCAGGTTTTTGAACTTTTCAGCACAAGGACCATCTGTGAGTATGTTTTGGACAGCACCGGTTCAACAGGGTTGTGATCTAAGTTCAGTTGTCAAAACACTGATGTAGTACAAAATAAAGAGCCACCACTATGCTTGATTACTTAGGTGATTGATAAATTAACATTGCAGTCTGTTCCTCCATCTGCATTCTTGCATATGGTCTTTCATATACGGTACAGTTAATGAATCTACAGCACAGGATTTTCCAAGCACACCCTGGGAGGGAACTGGTTATATGCCTCTCTGCATAGGCAGAGAGTGTTGAAGCATAGTCCCGGCTGTGGTTCTTCTGTTTGTTATTGCTTGCAGAAGGATTAACTCAGAGGTATTCAGCTCACTCTGTTTCAAGGTGGGAAACACTGGGATACTTATTTATAAACAGGCTTCAAGGTCCTGTTGTAACTCAGGGCTGAGGTCCGGCTTTGCAACAAAATTAGCCTACTGAAATTCAGTATCTGTAAGAAGTGAATACACTTCCACTCAAACATGGAGAAGTTTGGTTTCATATAAGTAGAATGATAAGAAAGTTTGAAACAAGAGCTGCAAACAGGACAACTGCAGGAGTTTCCTGGGGCTTCCACCACAAGCTAGCCAGCATCCAGAGGTAGCAGCCTCAGCCCCTTGACAGTCAAACACCTTTTTGCACCCTAAAATTATCTCAGCTATAAAGTAGTATCATAAACTGTAGAGGGATGCAGTAGATAAGACATGCACACTTGTTAACAAGTGATAGCACTAACATCCTGTCAGAGAGCAGGAAAGATCCCAGTTGTTTACATTAGTTTAAAAAAAAAAAAAAAAAAAAAAAGGCAACAACAGAATTCACGAAGCCACAGAAACTTTCATGGTATTTTAAGTAAGTCATTAAAGACTGTTTCAAGACAACTGAACAAAAAGTCTTTACAGAAGAGGAAGCCTGCTTGACAGAAACAAATAAGAGAGAGGCAGTACTGCTTTATATGTCTGTTATGTTTTAGGTAATACTTGAATGTCATATGTAAGTATTATTTAAAACTCTGCATATATCTTCAAACTTCAAAAGTTTTGGATGCATAAATGCTCAAACCTTAAATTGCAAGTCCCTTTTTATTCTTCTTTCCTACATGTATATGAAAAAGGTGGAGATTAAAACATCAGAAACATTACACAATGTTCTATAAATTCATTCAGCAGGGTAAGTCACCTTTCTGAAGCAGCTCTAAAATGATTCATGTGCAAAGAAGAAAAAGCTTTGTGCTGGCCTTCCTTTCTCTGACTGTTCCTGTGAAATGCAGATGTATAGCTGTGCTTCAGAAATACACTTTATATCTAAAACCTGATATTGTGAAATAAATCACGAGTCTCTAACCCTTTCACATAAACTACCGTAAGTTGCACATTGAAGGGAATGGAATACAGAAGTGAAATTATTTTAGCTATCCTCAAACTCCATTGAAGTCGTAGAGGATTTATCGCAGTGCTGTCGCCTCCTTTAGTTGATCCAAAACGTCTCCACTCATACCACTGCAACAGGCAAGGTTCTTGATGAATTACACGGGCAATCTGAGGTGCTGTAGCTGTCACTTACTGCTGAGGTTAATTTCCCTTCTGAATGGGAGCAACCACTGAAAGCCAACGCCACACTTCTACGTAGACATTTCTGCCTTTATGTATGTTCTCCCAACCTGATACAGACCCTGAAGTATGTCCGCCTCTCTTACATCATCTACTTAATTTAGTACTGTAACTGTTATTAAGTACTATAATCTCGTTTCACTGCAAGAAAACAAATATTTTTGCTTAAAAAAAAAAAGTGAAGAACTTCATCTAACCTGAGTTTCATCTAACCTGAGGTGGCCACCACACTTCCTAGCAATTAGAAGGGAAATTACAGGGTTCAAATTCTCTCTCATTTTTATTTTACAATTTTTATTCAAATAACAATATTCCACAGATTAATATACATGCCTTCAACAAACATAAAGAAGAATGGGTATTTCTAAATGTGGTCTCAGTATCCAAAGCTTGCACTTCTATCCTCAGATGCATAGAAAAAGTTGAACCTAAAGTCCAATAGCTTATGACAGACCCGAAGACTCCTAAAAACAACCATGCGACAAAACCCATTAATTTCTGGCGACTTGCCAATGCAATGTAGTTATTAAATCCAACGTAGAACCAAAATACCATATTTAAATAAAGATTTAATAGAAAAGTATTTGGAAAACATGGCTACTTAAATGTTATTATGAGAATATTAAGCCCTTCAAAAATCAGGAGTCCTTGCTTCTTTATTACAATCTGGTATTTTACTGGAGGCATGCTAAAGACGTTATGAATAAGTAAATTTAAAAACAGCAGAAGGGGGAGAAATAATTGCTTCATTCCCAAGAACGCATATTTCCATAAACTTAGCTATTTGATTTAGAGGTCTATATGACTTTCTAGAGAGCAGTACCATTTACTGACAAGCATACTACAGTCTCAGGTAAACAAACCTCATACTGCCAGAATGATATTGTTCTACAGGTCAGCAAGATAAGTTAGCTAACAAACTAGCATTCTGAGTTTTTCCTTCTCTTTCTCACTACACCATTTTTCCATCACTTCGAACTTATATATTGATCAAATCTGGAAAATAATCATTTAACTCAGTAGGGCAAAACTTATGAGTTCTAAAGTATAAAAATCGTAAACTACTACTGACATTACTCATCCTGCCTGGTTTATGGTAACACTGTAATACTTGTAATTTTCTTATAAAACAAACAACAACAACAAAACCCAAACAAAACCAAAAAACCCCAACTGTGTCATGGCAAACATTAGATCATGGAATTCTTGAAGAGTCAAGTGAAAGAAGGTTGAATAACGAGAAAAAAATATTTTTACTAAGGTATATCTTGTAAACTACAGGTCTCTCGTTGAATCAGTTGGATGTCTGTTACCAAATTCAACAGTAGTACAACTGGGTTTTGCCTGGGGAAAAATGCAAAATTACATTACTTTTGAGATTAATATACAAGTTATGCAACACACATGCAGGAGAGGAATTTTAACATTTGACACAGGTGCAACTAATTCCATACCTGCTCATAGCAGATGAGTAGAATATAAGCATCCAGGTATTTCTTAAACGTGTTCAAGCTCTGTTTTCCTTATTGTATCTGTGCAAGATGTCCTGTAAGAACTGATAGACTTTTGTACATAAAACACTCCTCAAAACGTATTTCTAAAAGTATTTGCTAGAAATCATCAGACTGGCACAACTACCCGCGTTAAAAGATTGAATTAGCATCTTTCCTGTTCATTGACAACACAGCAACTGTCCCTTCCAGCCTCTCTCCCTGTCCCCACCTTCCTCCCCCAGCCTTTTTTTTTTTTGTTTGCTATTAACAGTATCTCAGATTCTCAGATCTCTTTCGCTGCTTTGGAGACTATACACACAGTTAAAAAAAAAAAAAATTGCAAAAGCAATCTATATTGCAGAGTCTTTGGCTCCTCGACAAAAATCATTGCTCCAAGTCTGTTCTGTCAGTAGATCACCAGCAATCTGTCATTTGGGGACCTGAAATATTGTCACTGCCACTGATCAAAAGTCAAGTAGCACCTTGCTGTGTATTTTTAGAGGGGAGACCATGCTGAGAGAGCCTCAGAAAGAGCGATCCATCAGCAATGTCAGCCTGAGGACTCCAGTGGGCAGAGCAATGTTGTAGGGCAAACCCCAGCTCCTCCTCGCCGGCCAGTTCTGGTTTGAATAAATATATATAGAGGGATTTCACACACAAACAGGAAAATCAGGTTGTCTGAAATTACTTTGCCCAGCAGGCTTTCCAATGAAAAGACACCAGCATGTTCAGGAGGTCAGAGATGGTAGATCTCAAAAATCCGACATGTCCCAAAGTCCTAAAAGCAGGTCAAGTGTACATGGCACTTAGTTGGCATTAAGTGTTAGGTATAGCATATTCCTCAAATGCTGATGTTGCACTTGCTTAAAAAAAAATTTAAAACAAATCTTATTTTGGAAATCAGACTAAATTGCTTTACTTAATCTAATCGTGCAGTTTTAGCCATTCTAAGCTAAACTGAAGGCATAAAACATGATCAAAGTCTAGAATTTCATTTTTACTACTCAAAAACAGGTGTCTCCTCTGCTCAGTTTAACTCTTTTTATACTAATTCTCATGAAGTAGAAGAAATACTTATTACTCACTACCAAAAATTAACATCCCTTCAAACAGACGGGAGGGTGGAGAGGTAAAGACAGCAAGACCTACACCTGCACTGTACCTCCTAGACTTAGAGACAGAAAAGTAAGAATTACAATGCTGATTAATCTTGGCTGCTTTTAATTAGAAGGTATTTACAGAGAGGGAACATTTAAGACAACTGATAGAAACTCAACCTCAAAGGGGCAAAGAAGAAATGCAAAGGTGAAGTTTCACACTATACCTTCGCATTTCATCCACAGGAAGTAATTGCTGCACAGACCTATGCTACATAAGGTGACACAGGATATAAGGAAATGTTTGTTCTTTTCTGAAATGAGGAGTATTATGCATCCTTTGAGTGCTCATTATGACTGTCAGCACTGAGAATTAAGTGCACAGGATCCCAGTGGAAACACTCAAAGGCTAATGAACTTCTCTAATTTGACCAGAAATGCATGCTTCAGAATTTGTTTCTATTAAAAAAAAAAAAACAACATGTAATGGCACATATTAAAAAGACCTATTTACCTGAGAGTATTAAACAACTGCTAAACAGAATAGTGGATTAGGCTTCTCAGATATGCTACGGCTTCTGTTCAATGCTCCCATTTATATGGAAAATATTTCTTGGTATCATGACTCTGCTTCTAATGCCATTTCTTAAAACTTGTGATTCTAAACTTACCCTTTGATTAGACACGCATGTTTCTAATTAAGCTCAACCTGTCCATCCTTCTTTGAAGAGTCCACCAAGACCCTTGAGGCTTTGTGCAACACTTCACTTGTTCTTGGTAAAGATAATAGAAGTCAGAAGCAGAAAATAAGAGCAATAAGCTGCCAAGCTTGTCAGAAACACTTTCAAGCAAAAATATGTAGTTGTGAACCTATAAAGTCTTTAATGAACCACCATATTTATACTAGAGAAAAAGAGGAAATATAGTGTTGTAAACCTCATATGCATTCAACTATAGGATGCTGTATGTCACCAGTAAAATGAAAGCATGTGTAGCAGTTAATCCTTAATGAGTGTTGTGCCAGATTACAAATGCTATTTTTCTCCACAGTGAACCAAACATTACCTTCTGAAAACCATGTAGACATAGATGAGAGACATTTGGGGATTAACTTGGTGATCCCTAAGCAGGACTTCCAACACTGTTACTCAGAATCCTTCTGCTGGGCATTAATGCTATGAACGTGGCTCAGTGACAGAAATAAAGACAACAGAAGCCAACTATCTTCTGCTGTTTCAATTATAATGATAATTTTGAGAATACATTAGGCCTTCTGTATTATTGACACTTGTAAAGAAGAGATGTACTGTCACATTTCCAAGTCTTCCCCTCTACCGCCAAATGACATACATCAGCACTGCCATGGAAATCCAGATACAAAGTCACATTATTCTTGTAACTCAAGTTACAAAACCTTTTGCAGTGAGAATGGCAGGAATTATGCAATTCATCTAATACTGTCAACCTCCTTCATTAAAGCACAAACTTTTATGAAATACCCAAAGCTTTTTTGTTCTATTCAATGCATTTCTAAGCACGCTAGGTCAGACGAGGTCAGGAACCGAACTGAAGGTTCAGGTTACCATCAGGTGGTGATCAAGGATACAGGTACTTCATCAGAAATATTCAGAAAGTGTCAAAGGTGACTAATACTTGTTAAAATTTGTCAAAATGCTCATAGACTGACCTGGATTTCAATTTGTAAGAATTCACTAGACCATCCACTCTGTATTTAGCATCTGCACCATCTAGGAAGCCAACTTGCACTTTCTGTGAGACTTCAGCTTCTAGATTGCATAGAATCTCCCTTTCAGAGGTTCGATGCCGCTCAGAAATGGGATGATGTCATTAGGCATGCTCAAAAACCATCCTGAAGTTGAGTTGTTGTAAGAAATACAGGTGAGAAAGCTAATGTAAAGAACTCAATTTCTCTAAAAATTCTGGCATACAAGACAACAAGAACGTTTGTCCAGGCAGGCTTTCCCTGTCTTAACCTCCAGCCATTTCCACTGCTGAAAACCTTTAAGCTGCTGTTTCCTTAGATAACCGTTCTCCGACCTAGCCTTCTGCCTTTCTCACTCTGCTTTTTACTGAACGTGAACCTCCATATCCAATGCCATGACATTTTTCATGCCAGAACATGAGCGTGAAAAGGCTTTTGCCTTCCCATATGCCAAACAGGTAAAGCAATAGTCAACCTCTTGGCAAGAACGATTGTTTTTAAGCAAGCAAATTTGACTGGGACAACAACAATCTGCTTTCACAGGAACCTGACTACTACCCAGCCAAATACAACATCAGGAGAAAATATCAGAATGTCAGGACTTGATTCATATAGTCACGTATGTCATCTTCAGAGGAGTTAGACTCTTCATTCAGATAAATCTAAAATAATGGTTTGTTGTTTTTTTTTTTAATCCCACATCTGTAGACCAGACAGCATACCAGAAATACACACGCTAAAAAGTTTCAGTATTTTGGTGGAAAACTATCAATAAAAATTGTAAGCTTCCCATGCTCCATTTTCAACATCCAGTGCATATTTTCTTGCTTTTCAGATACCCAGCTTCAAAAGTTGTACTACTCTTTTGGGAAGCAGGAATAAAAATACAATACATTCCTTGAACTTCATTGTCTGGAGCCTTGAGTTACCTCTGAGACCCTTGCCAGTCACCCTTCCAAACTGCTCGCTGGTTGTGATGGAAGGCATAGACCTCCACAGGACGCAGATCACAAGTTTTAGTAATCTTGGTGATTCTAAAAGGTACAGCAATTTTCTAGAACCACACCCAAACTTATTTCTAGTTATTTCTCAAACATCTTAGTAATGTAAAAGAATTTAACTTGATATAAATTAATATGTAAGAGTTAAGTCTCATCCAGTGGATTTAAAACAATTAAGAACCCTATCAGAATCCCTGTTTATGCTACCTGCCTAAATTCATTTGGCTCCCTTCAAAAATTCAACCTTAAAGGGATATTTTGGTGTTACTTAATTGAACAATAATTGACTGTGTTAGGACAGAAGAATGTTACCTATGGCTGAAAGAGGAATACATATATGTTACATTGAGCCGACAGATTTAATTATTACAGTTTCCAGAAGTAATTTTCTTGACCAAAAGGAAATGGCTGTAACTGTCAAGATTTTGGGAGATGAAGGAATCAATTGCAAACTTTGCAAGGAAAAAAAAAAAAAAGGAAGGGGAGGGGAAAGGGTAGAAAAAATGGGGAAAAATTGCAACATCTTCCCCTAGAGAACCTTTTATGAAAAGCCCCTTTGGCTGTCAGACGTTCTTGATTTTGGATGTTGTTACTCAAAGTGGACTCTGCATATCTGTGGCTTCCCAAAATGAATGAAAACAAGTGGCAAATAATGGTTTGTTTTACAGTAGAATTATTATGCCTAATACAATAAAACATAATTCAATGTAACTTTCAGCATAGTTCCTTTACAGATGGATTTTAAAAAGTTACCACCATCTCAGCAGGTCTGAGAAGTATGAAGTTTTGAGAGTTTCATTAGAAGCCTGAGGTTTTTTTGCCCAGAAACTTCAATAAAAGAGGCGGTGGCCAAAAGGACAAGATAATACATACTCTTCCATGCTTTATATCTCCTGAAGTTATTGCTTATTACTATAATTGAATTTTGTAAAGCAGAACAGGCAGATTAAGAGCCAGTAGGATGCACTACAAGTTAGCGTGCCAAGAGCAATTTAAGCAAATATTAAATGCTTGCTCTCATAGATAAAAAGATGTTTCTCCATTTCTTAGTTTTAAACTAAACTGTCAACTAATACAAAAAAAAAAAAAAAGAATACCTATTAGCATGGCTATCAGTTTACATACAAACAGATACCGTATTTCCTTTGCAATTTTATTGCATTCAAGTTTTGGCCAGCACACTGCCAGAGGATCTGGTCAGGCAATCTGCTTTTACAACCCATTCATGGCACCAAGTTAGCACATCCCAAGGCGACAGAAGAAATTGTTTCAGTGTGTCATGCTGCATTCAGACTTCTTTCCAAGTCAGCCTGACTAGAGAAGAGCCATTAGCCAAAGCCTCATGTGGCTCTGCAGTGCACGAGCAGAGGACTGCATACCTGTCCTACACGGAGACTTCCTACTGACATAAGAGAAATAGCTTTTCCCATCATGCCTCCATCAAAAAAAAAATAATCAGAAAAATAACGCTTTTGCAGGAGTAATGACTTTTGTCAGGAAAAATCAATCTCTTATTTAAAAGCAAATGTGTTTTAGTCCTGAGAGTCATTCTGTCACTTAAAAAAAAATAATAAATGCACTATATTTAAAAATGCTGCCTCCATTAAGGTTTATCGTTTACTTGTATGTTATTAATAATTACACTACTAAATTTAACATTGTGCAGTAGCATCCAAAACCAATCCTGTAACAAGATCTTAGTGAAACCTTCAAAGGGGAGAAACAGTCCATTTCATTTTTGTCAAAGCTCAGCTGTAACTTGAAATATCAAACTCTTCATGACTTACAAGTGCAATCAATAAGAATCAAAACCACAGGTCCTTATTTAAGTAGAGAGTACTGTAATAATGTATTTTCCTTATCCTGCTGATACTCCTGAAAACAGGTGCTTCTAGGAACTGTTGAAACGTATGCTTGAAATCCTAACAAAGATACACTGCAATTTCCACAAGTGATAGGCTCTAAAAAATCATATCACATTGAACCATGAAATAGAAAATATATCTGAAATTTAGTGCAAAATTTAACACTCGTAAGTTGTGCTGATTCTGTTATCTGCTCCATTTACATGCCAATCTACAGCCCGACCTAAAAACATATTCCTTAAAACCCTGAAAATAAGCCGCTTCGGCAATTCCTTTGTAGCATAAGTTGATTTTACATGTGTCCTGAGAAACAAACACGTAACACCACACCACAGCCATTAAATTGATACCATTCATCAGCAAAGGTAAATTATGCAAATTAGAATTATGCAAACACCTTTTTTTTTAGCTGCTACTGTTTCTATTTTGCACAGCTGTCTGTCAGAGTTCATTACGCAAGGCTGAAATTATTTTAGTAGCATTATTGAAAAAAAAAAAACCCACAGCAAAAGTCTCAAGCGTGTATCACTGACGAGCTATTTGTTGTTTTTAATGTCAGTTAAGGTACCTGACAAACAGAACTCAAGCACCGTAGCTGGAGTTCCCTCCCAAAAGCATCTTTCTTGCAATCCACAAAAAATCATCCAACCGGCATTCAGAAATGTGTAGTTTGCTTCCTACCAGCAGCTATGGGGGGTATTTCCTTTGCTACGTACACACAGCAAAGCCCGCTCCTTTTTTTGTCAGAGCCTCTCTTATATAACAGACTGCAAAAACCATCTCTGAAAAACACAATCAAGATGCGATCTCCTGCTTCGGTACCACAACATTCAACATAATCACATTCAACGCAGTCCCAAGCCATTAATCAACTTCTCACTAATGAGGATGATCTATCACAAGTTCTCTGCAGTTTCGCAGGATGCAGACTGATAGTCAGTCAAGGCTCCCACAGGGTCAAGTCATTCACAGACTGAGAGAGAGACAGCTTCACCAACTTGGCTCAGAATGAGTCTTACAAGGGAATTTGATCGTTGTAGAACGTACGAGTTTTGCTTACGTATCACAGTCTTCCTAGGTGGTTTGGGCTTAGGGTTGGGGCTCCTCCCCAGACACTTTGTGTAAAGGTAAATAGGTTTACAGAAGCCCTAAACCCAGGTGAATCTCAGAGGCCCACAGGAAGGATACGCAGCAGCTTTCTCTGGAGACCTGCACTTAACCCCCTCACACCATGTCATTTTTACGCTGACCAGGCAGTTTGAAAAATACCAACCCACGGAGTTAGATAATCCACTCATTTTTTAAGGCAGGATGAATACAGCCTTAAACACAGGATGACAAGGATATTTTTCCTTCGCTTCATTTTGCAAAAGCCCACAACAGACTTACATAAACTCCATGTAATTCTGGGTAGTCCCCTCAACGTCTCAACGTACCCTACAGAGAGGTTTGCTACAACCCATAGCTCAGGCTGATTCACTGTTTTCACTTCACATACAGACTACAAAAATTAACCTGCAATGTGAAGTTTTTACTTTATCTTGTTCCTGCCAACAAAAAGGCATACATGTTTTAAGAGGCATGAATATCAGTTACTGCAGCCAATAAAGTTAACACCTGGGTGTTTACTAAAGGGGCCTATTCATTTCTAAATAATTTCTGCAAGTTCTGGATATTTTTCTGTAACGCACAGAGTTAATCATGACACCCTGAATCCGAACAAAGCACACCCTAACACTTAAAACTCCGAGAAAGAAAAGATGCTGTATTCCAGTCTTTCGTGGATTCATGCCTACGGGAAATTTAACATGGTTTCTAAAACGATCCCTCTGCAGGGTTGGGTTTTGTTGTGGTTTTTTTTTTTTTTTATTTTTCCTCCCAGATCCCCGGCCGGATGGATTTGTGCATTACATGTACAGCCTGCGCCGCTGCCCCTCCTCTGTGGCGACTGGCTTCAGCCGAAGCCGCGCTCTGCCCGATCGATGGAAGCACATCACACGCCAGCGCGGGAGTAAGGTGAGGGTGAAGGGAGGAGAGGCATCTTTTCCTTTCAGCCATTAAACACAAGCGCCACGAAACAGCGCGGCGCGCACCACCGCTCCCCCCTACCCACCCGCCTCCACCCCCCCCGCCCCCCCCCCCGCTCCTCGAGCGCAGGATTTGGCAGACGAAGGCTTCAAAGGGAAGAACGCACGCACGGACAGACAGCAAACGCCGCTCGGAGCCGCCCCAGGGGCCCGGCTCATCGCCCCCCCCCGCCCCCCCCGCCACCTTCCCGCCCCGGCTCCGCGCAGGGCCGGGTGCGCCCCCCCCGCCCGCGAATCCCCCGGCTCCTTCTTCCTCCTCCTCCTCCTCCCCGGCCCATGACTTCACTGCCGTAACGAGTACATCCGTACAGGGCGTCGGGAGACGCGGTGCCGCGGATGCCCTACATAAGCAGCGACAAACGTAGAAGGAAGGGGAGGAAAGAGATGCGGGAGGGGGAGGAGGCGCGGGAGAGAGAAACAAGGGAAAATAAAGCACTTTGTTACCTCTCGTCCGCGGAAAGCGCAAACACGGCTCCCCAGGAGCCCAGCCCAGCCCGGCTGCCTCCCCGAGAGGAGCTGTGCGGGAGCCCGCACCAAGTAATATCACGCAAGCGGGAAGGGTGTGTGTGTGCGCGGAGGGGGGTGCGGGGGGGGGGGGAATCTGGCACCATTACGGTGCCTGTCGTACTCACCGATCGGCGCCGATCCAGCCTGCTTTCTCCCGAACATAGACCAAATCCCAACAGCAAATCCTCAGTCCGCTAGGCAAGGATGAAAGGCGGAGGGGGCGGAGGGGGGGGGGGGGGCGCGAGCGACGGCCCCGGGCTTCACCGCAAGGTCCTGACCTTGCCCAGCTGCAGCATCCCCACCTTGCGCCCCCCCCCCCCCGGGGCGCGCGCCTGCCCCCGTCTGCGCTCCTGTTGTCCCCGCGTCCGCGCTGATCCGGCTGGCGAGGGGCTCCGCTGCAGGACGGACGGACGGACGGCTGCCCGCCGACTGCCGGGGCGAGGCGGGCTCGGCATCCACCGCCCCGCCGGCTCGGGCGAGGTGCGGGGCCGCTGCGGCGGCAGCTGGGGCAGGGGCTGGGGCTGGGGCAGGGGCTGGGGCAGGCTGCGCGGCGCCGCCGTAGCGCAGCGCGCCTGGCGGGCGCACCGGCCGCGGGATGTGGCCGAAGAAGACACAGCCGCCGCCGCAGCATCTGCCGCCGCCGCCGCCTCCCCCCTCCCTTCTCCCTCCCTCCTTCCCCGCCTGCCTCCGCCCCTCCCTCCCCCGTCCCCTCCCCAGCAGGAGCGCGCCCGCCGCCGCGGCCGAGCAGCCGCCGCTGGGTGGGGGGGGAGAAACGGGGGGGCGAACGGGCGGACCCGCTGCCGCTGAGGCGCCGCCGACTGCGCCGGGCGGGGCCGAGGCCGGGCCGGGTGCCCCGGCCCTTCTCCGCTCGGAGCCGCCGCCTGGCCGCGGAGGGGCGCGTCCCCGTGTGCCACCCCCCTTCCGCGGCCGGGAGGGCTCCAGTTGTACCGGGGAAGGGGGCGCAGGGCGCAGGTGTGGGGGAGCGCCCCGAGAGGGGAGGGAGGGGGCCGGTAGGGAGCAGGTGACTTGAAACGTGAGGTCCGCCAGCCAAAAACGGTCAAAGCAACAGGGAAGCACAAGCTTGTTCACCCTGCTGGGTTCCCCCTCGGTTCTTGGGGACCCGAGGTGGGACATCCGCCGTGTTTGCAGAAATCTTCGTGCAGGCAAAGAGAGTGAGGAATTTGGGAGTCGCGTGTGCTCCTCTGCGCGCTGAACCGTTTGCTGAGAAACTTGGGGAAACTTGGGCCCTCGCAGCACTCACCTGAAGGCTGCCACTCCATTGGTCCTTTTAACTTAGGCGCGGGGTTTTGGAGGAAAAACACCCAATTTTTTGTTGTTGTTGTTGTTGTTGTTGCCCGGAGTAGTACCCTTCATTCACGCCCGCAGCGCTTGGGAAAGCCATTGCCTTGGCTGGGGCGTGCACCGCAACGCCCGCAGCCGGTTACCTCCCTGCCCGCACCCACGGCCCCGGCTCCCGTTTGGCGGGGGCGGCACCTGCGCCTCCTTCGGGCCCGGGGGGCAGCTCCCGCGGGGGACGGGGGCTGTGTCATCCTCTCGGGTGGCCTCACCTCGCCCGTTTCCCCGCTAAAGCCCCCGCGCAAGTGGCCGAATACCCCATGGCAGGGCAGGGCACTCCGCCAAGGCCGGCGAGATTT
This sequence comes from Chlamydotis macqueenii, assembly GCF_036417535.1. Taxonomy (NCBI): domain Eukaryota; kingdom Metazoa; phylum Chordata; class Aves; order Otidiformes; family Otididae; genus Chlamydotis; species Chlamydotis macqueenii. The sequence goes on along the minus strand of NC_141557.1, from coordinate 85,746,773 downwards.
TGGGGGAGAGGTGCCCGCGGGTAGGTTCAGCCGGTGCGGCGGCGGCCGGACCGCAGCGCGACTCGCTGCTGCCACCTTCCGCCTGGCGTTTGGGCTGCCTCCCCGGCACCCCTGCCAGCGGGAGCCCCGCCGAGGGGGAGCGAGAGGTTCCCCCTCCGAATTTCGTGTGGGGAGAAGGCCGGAAGCTGCGTGTTTCTCTGCACTGCTCGTGCGGTGCCCAGCGCCAGAGAGGGTTTTCTCCCTCTGGTCTCTTTTCCTGTTTTATTTCCCTGTGTAACTTGTCTTCGTTTTACCTTTGCTGCGTGCCTGGGAAAGGATTAAGGGTGGAATTTTGAGTGCCGTGCCTTGAGGCCGGCTCGTTAATTGTCTGTCTCCAGCCAGATAAGCACACTTGCTTTCCTCTACTCAAAGATGCACCCTAGGAACTGAAGAGAGAATTAGTGTTCGGAGGAGCCGACTTAATCAATTCGAGAAGCCGTAACAGTAAATAGTTAAACAAATCTGTAGTAATTAAGAGTTTGTCCATCTGAATCTTTTCCTCATCTAATGAAAGAGGAAAAGTTGATTCCCCTGTCTTTGTCCAAACTTGTAACAGTAGTACAAGGCCTGCCCTGGCCATCTGAGGCTGGAAAAATCAGCAGCTGGAGGTATAAAAACTGCCTGCATGTTGCCTAGCCCACTTTTTTTTGGTGAGTAGAGCCCTACCCTGGGGAACAGACTGGTCTTCCAGTCTGAAATTCCTACTCAGACGTGTAACTCAGCTCTCTCGTTTCTTGACAAATGTTCTAACTTCCAAAGTATTGCAGAGTGAGGAGAGACCCACCAGCAGCTACCCTTCCACAGGGAGAGAGAAAAGAAAGAAGTATCTCATCATCTGCTTCTGGAGGAAGAACATAATGTCTGTTAAGTGCAAGACATGGGGTTTGTGATTCCCAGCCTGAGACAGGTGTCTAATTCTGGACTGAAGGTAGTGTATTACCCTGTAGATACCTAGAGTCACTGTCTTGCTGTTAAACCTCAAGATGTACATGATAATAAAATTACTGGGTGTCGTAGCATCCTAGATCCACAATATCATCATGTGATCCACGTTCTGCAGGCCAACCTCTTCTTCAGAGCGGGAAGGTCTTTCTGTTAATAAAGAGAGAGGAGACAGAAGGCCTAGAAGCGGGCTGTGTCCTCCTTTCCTTCCCCCTGAAATACAGCCATGTAGTAGCAGCATTTCATGGCCCTGGGAATTGTACACATCTGGCCTAATTGTAGGATGAGCAGAATGTGCTAGTGAAGGATGCACCTAAGACACCCTGTTCTCCCCATACTGTAAAGGTTACCCAGCTACCTACACCGATGTTATACTGAAGTACTAGTCTGGAAGCTGTTGGCCTGGAAGTTAAATATAGTGGTAATAAAAGTATATAGCAATGTGGACCCTCTGTAGGGGAAGTGGGGGCTAGAGACAGAAGGGTTTTGGAGGGCTGGAGCACCTCTCCTATGAGGACAGGCTGAGAGAGTTGGGGCTGTTCAGCCTGGAGAAGAGAAGACTCCAGGGAGACCTTATAGCAGCCTTCCAGTACCTAAAAGGGGCTTATGAGAAAGATGGGAAGAAACTCTTCAGCAGGGTCTGTTGTGACAGGACAAGGGGTGATGGTTTTAAACTAAAAGAGGGTAGATTCAGACCAGATATGAGGCAGAAATTTTTTACCATGAGGGTGGTGGAACACTGAAACAGGTTGCCCAGAGAGGTGGTAGATGCCTCATCCCTGGAAACATTCAAGGCCAGGTTGGATGGGGCTCTGAGCAACCTGATTGAGTTGGAGATGTCCCTGCTCCTTGCAGTGGGGTTGGACTAGATGACCTTTAAAGGCCCCTTCCAACCCAAACTATTCTGTGATTCTGTGATTCTATGATTCTATGAATGTGGAGGTGTCTGAAGACATCTGCTTTTCTCTCCAAGATTTTCTCCTTTCCCATCACTATCTTGTATGACAGGGCATTCATCTTAAGACATCGCAGAGCCACTCCTTCTTCTTCTGCATATCTCCCCTGATTCTCCCTGCATCACATTTTCAATGTTGCCTGACACTAGAGGAGGTCAGAGCAAGGGCCAGGGCTGAGGCCTGCTTATGGATATGGAGAAGGAGTGGGACAAGGGAACTAAACCAGATGTCCAGAAATGGCTTTTTGCTCCTGCTGCTGCTGTCACCGAGGAAGGGTAAGGGAGAGAGAGGTAAAAAGGAATGAGACTGACTTCTGAAAGGGGGTTGTCCCCTCTATAGTAGATATTTTCTGCCTACTTCTTTCTCAGTGACTAAGCCTCTTGTTTAAACAAGCCAAATGCATAGAACACCTGGAGGCTGTTCACATTTTTGGTCAGACCCAGCCTTCTCAGATATAGGCAGTCCGTTATTTTAGGCTTACTTGGCCTGTGCCTGGGAGTGGTGCAGCTACCCTAATCCTCGGTTCACTTCCCTGAGGGCTTGTTTGGGGTTTTTTTTTTCTTGAAAAAGATGGAGAAAGAGAAGGAAATTATTAAAATATCAAGGCAAATATTTTCAGGCACTGGAGATGTAAAAACATCTTTGCTGTTTGTATTTGCCTGTAAGATTCACAGAGGTTCTTGAGACCTGAAGTTTCTATTTGGTCAAAATAATGACAAGTACTATATTTAGAAAAATATAGTAACAGGAATAGATTTAAATCCAGCAATAGAATTTTCAGATAATTTGTCTTCTAAATGACTATTATAAAGAAGAATAATAATAATATCTTTTTAAGCTTAGGATCAAGAGTTGCATGTTCCTATAGCTAGTTGCCAGTGATTTTTTTTTCCTGTCTGTTAACAAGAAATCATCTTGGTTTAATCCTTCTTGGAACAGAGTTGGAGGACTTATTTTCTGAATTTTTTGACAACAGGGAAAGCATTTCTTGGCTGGTTTGGCTTGTTTACTTGTAGATCATGTTTAAAATGAAATGTATGCTTCATACGAAGATTACTGAGGTCCTCTGTCATGGTCAGGGTCCAGCACCTCCTTTGTCACACTAAAGTCAACGGGAACTGGCCATACTAAGAACATAACTGAAGTAAAACTAGGTCTATGAAACAGATTAATGTTTAAGGCAATCTTTAGCAAGTCTGGAATAAAATCAGGAAAACATGGGTTTTGCCCTTTTTAATAAACTAAAAAGTTAGCTAAGCATAATTAGTTTTTCAAGTTTAGAGCAATACTTTACAGACACTATTGCAATTACTCTCTTATCACGTTCTAAAAATTATTTTAAGGTGGAATTATTAAAAGAAGTTGACAACATACATTGAAATGTACTTCAGATGAGAAAGGGCAAGTTTCTTGAGACACACAGTGTGGTTCCTTAATGAAACCAAAGTGGGAATGAATTTAAATAAATTGTTGAAATTTCTTCTCTCTTATTTGACTATGATTTTACCTTTAATAAGTCAAATCAACATTGTATTATAGTAATATTATTTGTATTTTCCTTTTTTCCTAAATTGTTACACAGTATTATGTACAACATTGCCTACCTACAGTACATGTAAATCCTGGGATGAGGATGGCTTTCTATGCAACAAAGATAAAATGACAAGAGAAGGTTTGCATGACTGTATTTGCATAAGCTCGTGTCTTGATCTCATGGAAATATTTTTTTAGTAACACTCTCTTAAAGAAATATAAGGTATTTTCTATTCTGAGACACAGCTGGTTTTGACTCAGTCTGGTTATGAATAAATTACTGTTGAAGTGCTAAGCTTGACTGGCAATAGGAGGATACAATTGAATTTGTAGTACCTACAGATTTTGTAAATGAATCTGTATTTGCACGGAGAGAGTTAGATTGTAGGTACTGGATACAACTGGCAGTTCCCTAGGACCTGAGTGGGATTTTCTTCTTTCCAGCTTCATGCATAGATGAAGATCATATAGGCAGTTACAAACAAAATCTCTCTGAAACAGCTGGATTAAAATCTCTTTCAGTCCTGCTTGACTTAAAAAAAAAAATAATTTTGAGAATTATTATCTAGCTAATAGCTGCCATTAGTTTCCTAAGCAGGTTGGTATCTCCAACATTTGGATTTTCATGCAAAATTATATTAAAAGGTAAAAATTCATTGAATTCAATTGTCTGTCTCAGTCACAAAGAATCAGCACTCTACTTCAAGGTATAGTAAGGGGACTGCATTATTTAATAATAAAACTTTCTCTAAATGTTTTAGATCAATCTAAATCAATTGATCGATAGTGATCAATGAGCCAGTTGGAGTTTTGCTCAATTCTAAGGAAAAACATAATGAAAAGGCTAAAAGGGTGAGAGAGAATGTGTCTGATTATTCCTATCTATTAAACACATCTGAATTAAAGAGGATTTGGGGGTTTTATGTGGTTTTTATTTTTTTTATTTTAACTTTTTGGTATATTGTCTTTTGGAAGGTGGAATGTGAGAAATTGAAAAATAATTTAGTGTAATGTAAAAAAAAATATTCTTTTCAGCATCCAGTAAAAGTAAGTTTGCTGTTATAGATTCATATCCTATACATGCACAGGCTATACAAAGAGCTGAATGTTCTGAAATAATTTCTAAACCTTAATCCTGTGAAAGAAAGTAATCTCAATCTATCTTCATGTGACCCAGTCTTACAAGCAGTACGATGTCAACTCAGCTGCAAACTACAATCTAGTTTTAATAGTTCAAAACACATTTATCCCTATTAGTGTCAACTGAAATGCCAAGCTATTCTCAGAATGGATCCCTTAATACATTTAGAGCTGCAAAAGTGTTTAGGATTAAGGTATAACCCTTACAAAACTGTATTGTACCTTTTGGATTCCTTTCCACCATGCTTGTGTATTGAATAAGTCCATCTCAACGATAAAGACTGTACTGCAAAAGGCCGAGTAGAAATTTTGCCACAGATGCAGAAAATAATGCTGTTTAGATAACAGTGAAACTTTATTATACTGATTATCCTTTTATTTAATCCAATTACGTGTGAGTTTTACTCACATATTTTACATATTTTTCCACAATGTAAAAGACTGTCAGAGTTCAAGGAACCAGTAGATTGAGCATCTGGTTAGACCCCATATTATATAAGACGGAGATATTACCTACCCTGAAAGCGAAATAATGACTTGGCATGTCTTGCAATTACGGAGTGCTGGCTCATTTTCTAATGTGTTCTCTATTTTATTTAGTCAGTATGAGGAAAGATGAAGCTAAATTTACTTGGCTGTTAACTCCATGAACATCACACTCCAAAAGTCACAGAGTTTTGCTTTTTCCAGACATCATGGCTTTAAGTTCCTGGAGACTGGATCTGTTTTCCCAGTGCTCAGGAGACTAGTGTCTCATCTGACATCTGTTTAGATCCTTCTTCTCAGTTTCATTTGATAGTTACACTAGGAACCGTTATGAAACCCCAAACCACTGAAGCTCCATGGATATACAACAGTTAGCAAGGACTCCTTGCCTGAATTTTCCTGCTCCTCAAAGCTTTTGCTTAGTCTTCTTGTGTGGCATGTACATTAATGTTTTAGTGTACAGGAGGAACTTTGTAATATTCCTTGCATCCATACCTGGAGTTTCTTGAGTATACTCCTGGTGCTTTTAAGGTGGTTCCCCCACCACCCCCTTCAGCACCAAGGCTGAAGTCACAGTCAGGTGCTGTCTAGAGAGCACTGTTTGCAGCATAGACCCAAGATCCTCCAGCATGCCCTGTACAGGCTGAGGCTCAGCAACCGCTGTGAACTTCAGCGCTGATGTAGAGGTAATGTGGACATAGAGTCCTGAAACCTTAATGGATCTCAGAAAACTGAACACCACTTCTCCCCTCTTTGCACTGAACCAGTGAGTGATGTAGATATTCCCTGTTGGAACAAAGGGTGTTTTCAGCCAAGTGGGGCAAGAACCAGAACTACTTCACTCCTTCTCTTTCCTCCACTGAGCTCTTTTGTACTTCGTAGTTGTGAAGCAGATGCCTGCTTGTCTCCTGCTTTGACCTGATACTTCCCTCAGTCAGGGCCCAGAATTTGTCTCAAAAAAATATTGGACTGTATCAGATAATCTGGTTCATGCATGTTAACCAGTCCTACCACTTTTTCCCACAGGTTCTCCTGCATAATTGGATATCTGTAGTCCTAGGCATTATTTGTACTATAGAGAAATGTGTTTGTCATCATCTTGTAGAGTTTTCAGTATAATCTCACTTCCATGAACTAACTTGTTTTGGAAGAATAATTTTCAGCCATGAAAGAGCATCAACTGCTGCAGTTTAAGTGGCCATTTTCCTAACAGTAGAATGGATGAGTGTGCAACGGATAGGTACAATGCTCAATTTTCCTTATGAAAGTTTTCAACATCACCGTTTTCTACCTGGGAAATTAGATTTTCACAATGAAAATGGAAATAATGAAAAAGTGAGTGAAACAACCTTTAAACACTTGTAAATTGTACAGCTTGGTACCTCTGTTGAAGGCTGTCACTATCCTTCTATGTTCTGTGTGATTATTTTCAGCACTGCTTTTAAATACCTCGAGAAAATATGTGGAGCACATGGGGCAGGATGTGTTTTCCCTCACTTCCTGTTCTGCTCCTATTTTTTTTTATTTCAGGGTAACAGCTGTTGAAGGAAAACTTGAGTTTCTTACTCTATGCTTTTTAAGCATAAAAAGTAAATGCTTCTTTTCATCTAATCCTGTTATTTAAATCTCTGTATTGTGACACACCAGACCTCCTGGTGTTATTTTTAACTTAGTGGAAAACAGAAAGATATGTTTTATCAACACCTCCTGCTTAAATTAAAAAGGAAAAGATAACTGAGTTTGGTATCTGCTTACCTTTTGTGCAAGAAGAAGAAAATGGAAGTAATACGCTGTTAAGTAATAAGAAGTATTAAGAGGGAAATAAGATAGCATAGTTAGTCCCAGCATCAGTCCTTTTTTGTATGCTGTGACAGCTCACATAAACTCAACAGCAAGAACGTTTTTAAAGTGGCAAAACCTTTTAACTGGGTTACAAAAAAATCTTTGACATTTCCCATGTCAACTGTGTCCCTAAAATAAATTATTGTTGTCACATGCAGAGTTCAGATGGCAAATCTTTTTCTTTTTTACTCTGGGATATCAATTTAGAAAATCGTATTGGATTCTGTGACCTTTGGTTATGTTCATGTTATTTTGAGATTTTTCAGCTGTTATAAAGCAGCAGAGAATAGTACTATGCTTTTGAAAGTTTGAACATATTCTGCAGAAAAGCATCGGTGAGCAACTACCCATCTTAGGATTCTTTCTTCCTGTTGTTTATTCCAATGAGTGATTGGCAAGGTGGTTGCCAGTTTGACCTAATACTGCATCAAGCAATTGTGTGACACACTGTAGGCTCTGATTCATACCTTTAATATGAATTTTAAGTTTAGAATGGACTTTCGCTTTGTAGAGCTGGCTCTCTGTTTCTTGTAGAAAATGTGAGGGATCTCATCTTGCTGACATGTCATTTTAATAATCCGTACTGGCTAAAAAAATAAACTTTTTAAAAGCTACAGTTTTTATTTTCATATGCAGAGCTCGAATGAGAGAAGAATTCCTCTTTATGAAACGCAATGTGTGATTATAAGTGTTTTTATGGCAAGCATTTATTCAAGCAGTATGGAAATGTTATCTTTCACTTAGGTTTCCTGTGTAGAAGTAACGGTCAGTGTATTACAGTGAAGAAAAATACTTTGATATGTAAAAGATATTTCATCAGTGGTTGTTTAGTGACTTGTTCTTTGGGTATAATATTGCATTAGTCTATTATAAGAAACATGATCTGGAACTTTAACATATCTCAAGATTGTTACAGCAATAGGCATAACAGATCGTTAGTATGTTCCATTTAATATATATATGAAGAATTCATTAAAGCAGATGATTGAAGGCCAGGATGCTCTGTTATGGGTCTTCACTGACTCAGGACATGTCCAAAATTTCCATACAACTGGTTTCTACTTTTTCATTTATAAAATGGAGATATCACACACCCTAATGGACTAAACTGAGGTCTTTGGATGAGGAGAAACATATAAGCAAGGTATAAAAAAATCCCTGAATATAGTTAGTATATTCCATAGTGGGATATATATATGTATATATACTGCAAATTGCTGAATTTTCTTGTGGAGGATGGCCGAAAAGATGTACTTCTGAGCATTACAGTAACAGTCCTGACTACTCTTTCAGACCAGCACAGACAATGGAGCTTCGTTAGCCTTCCAGAACAATGGGGAAGACTCTTTCACTTAGTATCACAGGTGCCTTATTTGCTCTTGATTTCCTGTCTCTGTAGATCTATCAACACCTGATGTCTTTTCACTGTTATTGTATACCATAGCCAGCTCTAACCTCCTTCAAATTTATTTCTTCTGTGCTACAGACCTCTGTACAGACCTGTTGCTATTTTCAGGTCAAATTTCATTTCCAGTACCCTGTTTACTTTAAGCCATAGCCCTTTATCCTAAGAGATTATACAGACTTTCATACTTATTCTTAGGGACTCTGTTTTCCTTCTCCGTCCATCATCATGTTCCTATTTTTCTTGAGCAGATGTAGGAAACTATGACTACTTAGTTAGCAATACATTTAGACTCAGCTCTCTGCTTCCCCTGACAAGCATTAGGTTGACTGTACCTAATCTCAAGTGGCTTCATGAAAAGACAATATATAATTAAAAGGTGAGAATGCAAGAAGATGATACGCCTGGGAAGTCAAAACTTCTGCCTCTTCTCCCTCCTCCCCACCATTCTTGAACAGAAGTTATAATATAGCTTTTACTTGAGGAATTTTGGGATATGTATGAAGGGTTGCCAAATTCAATGGAGTTTAAAGCCCAAGAGATTTCTCCTACTCAGTCTGTTTTCTGGTGTTCCTGTTAGTAGGATCATTTGTTCATAAGGCTTAGTGTGCATTCCCAATGGACTGGCACAGTACACACATGGCAGGCCACACAGATGGACAAAGTGTGCAGTGCCTTTTCTGGCACCCATTTAAACAGCAACAGCACTTACACAGAAATGAAAAATACAGTGCAGTCCCATTCCCCCTCTCCAGATGATCAATTTACTACAGGACATTCACACACCTTTACTCTTCATTCACAGTCACTTCTATATTCATGGGTCCCTAGATCAGACAGGCCTGCCCAGCACCCGTGTCCAAACCCATGGCCTCATTTAACCCATCTCCAGGTCTGACCTTGTGTCTTTCCAGATTCTGCCCTCTTCCATCTTGCCAGCTAGTTCAGCTTGAAGTGTGCTGGTGAGTCATCTCCACACAGACAGCAAGGTCACACAGAAAAGAGTGAGAGACAGGGCTATTGGACAGCCTGCAGTGATGGGAGTGGAGCTCAGCTGGACAAGGATATTGACCCTTTCCCTGCCTTTGGTTCTTTCCCCTAAACATCCTGTAATAAGTTTCACCGATTCCTATTAGCTCCTTAAAGACTCTGAGAATAAGTTTGCTTTTTCCTGAGAGACCCACAATACTTTTGTTCCCCTGCTGAACCCCTTCTTATCAGTTACAAAAAGCTAGTGGAACCTCTCCAAGGCCTTGAGTGATTCCTTCAGTTGTATTCCCTCAATCTGTGACCTGAGGGATCTGTTCTTTGATGTTGTTTCTGTTGTCTCTTGTTCATTAGGGTCTGTGTACCTAGGTGGGGGTTTTACTTTTTCTGTCTCTTCTTTTTGTTTTTCAACAATATTATCAAGAAATACCTTTACATTACAGATATCTACATATCCTTTACATTTCACACAGCTTGTACCTTCCATATATCCTTACAGTGCTTATAGGTATTCCCCCATGTTTGAGCAACTGGAGCTCATCTGCTTACGAAAACTGATCTACAACTAAAAAAAATAAAGCAAATCCTCTTTGTTAGAGTCATTTATTAACAAGAACCTGAGGATAATATCACCTAATTCTTCTAAGCAATACAATATGCTTTTTGCAAACTCTGAAGAGAGAAACAGCTACAGAAAATTAATTTAATTTTTACACAGTATTTTACTGGTAGAGGAAATACATTGATATTAAAAGAAAAACACCTCTGGTAACAACAAATAACTAGCCACTTGGATGTATCATAATTTAACATGAAAACTAAGGAATTACTTCAGTCCTGTGGGCATCTAAAATCCACAGTAATCTTTACATCTTTTAGTGCTGCTTTGACACCTTTTCTACAACAGCAACCAAGACAGTCTGCGTATTCTGCACAGAACTCCTAGTATTCAGCAAAAAAAAAAAAAAGAAAAAAAAAAGGGAAAGCCAGAATATTTTATCTGCAACACTCTACATTTTCCAGAGTATCTTTTTGAGCTATTTCTTGGCAATTTCACTGCGGTAGTGCCTTATGTGAGAGGTTGCACATGAGACTTCATTTGGCATGATGTTCTTCAGCTGTGAATCTGAAATTATTGAAAAAGTCAGGTTTCAATAATTATTTTCTCCTACAGAAAGAGGATACTTGATGAACACAAACTGTTGTGTAAAAAAAAAAAAAAGCAACTGAACATTTTTTTTCTCAATTTTGATTGACTGAAAATTTTTTACCTGCTGTAGAAAGCCTGTCAAGATGTTCCATTGACCCCAACCTCTTCACAGAGGCAGCTTGCCCTTCCCCGTTGTGTCTTCATGCGACACAAGCCAGATCTGTTGTCTCATCTTGATGCAGTCAGAATTTTGAATGAACTATGGATTCGACAGATGACTTCAACGTAGAGCTCAAAGCAGTTAAAGAGTGGGGAGGTGGGATCTAAAGCCATTTTTCCCCTTCCAAGAATTACATCAGAAAAGCAGAAATTTTCCTAGATATAGGAAAACAGGTGAATGAATATAAATGGTTTCTGAATGAAATGGCATAGACTTTTACAGCCTACAAACCTTTAAAAATCCCGTGGAAAGGATCAATATTGCATCTTACATCACACAACATAAAAAAAAAAAAAAAGTATCTTCCTAGAAACTGGTGATGATTTTGTTCATTGCAGATTCCTAAGAGTCCATAGATTAAGGTAACTTCCCTCTAAAGTCCATCCCCACATGCCAAGACAGCCAGCCAATCTAGAGGTCAAGATATCCACCAGGTCTACTGCAGCTCCACACTGAAAAAGCCAGGGAAGGAATGATTACTTCTGGAGGCAGTATTTTAAAGTGTATGTATCTCTTGCTCAGGTTGAAAATCCTAATAAAGAAGCATTGTTGTCCACATAACTATTGTTTTCTGGCATTATTTTTTCCATAGAGTAGATCTCATCCTTTTCCCAAGTGTATCTAAAGCTGTTAAATACGCCAAATTAGATCTTACCTTGCCTAAAATATTGAGTGTGCATAGTTTATATTAATTTTTTTCCTCCTTTCCTGGTGTATGGAGAACATGACTAGATAACAGGTGTACATTGTGGACACATGGATGGCTTAGAACTGTGCTGTCTTTCAAATGGTCCTCTGAGAGTAACCTTTTTATGCTCACATTGTTTATCTCTTCCCATAGGACTGATTTCTAACAAGTTGCTTTTCACCTTCTACTTGCATGACTGCACACTGCATTTCTTATCATTGAATTTCTTGTTTTGTTGGATCATTTCTGCAATTTTTCAAAGTTATTTTGAATTCTAATGTTATGTTTCAACACACTTGCAGCCTCACCTGGTTTCCGTCATCTGTGCATTTAATAACCTTTCTTTTTACTTCAGTATCAAATTCATTAATGACAAGATTTAAGTAAAAACAGATTCTGAGCAGACCTCTTCTACTGTGGGTGCTAATTCATTGCTAGCTACCCTTCTGATTACAGCTTTCCAACAAGACTTACACCCACGCTGTAGCTGGATTTTACCCAGATCATCCTGTAATAAATTTTGTCTAGAGCATGTCTCCCTAACCTGCTTATCAAAGTATCATGCAGGACATGATTGGAAGTTTTATTATTGTCATGATATGAAACGTGTTTCTATGTTTCTGTGTTTTCATTCTATACAGAAGCCTCATTACCCCTCTGCAGAATAAAATTATATTGATTTGACATATTTAATTTTGTACAAATCCACATTAGCTGCTGTTAATCCTGTAATCTTTCAGTCTCTTCTCTATGTGAAAATGGTTTAGTTACTTGTATGAAGGTTACTAAGGGTCCACAATGAAGCTGAAAAATCTGTAAAATCCCCATTAAATCCTCCAGCTTGTTTCCTTTTACCGTTCTTAGAGTTAGCCTGCATTTAAGCTGCCTCTTGTCCCTACAAATTTTCAAAAATAACTGTTATTGAATGTGTTTATTTCAGCCAGTTCCATGAATATTTTAGAATGAGATTTATCAGGGCTAGCTGATCTCCAAACAGTTATCTTTCTTAAATGTATTCCTACCTGTTTTCCCCTTGCTCTAGGCTGAGATCTTATCCCAGTGATGTGAAGTAATCGATTGTGGAAGCCAGTGCTGACAGATGGAGGATTTCAGGGAGGCAAGATTCAAGAAAGGCCCAAAATACCTGGGTTTTCTTATCTGCTAGTAGTTTCCTTCTCTGCTGGGCAATAAGCCAGGATTTTTTTCTACTCTCCTGCTAGCATGCTGTGCATTTGTAATTGTGATATGTCGTCTTAGTTTCATGGGCTTTATGCCTTGGTCTTTTATTTCCACATGCTTGCCTATGTTATTTTGTATTCGTCTTCAGCAATCTGATTTAGTCTTCACTTCCCAAATTATTCTTTTGGTTGAAGTAACTGAAGAATTCATTAGTTAAACTGATCGCTTCTTATCCTTCCTTTTCACTGCACCAGAAGGTTGTGTGACAGTATGACTGGCTCAAAAGTCGTGTGTAACATGACGTTATTTCAGAATAGGTGATGTCTACATGGAAGTAGATGAGATGGATACAAATTTAACAAAGGAAGATCTATAGCTAATAAAATACAGGGTTAGTTAGCTTTTTCTAAATCAGTCATACATCTTGTTTACATGGCAGGCAGAGTCATTGGAATTGTTGGAGTGAGTTTATCAATTAAATATTTTAAGATTAATACAATAACCTTGTCTAGAACAGCACTAATGCCATTTTTTAGTGTTTCTGACTGTTTTTGTTTTGATTACTTACACACACATGCACAAAAGCAGGACTCTTCAGCTCATTGTGGCTTGAGAGTTGTCTCAGTCTGGCAACTGATGCATCTATGGCAGATCAGCTGTTCCTTCATTAAAAGCTGTCACTACAGTCTGTAAAAATTATTATAATTAAGAATGCAGTATTGCTGGACAAGAGTGGGTCTCCTTATGCTGAAAACATCAGATAGCCTCTGTGTTTACATAATAAATGACATCTGGTAAGGCAGAGTATCTTGGTCCTTTGTAATTAGTAATGTTTTCTATTAATTTTGGAGAAAAGATGACCGTTCACTCTACAAAAAAAAAAAAAAAGGATTTAACAAATAATATGCAAGGAAAATAGAAGATCTTCAGTTCATGCTGTCATAAATGCAAACAGTGAGCAATGAAGGAATATCTGTATCAGGCTGTGAAGTATTGCCACATTTGATATAAGAAGAAAGGCTTTAAGGGTCCAGCTGACCTCCCATTCTTCTGTGATTTGGTCTGAAGACAGAACTTATCAAACCTCCTTGTCTTGAGATCCACAGTGAAATTCCTGTAGCACTACAGCACCTGCTTAGAGCCAACAGGGGTTTTTTTTCACTCTATCCTTAGTTTCAAGACCATTTATAGCCTTCTTGTGTTGGAGTCACTTCTGATGTGCCTGATTCAGAGGTGCAGTTGCTCTTGTGCAGGGAAATTCCTTACCATTTCAGGAGAATGTGCCATTGCACAAAACAACTCTCTATCAAAATCCAACCCCTACTTCATGAAGATTTCCTCATGATGAGAAGAACATAAGGAGCCTTTATATTACTGAAGATTGAATATATACTTCAAATTCACAGAGGTTAGCCTTGTGGAGTGTAATGCTCCCACAGGCATTGACTGAAAGTAAAATGGGCTAGGTTTAATTTCTAGTGTTTCTTACTCTTACACTCAAAGAATATGCAGGGGAAACTAGTCGCTAGGTAGTGACTGCTCTGCTTTTGGGAGGCACAGCAGAGACGGTGCTCCAGGCTGTTGTTTGTAGTGGCTACGTTGTCTGCTACTCTTTTCTGCTCTGTCAGAAGCTATCATTATCATGAGGTGGAAGACAAGAGTGAGCCAAGGAAGGGTGGAAATTGTCCATCAGCTTAGAAGGTGTGTGTATTTCAGAAACTTCTTCTGTCCTATTGGTGATGAAGGTCTCTTAAAACTGTAGGGGCCAAAATTGTTTCTTCCTGCCATGTCCCCATGCCCACACAAGCACACAGGCACGTATACCTACATCTAACACACCAGGAAGGAAGATACCAGGAAATATGTTCGCTGTTGTGGGGGATGGCATTCTCCTATTATTTAGTGGCAAGATAGGGACCTGGAAATCCTTCCCTCTGCACATGTGCATGAAAGCAGGAGGAGGGAGGTGGTTTCAAAAATGCACCTCAGTTAGGCAGGTTAAAAGTTTCTGAAACCCCCCTCAAAGGTCCTGGAAAGTACATCTTCTCCTCCACTTTTGGAGCCAGGGCTGTGCAGTCTCATCTACTGGCAGACAGTAATAGTAGCCAGGAAGAAAAGCAGGAGGCAATGAGCAGAACTCAATGTAGGGAACAGAGCACCTCAAAATAACTGTTCAGAACTCTGCACAACAGGTCAATGTCCCCCACATATCAGCTGGACCCACCCATGCCATGTGAGTGCTCTGGCTGTAACTGAAGAAGGTAAATGAGCTAGGAGTGAACATCAGAGGGGCTGGCATGGAAATATGGGCCATGTGTGAACTGGATATAGTCAAATGGTGGGGAGTATGCAGCCTGCACAAGAGTTGCTGTCACCTCTGCTGTAGGGCCTTTTTCTCCTCTTGTCCACCTGATTTTTGATGCAGTCCCAGGATTTGCTTCTGATTGTCTTAGAATAAACATTCTTGTGTTGTGTCAGTCAGGTATCATTTTGGACACTTTTTGACAGCTCCTAGAAAATAAATAAAGGTTTTAGATCTAGAAACAAAATGAAGCTAGTATTATTTTCAAAGAGAAAAATGCTGAAAAATTTTTCATTTTATGTTTGAAAAACATAAGAATGTGCCAGTGGTTAATATTCCTAACATTTTATGTGTGTAACACAAAGGGACAATAAAAAATTGGGAAAGGTAAAAACAATCAGATTGTTAGATAGACCATATGGTGAGGGCAGACCTTGAAGAACAATAAAGTCATCATCTTCTGGCCTTTATTGTTCATTTGTTTTCCTGTTTGTTTGTAATGATGTGCCCTGTGGCAGCATTATAAATCTTTTCCTGTGTAATAACTCTTACTACTTCTTTTCTTGCAATTACAAAAGGTGGCTTATGTTTATCAGCCATTTCAGACAGCACAGATCCTATCTAATGTATATCTGGAGCAGTAAAAAGATTGAGTGTATCAGTGCCTCATATAGTGTGATACATAAAATCAAACATTAATAAAGGCTTTTGACAATCTCCATCTGCTTGATCTTCACTCTTCTCCTTCTGTTTTGTTAAGAGCTAGAGTCTTGAAATATTTCAACTTTTCCTCTAACTCATCTAGTCTGCCAATTTTTTTACAGATCAGAAGATCTCAATTTATGCTTTAGTTAGTCCTAAGGCCAGAGCAGAGAACAGTATTTTTGTTGGGGTCATCGGTGTTACTTCTTTTGTATCTCTGGAAAACATACAGAAAAGATCTTGGAGCACTTCTGAATCTGAGGATGAGTTGCTGCGAAGAGTTGATTGTAGGGTCATAGAAAGCCGTGGAAAGTGTGATTTCATATACTGAGATGTAGGAGGAAAAAAGATTGAGAAGCTCTTGAATAGAATATCCAGTTATAAGGCTCCACTTGAGCTGAAAATAGAATTACCATTTCACTATTACAAGCATAAAGTATCAGTGCAGTTTTTCTTGATGCAGTTTGTTGAATGTCCAGCTCAACAGCTAAGGCACAGGAACTACAGAACTTGATCACAACAATTCTCTCTTCACAAGCGTAACCTTCTCTAACATAAATTAGATGAAGAAAATTTAAAAGAAAGCATCTAAATTTATGTTTATGTCTCTATATTTAGAACTCTGACTTAGCTACCACATTTAATAATTATACTGTCCCCCAGTTAAAAACTAAAATAAGAATTTACGGGGTTTAAAAAAAAACAGAAAATAGGAAGTATGCATCCATAGGCTTAAAATGGTCAGGTTTTCCGCAGTTCTAGTTCTTGCTTGTCTTCCACACATTATTTGCTGCTTTCCTGTCAGTGCAAGCATTAGGATACAGTTTCATGCTCTCAATGGGTTTAATGTAGAGGAAATAGACTTAAGATTCACACAGGAGAAAAAATATTTAATCTATATATTTTGATATGTGAGGAAATGGCATTGCGATTAAACACATCTCAAGAATTTTCATATAAAACAGTTAAATCCTGGAAACAATTCAACCCTTACATTGTCTTAGCTCTCTTTTATATAAGCAGTTATTTTCTTCCATTTTCTAAAAATAGTATTAATGTTATGTTCAGAAAGATGAAAAAATCATAATCGGAAGTCAATCACATCATATTATGAGTAACAATTTAGCGATATTATGAACTGTCTTAGCTTACGTCAAAATTTTATTCTTTATGAAGATATAATCCAATGTTCCACAGAGATTAAAAATCTCTTAAATTATTGTACTCTATTGGGCTTTTATAGGCGGTGCCATACATGTCACAAATAAAGTTTTCTTAGCAATTTTAATTTTTAATAGATTCTTATTCTAGGGGAATAAGGGGGAATGTATTTTAAGAAGAAATAATAAAAGTATTAGAAAGTAACTCAATCTGTAGAATAAAAGTATTATGAATTCATTTTCTTTTAACAAAATTGTTTCCTGAATTTTCACAGTGTAACATACCACTTCTTAAGAGCATCAAAGTCAGTTACTACCAAACCAAGAATCTGTCTGCTATTTATGAGTGAAGATCAAGCAGATCATTTTATTTTTGTTAATTTCCTTAAGGAAGAACTGCTTCCCTAAAACTGTAGCCTATGATTGCATCAGTAAAACAACTAAACAAAATACCAGTGGGCTATGGGTTGACATCAGTGCAGGAAGCAGGTTTTCATAAAATAGAATCATGGAATCGTTAGGGTTGGAAGGGACTTTTAAAGGTCATCTAGTCCAACCCCCTGCAAGAAGCAGGGACATTTCCAACAAGATCAGGTTGCTCAGAGCTTCATCCAACCTGGACTGGAACGTTTCCAGGGATGGGGCATCAACTACCTCTCTGGGGAACCTGTTCCAATGTTCTACCAGAACAGTAGAAGCTATGGGTATTTATGTAATTCCAAAAAGGAGTCCTGCTAAAGACTACAGAGATTAAACTAAAACGATAGGTGTCTAACAGAGTGTTTCTCCCTCCCCACTAGTGTGTTCAACACTGGTTCATAAACAAATGCAGACAGTAGGACCAGGTAACCTATTCACGTTCCCTAGACTGAAAAAGTGTCATTACAGTTCTGCTACAATGATATCCTGTGGAAAATTCCTGAGGAACTTCCTTGCTGAAGTAGCTCCGGAGTAATCTTTTTCTGCATCAATCCAGAATAAAATGTCCAAAGAGTTCTCACAGCACTTTTGCTCGTATTCCTATCACAGATGTCTTCAAATAGCTTTAAGAGGGTTTTCAAGACCTAGTTGGACAAAGCCCAAAGCAGCCTGGTCTGAACTAAACATTGACTCTGCCTTGAGAAGGAGGTTTGGAGTAGGCATTCTTCCAAATTCCTTTCCTAACTGAATACATCTACCACTTGGTGACCTCTGATTTTTAAAATGTTTATTTACATCCAAAAACCTAACCAAAGGTATGATAAAGTGCTCCGTTACTTATGAATCAAAATTCATTTTGCAAGCCTGCAGCATTATCTACTTTTGACATATCAGCATAGCTGAGAAGTGGTTTCTGGACCAGATGTGGCTTACGGGATGCTTCTGCCTGACTGTTGCTCACCTGCAGAAGAGTAACAATTGTTCAAAAAACCAGTGCCATCTAAACATCCAAACACCTCCATGCATATTTCATCTCTCCTTCCTCTGTGTAGGAGTCTGTCTCTTTCACATGATCTACTAAAATGTCTTTTTTTTTTTTTTATAAATGCTTCCATACTTTCTACCAGTTCAAATTTCATTTCCGTGTTCTTCTACTTTATGATCATTGAAATTCTTTTATTCTTTAACAACCACAAAAAAAAAAATTGGAGATTTTTTTTTTTCTTAGAAACTGTATTACACCAGATTTTCTGTGTAGCTTTTCCCATATCTGTGAGGACAAATATTTTACAGTAAAATGATGGTTGAAAAAAAAGGTGTAACCATGTGTTCTCATAATCCAGACAAAAAAAATATATTGTTCAAATATTGCTCAAACGGGGATTTTCTTTTTAGACACAATTTTGATTACAATGCTAAAAAAAGTGGATTGGCAGGGAGGGTGAAATGCAAGGGTAATTAATGAGGAAATGTACTAAACCATCTCATGTTCCATGACTCTTAAAAAATACCTCATACCAATATTATTACTTCCAAGCCTTTCCCAACAGATGGCACAGGATAACTCTGGTTATTATCCTTAGCCTCCTGCAGACTAAGCAAAGAGCCTTTCAGATGCCTTCCTCTTGTAATTCTTAATTCCAGTGTTTGTCAAAGGGTCCCATTTGTATTACCAGTCCTGAAAGTGCTTAGAATATGAGTACTCCTGATTTATCTGAAATCTATCTGAAATTATTCATAAACTAATTGGCATAAACAGATGTGTGTATGTGTGTTTTTGTGCATGCATGCATATGTCTGTGTATTATAGGTGTAAACAAAGGAGAGTTTCCATTCTTATGGGAACACCAGTGCTTCAAATTTTTTTTTTCCAAATGGAGAAAACAGAAATATCAACAATTTTCCTGAGCAAAATAAAAATGTAATTTTTATTTATGTATGCTACTTTTTGCATAGAAACCTTACCTGCAACAAGACAGCCCCTCTCCTGCTAACTGCAAATCTCAACTTTCTTGGTTTTAAAAGTAAAATGAAGACCAAGAACAAAGCCTGTAACACAGAAGAGTTTTTCTAGGTGAATGGTTTCTGTCAGCTCCCTTTCTACCTTTTCCAGACTAAGATGGCCTTTGTAGCAACTTCCCGAAAGCATAATCTGAATTGTGTTACAAACACTGCATAAATCTCTTCTGTGTTTCATCAATTGGTTGTCGCTTCACCTTTTTTTTTCTGAACCATGTCCATTATAACATTCATTTCAGCCAGATGGATAAAAGGCTGAGGATCCCCGTACATGAATGAGTACATTCCTATACATGCGAGTGCACTGCTAAATCAAAGATCAGAATTCTTGTGGAAAATCGATATGTTCTTTCATTTGAACTGAAATATCATCTTACCTTCCATATGTGTAAACCTCAATGCTCTTTGGAGACTACTTTGCACAACCTTTATTTCAGCATATAATGAAAAATTAGTTCAAATTGGCTAAGAATTTGTTAGGAACCAAAATCTGGTTGAATAACTTCATATATAGGAGATAATACTGATTATAAACTTCAGGTATAAGAGTGGTTGATGATAAAATAAAGAATGATTTTTTCTTATTTGCAGTCTACTTAAATCACTTAACTCCATCATAACTTGCAAGTATTGGGTACAGAAGAGCAATAGGTTGAAAATAATAAACTTAGAGCTAATATAAAGAACTTACTAAGGAGTTTCCATCTTACTGCTTGTTTCTTGCAAATAAAGGATATCATACATTTTGAACATGAGAGAAGTTAAATAATTTCAGCTGAACAATTTTCACAATGATTTAAAAACATTAAGAAATGAACAATTCATGGCCAGTTAGTACTTGCGTTTTAAAGTAATACGTACTTTCAGGAATATGAAATCAAATTGCCTCATAACATTAGTTTCCAAATACAAATGTCCTAGCAACTAAATATATCATAGTGTCAGCTGGTGAGGAAATACTGCATATCCAGCTTGTTGAAGGTCCAATAATCAGTAAAAATCAGTGCTATTTCACTGTGATGAATGGCAGCTGAACAACTAGCCAACTGAACCCCCTTCAACCATAAAGCAAGCTGTTATAAAGTAGATATTTTTATTTAAATCCTTGTTAATACAAGATTTTTAAGGGTGTGTCATCTCAGGAGGAGACAAACCACATATTCCTATAATAAGGAGAAGAGTGTATTAATGTAAACTGATATGTGATATTATACTGGGTGATATAAAAATTACCCAGTGATGCATCTGACTTAAAACTCTTAAACTTTACCTGCTAAAATATAATTAAATACTTAAGTTGAGTCATATGCTCTGGAATGAATTCTGTCTAAAATAAAAGATAAGAATAAATCGTTGAATAAGGTAAGAAATAAGACTGTGGCAAGACTGTGGGAAGTGCATGATAATGCAAAAGGAAGGTGAAATAACCTGAATCATATATTCAGTAGGCAGTGGAGAACATGTCTGAGGAACAGAGATTCGTAAATAATTCATTGAAAAATTACCTAAGTGTTAACAAGATCATATGATTTCAGAATAATTTCACTTTGGGTTGTACTTGTGCTGCCATCCTGCTACATATGAAAGGAAGAGATATTTTTCATACACCATAGCGATCTTTTACACTGAAAAACTGGAAAGCTCCTTTAACCCATAGAAATTATTACTCAGACAAGATCAGTAAGAGCCTCACTGTTTTGCACTATTCATATAAAGGTAGGTATACAATTCATAGCTCTCCATAAGCTGTCCACCTGTTTATCAAATGAAAATGTATTTTAGGCTAGCATAGGGCTGTTTAGAGAACTTGTATTTCAGTTACATTCTCCATCAGCAGTCATGGGGGAAGCACAGTGTCTGTGGTTCACTTACAGCAAAATGTGGTTATTCTGAGCAGCATTCATTAGTCAGCAGCAGCTGTATTCTGGCAAGGAAAACAAGAGCAAAAACTTTTCCAGGAATGGACAAAAGCAAATTGGACAACAGCTGCTGCAGTGTGAACAGTGTCCTTTGTCTCCATGGTCTGACATCCACTTATTTTTCAGCCAAGCCTCTTGCTAGCTCCTCAGCCCTTCTGCCACGGCCCATGAAGGGTGATTTGTTCAGGCATGATTTAGCAGATCTGGAATTACATTGGATTGCTCAGTTATACTTGAGCTTCTATAGAACTCCCTTTAGTCCAAAAGGATAAATAAGCCTAGAGACTTATCAATATTCATACGGCTGTTCCATTGTAATGGTGTGTCAGATGGTACTGATACTTGGTTATTATTTCCCAGAAACTAGGAAATACATGTTAAAATAAGAAATAATGATTAAAAAATAAAATTTATAAAAAAGAATTGGACTTGATTACAAAACTGAAAACTACAGCCAAAAAGCATCAAATACCTTTTTATGTAAGAAAGTTAGTTAAGAATCTAATATGTTGTCATAGGTACATACATCATGGGGGAAGAAAAGCTATTTTCTATTTCTGTTTTTCAGTTCTTTGAAAGACAGTAATTTTATTTTTTTTTTTGAGAAAAAAAAGCACATATAGGAAAAGTGAAATCTGGTAGTGGTAGGAGAAATATGATTTTTTTTTTTTTTCATGTTTTTTAGCATCCAAGTCTGGAGATCAGTCACAGTAGATTCTATTAGCAAAGTCCTTTCGCTCGATCCTGGGATGATAACAGAGAAGGAAGGCCTCACATTAACCAGGAAGATATTTTTACTAATTTTAATAAGTTAATCTGCTAACACCCTTAGGGAGGTGAGTTCAGGGGCCACAAACAAAGGCTAAACTCTCTGGAGTGAAAAAAAATAGTTATTGGCCTTCCTAATGTTTGGATTTTGTGTCCACCTGTTCCTCTCAAACTGCCTCTTTAAAAACCATTAAAGGCAGTGATTAAGGGTAGGTGTTGAACAGATGATGTTTCCAACACACCAATTTTGATTCAGTAATTTCCATGATGCTTTTTTTTACCAAAGGTGGCTTCAGTGCAGTCCTTTTATGGTATCCACGGGCTGATATAATTTGTCCTCAGATTATTTTTTCTCTCTTTTCTCTCTGTTTTGTACTTTTCCCCCTCTGTATATGTTATTAACAGTTATTGGAACATTTTATAAACTTTCATTGACTTTGCAGCACTTGAGCTCACAACTGGGATAGACCTCATGAGCCTCAGTTATTACAGTCCTCAGAAATAGATCCGTTATTTTCTCAGTGTAAAGCTGATTCAATATTACAGTTAACAGAATTGAAAAAAATGAAAGCACTTGCTACTACATCTCTGAGCTTGACATTTCCAAATAATCTTAGAGTTTCCCTTGTCATTTCCAGTGTCACTCAAAGGTCTAGGCTCTGAGAAGTTTAGTCAGGAAATTGCTCCGTTATGCAGGAGACCACATAGAGTAAGTAAGGGTCAAATCGAGACCAAAAGAAGCTTCTCATAAAAAGTCAAGATTGTTGGTTATCTTTGTGGTATTGCATAAATATAAAACTTAGTATTTTATCTCACGAACCTAAGCTACTGTGTTTGCTGATGACTAAACTCTTGAGTTATAAGTAAGATTTCAGTGAAACTCTGAAGTAATGCCTGACACTGGAAGTTTACTAGGACTTAGCTAGATAACGGCATGATCCCTTTTGAAACGGAACTGATTCAGTAACGTACTCAGCATGTTGCTTCTGTAGGGAACCATAAAGCACAAACAAATTGTTTGAAAATGCTTATTACAGATGGTGTGGGAACCAGTCCAGATACAAAAGAGGGGGAACCCAGCTATTATTTCTCTTGTGCTTGATCTTGAAGTCTAGGAAGGCAAAACTTAGAGAAAAGTCACTTTAAAACTCAGCAGGAGCCTTGCCTGACTAAGGCCTGCACTGTTAGGCCCATAATTGCGTAAACTGTTAATTAAATAAGACAACCAATTCTGAGATGCATTACCTGACTGACAGGAGCTAAGCCGAAGTAAAGAGCAGCTGCTTTTTGGGACTCTGCCATAGGTAGTCTTCAACTCACTCCAGTGGCAACTTCCCATGTTTCCTTCTCTTCACTACTTAATGAAGGCTCAAACCAACAGCTCAGAATTCTTCTCTGGTTTGGCTTGGCTAATTCCTAAGATAAATAAGTCTTATTATTTCCTGAGGAACAAGCTTTACTGTGCTGGAGAAGTAACAGAAGGTAGAAGATGGGATGACAGGGACAACGAGAAAGGAGAGGAGAGGAAGAAGAAAATTGAGAGAGTCAGGGGCAGGAAACAAAAAAAAAGGTGAATGATATCAAAGAGACTAGAAGAGAAATCTGTAAGTGAAATACGTGGGAAATATAAGGAACTCTTGCAAACGTTACAGATCTGGGTAAGTTTTTGCTAGTAAGGACTGCGGTTAAGAAACTGGTGTTCCTGAAGCCAAAGCAGAATCAGAGAATAGAACACTGAACTGCCTGCCAGACAGAATAAGAATAAGAAAAGTGGATATAAGGTGAGAAAAAGGGGAGGAGGGGGAGAATTCTGATGGGAACAAAGAAAAATCTACTAATTGCTATTACTGAGGACAAATATTCCCACTGAAATGACTCAAGCATGACTTAGCTATATGTTAAAAGATGCAGAGGCCCTGAAATAATATATTAGTCAAATTAATTTTGGGAAAGGTTTGCAAAAAATTAGTACCACTGCAACAACATAAAAAATATTCTGTAGACTCCAAGAATTTAAATCTGTGATTCTTCATTTTATAAATATTACAAGTATTTATATTTGTGTACTTACTAGATTTTAAATTTTTGATATGGATAGCAAAAATATTATTATTAAGAACAGCACTGTCATTTCTGTTTGAGATAACTGAGAGATTTTGTCATTAAAGACTGAAACAATGGCAAGAAACAAAGCTATTCCAGAAGGCTGATAAGTACTAAGTACACAATCCAATACCTTAGTCTGATGCAGCTTAAATTAAAAGGAAGAATAAGAAAACAGGTTGCTAAATACATTTTCTGATTCAAAATCATGGATTTGAAGTATATAAAGGAATTCAGAGAGGTCAGACTGAAAAGATTTGTATGTCAAAGGCTCTGGAATGATTTAAAGGAAACATACATGAAGTACTTGGAGTTTGTTACCAAGTACAAGGGAAATTCTGTACGGGAGAGCTCTAGATTTAGCTGGATAACTAGACAGCTGAAACAGGATACTAAGAAAAAATCTGAGATCTATAAGGATAAAAAAAAATAAAATATTGGTCATCAAGGAATCTTATAAAGGAGATCAGAAAGTTAAGAAAGAAGACAATAATTAACCAAACTTGAGCTCATCCTGATCAGTAACAAAGGGGTCAAAATAACTACAGGTGTGGCTCCAGCCTAAATTAGTACTCTGCTTCTGTTTGCAGAAAATGGCACGTTGCTGAATATGTTGCAGGGGTAGATAGCTATGAAAGCGGTGGTATGGAAGTAGAAATGGAGCCATATGAAATGACAGGAAAAATTGAGGAGGTCAGTACCTCCTCATCAGGTACCTCGTTACTATAATGAGTAGACTACCTGGTGTGATGGATTACCTCTAGTTTTCAGATTTCTGACTACAGAAACACAGAAAAGCGTGCAAATGAGTCTTGTAACAATGACTTTTACCAAAAGTCCGATGTTATATGCATGGAAAATAGTTAATGAAGCAGTAACTTTTCAGAAGGAAAGAGTTATCTAGGCAGCTGCAGATAAATTACTTTGACCTCTGCAGTGTGCAAAATTTGGAATACATTGTCAAAGAAAAAGCAATTAAGACTAGATGGGCAAACAGAAATTGGTATAAAATGCAAGAACAAGAAGGTCTTGCTAGTAAGGACTGATAAAAGAATTTTCCTCTATAAATGAAAGGTTCATGAAAAGGAAATGACAGTGGAGGAAAAAGTTTGAGTTAATCAAGATACGTTTTAAGTTATCAGTCTGATGTGGCCCAGATAAAGGAAATACAATTAAGCATATCAGTAAAAAGTATTAATGCAGGACCCTATAAAAATATAATGAAGGGTACTACATATATTTTGATCATCCATGTTCAAGAAAATGGAATTTGTATTAAAAAGAATTCAGAGACTGATAAAGGGCAGAATTTTCTGCAAACAATGACTAACAGAATATCACCAAACAAAGACTGAATTGCATACATTTGATCCCTCTGTGGGAGACCTTCACTTCCCTCTCAGTTTTTCTAGAGTGAAAACTCTGGAGGAATTTCTAAAGCCGAAAAATAATATTGGTACAAGAAAAAAAAAATTGGCTGTATGCTGTGCACAAGTAAGTTTAGATTGGAACTAAGAAGATATTCTTTAACAAAATGAGACTTTGAAACATCTTTCCAGTAGGAAGTGGGGTGAGAAAACTCAACAGTTTTCAGAACAGAATGTGGTGGCTGGATAGTAGTTCAGATTACTATCCAATTGAAATAAGATCAGATATTGTTTGCAATATTCCTCCTTTTCATCTTACTGCTAGCATTCATATATTTATTCCTAGTAGACATGTAAACTTTCTATCTGAAAGATGTGATATTTGCCACTGCTAGATCTAGGGTGCTGGTTGGTCTAGATAGATTTGAAATTATTATTCTCATGCTTCTCTACTCTTATTTGTAAAAGAAAACATTTGTTTGAAAAAGGGAAGAAGGGTATTGGACCCTCCATTAATTCATTCATAAAAAACTTCAAATATACCTATTTTTATTCTGGTTTTCAAACTGCTGAAATGCTCATTGACTACAGAAGATTAAATAGATCCCTGTTATATTTTAGTAAGTGAATTGAGAAAGGATAAAAAAGGTCATAATTTAGTGAAAAGAAGTAGAAAACAAAACTTCTCCAGCAATATATGTGTATTAAACTGACTTCTGTGTCAGTGGCAGCATGAGAAAGATGCATTCCTTGCTCAAAACTGAAATTAAATCTTCTATAGCAGTTCTTAGTGTCTTCTATTCCCCAAAAGACACTTTTAGTCAGGTTTCAACAAATCCCAGTGATACAGTATCTTATCAAACAGTGAGAATGAGTTCATAAGCCAAGCTTAACATAATGCACTTCTTATTGCAGCTTGTATACATGATGGAGAGAAGTATTTTAGATGCAGTCTGACTTTTTTTTTTTTTTCCTTTTCTTTGACAGCTAAGCATTTGGAGCCTGAACATCCAATGCCTGAGCTTCTGTCTTGGCCCTCAAAGGGCCAGAAAACGGCCTGGTCTGTAAAAGACTCCAGCACTAAACGGTTAGTGACTGCATGCTAAGCAAGTAGGTACCAGGAGCAGTACCCATGGCTTGGTGTTAAGCATATATATACATGCACAATATTTATACAAGTTTGTATATATATGGACTGTATACGTATATATACATACATACTCACACACACATACATATACTGCATATGCAGTGTGGGCAGAGGTGGAGGATCGTGTAAAGGTAATCTAAAATGCCAGAACACCAGCTGAAAAAATGCCTTCAGACAATTTTGATCTCACCCAGGTTCTGAAGCAGCCATCTCTTTACTAGGAATTGCTTCTGAGGCATCTGATTGCATTGAGACACACTACTTATTTTTTAAGCTATGCCTATGGGAGCTTTATATGCTACTTCTTTCTTTCTGAGTTTTTGGTTGCTCAGACCGAAACCTGAATCATAACTCTTAAATGTTTACCCACGCAGGATTAGGTATATGCATTTTTTGAGATCTTTCAAGTTTAAAAAAAAAAAAAAAGAGGAAAAAAGAAAAAAAGAAAACTCTAGAAAGCTTTGTTTGCTCCAACACTATCTGGTCACATGGGTCTCAGAACATGCCTACCCCTGTTGCAGACATTTACAGTTTAAATTAAAATCTGAATTAGATTATGATAAAGAACAATATTGCTTAAAAATGTGTGCAAATATATTCCTCTTTTTCCTTTTTTTTTTCCCTTGTAATGAGTTTATATCCATCATGAGGACAACTTTATTACAAAAATATTGCATTTTATTTCTATTCCTGATTATTGAAACAAACTCTAAAGAAAAATAAGCTGAAAATTATTGAAAATTAGTAGAAGTTTTAAGTAAACTTCTGAAAAGTAAATGAACTGTACTGTTCTTTATTTCATAGATACCTTTTTCCTTCATGCCTAGTTTATTATTTAGTTCATGTACTTGAGTTTGTAAGAAACGTCACCCACTGTTTAGTAAAACAAAAAAGGCCTCGTGGATGGACGTATTCTTAGATCTGAAAGAAGTTAAGTCAGCTGAGACTTGCACTGTGTTTTTAATGCAGGATACATTGAATCTCATATCTGTGGTTGCTCCAGGACATGGATTCATGTAAGGACAAACTTCAGAAAAACTTTGAAGTCTTTCAAGCCTGTCAAGATGACTAAAGCTGAGTACCATTAGAAACCTCCTGGTCTGTAGTATGGAGGTAGGTGGAAAAATGCCCCACTGTAAACAGGCAGAAGCATTTGTAGCAACTGTAAACTACAGCAGCTTTCACACTGCTCAAGAGCTAACATTTTTGTGTGTGTGCGTTTGCGTGACTGTGTCCCTATCTGACTTCGGTGGCTGACTAAGATAAGTTTGTTACACCTCTTTTAGGGAAAAAGCTGTCTTTCAGTGCCTTCGCTAGCCTCTCTGTATCATCTCCACTGATGTGCCCTAATGACAGAGTCTGGCCTGCTGTACCATGGCTTTCAAAACCTCAATTTTGATGTAACATTTGTTAATATTAGAAGAGATTCTGTGCTCTATTAATTCCTCTTACATTCTACTGCTTTTCTTTTTTTTTTTTACTGTATTGCTTATTAGAGTGGATAATTTTAAATTAACACATTTATCCAAAACAAAGTATGGCATAAATAAAAACCCAAAACAGAGAGACATATTTATAAACAAATTAGATAATGTTTGCACAGTACTTGAAATGTGGTTTGCTAGATCAGCACTACATATTATCAACCTGAAATAATTAAATCATAAATAACTAGGATTTTTTTTTGTAATTCTGCTTCACATTATGTAGCCTGGCAAATTGTCAAGAGCCGTGATTGATTCCAGCTCTTCACCAAAGCATGGCATCTACCATTTAGCAGGAAATTAAGTGACTTCTATTTTTCACCAACAGGTGGTACTCTGAATTTCTATATTCTTTAAAATATTATTATTGCAATATGGATTTTGCTTAAGGTGGAACTTACTTTTCGGGAAACTACTTAGGAATTATTATTTTTTTTTTTTTGTTAGGAACCTTGAATGAATTTGTACCTTCTAGTGAAAAAAAAAAAACAAAACCACACATCCGTGCAATGATTCTGAATTTTTTTTTTCTAATTTGCTGGCATTTTTATGGGTCTTCCAAAATATTTTTGCATACTGTAAGGCATAGTTAGATACTTCAACAGCTAGCCACGATTAGCTGTCAGTATATAATCTTTAATGTCCCTTCTTTTCCTCAGGCAATCACATTCTGTATTTTGTGCCAGATTCATATAAATTTTGAACCCTCCCTACTTTATTCATTTACAAAGTACCTACTACCTGAAAAAGATCAGGATATTAAGAACTAAAAGATTAAATTATAGTCCAATTCAAAACTCACAATTTACACTAATTAAGTACAACATACAGTGGGAAATAACATATGAGAAAGTAGAAAACAATGTGAAGTGAAAGGTAGAGGTAAGAATAAGCTGAATTTTTCATTTTGATTTAAACTGACAGTAGAGAGCAAACCATTCTGAATGATGATTCTCTGGAAAATGCTCCAAGTTTTCTGTTACAAATTATAGAGGATTTGAAAATGCCAACTGTAGTAAAATTATGCATGTAACGATTGCTTTATACTGACAGATCACTCATGAGGAAAAATAGCTTAAATGGACCTTGTCCAAAATAAAATTCTTGTAATTCAGGACAGGGACTCAACTTGTTCATCACATTTGCATTGAGAAGTTAGTATACTCCCTTGATGCCATAGACTTCAGAGTTAGATAGTCAGGAAGATGTGTGTGTTCAGTGTGTTCAGACAGGCTTTTTACTGAGCTTTGCTTCTACTAATTTTGGGAATTCAGGTCCAGATTATCATTCATAGGCACAGAACAGTGAAGAACACAGTATTTTTGCAGTTCTTCAGGCCCCAGAGCAGCTTTTGGCTGAAAGTACCTTATATTTTAGAAGTTAAAAGACCAGGATGGAAAGAAATTAAGGGCAAAATAAATCACACTTCTTCTAGCATTACACTGTTGATTTATTGCTACATTTAGAGACCATACCATGTCCTATAAGTCATTGCTTCACTGAGTAAATTATTGAAAGAGATTCTTAATAGTTTTCTGTTTATGAAACTTCATCTTTTACTTCAGAGTCACGTGGTAATTTGTGAATTCTGTAATTAACTTCAACCTACGAAATTTATTTGTGCAAGAAATTTCTTTTTAAGAATATGGTGGTCATTACATTTTTGTTCTGCAATGTAGTAATTAAGGTACATGATGAAACTTTTATACAACCAACAGATTCACCTTTAGCTCAGGTATGAGAGCTAAAAGTATATAAGTCTAAGTCCAAAGGCCATGGGTTCTATTTTCAATGTATGTGTACTCACTGGCAGTTGAATGCTTCTGCATAAGGTTACATCACAATAATTTATTTCAATACTTCCTGTCTAATTCCTGTCAATACTTCTTTCAGGAGAATAATCTGCTTCATGCTAGATCTACATGTATCTTTCAGAGATCAAAATTCAGAGGTAGTTAAGTATTCTGTGTTTTGGGATTTCACTAAGAGTCATGGAATTGGGCTAGATCTGCTCTGCTCATGTATCAAAGAACCTATCTTAAGTTTGGGGCAACCTGAGGCAATCTTTTTCATTTCTGATACATGCGTCATAAACTTAAATGTTAGACACATTCAACACTCAAAGCATCTTCCCACAATGCAGTTTAGAAAAGTGCACTGTCTTGAAAAACTTGTAACTTAAAAAAGTTATTTTCTTGTCTCATGGAAGCATTCTTATTCTTGTTTGATTTTTTTTTTTGTGTGTGTGTTTTCCATGGGATAGTAACGTATCACTCTGAAAAACAGTGAGGAAACAGTAAGATGTACACAAATACACAGTTATCTGCAGCTGAACCATGATATCACACAACAAGGATACCTCAATGAGCAGGGGAACATTGGTCCAGAGCCTTTTTTTTTCTTTGTATCTCTTTATTTCCTCTGTCCAAAATGTATTTTCTTAAGGTATGTAATGGAGTTAAAAAAATAACAGGTAGGTGTAGTCTGTCTCATTGATCTGAAGACATGTAGGGAGAGGAAATTACTAATATTAGTACTAGCCTCCCTGATCTCCACTTGTAGCCATACAAATACCTAACCTACCTGGAACTGGATGACTGCTTAGAAACCTTTGAGTTATTTTAAGCACAGCTACTATATGCTTTCTGCTAACATGTATGCATTTTTCAGACTTGTCTCTGCTATATGCATCACATCACAGACTATCTGCTTGGAAATTACATGGTTAGCTGAATTCTCACCCTGTTTCCAGTCTCCTGTTGCTATTTGCATTGCCAGCTTTCATGAGGATGCTGTGATTGCACACTTCAACACAGTGGTGGCATCTATGTCTCTCAGGTCCTGAATGTCAGTACTGGACAGCAGAGGGTAAATTATCTCAGGGAAAGCACTGCTCTGATTTTCCTGCAGTGCTCCAAGTAATTTGGGTATCTGTGTCTCTATTCCATTATATACTAGAGTGTGACATTTGGTAAGTGCGACCAAGGAGAGTAAAGTTTTGTTGGTTTGGTTTTGTTTTGTTTTGTTTTTTTTCCCATCCAGGTTTGTCAAATGCCTTAGCTGCCCAGGTTGGTTTTTTTTTCAAAGGTACGTGCAGCCAATTAATGATTACTTGTGACAACAGCAATGAACTTTTATTTTCGCTTCTCTTTCTCTTTCTTTGAATGTGAACGTTGCTGAAAAAGTAATAGTAAGGCTCTTTTTTCTCATCTGAGTTTTCTGAGTCCGGTTGGTTGCTCTCAGTTCCTCTTCCTTGCATGTTAGAATATCCCTGACAATGCAGTAACTTCTTTAGCAACCTTTTTTTTTTTTTGTTTCTTTTTAAGAAAAGATCTTCTGAGAACCTTATTTTTACTTTTGATTCAGGTGCACTCTTCCTATGCAATGGTCAAAAGCAAGCTTAGATGAATCATTTTGCATTCCTCCAACAATATTTGTTTGGACATTAGCCTTAAGATTGGCTAATAAAAAAGTATGCAGCAACCAAGAGGTAATAACATTTTTAATCCCTGAACATGCAGATTATATCAGTGCAGTTCTGTAATAAATACCATTTTTACAAGTTCAGTATATGACCAAATTTTCTTTAACTCTTTTTATCAAGCAGATTAAAGAATAGCAAAACCAATCTTCCTTGTGTTGGGTTTTTTTTTGGAGTTCTTTGGTTGGTTCATTTTTTTTTTTTTTATGGAGGAAAATCTGTCCGTTTCAGAACTTGTTGCTGAAGTTGTCTATCAGTTGTCTATTTTCCAGAAAATGTGGAAAACTATCTACCAGCAATCTCCCTTATAGTATACCTCAGTATTGGGCATTGTCTTAGAAAAGATCTTGAAGGGAAGAGTGAGCAGGGACAAAGAAGGAAATGCAATTATCTCAGTTTTCAAGCATGTTTTTAATAAAGGTAGGTAATGACAGACGAATCTCTTTTCTTTTCTTTTCTTTTTTTTTTTTTAAATATTTCTGATTTCTTAGAGAAGAGATTTAATCCAGAGAATGCCACTGATCAAGACTTGGGTTAAGTACATGAGTACTGTACAGTTGTAAAATGAGGTGTGGATGAGAGAGATTGCTAATGAGTTGTGAGGTAGGTAAAAAAAAAATAAACAGCAAAAGGGGGTGTTTAACAGTTCTCAGAAAGGAGAGGGATTGTCTTTTGACAACACTGCTGGGACTGATCCTGTTTAATAGATGCAGTAGTGGCCACCAAGTAAAGAACAGACATTTAATTAATGAAACAAGAGTGCTAGACAGTATGGCTGCTATTGCGGAAGACTAAAGCTTGGAGACGTAAGAACAGAATGATATTGAACAATGAAAAGCCAGGCACCGAGGGAGACAGAAACAATTGCTGTAAACTCGTCAGGTTTCCAAATGGAAATTACAGAGGAAAGGAGAAATCTGTGTGCATGGTTGACTGGAGAAGGTGTCTGAGCTGCCATCATAAGACAGGTGTGAGAAGAGGTACTACTGTTCTTAGATATGTTTGGCAATGCAAAGAAGCAGAGAGTTTGGACAGAAAGCTCTGTTATCTGATGGAGATGTAGAATTATTAGAGCTCTTCTTCAAGACATGGACAAGACCTCTAGAATAACATATCAAGCTTCAGTTAGCCTTTTTCCAGAAAAAAAAAAAAAAATTGTTCTGAAGACAGACTGTGGTTTACTAGATTAATGAAAGGAGAGGAGTATCTGTCTAAAGAAGTGAGATTAAAAGTGGTTAGCTTGTTTAGCTTAGCGGAATAGAGTCTGAGGGGGACATTGACTGTATAATATAAATTTCAGGAGGAGAAAATAGCCACAGGAATGCCAATTTTGACATAAGAATAAATTTTAAACACTTATTATTACTATTATTATTATCATTATCATCATCATCATAATCATCATCAAAAAGTTTATGTTCAAGAATAATCTTCCAAAACAGAATAACAAGAACAAAGAACCTTGATTATTTCAAGACAGGAGATGACAAGTCTATGGAAAAGATGACAGAACATGAGAATTTTTGAAGTTTGAAACAGAATCTCTGGCTGTCTGATGTATTGATATGTTGTAGTTCAGCCCTGATCAGGACCAGACTACGCAGTCTCTCTCTCACTCCCCCCACCCTCCGAGAGAACAGGGAGAGAAAATATAAGGAAAAACGGCTCGAGGTTTGAGATAAGGACAGGGAGAAATCCTTAAAGTTACCATCATGGGCAAAACAGACTCGACTTGGGGAAAACTATTAATTTATTATTACAAACAGCAGGATAATGAGACAGAGAACAAGATAACCTCCCTCCACCCCTCCCTCTTCCCAAGCTTAACATTATCTCTACTACCTTCCCCCCCCAACCCAGAACGGCACAGGGGGGAAGAGGGAATGGGGGTTGTGGTCAGTTCATCACATGTTGTTTCACGCCACTGCTTCATGGTTGGGGGAAGAACTCCTCACATTCCTCCCCTGCTCCGTTGTGGGGTCCCACCCCTATGCCACAGTCCTTCATGGAACTGCTCCGGCGTGGGTCATCTCTTCCACGAGGTGCAGTCCCTTCAGAACAGCTGTCCCAGTGGGCCCTCCACGGGCCACAGCTGCCTTCAGGCATCCACCTCCCCCGGTACGGGGTCCTTCACGGGCTCCAAGTGGATCTCTGCTCCTCCGTGAACCTCCATAGGCCGCAGGGGGACAACCTGCTCCACCATGGTCGTCACCACAGGCTGCAGGGGAATCTTGGCCAGGAGCCGCATTACTCCTCCCCCTCCTTCTGAACTGACCTTGGCGTCTGCAGCCGTTCCTCACAACAGGCTGGCAGATGTCTCTCAGGATCTTTTTTACATCTTATTCACTTCTCATCTCCTCTCCACTTCTTGCAGCTGGGCCGGACCGAGTCAGGCCCAGTGGGCTGCCTGGCGAGAGGCCAGAGGGTGAGGCCTGCAAGGCCCATGAGGCCTGCGCCTCCCCCTCTGCGCCTCTGCCCCCGCTCAGCTTCTTCACATCTTCTCTTCTCTTTTTTTTTTTCTGTTTTCCCATTCTTAAATACATTATTGCAGAGGCGTTATCACGGGACATTCTGCTACCAATCGGCTTGGCCTTGGCCAGCAGCAGGTCCGCCCTAGGCCTGGCCAAGTCCCCTGAACAAAGGGGAGCGACTTCTAGCAGTTTCCTACAGAAGCTACCACCTTAGGCCCCCCCTCACTAACAAAACCACGACAGATATCTTCAAAGAAATTTGAAAGAAGACTGATTGTTCTTTGTATATGCTACATGTAGATAGTTACATTAATATGCTTCAGAAATTTTGCCTGTTACTACTGAACAATAGTAAGCTCAGAGCTTACCTTGCTATTGAGCCCTGCTTGCCTGCCTAGGATTAGAGTGGTGACCATACTTGAAATCAGGAAGACTTTTTTTTTTCTTGCAGATCAAATCATAGGGAGCATCTCCTTCCTTTTTAGTTCTTTTGCCCTCTTTTGTACAACACTGTGTTTTGCTTTTCTGATTAGTTCGAAATTCTGTTTAAATAATCATTCACTAATACAGGAACCTGAGCCTTGATAGTTCTGTCTCTTCCAGTCTTTTCTTGTGGCCATAATAGTTACAGATATTGATTAGAGATCTTGAGACTATTAGAAAATTCTTTATAGGTTTCTGTGGACTACTGTTTTCTGTGAAACTTTCTGAAATTAATTATTTCATAGTTGCTATTGTACTAGAAGGGGACTGATAACTAAGGTGGTTCTTTCCAATTCTGCTTAAAATCTCGGGCAGAGCTTAGGTAGGTGCCAAAGTTTTAGACAGGACATGAATTTATTGTAGTTCATGAGTCATGCTTGTAAAACTCCATAGCTTTATTTTATAACTGCAAAAGAACTGATGATCTTATAAATGTTTCATTGATAACAGTGAGGAATCATTAGAAATATTTATTTTAATTGGCTTCTCAGTATCTTGTAAGAAAAATTATACACCTAATACTCCAAAGATTTCCAGTATTACAGTTTTATGATATCATATGAATATGAAATGCTTTTATTGTGCAATGTAGATAACTTCTCTAGTACAAAGTGTAACACTAAATAACCAAGTCACTGAAAAATTTGAGCAACAATTTCTAGAATAAATGGATAGTCCCACAAAAAGTTGTCATTGGTGTTGAAAAGAGTTTTCCTGATTCTGTAGTGTTTAGGTATTTATACCTGTGATTTCACATGTCAATCTTTCAACATTTCCTTTTGCTATCTTAGGCAATCTAGACATTTTTTCCATGACATATATGGTTCTTTCCATTATTCTATCCTTAGTTTTCTTATTTGATTCCATTATAACCTTTTAATATTTGGCTGTATATAATTATTTTTATACTTAATCTTGTGTCAGTCTGCAGTACACTGATTTCACCGTTTTTGTTCACTTCTTACTTTCTGGTTAAAGAAAGTGTTAGTGTCATATTTTCGTTTTCTTTGCAAGATCTAGGTCTGCAATAGGTTTTTGGTGTTTTCTATGTCTTTCAACTGCCAAGATGTAGTTCTACTACATTCCTGTTTCCATGTTTGCATGCTCTATTCTTACTCTTCATCTCTACAAGAACTACTTAATCATCCTCAGCAGTCTGTAGCCCTGTCAGAGTTTTTGTTTCTTGTGGTTTTTTTTTTTCCTGAAATTCAAGGACCAAATGATGCTAGTACTTTGGACACAACAGGATTCTGCATCCTTTTCAAGTTCAAATTCTTGAACTCGTCATTCTAGGCAACCTTGCTAGAAAATGTCCATTATTTCTCAAATTCTGCTATGGAGATTCCAGATCTGCTTCCTGTCTTGTCTTGTTCAAGAAGTATTTTTATTTGTCAACATTATTTATTTAGGACATTGTATACACATTTATGACATTGATATGCATTGTACTGCCCATTATAAATTGTGATCTCATGCTAAAAATAAGGTTTAAACAAAACATTTAAAATTACATATTTCTTTCCTTATTTTATTTCATTTTTTTTTTACTTCATTAAGGCAATTTACCTCTCCTTTTATTAAAACTCAGTCTTAAATCCTTACAAAATCTTTGTAACAGAGGTACCTTATTTTAACTATTGAAAATAAAATTAAAGTAGTTAGACTCATTATGCACTCATTGATCTATCTGGTCTGTCAGCCCTGACACTGTACTCACGTCTCTTTCTCACTGCATTTTAATTTCCTTTGCCAGAGCTTCACTCCTAAAATTTCCTTTCTGCTGCTTTCTGATTCCTTCAACTCCTTTCTCTTCCTGCTGCTGTTTATATTCATATAAATCTATTGGCTTATTTGACCCTTGCTTTGTTTCCCTGTCTCCAACATAGTCCCAACATGTTTTGCTCTTTGCTCACAAGCTCTCTGAATTCATCAGTTCTCAGTCTGCATCCAGTGTGAATCTAGTACTCACAACAAACATATCTGAAAGCATTAAAATGGGAGGAACACTTCATTATTTCACCAGTTTTCAAGTAACAAAAGCTAGCAATGTTGTTGTTATCACTGAAATTTTATAATTGGCTCATCTGAAGTATGAGAGGCTGAATAGTAATGTTGTTGTTGTTTAGCATGTACATTCTATGGTACCTTAATCTTGTGGGTCCTTGAAAACTCTGACCTGTAGCTAAGGAGGGGTAAAAGTTGATTATCCAGCAACCTAAAAAATATTTTAGCAGAACTGAAAGATATGAAAGGAAATTTTATGTAATTCATTACAGCTTTTTTTTTAATAGGCAAGATCTTACCTCTAATGGATAGTCAGAGAGAATTCAACTCACAAAAATGTACCATCATAGTTTATATAACTTAGCGTGTGGCTAAATAAAGATACACTAAAATACAGAAGATTACAATATATTGCAAAATGCCATATTCTGTGTAGTAAAGTAAAATGTACATGAAATCTAAAGCACGTACCATGCAAACAGTGAAAACAGATACCTAATAAAATAATTTTACATAATGGGGTGAAATTGTAGGCTTAAAGGAAAACTATGCCATGCAGAGAATGAAAGCGATAAGATAGATAGAAAATACATTGTTCAGCTTGCTTGGAATATGATACAAAGGCAGAGAAACTGTGGGGTTTTTTTCACCTTTCACTTTTCAGTTGTGTTTTTCAATTTCAAAAACAAAGTGTTCAGATCAGTTCAGTTTTCAAAGGTATTTTCATATACTTAAGCTTAATGCAATTTACATGAACAAAACAAGAACTGTTTATCTCCTTTAAATGTGGTATTCTATGTGTATATAGATACACAGTCATTGATAATATGTATTGTGTAGTGCTTTTATATATAAAGTTTGTCAACAATTTTGTCAACAACTTCCTGCATAACTCCAGAATTTGAGAAGCAGAATGAATTAAAAATAAGCTTCACATTTGGGAAGGAAGTAAATTTTTCTCTTCCTTTTCATTTTTTAAAATAATCTTGGGCATGAATTCTGCTACCGTTCAGCTGGGATTGCCATAAATCCTGTGTATGTCACTGTGGATGCTCATCTACCCGCGTGGATAAGATAGCTGTATAAATGAGAATACCAACCTTGCCATTGAACTTAACAATCTGAAGCCTTCCATTCTGTATACATTTACCTAGTCCTTGTCTAATGCATCCAAATGAAAAAAATACAAATCCACTGTGTACTGAAATTTGTGACTCCTGCTTGCCTGCTGTGTCTGTAATGCTTTTGCATTTCACAATACTCTTCCCTAGAGCACTTAAGGATAGGGCCCACTTAAAGAATTAAACAATTTTTCCTTCTGTTATTCTCTTTCCAAAGAGGGAAAAGGGCTCCTGAAGTAGGATAAAGGCAGAAGGAAGAATAAGCAGCACAGATAAAAATAGATTAAAAATTAAGTTAACAAAAATCAGAGTGAGAAAATGTGTAAAAAAGTGTGGTTAATCACTGTGCATGACTGGTCGTAAATAACGTGCAAGCAGTTTAGAAAGAATCTGTTATCTTATGCAGGTGGCGTCCAACCATCTTGTGTGACAGGAGAGGCTAACTTGTTGAAATATGGAACGTTCTTTCAGACAAAATTACAAATGACAAGCAAGTCTCTGTCCTTTCCATGAAAGATTTTTCATTGGACCTTGAAGCCAGAATCCTCACCATCACCTTGATATACACCCCGTGTTGAGGAGGACAGAGGAGAACGGAGGAGGAGGGATCTGAGGCTGACAAGGAGATGAACAGGCGAGAGTGATATGGGAGTGATGGACTGAAAATCGCCGATAGCCCAGTTCTCTCCAGGGCATTTGGGCAATGTGCGCACCTTTCCCTCTCTCCCCGCTACACTCCAGCAACCACAGCCACCCCTGGCCAAAAGAAAAAACACGTTGTACATTTCAGAGGCCAGACTGGATGGCTCAGCTGTGAGGCAAGGAGGGCACTGCATGTGTTTCGTAATCTCGGTACTGGTGCCACATCAAATCCTTAATGACTTTCTTTTTAAAGGTTCAGAGTAATCACTTGGCATGTGGCCAGTACTCGTGCTTGCAGCCTAAAGTTTTACAACTGGTAGTATATGTATTTGAATTTGCTGGACTGATTTTTTTCCTCCTATTTTCTCCCATAAGCATAGGGGAGTTATTCAGGTACCATTTTAGCACAGGGTAATCTGTTCAGCTTCCAATTGCCACTCCAGAAGAAAACCAGGCTCTATGCTTATCTTTGTCTCATATATATTTCTCAGATACCTCTGGGCATATAAAAGGAGCTAGATCACTGTTTATGCACCTAAATAGCTCCTCGTTACCTATGTCTAGGTCAGGCCAAGACAATTTGTTAAATCCCACAATCCTTTGTCAAACAAGATGTAGATTTATTCAATATTAATTTTACTTATTTCAAGAATCAGATTTGCCATGAGCAAATTTCTGCTACCAAAATGTTTGGTACTACAGTTCCTTCACAAAACCATATATATCTATACATCCAAGTATACCCATTTCACCCTGAGGTGACATCCAACGTGGTTGGTCTACTGTGAAATAAGGAAGACCAATATCATTTACAGGTCATGCAAATGTCAGGCTCAGCAGTTCCTTCCATTATGAAATATGCTGGGCTAGATTTACTGCTCCAGTGGGATACCTCTGCAATGCTCCACTGGTGCAAAATAATCTACTACAACTGGTATATCTGCAGATATGCTGGAATGGGAGACCCTCAGCTTGCCCAGTTCCAGGCTGCTTTCCCACTTTCCTGTTGTAGCATTAATTTAAGAATGGGTTTTATGGAATTAAACAAACATTTTGTCTTTCTTCTCTAGGACACTGTCCCTTATGCCTCTGCCACATGGTGCAGTGTGAGGCTGGAAGTGGAGATCTGTTACCTCAGCTTCCTTCCCCTTCTGGGTAAGTCCCAAGTGATGCGGAGTGTGTGTCCACAGATTATTTACTGTACAGGGCATGCTATTCAAAGCAAGCTAGTCCTCTGATCCAACTAAAGACACAACATGGATAAGTTGAGCAACATGGCTCACAATTTTCTTTCGCTGCCAGCTTTCATTTCTTAATAAGGTTTTCATTTTCCAATGAGCTTGATTTGCTTTCTCACTAAGATCTTTTCATTTTCAAAAAAGGAAGTGGTTGCTTCAAGAGTTGTATTTTTTGTGAATCTCTGCTTTTTTATTCTATAGATGCTGCCAAATTTAGCTTTGAAGATGTTGATCAATGAAATAATTCAACATAATTTTGTCATGTCAGCACTTGGTTAACAATATTTCATAATTTCTTCCTTCAGAATGTCACAATATTATCAGTGTGTTTACTATGCAGAAGTAATAAAAATGTCTGTCTTTTCAACTTTATTCTTGGAAGTACTTACTCAAAGTTCTTACCTTTTCCAAGTCATAATGCTTAGTTGAGTTAAACTAGTTTCAAGGGATAATCAGAGAAGAAGAATATACATCTGATGGCATTTCTAGTTGGTGGTAAGGAACAGACAGGAACAAATCTATAAGCAATACATACCCATTTGTATAATGAAATGAGAAATATCCATGAAAGGGGATTGGTAATCTCATTGCATTTGTTCAGCTCAAAAACTGCAATGAGGCGATTTACTGTGAAATCAGGCTCATGCTCTGCAGATCATAGGATTTTAGTTTTTGAAGCTTATTAATGCTAATGCAACATTTTACATTTACTTAGTGGGCTTTCAATGAACCCAGAAGCATCAGTTCGACAAATCACTCCAGCACATGCTTAATTCTGATCAGACCAAAGGAACATGGCTTCCCCCAGATGGTAGGGGTATGTGGAGAATAAGCTACATGTGCTTTGCTACTTGAGAGTTAAGGTATATTCAGCTGATTTCCATTTCTGGTCACCTAGGAAAGCTGATTTTCCTTTGGGAGCTACACAGACATGGGTTCTTCTCAATGCCGGTCAGATAATGTGCAGAGGTTGTTAGTGCTGCTCAGAGACATTATTTGCACCTTGGGAAATTTTCACCTGAGATGTACTGTACAGCAGCTCATCTTTCAGTTTCAGTTCTTTCCTATCCTGTTGAAATTCCTACAGACTGGCTAAAGCTTGACACAGCTGCAAATTGGCTGTGAGGCTGCGTGGCTTCACAGAGAATGAACCATAGATAAAGTTGCTGTTGCTTCCCTTCCACGTACCGCTGCCAAGTGTCACCAGCTTTAGCTTTACTTTGCCAAAAAAAAAAAAAAAAAAAAGGAATAACTTAATCCTCTGTTTGTAAAATAGAGCTAAATACAGCATTGTCAAAACAACTTTAAAAGATGTACTTTTAAAAAGACCTTTTCTTCCCTTAGACGACACTCATGCCATTTAGAACACGCTTTTGATGCAGCACCTAAAGATAAGCAGGCCACACAACATGGCTGAAAAGCCTGCTGCTCATCACTGCGTCTGGTAGTTCAGTAGAATACTGCACATAAAAGGATAATGGGCCTTGGAGGGTTTGGTGCAAACCTGAACAGCTGTTAAAGACATGGTTTGATTTCAGAAATATTTTTGTAAATCTCCCAAACTTTATATAAAT
Source organism: Chlamydotis macqueenii (assembly GCF_036417535.1). Classification (NCBI taxonomy): domain Eukaryota; kingdom Metazoa; phylum Chordata; class Aves; order Otidiformes; family Otididae; genus Chlamydotis; species Chlamydotis macqueenii. The sequence goes on along the minus strand of NC_141557.1, from coordinate 85,705,798 downwards.
TGATGGGCTAAGGAGGAAAACTCCTTAACATGGTAAAGAGTACTCGCAGGGTAAAACAAACAAACAAAATTCTTCAGAGACATTTGTTCTATGTCAAGTTGTCACTGAGTGGTTACTAAGATTAAGTATGCTCAGAAGATAATCTTCACAGAGAAATTTTTTGAGTTCTGAGTATGACTGTGCACTATGGAACAGTATTTTAGATACTAGATATTAAGATAACAGTACAGCTAGAGAAAAGGGGACATGGCTAACAATGTTATTGCAAGCTGACAAGCTCTGATGGACCTTGATGTAAAGCTGATTCAATCATGTTTCAGAAATAAGTTAAAGAGCAAGCTAATTTTCCTCTTCCACCTGCCAATCACTGAGGTTGTGATTTACATAATTTCCTCAGTATTTTTCTGAATGCTTTTGTTTGTTGTTATTTGTAAATACTCAATATTATAATTTTAAAGTGAACTAGTTTTTCATACCTTTGTCTATTTCTACATTTCTGTTTCCTGCATGGAAATTTTTAAATATTTTTCTTGTGGCAACATTTCCATAAGTAATTCCAGAGTAAGTTGAGACATTACATTAAAATCAGTACTTCGAGGCATTCCTAAGAAAATAATAATTTGCTAAATGTTTGTAAAGAATGAACACAATGTGATGTGAAAGGAGTCAAAGTTATCACTGAAAAAGATGCTCCTTAGACAGTTATCTCTTCCTGGCCTTACTACGGGGACATAAAATGAAGTATTGAAAAGCATAATCTCAGAGACCAAATAGAAAATCTGATATACAAGATGTCTTTGCTGATTTTAAAAGTATAGGCTCTTCTCCACTGTATAGAAGCTTTCCTGAAGACGTATGCTCTTGGTCTTCATCAAAATAATAATACATTATCCATACTTAACTACTTTATGCTTAGCACATTAAAGGGATATAATTAGTGTCTTTCATTAGCCTCATTCCTTATGATTATAAATCTGAAATTAATTCAATTTTATTCACTTTGGACAAGTACAACATAATTGTGATCCCGTACACTACATTTAATCCATTACTGTAATTCCGTTGAGATATCCATATTTGTTCTGCATACAGATACAAGAAGGAGAGGGAATTTGTTAGCTGAGAAAAAAAAGATGAAAAGAGCATGTAATGGAAGTGTTAATGCCCAGGAACACACAGAACTTTTGGTCTGGAACCAGTGATGCTGTTATGCTCTAAAAAGGTCTTATTGTGCAGATAAAGATGTTAGAATAAGGCTTTTTACAATGTCTCATGGACATAGCTGTTTGATTTTAGACCTCTTCCATCAGAGATTCTCCTAGTTCCTCATACTAAGCTGAAATTACAGAATGTTGATCCAGGGCTAGAAATCCTATAACTGAATTTGAAAATGAACCAAGAATCTCATGGAGGAAGAAAGAATGTCAAAATCTGTGAAAGGCCAAGGCTGATGAAGTTGAAAGTAGTGGTTAAGAATACCAAACTTGCATTTTAATGAGTAATCAATAGCACATATTATTTGAATTTATTTTAAAATGCCTAGAAACATAAAAACTCTTCTCCGTCTGATCCTTGAAGGTTCCTTTCTTTGCTTCCAGAAGCAAAACAACACCCCTGCATTTCCAACAGAGAGAAGAAAAAGCAATTTGCCATCCAATGTATTTAAAGAGATGGGAATACAAAGAAGGAAAAAAAGACACCTGGTTACTTTGGAGTAATCAGACAAAAAAGGAGTCATATACAAAAGATCATGGGAGCTCTACTCTTATGAAAAAAAAAGTGAAACAATAATAGAAAACACATAAAAGAATCTCAGCTTCTATCAGCTAGAAAGAAACTTAGATTACAAGAAAAAAGTAAACAGTTTTCCCCATAGCTTCTCAAATTCAAGACTTCCAGAATTCCCCAGTTATCAGTAGATCAGTTCAAAATTTTTCATTTACCCCTTCATTTTTAAATTGTAAAAATGTGCTTTTTTTTTCTTATTTCTACGTTCTTCATGCCCTTGTTTTGTAAACACACAAAGGATCTACCTAAGTGGAAATACTATTCACAGTGCTGCACTGGGTATGCCAGTGTACCTTTCCTTCTGTCCCTATTTATCCATCTTCTTTGTGGTTTATTGTTTTGCAAGGAGAATGTATTTTGTCACATTCATGAATTGCAGATCAGTTTCTCATGAACTGGCAGGACTGATAGCAGTATTTTTTTCTTCTCAGCAGTCTATAATTCCACTTCTTTCTCATTACTTGTCTGTTTCCCCCTTATCTATTTCTCTCTCCCCATAGATGGGCAAAGCTGCCTGGAATACTGGATGGCAATTACATTCTGCAGATGATTTCTGTAAATTGGTCTACTTTTCAAGTTACTTATAAGCAAGATTATTTTAGCTGAGAGGACATCAACTTAAGAAATGTATACATCATTTACATGGTTGAATATACTGATTCCAGATTAGAAAGTGACAATACTATTCAGATATGTCAGATAATGTTCATGTGCTTTATTCTTTAAAACTCTTCTTTAACATTCCCATTATTTCAAGGCATACATTTCTAGCTAGTGCATGTTAAAAAAATCTAGTTGTCCCCTGCATGTTTAATATATATTTAGCTATCTTATTTTTCTCCATTTTTAGCAGCTGTATAATACATGACAAGCAGATTTTTAGAAATGTTCAACTTGAATTAGCCATTGATAAATCTGAGAAAGACTATACAAAAGTGAATATTTTGGGAAATCTCATTATTTATGGTGCTATTGCATGTTTCATCCTAAAGAACCAATACTGATACTAGTGTTTCATCATATTAAATGCAAGATGAGTAACTTAATTTTTTTAAGTTGAAATACCCTAAAACTCTGTGATACAAGCTTGATAAGGTATCGGGAGTACTGGCATGACAGACATTGTTATGGTCCCCAAAATCTTCATAAGGTGCATAAATCTTTTTAATTTTAGTGGACATTAAAGATACTCAGCATTTCGAAGTACTTGCATGTACTGTGTATCTCTGCTACAGAAGAGGAACCAGAGTGTATTCTTACATTTAGAAAAAAATGAATGAGGAGGCATTTAGCAATTGTTTAAATTATACATGCATCACTGAAGAGAGACAGGTAAGTTTAAAAAAGGAACTAGAGAGCACCAGAAAAATCTTGCTACTACAGCTAACTTGCTACCTGAAACAGCAAAAATATCTGTGACCAATCACATAGATAATGCAGGTAAAATATTGAAAGGGTATAATAAAATAAGAAAATTCCAAAATCTCTATATAATGAGATGATCTATTTGCTCTGTCAGTCCCCTAAATAAAAAAGTGATGACCTGACAGAAAAAGGGGAACCAATGTTAATCTGAAGATTTTTCCTAATAAGACTTTGCTCTCATGTTGTTTTCTTTTTTTTTCTGTACCATTTCTCAGCCTTGATGGAGTTGTGCCCGTGAGCACAACAGCAGCTTGGATGCTGTATGTGGCCCCCTACCTGGAGGGGCTCTGCTGGCACCACTGATGCTGCAGATACATGCATTCCTCACACTTGCATGACTTGCCTGTAGCCTGTGGCTTTTTTAACTGACCTAGACAGGTAGGTATCTTTAATCTCTTTTTCCCTTCTTTTTTTCCCTCTTTTATCTCATAAAGGAATTTGCACATAATCCTGTGTAACTGTTCCCAACTGCCTGTGTTGTCCCTACTCAGAGGTTAAGCAGCGCAGAAAGCTTTCTGCAAATTCTCTGAACTAAAGCTATTCAGAAAGATTTAGTAAAGTTTTTTTTTAATGACAGAAAAATATGCATAAACAACAGTTTCCATGAACTTATTTTGACTGAAGTGCCCTGTAGGGGAGAAATATGTAGAAAAGTTTCTCAGGTTTAGTTTTAGGAGATTTTTTTTTGTGTTAGATTGTATTCCTTACTTTATGATATGTATTAGGTACTCTTACTGTTGGCCTGGCTTCACAAAACAGCTGTAATATATTTATTTTAAAAGACCATTAAAAGTTCCAGTAGCTTAATGATAATTGAGACATTGTTTCTGGATCTTTACATTGGAAAGAGATATCAAATGGTTTATCCACATGTAAAATAAAAATCAAATTATAACATTACATCACAAGTTTTCATAGTTAGATTTGATTTAATCAAATCAGAACAGAAATCAGATATTTCAGTCTAGTCCATTTTGTCCAAAACCTGAAAATCAAGGGAAGAATAGCTATAGACGTAAAGATGCAATTTGCAGATACTAATTTTGAACTGAAGTAGTATTTTGGAGAGTTTTCTAAGGGTTCCATATTGGTTCTGAAACAGGGTGATAACTTTAAATTTTTATTTAGCTTCTATAAATTAAATTTATCAAAAGATCAATTAAAGCACACTTAAGGTAATAAAGTGGACTTTTGCTTTCTCCTGCACATTCATCCGCCATTTTGTCACCTAGTCAGTCACTACTATGAAGTGCTTTTGCATTTTTCACATCCATTGCTCATACATATATTGTCCCAAATAACTTATTAACATTGACAGTCCTTTCCATCTCACTGCTCAGCTTCTTTTCAAGACCATTAATGAATAAATTAAAAATCATGGCATCAAGTGCAAATTTCTGAGGGATTCTTCTGATAATCTTCCTCCCTTGTGAAAACTATGTCTGCAACTTGTTTTCTATCTCTTAATGAGTAATTTATTTATCCATTTTAGTCTCCTTTTCCACAGTTATTTTCATCTCTTTAAGAGCTTTTGGTAGAAGACATCATTCAATGCCTTTTCAAAGCCAAAGTGCACTGTATCAGCCTGCTTGCTTCAGTCTGGAGGCTTGCTGACTGCTTCAGAGAACTGTATATTTGTGAGAGGCACTACTCCTTTGCAAAAGCTATGTTGTTCTTCCCTAATCATTTACATTTATGAGCCATAATGACTCATATTTATTCAGGTGCACATTAATTATCTTTTTCAGCCAGTTTCAACTAATTAACCTGCAGCACACGTTGAGCTACTGGTCAGTCCTTGGATTCCCCTACAGCTTTCTGAAATAATTGGTGTCAAGTGTGTCAGTCCTCTGCCTCCACACTGTTTCTGAGAGGTTTGTGATTTACTTGTTTCATCTTCAAGTCCCTCTAGAGCCCAAAAGTAAATATCAATCAGTCTTGCAATTTTTTTTTACTCTTAACTCTTTCTATTCCTTCAATAACTTCTGCTGACAGTTGGGTGTATCCTTTAATGTGTTTATAGTTAAAAAAAGGTTCCCCTCAGAAATCTCCCTGAACTTATCTGTCACTGTGTAGTTGTTTAGAACATATTCCTGTTGATAAAGTGTAGTTCAGTTGTTAGAGCAAAGCCTCAGTTGCAATCTCAGACTCTACTGCAAGCTAGGCAGAGAGAGGCCCCTGTTCTTACTGTTTCCATGCTTTTATACCCATAGTTCCTCTAACCACCACCAGGTGTTCCTTATTGTCTTCCCACTACCAGGTGTCCTCAATTTTGCTTCTCTTAGAAAGTCCCTTATTCTTCAATCCCAGGGCTTCTGACATTCATTGCCCCTAACACTTATCCATGCTAAGCAGGGATATAAACAAGTAATTTTTCCTCTCTGCTATGGCCTCCTTTCCTCTCCATGCTCTTTTCATGCTTTAATTCATTTTCTTATGCTACAGACTAGAAATCTTCCTCATCTGTTTGAAAATAGATTTATTCTTTGGTTTTGTGAGATCTGCAGACAGGTTCTCAAACTCTTTTTTTGATGCTTTTGTGTTTTTACATATAACTGACCTCTTAGTGATTATTATTCCTTTTATTATCCACATTTCAACACAGTTCAATATTTTTAAAGGATTTCCCTTTATAGCGATATCCCCTAGCCTGCTGGATTTTCTCAAGTCTTTGCTAGTAGGTTGTATTCCTCTACTTTGTAAAGCTGTACGGTGGTATTAGATAGCCACTGTGCTACTGGGAATGATTAATCTCTTTAACCTTTTTCTAACAACTTTTCTTACTTACACGTGATTTCTCTTTTTAAAATCAATCAGCAGTGGACCTTTTGATTTAGTAGCTTCAGGATTTTGGAATCCAAGTGTCCTATGGTTATTCAATACATAGTGTTTTCTAATGATACAATTTGAACCAATTCATGCACATTGGTCTGGGCCAGACCTAAAAAACTGCAATTGACAGTGTCTAGATATTGAATCTTGAAATCATACACAGATGTGTTGTTCACATAGGCTACTTTACTCTCTCGCCTGTTGCATATCCTTTCAAGTTCCAAGCTCTCCTTTGGTATCGTGAAACCACTGTCAACATCTTTGTCAGGTGAAGTAATATATTCCCACAGGCATTATTTTTTTGGTTTTTTTTTTTTTTTTTTTTTTTCTAGTATGGTGCTGGAATATTTTATCAGATGGGTTTTGCATTCAGTATGGAGAATGCAGAGTTTGACTTGTTTGGTTCTGTGAAACTTTGTTAAGTACACATACGAAAAACCACACAACAATAAAACAGATACTCCTGTAACTGTGGCTTCCTCTTCTGTATGCACAGATGTATGACAGTTTATAGCCAATTTTTGGTCTATATAGTGCTGTGCATACCTTTTGGTATTGTAAAATTACTCAGCTCTCTTAGAGCACTATCTGTGTGGACATTTCCAATATTCCAGTCACTTGCATCTCTGAATCACACACCAATGTGAAAAATAGGGCATAAAAGAAATATGACATACAGGAAAGATTGTAGCATGACAAATTTATGAGAAAAAACTCAATGGCTTCAGTTAATGGGGTAAGTGGGTATGTTGCAAATAACCCATTTTGCTGATCACATAAATGATTGCAGTAGTTTTTCTTGGCTGTATTTGGGTGAGGGTTATACTGATTTAATTTATATCGAACTCTCTCAAGCCAGTATCAGTGAATATAGGACTGGGTTAATATTTTAAATATATCCTAGTATCCCTTTGAATCCCTTCAAAACGGAAAATTGTAGAAGAGTCTTGCTAAGGCTTGGACAGATGTGGTCTGGTAAATACTAATATAAGTTCTTTAAAACTGTGAAATAAACCCAGGTTTATTTCCTAGGTGTATAACATAAAGCATTATATTTATACATACTATATGTTGAAAGAGTTCTAAAGTGAAAAGCAAACTGCTGGGCAAATCTATGATAAACGTGCTATTTGTACATGCCTATATTTATATTGACCTAGTATCATGAGAGTTCTAATTTAGTAAGGCTCTCCATCCTCTTCCCCAAACTTGCATCTTGAGGGCTGTAGTTCTCCAGGCAGATCATCCATACAGGAAAAAGAAGAGAAGGCTGACTTTCATGGTGGATGGCTGTAATACCTTGACTGAGCTCTTCAGACTGAAGCACCCTCCACATGTGAAAACCCTACCATGCTGTGGGGCCAGAGGGACCAATCCTTTGCTCTTGGTAGGCTTTGCAACACAGATGCCACCTCACTCAGCCATGAGCAAGATTTTTGTCCCATTAACTGCCCAAGAGGTTTTTCATCAGGGAAGTGTCTACTTCACATTTGCTGATTTCATACGTGAACATTCTTCATACTGGTGGAATATAGGAGATAAATTAAACGGCTGCTGCAGTGTAGGTGTCTGTCATTGGCAGACAGTGAGAGCTGGGCTAGGAAGTGGATATAGATTTTTAAAATGTGAAGACCAAGTTCAGTAAAGCTTTCGGGTCTCTCCTTCACTAAGGGAGAGTCACAAGATTATTTTCCGTACCCTTCTCTGACTGTTATGTTATGTTAAATGTAAAACCTACCACCATGCATTGTTCTTTTGGGAGACAACAAATATAGACAATCACATCTGTCGTCCTGAGTGAAGATTCAGATGACTACAGGTTGCTATTAAAATCAGCCAAGCGAAACTGTTGTAGTTGTAGATTAATTTGTCTTTCAATTGTCTTGTCTATGCAGTTTATACAAGATCTAGCCGAACACCACTGGTCAAAAAACTTTTAATGTTAGCCAGAGACAAATGAAAAGGTATTGTTCATCTACCACTTTTCTACAACTCTGAAATTGTTCGACACGTCCTGAACAACAAATTGATTTAATAGGAATACTTAAAAAAAAAAATCCCCAAAACCAGTTGCCCAAACTGAAGACAGCTAGCTATCCATGAAAAAATAATTTGAGTATTGCTTTTCTTGAACAAGCACAACCCAATGATGTGGAAGTGTCAGAGGTAAAAAACAGTGCCAGAATTAAAGAACAAGCTGTAGAAGCCCATTGCATCTTGTCTGCTACACTGCCCTGCTTAAACTCACACTGAACCAGAAAAAGAGGAAATTATCAAACATCTAGAGGAAAGATAATGAAATGAGATTGTATTGCTATTGGTTAATGGGTTCATCATATATATAGTCATCCCATCTCCATCTTCTTCCCTAAACTGTTGCTTCAGAGAGAATGATCAGCATCGTGAGAGATGCTGTCTTTATGCAGGGATGAGCTCCTATTTGTGCCGTGATAAATGCCATTTATCTGTCATCAGAATGCATAAACTGTCACAGTTATTGTGCATTCAGTCCATAATACATTTAAGCAGATCTCTAGTGAAGTTGAAAATATGATAATGGATCCTTGTACTCAAATTGTACCTGGTCCCAGGGAGTAAAAGTCTTTAAAACAGAAGTAATAAGTCTTAGCATCAGTTAGGCTACATGATTGAAGTATAGTAAAATTATTATTTCTAGTTCTGCAAATAAGCAAAGGTATTGTAAATTTGAAGTTTACTTGAGTTATTATCACTGTATTGGAGTTAGTAAGTCTGAGTTTATGACTTGAAGTAAGAACAGGTGGTGAAATAAAACATACTTAAATCATTATGAGCAGGTTTGTTTACTCCAAATCCCATAGTCTATTAACATATATCAGAGTCTAAACATTCATTATAATGACAGAACTCTCTTAGTTTTCTCTAGGATTTCATGACTTGTACCATTCCTATACTTCACATCTTCCCATTTTCATAGTGTACATGCCCAAATACCTTTCTAAAAGCTGAGCTGTGACTTTATTAAACACAGAACAATACAAGATATAACCATTTCAAGCTTTTTTTTTTTAGTTAAAATGTTTCTGCTGTTACTTCATGCTTTCTTAAATAATGTGTTTCAAGTGCCCTACTTTTACAGATTTTTCAAAACATTCTGATGATCCTTACTCATTTTTTTACACAGTGGAAGGTAGTGTGAAGATGTGTATTCTAGAAAACTCTTCCAGACACCTTTTAAAAATCAATATCATTCAGGCCTACATGTTGGCTGGTTCTCTCTAATCCAAAGGATATCACTTCATTAATATGAAAATATGTTCAGACCACTCACTTGGATGACATTTAAGATTTCTGGCTTAATGAATAAAGTAATGCACAAAGACATTATGTAGCAAGAAAGACATTGTTCAGTTACCTTAAAATAGTTACCACACATGGTAAACCAGTCTTCCCTTTATCTCTCTTTCACATAGTATTGCACTTAAATCTGAGGTTTCCTTTTGTTAAGGCAAAATCTGATTTTTTTTTTTATTTTGCTGTTATCCGTGTCACTCCATCTCCTCTTTAATAACAAAAGGACTAAAACAAGCCTAGTAAAACAGAACAGAAACAGTCAATCTTGGAATAAGGAGTGTCTAGTTTTTGTACCATTTTACAGGCTTAAGCCTCAGGTTTCCATTGTATCAGGGCTAGTTGTTTCCTAATTTAGGCCCCTGCAAAACTTTCAGCTGCTCAAGTACAAATACAGTATTGACAGCATCTGTTATTTTCCTCTTGAAGAGTTAATAAATTCATTGCTGTTGCACAGTAAACACTTTTTTACTCTTCCAGCTGTGTTTTCTTCATTCAGTGGTTTGAGATGAATAATCTTCCAGCTCTTCTTTATGTGAAGTTTACGGGGAATTTACAATTCCCAAAGGATGACTTTAGAACCATATCAGATATCCTATTGCAATCCATTCTCTTTCTTCCCAAGTTTTAAGGTATACATTTTGTACTTGAATTCTCTCTCTTTTTTTTTTTTTTAATTTCACCACTTGATGCTGATTCCTTTGGGGCCCAGAGGGAGTCAAGCTACTTTGTGCGAGATGAACTCCTTGGCAGTTTCTCTGACTTTGCTCTTAAAGTGAAGAAAATGACATCTGAGGTCGGGCACTGCACTGACAGGCCCAGCCTTTCTGGAGTTTCATGAAGCCCCAGTGCCTCAGCAGAGAACTGCAAACTCCTTCAACAAGTGGTGAAAAGTACATGTATATACTCTGGGCTATAATTAGAAGAATAAAGTAGAGTTGCAGCATTTCATGTCCATAGGTATTTCATGCAGGCGGTGCTTATTAATATTTCTTCATATTTGTTCACAAGACCAGCTACTCTTGTAGGGGAATGACACAGAAGATTTTGATGGCAGTGGCTATGAAAATAGAAAATCACTGCAGAGACAAGAAAGATTTATTTTCTTATTTTGAATTGTTTTATTTTTTCTCCCCTCTTCCTCTGAAGCATCAGATATTGGCCATCTATGAATGCAGGGAACACCAGAGGAGGCAGCATTAGTGCTTGAAGATGATCATCAACAAATCCAATGGGCCAAAATGTCAGCTGTGCTATTCTTGCTCTTACACTGCCCTGGAGAGTATCTGAATCAGATGAGCATGAGAATAGAACCACACCACTCAGTGACACATAAAGCTAATTTTACTTAATAAGCTGTAGAAGGTGAGTAATAATTTCTATTTTAAGATTTCTCTTCCACAACACTCACAGATTTCTTGCACAATAATCAAGGCTCTCCAGTCCAGCTGTGACCAGCACCACAGATCTGAGGGAACATGACACCAGTCTAACTTCTCAACATGTCCGAATCTGCTGGCAGCCTGACCTCTGGGCATAGTGGTTCCACCTTGGCCTCAGTCTTCTTCACGGTGTTGGACATCTATGTATAGAGTTCCCCTCACCTCCCCAGGAGCTATTGTTTTCACTGTTTATTGCTTTCTAAATTAGATTACATAAATTGTTAATCATGTAGCCCAAGCCAATTTCTATGAGTTTCCCTATATTGAAGGCCAAGTAGCATTTTTTTACCTGAATTTCTATCACATCTGTTCTTCTGCCCCCAAATTTGTCACAAGGGTGTGAATTTGACAAGAGCAATATAAAGAAGTCTATCTGTCTTTTTTTTTGTTTTGTTTTCCAGTGTATACTGGCTTGATATAGTAAGTCACAGTGAAGATATAGTCAAGATCTCACTTACCTGAGCAGTGCTTTCAGGTAAGCTTTACCCCATGAGACATATTCTGTGGAACATTAATTGGTGAGTTTGGAGTAAGGAAGGACTTTTCTTCCAGGTAAGAGTGACTGAGATGTTTCTCTGAAGTATTGAGCAGCAGTTGTTGCCTAAGACCAGCATCTAAGCCTATTTTCCTCTAAACGCTTTCTGCCATCACTGGAGCATCAGACAAGAGGGTCATCTTGCTTTCCATCCTCCTAACATGACCTCTGCATGGCAACATCTTTGGTTTGAGATGTGATTCTCTACACTGCTTAGACTAGGGAAAGAACTGGGATTTTTTTTTCATATTTTTGAAAAATGTTTAGCTTAAAGGATCGCAAAGAGTCAGAGGATATGGGCCAGAAAGTTGCCAAGACCCTAGGCTAGGAAAGTTTGGCCCATTGTAGTTCAGGAAAGCATACTAAACCCCTAGTATGCTTATTTGCTTATCCACTGATAATAGTTAATTGGAAAAAAATGGTTTTTGCAGAGATGTCAACTCCTCTGATGGTAAAATATGGCAAATAACCCTGGTAAAAATCAATATGGCTAAGCTATTAAACCCCAAACTATATTTCTTATTTAACATTTTTTTTTTTTATAATTGAAGATTTCTCCCTTGGCTATGCTGTCACTTAAAATATCAGTGTAATACGGGAAAAATATGTTTTTTCTATACTATTGATTGTACTCTGCATGACTATAAATGGTGTCACCAGATGGAAGGTAGATCAATAAGTCAAAACTTACTGATGATATAAAAATTCCTCCAGGTTTCATGATAAATACATCAACTCTTTCAACTATGGTTATAAAACCCTGCCCATTTTCTTTTTACAAGTTGTCTTAAAGAAGTAGAAAACAGTTACTTACCTTGCAGTCTATTCTACTATGGCAGTTTTATTGTCTTCCTTCTGGCATGTGATGGAAAGGGTATATATTTTCAGTGTGGAATGGTTTAAGATATGGAAACACTAAGCTCTGAATAGCCCTTCATCAAAAAGAAAATCTCACCTCCAAGGTCTTTTAAGAGAAACAAAACACTGCGATGCCATTGGAGCAAATGGATGCATACAAACAGGAGATGAAATATATGTATATAAAAAAAGATACACACATACACACATCTCCTGTCATGAGAAACGACTCTACCTCAAGTCTGACATCTTGTCTCTTATTTGCACTTAATTGCAAACTCATTCTAAAACTGTAGCTGAACTGAGTTAGATGCAGGAATACATGTCATGCCTCTGCAATCAGGAAAGCCAATGTAATGATGAATATTAAGGACTGGGTTCAGAAATAAGGTCAGCTGAGCTATATGGCATCATTTGTAGATTTTGCCCAGAGAGGATCATTATGGTACAATAAACCTTCTCCAGTGATGTAAAAAAACTTTCTTCATTATTCCAGCTTGCTACTTGTTACGAAAGAGACCAAAGCACCACAGGGTGACAAGGCCAGAACATTTGAATCTGACATATTCTAAGGTACAGTTGCAATGCCACTATACCAGGCTTTTCATCAGCAATTAGAGAATTTGTGTTTGAACTAACAGATGTGCATCAGGACTAAGGAGGTGAAAAAAAATAATCGCAAAGAAAATCAATAAGTAAGAATGGCCAATGTTATTTTAAATAGACAACTTGTTTCACTAAAATATTTTTTTTCCTCCCACTACTGTCCTCACAGATCAGCTGTTCTGTGCTTGACAATTGCAAGACAAGAGAAAACAGATCATAAAACTCAGGCATGTACAACTTCTAGCAATGACAACAGAAGTCTTTCCATAAGCATAAGGAAAAACAAGATCTGACCATTTTATAGCTTATGGCCATACTACTGAAAAATATGAGACAGAAAACTCAAAAGTAATTTCTCAGTATTTAATAAAAACCACTTAGTTCATAGAATCATAGAATCATAGAATCATAGAATCATAGAATCATAGAATCATAGAATCATAGAATCATAGAATGGTTAGGGTTGGAAGGGACCTTCAAAGGTCATCTAGTCCAACCCCCCTGCAAGGAGCAGGGACATCCCCGAATAGATCAGGTTGCTCAGAGCCTCATCCAGCCTGGCCTTGAACATTTCCAGGGATGGGGCTTCCACCACCTCTCTGGGCAACCTGTTCCAGTGTTCTATAACTCGCATTGTAAAAAATTTTTTCCTAATATCCAATCTAAATCTACCTCCCTCTATTTTAAAACCATTACCCCTCGTCCTATCACAACATGCCCTACTGAACAGCCTCTCCCCATCTTTCTTGTAGGCCCCCTTGAGGTACTGGAAGACCGCTATCAGGTCTCCCCGGAGCCTCCTCTTCTCCAGGCTGAACAGCCCCAACTCTCTCAGCCTGTCCTCACAGGAAAGGTGCTCCAGTCCTCTTATCATCTTTGTGGCCCTCCAACTGGTCCATGTCCTTCTTATGTTGGGGGCTCCAGAACTGGACACAGTACTCCAGGTGGGGTCTCACCAGGGCAGAGTAGAGGGGCAGAATCACCTCCCTCGACCTGCTGGCCACGCTCCTCTTGATGCAGCCCAGGATGCGGTTGGCCTTCTAGGCCGCAAGGGTGCATTGCCGGCTCATGTTGAGCTTCTCATCCACCAGCACTCCCAAGTCCTTCTCCTCAGGACTGCTCTCAATCCATTCCCTGCCTGGCCTGTATTTGTGCCTGGGATTGCCATGACCCAGGTGCAGGACCTTGCACTTGGCCTGGTTGAACTTCATGAGGTTTGCACAGGCCCACCACTCCAGCCTGTCAAGGTCCCTCTGGATGGCATCCCTCCCTTCCAGCATGTCGACGGCACCACACAGCTTGGTGTCGTCGGCGAACTTGCTGAGGGTGCACTCTATCCCACTGTCCATGTCGCCGACAAAGATGTTGAACAGGGCCGGGCCCAGCATGGACCCCTGAGGGACGCCACTCGTGACCGGTCTCCACGTGGACATCGAGCTGTTGACCACCACTCTCTAAGTGCAGCCATCCAGCAAACTCCTTATCCACCGAGTGGTCCGTCCATCAAACCCATGCCTCTCTAGTTTAGAGAGAAAGATGTCATGTGGGACAGTGTCAAATGCCTTGCACAAGTCCAGGTAGATGATATCCATTGCTCATCCCTTGTCCACTGATGCTGTCACCCCGTCATAGAAGGCCACCAAGTTGGTCAGGCACAGTCTACCCTTGGTGAAGCCATGTTGGCTGTCACCAACCACCTCCTTGCTCCTAGTTCAGAGTTAAGCTACAGTGATGTTGGCCCAAATTGTACCCAAATAGTAACATTCATGCCAGCATTGGAGTCTGTGTCACCTCAGCTTCGCTTCAAACTTCCAGCAGGGTCTTCTTTTCCCTGACAAAAATAAGCACTAGGCAAATCCATACCTGGGTGAGTTGTTACAGGCCTTTCTTTTTACCTAGTTAATAATTTAATCAGACCAAGTAGTAAGAATTTTCCAGAAAGGTGACTTGCTATTGTTGAATGTTGCATGCATTATAACCTTAATAATTTCATTGCAATGGGTTATTTTTACAGACAAATGTTCTTCTGCCTCTAGATAAGTGCCAATCTATTTACTGAAAATAACAATTGGAATGCAGCAAAGAGGAATTTTAAAATTTGAAGTCATTGAAGTAAGCCACTTCAGAATATGAATAAACATTAATTTGAGGAGCATAGTTTATTTTAATGGCTTTTTGTAGTCTATTAAATGACCAAAAAGGCCTCAGATTTTCCTGGTGTACTTCAAAATCAAATATTGGCTTGGTTCTCAAAAGGCAGCATCATAAAATAATTACAAGTGACTTGTCCTATGAGAGCTTTCCTGTAAGAGTTCAGTTCTTTTGGACTGAACTTTAACTATACAGCTTGAAAGGGCTCATCATATTCCCAGCTGAGTTAATAGGTGTTGTTTACAGACTGCAGTGAAGACAGCCCTAAATGGATACTGAGATTTTTGTTTTGTTTTACCTTTTGTTTTTTGTTTTTTTTTCCAGCTACAGTCAGTTGGTAGCACATATTCAACAATAATAATTGTTAAAACAGCCATGAGGAATGAGTGACATGCAGCAATTTTACAGGTAGTCGGATAAGAATAACAGTTATAACCATTATATACCTTCAAACAGCCTTAGGAGTATAGTACTGTAATTATGGAAGCTTTCTTAGCAACTCTGAAAGTCTACTGGGTGTTATAATAATGTGAGTTTATTTTTATCCTGGTTTCCTAAGAAGAAAAGTTCTATGCAGTCAGGTTGTCCATGCTCATTTATCTGTCTGTCAGTCAGCCAGTCTCCCCAACAACTTTTGAACCCAGTATCAAATTTCAACCAAATTTGCAAGTGCAGCTGAGGACTCAAAGCTATTAAGTTCCTACAAGCTTCATGAAAATAAACTATTGCATAGAAGATGATAATTCAAATTAGTGAATTTGAGTGAAAGATCACATTCTGAATACAGGAGGTTTAGCTTTTCTCTTTCTCTGACAACTGACCAGTTAGCATGTTTGTACTAGTCAGCTGTAAAGCTAGTTACAGCACTTACTGGGCAGATCAAATTGTTCCAGTGAGGGAAAGAGAATGCAGAGCCATCTGACACCAACCCACTATTACACTCACCTCCCTCCCTGCACCCCCACCCCAAAAAAAAAGCAAAAAAAAAAAAAGCTTAGTTTTTTTTATTGATCATAAAAGAATCTACTTCGTTGCCTTTGTCCTTGATCTGGATTCTAACACATACAGAATTCCTTTGCTTTCTTTGGATGTGCTATTGATGAATTTGCAGGAGTATTTTGTCTCATTTAAACTCCTTTGAAAAAAAATGCTGCTTTTTGTAGATAGCTTTTTATGCACTAGTTAATTCTCACAGCATCCCTGTGAGGCAGCTACATGTTATTATCCATGTGCCACAGGCATTTAATTCCAGTACAACATCAGGTTAAACCTATGTTGAGGAGCAAAGTTAGACCAGTGTTGTTCTGATCTTTGTCAAAAAGAAAAAAAAAAAGGCACTTCACAAACTTACTGTACCCCACACAGCTATGCCTGATAGTTCTAGTATGTCATTTACACCAGCATTTTCCAGATTTTTAAATAAATTAGCAAATTTTTTTTTTTCCATGGTAAAACTTGATCAGCAATTACTCCTCGCGGCGTTTTCTTCTTTGCTCATTTGTTACAGATTAATTTAATATGTAATTACAGTATCATGGGGATTGTTGTGATTTGAGGTCATCATATATTAAGAAACCAGAGAAATAGTTGGATACCATTACTAATTAACTATACTGGTAACCATAATCTGGTAATGGTGTGTTTGATATTTGCCAGTGTGAAATAATCCAGAAGAAAGAGTCTGGAAAAATGGGCTAATGATAGAAGCACCTTTGGTCATTTCGTCCTGAAGAGTCAGTTTACAAATTTTTCTGCTTTAAAATTCTGCCTAGCATTTAGCTACAGAAGCACTCGTCAAGCATGTAAGTATCAAATCCCCTTCCACTTTCTACTAGAAAATTTGTCCCAGTGATATTTTGTGGCAAGGAGTTCTTTCAGTGAATGATAGACATTAGCAACAGATTAACTGCCCCTTTTTGTCTCCTAAAATAAATGGCAAAGGAATTCACCATTTTTTTTTCTTTTCTTCTCTCTGGTATTCATTGTTTTGTTTGAGACTGTAACACATTTTTATTCTTCACTAAAATAAACAGACATATTTCAGAAAAGCTTCTTTAGTGCCTTTTCAATGCTTCTGCTGAATCACATTGACTCTTACTGAGCCTACTCCTTATGTGCTGTTTCCCTTTTGAGTTAAGATGACCAGAACTGAACACTGTACTGCAGCTGAGCTGCATAACTGGTACCCAGTTCTTTATCCTGAATAGCTGCACCTGAGCAATGGCATGCAGCCCATAGTATGCACACACAACTAATCTTAACCCTTGTGGAATTGTTTTATACTTTGTTAACATTACTTTCCCATGGCAAATACTGCACAATCTCTTGTCTTTACCTAGCTGCCCTGAAAACCTTTATAATGTATTGTACTGCTGCAGACCCCAAACCTTTTTAATCATTTGAGATCTGTCTCTTTTCTTCTTATATTCTGTTCTAAATCTTTAATTACTGCACTGAATTCTTCTAGTGCTGGCTTGGAAACCTGTGCCTTTCCAGACAGAAAATATTATAAATGTTTAACATTTATGTTCTTTTTTTCCACACCAAATTTATGCACCTAGTTATTTGATAATTAAAGCTAATTATGCAAATTAGATGTCACAAAATTACATTAAAACAACATTACATTTAGGGGCAAGGCTGTAGCTGTAAGATGGAACAATGGATAGCTCTGCAGCTGTATCCAGGCCCTTACTGCCGTTGCAAGGCTCCAGAAGCTCCATTTCCATCCTGCAGTGAAGTGCAGTAGCCAAAAGAAGTTATCACAGTGCTTTGCTGACAGTGTATACCAAATGAGACTCATAGCCTCTGCCTCTGTAGACTTTACTCCTGTTCAGCTGCACCTTGACGGGAGCAGTGGAAGTATCTTGAGGTCCTGCTCCTGTGTGCCTAAACTCATGACCTTGTAATTTGCTTTGAAGTATAAGGATATGGTGCGAGCTCGTCTTTCTCCTACTGTGCTTAATCACAATTCAATTATTTGAGTTTATATTGATAAAACTTCAGCTAAGTTTCCATAGCAACCATAATCATTAGAACATTGTAATGTGCTATACAAACACTATTCAGTTTGGTAACTTAAAATGCGATGAATCCACGTAAAGGGCATAGAATCAGTGGCTGATGTTCACTAATTGAGAATTGGATACATCTCACTGACCTTTACTTACACATGAAGTCTTACCTGGTGCTTAAAACTACCTTTACATCTCACAGGGAGAGGCAGTACCCTTCAAAGAATGATTAATTTATCTCTAAAGTAGCTTAGATCTTAGTAGCTTAACTAAGATACATCCTCAAAAATTCTTCATCCCATTGATAAATATCCTCAGTTTTTACACTGAGGCATCCTTTGGCCTCTAAATGATAATACTACCTTAAATCTGCCTCCCTCCGTCTGGACTTCTGTTCTAAGATCCGTGGCTATACACATGCAAAGAAATATCAGTTTTTTGATCTAGTGAACTATCCCAAAGGAAAAAGCAGGAAAATAATGCGAAGAGGAAGCTTGCTATATGTGAGGGCAGAGCAACCTAGGATGCTGGTGGGATTCTGTATAAGAATAATAATCCCATATGTTAAATGACCATATTAACACAACTTATATTACAATTTACATTTTTAAGATGTGATCTTCATTAGCTCTTGCCATCTCAGTTTTCTATGCAACTAGCTTAGATCGGAAGAAGCTGTCAAAGCCATAGTGACTTTTATCTAATTTTAGGATGCAAGCCCTTCTGTTAGTTGCCCTTTTCAACCCATCTTAGTTAAAACAGTTAGAGAACTACATTTATAGTTTCTTTTGGCAAAAACAATCAAGAGAAATGCCATTCACAGTTTTATGTACAATTCCCCAACTTTTTGTGTCCATTGATATTCCTCTCATGTTGTTCTTCTCTCTCCATGTCCCCTATATTCATATCTCTAAATGTATACCCTTTTATTAACAAGAAATCCTATATTTAGACTTTTTATTAGCAATGTTGTAGTCTGCTCCTTGGAAACTTTTATTTGCTTTAAACATAAACACCTGTAAAAAGCACCTGGCATTTCCTTCTCTTGTGGGTGAAGGAGGCACCTGGCATATGTGGATGGTCAAGCTGAAAACTTGTGAATTAAGAGGCAATTAGTAATAAACTTACACCTTTGTCTGTATTTTCTACATTAGTTATATTTATAACCAGTAAAAGATCTGAACTTCCTTGAATTCATTTGAAAAATTTAAGATTTCATTAAAGGTAATTAACACTTGATTTTTTTAAAAGAATTATTATTCCCTTGGCTGTCCTTTCCTTTCTTAGTTATTTCAGGAATGCTTCATATAAGCATTATTTCTGATGGCATAACAAAGGATGTTTCAGGGTTCTTAGCACAGAACTTGTGAGTTCTGAGATGTTAGCTAGTGTCACCGTTCTGGAGACTGGGCTTCATAGACATATTTGGTCAGTACTACCTTTATTTATCAAAGAGGAGAACGACAAAAGTAGAAACTTAGATTGACACAGGTCATCATAAAACTTTATATCAATAAATTCAGAATTCAAAAGAGAGGACAAAATAATTAAAGGGATTAGAACAGATGAATTATGAAAATTTTTGAGAAATTGGCTCACTGTATACATGATGGAAAACAGTTCTATTCTAGTTGTCTACTACATTTGAAAACCCACTGACAATAGGTTTGAAGAAATCTATTGACAATAGTGGAAAAGAATGGGAATGCTAATTGGCAATAGCATGCTATGTGAAAAAGTTGAGGAATCAAGCTTTTCTTTGTTTGTTTGTTTGTTTTTTTTTTTCCTGAAGTAACCTCTTTTCTGACTCATTGTTCCATGTGATACAAAGAAAGTACTCTCTGGATATTCTTATATTCCCTTTTAAAGTTCTCCTCAAAAATCTTAAGATGTTCAGCTGAGATAATTTCTTGACTGCAAGAGGACACATAGTTGCTTTAGACAATTCTAAATCATCCTGATTAGAAAGATTAACTTCTGGAGATTATTTACTTGTAGGAAAGTACTAAACTATAGAAACAATCTGTAATAAAAGAAAATATCCTGGAATTCTACACCTCTACTCACAATCCCCAGTGAAGAATTATGCCAGCTGAACGCCGTCCTATGCTCATTTTAGTGAAAGGCCAAATAATAGACTCTCCAGACTTTTACTGTGCCTCATTCTATCATACTTTTCCATGTAGGAGTACATTTTAAATAATCCTTGTTAATTCTGCTGATGGCAAATCTTTGCCTTGCAAAAATGTTTCCTTTTGAAACACTGGGAAATGAGAACATATATCAGAATGGACATGGAGGAGGAAGGTAAAACTGTGTTTTACAGTTTGTTCACTGAGACAGCCAAAGAATACTTGAAAAAAACAAACAGATTTACATGTAAATACAGTTAGTGTTCCAGAAGAAAAAGAAAAGTTGGCACATCAGTCCTGGAAGAGTGCCTGACATAAGTTTTTCCTTTGAAAAGATGACATAAACATGTTTCTTAAAAATAAGCTAAGGAAAAAAAGAAAAAAGGCAATCCATTCCTCAGCAAGCAGCCAAACAAAACCAACCAAAAATGATAAGCATAATTGAAGTTTTTATCTAGCTCTGAGGACTGATACGTGGGTATTTTGCACCTATGTTCCAAGTAAATAAAGTCTTCACAAATGAAAGATACGGAATTTGCAGTTTACTTTCCTAAAAGGCTTAAATTTTGTCACATTATAAAAACAGCTTCTTGTTATGAGAACCTAGAAACAGGAGGAAGTGTTGAAGCAGATTGCTTACTACTGTGAATTATTGCATTCTGATTCAGGCAGTAATTCTGAAAACACTTGCACATCCCTGGGTCACATAGTTAGAACAGCATTTGTAAATATTTCAGCTTTTACATATGATGGAGGTAGCACAATTGGTTTCATCGTGTTCTCTTTCTTATTTCATGCTGTTCCAAAGAAACCCTGTTAAAATATACCGGATGTGTAGGAACTATTTTCTAAGCTTCTCATGATAAATCTTAAGTAAATGTGTAGGGGTGAAAAAGTAAATGTAAAAGAATAGGTGCAAACAAATGTTTTCATGCATTAGCTGAATCTCTGTAATAGTCTTCTCCAGTATATGCAGCAAAGGTGTCAACCAATATTTGACAGAATTGTCTGTATGTTATGTGCACTGTTTCTGTTGTGTACTCGTGCACTTTCTACCAGATATATTCTGTGAAGATAAATCCAGAATTATTTAAACTCTGTTTTACTACGTGTGGGATGGGAGAGAAAAGAGCCATACAGGGCATATGTGAATAATTTTTGTTTGAAACACAGCTAAGTACAGGAAAACACGCACAATGTTAGCTAAAGTCGGTTTGTTGGGCAGAAATTAAATAATTTCTTAAAGAATTAGACCTTATTTCTGAACTTAATTAATTGATAGTGTGTTTTCCAGATCACCTTGAAACTAAATGACACTGCTGAATGTATTCATTTCTTATGCAGGCAACCGTAAAGGACTCTGTGGAAAAGGTACTTTGTGTCAGCATTGAAAGGTAGAATAGTACATTTAAGTAAAAATATTCCTTACTTCAGAAATCATGTAATCTCCCTGTCCCTGATGTTGCTACCCTGAGAACAGATTATTGCATTTTACCTTCACCTCTTTACAAAATGTTTTGCTGTTTTGACATCTGGCCCTGGAGAAGGACAGCCATATTCCACTGGCCTCAGGCTAGACGCTAGCTACCTTAGTCCTGCTTATGTTTAACTATGTTACTTACAAAGGTTTCAGAGTAGTCAGATTAAAAGAAGCCAAGCTGCATTTGGCCATTATGCTGGAAAAACACACACAAAAATCTAATTTACCTTGATGTTTGCTTTCGTTAGTGGACAGGTTAGACAATAATTCTTTAAAATGTTTGCCTAGACTGTAGTTTAGTGGACTAAACCTTTTATAAATTTTAGAATTTGTAAGCTTGTATTTTCAACAGACTTCTATAAGACTAATTCTTATTTGTTTAACTTCATCTTCAAATTTCTAGTTAAGGTATTTTAATGCATTTTTCCCCTCTAAAATGCCTTTTTTTTTTTTTTTTTTCTTCATATATCTTCTCTAGTCACCCAGATCAGCTTGGCATTTGGAAAAACCTTTAGCAGAGTATCAAGGGAGAAATGCTTCCTGGTGTTTCCCCTTAACACTTGCATTAGGCAGAAGATGAGGAGACTGCATGGAACATGAACTATTAGAGTTCTTCTTCAAATCCATTGATCTGCTCAATACGTAGACTACTGTAAAATCAACCAGTGCTTCCAAGGAGCCTTTCTGAAAGTAAGCCATCCATACAAATGTGCTGACAGGGCTTCCCTTGCATCTGCTACTAGGTGTACCAGATCAAAAGGCAACCTGACTCAGTGGCCTTTTTTTTTGGCAGTGGTCAGTAGAGGAGGCCTGGGAAAGAGTGTAACAGCAGAGCTATCCTACAGTAATACTTCTCTAGCATATCACCCTAGACCAAACAGTCTGAAACTCAGTGAAGCTGCTGAAGGCTTAAAAAATTTATCTGTAAAGTCTGAAAACTTTTCGTTGTGCTTGAGCTGCAAAGTACCAGAACAGAACTAGAAGACTAGTTTTCATGTATAATTTCACGTAATCTTCCTGTTCTCCTGGTCTGTGCTCTCCAGGGGCTGATTCACTGTTAACATAATTTTATCTACAACACTGCATCTATCTGAAACAGCCCCAAGGCCATAGCACCTCTTGCCCATATCTTGTTCCAAGCTTTAATCAGTTATTTCCTATAGTCAGACTGGAAGTGTGCCAGGAAGCTCTGAGGAAGGTGCTGGTGCCATGGGGCCCAGAAGGGCTGCTGACAAGGTGATACTAGGAAGTTTGCCTGGGTATTCACATGCCAGCAAGCGAAGGCATCTGGATCTCCTTGGTCCACCTAGGAGCGGAGGAAGGTTCATCGCATTTTGTATGGTCAGAACAACAGTTTTGTTTTGGTGTCCTGCCTAAGCTGTGGTAATCAAGCACCAAGATAGCCTAACTATCCTACCTAGATAGCCTCAACCCCATCCTCTGCTGCTGATTTTTATTCCCTTTTCCCTCTTCTAGGTTATTCTTTTTTTATCACTGTCCCTTACCAAATAACCAACCTGTTCCTAATTACTTTTCACCCCATTAATCTCTGTTCTGGTACATCTTTACCCTAATTTGGTATTTCTGACACTGATAACCACTGATAACCACCATATGTGATCTCAGCCACACGTGGTACTGCCGACATGAGTTCCTAGGTTTCCTAGGCCTTGCCAGATTCCCCTCCTCAAAGGTCCCCCGTACTCCCCTCCTGTGAAGTTTGTCTTTTGCTTATCTAGTCCTGAACCAGCAGTGAAATCCAGCCATCCCCTCATGGCACTTCTGTAACTTTCATTGGAGCCCCATACATTCATCTTATTACATCCAGGACTTTCTCTTGTCCAGTAGTTTTCCATGCCCACGCAGCTAGCTTAACCCCAGGCCAAGACCTAGGCAGTCACCAGCCTGCAGCCCCAGCAAAGTGGGGATAGCCTGAATGACAAAAATAATCAACAGAAGAGGATATCTTTTAATACATACAGAACATCAGACTGAGTTTCACAAAAATTGCTTTAAAAAGGATGAAAAATGTCTGTTTTAACAACAAGTATGATAATACCTTTTAAACTCTAGTCTTGTTTAAAAGAATAAGTAAGAATCTCATTTGTACTACACTCACGAGAACAATCCTCACTGGTGGGATAAACAGCCTACAGAGAAATGATGCAGATGTCCTTGCTTACTGAAAGGAGAAAATAAAAGCAATGTGCTTCACTGCCTTATTAATGATGCATCACTGCCTTCACGAATAATAGCCTATGTTATTTAGTAATTAAATATCCCTTACTACTTCCCACCCTATGTAATCACATTTAGTTTTAGGACTGTAGAGCTCAGGAAGACCTCCTGACCCATCAAATCACCCAGCTGTGATTACAGATAACCATTTAATAAATATCTCATCTAGAAGGGGCCACACTGACATACCCGGCATCACAAAGCACTTCACTGCCTTAGAAATTAAGATCTGTAGTGCAAAAGATCATAAGAAGAGGAGGAGGGGAGAAACAATCAAGTGTAATAGCAATCCCCACATCAGTAGAATGGCAGATAGATACCTTTTTTTTTAGGTGAATATGCTCTGATGAGCCTGGGAAAGAGACGACACATGGTGATACAGAGGAAGATAAAAATAACTTGGTCAACACAGCAGCAAAAAATACAGCCTCATCAGAGTGATGAGCTTTTCCATCAATTTTTTATCTGTGTAGGTGACTACACAAAGGTATAATAATACTGTGGAAAATCATCGTATGTGCCCTAAAGTGCAGAAGTAAGTGTGTGAGGATTTTTAACTTACAATCTTTTTTTTTTATTTACTACATGACATTTTTACTGTTTCTTTTAAGTTTTACTTTTTCTTAAGAATTACGATGTTCAGCTTTCTGTTGAAAGACATTAGACTGCTTAGTCCTCAGTAAGAGTATATTTATAAAGGTAAACATTTTTTTTAGAAATCCTAATTCTCGTTGGGATACTTTAAACGCTGGAAGCATTATGTGACAATATATTTCTGTTTTCAGAAGAAATTTAGCAATTAGTTATTTCCAGTGCTTTTGAAATGCATATATAATGTGGACACATGCTAAACTATGAAAATAATATTTTTTTTTTTTGTAAATTTCTCTGAGCTCTTCTTAAAGACAATTTTTATTGGAAGTAATAATTATGTTGTAATTATGCTTATAGAACAATTAGATCTCTACCAATGTGTAAGGTATGCACTGGCAGACAGTAAATGGTAACATCACAAAAAGACGATCAGAAATGGATATAGCTTTGTAAGAAATATGGGGTTTTTTTGCAGTTAATTTCAGTGATGCTTTATTGCGTGCACATATCAATTCAGTTTTATAAAGTAGTTGCTTTGCTGTAGATTGCATAATTTCAAAGCAAAAAACAACAATTCATTATTATTAATTAAAACAATATAAATAATGAAATATAACTTGTTGATTTCAGTAGTGTTTGTTGAAATAATGAAAAACCTTTCCAAATATTTATACATATCAGATAATTTCTTATCACAAGAGAAATATGATTCCTCCAAGTGCATTGTTAGGATTAGGAACTTTTCAATACTTAAAAGCAACACAGGTTCTTAATATTTTTGTGATATATAGATAGTAAATGTTAACCAGGGACCAGGCTCATGGCATATTAATATATAATGATATTTTCTGCTGCATATTGTTTAATGTTCCTTCCACTAGATGCTTGTCTGGGCATTTCGAAGGCTATCTTGCCAAATCTCACTTTAATTATACATTTTAATTACTCTGAAGAGTTTTCAGTTAAACATATCTTGTGTGAAAAATTATTCAACTCCCAGTTTTCTCATATAAGTAATATGAAGAGGTTTTCACCATTGTTTACATTTATCTTGCAAATATTTACTTAGTCATGGGACCAACTGTGCAGTATCTGTTTCCTGAGTTTGTTGCTGAGGGTTTTTTTCTGTTTCATAACAGACTTCCAATGCTACTTTTGCTATTTAACTTAAAATGTTTTTAAATAACTCATTTAAGAATGGTAGATGAATATTTTATTTATCTTTGAAATTCTGCAATGGGAAATATGAAAATATTGTACAGAATTACTTGTAGCATTACTTGGTTGACATCTGGTTTTTAATTTAAAACGTAGACCTATCAACTGCCTTTAGGAAGAGAAAACTTAGATGTTTGTCTTTTGCGAGTTCCTAGAATATATCCAAGTCTCCAGTCAGAAGTCTTTTGCAAAATATCTTAAGAAGCAAAATAAGAAGCATTCCACTGTACAGGTTTCCTCTCTGGCCAAAAGGTCAGATGGATTGAAATATCTGCAAATCCATGCAATCACAATGGTTAATTTTGTAAAGAAAAAAATCTGAAGAATAAGCTAAAGAAATCTTAGTTACGAATCTGAAGGTCAAGCTCATTACATCTGATGTAGCTGTAGAAACATGTCAAACTTAATTGTCTTGTTTAATCACAGACTTCCAAATATTTAATAATGAAAGCATATAAAAGTCACCAAACATTATATTCAGAAGTGTCTATGCTCTCTAAGTCATAATAGTTATTTTGCAGTCATGACGATGTTTTTTATAGAGAGTCACACCTTAAGCAGGATGCTCTGAGAATATTGATACCAGAATGCAGGTAAGAGATTATTTCTACATAGCCTTACTGGAAACTGGTAGTACAAACTGGTGATTGTAGCAAGAAGTGAGAAATTTTCACAAGGGCCAGGAATTGGATAGTCAAGCTTTCCTCCATGTTGTGGCTGTATCAAGGGTTAGCTTATGACTCCCAGAACAAGTTATTACATGCAGTATAAATAAATAGATTCCAGAGTTTTATTCAGGTTTATTCCACCTTTTCAAGAACATAATGTCTTTGATGTTTTAGGAAAATTGCAGCCATATGTAGGGAAGGACTATATAGAAACAGTCTATATAGATATAGATACATTACTTAGTTCTTTTGAGAAATAAGATTTATGCAAGAAAAGAAGAAAAACATTTGTTAACAGACAAAATTCTAAGAATTCTAAAAAGTGAAGCAGATTCAAGAAAAAAGATGAGTCAGTGAATATATTTTTCTAAAAATGAGGTTGTGCGTACTATGAAGAGTAAGCAGAGATGCATCTGAAATCTCATTTACTTTTTTTTTTTTGCTACCTATATTTACTTGTAATTAATAGTTTGGTAACAAAATATAAGCATAAGACATCACAGAAAAAAGAAAAACTAGACAATTACACTTTGCTAAAGCATCTATTCTCTCTGATCAGATAAGGTAACTTAATTTCAGTTATAGAATTGGCCAACTCTGAATGGTTATGATTAGGATATAAACAACCCAGACATCGCCATGTAAACTTTTATTTTTTTGCCAAGTTTGATCAAACTTTCACCACAAATAGAAAGAATGTGAAAATGCTGCAAATTGTTCTTTCTAAGCAGACCAGGAAGCAAGGGATCACAGAATTTTTCTTCGTCTAGTCTTGGAGAAACAAATAGGAAATGAGCTCACTAGAGTCACTGTATTAATCGCTTGTATTACTCTTGGTTCTTATTTTAATGACAGTGTCTCTACAGACTGCTGCAACTGTGGAATCCTGGTCATAACAATATATAGAGCATAAATTCATTTAAAAAATATTATTTAATTCAATTCTGGTAATTCTGTATTGCATCATATTAGCAAGATCTTTCTTAGTGTGAAGAAAGAAACGTGAATTATTTCCTTCTCTCACCAAATCTGTTTCTCCCTCTGCCCAGATAGTAAACATTTACAATATATAATTTTTTGGACAAAATTCCATTTAGGTAAAAAGAAGCTTTGGGAAAGTAAAAAGCCATATAAAGAGATTATATATTTTCTCTTTTGATATAGAAAGTTTTTTCTCAGCAGTAGTGAGCAAAAAGAAAGGATGAGAGGGTAGTAAAGTACACGAGTACGAATGAGAAAGTCCAAACAGAAAAGACGATATTGACTTCCCTTTTTTGACAAAAGAAATTCTCTCACTGGTGTACTGTAACTCAACTACACAATGACTTGAGTGCCAGGAAGCAGCAGACCAACACATACATTTCAGGCATCAGCAGACACTAAATTGGCCACAGAAAGGTGTCATTTTGAATACAAAGTAAGATGAGTGCGGTCTCACTTGGTCCAAAATAGTATGTGTGTGCATGGTATTTTTGCTCACAATCTGTAAAAAGTTGGGAATTTTAACTTCACTAAAACTGTCAGGCTGTAATCCATACTTGGTTATATTGTCAAGTAAATTAAAAAACAGACCAGAGAAAGGCATGAAGAAAACCCTCCTAGCTAACAATATGAAAAGATACTAGTCCTGTGATCATAGGGTAACTCAGGTTGGAAAGGACTTCAGAAGGTTTCTAGTCCAATCCCCTGCTCAAAGCAGGGTCAGCTGTGATATCAGACCAGGCTACTCACTTTTCCATGTTGTTCTTGAAAGCATTCAACCATGGAGACTCCACAGCTTCTCTGGGCAAACTGTTCCAGTCCTTGATTTTTTTTTTTTCCATTAAACTGGACCCTCTCTAGTTTCTGGCTGTGTCTGTGGTCTTGTGTCCTCCCACTATGCACCACTGTAAACTGCCTGACTCTAGCGGTATCTAGGAGAATGAGTGGAAAATGGTACATTGCCAAAAAAAGATCCATGATGTTTTCATGCTGTATCTTGGCTAACAAATGAAAAACATTTCCTATTTCTTGGTAGTCTACACTTACTTTGAAACTATCTGTTTAAGACTGAGTAGAGAAGCCATTATCCACGCGTACACTCAAAATAAAACCTCTGCACAAAAGCAATTATTTTAAGAGGTCTCTATATACTCTTTCGGCTTATCTCAGCAAAGGAGCTATAGGTTGTCCAGGGCTAGAAAGGTAAAAAGCTAAGTGTTTTTTTTTTCATAAAATGCACTAACTTTATTAAGCAGTATATTAAATCTATATTTGTTTTAATTTTTGCTTAGAAAGGACTTGATTAAAAGGCACAGATAGTGTTCTAAAACTCTTGAAGCTGATGCTCTGCAGTGGGTTAAGCTTTTTCTTTTTTCTTTTAAAGGTTTTGTCATAGTTTAGCCTGCTCAGAACCAAGCTACACAGCCTCTTGTTCACTCTCCCCACTCTCTGAGGAAATGGGGGAGAGATATTACAACAGAAAGTTCAAGGTTTGAGATAAAGACAGGGAGAGATCATTCAAGTTATCGTTATGGGCAAAACAAACTCGACTTGGGGAAAACTATTTAAACTTATTATTACTAAAACCAATGAGAGAAAACAAAACCAACTTCCTTCCATCCCTCTCCTCTTCCTGGGCTTAACTTCATTTCAAATTATCCCTACCTCCTTCCCCCCGCCCTGAGCAGCACAGGGGAGGAATAGTGAATGGAAGTTGTGGTCAGTTCAACACAGTTGGTTTCCATTGCTCCTTCCTCCTCAGGGGAAGAACTCCTCACATTCCTCCCCTGCTCCAGTGTGGGGCCCCTCCCACAATCCTTCATGAACTGCTCCAGTGTGGGGTCCTTTTCCACGGAGTGCAGTCCCTCAGGAGCAGACTGCCCCAGCGTGGGCCCTCCACAGGCCACAGCCTCCTTTCGGCATCCACTCCTGCAGGTGGATCTCTGCTCCTCTGTGGACCCCACGGGCTGCAGGGGGACAGCCTGCTTCACCATGGTCTGCACCATGGGCTGCAGGGAATTTTGTCAGGAGCAACTTTACTCCTCTGCCTCCTTCTTCAATGACCTTGGTGTCTGCAGCCGTTCCTCTCACAAAAAATTCTTCACAATCAGGCTCAAGCAGACACCTCTCAGGTTCTCTTCACATCTCATCTCTTCACTTCTTGTGGCTGGGTGGGGCTGAGTCGGGCCCAGACGGCCATCTGGCAGGAGGCCAGAGGGTGAGGCCTGCAAGGCCGACAAGGCTTATGCCTCTCTCTCTGCTCCTGCTTCTGCTTCTTCCCTCCTTTTTTTTTATTTTCCACTTCTGAAATCTGTTATCGCAGAGGTGTTATCAGGGAATATTCTGCCACCAATTGGCTCAGCCCTGGCCAGCAGCGGGCCTGCCCTAGACTTGGTCCACTGGACAAAGGGGAAACCTATAGCAGCTTCTCGCAGAAGCTGCCACTGTAGCCCCCCCACCGCTACACAAAACCAATGCGGGTTTATAAGTTTGCAAGAAACATTGTGCCAAGCAAAACATGTTGGAGATTAAGCTAATTATTTTATTTGGATAGAGAGGAACACCATTCATTGGATCCAGTGAGGAAGTCACCGTTCTTACCCCTACCGAGTAGATCAGATCCTGACCTAATAATTATTTTTTGATTTCACTCTCCTGTCCAATCTGGATCGCCCAAGTATTCATAACTTTTACTGCATTTATCTTTGGCATGTTTTCAGTGCTGCAGAGAGTGGAAATGGACTGAGGACAGATGCCATTTGAGATGATCCCTGCACTGACCATCAGGCAGCAGCCGGCTTGACTTTGCTCTGCAAAGAGAGACAAAGGTGACAGCAGGGCAGGCAGAGGCAGATACCTCACGAAAAAGGGGTACAGTCCCACAGGATCTGAGCATGGTGAGCAGAGCAGGTCTGATGGTAGTAACTGTTTTCAGCCACAGTCCCAGCAGACATGTCTGTAGTGACAAGACAGGCCCGAAGTCAAGCTAGAGCATTAAGGCAGGTGGCACAGCACAGCATTCACACTCTGGAGATCAGGCAGGGACCCAGGCAGAGGGTCAGGCACTATATGCAGCTCTCAGGCCACTGGGCAAGAGTGTGCCTGGATGGAGTCCCCAGACGGGGCTGGTGATGGTACTTGGAGCCTGTAGGTATACCTATGGCGCAGCCATTGAGAATGAATGTTTGATAATTACTTTGTAATTTTAGCTACTAGTAGTTTATATGCTTCATAATAGATTATTCAAAAATGTATTTTCCTAGTTTGCTTATAGGAATTTCATATGATACGGTCCCATCAAAATATTACTGAAATGAAGTTATATTTGCCATTCCTTCCATTCAGTAGGCCAGTTGTTCTGGCAAAGGTGGCCATCAAGTCTTAGCAAATTTATGCCTGATATTTGTTATACTCTCATCTTTTACATATACAGATCCTATTTAGTTAATTAGTGCTAATATCTTTCAAAGTTTGAAGCTACATAGTCACAGATTTCCATTTTGATTTCCCCTGTTTGAAATACAGGTGCTCTGTTGCAGCCCCCCTGCCTCTGAGATCAGGCCTATCTTCCTGTAACTCCTGAAGTAAAAACATATTTTTGACTGACTCTTAAACACCTTACAATACACCTTACAGTTTACATTACGGTAAACCCTGAAATATGACCTATTTATCTAATTGCTTCCTATTCTTTCCCTGTTCTGTCATTGTTTCTATTTCCTTGTCACTACTGATTATTTAAAATACTGGATTGTGAATATCCTTCCTAAAGAAAAAAAAAGGCATTAAACTTGCTAAGAAAAAAAAAGCATTGGCCTGTATCATTGTAGAAAAAAAAACCAATACCTTGTTGCTCTAATGAAAACCTATCTATAATTCTGGTTGATAGCTTCTGACAAAGGTTCTTAAATTGGAAACAAATCCCTCCTGGTCCAAAGTAACACCACATGAAGCATTAAAGAACGAGCTTTTAGCATACTGCATTAATGAATTCAACAGGTATATAAAATTTTAAATAAGTAACTTACACTGGTTTAAAGATGCATGGGTATAATACAGATGTATCAAAAATAGCACCTGATATATTTTCAATATACTATTAATTTTGTTTCAGCATTTCCACTAAGACATAATTCCTCCTGCTTTTTTTTTTTTTTTTGCAGATATATAAATCAGATGCAAGGTTCTGATCTTTTAAAGAACTTCAAAGTGATCAAACCAAAATGTCTTTGTAATGAGCTCTAAAATAAAACTAAAAATGGATCCTCATCCCTGGGAAGTGTGACTGAGAGAAAGTAGAAATTGAAACATTATTAACTGAGACTAACAGAGAGCACATATAAAATCTGTATGCAAGTTAACACTGAAGAAATGGAAAATGCAACTTAGAACAAGATTTCTCTAAAACAACATTGAAGAATTTGCAAATAGCCCTACAGAAATATGACTAAAATCACATCCTGTCTCACTATATTAAGGGTTAATCAACTTAGTTAACAATAATCTACTGTGTACACCTTGTATTGGAACAGAAGAGTAAAATTTCAGGTAAAACAATCAAAATTGTACATAAAGCTAATTTTATTACTTTCCACTTATTTCTATGCATCAGTTAGCTAAACATAAATATTAAGGAAAAAGGCATAGCTAATATGACATCTAAGGAAACAAACAAAATGCTTTCTACTCTATGAATAATATTTAAAAGGATATCAGTTTCATAATACAATCATTAAAAGAATAAGGGTCATAAAGCAACATTTTTATGATTCCAGGATTTTCATGGCTTAGATCTTCCAAAGTGTCATAGTTCAGCCCCGATCAGGACCAGACTATGCAGTCTCTCTCTCGCTCTCCCCACCCTCCGAGAGAACAGGGAGAGATAATGTAAGAAAAATGGCTCGAGGTTTGAGATAAGGACAGGGACAAACTCCTTAAAGTTACCGTTATGGGCAAAATAGACTCGACTTGGGGAAGACTATTCATTTATTACCAAAACTAGCCGGATAATGAGACAGAGAACAAGATAACCTCCCTCCACCCCTCCCTCTTCCCAGGCTTAACATTATGTCTACTACCTTCCCCCCCCAACCCAGAACGGCACAGGGGGGAAGAGGGAATGGGGGTTGCAGTCAGTTCATTACGCGTTGTTTTACGCCTCTGCTTCATGGTCGGGGGAAGAACTCCTCACATTCCTCCCCTGCTCCGTCATGGGGTCCCACCCGTACCCCACAGTCCTTCGTGGAACTGCTCTGGCGTGGGTCATCTCTTCCACGGAGTGCAGTCCTTCCAGAACGGCTGTCCCAGCGGGCCCTCCACGGGCCACAGCTGCCTTCAGGCATCCACCTCCCCCGGTACGGGGTCCTTCACGGGCTCCAAGTGGATCTCTGCTCCTCTGTGGACCTCCATGGACTGCAGGGGGACAACCTGCTCCACCATGGTCGTCACCACAGGCTGCAGGGGAATCTTGGCCAGGAGCCGCATTACTCCTCCCCCTCCTTGTGAACTGACCTTGGCGTCTGCAGCTGTTTCTCTCACAAGACAAGTTCTTCACAACAGGCTGGCAGACGCCTCTCAGAATCTCTTCACATCATCCATTTCATCTCCTCTCCACTTCTTGCAGCCAGGCCAGGCTGAGTTGGGCGTCTGGCGAGAGGCCAGAGGGTGAGGCCTGCAAGGCCCATGAGGCCTGTGCCTCCCCCTCTGCGCCTCTGCCCCTGCTCAGCTTCTTCACATCTTCTCTTTTCTTCTTTTTTTTTTTTTCTCTTTTCTCCTTCTTAAATACGTTATCGCAGAGGTGTTATGACAGAACATTCTGCTACCAATTGGCTTGGCCTTGGCCAGCAGCAGGTCCACCCTAGGCCCGACTGAGTCCACTGAACAAGGGGGAGCAACTTCTAGCAGTTTCCTACAGAAGCTGCCACCTTAGGCCCCCCCCTCACTAAACAAAACCACAACACAAAGTTATCTTTCAGCTGTTGCTTCAATAGAAGCATACACTGGGACTTAATTTTCAGCCTTTGGAAAAAGGGCACAAGCAGAGACAGAAGAGAAGAGATCCATTCTATTCTGAAACAGCCTCTGCAAATACATGCTGTTTTCTGACTGTACTGCTGCACACCAATATGGGGGTGGCAAAATTCAGATGCTCTGGAGCCACTCTCCTCCACATCTCTCATGACTGATGGAAATGGATAGTCGCCAGGATAATGTAAATTTCATAGAGGTTTCTAGACTGGCTTCCTTCTTTCTTTTTTTTGTCATAGGAAAATCTAATCTGGGCCACAGAAAGAATACAAACTGGGCTTCTTTCTTTGTCTTAGAGTAGATCTGGTTATCTAGGAATATGTGATTTTTTTAAAAAGTATGTAAAATAAACACACTTTCAATTTATATGAGAATACAGTTTCCTTTCTCTGCGTGGAAGACAGCACATCCAATCTATCCTCTTACATATGACCATTTTTATTCCTTTTATTTTTCTAGTCAAGACCTAATTTACTTGACCCTGAAGCTATAGATGCCTCTGAAGCCCTCTATTTTGTTGGATTGGCTGTGAACAAAGAGTTCTTTTGTATGTGATTCTTTAATGTAATGTGTACTAAAATAGCTCCAATATTCAGCAAGCAAGCAGGCAAACTAACTGTCTGAATAGAAAACCAAGTCCATAATTCTAACATAAACAGTTGTAGAGTTGAATAAATAGACATGTAAGCAGTTATCAGAGCACTCCCAAGAATGCATTTTTAATACTCTAAGAAATAAGTGCAGAAAGAAATCAACCTAGTCCCTCAGGCTATAAAGAGCTTCAAGTGGCTTTTATCTTACATCCTGTTAGATTATTAAAAGTTTGTAATTGTAACTGTTTTAATATTTCAAGGCGTCTCACTTTACACAAACCCTCCAACAAGTAGAAATGTCAGAAAAATATGTAGCAATCATAAATGAATGAGAAAGTTAAACTATTTACGACTTTCTGATCATATTTTTTTTTGTGGTCTATTTTTAAATGGGGGAATGGTTATGATTTTATATTTGCATGTGCAGTATGGAAGTACGGAAGTACTTAAGTATGGAAGAAAAAATGTAAAATCTGTTGCTGTGAATTTAGTGCAGACGTTAGCAAGATAGGTAGGCATTTAAAAATTATCAGCATTGCTTGTATGGTTTTATGTTTGTGAAATCATTTTGGGACTATCAATGGAGGTATAAGGTAATGTGACAAATATGATGTTCTAAGTTCTGTGCGAGGATGTGACAAATTGGTTAACAAGATGAGCCACACTTAAAACCTGGTATTCTGTGTGTGACATGAATAATTTTGAAGTCATGTACATATCAAGCCATCATAGTCACTGCTCAAAGTTTCTTGCATGTAGTGAATGCTACAATACACAACATGCTATGCAGACAAGGAATTCTTCATTGTCACTAATGTCTTAACATTATTCTAGAGTGTCAAAAATGAGTAGGAATCTAATGTCAGCTAAAATTAATATCTCTTGATGGCTCACAGGACAGGGAAATAGGAAAAGATTAGTCCTGTCTCTGCGAATGGAATGAAAATCTGATGTTAACTCTCAAGTGCTGGAGCTGAATTCCCTTGATTCAGAAGAAACTTAGATTGTTTGACTATAGTAAAAATCAAAGTCAGACCTTCTTTAGTTCTGACCCCCAAGAGAAAGAACTTACGTATATGAAGGGGTAGATTTTTTAAATAATTGAGGTCTTATTTATGTATCCAAATTAATGGTCAGGTTGCCAAATAAACTAGTATATCAGGTGCTAAGTTATTTCGAAAAATTGGACATGATGATCTTAGTGGGTGCTGAGTACTACAAAAAATGACCGCATTTAATTGTCTGAAAGTTTTGCAGATCTTTTTGAAAATCTACTTTAGCTGTGAGTCTTCAGCACTCCAGGAAGAAAGCACTGCCTGATCTGCATTGCACTTTGTCCCAGAATTAAAAATGTAGCGAATGTATGTGTAAAAGCATATGCTGTTCACGCCCACTTCTTCCTAAGAAAAAACACTTGCATATAACAAGAGTTAAGTAGTGAAGACTCGAGCTATTCCTTTTTTTTACTATGACTTTTACCCTGAGAGTTAGCTGAATACACTGTCTAGAAGTTGATATGCAGTGTGCTATATGTAGTAATTAGATTCAATACTTCTGTGGCAGCTTCCAGAGATGGATTCCTCTTGCTGATTTCTGATGAACACCACATTAATAGGAAACTAGATAAAGTATTGAGTTGTATTTAGTTGGTTTTTTTTTTTTTTCTGGCAAAAAATAAATTATTTATCCCTCTTTTAAGAATTTTAAAAATGAGGTTCTAAGTCTTGTTTAGTAACTTGTGTAGAGCAAATAGACATTGCTAAAGAAAACAGATTACTGCAAAATAAATGTGAAAATCAAACAATTTAAAATCTCACAAGAACTTACCATATTGAAATAAGAGTTCACCTCATACCATACAGTTGAGTACAGAAATAAGAGAATTCCATTCACTTTTAATCATGTGGAACATGTGACAAATACAGTGTAAGGTATGGCTAGAAAGCCATTTCTATGACTCTGCCATTTTCAAAAAATGAAGTCAAAATTTAGTATGTTGGGAGTCACGGTCATAATTCAAGGCAAATCAGAGCAGTGATGCTGTTATTAGTAGCACCAAACACTGCGATAAACTAGAAAATGCCTTTGGCAACACTGGATTTTAGTCATTCTTATAGTTCTCGGCTATCCAAACCTTATGCTGGTTTCACTGAGATTTTTAAGTTTGTAAGGAGTATCAATCTTTATCCAAGTTTTAATCTTATTAGATTTTTGTTCTACTGGCATATCAAAGACAAAATACGGTAACATATTTATATTTACTTTTAAAATATGTTAGAAAACAAGCTTTTTACTGAAGGGGCATACAAAGCAAGCTATACATTTTTTTTTCTTGTACATTTATTATCACACGAATTATTTATTATACAAACCAGCAGCATAAACCTAACTGCATGACTAAAAATCTGTGTAGAAAGAAAGGAAATTAAAGATAAAATGGTTACTTTCTTCACATGATGTTTTCCAGAATTAATGAAGTTAAGAAGAAAATACGAGAGTATTGTGCAATCCTGTGTGTAATCTCTGAGTTAAAGAAGGAGAAACAAGATAGCCCTATTTTCTTCTGGCTGGGCAAATTTAAATTGATAACCTTTTTATAACGGTAGTGTTGCTGCTGCAATATAAGGATACAGGCAAGACAAAGTTTACAAGCAGCAATAACACTTCTTTTATTATATCCCCTGCCATAGCTGGAGAAAATCAGACAAGGTTGAAGGCAAGCAAATCCTTCTCCAGGTCAGTGAACAGAAGAAACAAACTTCAAAACTAAAAGCAAATTTGGAAGAACTGATTGGAATTTAATTTGATATGTATCAGTCAGAGTGTTTCTGAAAGATAAGGCAGCTGGTGCTTGTGAAGTGGAAAAGATTTTTAGGGAGTGACTTCTGTTTCTCAAAAAATCAATTTCTGAGAGCTCATAAGATATCAGTCTCCTAAAGGAAAGAGAGAGACAAGTAGTTTATGATCTTTACAATGTAGACAAGTGTGAGGAGTGGGGAAACTAATATCTGTAATGAATCTGTAGTTTTAGATACTAAGTAAAACTCTGAAACTTAGTACTTGAGAGACAATTCCTAATTATATTTTTAAATGACTTGCTGCTGCTCTTAAATCCTGATCTACTTTTTCATTGCATAATGTAACTACTAATTCTAGGACATTCCATACTAGGTGCCTGTAATCCAGATAGTCCTTGAGTCTTAATTCAAAGGATTTTCAGAAAAATGCATTGACAAAATCCTTCATAAAATGCTTTTAAAGGAAACAAATATGTGAAAGGAGTAAGAGAAAAAGTACCAGTATGTCCAGTAATTATTTATGGGGTAGAAACCAGGAAATTAAATTAAATATTTATCCCTCAGAATGGAGGTCAGTCAGCAGTCAAGTTCTGCAGGGAACTGTGCTAGTTAGTATAATCCCAAATACCCACGAAGAGAGCAAGCAGTGAGGTAAGAAAGTCTGCCAAATATACCAAGTTATTCAGGACATGAAATGTGAGGATTGCTTGTAAAATTGCAGGAAAGAAATTGAGAAGTGATACAATGTCAGCTGATACTCTGTGTAGACGATTATAAGGGAAAGCACGTGAGGAAAGTGGTGTGAAAAATTAACTGGGAAATTAAATGCTAGGCCATAAGCTGATTACTCACCAAATGGCCATATGCCTCCTTCCCGAGGCAGAGGTGTATCCTCAGTGAAGTTTTGGCACTGGGAGCCCTGGTGAATGACCTTGGAGTCTATCTCCAACAGGGAGACTGACTCTAGGCTCTACCAGAATGGCTCTGCTGAAGAATCAGTGGGGTTCTTGTTTTAGAGGAAGTGCCCCCACAATGTCAAATGTGTATCTTTATTTATTAGTAATTGTATGGGTTCATTCGGGTGCATATTGGTTGCCTAGTTTCACTACCTCCCGTGACGACACCTAGCACACCGGATGAAGCATATTTGACTGCTTTTACTCCTAAATTGCCCAGTAATATCACTTGAAGTGAGGGGAAAAGAATAATGGAAAAAAGCCATTAGTAAAGTGCCATTAAAAGTTACTGTGACCCTGATTTTAAAGTTGCTGTGGGGTAAAAACCTAGACAGAAATTCTGTGATTGACAATATATCTTCTGATACATACTGACAGTGTGGTGGGTTGATGCTGGCCAGCAGCTGAGCACCAACTCAGTTGTTGTCTCACTCCTGGCTCAGTGGGATGGGGAAGGTAATTGGAAGAGCATAAGAAAGAAAAATTGTGGATTGAGATAAACACAGTTTAATAGATGAAGTGAAGCTCACACACAAGCAAAGCAAAATAAGGAATTCATTCATTGCTTCCCATTGGTAGCCATCACCAGGACAGCAGGGCTTCATCACACGTAATGGTTACTTGGGAAGATGAACACCGTAATTGCAAAGTCCCCGCTCCTCCTTCTTTCCCCCAGCTTTCTTCTCAGCAGTGAGAAGGCTGCATAACATCAGGCAGGCTGAGAAGGAAATAGCTGCTTCCAAGTGCAGCTTGCAGTGGAACCACAGCCCAAGGCCAAACAACCAAAAACTCCCTCGCCAGTGCACACAGAAGGGGAGCCAATGGTGCAGAAGAACGGAAGCTTGCAAAGGCAAGGACCAACAGGAGGAAGAGAATTCCCCTGAAGCCTGAAGTGCCTTTGCAGAACTGCTTCACTGCTCTGCAGACTGAGGAGGAAAGACTCGGCACATCAGGAGAGGTGCTGGAGTTGAATAAGACAGCCTGACCTGCTCCCTATATAACAAATAGTGCAACTAAGAAAAGGTGACGGGTGATAGTAGTAGGTGTTTCTCTTCTAAGAGGGATGGAGGCATCCATTTGCCAACCTGACACACTCTCTAGAGAGGTGGGCTGCTTACCGAGGGATGCCACTGAGAGACTATCAAGCGTTGTACAGTCCACTGATCGTTACCCGCTGCTGTTTCATGTGGACACCAGTGATATAGCCAGGAGCAGGCTGATGATTATCAAGAAGGATTACAGAGCCCTGGGAGTGGTTGTAAAGGACTCTGGAGCTTGGGTAGTGTTTTCATCAATCCTCCCTCTACAGACAGATAGAGGCAACTTCATGGTCACAAGTCCTGGTCCTCATGGGGGGCTTCTGTCACCTTGATATCTGTTGGAGGGACAACACAGCAGAGCATAAACAATCCAGTAGGTTTCTGGAATGCATGGAGGATAACTTCCTTCTGCAAGTGATAGAAGAGTCAATGAAGAGAGCTATGCTGGACCTAAAGGGGGCCTACAGGAAAGATGGCGAAAAACTCTTCAGTAGGGCCTGTTGTGACAGGACGAGGAGTAATGGTTTTAAAATAGAGGGAGGTAGATTTAGATTAGATATTAGGAAAAATTTTTTTTACAATGAGGGTTGTAGAACACTGGAACAGGTTTCTCAGAGAGGTGGTGGATGCCCCATCCCTGGAAACGTTTAAGGCCAGGTTGGATGAGGCTCTGAGCAAGCTGATTTAGTTGGGGATGTCCCTGTTCCTTGCAGGGGGTTGGACTAGATACCTTTAAAGGTCCCTTCCAGCCCTAACTATTCTATGATTCTATGATTTAGACTAAATATAAGGAAGAAGTTCTTTACTCTGAGGGTGGTGAGGCACTGGAACAGGTTGCCCAGAGACATTGTGGATGTTCCATTCCTGGAAGTGTTCAAGGTCAGGTTGGATGGGGCTTTTGTTATCCCAAAAAAGGGGTTCTTTTACCCAGTGTACAAGAGCCAATCGACACACCGCATCAAGATATTTTTGTTTATTTCAATTCTACAAAAGCGGGTGCTAGGCATCTAGCCAGCACACCTCTTAGAAATATGAAAGGTCTTTTATACAAAATAATAACAAAGAAGAAATCACAATAAATTAACTGATTGGTTACTTGTATTTTTCCCACCTTCCAT
Organism: Chlamydotis macqueenii; assembly: GCF_036417535.1. NCBI lineage: Eukaryota > Metazoa > Chordata > Aves > Otidiformes > Otididae > Chlamydotis > Chlamydotis macqueenii. The sequence continues at coordinate 85,665,974 of NC_141557.1, read as the reverse complement.
TATTAGGTATGCACATGTTTTAAAATATTTAGGGAGGTTCTTTTCATTAGTATACTCATTATTCACAAGAGGGTGTAATTTTTAGCATTAAAATCACCTAAGGGTAGGTTAGGACATGAATTTTAATTTGGGTCCAGTACAGGCTTATATGATGAAACACAGGTCACTGCATACAATATACGTTCATCAGGTCTGTGAATATTGTATTGTTCTTACCCAGGATGCACATCCTGATTTGTAGGAGGGTTTCCATCTCTGTCTCAAAGTATATCTGGCTTTTGTAACTGTTATTTTGTTCCTACTTACAACCCTTTGAGCAACCTGGTCTAGTGAAAGGTGTCCCTGCCCATGGCAGGGCAGTTGGAACTAGATGATTTTTAAGGTCCCTTCCAACCCAAACCATTCTATGTTTCTATTATTGCTGAGCATGATATCGTGTGGTATGGAGTATCCTTTTGGTAAGTTTGAGGCAGCTGTCCCAGCTGTGTCCCCTCCAAATTTTTTGCACACTCCCAGCCCACTCCCTAAGGGGACAGAGTGGGAAAAAGATAAAGCCTTGATGCTGTGTAAGCACTGGTCAGCAATAGGTAACAAAGGGATCTAACACTGAAATTCTGATTTTCATGAACTCCTTTCCATTTTCTTCTCCAGTTCTGCACAGTGATGGCTTTTGAGTGTTCTTTGTCGCCACAAAGAAGAAGAAAATCCACTGTTCTCCAGTTTCACTGTAACGAAAATGTAGAAAGTAGTATGGATCTCTAATTGCAGGAGGAAGTAGGTTTCTATTAGACATAAAGAAAATGCTGAAGTCTGAGAAAGGTGTGGAATGGCTGTCACTGGGAATTTTTAAGAAAGGGATTGATAAGCACCTGTTAAGAACAGACAGGTATGATTGTGCTGGCCCTAGGTCATTTGCTCTTTCCTCCGCCCTCTTAGTTTCACTTTTTTTTGGTTATGGTTTGTGATTTTACTACTAGTGCTCTACAGGACTACTTCTCTCCATGGTTCAGATGAAAGAAATGTCATTGTCAGGAGGTAAAAATCAAGACACACACAGAAAAATCTTTCCACAATCTTTGAAATACCTTCTTAATAATAGAATAACTAATCCAAACACAAAGCTGCATAAGTTTGACACATGTTCATACACTGCATTTCATGCTGTTTACTTTCAGGTTTTCATTCCTACATTTTATATTCTGTTACTTCAAATAACTCATTTCCCTTTCATGCCTTATTTCTAAAGGTCTATCAGTGGTTTAATTTATCCATTGAGAAGATAACAGGTGTGCTTTGTCAGGTTGCAACAGTAATGTAAACATGCTTTCTTGACTTTCAAATAGATATTTGATTTGCAAGTGTCAGGAAAAAGGTAAAAAGATCACAAACAGTGTAATCCTTGCAATGAGAGCTCACAAACAGTGTGTTCAATAAATCAATGCAAACACATTTGTGATAATTAAGGTCTGGAACCTTTGTTTCCTTAGTCTGTTTTCCAGTGCTATGTTGATAGATGTCAAGTTGAGCATAACAATGACATGGCTATTTAAATAGGCCAGTTCTAGTAGGGTTCATAAGAATTTCAAAGGCACCTACTCACATCAAAACAGAAACTAAATAGCTAAAATAGTGAAATTAGCTGTAACACTTAGTCCAGCATATGGTGTATTTCTTTAGGTACCATGTTAAAGGCCTTAGCTGGAATGACTCAGAAGTGTTAATGGATTATTACTTCACTAACCACCTTTTTAAATTCTCATCTCCTATGTTGAAATCCTCTTCTTCTAACCCATACTCTTGACATACCATCTTTCCTCTTTGCTGCCATGTCCAGACATTATCTCTATGTCCAAGAATCAAGGGCAAAACAGAATGCAGAGCAGCAGAAAGGAGAAAAAAATTGATACTTTTCCAGCTTTTTGAACACATCACAGGTATAACAGTTGTTTTGGCACAGCAGGGGTGCAGAAGGACACAGAAAATCCACTCAAGAATGTGTGAGGCTGCTTGAAGACTGTCCAATTATGGTTTCAGCATACTGTAGGTACACTCTTTCATACCGGCTGGTATAAATGCCATTAATGATTTGGAAGCCTCTTTCCCAACAGAGCTCCATGGGAGGAATACCACTGTTCAGGTGTGGGGCTGTGGGGATGCCTCATGCTGGAGACCTCTGATGTGGGAGATGTGCTTTGACTGAGGTACTAAATTACCTGGCGAAGGAGATTAAGAGGTGAGCAGGCTGTGTGTCATCAGGGAGGATGAAGAGGAGACTGGGTCCTCATACAGAACTGACAGAGGTGAGAGCCTGAGCCATACAAAGCAATAAAGCGGGGACAGAAAGAGGCCGTGTTCAAACAAGCAGTGGAGGTAGTACAGTGTAAGGCCAGCATGGATGAACAGGAAGCATCTGATTGATGTCAGACACAAAAAGGAAATACATAGAGGGTGGAATCAGGGTCAGCCCACTTAAAAGGAGTAGAAAAGTATTGCCTGCCTGTGTAAGAATGCAGCTAGGAAAGTTAAAGCTCAGTTAGAGTTAAAAACAATGTGGGAGATGAAAGATAATAAGAAAAGTTTTTCTTTGTAAGTACATTGATAGATCAGCCAGGAGAAAACGGGAGACCTTATTACTATCTAAAACTACTTGTGAGGGTACGCAGAAAATTAAGCCAGACTCTTCTCAAACAGTGACAGGGCGGAGGAACAGAGGCACAAGCTGGAACATGGAAAATTCTGATTAGATACAAGGAATTTTTTTGTTTTGTTTTGTTTTTCACAAAGTGGGGTAGAATGAAGGAACAAGTTGTTCAGGGAGACTGTAGAAACTGTCCTTGGAGCTGTTCAGCACTCAACCAGACTTGGGCCTGAGCAATATGATCTAATGAGATTTTCTTTGAGCAGTGAGTTGGATGGGACTGCCCTCTGGGGATCCTTTCCAGCCTAAATAATTGTATGATTCTACAGTTCTACAATCCTATGAAAAGCAGATGCAAAGCAAGAAACCTTCTTCAGTTGCCTTTTATAGGGTAGGAGTAGCATATAACAAAAGCACAGAAAGAAGAGAGTGGGACAGCATAGATGAAATAGGCAGTATGGTTGGTACCAAATGGGAGTTGTTAACTGATAGTCTTCCTGTACTTTGCAGTTGCAATATACACGAGATGGAAATAATTTAAGGTACTTGGAGCTACAGGAAAATATTTAGGCTGTAGGCTTGTTTCTCACAAAATGGCAAAATAAAGCAGGATTTAACATTTCAGACAACTGGAAGACGATAACATGCTATTTCTTAAATATAACTGCACTGCAGAAAGAGCTCTGTGGGAAAATGAGGGAAGGCAAATACCTGTCAGTCCTAACTTTTCATCCTTGTTTTTGCTTAAATGCTACCCTGATCTGGCTTTCAGTTTCAAGCAATTTTTTTTTCTTCATTGTTTTAAATTTTCTTGTATTTTTCTCATTCCTTTGTATTTTAAGAAGGAATAAATATAAAATACAATTACAAAATTGGCACCCAAAGTCTTCAGTTCCAATTATCTGGAGTCAGAACTGTTTTTTTTTTAGTAAGGAACAACAATTTTCCTTAACTTCAGCTGTGCAAGTTCATTCTGGAACCTCAAAATCAAATCCTACCTGTCCTTGAATCGTAAGCCTTGTTAGCGATTTAAAGGAGAAGCTGTTCCTCCATTTATTCTGTGACCATTGAATACATTTGCAGAATAAATGATTGAGTCCATTACTGGAATTTATTAAGACATTCCTTTGATGCAAAGAGGTAGCTGAATTCATCTCATGACCCCTCAGCCTCAAGGGCTAAGAAAAGTCAACAGATAGAGGTACATAGAGGTAAATCTGTCAGTCTGGCTAGCCATTCATTTTACACATTGTTTTTCGTTTTGTGGCACAGTGGTGAAAAAGACTGGTCAGGGCTAATGCAAACAAACAGCCATCAGTGAGATCTTAAAAAATAGATAAAAGTAGCTATCCCAGGTCAGACCAAGCATTTGTCTAGTCAAATAGTCTGTCTCCATCAGTCATCAAAAACATAGGACAAGGAAAAAAGTCTAAACTCAAGATAAGCACATAGTACAACATCCCCTCGGAGCAGAAATTGCTGAAACCTGAGTGTGTGAGTCAGGGACTCCCTTAGCCAAAGCCAGTACTTTGACAGGTAAGCTTTAGCAAAGAATGAAGAAGATTTAAAACTTATCCTATTTTGATCACAGGACTCAGAGAGACCTGATGCAGTGATCATTTACATCACAGTCTGTTTAGTCAGGTAGACAACAATGCTGTGATTAAGAAAAGTTAGAACTGGTACAAAAGTCGTCATTATAAAAAGGGAAACTTTCACTTCTTCCTGAGATGTTTTTGTTAATAAAATATGGATGAAGTTGAACAAACCACTAATTTTAGTGCTAAAACCTTGGTGCAACTTGTTTTCATATAGGAGCCTAAATAGACAATCACTTTCATTTAATTACAGAGAATTATGACTTTTTTACCATTAAGCCTTCTACGTAATGAAGGACTCTTTCTCCTTTGCTTTTTTCCATTACAGGTCTTTCTGTCTCAGTTTTGCTTTGACTTTTCTTCCCTTCTCATACATTGTGGTTATTTAGAAATAGAATAAAAATAGATTTTGTAATAAAGTAAAAATAAATTCTGTAGGGTATTTACAAACACAGAGAAAATCTGAGCAACTTGCTACAAGTTAGCAAATGCAATCTGAGCGCCAGCCAAGGAAAATTTCGAACAATTTTGTAGCGCGAGTCAAATTGCTCAGTTTGTTCTGATAATGCTGGCAGTTGTTTTTCTTTTACATTTTAAGTCTGAGTGTAACTGCTACTTTGTGGTACTTTCTACTGAACGATTGCAGGTTACAAGAAGGCTCTCATTTTTGTCTTTATGCAAAGTTTTTGTTCTAGAAAGCTGTGCTACTAAAAATCTTAAATCACTCACACTATCATTACAGGTTATTTTGCCCATCTGGAAAATGAAATGAACTCTTTAGGCTTAAATGGCTCAGTGCCAGTTCCTCACCAAGCCAGCTTTCCCTTGCTCTAGGATTTAAGGGGATGGAAAAAACGGAAGAGATCCCAAAGTCATTGTGGGTGGCAAGTTTGTTTTCAGACTAGTAGTCTAACTTCCCTGTTGTTTTTAATCACTACACAGTCACCAGAATTGTCTATTCTAATCAGCTTTGTCAAAACAATGTGTGCATGCTTCCCTGGCTTTATTCAGTTACCCTCTCCTGGCTTGCCCTCAGCACCGTATATGTGACCCCTGAATACATTGTTTTGGACTCTTGCTTTGTTCCAGCTGGACAGATTTCTGAAAGTTGAAATCAGTTTCAGAAAGTCCTCATTTCAGAATTACCCGTTCTTCTTCCTCTCATACATTGACACTGGTAAATATACATGTTGACATGTACATTTGTTGACTTTGTTGTGTAAAATGTATATGTTAATGTTCCTTTTCTAAACTTTGCACTGACTTGTCTTATGTTACTACCAAGTTAAAAAAAAAAAAGTATTTTACTCAGTTTTGATTTAGACATAATTAATTTAAACATATGATTTAGCTAACACATGTAATAGCTTTAGAAGTCTGGAAATATATTTATACACATACAGTAGATTTACTAATCCCACATCATACTTTATAATCCTCCCCTAAGCTTATAAATCCTACCTTCTATATGTAATTCCTAAGATTAATTTACAAATCACCCCAATAAATCATAAATTAAAATGAGTAGATTTGTAAATCCTTTATTTGCACTTTAAGTACGGAACAAGTAGATGATTTGTAAGTGAGGTCTTCAGAGCTTGACAGTTACAATTAAATCTATATCCAGTCTTATTCCTCTTCCTTCTCTGCCTTCCCAACTTTGCCTGTAAATCCTGATCATCGGCTTCTTTCATGAAATTAAGCTTTATTTCAACAAGACAGACATTCTGTTAACTTTCATATGCTTCAATTGACTTAACCACATCACTGTAATCACACTAGCTTTGAGCCCTCCCAACCCAAACTGTACTGGAGAAAAGAAATTGAACCAGAGACTCAAGAGAGCATGCTGAATGTGTCAGGAAGTGGTGCTGGAAATACGGTTGAAAGCATTTCTTCTGATAAACAGCAACTGCAGCATGCTCCATCAGGATGTTTGATTATTCTATGACATTCCAGGATCCTTTTTTTAACAGCTCCCCAGAGTGTTATTCCTCAAAAATGTAACAGCTTTTGTGCCAGCAATTCTGGCTTTACAGACGGTAAAAACACACTTCATTTATAAGCTTAAAAGCGAGCGTCTTCTGCTGCAAGTTACAGAGTAGCTGAGAGTCATAAAACAGTTTGGGTTGGAAGGGACCTTTAAAGGTCATCTAGTCCAACCCCCATGCAAGGAGCAGGGACATCTCCAAACAGATCAGGTTGCTCAGAGCCCCATCCAACCTGGCCTTGAATGTTTCCAGGGATGAGGCATCTACCACCTCTCTGGGCAACCTGTTCCAGTGTTTCACCATCCTCATTGTAAAAAAAATTTTCCTAATAGCTAATCTGAATCTACCTCCTTCTATTTTAAAACCATTACCCCTTGTCCTATTGCTACAGGCCCTGCTAAAGAGTTTCTCCATGTCTTTCTTATAAGCCCCCTTTAGGTACTGGAAGGTCTCCCTGGAGCCTCCTCTTCTCCAGGCTGAACAGCCCCAACTCTCACAGCCTGTCCTCATAGGAGAGGTGCTCCAGCCCTCTCATCATCTTTGTGGCCCTCCTCCTGATTTGCTCCAACAGGTCAATGTCCGTCTTACATTGGGGGCTCCAGAGCTGGAAGCAGAACCCTGGGTAGTACAAAGAAGACAAACAGGGAAGACAGTTTCTGTTCATGTCTCTGAAATCCTCAAATATATTATCCAAATTACTTTCATAGGTTCTTTGGGTCCACACACTTATATAATATTGCCTGTGCACTTAAAGGATCCCCCAATACGCAACTAACAAGCCTGCACATCTCCGAACTGAATGAAAGAAACAACTTTATTTGAAAAATCCTGTCTGTTTTGGTTTTTTAAATGTTTATTAAGTGGCAAAGACCCTTTTATTATTTTGTCAACATTTTTTAAGTCAAGATTGTGTTTAAGTCTTTCAGCTTGTCATGCAGGGAGTGGGGAACATTTAATATTTCAATGGTTCTGTGAAATCCTCCCTCTAACCAATATAACAAATGTGGTTGCTGAACACCTTCTCCCAAGAAGAAGAGTTGTCCATTACCCTTTTCTCCACAAGTGCATAGAATTATTAAGCATTTTAAGAGTTTCATTCAGCCCTTACTCCCCTCAAAATTCAACCAGTACCTTGCCCATTCCACATCCAAGTCTCACTTTCATTTTTTGTAACCAGCTCCCTGTGGTGCCACTGACAGACTACAGGGAACAGGATGAAAATTCCACTTTTGCTTTTTGCAAGGCAACATACTCCCATAGCCTGCCCTACACAGATCCCTATATATCCCTCCACAGGGTTTTCTAGTCTGCATCTCTGGTTTCCAAGACTCTGTGAAGGCATTTTAAGGAGCTCAAGGAGGCAGGGTAGTCGCTAGGCGGCTCAAGAAAACGAGCTTAGTGGGTGAAGGACTTCCCTAGCAGAAATGAGAGACTGCAAGAAAGATGTAACTCCTGGGTTTTTTTAACTTTTTTTTTTTGGAGGAGGGGTAATTTTCAATTCAGAAATACCTATACTTGTGTTTATATGTGAGTTTGTATGTAAGAGGTATGGCAGGGAAGCTTATAGAGTACCTTCACTTGAAGAACATACCTAATCTGAAGTCCATTATCTATTCAAGACAAATTAATTTTTAAATGTTTGACAGTAATCATTTGACTAAAAACTGTTCTGGAAACTTCAACTGGCTACAGAAGGATGAGTAAGTCTAAATTCTCCTGAGTATCTCCATAATTCCTACATTCTGAATAATGAGCAGTAGAAAACCTTAATTTTCAGACTGAGATATCAGTTAAAGCAAATGGAGATTTCTAAACTGATACTGCAAGAACTGTCTGGCACTTGGGGAAAAAAAATAGTTGAAGGTTGTTCCCTTCTCCTTCCCCTTCTACATTTAGATTTAGTCACTTCTATTTCAGCAACAAGCTGCTGGTGTACCAGAGGCAGATCAGGCACAAAGTTCCAATCAGAATAGAGCTTCAGACAGGTGATATCCTCAGCTATTCTCATACCTGGTAATTCAAAATAACTCTGTTGTTAGCTTTAAAAGGCAAAAATGTGTGTATTTCTTTACATATATGCAAATACATGTTACAAGTACCTATATAATATTATATATTTATGTTAATATAGGGTTTTGCATGTATGTACATATATGTGTGTATACATATACATACACATACTAACACATATATACTGTACTAATAATGTAAGTTATATTATACTTTACTAATATATATACTTATATATGCTTCTATACAAATATATATATATACACACACACACTCATACATGCATACACATACTATCGCATACTGAAACTTAATTATCCCCCAGTGTTAGAGGGAAACTTTTATCTATTCATTGGTAATACTGGCTAGTGTTAGCAGCTCATGAGGGAGATAGTATTTTCTCTGGATCTTCATATGTTGAATACAAATAAGGAGAAGAATAGCTAGACAATATGTTTTACCCAAATTATACTGCTCTGTATTCTCCCTTGCCTTTCCTAATCAGTTTCTAATCTCCTATATGACTTCTTAATTATACAGCTACACATTTATAGCCTCTCTCACACCTTTTCTTCCTCTTCTTGCTAAGCCATCTTCAAAGGTACTTGTGATGGGGGTGTTCTTTGTAAATCTATATCTTTGCAATCTATAAGTAAGGCTGGAGTGAAGCTTTAGTAAAAAGCCAATTTCTCTGCAAAAGGGTTGGCAAAACTATGTACAAAAAAAAAAAAGTAAATAAGAAATGAAATCCTACAGCTACCAACATGAGATTAAACCCATTTAAATGTTTTTGAATGATAGAAGAAGCAGTTAAAATAGAAGCCAAGAACTAGGTTTAAAAGCTTGCCTGGAATTTTAGTAGAAAAGCCTGTATTAACCACAAGGAGTGTTTCAGGCCAAAAGGAGAGTAATGGGATAAAAAAAAAGAGAGAAGACTGTTTCTTTTTACATAAAATGAAGAGGAAATAATTTTATAGTCCAATTTTCCTGACAAAGTCAAATAAAAGTTATAATAATATATATAAATTGAGGTATTATGTACAAATACATATTAACTTTCAATAGTTAATTACTTGTATAACACAGACTATAATCCACTGATGGTTACCTTAACATCTTGGTCATAGAAGGGACAATATTTGTATTACAGTATAGTTATAGCTCCAGACTAAATATGAGCAAAGCTGGATTTCCTACAGCACAATTCTCCCATCTCTGTTTTCTACAGTTTTGCTTAACACATTTCCAACTAGAAAAGACTAAAAGCTGAATTCTGGCCTGAACAAAGATGGTATCTTGATCATTGTGTCTGAAATTTTGTAGTACGAGTTTATCAGATCTGTTGGATGCCATTACATTTACAAATGAAGCCTTAGTTGAATGCTGAAAAGCTAAATTCTTTTGAATCCACTGAAGTATCCTGTTTTGACTTTTGCCAAAAGTATCTCAAACTGAAGAAGGAACAACCTCTGTCCACCAGAGCTGCCAAAGCTACAGTTATTCACCCAGCTCAATTTTATAAAGAAATAACTGTTACTACAATCAAAACTCATAGTTTATTTTAAAGCTCTAAATCCCCGACCTTGTTACTGAATTTTGTAATTGTTATAATTATTTCAATTCAGCCTGTAATATTAATGGTGAAGCAGGAGAGCCTAATTCCTTATATTCTAGTGATTTTATATCTGCTTTGAGAGAGGACAGATACGCACTTTGACAAGAGAAAAGATAATATATAAAAAAAACCCAGTCCTTCATGAGAAAGAATACCTCTGACAGATAAAAGAGGATTTTTACAATACAATTGGAAATCTAGCTCTCTTTCTCCACCTTCCACCTGTCAATATTATTCTTTTATACAAAATCAGCATTTAAAGATTCTAGAGGCTGTAAAAATATTGTGTCAACCATCCTAAACATTTTTTTTATTTTCAGTCTGGCAAATATTAGCGTAGCAGAAGCAAGCTCAGCATTAAGGATTACAGAAAATAATATTTGAAAACATTCCAAGGAAATGAAAGACATTTATTAGCCTGCACAATTTATAGACAAAAGTTCAAAAGTTCATTGTAAACAGTAGCAAACAAAGAGAAGTAGTTAAATAAGCACTCAAAAAAATGATTAAAATGGATGAAAAATAAGTAGAAAAAAACCTAATTTGCTAGAAACAGAGTATGGATTGGAATTCTTCACTTTTTCTTAAGGAGAGTGGCAGCACCATTAGCAGTACCAGGAGTTTACTGACATTAATTTGATACAGTGAGGAAACGGACCCAGGTTCTGTTGCCTTTTCCATGATGTTGTGTATCACTGTAGGAAGTGTCAGGGCCCTGGGTTTATCCTGCCTCCTCTGGATCTGGCTGCTGGAGCTCCGGGCCAGCTCAGAGGCATTGCAGCTGAGGGCTCTCCCCTTCCCGCTTATCTCCTTGGGAAGAGCATTCCTAGCCCCAACTACCTTCTCACATGCTCTCAATTCTTCCTCAGGGAGGTGCCTGATGCATGAGGCTGGTTCTGCCCATGGTGTTCCCCATTAGCATGCTCTGCTACCTGACTGGGGTGATGGGATGGGCCCTGACCATGGCCCTGCCTGGGGAGCCCCTGACCCATACAACACTGTGGCAGGGAGTTTCTGAGATTCTGGTGTAATATCATTTCATGGAGAGAGGTTAAAGACAAAAGTAAACAAAGGTTATGTCTTAATACCAACCACTGGTGTGTGTGAAGGAATTTCCATCTTTTGTACCAATCATTTAAAACATACTTCTTTCAATTAGGTGTATAGCCTCAATAGTGTTAGACATTAACTTCCCCAAAATGAATAAGCTGCTTAATATCTTTATAGAGGCAAATTCAGACCTTTGCAAAACAGATTGACTTCCAGATACTATTGTACTTGCCTCGGATGCTTGATCAGAAACATGCTGGGGAAACCAAAGGCGAGATCTGTCCACCTGAAGAGGGACTTTTAACACAACCAGAAAGAAAGGACTGAAGACTTCCCTGAAACTTGGAATGCGGCCATGGTGTTCCTGAGCCGTTCAGTTTCTTCCTCATGCTTTTTAACAGCCTCTTTCTGAATACTTGTTTGCAGAAAGGGAAAGTGCACCGGGAACCGTATGGAGCCTACATTTCCCCAGCCATTTTCAGCTCAGTTAGGCCCTTTATCTGCTTAGTCATTTCGTATCTCATTAATCTCAACCCATTCCTAAATTAGCTTCCACCCTGCTCACTTCTAGAGCAATCTTAATACTTTTATATTAATGACTCTGAATACCCTCTGTAAATACTGTTGCATTTTGTATTCTCCACCTTGATTGTTGTCTTGTTTTCCACATGTGCTAGAGTCAGTGGAGCAAAAGAAAGGTGTTTAAAGCAGCAAATTGAGATAGTAGTTCCCTATTGTTTTCCTCAGAAACCAAAATATTCTACTTGTCTTACTGAGCAACATTGGAGAACTGGACATATTTTCAGATAAGAAACCTTTGACAGCAAAGCAATGGTGTCACACTATATTTATAGCAAGTTACATACACTGAAGTGAACGCTGTCATTTCATCATGTCATGAAACACTAACACTGTATTTATGAACCCTTCTGTCCCAGGCAAAAATTTGCATTAGTTCAGAATATTATTAATAAATTCAAATATATACTGCCCAGTAATAAATCACAATTCTTAAAAGTCTCAGGAATATTTGCAATTATCTTTCTAATGAAGCAGAATTTCATGCCACTTTACACTACTGTTTAGCTTACAAAATTGAGTGTCACATAAAAAACCACAGCACTTTAGCATTTCATTGAACTGTGAATCCATGAGACACAATTGTAGTGTGTATTTATATTCTCATATAAAAATAAAATGAAGAATCTGTTCAGTGCTTTAATGCCCCAGTCACAAATGCATAAAAGAGAAATATAAATTACTAGAGAGCAGAACATTAAATTTACCTCCTTTTCTCAGGGAAGTAAATAGTTTCCTAAAAAGATGAAATCTATAGATATGATCACTCTCACACCCACAGCTATGCTGGACATAACATACCAGTTGCTCCCTGTCTAGGAAGTTAAGTAGTCCTGGTGCTAGCCAAGGAACTGTGGTCTGCAATACCTGGCAAGTATTAAACAACAAAAATAAAATGACTGTAGAGTCCTAATTTGATTCAATTCTTACTGCTGAGCTGGCAGCAAGGCATGAAGCAGCCTGACTGCTGAAGCATAAGTTTTTATTATTGCAAATAGAAAAGTACTTGAGTCACTTCCTGATTGTCTTCTTTTGATATATCCAGAGATGGCCTTTCCTTTCCTATGATGATAACAGAAAGTAGTTCATATTTTTGAAACCTGAAACCTTAGCTTTTACTTTACCAATCTAAAAAATTCTAAGGAGTAGTTGTTGGGAACAACATGACTGGAACATTTCCACTCACTTCTGTCAGCAGGTAGGCAACTTTGGGTATATCCTATGGAGTTTATGAGTAGGGGAAGCATAGTCAGCTACAAACTTTAAGATTTAGAACCAATACAAAGGGCTCAAAACAGCCCAGGGTCGATTCTATAGCTCTCGAGTCAAGAGGCAGGTTCACAATACTGCACTCTCTGGGAAGCCATGCGCAAAATGCCAACTGAGAAGAGCTCTTGGTCCATGCCATCCCTTCAACTGGGCATTGGCATGGACAATACTAGCTGGCACAGGCCAAAATAGTGCCAAGGATGTGCTAGAAATTAAATGTTAAAGGTTATTTCATGCCATTCTTTCACTTTTGCCATGGACCTCTGGAGATTACTGGTATAAACATAGATGGAAGACTAAAAGTGGGATTCTGGAAGATCTAGAGGTGTCCCATCTTAGAAAGCCAAAGACAAGAACTTCTCATCAGGGTAGATCCACACACGTCTGTTCTTTCAAAGAACAAAACAGGTCTCCTGTTTTACACTACTGATTACTAGTGCTGTCTAGTGTTACTAATGCCACTCGTGGCTGCAGATGATTTAGTCAGTTCTTTCCCTTAAGGAAGAGAATATAAGCCCAGACATCTTATTTCCTATAAGAGTGCAGTAAGTATTTCTTATTCTGATTGTCTGGTTCTGGAGATATTTCCCAGCAGTCTTATGGGAGGTGTGCCATTGTGTAGATAATCCAAGGCCTATTTGGTCAGAGACTGATCACAAATTAATCATTAACACAAGTGTTATGCTCTTATCTAGAAAAGGAAATTATTGGCACTGTTTTCTGCTTCAGAAACTACATATCTTTTACATATTTACCCTTTTGCACTGTCATTCATTCGTACTTAAATGCAGTATAGATCCCGAGTTGTCCAGCCATGTCCTCCTGAGGTGTTTCACTACCCATGCAGTGAAGATCATAAACTGTGGAACCTACTGTGACAAAAGGTTTCAGGACTGTGTAATGTACCTCGGAATTATGAATTCAGGTAGACATCCAGGAAGAAATTTCTTATTCTGACAATTTGTGACAAACTCAACAGGGGCTGCAAAGAAATCTGTATTTTGGACTTACATATTAACAACTTTGGATACATAAATTCTTTTGTGATCTTGATAACCACAGAGAGTCTTATTCTGTGCTAATGTTCTCATTGAGTGATGTTCCTCATATACCTACCCCAGCCGTGTTTTATTGTCTAATTCCTGCTATTTCTTAAAAAACCCAGGAAATTGGTCTATTTGTTGCAAAAAAAAAAAAAAAAAAATCCAACACAGATTCATCCCTGTTCCTATTGTTGCTGGTAATGATGTGGACAAAATAGAAAGCTGTACACTGAACTGGCCTGTGGCATGTCACTATAGTAATGAATCTGATGTATGTAACAGTACTTTATCCTTCAATTTCATTTGCAGTAAAAACGCTTCTAAGAAATAATTAAGTGAGGCATAATTGAACATGATTCTAAATGAAACCTATTAAAAAAATTCTAATCAGCTTAAAAAAAAAAGAATCCTTATCAGCCAACCTGTTTATTAAATTAGTTTGCTAGGTTGTGTACCTTGGTGAATTACGTATGGATTTCTTGGAAAAGCTCTGTTTATTCTTCTGGTTTATCTCATCTGGAACTATTAAAAGAAGGAAAAAACCACCCAATAAACAGAGACAGAACTTACAAAAACTTAGAGTTCTTCAGACAGCAAAGATGCTAGATAGCTACTGTAGTTGAGAGTCTTGTTAAGTAGAAGAGCCAGATGTTAACTTGAGCTTTTGCTTTATGTTGCCAACATTATTAGAAAAAGAAAACCCAAGACTATCTCAATCATGTCACATACAGTTGCTGGGCTTGCATTTGTTTTTGTTTCCATTTGAACATTAATTACTCCAGGGAAAACATTGTTTCCAACATAAGGGAGAACATTACAATTATTGAATTGCATTGCTGATACTGACACAAGGACCAGCAGATATCATTGGCTTTTATTTCTTTAAATTATTACCTACTCTTGATAGAACTCTGTGTATTAGGGTTCAAACTGGGAATACATTTTGTGTGCCAAGTGCATTTAATTTGAATCTCAGTTTGAAGCTCAGATTTATTATATTTTTCTTGGATTTTTGGTGACTACAGGAGAAAAGATGTCTGTGATTAGGAGAGGAAAGGAGGGACTTTTCAATTTATTTTTAAAGTTTGGTTATTGAATATTTTCAGGAACCTAGCAAGACAGTTTCACAATTATCTTTAATAATGCCTTGCTATGACTAAAGCAAATGTCACTTTTTAAAAGCGTATGAAATTCATGAATACTTAGCACCCCTGTTTTCACCAAAATTTCTGCAACTAATTGTTGAGTAATTAATGGTAACTATGTAATAAAACTTTCATATTCTATAAAATGGACTAAAACAATCACTGAATATTGGATACTCTTAACATTCAGTTCATTTATAGCTGTAACCATAAAACCCAAGAAACTCGTAGGATTAATCTGTATTGTCAACACAGTACTGCAGAGATTATTTAACATAACATATTATGTTATCCTTCCAATCATGGAAGGATTGAGGTTGGAAGGGACCTCTGGAGGTCATCTGGTCCAACCCCCTTCCACAAGCAGGGCGAGCTAGAGCTGGTTGCCCAGGACCACGTCCAGGCAGCTTTTTAATATCTCTAGGAATGGAGATGCCACAACCTCTCTGGGCAACCTGTGCCAGTGCTTGGTCACCCTCACAGTGAAAAAGTGTTTCCTGATGCTCAGAGGCAACTTCCTGTGTTTCAGTTTGTGCCCATTGCCTCTGGTCTTATCCCTAGGCAACACTCAAAAGAATCTAACTCCCTCTTCTTTGCATCCTCCCTTCAAGTATTTATATACATGGATGAGATCCCCCCTGAGCATTTTCTTCCCCAGGCTGAACAGCCCCAGCTGTCTCTGCTTTTCCTTTCCTTTCCAGTGCCTTTGTCATCTTTCTGGCCCTTCACTGATCTCTATCCAGTAGCTCCTTATGTCTCTTGTACTGGGGAGCCCAGAACTAGCTACGTTATTTTTCAGGGCATACTTCATAGAAATCATAGGAAAAAAAAAATGAAGGGATCACTCAAATTCACAGTGCAGGACCAGCTTCCAACCTAGACTAGTTTGCTCAGGACCTTGGTCCAATATTGTTTTGAAAATTTGTAAGGACAGAGATATTACGATCTCTGCAGCCCACCTATTCCAGTGCTTGACCACTGCATTTGTTTGTTAAGAATGTTTTCCTTTCTTTGTTGCAGCCTGTGCATATTGCCTCTTATCCTTTCATTTTTCAGCTCTGATATTATTTTGGGTTCTACTTTTGCATAACCCCTCCTTAATGCAACAAATGACTGCAGTTAGATCCCCCCAGGTCTTCTCTCATCTGTGTCAAATAGAAACATAGAATCATAGAATAGTTAGGGTTGGAAGGGACCTTTAAAGATCGTCTAGTCCAACTCCCCTGCAAGGAGCAGGGACATCTTCAACTCGACCAGGTTGCTCAGAGCCCAACCTGGCCTTGAATATTTCCAGGGATGGGGCATCCACCATCTCTCTGGGCAACCTGTTCCAGTGTCTCACCACTCTCATTGTAAAAAAAATTTTTCCTGATGTCTAAGCTGAATCTACCTCCCTCTATTTTAAAACCATTACCCCATGTCCTTTCACAACAAGCCTTGCTAAAAAGTTTCTTCTCATCTTTTTTATAAGCCCCCTTTAGGTACTGGAAGGCTGGTATAAGGTCTCCCTGGAGCCTCCTCTTCTCCAGGCTGAACAGCCCCAACTCTCTCAGCCTGTCTATGCCTTTCTAACTAGTATTGATTACAAGGTGTTATTTAAACTTCCTGACTTTCACTGAAAATCTTAATATATATTAAAAAAGCCTCAGGACAGAAGGACTGAGCAAGTGATTCAGTCTTTTAATCTGTTTTGAGTTTTGTAAATACAGAACAAACTTTTCTTTTTGATAAAAAAAAAAAAGTTAAAATCTTCTATGTGATATTTTCTGTACGGTCTACTGAGACTTAAGTCTTTCGTAAGTATTTGCTTAGCAGTTGTATCTATCCTTTCCTGAAAGAAATGACTCATCATCTTTACCACGTTTTGCATAGTTGCGGTATGGTCAGAAACTTCTACCAACTGCTTATCTTCCTCAGATAAAGTAGATATTCTTTGTGTTCTTTTGCCTTGAATGGAAAAAAAAAAGAAATCCTTGATAAAGAATATTGGCGCTTCTACCTCATTTTTAAAGAAAGTTATAACTCAAATTATCACCTCATGTTTGGGAATAATCACTGCACAGAAACAGACTGCTAAAGGGTAGTCTTGAAGCAAAATTTTAGATGCTCTAAGACAATCAAGTTTAAAGACAAGAAGTAGGCTTTTTTTTTCTGATAAACTCAAAAAGGAAAAGTTATTACCATATCAGCTACTACTACTCATATTTGAGTCTCACATGGCCTAGTGAAAGCTTCAGTAGGTTGTGACATTTTGCTCCTTAAGTGGGACAAAGAAAAAGCCTTTAACCAAATGTATTTCCTAGATGGAAATACAGGTAGCTTGAGAAGCACATCTTTCTAGCAGACCTCCTCCAGTTTCCACAACAAATCATGTTTCTGTAAACTAAACCACTAAAGTCTGGGGGCTTGACAGAATTTTGCTACCTCACTATCTGAAAAATGTTTCCGTTTTTTCTCATCGGTAATGGCCTGAAAAACTATGGATATTACCGGGTTAAATGGAGATGAAATCATACAGTTCTATGGTTTGATAGAAGAAATGAACAGTTTGATCAGCTATTAAGGTCTGTATAAGTATGTGATCCTGATTGTGATAATATTACTCACAGCAGGGTTACCAGAAAAAAAAAAACCAAACAACAGTTTTTAAACTTACTGTAAATTATAAAAGCACAATCAAGTGAAAATTAGCTATTGTTTCTACTTTACATCGTGAAAGAAGGCATATTCCTTAGCCACAAAATAATAATTCTATTTGGATCTGGTTCCAATTTGTGTATGACATGGTGGCTTTGTCTCCTGTTAAAGTGTGTAATACCTTACAAGATTCTTGTGGCTAAATTCATAGTCAGTTCTAGATCTTTTAGGTATGCTCAGTAGGATGCAATATGTGCTATTATAAATTTTAATTTATTATCACAATACTGAAATAGCATTGAATAGGCATTTGACAGCAACATTTTCTAGTTTTAGCTGACGTTTGCATTCATTGCCTAAATAAAACTCCAATCCCCGTATACAGAACAGAAACCAACTGCTACTTCCAAAATTACTGTTACAATGAATGTTTTTCTGTTAAATTGCAAGGGATGATTTCACTTAGAGGAATTCAGAAAGTTAACAATAACAAAAGCTAGCAAAATGAAATTTGTAAGAGGGGGTGGATGGCATACTGCAATACAGAAGCTCTATTTACTTGTGAATTATTTAAATGCAGAATAATTGAATTGATACAACTTACAGGAAACGGGAATAAATTCTTGTTTTTCAATATTCCTGGATCTGAATCATCAACACCCAATGAGACAGATACTATAGGATCATAGAATAGCAAAAGACTACTGTGCTAGTGCTAAAAATTATATACTGGGAGCCAGGAATTCAGTCAATAGCAAGCCCAAAAGGAAGCCAGTGAACTAAAGGATGCTCTTCAAGAGTCTAGAAAATGTTAGGAGCCATTAATAACACATCCTTATGGTAAAACCATGCAAGTGAAAAGTCTTTTTTAAAAAGTGTCACTGTGCAAGTCTTCTCTCCCCTAGAAGGAGTACTTAAAATAGTTAAACCTAGCCAGAGATATAGAAAGGAAATTGGACTTAAAACTTACAAAATTGGCAATCATGTCCTGAAAAAAATAGATACTGTTTGTAAATGACTAGCCTGGAACTCTAGCAAGTATAATAAGCACTAGAGGCAGTCTCCATTTAAATCTCGCAAATTTACAGGACAACATGCTCTGTAAATTAAACTTTACTTTATGAACTCATTAGGAAGGAAAATAAGCAAACACATCAAACATAGACTCAATCCCCTTTGTACAGGCTAGTCTAATGTGAATTCAGTCATTCATCACTTCAGTAATTCATGATCCACAAGTTTTCTAACTTGTAACTCATGTGTCAATGAACAAAACTGTTACCTCACAAAGGGTGGGAGTGCTCATTCTCCTTTCTCCCTCACAGTGCTGTTGTCACCTGTATCACATGGGGAGGCAGGAAACACTCAGCAGTCTGGCTGCTGTTGGATCCACTTCAAAATCTCTTTGGGTAAGCTGATGTGTTTATACCTCCCAGCTTGCAAGTTTGGTGTATACTATTTCCATAAATTAGTGGACACTAAAGAAACTTTGGGCAATTAATATGCAAGGGTGCAAGAGAATGGCTACTGGAGACAGCAAGCTGCAGGTGATAACAGCTGCATAATGACCTTTGTCCCTTGCTGTCCATCCTGTCCTGCCCACGTGTTGCTCTTGCATTGACCTAATGGTGCTGCTCCCAGCATGTATCAGGCCTTAGTGTGACCTGTGTTAGGCCAAAACCTGGCCAAGGAGTTGAGTGAATAGTCATAGGGAAGATACTTAGATTTATGTTTCCTTTGGGATATGAACAGACCACTCCTAAGCAAGACAAGCACTTACATCTCATTTTCATTTTCATTGTAATGCTGCTGTCCTGAGTAAACAGTGATTTTCTTGGTGAGAGCTCGCTTATCATTAATTGAACTTATCACTCTTCTCACAAAAGAAGAGTGCAAATACTGATCTGAGTCACATTTGTTGAGATGATTACAGCATACTGCAAGAGAAAAATAAACCATGCGATTCCTCCTTTTCTGTGCCTAATGCTGACCCCAGCTCTACAGCAAAATATAACTTCAGCTCAGAATCACAAAGCTTATTACAATCTAACTTCTTCATATTTCCATGATATCATGTCATAATGGTCTGGGCCTTTCTGCCCTCTTATGAGAGAAGTACATGCAGTCATCAGCCTTTCTGGCTGACAAACTCCATGGAGCTTCCCAGTTAAGAGTCACTGAGGCACCCCTGCTCTGCACCAGGGCGGGGAGGGTGGCAGGGGGGAGAATTAGTTATGCTTTTGTCTGATTTTATTATAAATAAAAATTTGTTTAAAACAGTCTTTTGTAAACAAAGCCTTTAAAAGAACCCAGTCTATGAAATCCACCCAACAGTATCACTACTAGTGGAACATTAGAAAATAAGATACACTGAAATTAAAGATTCACATTATTGACCATGCATGCTAGTTGCATATAGTAAAGGTTATTTTGGTGTCTGATATGGTGAGGAAACCAACTGACTCAAAGAAATTTGAATGTGGAGCAAGAAGAAAAATTTTGAGTAAATTTTGAGAAAATAGAGCAGAGCAGGACACAAGAAGTAAAGGACAGGGTTAAGAAGAATTTTGAGAAGAAATTGAGTAGAAAATTACAAATTTTGGAGAAGACATAGATGTGTAAAAGATGTGGAAGAAAAGTATCACTATTAGAGTGGTGCTGAAGATAAGGTGGCTTGGTTGTGTTCTTTTGTGTTCCATAGTAGAGTTGTTATTCATTCAGGCTCTGCATGTGATCAGTAAAAGTATTCTAAACCTCATGCATAACTGATCTACTGGTTGTTAAAACCACTAGCTCTGTACCCTTCTGCAGTAATCTTCTGTGGTGCAGTTTGAGAAAGAAGGGATTCCTTGGATAATGCGGTGCTCGGTAGCAGAATGCCAGGCCATGAAGAGAAAGCACAATGTAGGAGAAGGGAATTGATGCATAAAAACAAAAAAGGCAGGAGAGAAGAGAGTAGTAAGAAGAAAAAGAGCATTGACAAGCAAAGATATTAAGAAGAAATATTAAAAATATAAAATACTAAAAATATTCCTCCAACCAATTAACAGCTTCCAGGAAGTCAACAAGAAGTGTTGATTGTTGTGAACAGCTGGAAGCTCTTATAAAATATTTGCATTTCTGAGGTGAAGGAGGTGTCAGTTCCAAAGCAATGCTTTTGTCATCTATCAATATACAGATCACTTCTATAGACAGAAAAGCTAGACCAAGAAAAAGTTTGAATTTTGTGTTCAGGGAGGATGTAGAGCAGGATTTGCACATAACCCCTGAGTCTCCTTCGCTTTGGCATAAGCATAGAATTTGTGCCAGCTTATCCTAAGCTTTTTGTTGTGCCAATTAAATACATGTCTTATTTAATTGTTGAGTTTAGTTATTAGAGAATTTAACAGGATAGCTGAAAGAAAGATAAGCTAACTGCATCTAACGTCTCACAAGGGCAGCAGATCCTTTTTCAGAGGTTGCTGTATATGGTGGGTATATAGGCAGCATTAGAGTCAGATTAACTTATTTAAGTTTCTGTCCTGGTTTGGCTGGGGTGGAGATGATTTTCTTACCCGTAGCTACTGTGTTTCAGATTTAGTATGGGGTTTGGTATGTGAAGAATGTTGGTAATACACTGATGTTATTAGTTGCTGCTAAAACGTCAAAGACTTTTTTCAGCTTCCTAGGTTTTGCTCATGTGCAGGTGCAAGCTGGAAGAGGTATAGCCAGTACAGCTGACCCAAACTGCCCAAAGGAAGTATTCCATACCATAGACGTGTGGTTGGCTGGTGGGTAGAAATCTGGAAATTGCTGTTCCAAGATCGCTGCTCGGGATTGCTTTTGGTTCCGCTCCATGATCTCTGCTCTGGATGGGCTGTACTGATCATCAGGTCATTGGGCAGGGAGAAATTGTGCATTCTTCCTTTTGTATATTCTGTTATTATTATTATCTCTTCCTTTGCTGTCCCAGTGAACTGTCTTCATCTTAACCCATGAACTTTCCTTTCTTTCCGATTCTCCTCTCCATCCCACTGGGAGTGAGTGAGTGGCTCTGTGGTGCATAGTTGCTGGCTGGGGTTAAAACACGACAGTCTCTCACTAGGATAGCCTTCTGAAATAAACATTTTGAACAGATCCTTTGTTTGTAGGAAATGTATGTTTCTTTTAAAAATACCTTGATTTTTATGCTAAGCACAGAGGTCATCCTCTTCCTTTAAGGATACTGGAGAACAGTAGTCATACAACACTACAACATAAATTTGTATGGAACACACCAAATTAATCTTATCTATTCAGCTTCTGGAAGACAAAACAAGTGGTTCTATTTAAAGGAATTTAAAATTCTAAAACTTTAAAATATATGTAATTGCATATATATATACACAGACAAACCTCACACAGATTTTACTTATAAAGATCATTGCATAAAGACTCAGAAACCGTCACAACTGGACAGTTTAAGAAGAGAAACCACCATGTGCTGTCCCTAACCCCCTGTCTCCACTTTTTCTCTGCATGTGTCCTTGCTGAAGGGGCTGAGGTTGAACTGTGGTGGAAGCAAGGGTAGGAGGAGAGGAATCAAGAGTGAAGGAGTGAAGCTGAGCCTAGGAAAGGGGGAATGAAATGTTTTGTTTAACTGTTTGACTTTTCATTTCCCACTACTCAAATTAGTAATTAAATATTTACTTTATTTGGCAACAAATTAAGTTAATTTTCCTGGAGCTGAGTCTGTTTTGCCCACAATGGTAACTGGCAAGCAATCTTCCAGTCTTTAGATTGACCTACAAGCTTTCTTATTCCAGTTCTTCCTGTTTTCTCTCCCTGTCCCACTGGGAGTGAATGAGCAGCTGGGTGGGTGTTTGGCTCTCAAGTGGGCCAACACCACACTGGTAAAACTCCAGAAGAATATCCTTTATTCCTGTAGAACAAATAATGAAAGTCCCAGCAGCTTTCACGGCACCCAGCTTTCACACAAATCATTTATCAAAATCATTCTACCTAATTGTGTTAATTTTTTTTGTGTAAAATATTCTCAATCTCAGATGCTTTAAGGACAGACTTTGCATTTGACAAAAAGAGTGAGAGAGTTCTAAGTAGACTCTGAGGCAAGAATGAGAAAGTTATACTTCCCATCTGGTATTTTTAAATGGTTAACAATATGCTCTCTCTCATCCTGGTCACTGAATTATGGGACACTTCATATGATGTAGTGTTTCATGTCTTTGTCTCTAGAGTAATCTATCTTTTTTTAAGGTACACTGCGAAGGACAATGCTTTGACAAGTACACCCGTGCCAGTGATTTTTCTGAATTAAAATCGAAGGCACACAGCAGATCTCTCTGTGCTACCCAAACCTGGCCCCTGCCCAAATAACAGAGCACTAGCCTCATGGCTGGCTGCAGGGCCTCTTGCCCAACAGATCCATTTGCTTGGATCCCCTGGGGTTCCCATTGCTGCCAGGCTGTGGGCAATGCTGGATGCTAAAGGAGAGGCAGAGCACACAGACAGCTGCCGTGGTGTGTGGCCCCTGCTCACACAGCATGTTGGTGTGCTGCCACGCAGCCTGGAGCAGCGACTGGCTCGGGAGCCTGAGGCTGTGAGACAACAACACAGAAGACCTGACCAGTTGACATCTGTGGGATCTGGCCTTGCTCCCCTTGGTATGTGAGCATAGCCAAGACTTTGCAGGGTAGGAGGTTGGAGGTACTTACTGTTGATTTGGCTCATTAGCTCTCCACTCCTGCAGTAACGAAAAGCTTCTGCGTGCAATAATCCTAACAGGCCACTCACTTTATTCCTGGAAGTGTTTAATTCTTGTGCTGTGCTGCATCGTACAAAAAACCTCAGACAACACCATTGAAAAATAATTTTTGTTTCAATAGCCCTACAGGTTGCTTTTAGCAAGCAGTGGCACTCAGTTATTAAGAAGCCTTGGTAGCCCTCACTTATATAGAATTGGCAGTTATTCAAGCAGGAAAGGAAGGAAAGCTGTGCTCCATACTTGACTTTCTCTTCACTTGGCTTTGTGAAACAATGAGTGCAGGAAATCCCAGTCATTGCAGTAACAAAGAGAGAGATACAGCTTGTATGCTGGCTCAGAAACTTTTCAGGTCTAAGGCTTTCAAGTTGGAGTGCCCACTATTCTGTACTATGTTATATCTTTCCTGCCTCTACAAAACAAGTTTCAAATGTCAAAAACCCCACAGATTTTTCCATCTACCTATCTTGCATTTCCTGGGACGGACGTTTGCCTCCACTGCACAACACACTGAGTCAGACGAAGGTAAAAGTGCAAAGAATTTGCCTGTTCTCGGTGCTTTCTGTTTTCAAAGGCGTGCACAGAATCCAGACCAATGCTAATGACATTCAGGATGGTTCCTCTCTCTTTCCAAATCCTGCTTTCAACAGCAAAGCATTGCTGTGTTGCAACTTTCCTATGGCTGGTGGTTTATGAAATGAATGCGTTGGAGGTGTGATGGAGACAGCTAACGCTCCTTCAGCTGGCTTGGTTCCTTCAGTTTTAGCTGAGTATCTAAGTTTCAAGCTAGTGGCCATACACGCTAAACAGCCATTAAAGCTGTATTATCTAGGGAATTTTAACTGTTAGCAGACCAAACAGACTCTGCCAAATTTAACTTTTGATATTAAAGTGTATTCTTCCGTATTAAATACATTCATTGTAAAAGTATTCCATATCTGAGAGCAGATGTGTTTTAATCTCTTCATTTCTCAGCTTATTTTCCACATGAAATATAATTGAAGGTTGTCTTCAAGAACCCAAATATCTAAAAAGCAGAGGACATTATTCCTTTGGAATTTTCTTTCAAAGCATAATAATGTTGCTGATTAGCTTTATGCAATGAAAAAATATATCTTTATGAAAAATGGAAGCATAAGAGACTATGGCATCAACAAATGTGTAGCACCAGAACAAAACATAGGAATAAGATGTAAGCAAATATCAAATTTGATCATCCTCATACGCGCTGACATAACAAATGCACAGTTTTGGTTGTTTTGATGACAGACAGATAAAGAAGTCAGAAGTTAGAGTAATAATCTATAAATTCAAAGAGAAAAATTCAGAGATGAATACCAAATCCATGAAGGGTAAACTTTTAGTATGGGCCAATAAAAAACTAATGTATGAATACAGGTAAAATGGAGATGTACACTCTTGTAAAAATGAAATTTGATGGAAAGCAATAATGCATTTACAGCAGCTGTGAAAACAGAACATCCTCTCGTATTCAGAAAAAAATAAGTGAGACACTGAGGATTTTCAAGGTGTCAGAATGATTGATTTTGTTCCAGATGAAGTCAGTTGCAGTTGCTCTATTTAACTACAGCATTAGGTCACCTGTTTATACAAGTCTTTTTAACTTCACCCTGATGTTTTGGAATTTTCTGGCAAATAAAAAATAACAAGAGAAGATGAAATGTATACTACAGTCTGGCGGAAAATGAAGCAAGGAGAAAAAAAAAATTACAAGAAATGGGGAAATAATCAACTCACTGGGTAAATAAAAGCAGATAGAAAATCACAAAAAATTAATTAAATATCCCTACAGTTATATTGTTACCAGTTTGAAAAAAAAATAATGAAAGGACTAAATCAGATTTAACAATTTAAATACAAAAAGAAAAAAGCAATCCCACATCTTCAATTCTCCATCAGCTGAAATAGAGTTTATGATTCTGTCCTGTTCTTTTTAGAGAAAAAGTGAAGAACTGTACAGATAAAAATCACATTCTGATGGATGTATTATGTGCTGAGAGAATGTGATGACTTATGCGTGTACCTGTCATTGTCTTGATATGCTGCATGTTTAGTAGTGAGAAAACTGTTTTTTACTATGAAATAAAATGTATTCCTAGGAAAATAATGAAGTTAGAGAGGCAGAAATTGAAAATAGAGTCTAACTTGCACGTATTATGTAAAACATGAACTGGTAGCTGAGCAATACTGAAATACAAATGTTTTCAGCAGCTGTGATTTTCAGATCGGTAAGGAGTGTGCTCAGAATGGAGTTTAGGCTTCAGCTTTTGTCCTAGGCCAATAGAACAAATTTCCGATTAGAAACTCATCTTAAGCTGTACTCACAAAATCTAATATTGTCTTCAGATGCACGTATATGAAATATTAAGGTTTAAAAAACCTGTCATTTTATTTAAAAGAGCAAAGAACACTTCACTCAAGTCAAGCACTGCCTCTCATTCTCATTATGTTCCTATCAGTAGGAGTTCATTGCAGAATAAAACTGTCCCTGTCACAGTAAATCTTGAGGAGTTCAAAGTTATGCTGCTCTGTAATTATTATGATTAGGCCTCTAGCTGCAGCGTGACTTCAGCATTTAGGAACTGATAGCTAGAAGTTAAGACTACTTCTTGCCTTGCATTTAACGTATAGTGAATCCTAACAATTAATAAATCCAAGAGTTCACTGAATGAACACAAAAATAATTAGCTCCTCTGTGTATTATCAAAAGATAATACTTTTCTTAAGTATCTGGAAGTGGCTGTAAGAACACTGAAGACAAGACACCTCCTTGTAACTCAGAACACATGTCCAGACATCTCATGTTTTATACAACTCTGCACAAAGGCCTCTGTCAGCACTGAAGTGATTTTTTTTTTTCCAGAATAGGCCTGTTCTGCAAAAATATCTTCGTATGCATTCAATGCTTGGCTATTTAGATATTGGTAATTTCCTACAGGCTAAAGTAAATATTGGTTTATTCCATGATGGAGCAAGTATTGGTTTTACAGTGCATCAAGTCTAGGTGGCCTTATTCCAAAACACAAGTGATGGTAAGCACAGAGAGTAATCGATCGTGTAAAGGCAAACTGAGATGTTTTTATAAATTGTTAGAGGTAATTGCTACAGGAAGATTATAACTCACACAGAACAAGTTTTTCCATTGCTGTGGCTAGTTGTCAGAAATCTCCATTAAAAATATTTGACAAAAAAAGATATACCACAATCAAGTTATTTGAAGCTTGACACTTGACTCTATTTGCTAATAATTCACATTAACTTTCAGTGGTGTCTGTAACGTATGACTGAAAAGTGAAATTAACCATTTCTTCCAACTATCTTTTTTTGTGCGAAATAGATAAATAAATTCCAGACAAGTCATCATTCAGAGGTTCATTTAATGATCACTATAAAGAGTTGGAAGTTGAGACAGCTTTTCTACTGTTTATTCTCTTCCATCAAACTCTAAATATATTTTTAAAATTACTGGAGATACTGCCTATTTATGCCTGATCACAATGATATCTTGAAGCACATCCCCTAACAGAGTGTTGTCTCCGTACTCCGAGATGTAAAGGCCTGTGAAATAGTTTCCATTCTCTTGAAGCTAGTTTTACATAGTAACCCAAAACCAACAAACCCAACTGCATTCTCTAAAAGATGCATATTGTACAGGTCATGAGGAAAAGATGTTAGCAAATGAAAATATGGCTTTTTCTTTCACAATCCCAATGTTTTTTTTCATATTCTAGTTTTAAAATCCTATCCAATATATGTTTGCATGTTGAGGTTTATGATGCAACACATAAACCTACATGATCATTTTTTGAAAGCAGGTTTAAACAGTGCAGAAAAAAAAAAATATCATCAACAGCAAAGGATTCCATTACTGGTATCAAAATTGAGACTGAAATATCCAAATCATTATCCCAGTTCAG
This sequence comes from Chlamydotis macqueenii, assembly GCF_036417535.1. Taxonomy (NCBI): domain Eukaryota; kingdom Metazoa; phylum Chordata; class Aves; order Otidiformes; family Otididae; genus Chlamydotis; species Chlamydotis macqueenii. The sequence continues at coordinate 85,638,721 of NC_141557.1, read as the reverse complement.
TTACTTCCTCTGGAGGAAGGTGCTGACCTTTCAGGAAAACACAAACATTGCAGTTCAACAACAACAAGAAAAGTGTACAAAAATTTTCTGTGTTCAGAACAGTATGTAGTTATGATTTGGTAGTATGTGCATGCTATTTTAGAAATCTTGCATGCTCTAATTTTTCACAATCATATCTGAGTTCTTTTGTCTCTATTTATTGCACAAAATTTTATACCAATTCCTGTTTTAAAGGCAGGCAAGAATGGTTATTGGGCAAAGAGATTTGTGCAGTACTGAGAGCTTTTATATAACAACTATTTTAAGACTGAGTTCACAAAACCCGACATGCTTATCTGAAGAAAATGGAGATATACATTTAAAAGAAAAATAAATGCTCTACTAAAAGAAAATAGCATTGCTTTCAGAAACACTGAAAATGAATCAAAAAACCTTGTGCTTTTTTTTTTGTTTGTTTTAATTATCCTTTGTTTCCTCTGGAAAAGATGGTTATCCTAAATCATTATCATTTTTCTCTTTAGCTTTATCCTACAGACATCCTTGTATGAAGACAAAAGATTGAAAGACTGTGTGTGACAATGCATGTAAATACTGAGGTCAGGAGAAGATTTTGCTGTCTAGGTAAGAGCACTTGGAGAGGAAGTCCCGTTAACAAAGATGGATGAATATACAGGATTTGTTGTGAGAAGCTCTCCCCTCATGCAGATCTTCTGTGATTCATGCATGACTTCACTGATTTGTTTTTATCCAGTCTGAAGCCTATTCTAATTTTGCAAGCAAGTTAGGTGGTTAGGTTAATCTCTGCAGCCCAGGACAGGAGGCCTTGCAAGACACTCTGCTAATGACATCTTCCAAGCCTGGCTCAGCTTTCCCATTTTTCCAGACTCTCACTCTGCTTGTTCCAGCAGAAAAGGGCAATCATATCCAAAGCAATTCTTGTCAAATTGAATAGTTCTATGTAACTAAACAGTCACTAGAAAAAAACAAGGAATGACCTACGTATCAGTAGTTTAAGTTATTTAGTATGTTTGAGGTTTAAACATAGCTTCTGGCTGCTAGAAATGATCATCAGTTCAGATCCTGCATAGAGAAATATTTTAATCCAAACAATAGAAATATTTGTATATGTATGATGTTTTAGAAGACCATGAGAATAATAACAAAGGATAACAATGATTGTCCTTGCTATACACTCTCCATTTTAAAAGAAAGATTAGAAAGATCTACTAGAAACAAAAAACAACTTCAAAGTTGCTTGTTTGAAATAGATGTCTGATATAGTGTGATACCTTGTGTAGAAAAAAACCCAACCTATCTATTCAAAGGAAGTAACATGCTGAGTCTATTGAAAATGAACAAAGCCAATCTTAAAAAAAAAAACAGGAATGAAAACAATCTAGCTTCCTTATATTAAAAGGCAGAAAGAGAGAATCATAGAATCATAGAATGGTTAGGGTTGGAAGGGACCTTCAAAGGTCATCTAGTCCAACCCCCCTGCAAGGAGCAGGGACATCCCCAACTAGATCAGGTTGCCCAGAGCCTCATCCAACCTGGCCTTGAACGTTTCCAGGGATGGGGCTTCCACCACTTCTCTGGGCAACTTGTTCCAGTGTTCTACAACCCTCATTGTAGAAAAATTTTTTTCCTAATATCCAATCTAAATCTACCCCCCTCTATTTCAAAACCATTACTCCTTGTCCTATCGCAACAGGCCCTGCTGAACAGCCTCTCCCCATCTTTCTTGTAGGCCCCCTTGAGGTACTGGAAGACCACTATCAGGTCTCCCCGGAGCCTTCTCTTCTCCAGGCTGAACAGCCCCAATGCTCTCAGCCTGTCCTCATAGGAAAGGTGCTCCAGCCCTCTTATCATATTTGTGGCCCTCCTCTGGACCTTCTCCAACTGGTCCATGTCCTTCTTGGATTGGGGGCTCCAGAACTGGACGCAGTACTCCAGGAGGGGTCTCACCAGGGCAGAGTAGAGGGGGAGAATCACCTCCCTCGACCTGCTGGCCACCCTCCTCTTGATGCAGCCTGGGATGCGGTTGGCCTTCTGGGCCGCAAGGGTACATTGCCGGCTCATGTTGAGCTTCTCATCCACCAGCACTCCCAAGTCCTTCTCCTCAGGGCTGCTCTCAATCCATTCTCTGTCCAGCCTGTATTTGTGCCTGGGATTGCCACAACCCAGGTGCAGGACCTTGTACTTGGCCTGGTTGAACTTCATGAGGTTGGCACGGGCCCACCTCTCCAGCCTATCAAGGTCCCTCTGGATGGCATCTTCCAGCGTGTTGATGGCACCACACAACTTGGTGTCGTCGGCGAACTTGCTGAGGGTGCACTCTATCCCACTGTCCATGTCGCCGACAAAGATGTTGAACAGGGCCGGGCCCAACACGGACCCCTGAGGGACGCCACTCGTGACTGGTCTCCACTTGGACATCGAGCCATTAACCACCACTCTCTGAGTGTGGCCATCCAGCCAACTCCTTATCCACCGAGTGGTCCGTCCATCAAACCCATGTCTCTCTAGTTTAGAGAGAAGGATGTCGTGCGGGACAGTGTCAAAAGCTTTGCACAAGTCCAGGTAGATAATATCCGTTGCTCAATCTATACTATTGTTGATTCCGGATGGTAAAATCAGGGAATGACTGCAAGAAACTATTAAGAATTGCATTGCTTGAGGATAATTTTTGGCCTTGCAAACAATCTTAAAGCATCTCTAAATCTAGATTGTCAATGTTACAATCTGAATGCTTCTGCAGTACTAAGAAGTCCCAAGAATTAACTTTAAAACCAGTTATTTCATGATGATTGGACTGCAGAAAAAGATAGGGTTTTCACACAGACTGAGAATAAAGAAGAAATCTAAAAGAATTCTAAACACTCTTGCCTCAAAGGGACCTCAGGAGGTCTGTTCGGTCTGTCCTATATGAGGGAAAATAAATATATCTGAATCCATTTGAAAGCTGTTTGACTATCTCTTTCTACAAAGATCTGCAGTGAAAAAGATTTTATAAACTCCCTGCAAAAACTTTTTCCTGTTCATAATTAGCCTTGCTGGTGGAAAACCTGTTTTAATAACAGAGCACCTGTGATAACTATATTTTACCAGTCCTCCTCTAAACAAACAAACCAACAAACAGACAAAGAGAACAACTGACTGACCATTTTTAATAAGCTTGTATTCTAGGGAAACTTATGTCCTTTTTTAGTGTCTTCTTTTCTGGACCTAGTAAAACTCAATCTTTTGACTCAGTCCTTACATGTCAGTATGTTAAATAGCTTACATCACTTGTCAGGCTCTTTTTAATTCTCCCTGCTGTCAGTCTCTACATTCTTACCAACCTAGGCACAGTATTTTGGCAAAGTTTCACTATTGGCAAGTAGAGCAAACCAATTATTCCACACTGTAATGATGACTGTGTTAATACTTTCTAGAAGTCCAAGTGCAATTTTTTTTTCACCCGTCTTTTCTTCTTATGTTAATCTGACACTACAATATATGCACTCTGTGCATTCACCAGTTTCATCTCGTCAGAGTCTCAAGTGTTTAACAAGATCTTGAAGATGCGAAGAGGGATAAATAATTAATGTGTTTGTGGATAAAATATCTTTAAAATTTCCAGTTACTTTTCTCCTTTGAATGCTTGTCCATGTATGAATACACAGTATGGGTGATTTTTTTTTTCTTTTTTTTTATTTTTTATTTTAAGGAGCATTTTTTTTTTGGAAAAGGTCTTAATGGAGATATCACTCAGCAAGGCACCTGCAATAATATTGGCTCTGGTGGAATATAATTTGATCAATGAAGGAAGATCCACTTGGGCATAAGACATTTGTCGTGGTTTTGTTAGTGAGGGGGGGCCTAAGGTAGCAGCTTCTGTAGGAAGCTGGTAGAAGTCGCTCCCCTTTGTTCAGTGGACTCGGCGGACCTGCTGCTGGCCAAGGCCGAGCCAATTGGTAGCAGAATGTTCCGTGATAACGCCTCTGCGATAACGTATTTAAGGAGGGGAAAACAGAAAAAAAAAGAGAGAAGAGAAGATGTGAAGAAGCTGCGCGGGGGCAGTGGCGCAGAGGGGGAGGCACAGGCCTCATGGGCCTTGCAGGCCTCACCCTCTGGCCTCTTGCCAGGCAGCTGACTGGGCCCGACTCGGTCCAGCCCGGCTGCAAGAAGTGGAGAGGAGATGAGAAGTGAATAAGATGTAAAAAGGATCCTGAGAGGCGTCTGCCAGCCTGTTGTGAGGAACGGCTGCAGACGCCAAGGTCAGTTCAGAAGGAGGGGGAGGAGTAATGCGGCTCCTGGCCAAGATTCCCCTGCAGCCTGTGGTGACGACCATGGTGGAGCAGGTTGTCCCCCTGCAGCCCATGGAGGTCCATGGAGGAGCAGAGATCCACTTGGAGCCCATGAAGGACCCCGTACCGGGGGAGGTGGATGCCTGAAGGCAGCTGTGGCCCGTGGAGGGCCCGCTGGGACAGCCGTTCTGGAGGGACTGCACCCGTGGAAGAGATGACCCACGCCGGAGCAGTTCCACAAAGGACTGTGGCCCGTGGGAGGGACCCCACGATGGAGCAGGGGAGGAATGTGAGTTCTTCCCCCAACCATGAAAGCAGTGGTGTAAAACAACGTATGATGAACTGACTGCAACCCCCATTCCCTCTTCCCGCCCTGTGCCACTCGGGGTGAGGGGAAGGTAGTAGAGATAATGTTAAGCTTGGAAGAGGGAGGGGTGGATGGAGGTTATCTTGTTCTCTGTCTCATTATCCTGCTATTTGTAGTAATAAATGAATAGTTTTCCCCAAGTCGAGTCTGTTTTGCCCGTGACGGTAACTTTAAGGATTTCTCCCTGTCCTTATCTCAAACCTCGAGCCGTTTTTCCTTATATTTTCTCTCCCTGTTCTCTCGGAGGGTGGGGGGAGTGAGAGAGAGACTGTGTAGTCTGGTCCTGATCAGGGCTGAACTATGACAACATTTTAATACAGTCCCTGATCCAGTTTCTCCTTGTGCAGAGACCTCTAACTATTGATCCAAACAGCCACTGAGGTTTTCAGAACAGTCAGCTCCTTTGTAGTAGGAGGTAATTCCTGCTAATTGATAGCTGTAATCAGGCACAAATCCTTTGCCAACAAAGGAAAAATAGACTTCAGAGTGTTTGCCAAAACAGAGGTTTATATAAAAAAAACCAGGAGATTTGTGCAGTTGACAAGCTGTAGCTTATCGCTTAGTTCTTGCCTACATCAGATGGTTAACCTGTCTTTGCATGTTGGGCTTTATGGGATTCTTTTCTTACAGTCTCTTCTTGCTGCATTTCAGGCAAATCTCAAGAATTTTTCTTGTGTTCCTTGGATAAAACACTTTCCTGCATGGCAAGCTATGTTCTACCCAATTGATTTTATCTGCTAAATTAATGAAATATACTATTGGACATAAATTGTGATCTACTTACTGAGTGCAAACAGCATGAGAAAAAACTCAGTGTCTTATTTCTGTTCTGAAACAAAAAAGCAATGTCTATGTTGCTTTCTCACTTCACACAACTGCAATTCTGGTACAAGCCTTCTCAGTATCAGATACCAAGTAAACGTTAGGAATTTTTTTTCAACGAGACTGAAGATTGAGCTTGTGCAGAAAAAAACCCAATGACTTAAGCTCAGAAATGTGTAACTAGGAAAAAAATTAAAAGTCCAGATTCTATCAGACTTGGATTGGTACCAAGTCAGTTATTTCACCTTAGGTAGAAGCTGGGGTAAATTGTGACAGAGATCTTATTCATAAAGGAAACAATGTAAGAGGGATTGATTACCACCATGTGAATCCCCTACTTCCTAGCAGAAGAAATAGCCTCCAGAAAAACTGTCTTCACAGAAGAGAAAGAGTAACGAACACTTTCCAACTGTGTAGAGTATCAAGGTTAATTCTGTGGAGAAATAAGTTTTCTTTTTAGCAGAAATACCTTCACAAATCTTTAATAATCCAGTGAGAATAGCAAATAAATGAAATGAGGACAGAAAGGAAAGGGAAACAGCTGACACAGGAAAAAGAATTTAAGGCTCTTATCCTAAACTTAATTTTAGCACCTGAAGGCAGAGGTAGCAAACAGTGGGCCTTACCAGTTAATAGGTGTCAATAAAACCAGTGTTGATCTAGTGATGATCTTCCCCCTAGCTGGTCCAGAGTCCAGCTATTGCAATTGTGATTTAGAGGACCTAATTCAGTATTGTGACCTGTTTTATGGTACCAAGGCCAGAACCTCTGGAAACCATGATGGTGTGTTGTCTTTAACAGAGTGAAGAACTCTATCAAATCTAGTAGAGCAGTTACACAGCTCTACTCTTGAGCCAAATTGACCATTTTCTTTGGCAGCCAACATCCTTGCAACAGAAAAGCCGCACTCTGTAACAGTTGTTGCAATTGTAAAAAACTGCCCTTGCTCCATTTATTGTCTTTTCAAAAAGATGCACACAGGTACTATGTGATAGTGTTCTCTGTTCAGTGCAGAGCAGACACTAACATCAAACAGGAGGATGCATATAATTGATCTCACCACAATATTTATAGCTAACCACCAATTTGGATCTTACATTTTAACACTTAAGAAGAGACAGATCTCATACCCAGAAAACTCCAGTCTTCTGGGGCCTTTCTCTTACTGCCCTGTGGCCATTTTATTTACCCGTGCCTTTACGAAAGTGGTACAGGCCAGACATAAAAAGAAACATGCACTGGGCCTGCAAAAGGTGTGATACGTCCTGCTCACCCTCTCTGCTATTCTGGGAGTTGCTGAATGCTAGATTCTTAACCACTTTGTTAATGAAGAAGTTTATTTTATCTCCAGTAGAAAAAGTGAAGAATAGTAATGTGAGTGAGTTGGCTCTGTAAATGACTCTTTTTCCTAAGGTTGGAGTTGTCTTTGAGTCATTTTGCGAAGCTTGAAACTGTTTCTTTCCCGTTAAGGGACACTGAGTTTTCAACCCTGAGCAACCTGGTGTGGTGGTGTTAAACAACACAAACAGTCTATTTCTAGGTGAAAATTATGAAAGCTGGAAACTTATCAAATGGTATCCATGTGCTTCTGGTTTCCGTTCAACAGTTATCTTCAGAGGCTAGAGCCCAAATATAGCTCTATTGTGACAGCGGGGGATTGGATTTTTTTTTGGCATGAACCTGTATCAGCTAAAATGCATTTTGCCTTGAAATCTACTTTCCTCAAGGTCTCAAACAACAACAGGAAATATACCTTGCCGCAGAGAAAGAGGTACTCTAATAGAATCTAAAGACAGCCCTCTTGCTGGAGACAGCCCTGGAAAAGGAGAGTGAGCTTTTACAACTCAGAAAGACACAGTAAGAGTCAATGAACTTAATAGTGTCTTGTATGGGAGGGATGAGCTTTTGATAGCTCAGAAACAGGAAGAAGAAAAGAAGATTTTCATTTAGATTTCCTGCTTTTGATTTTTCCAAGGGAATTACAATCACTTCAGTTGAGGTTGGCACTGAGTTCATTGGCAGGATCATTCTCTCCCTAGCAGGACATGTCCTTGCTGTTTGCATTCATAGTGGTCTACAACCGCAGAAATCCACAGAGCTTACTGCCTGCTGCAGAGCAGACTGTTCTCTCTCTGATGGAGTGTCTGATGTCTCCTTTCTAACAAAGTACTTGTTGCTTTTTATTTAGTTTGATCTTGTGAATATCGAACACATTTTGAATTCTCATCTTGTTCTTTGAACTGGGGACTCTGAGAGGACTGGCACTTTCTGCAAATGTTACAAACATATTCTTGGTTCTTTCTTTCAATCCATTAATTAAAATATTGATTAGAACTTGACCCAAACCAGATCCCTACAGGTATCCATCTGAAATGTCTTTTCAGCTCTTCAGTGAACCATTACTATCTACTCTGAAAGTACACACTGAGTTGGGAAGTTGGCTTATGGCCTTAGTATTAACCTAATCTTCCTAATGTTACAAATGTCATGCAGGCTAGTGCCAGCAAGCTTACTGAGATCAAAACGTATCACAAGTATTGCTTCATCCATATCTCCTAGGTCAGTTATATTGATAAAAGAAATTGCAATGATCAGAAACTGTATATGTTCTTTAATGTTGTTGTCATTCTGTTGCTTATCAATTGATTACTCAGTGATTTGAGAAAGGAAGTTGAAGCAATAAATCTAGAATTTATAATCTACACTTTTTTTTCCATTGATACAGTTTTCTTTAGGAGGGTGGAACTCCTGAAATATCACACTCTAACCATTCCTTGAAGAATAATTGTGAGATGGTCTTGATTACTTACCAGATACTCCAGGGTGAATTTTTTTCATTCTCTGCACATTTGAACCTCTTTAACTTGCCCTGTCTAAAGTCATCCTCCATATATTTTGTAGGATTGTACCCTACATACTGTTTTCCAATAAATAATTAGGTACTTAGTCCAGCATTGCTGTCATCCTTTGCTTGCTGCTGTAGCCTGATCAAAAATTTCATCTACATTTTCTTTCTAATAAGGATATTTCTTTTGTTCTTTCTCCTTTTATCTTCACCCAGAAAAATGCAACAAATTTGCCTCTCACCTCTTTCTCAACTTCAGAGAGTGACTTCAAAGCATTCTTGATCTACAGTGTAATATTGGTTTCCTTTTTCCTGTTTGTGCTTCCTGAATAAACTATTTCTATTTTACCAGCCTTGCTATTCTATTGATTTGTTTCACCAGCTTTCTGTGATGTTGAATTACAAAGTTTTTTTTTTGGTTGTAAAGCAAGATTTCAGATCCTTTCTCTGCGATTCCTGTTCTGTTTTGAGTTGATGTGTAAGTTATGTGTTCAAACTGACTCTTCTTGTTTTAAAGATGGCAGGAGAAAACATCTTTATACTTCAGTACAAGATCAGTGTTGTGGAGTAAGCCATACCACCTCCATGAGGCTGCATGAACACTGATACTAAGATGCAGCATTAGGAAACTTGGCATGTCCCAGGTACCTTTCTTGAAGGTTCACGCTAAGAAGGCAGCCTTATCCTCAGATGTGATATTTCAGGCTGGTAGATGGTTGTCTTGTCTTCTAGCCGGGTGATTATGAATGCTGCTATTGCTGCCTTTAGATGGTGATTGTGAATGCCTTATCTTTAGAGAAATCTTGTTATTAGGTGTTCATTCATTTTGCAGACCTACAATGGTGTGACAATTTTGGGGCATTAGAGAGAGGAGATTATGAGGCAAGTTTTTGTACGTCTGATAGTTTCGCCATGGTACTCTCAGGCCAGCTGATCTCTTCCATCTTCTTTAGTAATTTCTGCCCATTTATTAAGTTCTATCAGTCTTCTCAGTGAAAGAGAATACAACTATCTCAGGTGCAACTCTGTTTCTAAATGTCCAAGCCTGCAACTGTGATGCTAGTATTACACTTGTTTCAAGCATATTATAGTAGTATACCATAGACATTATGGTATAATTGTGGAAACCTGGAATTCTCCGTACTGTTGATAGCAATTTTCAGAACTGCTTTGACCTCTCAAATTCTTCTGACAGACTTCATGCCCTAAATCTAAATGAAATGATATAATTTTTTTTTTTTTCAGGCCTAAATGCAACACAGCTTGAAAAAATTTCAGTGGCAATCGTTGGTGCCAGAATAGAAACAGAAAAACTAGCATGCCTCAACCAGATGGAGATATCCATCAAATGGTTTAAATATTTATACTGAAATACATGTAAAATCTATGCATATTTTAGAAAACAGTAGTTAGGCAATCCAGTTTAATTTAAGAGCTGTGTGAGGCAGAGGTTCAGTTTTATGATCTCTGACTAAATAGTTGTTTTTGTATCATGCTGCTTTTCTAGGTTGCACTTAAAAAAAAACTTAAAAGGTGAGTTTACTTCTATAAGTAATCTCGTTCATTTCAAGTTGATTCTTTTCAGGTCTTACTTTCAAGAAGTTTTGCTTTGGTAAGTAACACTTAAGTTTATGTGTAACTGTCTGCAAGATCAAGGATTGATAAAACAGTGTGTAAATCCTAACCTGCCCTGTGGCAAAGGCACAAGTCCCTGTTTCTCTATAGCAAAAGCAATTTAAAAAAAAAAATAGAATTATAGAATCATGGAATGGCTTGGGTTGGAAGGAGCCTTAAAAAGTCATCTAGGTTGAACTCCTCTGCCATGGACAGGGATACATTCCACTAGATCAGTGAGGCTCAAAGCCTCATCCCTGTCTTTAAACACTTGCATCTTAGGGAGAGTTAAGAAACCTATGTACAATCCATGGCTGAGACATGATATCCAAAACCACTACTCCCTAGGTGTACTTATGGTTACCTCAAAAGTTTGCTTTATTTTTTTTTCTCATTTTACATATTGCCCACTTAGGATGGTTTGTCATCCCCTCTCCTCTCTTAACCACATGGGAAAGCAGGTGGAGGTTCAGCGAGACCCTGGACCATGAGTAGAAGCAGAACAGTTTTGGCACAAGCCCACATGCATATTTCGCACTAAATGCATTGCAATAGCTCCTTTCAAAAACACTGTAAGAAAATATCATCATGGCTACAGCACTAGCCCAAAGGCTTATGCTCACCTGAGTTAGACTTGATTTGAGCTCACACTTCGCAAGGCAATTTCCTGTGGTTCTGGATAGCTCTGAACGGTCAGGCTGTTTCACAGTAGCAACTGTGCTGCTCCTGGGGAAAGAGTATGAAAGACTTTTCAAGATTCATGGCATCAGGCAGAATAATGGTCATAAGAGCCTGCATCTCTAATCTAGTAATAAAGCGACTTCCTTTTACAATTTGCATTAAGTAGTTCCTGAATAAAAACGAAAGTAGATTAGGGAACACTCCTAAGATACATGAGATACCTGATTTGAATTCTGGGTGGCTGAAGAGGGGGAGTGTTCTGTTTCTGACCGTGCTGTGAAGGATAGGCAGAAGTAATCAGACCTTCTCTGGATGCTCTTTAAAAAAAAAATTGTTAATACAATTGTTAATAGTTACGTTTTCCAGGTTAGGTGTTGTAAAAACATTGTGGTTTAAATTTCACTCTAAGATTTAAGCATTAGATGTTCCAAGTCCCAGCTTGCAAGAATGTGGAAGTTCTTTGCAACTGGTGCTATATCTATATAAAATATTATCAGACAGCTCTGTATCTTAAGCATGAATTATCTTATTATGGAAAAATGGCACAATAACTTATTGCTACTGAACACATGTGTATATATGTATTTTATATATGTGTAGGTATATGATGTATATATGCATAGATGTGTGTGTATATATACATATCAACCAAAGGAATATAATGATGTAACTGTTTAGAAGAGTGGTAAATCAGGCCAGCCTTAGACTATAAAAATAAACTTTTACTCAATTTGTTCATTAGTAACACTTGTTAATGGTCGGATTTTAATATTAATCATCACCAATACATAGGCAAAACTCTTTGTCTTTTGACAGTCACATTCTAAATGAGCAGATGCCATATAGTTAGTACTGATGGGTACAATCCTTGGCAATCCTTAGTTGCAGAGGTCCCACTGATCAGGCTTCAGAGTTAGTCAACAAGACAAGACAGAACTGAAGTGAGCTTGTTTTTCTTCAGTTCATTCAGTTCTCCACTCTTGTGCTTGATGTGTTTATGCTACTGTCCTCCCACTGAAAGAGGAAGGAGGTCCTCCTTTACTCCCATACTGTTTATCTTGTTCTCTTTGTCTTGCCATTCATCCTTGTGTATTTGGAAGGATGTCCCTCGTGCTTACCTTGTTATCTGTCTGGCAGCTTTAGTTGTCCTGATGCTTTATCTGTGCAACTAGACCTAGCTTTGTTTGTCTCTTTGGTGATTATCTCACACATTTAAGTAAAATTGCGTTATAAATACATACTACTGTTAATTGTAGCATTTAATAGTTTAATAGTTATAGTATAGCCAATATTAATTATATTCTGATTAGTCAATTTATAATTTATCAGTGTCACAGGCCTCTGCATTTATTACAGTCTCCTTATTCATCCTGAGTTAATTATTTTAACTTGTTTTTTTTCAATCTACTGTGAAAAAATATAGCACAAATCTTTCAGAATGAGAAAGCTCTAATGGAGGGAGACCTCTCCTTTCTAACTGTCTGCAGAGATGACTCAGCCTCGTTTACCCAGTAAGCTGGCCATGGCAAACCAGCTTTGCTTTCGCTGTCGTTAGTTACAGTGTGACACCCAAAGACAAAGATGCTATTTCCCATCTACTAAGTGATTGTATCACTGTCTATATGGAAGGAAGTATTAAGTTCCCACGAGGATCAGCATGTTGGATATTCATTCCCCTAATGCTGGAGAGGTTTACTTCTTTAGTCAAACAGCCAAGAAAAACATAATTATATAGTACAAGTCTGAATGGCAAATTAATCAAACCTCTTTGAAGTTCTTATTTTGCAGCTGGAATGTTGCCTGTTCTAGCTTAAAAGTGTTTTGCCAAGTACTTAAGGTGCTCAAAATTTACAAAGAAGGAAGGAAGCGCATTTTCTTGGCAAATGTCCCCTGGAACTATTTCAGATATCCTTGTCTTAACTGTGACTCCAGAGTAACAGTGCTTTGATAGTTCTCAAAGTATATATTTTTCTACCAGAGAAGAAAAAATGTAGTCAGTTATTTCTGGGTCCAGATGAATTTCCTACTTATGTGTTCTGAGTTGTTAAATTATAGTGCGTAGTGAAACTTATCCTAAGTAAGGACTCAGTAAAAACTGAGAAGTAAATCAAAGTTTGGTTCAGTTTTATAAATGGTTACTCAGTGAGAACAGCAAAGAAATCCATTTTGTAAACATCACCCAGCTGATGAAGTGCAGCTTTCTCACACCCCTGTGATCATGGCACACAGACTGCCTAATGAACAAGCAGTTGTGGAGCCATTGATCATATATACTTTTTGATAACCCTAAAGCATTATTTACTTTACCTAGTTTACTTCAACAGAATTTCTACCTTAGAAAAGAATGAGTGGCTCTGAGGAGACTCTTAAACGCCAGCCCTGAGTGAAAATTTTACCAAAGCAAACCAAGTGAATGTCAACAAAGTAATTCAGTTTGGGAACAGCCCACCATCTGGTTCTTCCCTGACCCACTTCCTGTGTTAACTTTTTACAGAAAAAAAAAAGAACTTTCCCCAGTTATTTCAAGAAGAAGAAAGTCAACAAGGAGGAACATCCAGAAAATTCCCAAATAACCACATGCTCCACAGTCACTCACCATAGAGCTTAGGGGTCAGGTCAGGAGGAGGGCTGAGTAGAAATGTCACCTGCACATAAATATTCTCAACCATTTGGAGACAGAGTGCTTCCTTAGTTTTGGGAATACACACACACACACACACACAAAAAAAAAAAAAAAAAAAAAAAAAGAAGAAGAAGAAAATAAAAGCCTAGCAACCCCAGCAGATCAAATGACATCCGTACTATCCAGATTAAATCCTTATCAGTTCTGCAGAAAGCCAATGATAACAGAAACAATGTTACGTCTCCAGTAATACATATACAGGGGCATCGTTATCTGCGCTAGCTGTACCTTTGATAATCAAACCTCAGACACAAGTTTTTCACAGCTAATCTTCAGCACGCACACAGAGCCAGTCACAAACTATGAGGAATCTTTTGGACTGAGGTAGATACAAAACATAAATGCCACATGACCTCCGTGTGGTAATAAAAGCATCTTTTCATTCATGAAGTAGTGAGAATCTAATGACCAGCACAGACTATCTGGAAACTCAAGGAAACACAACAGTTACAGAAAGAATTCAAAGAGTATAACATTCTAGAAAGTGGTCAGAAACTCAATCACAAACAAAAATGCACACATGTAATTATTTCAAAACAGTGCTAGCCCTTTTGAAAGAAAGTGGTCCATTGGAAAGAAGTTATGCTTTCTACTGCGTTAGCAACAAAGCTGAACCAACCAAGATATGAACCATATCAACTCATACCAGTGGTGTCCAGCTTCACAATAAATGGGTATCGTGTACTACAGAAAATTACTTGCATGACAGACAGTGTCTGCAAACATTAAGAGAAAGCAGAACTCAGGAAGGTTAATAGATAGCAGAACTTACTTTTTCCAAATATTTGTCTGTTTTTTACAGCCCAGGAAATTCTGAAGTGCTCCTGGAACAAAACATTATTTATATATAGTCTTATGCTCTGAGTGGCTAATGGTAGAAAGAAAAGATGGTTATATTCTACCAGGGCCCCAAAATGGTAATCATCCCTGCTTCTAAGATATCAAGAATAGGAAGAAAACTTGATTCACCTCTGGAGCTGTGTGAACTACGGAGACTTCCTTTCACAGAGCTCACGGGACCTATCCCTATCTTATCAGGGAGAAGAAACAGCATCAAAAACTGTGACTTAGCAAAAATTTGTGATCTCTTTTTAGATGAGTTGTGCCATATCCTACTGTCATAGGTGCAGTGAAACATAAGATCAAGATGTGAGAAGAGTTCCATAGAGAAAACATATGCCTTATCCTTTCCTTGTTTTGTGATCCCCTTTTAGGACATCTCAATAGGAAATGGCAACACAGACCCAGTTTACTCCGCTAGCCTGCTTAATTGTGTACTAGTTTCAGCAAGACTGCTATGCTTTACAGACCTGCTGCAGTTCTACAACAAAGAAAACAAGTCACATTAAACTTTGCTCTTTGACCTCCCTTTTTTCCTACTCGATTATATTATACAGTGTTTGGCAAAAATAATTTTGCCTAGAGTGGAAACTGATGGAACAGGACAACAAACCTTTTGTGTAGTGCTTGCAAATCTGGCATAATGCCTAGCTTTGCTTTCTGCACTACATTTGTCACTGCAAAGACATATTACACTACCGGGGTGAAACAAAACTGGCTTTCCATATCAGCTTTTGCAATCTCATTGAAATAAACACAATGCCTTCTTCCACAAAAATTAGATTAATTGTTTTAGTCAGGCAGCACAATGTAATAGCCATGTAATGAAGACTATCTCAGTCTACTCATCAAAAATATAACTACTGTAGGGAAATAGACTTTTCATTATTTACATAACACCAAAGACATTAGTTTGTATCTTTCATTTACCTATTATACTCTACTAATGAATAAATGATTAAATTGAATACCTCGTTCTCTAATTGCAGTTAAAAAAAAGAAAGTCATCACTCAGGGATACTATAGAATTAACCTCCTTCTGTGGTTAATTTAAACATATGCAGTACAAATAATCTTACTCAAAGCAGCTGGACAGCTCAGAAACAGTCATTCTGTTTACCAAAAAAGCTTTTGAGTTACAAATATGCAAATGTATGTGTTTATCTCAGGTTCTGCTGCAGTTAAATTGGGAACTTGGGCTCTCACATTTTACTATTACATTCCTTTTTTATTTCTTCAGTCAGCAACAAAGGGTAATAAATACACTGACCTCACACACAAAATTGGCTTTAACCTAAAAGAGAAATTTATGTTTAAATAAAAAAATCTATTTGGGCTAAAGTATTATTAAAATAATAGAAACAAAACCTTTTTTTTTTTTTTTTTTCTCCTAGAGACATCATGTTTCAGTTCTTATTCCAACCCCTATGGAGTTCACCTTGTTCTTAGTCTAGCTTATTACACAGTAAAGGTCCTGGGCCTCATGGTTTGGATTTACATTCAAAGCAAAAGCTCTAATGGCTCAAATTATGAATAAACCAAGGGACTGCTACTAGCTACCTTCTATATTGAATCAGTTTATAAAGAGGAATTTCTTAGGCCCAAGTAAGATCACAGGATGGCCCATGGCAAGCACTAAATTAAGTCACTCACTGGATCAATTACAAAAGGTGCCTGGGAGTAGGGAGCAAGGCTGAGGCTCTCTCTCCACGTAAACACTTTAATAAGCAAGACACAGTAATGTAGGATTTTAGTTTTCCTGAGCACAGACTTCTCATTTCTGTCTGGTGTGGTGAATTAGATTCTCCACTGCGAAAGAGCAGGAGCAGAGGAATCCCCTGATGCAAGTTGCCGGCCGTGCACTCAGTTCACCAGCAGAAGAGAGGAGGAGGGATGCCGCAGAAATGAAAGGAAAGGGTAATGAAGGAGGATGACAGTGAGACCACTTCTGTTAGCTCAGCACTGACATATGCTGTCTTCAAGCGCTCACAGAACTATTGTGCAGTATGTCAAAACAGTTTTATAGGGCTTGAGTTTTTGTCATCTGCTCAGCTAAGGTTTTTACATTCCTATCCTAGTCAAAAAACAGCTTCCCAAGTAACATGCATTCTTTGTTGATTTTTTTAAAGTGATCTGCTTCATTTTGTTTGGTCACTTTTCAGTTTTGACGTGTTTTTTACTTGTTTCTTTTTAACTACCAATGTATCAGTAAATTGTTTATTGTTTCATGTAGAGCACTTGATAATATACTTAACAAATTTAACATACTTGACAGTGTATCATCCTTTATCCACTACTATATCTTTCAGATTCAAAGATGAACAATGGATGGAGCTTTAATTCCGTAGAAATCAATTAGTTTAAGATCAGATGTAATGCATTTGAGACTGATGCAGCATCCTACAGCAATAAAGCTTCTTAAAATTTCATTATTTTCCTATTAGCAAGTCTCTTGAATTCTGTCATATTTTCTCTATACCATAACCTCCACATTGCATATATTGCATTTGCATTCCAGACATGTTTCAGGCTGGAATATGGACTACCATCAAGTTAGTAGAAAGAAATTATGATTTCAGTGGACTCAGGATTTCTCCAAGAGCAATGTCGATATACAGCAACCTAATATTTGTCGCCACATCTTACAGGTTAGATCTTTATTCTGACAAAAATATAGCATTGTGTCCACTGATGTCCACATGAACAAGTCTTCTAACTCTCAGTGAAGCTTTCAAGCTTTCATACAAGATAAAAACCAAGTATTTTTAAATTCCGAACTCTAACTCTGGAGTTTTTGACTGTAGACTTTGTAATAGCAATTTGAAATTAACAATTGTGTAGCACTCCTTTAGCAGTCCTTACACACAGTAAAGAAAATAAAGGTGTTTATGATCCACCAAAGGCAGAGCACAACTTGGCACTTAATGATGAAAGCAAGAGCTTTAATATTTCTATTTTGTGTTTCTCTATGTCCTGCTGTTTGCTTGAGCACAAAATTACATACATGACATATGACATTAACAGGAAAGTGACAAAAGTAATTTGAAAGAAAAAAGATTTCTGTAATAATTTCAATTTTATAATTTTAATACTAGATTGTTTGAAGAATACATCGAAACCAGTACTCTAACCTATTTTTCACCAATGGATTTCATCATATTTGAACAAATACTCTGCTTCTAAAATCTAATCTGTCTAACCTGCAAAGAATGCATTCTTTATCAGCAAAAATATGACAATTTTTTTTTACAGGCCTGTATCTTACATGCACATTACAGTTTGAAGAATATAAGTTACATGATGGGAGAACAATTGCTTTGAACAAATGATTTCTCACTCTCAGTCACCCAGAGTCTATAGGTTTTATCTGGAGAACACTTAATTTCATCTATGGCTATTCCATGATATTTTTAATTACACTTTAAACAGGAATACAGAATAAATCTGCAACATTTGAAGCCGTGCTGGAACAGAGAATGAAGACTGTGCTGCACTGAATAGTGAAATGAGACCTACTGTATGGTCAGAATGATATAGTTCAGACTCAGTTCCAATTTTCATCACATCTTTAGATTGTGACATAATTTGTATTTTAGAATGAGGGCATTCCTTTGTTTTGAGGAATGGGCATGTTAGTGAGCAAACAAGAACAAGATCCATCAAACTAAAATTACTCTTTCTAAGTTAAAGCAGAGGATTTAGTTTCTCTATGGAGATGCCGTGATGATGTGTCTTCTTACAAAAGTGGCCTGATGGGAGCCTTGTGTCTTCTTAAGAACTAGTAAGTCTGAGACTAAGAAATTCCTTTCCTCTGGTTTTGTGTTGTTTTTTTTTTAATGGAATTGTCTGTTCATTCTTTAAGAATCTAAGTATGCAGGGAACCTTGGGAAGACAGTAATGGTGGTAGGGAAAGAAGATAATTGTACTTCTATACAACTAGACGATCAGAAGGGCAGTAGAACCGATTATATCTATTATATCTATTATACACAGACTTTATGTCCAATGGACCGAGAAAGGTCCTGGAAGCTTTTTGCACTGGTAGGTCTTGAACTTAAAGAGCGGTGACATGTCCTTGCACCCTAGCATAGGAAGACTGAATAGGTATCAACAAGGAAGGGCTGTATGCATAGGACAGGTGCCCCATCAAGGCAAAAAGGCAGGCTGTACCAAGGTATTTGTTGTGCTTCCCAGTGTTTTCAGAAACTCCTAGAACAACAACAACAACAACCAAAAAAGGTTAACTGTGTAATTCCAATTTCATTTTGTAAAAGCAAGGACTACTACAGCATCCTCTGTTAGACTGCAAAATTATTTGAAGTGTATGCACAATGTTCTAAGCAAAAACTTGACACCGAGACCTTTCCTATTATATACTGTAAGTGTTCAAAGCTAAGCCTTCCAGTGTGCTATTATGGTATGTTTAAAAGAAGTCTTTTGGTTCAGAAGTCTGCCTAATATATATGATTCAGGGGAGTTTAATAGAGCTTGCTGAGACTTAAAATATATCTGAAGGTAAAATGCGCCTTTAAAGATATTCAATTTTTTTCTGTCTGCCTACATACATTGTCTAATAAGTAGTATAAAGGGTTGCACATGATCAATATGTCCTGGAAAGACATTGCTGCTGGCCTGTTGTCAAAGCTGAAGTTTGCATTTCATCTTGGAATTCAATCACTTAAATTCTCTCTAAAATTAAATCTCTTATATTGTATATATAAAATACTTATTGTATTAAGATTAATTTGAATTTCTTAGTGACTGTCAGCCATATTTTAATTAGGTCCTTTAAGAAATATATGGCCTGTTGTTGGATCACTTTTTTTTTGTGAATAATAATAGCTGAACACTAGAGATGTGAAATGTTACACAGAGCAGTGTAATTAAGTTCAGTGAAAAAACTGAAAAAAAGTTCAGTGAAAGGAGCAAAGAGATATTTGGGATAAATTCAAGGGTTTTTTTCAAATATTTTTTTTCTAGTAAGAAATAATTCTGAAAATGGGTAGGTTTTTTTTTATTTTTCTTAAACTATTCTGAATAATTATTTAACCACTCTCAATAATGATGTAAGTTAATACAAATACATATACTAACATGCAGTAAAATTTAAGTCAGGGAGTAACTTTTCTGAATGTGTTAGCTAACTAAGATTGCATAATAAAGAGTTCAGGAAGAAATTTTTAAATTTTAAAGCATTTCCAAAAGTATTTTTACCTATTTTTATTACACTTTCCTGACAAATCCATTCAAAAATGTATAAAATGTTTGACTGACCTGAATCTGTATCTTTCAGTGACAATTTTTTGACTGAAAGAATTATTTTCACTCCTATCCATATAAATTTAATTAACTTCTCATGGGCTAGCTACAGTTGACAGCTTGCTTTTTTGAGGTGGTTTTTTTTTTGGTTTTTTTTTTGAAAGGAGTAGTGGGTATATAGGTTTGTTTTTTACAGATAGTGAACAGTAATTTTTTAATACATGATAAGGGATTATTCTTGGTTCCTTTGTTTTAGCTTATATTTTACACTTTCATTTTTATATAGAAAGTGTCATAGAGACAAAAAAGACTCTTCAAAAGTCAACATATAAAATCTCAAGGAAAAACTGCATGGCAGTTTATAGTAATCTAAGTTGGGACTAATGTAGTGTTGCTCTCCATCTTTCCCTTTTCCTTCGCATATGTTGCCATTCTGTCCCCTATACATTGCCTTGCCTCCATTACACTAACATTTGTATTTGTAAGATCAAAATAGTGTAGGGATTTCATTTTATGAGAAAAATCTTTTGGGTTTTTTTTTTGGCAAGTAGTGTTGGCTGGATGGCTTGAACTAGTTCATCTCCTGAACACATGGCAGAGAGGACAGGATTTTATCCCACACTTCTAAGAATACCATTTTATCTGCTGTGAAACAACATCCTGAATTTAGTCAGCTGCAACAATTTTTTGGGCACAGTATGTTGAATTTCCTATAATAGTGTACATATACCAGCTCAAAGTCACACAGGAAGTTTGCTGCACGTAAACTTTAGTTGATAAATGTAGTACAGCATAAAATCCATTCAATGTTCATGCACTTATGAGACTCATGGATGATATCACCCAGACATGTGTCCCTTTCATGCAGTTTCTGAAAATAAAAAAAGGAAGAAAATATACACTTACGCTCATCCTGTAGAGCATGGTTCATGCATTCTAATGTTACAGCTGTCGTACAAATGTATGAGAAGCTTTTCAACTTGATTCATATTTAAAACTTTCACAGCGGTATTGAGTGTTCTGTAAGTGGTGTTTCTTAAAACTAGATTCAGATGGTAATTTTTCTAAGCTGTTATACCAAAATAGTTTTAATCCACATTCTTTTGTATAATGAACAATTAAGAGTTAATATTAGCTAAATGGAAGTTTAATAATCAATACATATATGTGTAAAATTTGTATATGTATAGATACAAATTAATATAGCTATTAAAATTCAAATTATCTTGACTTATAGCTCACTTCAACATATATTTATATTGTTTCAAATAAGCAGTTTAAGTTTTAAGTCCTTTCAAAAAAAGTGTGTCCTGTTAGGACAAAATGATTTCTTTTGGAAATTCTACAATTTATGTATTGATAATTGCTTTAATTTCAGAACTCCTTTTGGCATTCTCTAAAAAAAAAAAAAAAATTACACCCTCAGAGATCTAAAAAAAGTACAAACCTCATTCTTACGGAATATTTCCCTAGCTAAACCACTTACAATTTTTTCATACCTATTTCTCATCAAGCTGTGCCTGCATTATTTCTTATAACAGAAATACCTAAAAAATACTTGTAAAGAAAGTCTGTAAAAAGCACCTGTGGATAAATAAATTACATGTTATGAAAATCTGCAATTTAAAAAAAATCTAATAGAAACAAACACAGTGACAATGTTCTTATGTTTTGTTGTTTGATTTGGCACTGAAAAACGTTAATGAAATCATAAAATAAAATAGAAAAAAAACCAACAAATAATTTTATAATACCTATCTTTGAAAAAATCAGTATAGTTAGAAACATGAACAATAAAAATAATTTTAAATGTAATATTTTGACACTGTTTGAACTCGTTCCTCATTTTTCTTTTGAAATTCAATTACAGGAAAATTCATCTAAAAGGAGAAGGGTAAAATAGATTGAGCAATCTCCAACAGGCCTTTATCCAAGTACCATCTTCACCTATCTTTTGTACTTCTTCTGGCACAGTTCAGCTGAATTACTCACCACCTCCTGAATTCCCCATGTAAAGAAACAAGTTAATTCTTGACTAATCTTCCTGGTTTGCAGGCTTAGCAGATTTTTCATGCTTTTCATTTTGCTGTCTTTTCCCAGCCCCTTTCTATTAGAACAAACTGGATAATACGCTGCCATCGGACAAGATGGCACTCATCTTTACTCCATAGTTTTTTTATGAATTTAATATTTGGCAGGTGAAATGAATTAAGTGGTGACTTTGATGAAGACGATGCTTCAGGACTAAGCCTGAATTAAGCTAGACCATCATCTCTGAACAACACTGAGGGAAAACATGAAGCTGTCATAGAGTCATA
Source organism: Chlamydotis macqueenii (assembly GCF_036417535.1). NCBI lineage: Eukaryota > Metazoa > Chordata > Aves > Otidiformes > Otididae > Chlamydotis > Chlamydotis macqueenii. Next base: position 85,617,003 of record NC_141557.1, on the reverse strand, counting down.
GAATCATAGAATGGTTTGGTTTGGAAGGGATGTTAAAGTTAACATCTGGTTCCAACCCCCCTGCTGTAGGCAGGGACACTTTCTACTGGACTATGTCACTCAAAGCCCCATCAAACCTGGCCTTGAACCCTCCCAGGGATGGGGCATTCACAACTTCTCTGGGCAACGTGTTCCAGTGCCTCATCACGCTCACAGTAAGGAATTTCTTCCTCATGTCTAATCCAAACCGATATTCTTCCAGTTTAAAGACGTGACCCCTTGTCCCATCACTACATGCCTTTGTCAAAAGTTCCTCCCCAGTTTTCTGGTAGGCCCCCTTTAGGTACTGGAAGGCTGCTATAATGTGTCCCCAGAGCCTTATTGCCTATTAGCATCAACTGCTATAAGGAGAAACCCTAGGACTGTCCAGCCTATGGACAGCTTGTGAGCAGCTTTATGGGGTTTCAGAGCTTTAAAACACACTAGGAAAACCTCTTCATTGAGTAGGAGATCTTGTGGATGTTCTTCTGACAAAGCCGCATTAACTCAGGAGAAGTAAGCTTGAGTAAAAGCAAATAAGTTCTGTGGAAAATCCTGCATATCTGAAACTTAAGGAATTTTAGTTTCTTAATGTTGTGGTTTTGTTTAGTGAGGGGGGGGGGGCTAAGGTGGCAGCTTCTGTAGGAAACTGCTAGAAGTCACTCCCCTTTGTTCAGGGGACTTGGCCGAGCTGATTGGTAGCAGAATGTTCCGTGATAACACCTCTGTGATAATGTATTTAAGAAGCGGAAAACAGAAAAAAAAAAAAAGAGAAGAGAAGATGTGAAGAAGCTGAGTGGCCCAGAGGCGGAGAGGGGGAGGAGCAGGCCTCATGGGCCTTGCAGGCCTCACCCTCTGGCCTCTTGCCAGGTAGCCAACTGGGCCTGGCTGCATGAAATGGAGAGGAGATGAGCTGGATGATGTGAAAAGATTCTGAGAGGTGTCTGCCAGCCTGTTGTGAAGATGCCATGGTCAGTTCAGAAGGAGTGGGAGGAGTAATGTGGCTCCCGGCTTGGCAGTTTAAAAAACTTTAAAAAAGAAAACCAAACAAAACCAGTATAAGATATTTTATTTTCCTTTTACATAGGTGTATGTACTAGAATTCCTCTCACTTTTGGCCTACACTTATCTATTTTTTTTTGGTGCAAAAGAAATACAGATTTTAGATGAATTTGTCTCAAACATTTCCACTTAAGTGTTAATATATTTCTAATTTTACCATAATTTTACTATTACTTATGTTAGATGAGTTTCCTGAAGTCTACAGTCATCCTTCCAATAAAAACCATCTACTGTGTCACTGAAACTGGAAATTGCAATCCTCTTAGTCTTAACTGCAGGCATTACGAGATAAGACAGCCAGTTGCCAACCATTGTCAGACTAAGTCTCTATTTTTACAGAAACTTCAAAGTAGATATTTGCTACTGGCAAAGTATTGGGTTTGTCTCATAACAAATATGCAGGGCCTTACATCAGGTACAGCAGAGGACTATAAAAGGTAATTCTGTCGCTGTGTTTTACTGATAACCCAGCTGCCATGGTTTCTGGATGAGTATCAAAACTCTTCAAAATTCTGCATTGTTTTATCATTGTTCAGGCTTGACAGCTGGGATAGTGTCTGTACCAGGTTGAAACAGCCCCCCTTTCCAGTATTTCAAATATATTCTGGGTTCTTATCTGAAAGAAAGCTGTTTCTCTGCTGTATAGATACAAAATGGTTCAGATGGGACCACTCAGGGAATGTGGGAGACTCAGGGGAGTCGTGACTGCTTTAAGAGGTACCTCTCCACACACATTCATACAGACGTTAAGCATGCAGGAGGCTGAATGTCGTCAAAACAGGTAGTGCCAAATCTGGTTGATGCCACTGCCAGAGTCTCCTGCCAGCATTAGCAGTTTCAGTAAATCTCTGTGCTTTGGCCGGTTTAGAACAAGGTTTGAAAATAGCTACAGTATTTCCTTGCTCTGAATAGTTTTGAAACAC